>NC_136410.1:69658233-72058233 GCF_051521515.1 Lactuca serriola
TCTTAAGCTGTCGGGAGGCATAAGCAATAACCTTCCCTCTCTGCATAAGAACACAACCAAGTCCTTGGTTTGATGCATTGCAATACACTACAAAATCTTCTATCCCTTCGGGAAGGGATAGTATCGGTGCGGTGCACAAGGCCTGTTTCAGTGTTTGGAACGCCTTCTCTTGTTTCGCTTCCCAGTCAAAGGCCACGCCTTTCTGGGTTAATGTAGTAAGAGGTTTCGCAATGCTAGAGAAGTTCTTTATGAATCTGCGATAGTAGCCAGCGAGACCTAGAAATTGACGAATCTCTGTAGGTGTCTTTGGTGCCGACCAGTTCTCAATGGCCTTAATTTTGGAGGGGTCCGCGTGTATCCCCTTCTCGCTAACAACGTGGCCCAAAAATTCGACTCTTCGAATCCAAAATTCGCATTTAGAGAACTTCGCATAGAGCTTCTCCGATCGCAATGTTTCTAAGACTTTTCGTAGGTGCTGACTATGCTCTTCCTTACTTCGGGAGTAGATAAGTATATCATCGATGAAGATGATGACGAACTGATCTAAGTAAGGACGGCACACCCTATTCATTAGGTCCATAAATACTGCTGGTGCGTTGGTTAATCCGAACGGCATCACTACAAATTCGTAGTGTCCATAACGAGTTCGGAAGGCTGTCTTGGGAATATCCCCCTCTAGCACTCGTAATTGGTGATATCCGGATCCTAGATCTATCTTTGAGAAGTAGTTTGCTCCTTGAAGTTGATCAAATAGGTCGTCAATACGGGGAAGAGGATAGCGATTTTTGACAGTAAGTTTGTTCAGTTCTCTGTAGTCGATGCACATGCGGAACGATCCGTCTTTCTTCTTTACGAACAGGACCGGTGCTCCCCAAGGTGAGAAACTTGGTCTAATGAATCCTTTTTGAAGGAGTTTGTTAAGCTGACTGGAAAGTTCTTGCATCTCTGCTGGTGCTAGGCGATAAGGCGATTTCGCTATTGGGGTAGCCCCTGGAACTAAGTCGATTCTAAACTCGACTTGGCGTTGTGGTGGTAATCCCGGTAGTTCTTCTGGAAAGATATCGGGAAAGTCGCGTACTTCAGGAATGCTCTTGATGTCTCTTAATTCCTGACTTGTATCAACGATGTGCGCAAGAAATGCATGATAATTCTTTCGCAAACACTTTCGAGCTTGGATGCACGAAATGATGCGAAGGTTTGTACTTGATTTGTCGCCGTAAATCACTAATGTTTCGTCATTAGGAAGACTAAGATGAACTACTTTTTGAAAGCACAGAATGTTGGCGCGAAAAAGACATAACCAATCCATGCCGACTATGACGTCGAAACTTTTAATTTGGACCGGAATGAGGTTGATTGGGAAAGAATGACCGTCTAAATTTAACGTACAGTCCATGTATATGCAGTTAGTGTTTTCCGTTTCTCCATTTTCCATCTCTACAGTGAATGATTTTTCTAACTTGATAGGTTTATGTTTAAGTAAGTGAATAAAGTTTTGACTCATGAAGCTTCTCTCCGCTCCACTATCGAATAATATGCATGCATATGAATTATCGAGAAGGAACGTACCAGCAACTATAGTCGGATCAGCTACGGCTTCATCGTGGCCTATAGCCAAAACTCGTCCTACCTCGCCGGTATTGGCTGCCTTTGGGCAGTTTCTCCTGTAGTGGCCCACCTTGCCACAACCGTAGCAAGTTTGGCCTACACCCGCGCTGGGAACTTGAGTGATCGGCTTTGCGGGATCCTTGCAGAAACGGACAGTGTGTCCCATTCTGTTGCAGTTGGAACACTGCATTTCCCGACAAGGTCCATGATGGTGATAAGTGCATTTGGTGCACTTTGGAAGGTTACCCCATAAGGCTTTGTTGGGTAGGGATTTATAGGAACGGTAGTAGGTACAGTAGCAGCATTCACTGAAACCAGTTGTTGTTTCTTCGCGGATTCTTGGGAAGACACACCCTTCCCTTTATTCCATACTCTCTTCCTGTTCTTGTTGTTGTTGTTTCCCTTTTGTGGTTCTGGTGTAGCAACCGTTGAGTTCTGATGACCTCCGAAATCAACAAGAGATTGTGCCAGTTCCTTGGCACTTTCAAAAGTGTCAGGTTTTGAAGCTAACACGCTTGATCGAATTTGGGGCGATAGTCCCCAAATGTATCTCTCTATTTTCTTACTCTCAGGAGCAATCATATCTGGGCAAAGGATTGCCAGATCGTAGAATCTGTTGGTATAAGTTGCTATGTCGGTACCAATCATTCCAAGAGTCTAGAGTTCATGATCGAGTTTTTGAATCTCCCCTCGTGGACAGTATTCTCTCATCAGCATGATTTTTAAGCTCTCCCAGCTTATGGAGTTTGCCACTATCAGGGTAAGTACCTTAACGTGGCCATTCCACCAAGTTAAAGCTCTATCAATAAGGGTGAAAGTTGCAAACTTGACTTTTCCGTGCTCGGGACAGGAGCAGATTTCAAAGACTGATTCTGTCCTTTCGATCCACTGCCTCAGAGCCATCACACCACCAGTTCCATAAAACATCCGGGGTTTGGCATTAGTAAAGTCCTTATAGCTGCATTCTCGGGATTGCCCATGACTCTCGCCATGGTTGGATGGGTGTGTGCCAGTTCCCGAGCCAGTAGTACTCGAGTTATTGATCTGTGACATGGCAGCTGCTACAGCTACGGTGACTGCTGCTTGGAACATGACAACATCAAATTGAGGAGGTGGAGGTGGTGGTATACGTGCTTCCCCACCGTTCTTTCGCCTTGGGTTCCTACGCGGAGGCATCCTTCAACTATAGGTTGAAAAGATAAAGATAAGAATTCCATAGCATAGAAACTGTATTTGTCTCATGAACTAAATTGCTATAGCCCAACGACAGATGATAGTACGAGTCCCAAAATAGAAGAATGAAAGTTATTTGTAAGACTGAAAATATGAAATAAGCATTTGGCTTTCCCATAACTTTTTAAGGATTGAATGAAATACTTCACGTAGTAATAATAGTGCCACTTATATTAATATAATAGTTGATACAATGATCACGAAAATTTGACCCCTATAAGGGTCTCTGGTTACAAAGTTTAAGAAATTTAAAAACTTTTAGCCGAGGTCCTAACTTATAACAAAATTTGAGATTTTGGCAAGCACTACTTGCGACGTAGGTTGCGCTTGGAGCTTGACTCCGCATCCGATTGCCTTGATTCCATTAGACGCCTATCAAAAGCGGCTTGTTGCTCCCTCAATTCGGCTAGGGTTGCAATCATTTGTGCTTGGAATGCCTCGGTTTGGAGTTGGGCATTGTCCCGAATTCTGTCCAGCCTACGGATGTCAGAAGTGTGAACCTGTACTTCTACGTTGACATCCCGAATCCGGCTAGCTTGGACTCCAGATTGGTAGGACTGATTAGCTAGCTTGCCCACCATTACTGGTAGTGCCCGATCAGCTGAACCTCCGCCGCGGACATCATAGAAGTCTCGGCACATGCCGTAGGGAGGGCGTAGGTTTTGTTGTTGGCTCCAATGGTGGAGGTGACTTCCCCAGAAGGGAGCCGGTCCTTGAAAGTTCCTTACGAAGACGGGAGGTTGTGTGGGTGGTAGATTCATCACTTCCGGCTCTGAGTCAGTACCGGAGTCATCATCCAATTCTATGGGTTCTTCTTCCTCTTCGGGATCCTCTTCGATCCATCCCCCGTTGCGTTGGTTGGGATAGTAGGGGTCGTCGGGGTGGTGAAATCCAGCCATTTGACTGTACGAGAATAGGATTATAAGAATCGAATAATGTTTGGAACATGTAAGACTAAACAGGTATGTTAATCTATCCTAAGTAATAAATACTCCTATAGTATTTAAATTCGTGTGTTTGATTCCCGTGATGTTTTGGTAAGTTTTGACTTGTTGCCTACTACGAGCAATCCTCAATATATATTGGTCCGATCTCGGACAATTATAGTTAATCATGCTATATATGTCCCAAATCCGATTACATATATCGAGTCTTAATCGTAGTGTCCAACTTGTCTAAATACTTCTTGTATAGTTATAATCATGAAAACATGTTTCTTGTATGCATGTATTTGTACTTGAATGAACTAACATTAAATGTTAAACGAAACGCGACTTAGGCGTAAAACAAAAATGTTTTATCAGAGAGTATTAGTCCCTTAAGCATTTATAGTTTGTATATCTTATGTGGTTCAATATACTTAGTTCACTATAAACATTGCTCTGATACCAATCTGTCACACCCCCAAACAGGAAAGGCGGAAACGTTCGGGGGCGGATGACTTCATGTGGTAGCATAACAAATGAATACATAGTAAAGAAAGCAATACAACCATCATATATATAATTGAAAGTTTACATTGTTAAAAAGTACATGTTAAAAACCAATTACAATATGATGCCAAAATATGAATTTAAACTGACGACGCGGCGTCCCTTCTTCAAAAGCTGTTTTGATACCTGTAATTACTGAATCCCTGGGACATACAAGTAGTTTTGAAAGAGTAGATCAACATTTAAGCTGGTGAGTTTCATAAGTATTAAATGACAATGTTTGTATGAATTGAAATGTTTTGTTTTTGTTTGTTTCTAGAAAATCCCATATTTTCTACTACCATAAATGTAGCCTTCTATCAAGACAAATGTTTGTTTCTAGAAAATGTATGTACGTGTAAAATATCCAATATGTTTTAAAAACCTCGTAAATCAATGTATTAAATCAATGTATTTTTAATACCCAATGTGAGTTTTATAACCATACTATTGAATCGGATTGCCTATACACAACGTTCTTCAGGCGTTGGAATGTTATGACGTTTGTCACCCCAAATGGTGGACTGTAGCTAACAGTCAGGGCGCGAGTTGTCATGCCCGTATAGATCTATACACAAACACCATGCTCCCCCTCCAAGGGATTCTGGTATATAATACACGACTTGAAATGTGTACTCAAACGTACGTGAAGTTAATGTCTCACAAATCTTAGTATAAAAACAGATTTACGTGTTTACAAATGTTTGTTTGTTCTTGTATATGAAAGTGACTTCTTGAAAATTGTGTTTCTAGTATGTAAAAGTTAGCAATATTCTCGTAAAACTATACCTATTATAGTTTTCTAAAAATGTGTCTCGTTTGTTTAGAAATACCTAGAAAATGAATCACTTGTTATGAAAGTATAGATTTTTATAGTGTCTAAGATAGACACGTATACATGTAATCTAAGCAAAATGTTTAGTTTATACATATAAGGCAACATTTTACATTTCAAAAGATAGAATGTTAACGTAATATATTTTATATACGAGAGTTCCTTATAAAATTTATAATAATTCTTTATATAACACACGATAATACTCGTGTGTTTTACTTGTATTCCCCCCCCCCCCCCTTGAAAGCATATAAAAGCATTTAGAATATTTAAAAGGGTTAATTAAGGGGTATGAACTCACTTGAAAGATCGAAGAAAGGCGAGATGAAAACCAGGCAAAATTTCTTCTCGGGAAAACGGATTTTATCGGGATTCTCGGGAATCTCGGGAGCACAAACGACCTTCGGGACTTGAGCAAAGTGACCGGGGCTTCGGGTTAGCACGGGCACGGAAAACGAGGCAACAACGCAAGAGAAATGAGAGAGAATGGCCCTTTTCTTCGGAACCCTCGCATCCCTTTTATAGGGGGTGGGAACCACCTCGGTACGCTGGGCGTACGCGTGCGTCACGCATGACCGGATCCTCGACTGCCTCGGAGTTCGGATGGGACGGGCTGCTAGCTTCGCATAGGGCGAGACGTGGACGATCCGAAGCCTAGCCCTTGAGTACGCTGGGCGTAACTCGGATAGACTTGCTGACTCTTCCTTCGGATAATACCAAGGTTTAATAATAAAATTTATATTTTATTTATTTAATAAACTTCTAAAATTCATATCTTCTTCATACGAACTCCGTTTTCGACGTTCTATATATCCACGCGTAGGTGAGACAATGCTCTACAACTTTCGTTTAGATTCCGTCGGCAAATTTTGAAATTATTTTTATTATTTATTTTTAAAAGGTCGCTTTAAGGAAATTCCGTTCGAAATTCATAACTTCTTTATCTGACGTCCGTTTTTGCCAGACTTTTTACCGCTAAAATACCATTGTCGAGACCTTCGATTCTCGTTTAGGTCATTCCGGTCAAAAGTCGCTCGATCTCTGATTCGAGTTTTTAGCTGTCTGTCGCTAAGCCGAACTTGGAAAAATCATAACTTCACTTTACGAAGTCGTATTTGGGCGTTCTTTTTACGTACGATCACAGTTTAATGACATCTAACATAGTAGGTAATTAAATAGAAACTTTTTGGACATTTTATTTTCGAAGTTAATTTCATTATCACAAAAGTGGTTACAATACTTGACTTTTTAGGTCATTACATAGAGTTCAAATATCGGGTTGTCACAAAATCTGACAGTGTTCTGAAATTCAACTCATTGAAAGTACCTCTGAATTCGATGAGGATAGTGATATGAGTGAATTTCAGTGGAGGACGAAGTGGATTGCTCAGAGTTTGTAAAAAACAAACCTCTACCAGTAAAATATTTGATTTCAAAAATTCGGTTGAATTCGCGTGTATTTCTCAAAATCAACCAAAAACACTAAAAGCGCAAGCAACTGGTTTTTCAAAAGTTCAAATTGTACCAAATCAAGTGTTCGCCACTGGAGGACTAGACAAAACTCAAACTGTCGAACTAACGTCCATCATTAATGAATACAAAAAAGATGGTTGTGATGAATTCTTTTGGTCTGCACCAATTGATAATGCAAACGAAACGAAGGTTCTATCTGAAAGAACCTCTTGGAGAGTTAAAGGTCGATATGTGGCAGAACCATTGAACAATCAATCAACATTTGAGAAGGGTAGCCCAAGTGGTACCAAGGATGTTCAAAATGAAACCAGTCCTCATCCAGTGAAGGACAAAACCTATGCGAAGAAAGCGAAACCACAAGTGAACATTCACAAGGCCGTTGAACAACTCGTTGTGCAAAAGTGATTAACGAATCGAAGATACCAGAACAATCTCAATGAAAGGAAGAAAATTTTGGCAATCCCAAAACTCAAACTATGTTCATAGAGAAAAACCTTTCAATCAAAGCACAAAATCTCGTTCAAAAGCAAATGCTTGTCAGTGCTCTCGTTGTCATACTTGCAACTCAAAAGCGAACTCCATTCCGAAAACTCATCACTTTCTTCAAAAGAAGCACACTGGAAAACCAAATATTCATCCCTCTAATGCACCACCAAATGATGTCAAGCGAAAGGGAAAGTTAGCCTCGAATCCTAAAGCTCAAACTAAGAAATCGACTGCTAACCCTAAGAGAGTTAAGACAGAATACGTCAAGAATCAAGCTAAAAATAAACGAATTCTATCTTATTATAAAGAAACAAAAAAACAACAAGATCAAGGTTTTCACAATAAAGAAGAAAGATCAAACAAATTTAATAAATTGAACCTACATGATTGATCTCTCTATTGCTTATCCAATTTATGTGGAAGGCTCAAGAGGACCCAAACACCTTTGGGTTCCTAAATCTGCTTGTTTCTTGTAGGTAATTCATGACGAATAGTTTGACACTGAATGATATATCGATAGTGGTTGTTCACGTCACATGATGGGAAGAAAGGAGGAGCTAAGAGAATATAGAGGGACTGATAACGAATGGTGAATTCTCTATTCGCAAAGTGGCGTATGTTGAGGGACTGCAACACAACTTAATATCGAAAAGAAGACGAAATCAGTATTGCTTAAATCAAAACGAAAAAGCGAGATGTATCATTTGGATATCAATACGGTTCGAGGGAAACCTTGTGTTTGTCTGCTCACGAAGGTTGCAATAGATGATAGTTGGCTGTAGCATAGGAGGCTTTCGTACCTCAACTTCAAAGACATCAACAAGCTAGTTCTTGGTTATCATGTGTGTGGTGTTCCTCTCTTGAAGTATGACAATGATCATCTTTGTGCCGCATGTGAAATGGGAAAGCAAAGCAGGAAAAGTCATCCTACTATAGTGAACACGAAGGTCGTCGAGCCACTTGAACTACTCCACATTGATCTTTGTGGCCCATCTACAATCGAAAGTATTGGCAGTAACAAATATATTCTTGTTATTATAGATGATTTTTCTCGTTTCACTTAAGTGTTGTTTCTTAAGCAGAAATCTGAAGCGACTCATAGACTCAAAGATTTCATCAAGCAAATAGAGTTGCAACTACGAAAGGTGGTTCACAATATTCTAAGCGACAATGGTCTAGAGTTTAAGAACCAAGCGTTTGATGAATTCCTCACTGATAAGGGAGTATCTCATAATTTTTCTGCTCCCTACACTCTATAGCAAAACGATATTGTTGAAAGATGAAACCGTTTGTTGTGTGAGGCAACAAGGACTATGCTTTCGTTTGCATCACTGCCTCTTTACTTTTGGGCTGATGTTGTTGCCACTGCATGCTTTACTGAAAACATATCGCTTCTCAATAAAAGATTTTCTGTTACTCCCTATGAAATAATCAATAAACAAAAACCTAACATCAAGTTCTTTCTTGTTTTTGGTTCCAGGTGTTTCATTTTCAATTCAAAGGAACATCTAAACAAGTTTGATGAGAAGGCTGGCGAAGGAATTTTTCTGGGATATTCGCTAACGTCAAAAGCATATAGGGTTCTAAAAAAACAATCCAAAAGGATTGAAGAAACCTATTATGTCACATTCGATGACAATTACTTAAAGAAAACTCAAGAGAATGATAATCAAGCGAAAGAGATCTTTCCTCAAACGAATCAAGTGACTGTTCCCTTAGCTAACCTTAATGAAGAATTCATGCTTCTATTTGACGAACCTAAGAAGGCCATCACATCTGAAGCGAAGGCAGCTGACAACAAAGAAGATGAACTGAAGAAGATAATTGATGAAGCTACAAAAAGCATGGATAATCAGCCACCAACCTCGAATGTGCCTCAAGACAAGAGTACTCTAGTCCAGGGGGAGAGTTTTGATTCGAATAGACCTCCTCAGGGGGAGCAACCAACTCCACATGAATCTAACATTCCATCACAAGGTGCCGAAGATACTTCAATTCCTAATGAAGAAGATCATTCGTCATTCGAGGGGGAGAATAAGGATGCGAATGACGATTTAGATGCTCAATCAGATTTCGATGAAGTAAACGTTGTATTGGATCCTTCTTATGATCCAAACTATCCACCACTAGTCAAATGGACTAGACATCACCCCAAAACCCAACTCATTGGTGAATCTTCAGTAGGTGTCCTTACGAGATCTCAAATAAAAGCGAAACGACCTACTTTATATTCCAAAGTAGAATTCTGCATGTTCAATTCCTTTGTGTCCAAGATAGAACCCAAAACCTTCAACACTGCTCTTGATCACTACGATTGGGTGCAAGTGATGCAAGACGAACTCAGTGAGTTCGAACGAAACAAGTTTAGAGGTTAATTCCTACTCCACCTAAAGCATCAATTGTTGGTTTAAAATGGGGGTTTCGTAATAAGATGGATAAAGAAGGGAACATAGTAAGGAACAAGGCGACACTCGTTGTTAAGGGTTACTGCCAGGAAGAGGGTATCGACTACAAAGAAACCTTCGCTCCTGTTGTAAGATTGGACTCATTTCGGATATTCTTAGCATACGCATCTCATCAGAACTTTAAAGTGTTTCAAATGGATGTTAAATCACTTGGGTTCGTTAATGAGAAGTATCCCAATAACTGCTACATTTTGGATAAAGCAGTTTACGGTCTGAAGCAAGATCCAAGAGCCTAGTAACTCTTACTCGCTTCCTTAAAATGTCTAAATTTAAACAAGGTTCGGTTGAACCAACCTTCATTCGTAAGAAAGAGGGTGACCATTTGATGATCATCCAAATTTATGTTGATGATATCATTTTCGGATCTACTAATTCCAACCTCACAACTGAATTCCAAAAGTTGATGGAAACTAAGTTTGAAATGAGCTCAATGGGTCCTATTAACTTTTTCCAAGGATTGAATATAAGGCAGGGATCTGAAGGTATTTTCATTAACCTGGAAGCATATACGAAAACTTTGTTCTCTAAGTTTGGCATGATAGGAGACTCAAAAGTGAAGGTTCCAATGGCATTCGGAACAAAACTTACACTATCTCTGGAAAAACACGTTGCAGATATGACCCTTTATCGTCAGATGATTGGTTCCTTAATGTATCTAACAGCTAGTAGACTAAGACATTATGTTTTCTATTTGCTATTGTGCAAGGTTCCAAGCAAAACCCTCGCGAACCTCACATGGTGGCAGTGAAGAATATTTTCAGATACCTAAAACGAACATCATCTTTAGGCATATGGTATCCTGCAAACTCAGGCTTCTTCTTTCAAGCATTTTCGGATGATGATCTTGGTGGGTGTGGCTTAGATAGAAAAAGCACGACTGGTGGATGCCAATTTCTTGATGGCAAGTTAGTTAGTTGGCATTCCAAAAAGCAAACATGTGTTTCGTTGTCAACAACCAAAGCTGAGTACATCGCTGCTACATCATGTACCTCTCAAGTCATATGCATTCAGAGTCAATTGTGAGATTATGGCCTAAATATGAAGCAAATCCCACTCTACTGTGACTTTGAAAGCGCAATTCGCATCTATTACAACCCAGTGCAAACACTCAAAGACGAAACACATAGCACTGAGGTATCATTTCATCAAGGATCATGTAGAGGATGGCAATGTTGAGATCCATTTCGTTCGATCAGCAGATCAATAAGCATATATATTGACAAAAGCCTTATCTGAAGCGTCATTTAATAGAATATTACAAGGACTAGGAATGATGGAAGCTGAATTGGTTCCAAAACCACCTTTGTTGTAGCCCGTTCGCTTTCGGGTTACTAGTTCGCTTTCGTTTTTATATTTTGACAAGCGAAATAGACCGAACGCTCGTTCTATTTCATTTCATATTTTTTCGGGACACGAACTAAGATGAACGTTTGCTCCATTTCTTGTCTAATTTTTTTTGGCGAACTCACGTGGTCTATTCCTTGTATATTATGCTATTTTTTATTTATTTTTTCTTGTTTTAAAAAATACAAAAATATTTAATTTGTTTATTTTTTTTCTCTTTTAAATTTAAAATCCAAAAACATTTTACTTTGTTTTGTTTCTTTCTTTTTCAGAAATTATTAAAATACAGAAATATTTGCTTTTCTTGTTTTATATTTGTTTTAGTACCATTGCAGGTTAACCTGATACAGCGAATGATTGGGGCAGGTATAATTTCCATATCATTATACTAGCTAGGTGTCCCTAGAAGCATGATGATGCATGTTGTACTAAGGCTCAGAAGACTTCATGTGAAGCCTTAATGAATCGAATCTACCTTTCAGTTCTTCCCAACTAGGCTGTTACATTCACATGAGTCACGAGCTACCTTAATCTTCTCATATTGAGTTAAGAGTTATATGCTTGGTCGCATACTCATAGTAGAGGTACATCTACTTCTTTGGAGCCACCTTTTCTTTTCTCTATTTTCCTTAACACTCATACACATAACCCTTGAGACTCTCAGCTATACCACTGAGGTTTATGGTTACGAAACATCTGAGTTCATGATCTTAGCTTTGTTCACCACGAACTAAGTGAAATCCAACATTCTACACCCATAAATGAATTAATGGAGAATCATTGAAAGTTCTAGATTTAAAATCTATGGACTATACCTCGTAATCTCTTTTTCTTTTTGCATGATCTTTATGAATTGTTCTACAACCAAGACTTTTCTACCCATAAGATCCAATTTTTTTTTTTGAGATTTCAAAATTTCGCTTAGTGACTAAAATAATTCCAAGCCTACTCGTTCAACTGACTACACTGGTCACATGAGTACTTCATCCAACACACGAACTTATGTCAAGTTTCGTTGTTTGATTGAAGAATTAACCATCCATCAGCCTAACTTTAAAATATTCCTTTCATTGTTTCTTAACAAACATATGATCGTACTTCAACGGGAAACCACACAGACTTCTTAGTCTGTGTTGACTTAGAATGAAGAGATTCGTGCCCGAGATCTTCAATTTTGTGTCTCTATTGACATCACTTTAATCCCATAGATATACTTCGCTTTATTTCTTTATCTTTAGCACACTCTTGCACGACGATCTTTATGGTTTTCAAAAAGTATGGTTTCTGACACTTATGGCATTTTTCAGTTTCGCAGATTCACTTTTGTATGGACAATTGATGTTTGTTTCTTAAAAGTGAAAGATTCTTATCTTTATCAAGAAATTGAGGATATTGAAACATTGGAGATAAAGGGTGTTGACGCTGCATTTGCGGATAAGATTTTGAAATAAACAGGCGCGTGGAATTTTAAATGGTTCCGCTTCTCACACCGCCTATGGTCATGTTGACAACCTGTCAGCCGCTATAGTTGTCATATCACGCATTTCTAGGTGTCCAATCAGTTATCATCACACAAATGTCGCTTGATTTTCTCTCTCTCACTATATATATTCAAATCAATTGACGATTCAACTTTTATCACTCTCAAATATTTTTTGAACTCCAAAAGGCGCTTTCTCTATCATTTGTTCATCTTCTTCTCCAACCTGCAACAATGGCTGATTCGTCATTGATTCAAGAACAAACTGCTCAATCCTCTCTCCTCACTATCAAGCAGAATCAGAATTTGATTCTCAATTTGGCTTCATTCAAATACGACGCCTTTATGCTGCCAATCATAGAATGCTTGACGTATTTACCTTTGGTCATCGCTCTAACCAAGGTTGAATGTGTTCCGAGGTTGTTGTTGTCTAAAGCTTACTCCACCGCTGCTTATGTCAAGGAGGAAGAAAGGATCTCTTTTGAAGTTTTTGAGAAGAAAACTTCAATTACAAAGGCTAGGTTTTGCTCTCTTCCAGGGCTTGCTCATGATGACTCACTGATCAACCCAGACTTGATTTCGACTGCACAAATCATTGATATGTTTTACCAGATGGGGTACACAGATCCTATTCCCTCAATCACTAGGATTAAGAAGTCAAACCTTCCCCCACTGTGGAACGGCCTTTTCACCCTTCTCTTCAAGGCGTTTTCGGAGAGGGTCACTGGTTCCGATTGTGCGAGCAAATCTTTCATTACCATCATCTATGGTCTCTACCATGGGATTAGCCTCGATTACAGTTCACTGCTATGGGCTCAACTGGTACAAAGCACCAACTCCACAACTCGCCACAGCAAAATCTCTATGGGTCGATTTTGGACTCTTGTGGTTTAACGTGCTATCACGAAGTTCAGTATTCCAGTGATGGCAGATTCATTGCGGTCTTCGATTGCTACATTTTACACCACGAAGATCATAGTGACTGATAATTCCAAGTTTACTTTTGTGGGTTCAATTCTTGAGTCCATGTACAAGTGTGTGTCGAGTGCGAGCAAGCTGATTGGGGAATACAAAAAGCGTCAAGTAAG
Source organism: Lactuca serriola (assembly GCF_051521515.1). NCBI lineage: Eukaryota > Viridiplantae > Streptophyta > Magnoliopsida > Asterales > Asteraceae > Lactuca > Lactuca serriola. The sequence goes on from NC_136410.1 coordinate 69,671,718, forward strand.
CGGTCCTAGAATCCTCACTCCGGAGATGCAACAGACTCTTGATGAGGCTGATAAAATCAATAAATGGGGCAAACCAAAGCAAACTAAAGAGGGTCCTCTTACCCTACCTTTTCCTTCCAAAAAACGAAAGACGAAAGGTGATTTGTCCAAAGCTGCTCCATCATCGCTAAAGCCAAAGCGTGTGAAGAAAACTGTTGATAACGTCTATTTTATGCATATATTTATGATGTTTTCTTATTATTTTACACTATGTTTTTATGTTATTTAGAACTAAAAGATACTTAATATGCTTTGAAATATTCAATTACAGTAAAAATGGGAGCTGGAATGCAAAAGGAAGAGAATGGAGCTGAAAAGATGCAAAAAGGATATTGTTGGAAGATTGACCCCTCTTTAGTGTTTCAGGTATATCTGATGACTCGCAAGTCCAACTGACGAGATTCAAATTGTTCTGAAAACTAGACGAAATGTACTACGACTTATGTGAGAGGGAGTTTTGGCTAATTCGACACTTATCTTATCCAAAATCGGCCTTGAAGATGAAGCATAAAAGCTGGACGGAAATTCCCTCCAAGTTACTTATTCCCCAAGCACCACTTATCTTATTTTTATTTGCTTAATCCCTAAGCCACCATTAGTTTCCTTATTCGAATCCAACTCTAATATTCCATATAAATTTCATCTCCATCAACTATAAATACCCCATATCATTCCACCATTTTCATAATCTATGATATTCCACTTCAACTTGTGCAACAAGAAAACTTCATAGTTGCCGTTTTGAGGGTCTAGGAGGCGGCTGGAAGGCCGTTAAGCTAACGGGAGCGGAGATCAAAAGGATTGGAGAGCAGATACATGTCAGTAATCATATGGGTTGTTAACGTGACCATGTTTAGCATTCCATTGTGTTACTATTCTGTATTTAGTTTCTGATTTGGGTGTAAAAACCTTTTACTTTGCGTTTATGATTATTAGACTAATTGCTATATTGAATTATTTGTTTATGTTTAATTTATCTTGCCAAGCTTGTTAGAAGATCCTTACGTATTAATGATAATTATTTGCTATTAATTATCAATTAAATTGAGTTGTATGAACATCTGCTTGATTGCTTGTTGCTTATGATTTTGATGACCTTCGAGATTATAAGTCTAAGAATAACGAATGTGAAACAAGGATTAACTTGAGAATAAGAAAGTTAATGTGTGAGCCTTGTTTGATGACCATCAACAAGAGGTTAAATTGAATTAGTAATTCGATTAACTATATTTACAATTCTTGCTTGATACGAACTGAACACTAGGAAGCATGTTAGTTTAATCAACTGATCACTGTTTGAATTGACTTGTTTGCCAAAGGATTAGTTATAGTGAACGCGAATCTAATCATTTTAGGAATCGGTGAACATGAATAAATGAATTTGTGTATGCAACTGTCTATGTTTTTTAAGGTGTAATTTATCTAAACCAAAGTACCTGAAGAGATTTGCTTTCCTGTTAGTTTATCGAGAGTTGTTAATTGCTAGTTTGAGATTTATTAAACCATTTTCTTTATTATTTTCATGTGACTTGTAACCTATAATCAAATATATTAAATTAATCCACCGTTCCCTGTGACCGACACCCGACTTACCTAAGCTATACTGTAATCTGACTAGGTACACTGCCTATAAGTGCATAGATAGTCTAAGTTTGTTAGGTTATAAATATTAAAATTAGTGGGTATTTTTGTGCACATCAACTGTTCATAAGATTCACGTCCCTTCCTCAACCTCCTCAGAAAGCAAATTGGAAGATGCTTATCGAGACGAATCAGATGATGATGTGCACAGAAACGAACAGGAGGTAAATTCCGTTCCATATCCTCCACCATCACCTCTTGCTACTTTTGTTCCCATTACATTAGCACCTTGTCCACCACCTATCTCTACTCAGTCACAATCAATTACATCTCAACCACCACATGTTACTTCTAAACCATCTACTTTTACTACTTAGCCACCACCTGTTTACACACTGAAACTACAACAACCACCACCACAGTCGAACCTCTTGTCAATGTCAACGCATCTGATGCGGGGGAATATACTTCAAGTTTTGTCTCTACCTCCACCAGCTTTCCTATTTCTCCTCAACCTCAACATACTTCAGAAGACCATCTTGGTGTCGATGGACTGGACTTTGATACGTTCCAGTATAGTCCATTCTCTCTTCAAGAAGACAGTGATGATGATGCTCCTCTCACTCAAAGGCATCTCAAAGAGCTGAACACTAAGCTGGATACTCTTCTCGTATCTGCTACTTCTTCCATGAGCCATGCTTATTCTGAAGCCACAATTAAGAGTTTGCTCGATACTTTGGTAAAGGAGCATACAACGAACCTTGCTCAAGCGAACAAAGCCGTTGAGGACTCCACCATTTCAAATCAGCAAGCGACCGAAAAAGTCGATAAACTAATCTCAGAAATGAAGGTGTTTATGACAGACCTTAGTACTGCAGCGGAAGCGAATGTTGTCAAGGTGAATGAGGCCATTTTGAAGCTTAGTACTTCGCTGAATTCTGAACGCCAGAAACTGGAAAAGCTTTGCTTTGGTATCTCTGATGGCAACACCACTATTCACTCTTCGATTTCTACATGGCTCACCAAATTCCAAGATGATTTGGCCGTTAAAAGCAAAAGTATGGACAAGCTCTCTCTTTGCACCACCTAAGTTCATACTCAAACACTCAAGCTCAAGCAAGTGAGTTCAGAAATCGACGAGCTCAAGTCTGTATGAGTGGTCATGAAATTATGCATAAGCGACGTCAAATCCTTGCTATCTAATCTTATTGAAGCGCATGATCCGGTCTTGACCATCATCATTCGCTGAAACTTAGCTGATAAGCTTCGTCCTCCCTTTGCTTTTCTGAACAAGCTTGAACGTGTTCCTGAGGCCCCTATCCCTCCGAAACAAGGGGGAGAAGAGAAATTTGCTAAGGCAGGGGAGAAAACAAAGAAAAACAAACCGAAGGTTAATGTAGCTTCGGGTTCAAAAGGAAAAGGTCCAATGGGTGTTGACGATGAAGAAGAAGTGAAGAGGATCAACTGAAACGAAAATCACGCGAACATGAGCTTAGTGAAAGTGCTCATATTGCGAGAGAAATTGAGGAAAAGAACGAAAAAAGAGAGAAGATCACAACACCTTGGAATGCAAGAAAACACTCTTTCCATTGTGCACGTTGTAGCGATTGATGTATGAAGCTGTTGAGTTCCCCAGTGCTCAATAGTTGGAGCCGGTTATTTCGTTCAATCTAACTAACATGAGGGATAATCAATTTGATATGTCAATAACGAAAAGGGCCTTCGTTTTTCACTGCTTTGATTTGATTATAGATATTCCCTCACATGACGTGAAAGTGGATAAAGCTTTGATTGACTTTTATCTCACTTATGGCAAACCTCAGTACCTGACTTGGAGTGTTCACAAACTAACTACGGTCAAGGTCACAAGGCCAATCTCTACTGGAAGCTTCATGAATGCAAAGTTCAAGGTGACAAGGGGAACTAAAAACACTTTGCATGAATTCACGCTTGCAGATCTGCCCAACCTTAATCCACATGATTGGATTTTATTGCTCAACCTTCTTTTGACCGAAGAACAAAATTACGAACCCATTATGGCTCATATAAAGCGAATGTTGGATTCAAATATATACGAAGCGGCGAAGCTCGATATTAAGATTGCTAAGGTTTTGAAGCGAAAGCCTACAGTGAATCCGATTGGGAAAGCCAGCGATATGAGCGAAATGAGTATAGGATAGAACGATACAGTTCACTTAACTGTAATGTTTCAACATGGAACTGATGTTCCTGGAGTTTTTCAAAAATTTCTTTTCGCTTTACTTGATAAAAACTTGTTCTCCAGAACCTATCTTGAACATATCTTGGAGATTGTTAACAAGTGCACCTTGAATGATGATGCTACGAAGAAGAACTTTAACAACATGATACGGTTGTACATCCTATTTCACAGGACTTTGCTTGCTGTGATTCCCAAGCTCTTCAAGACGATCAAGAAGACACAACAGTGAAGCACCTCTCGCCTCAATTGACGCAAAAGGGGAGATTGGAAGGTGTTAAGTGTTGCGTCATTGGGCTTGTTTAGTTAGTCCATTTTGTATTCGGTATTGGGCCTGTCCAATCCATCTCATTAATTAAGGTTTGAGTATTAATAGTGCATGCATGCACTATAGATCATTAACATTTTTGATATAGATATTCTTGTAAACCCTAGCACGCCTCTACAGTTGAAATTCTTCATTGAGTTCTTCTAAGGCGTTACTTTTAATCATTCAGCTTCAGTTTGATTACATTTGTGTTCTTTTTTTACCTGTTGAATCTAATAGATCTTTAAGGATTTATATCCTAACAATCAATTTTGCCGAAATCACAGACGAATGTTGTGAGAAAATTACTAGCTTTTTCATACGCAATCTTCATTTTTGGATGTTTTTCGGCTTTGACTTGGAACACCCTTGCAATCAGGAAAACTTATCCAGGGTTCATGCAAAGGAAGTCAGCCTGCGTCCTGATGTAATCAGCTCCTCTCCAGGTGAGTATATACTGCACAAAGTCAGTTTTCATTAATTTCCTCACTTTGTAATTCTTCACTGCTGATGGTCTGTTATTAGACCAGTTGTTTTCGAAGGCAGTTCAATGCTTAGCATGAAACTGGTTTAAACGTTCAAACTCGAGACGATGTCTTTGATCATCTGGGAGGCTAAGATTAAAAGGTTCAAAGACTGAAAAGAATTTGGAGTTAGGAGAAATTGGAATATCCCAATATCCATCGGATGGGGGTTCAGCATAATTTAATATGGTCATGTAATCACCATCAAGAATTCTTTGAATGGGGTTTACCCATGAGTTGATTAAGGTCTCATCAATGGTTGTGTCAAAACCATGTTCTTTCCATATCTGCTCAGCGAACTTCATAGCTCTCCAATAAGCTTTTCTTTGGCGAGTAGCGGGGAGTCGTGTGTATAATCCGAGGACATCGTGGGTTCCAAGTTTTTGAACTGCGGGGGAATTTCATTAGAAGGTTGTTGCGGATCCTGTTGCGGTGGAGTTTGTTTATGAGAAGGTTTTTGAGTTGGTTACGGAGTCACAATCCTTTGATGGATTGGATGATGGATTTGAATTCTTAGAGGAGATTTATTTGAATGGCTTTGATTAAAACACAGATGAGAGTACAGTGGGGACTCACTTCCCTCTTTTGAGGAAACATCTATCTGCTGTTCCTCAAACCAATGTTTAAGGCCTTCAATTTTGGAGAAGGTCTCGTTGAATTGAGACTTGATTAATTCAGAGACTTGGAGATTGTTGGGGATTTCAGTGTTGAAAAACAATTTATAAATCTCATTGGTCAACCGAAGAATTTCATCAACACTTGAATTACTCGTGAGGGAACACCTTAAACCATTGATTATTGACTGAAGAACCGCAATGGTAGATTCATAAGATTTGTGGGTTTCTTCAACCAGCTGTTTGGAATGGGCTGCCTGTTTTTCAAGAGAAGTCTTGAAGTCATCTTTCAACGCAGTTAATTACCTCTTTTATGAGGTTTTTAGCAGGTTCCATAAACTCCTTCTGATCAGCAATGCGACTATTGTCGAAGGCTCTAATACCCATTTCAACTTTCAAAGTGATGCATTTTGCGGCCAATCATTCTCTTGCTTCCAATCTTTCTATTCATTCAACTAGAGACTATGGTGCGGGGATCTTTGTATTCATTGGTTGGCTGGTGGTGACTGCGGCCATGATTTGGTCGACTTTTGATTGGAGACACATAAATTCCTTTCTTGTAACAACCAATTTCTTCTTCTTCTTTGCTTTGGGTTTGGAAGTGGATTGTTGTCATCCACTAGATTATTCATCATAAAAAACCACCATGAATTCTTCTGAGTTGGGGGGTTATTGAACGTCATCAAGATCAATTTCATCAAGTCCAAACATTGGACGTGAGCTGATCTCAACTATAGTTTCATCATCATTAGAGTCATGATTTTCAGTAGTTGGAGGAGGCTTCGATGGACCAGCACCACCTTGAAGATTTTGAGCTTGTTGCATAGTAGCTTCTATCTCAGATACCCAATCTTGAATCCATAAAATATCGTGAACAGTCTTGGTGTTGTTGAATAAGTCTGCCCAATAGTTTTCCACTGTTTGAAGAGCTTCCTCTTTCTGTTGTTGTTGTTGTTGTTTCTGTTGTGCCCTTCTTGCTTGGACTTCTCTCTAAAAATCTTCAAACTTTCTGATTCCGGGCTCAATACTTAGACGATACCGAGACCAAGAATCTTCTAAACAAACATCGTAAATTCCTTTAAAACACACCGAGGTTTCCCTCGAGATTGTGGTTCCTTGCACATTTATGCTCCCCATGCCTAGACCACTTGTGTGAAATGTTGGTGGAATAGGATTTCCTGAGCTTCGTTGGTCTCCTTGACCTAAATTCAAGTTTGGCCTCGACTCAGTTCTGGATAAGGCGGAAGAATTGCCTTACTGTGCGACTGGTGTTTGTAATGTTTGTGTGACTTGAAGAAAAATGGAGTTCAACTCCTTAGGCTAAAAAAAGTGTAAGAGTGATGCCCTAGAGACCTTAGGGCGACTCAAACCAATGGGATCCCCTTGGGATCCAACTGGGAGTGTGTCTCCATGTTGGGATGAAACATATACACTTACCGTATGTGAGTGGTTAGATGGGGGTATGAACGGGTAAGCCTGCGGTAGCTCCGAGGACTACCGAAGACTTTTGTGAGACTGCGGTATGAGTCTTGGTGCACATTTGGCTTTGACTTGGAGTTAACTTTAGCTTCATTCTTCTGAACATGTCTCCTGAAGTTGAAGACTCATGATGGGTTTCATCTTCGACATTGACTGCAGGATCTTGAGCTATGGTAGGAGTGGAGTGAACTGTAGAAGAGGGTTCTGTTGCAACATCCCGATTTTAATGGAGTAATTAAATAATAAAGCAGGAGTCCCGAAAAGTAATTTGATTATTGTTTTATATTCTTTTTATAGTCCAAAATCAATTAATAATTATTGGAATCTTAGTTTCGGGGGTTAAAGGATAATACTGGACTTAATTCGAGAGGATCTTAAATGATTGGGTAAATTATGGACTTATATTGAAAGAATTTTATGGAGTCAGGGGCTGAAGCGTAAATTTTGGACTTTATTTGAAAAGAATATGGGAGGAGGGGCTACTTCTGTAATTATGGGATAGATTTTAAGGGTCTGGGTATATAAGCCTAATATCACCGGTAAACGCTAACCCTACTTCATTATGTCCAGCCGCCACCATCTTCATCATGATTTCGCTGCTACCATCCTTTCGCCATATCGTGAGCTTTCAATGCCCCGGTCACCTACGAACTCGTGGATGCAAACCACGACAACCCATTGTCGCCATCGAAGACGCTGAGTCGTCGCCATTGCTGAGCATCCGTCGACGAAGCTTGTTGCCGCTACCTTCTCTTCTCCTTCTTCATTTGTCAACAATGAAGAGTCTCATGGTGAGACTGAATTCGTGAGCCGCCAGGGTGGCTGAAGTGTATTATGCATCGGATATGTGTGTGAGTTTCAGTTGTACCTCACAGATTGTATGTGTCTTGGGTTGCTGCTGCCGGAAATTCAAAGAAAACTCTGCTGCCGCCATACACCATTGTAGGTGTGTGTATTTTAGTGGCTATGTGCGTGTATTATTAGTATGTGTGTATCTGTTTGGATGGTATTGTAATTGTAACAAATGGGATAATGGAAAGAAAGTCAAAACCACCACCATAGGGTGGTGGCTGCCCCCACCGGCCGTCGTGTCGGGTAGCAGTGTGCTTTGCATTGTGGTATTGATTCGTAGGGATGCTTGAAACCCTAATGGGCTTAATCAAACTCTACTGGGCTTATTGGGGCCCAATAAAGCCCTAATTGACTTAATAAAATCTTAATGGGCCCAATGGGGCCCAAAGTGACCTAAAAGCCCAACCGATTGACTAATGGGCTAGTATTAGGCAGGAAACCCTAATTTGGGTTTGGAAAACCCTAATGGCATAAAACCCTTATTTTGAGGGAAATTGGCCGGGACACACACATGAGAATTATTTAATAAACTTGAAATATTAAATAATAATCATTGACAAAAATTAACCTAAAAGAAATATTGGACTTAATGAATTAAGTCATTAATGGGTTAAGTAGGAACACTTAACCCTAATCATCATTTCATGTGAAAGCCCTAATCTCACTTGGTCCTTGATTTGGGCCTTCCTATTGGGCTTTGGTGAATGGACTATTAATGGGCTTTTCAAGAATAAGTAAATGGACTAAATAATTTTATGGGTTTTAGGATAAGGTCCATGTAAGAGTCTTGGGCCTAATTTGGAAAATTGGGCCATAGATGGGCCATAATTGGGCCTTCATTATTATGTGATATTGGATCATGGGAATTGGATTGGAATAATGGGATGGGCCTTAAAGAAAGACCATGTAGAGGTTTGGGCCCAATTTGGAAAATTGGGCCATGTGTTGTGCTTTGGCCCATTACTTGACTATTTGGTTTTGTAGTGTGAGTTGGACTTTGGGCTTGGAACCCAATTATTAATTGGGTGTTGTTTGATGTTGGCAGTTTGGGAATCTGTCAACCAGCAGTTGGAGTTTCATCCTCGGGACTTCAGCAGTGCCAGGTGAGTTATCCTCACTATATTAATAGGGTCTAAGGCACCAAGGCCGGCCCTTATGGATTGTATCTAGTTATGACGTGATATGTTTATTGATTACATACTGGTTATAGTACGTTGTTATGAGCTGTATGATATGTGCTTGTTGTTGATTGATTATGTGTTATGAGTATGTCGGCATATGTATGTGTATGTTTGGGTTGAGGCGATCCTGCTTTATGCTGAAGGCCAACGAACCCAGGGCGGTCCAGATAGGCTGAAGGCCTGCGAGGCGGTCCAATCAGGCTGAAGGCTCAGTATGCATACTATTTGATGGGACTAGTGATCTGTTAGTTCTGCCTCCTGGTAGATAGGCTGGCACTATGCTTGTTGATCAGTTAGATCTGTATCCTGGTAGTTAGGATGAGGTTATGTTTATTCTTAGTGACCTGGTTAGCTCGGTGTCCTGGTTATAGGATGTTGATGTGCTATATGATCTATTAGACCGGTTTGATTGTTATATATGTATGTTAGTGAATGATATTTATGTTCACATGTTTGTTTGATTGGGGGTTGGGTTGAGGTGGTCCTGCTTTGTGTTGTAGGCCAACATACCCGGCGAGCGGTCCGGATAGACTGTAGGCCCTGCAAGGTGGTCCAGTCATGCCGAAGGCTCGGAAGCGGTTCAGATAGGCTGTAGGCCCTACGAGGCGGTCCAGTCATGTTGAAGGCTCATGATGCATGTTGTTCTGTGTTGGTATTTTGGGGTAACTCACTAAGCTCTCGGGCTTACAGTTTCAGTTTATTGTTTCAAGTACATCAGATGATCGCAAGAAGGAAAAGGTGTGATCGTACAGCTCCTCATATTTTATGGTTTTATGAATTGATTCTGAGGATACTCTGATGTCTAAATTATTTTGAAAACAAACTATAATAACTTGATGGTTTTAAAATGTATTAAAAAGTTTTAATTTGGCTTGAATTTTATGGGTGTTACATCTGTGGTCTTAGACTTGCATTTCTTGGAAGGTTCACCTCATTTCTTTACAACATTTCGAGGCGCTTTTCTTCATGTCACTATTTGCTTGATTCGTTTGAATTTGGGTTGAGCAATCTGGTCTGCTATAGGAGGGACTTGTGTTGCGGTAGGAGGGACTTGAGTTGCAGTAGGAGGGACTTGAGTTGCAGTAAGGGCTGCGGTAGCCTACTTTGGTCTAGGCGGGGAAGAGTGATATGGTTCAATACCACTTGTAGCCATGATGTGGTCAGCTACCTCATGAATCGTAAGTCTGATAGACTCCAAAATATATCTAGGTAATCTCCTAAGTGTTCCAAAAATTGTCTGATCTTTTGAGGGAGTGTACCTTTTCAGATCGTGAGTGACAAAAAGCATCGTGTCGTCACCCTTGTCGAGCTTGGCATCCTTGTGTAGATCTGAGATGCGAAGGGGCCAGAATCGAGCAAAAGTGAGCTCGGTTGCATCTTCTCAAGGAGCCTCCTTTGGAATATACTGCAAGAAATCATCCCATAGAATTTGTCCGTAATTAACCATGTTCCCAGTGAAAAAACTCCATATTATATCTAATAGTTTGATAGTCATAGTTTCAGTGCCACTTGTCCTGCTGGAACGACTTATGATTACGAAGTGACACACAAACTGCCACAATATCGGGAGATGATTCTTCTTGAATTCTCCAATTCCCTTCAATTTCTTCTGGTAACCCATCTGGTACAGGGTTGAAATTACATCGTTGAGAATTGGTGAGTAATACTTAGTTGAGGGAAGAACCCTAAGATTGATTACTTCCAGTAACTTGGCTTTGGTTAGAACAGCCAGTGAATTAATATGCACTTCCTGAAGATTGAGGCTTGGAAGGAATGCAGAAAAAGAGCACTTGAACAGAGTCGGTAGAGGAACAACTTCAATAAAAAAGTTGAATACACCATAGAGTGGATGCTTTGGAAGGAACTTGATCGTTAGTCTGATTGCATCGTTGTACGACGGATGATCTTCGAAAATCGCTCTGAAGTTGCTCGAGGCTATGGACGGTGAGTGGTCTTTGATGGTGGTTTATGAGTCAGTGGGACGAGCAGACCCAAAAGCCTTTGGCTGTTTCTTAGAAATACCCGATTTCACCATGATTGCAGAAAAAAATTTGGAACTTGTAGGAAAGAGTTTGAGCAAGAGGGTGAAGAAGATGAAGATCGTCTTTTAGGGATTCAGAAAGCGTAAAGCAATCTTGGGAGAAATTAGGGGGGTTTTATACATCCGGATTTGAAATCTTATTGTAACTAATTTATTCACAGTTGTTAATAGGTAAAAACCTTTGGGTTTTTATCATTATCACCCACAAATAAAGAAAAAGGAAAAGAAATTAATTAGAAAAGCAGAGCATTGAAAGCATGCCAGGTCCATGATCACACGCCGATTAATCGTGTGGTGAAGGTTTTTATCCGTTGTGAAAAGTAGGAAGTTGAAACGGATTTGACATTAAATGAATATGAGACATGACCGGTTGGGGAAAGAGTTTTTTTTAAAGATCACATTTTATGGAAAGACGATTTATTTGTTTATTAGCCTAAAATAGGCCTAATTAAGAAAAGTGAATTTGAAAGAGACTAAAACGTTGCAAGCTACAAACTGAATGTTGTAAAGAATGTTTTTTTTTGTTTAATGAAGGACTTTAAATAGCACAGAAACGGTCTCAGTTTTTATTAAGTGATTGAGGAATCATTTATTGCAACTGCGGTGGAGGAAGGATGGCTGCGGTGACATTTGTTGCAACTATGAATGGATTCAGCTGACTTCGATGGAATGCAGTTTGATAATGGTAGCTTAAAATGAAGGAATACTTGACAAGAAGTTAGAAATAAAAGAAATAAAGGACCCAAGGAATATATAGATCATATATGATTATGGTATACTACGCATACTGAAAACGTATATGATGAATATGTTATTCTATAACCGCAGTGAGAAAAATGCTTCAAGAATTTTACTTTGAAAAGAAAAGAAGAAATTTCTTCACACTTGGAAACCAGATGTGGTCTGTGGTACCTATCAACTCAAGAAGAATTGTGGGTCTGGGTTCATCATTCATAACATTTCCGGAAAGCTATTTAGTTTTGTAGCATCTAGTGCTTTGGTAAAAACATTTGCTATTTCCTCATGAGTGGGAACAAAAATTAGTTTGATGTTACCTTTGAGCATGTGATCCTTGATGAAGTGGTACCGTAGCTCATTGTGCTTTGTCTCCGAGTGGTGAATAGGATTATGATAAATCACTATAGCACTCTATGAATCACAGTAAATTGGTACCCGCAACATTCTGTATCCATAATCCATGAGCTGAGTCTTCATCCATACAACTTGGGAACAAAACTGGCCGCGACCACATACTCAACTTCTACGGTAGACAACGAGACACAATTCTGCTTTCTTGAGGACCAGCTGACTAGTCTTACTCCTAGAAATTGGCATCCACCTGAAGTACTTTTTCAATCTAATCTATGTCCAGCATGATCCGCATCCGTGAAGGCTTGAAGGTTGAAATCATTTCCTATAGGGTACCATAGGCCTAACGCTTTACTTCCCTTAAGGTATCTGAATATTTGCTTGACTGCGGTCAAGTGAGATACTTTGGGATCCGCTTGGTACCTAGCATATAAGCCTATTGCAAAGACAATATTTGGTCTTCTTGTGGTGAGGTACATCAATGACCCAATCATTCCACGATAAGTTTTATGGTCAACTGATTCTCCGGTAGGATCAGTTAAAATCTTGTATCCGATGGCCATCGGGACCTTTGCTGAGGAACAATTGTCCATTGAGAATATCTTCAGCAGCTTAGAGGTATATTTCTCTTGATAAATGAATATCCCTTGAGGGACTTGTTTCACTTGAAGTCCTAGAAATAAGTTAATCTCTCTATTCATTCTCATTTGGAATTTTCTTGTCATAAGTTTAGCAAAATCATTCACCATATCCTGATTTGTAGAACCAAAAATGATATCATCCACATATATTTGGACGAGCATCAAATGATTAACATTTTCCCTTCTAAACAACATGGGATCATTCACACCTCTTTTCTATCCAGACATGACAAGAAACTCAGAAAGAGTCTCATACCATGCCCTTGGAGCTTGTTTAAGACTGTATACCGCTTTTTCTAGCTTGTAGTAATGATTTGGAAATTCTTGACTTTCGAGCCTGGTGGTTGTTACATGTAAACTTCTTCTTTTAGTTCACCATTCAAAAAGGCATTTTTTTTACATCCATTTGATGTACTTTAATATTCTTATGTGCTGCATACGCCAAGAAGATGCGTATTGCTTCCATTCTCGCTACGGGGGCATAGGTTTCATCATAGTCAACACCTTCAAGTTGGTTGTACCCCTTAGCCACTTGTCTTGCTATGTTTCTTACTACCACACCAGACTCCACCAGCTTGTTTTGTAAACTCATCTAGTACCAACAATTGTGTGGCCTTTTGGCTTCGGTACTAGTTTCCATACTTTGTTCCTTTTAACTCAGCTAACTCCTCTTGCATTGCGGTGATCCAGTCGGGTTCCATGAGGGCTTCTTTCATGGTTCGAGGCTCCACTGAGCACAGGAAATCTACGTAGTGGCAGTGGTCCGTTAAATCGTTATAGGATCGATTTTGTATTCTCACGGATGGATTTCCGATGATTTGAACGTTGGATGATCCTTCATCCTGATGTGAAGGCGAGGTTCTTGGTGATCAGTGAATGTAGTGGAGGGAACATCTTCAATTTCAGAAGATTCTTCGGTTGGAAAAGACAATTCCCCCTCGACTTGAGAGCAGTCTGCATAAGTATCTTGGACTGTAGGATTTTGAGTAGCATTTGAAGGAAGTTCCCCCAGAGCTGAGAATGGGAGTTCCCCCCTGAACTAAAGATGGTTCCCCCTGGATTGATGAGTGAGTGATAACCCTTGGATATGTAATTGTGTCGATGTTCTTAACCTCTTCATCCTAAGAGTCCGGCGAAACATTTGATTGATTATTGACTCTATGGATGGACACCGGAGTTGTATCTTCTAGTACTGGAACCTCGATGGTTGTTACTGGAACTAGAGTTGAATATTCCCCCTCAACCAGTGAGGTGGAAGTATTTAGTGACAATTCTTCAGATAAGGTTGGACCATATACTTCAGCATGTTGTAGTTGCACTACCGGAGACACCAGAATTTCAGAGAAATGAGCTGTGTTTGCGGGGTCAAAGAGAACATCATAGTTGATTTCAACTATATTCAGGGGAACCAAAGAGACTGGGATATCACTTTCCAAGAAAGCTTTTGTTTCACTTGACAGAGTAGTGTTGCATACATAATAGTCATCAAATTGAACATCGAAGCTTTATACTATCAGTCTTGTGCGTCTAATGAGAAATCTGTAGGCCACTTTATTGGTTGACCATCCAAGAAAAATGCCTTCATCTGATTTTGGTGCTAATTTGTTAAGGCGATCCTTGTTGTTGATCAAAAAACATCTACATCCAAAGATGTGGAAGAATCGGACATTTGGTTTACGGATGTTAAGACCTCATATGGATTTTTGTTAAGACATTTGCAAATGATGCTTCGGTTTTGAATAAAGCATGTAGTTTCCACTGCTTCTGCCCACAAATATAGATGAAGGTTGGAAAAGTTTAACATTGATCTTGTTGGTTCGACCAATGTACGGTTTCTTCTCTCTACTACTCCATTTTTGCTGCGGTGTGTAGGGAGCTGAAAAGTTGTGACTGATTCCCTTTGAAATCAAGAAACTATTCAAGAGATGACTAGTAAATTAGGTCCATTGTTACATCTTATTCGTCTACCTGGTAACTTGATTTGGAGCTCGATTTCCTTTATTAAGTTGATTGTGACATGTGGTGTGTCTTATTTGAGTTTTAGGAAGAAGACCCAAGTGAAACATGTGAAGTCTGTTGGAATAGTGTCTAAGGCTGTAACTATATTTGGCAAGTATTTGACCCGGTTGAGCATGGTCCTTTTGGGTTGCCTTCACCATAGCAACTTGACAGGATGATTTATAATGTGAGAAGAAATATTATTAATATATTATGAGAATAATATAAGGAATAATAATATTGTTATTTGATTAATATAAGTCATAAATTAATTAGGAATTAATTTGGTGACATAAAGAGGTTAATTGAATGAAGGGGCATACACTGTCAAATGTGTGATAGTTGTATTTTGGGCTATGAATCTTTATGGATATGAGGGTGGATGATTTTAGGGTTTGGAGAAACCTAGAAATCGTCCAAGGCCTAGTCTATAGGGATTATTGGATTGCTTAGGGCCTAAGTTATTCAATTAGGGTTTAAGGTGTAACCCTAGTAGCCAATAGTATATATAGACCCTTTAGGTGGAGGAAATCGGCACTCTTGCATCTCAAGAAACCCTAGAGCTGATTTTCTCATCCTCTTCTCTCTCTCTATTATCATCCTCTTGCTAGTTGGTGTTTGTAAGCCATTAGAGGAGTGACAATTATGACTCTAAGCTCAAAAGACAAGAAGATTCAAGCAAGCAACTCAAGGTATTCCTTTAGATCTGATTACATATGTTATGATTTGAATGTCTACACTAGATCTATCAATATAAGTCTTGGATACATTGCATGTTCAATTAGAGAAACCTAGATCCAAGCATTAGGGTTTGCATGTGCACATAGGAAAGTTCTTATGGCTCAAACCCATCAGTGGTATCAGAGCTTTGATTGGTTTCTATTGAATTGATGCATTGGTTGATTGCAAAATTCGATTTTGTCCATCTTCCTGATGAACTCAGCGATTCCATAGTGGAGTCGGCGAGTCCATTGTGGTACTCGGCGAGTTCGAGCGTCAGATGGAGCTAGTTTCGGGATTTCTTGTTGTTTTTCTTATGGAAACTTGCCTTAATCTTTATGGGTCAATAAAATTAGAATTTTAACATATATGTGAGTATATTCTTGACCTAACAAAAGATATTTACCAATTAGTTGAATAATAATTTCCTTATATGATATTAACTGATTATTTTAATTAAATTGGTGAATTGTTTTGGAAGAAACATTTAAGTAAATCAAATATGGATAATTATGAGATTAAATAGTTAATTTAAATTATTTGTTATTTGATCCCGTATGTTTGAAAAGTTTAAAACTTGTCCTCAAGTTTTGAAATTTAAGTTTTGTGATTAAAAGTTTAATTTGGACAATTTAAATTTCAAACCCTAGAATTTTACAAATTTAAAATTCAACCCTATACTACTATATATTTATAAGGTATATATATATATATATATATATATATATATGTATATATATATATATGTATATATATATATATATATATATATGTGTATAATTAAAATGCTAGTCTTACCGTTAGTAGGCCTCATTCACGAAGTCGGTCTATAAGGTGGGTATAAGGTTGCTGCCTATAAAATGGCGCTTAATGGGTGTACACTCACACCCACCGCTTGCTTGATCGGTGGAGGGTCGTTAGCCGAATGGGTAGGATAGGGCAACCCTATCTCCTCATTAAAAGTATAATATTAAAATACAAAGTAACTACATGTTTTTCAAATTCCCAATCCTAGTTACTTTAGGAAAAATGAATTGATGCAAACCCATGAAACATTTGAAAAGTTCAAAGAGTTTAAGAATGAAGTGGAGAATCAATTGGGCAGGAAAATCAAGATGCTTCGATCCGATCGAGGAGGAGAGTACCTAAGTCTTGAATTCCACGACTATCTCAAGGAATGCAGAATAGTTTCACAATTGACGCCACCTAGGACACCGCAGTTGAATGGTGTGGCAGAAAGGCGTAATCGAACCTTGTTAGACATGGTTCGTTCTATGATGAGTCGTGCTTCACTACCTATCTCATTCTGGGGGTATGCCTTAGAGACTACCGCCCATATCCTTAACCGAGTCCCTACTAAGAAGGTTGCCAAAACACCTCACGAGATGTGGATAGGGAAAGCTCCCTCGTTGGCACATATCAAGGTTTGGGGTTGCGAGGCTTTCGTAAGACGAGATACTCACGACAAACTTGAACCGCGTAGTGAGTGATGTATTTTCATCGGCTACCCACAGAAATCCTTTGGATATCTCTTCTATAGACCGAATGACAATGTTGTGTTCATTGCGAGGAGAAGGGTTTTCTGAGAGAGAGAACTCATAAGCCAAGGAGACAGTGGGAGGCAGATCGAACTTGAAGAGATTCAAGAATCAAGTGATGAATGAACCTCTACCTCTGGCGCTCAACCCGAGGAGGAAACTCCAGTTGAACCAATTGACGAGTCATTACCTCTTAGACGTTCCGAAAGAGTTAGAGTTCAACCCCAGTTTTATGGTTTTCATATTACTACCGAAGGGGACACGTATATTAGTGATGGTACACTAATAAATCTAGATGAACCTAATAGCTATAAGGAAGCCATGGCAGGCCCGGAGTCTGCAACATGGAAAGAGGCAATGGACAGCGAGATTCAATCCATGTATGACAACCAAGTTTGGAATTTGGTTGATAATGTGCCCGGACATAAGACCGTTGGGTGCAAATGGATCTTCAAGAAGAAGACCAACGTGGATGGGAATGTACACACATATAAGGCGCGATTGGTTGCGAAGGGCTTTACTCACACTCCCGGAGTTGACTATGATGAGACCTTCTCACCAGTTGCGAAAATAAAGTCTATTAGGGTGATGCTACCCGTAGCTGCATTTCATGATTATGAGATATGGAAGATGGATGTCAAGACCGCTTTCCTTAATGGGAAGTTGGCTGAGGATGTTTACATGGCTCATCCATAGGGTTTTGTCAATACAAAGCATCCAAATAGAGTGTGCAAGCTTGAGAAGTCCATTTATGGGCTTAAGCAAGCGTCTCACAGATGGAATCTTTGCTTCGATGAGAAAGTCAAAGAGTTTGGATTTGTACGAAGCGAAGATGAATCATGTGTATATGTCAAAGCCAGTGGGAGTATAGTCAGCTTCCTCGTTTTATATGTCGATGACATACTACTCATAGGAAACGACGTCCTGACACTGCAGGAGTTTAAGTCCTAGCTCGGGAAGTGCTTCACTATGAAGGACCTCGGAGAGGCTTCCTATATCGTGGGAATAAGGATAGTGAGAGAACGAAGTAAGATACTAATAGGACTCAGTCAGAACACTTACCCAGATAAAGTACTGAAACGTTTTAGTATGGAGAATTCGAAGAAGGGAGAATTACCGATACAAAGTAATGCCAAATTGAGTAAGACTCAAAGTCCGAGTACCGAAGCCAAGATAGCAGAGATGAGCTGAGTACCTTATGCTTCCGCAGTTGACTCAATCATGTATGCTATGACTTGTACTTGCCCTTATGTAGCCTTTGCTTTGAGCATGGTCAGTAGATATCAAGGGAACCCTGGCAGAGCCCATTGGATTGCGGTCAAGAATATCCTTAAGTACCTTCGGAGGACCAAGGAATGGGTTTTAGTTCTCGGAGGGAGTGATGACTTAAAGGTGCGAGGGTATAGTGACGCTAGCTTTCAGACCGACAGGGACAACTACCGTTCGCAGTCGGGCTGGGTCTTTACCCTTAATTAAGGAGCAGTAACTTGGAAAAGTTCCAAGCAGGAAACCGTAGCTGATTCAACATGCGAATCGGAGTACATTGCAGAAAGCGAAGCATCGAAGGAGGCAATATGGTTGAAGAACTTCATTGCTGATCTTGGAGTTGTACCTGCCATAAAGGAGCCTATGGAAATTTTCTGTGATAATGAAGGAGTGGTTGCCTTGACCAAGGAACTGAGGGATCATGGAAGATCTCGTCAGATCGACAGAAAATATCAATTTATTAGACATCGAGTAGAAGAAGGACATCTCGTGGTTAAGGCGATATCATCAGAAGATAACCCATCAGATCCGCTTACGAAGGGACTGAGTAGGGTTAAGCACATGCAGCATGGTAGGAGTATTGGGTTGAAGGATGATATTAGTTTAGATTAGATAGTTTTAGAAACTTATAATAGATAAATGTAATTGACATTTGATGATTAAATAAAGGAGTATTATTTATAAGTAAAGTTACTGTCTTATGTTAATTTTTTAACTATTGTTTCACTTTGCATGTTTTGACTTCCTGAATAATTAAGTTATTAAGAATAATCAAATTATTTGAATGGTCCACAATCGTTCATATGTTGGAAGTAGATATGAAAGAAGATTTTCATGAATTGGTATGTAGATTGTCTGAATGGTATTAGATATAGCAAAAGGTTGCTACAACGTTCATGAGTGCTTATGAACTAGTTTTGAGCATTGGAACAAACCCGCGTTTGCTGGAATCACTTTTAGATGAGTATATATATATATATATATATATATATATATATATATATATATATATATATATATATATATTGTAAGTGATCACTAGAAGATAATATCATATGGTCTTAAAACCTAGATATATGGTTTGTTATTTGTTAATTGGTTGTACATTGATGATGCGAAACCGCATCAGTAAATTGATGTTATAAAACACATTGTTGTGTATGATTGATTGGCAAATAAGTAAATGCATATAAGTCGAAGTTTATCTGTTACTTTTATCCTAAGAGGGTAAAAGCGATATCCCGGCCGCTCGATTAAGTTCTATGTCGAATAAATCTGAGATCAAGAAAGTAAACGCTGGACTATGATTGTGTCTGCATGATATCTGAACAGAGGACTGTACGATCCCTTATCTAAAGGACAGGACTGATAAGATCAAAGTTTGACAGTGTCTTTGAGAGCTACGATTGCTAATCGGATTGTGCTTGTGTATATAATTACCGGACTTATCCAAGTGGGAGACTGTTGGAATAGTGTCTAAGGCTGTAACTATATTTGGAAAGTATTTGACCCGGTTGAGCATGGTCCTTTTGGGTTGCCTTCACCATAGCAACTTGACAGGATGATTTATAATGAGAGAAGAAATATTATTAATATATTATGAGAATAATATAAGGAATAATAATATTGTTATTTGATTAATATAAGTCATAAATTAATTAGGAATTAATTTGGTGACATAAAGAGGTTAATTGAATAAAGGGGCATAAACTGTCAAATGTGTGATAGTTGTATTTTGGGCTATGAATCTTTATGGATATGAGGGTGGATGATTTTAGGGTTTGGAGAAACCTAGAAATCGTCCAAGGCCTAGTCTATAGGGATTATTGGATTGCTTAGGGCCTAAGTTATTCAATTAGGGTTTAAGGTGTAACCCTAGTAGCCAATAGTATATATAGACCCTTTGGGTGGAGGAAATCGGCACTCTTGCATCTCAAGAAACCCTAGAGCCAATTTTCTCATCCTCCTCTCTCTCTCTATTATCATCCTCTTGCTATTTGGTGTTTGTAAGCCATTAGAGGAGTGAGAATTGTGACTCTAAGCTCCAAAGACAAGAAGATTCAAGCAAGCAACTCAAGGTATTCCTTTAGATCTGCTTACATATGTTATGATTTGAATGTCTACACTAGATCTATCAATATAAGTCTTGGATACATTGCATGTTCAATTAGAGAAACCTAGATCCAAGCATTAGGGTTTGCATGTGCACATAGGAAAGTTCTTATGGCTCAAACCCATCAAAGTCATCAACTATAACCAGAATATACTCTTTGTGATGAAGACTAGATACGGTAGATGAACCGCAAAGATCAGTGTGAAGTAGCTCTAATGGTTCATCAAATGAAGAATCATTAACCAGTGGATGACTTCTCCTTGTTTTCTTTCCACAATCAAAAGTTGGGAAAGTGTATCATTGTTGTATTTTAGAATTGGAAACCACGAATAAGTTCTTCGGTGACCAGGTTGTTGATATACCGGAAGTTCAGTTGAGCTAGCTTGTGGTGCCGTAACCAGCTAACTTCAGATACTTCTTTGGGTTGAAAACATAACTGCAATTTACCAATGATCAGTGAGACATCCAAAGGATACATTGTTCCTTCGTATTTGGATTTGATCAAGCAGGTGCTTCTATCACTCGTCGTTATGTAGCAATATTCATTATCGAATTCAACCCGATGACCTGCTTTACATAGTTGGCCCACACTGATCAAGTTGTGCTTGAGACCTTCTATGTAAGCAACCTTTTGAATTGAGAAATTTCTCGTGGTCAAAACACCGTAACCCCTGATGATTCCATTTTCATTGTTCCCGAATGTGACGTGTCCACCATTACAAATAGGCCCGAAGTCGCGAAGGTATTCTAACCTTTTGTTCATGTTCAAGGAATGGGCGCTATCAATTAAGCACTCCTCTTTTTGTTCCGGCTTGCACATTGCTTGAAAATTAAACAGTTAGTTTGGGCACCCAAACACATTTGGAGCCCGGGGACACATGAGAAACTTGATTACTAAATGTGTGCAGATGAGCTTAGGAACAATTTTCGTATCAGTTTTTAAGCCTAGTCCTGGGTGTTTGGTAACTTTTGTGATATTTCGTGGTTGGATTGGAAAGAGCGTCTTTAGTGGATAAAATCCAAAACAAAGATTTTTCTCGTTTATCTAGATGTCGTACTTGGTCAACGGTCTGGAGGATGTAGTTTGACTCTTGTTTCCGGTCTGTGAGTGATTTTTGGTTGTAGTGCCTTTGGAATTTGAAAAAGTTTTTGAATGAGAATTACTCCTAGGTTTTGACCTGACAACTGACTGAGATGATTTTGAAGGTTCAGGAGTTGGTAGAATACCTTTCCACTTTGGATCATTCAAGGAATACTTTTGAAAAGATGTGACTTTCTTTTGGGATTTCGCAGGAGTGTTTGAAAACATTTTTGTTACTGCACACTCTTTTGTGTCTGATCCTTTGACTGCGGTGTTTTTTGAAAGATTTTTGGAAGTGATGGGTTTTCTAAATTCTTTTGATTTGAAACCTTAGCATGTTTGAAATTGTTTTTGTATTTAGTAACCCGCTTTTTGCCTCGGGATCTGAGTTCGTCTTTGAGAGCCAGTTTTGCTTGAGTTTTTGGAGAACCACAGTCATAAATGTCAACTACGGTTTCTTGAAAACCTTTGACTCTTTTGAAAAATGAGGACTTGAATCATCTGAACTAGAGAATTCAGGACATTGTGAACATTGACCATATTCAAAATTTTCAATTGGTAAGTAGAGAATTCAGGACTTTGTAAACATTCCCAAATCTCCACACATCTCTTTCGAGCCTCTTAAGATATCTTTCCATTCTTTGTGACCAATGGTGGTATTCATTTGCAACAAGTATTGGTGCTCTGTTCGAGCCTCCAAAACTGTTGGAAACGTTTAATGATAGAGCTTTTGCCATATTTCATTTGTTTTGATTTTTTTTGGCTTTTTAAGAATGAGCTTTAGTGGTATAGAAGGCTTTTCAAAATCAGAGTTTTGTTTAAAAAGAAACAACTTTGGCTCTGATACCAATTTTTAAGAGAAAAAATTTTGAGACACACTTGAACAAACATTAGTACAAGATTATAGTTGTGATATAAGTTAATCTCAAAAGATCATAAAAGCTCAACAATAATAAGTTAGATTTGCTAGATGGTTAGTTACGGAATTATAAAGTGTTGAAAAGTAAAGGAAATGTAAATGACAACAAGTTATATCACGTATACATGAAATTGATTAATAACAAGGTTTGAATTCAAACACTAGTTAGTATGTGTGATCAGTTTAAAGTGAAGAGGATCTTCGAAGATAATAAGTAAGAAAAAGATCTTAGTATTTTAGAGTGAAAGTTTAGAAAGATCATTTATAGAGATATGATAAGAAGTAGCGGTGAAGGTGTAGAATACATAAAGACGGATAATCTATTTATATAGTTCTATAAAGTTACATCTTGAATAAACAATAATAAACTACTGACTCTAAGTGACCATGCAAGGTTCACTAGACAATGTAATTCAAGCACGCTAAGTCATTTGATGTAACAAAAAAATCTTCACTGTGGTAGAGAGGTTATGGTTCAAAACATAAACTTCAACAACGGTAGACAAGCATTCGTTGCGGTGGCAAGACTGATTGTCGTAGCCAAGAAGAGATACGGTAGTAAAATGGACTATAGATCGTTAAGTTATTTCACAACTAAATGATGTTAGTCTTGGCTTCTTCTTCTTTTATGGGAGACAGGGTTAGCTAGTGTGGATTCGCGGAAACTCTTAATATTACCAGGCACAACAAACAACCAGAAGCCAGTCCAGAAGTTGTCATTGTATACTCCCGCGGGTCGGAAGGCGGCGGGGGAAGGAGAGGGATTCAATAATAGCGACAAGAGCTTTTTCTTTCCTTTCAAAGAGGAAGAATGTCACTTTTTGCTTTAACAAAGACGGAACACAATATTTCATGAATCGAATTTGGACCCCAAAGTTTGGGGAAGTAAGGAGTCTAGTCTTAAATGAAGCTCATAAATTGAGATATTCGGTACATCCCTCATCAGATAAGATATATCTCGATCTCAAGAAACTTTATTACTGGCCCAATATGAAAGAAGAAATTGCCATCCATGTCAGTAAATACTTGACTTGCTCCAAAGTCAAAACAAAGTACCAGAAGCCATCTAGTCTACTACAACAATTGTCAATCCCAGAATGGAAAGGGGAACAAATATTATTGGACTTCATAATGAATTTTCCAAGAACTTCAAGCGATTATAACACCATTTGCGTAGTGGTTGACCGTTTGACCATGTCTGCCCATTTCCTATCCATCAAAGAAACTGATAAGATGGAGAAACTCACCACGACCTATCTCAAAGAGATAGTTAGACTACATGGTGTGCCAATATCTATTATCTCAGACCGAGATAACATATTCACTTCCAGATTTTTGCAATCATTTAAGAGGTCCCTAGGAACCAAACTCGACGTGAGCACTGCATATCATCCATAGGAGGATGACCAGAGCAAAATATAGATACAAACATTGGAAGACATACTGTGTGCTTGGGTGATAGACTTCAGTAAAACATGGGATACTCACTTGCCATTAGTTGAGTTTTCATATGACAATAGTTATCACACTAGCATAAAGGCCGCTCCATTCAAGGAATTGTATGGACATAGATGTCGTTCTTCGATATGTTGTGCAGAAATTGGAGATAATCAATTAACTATAAGGCGTGCTGGATATACTTTATACACTGGTCTCGGGATCATTCATGAAACAACATAGAAGATCGTTCAGATAAAGGAACAATTAAAAGACCACACGTAGTTCTTAGAAAAGTTATGATGCCGTGAGACGAAAACCCTTAGAATTCAAAGTAAGAGACTGTGTCCTACTTCAGGTCGCATCATGAAAATGTGTAATTAGATTTGGAAAACAAGGTAAACTAATCCCCCATGACTTCGGACCAATTAAAATCCTAGAGAGGGTTGGTATGGTGGCTTACAAACTAAATTTACCTCACAAACTCAATTAAGTTCACTATACCTTCCATTTTTGTAATCTCAGAATGTGCCTCTCTAATGAGAACCTTTTCATTCCTCTCGATGAGATCCAGGTCGACACTAAACTTTGCTTTGTAAAGGAAATGGTGGATATCATGGATCGAGAAACCAAAAGCCCCAAACAGGCCGCATTCCTATAGTAAAAGCCTGATGGAACTGTCGTAGAGAGTCGGAGTTTACTTGAGAACGTGAGATTCAGATGAAACAAAAGTATCCATGACTATTTAACAATGCTCCCTCCGCTAGTGAAATGAAATGATAGTGGAACAAAATATTCTAGAACATAATAATTTCAGGACAAAATTCCCTTCACGGGGAAGTAATATAACATCCCAGAATTTAGGTCAAAGACTGTGAATGATCAATTTCACAGTAAAGTTCTTCCACTTCTCTTTCTTTTTTCATTGAGTAAACACCGCCGATAGAGGCTGGTGTTTCCTTCCTCCACTGTCTCCATCTCCGTTCGCCTCTATCATCATCGACGAGTATTGGAATGGAACCCAACATGCAGTCGTAACGCTACCGGGCAATACCATATTAACCCACCTCCTCCTTCGACTACCCTTTCCACCACTGCTATTGACAATAGCCACACCGATCCACCCTATTGCTTTCATTTCCATCTCCCTCATCCGACCAAGCTGAGCGTCGACGATGCTCCTCCGATACGTCACTGCCTCTCCAATGCTTACATTTTGCTACTTCAAACCATTTGTGTTGTTTTTATTTCCCTTCTCAAATCTGACAATGGATCGAAGACCTCACTCAATTATGCTTTCATTAGAGTTTCCTTTCTTCTCTGATCAAACAAGAACCGAGGAATGCCTCATCCTTCCACGTAAACTGATTAAACGCCGCCACTGCCCTCACCTTCATTCTTCTGCGAAACAGACAAGCACATGAGCATTCTTTTTCCCTATACACACTAGCAGTTCTCCCCTCCTCATTGCCTTTGTTCACTGACTCCTTCCATTCGTCCTTTCCTTACCCGATCGAATGAAAGATGAGGGATGTAAAAGCCCTAAGTTAATTTAATTATGAAATGACCAAACTACCCTCCATATTAAACCACTTATTCAAAATAAGTCCACTCCCCAATCATTGAACCCATTTATTTAAAACAACCCCTCATTTGGTATTTTTTAAACCAAAACAGTCCTATTCATTTAATTAAATTACCAAATAGCCCCTATAGTTTAGCGAAGTTACAAAACAACCCCTATAGTGTAAATTCGTTACAAAATGGTCCCAAGAGTATCTCAAAGTTCAAGAATTGTGGCTTTTCGGTTTCTCATGTCAAGCTTCGTAAAAATAAACGAACTCCTAACAACTCGAACTCACGCTTCAAGGGTGAGTGCTTACCCCTTTTTATTATCCTTGATGCGATAATACAATAAATCTAGTTTATAAAAATGTTATTTAACAATTTAATGTATTGTTACAAATAAATTAGTATAAAATTTTTGTATACGTATTATGGTTATTTTATTGTGAAACAACTAGTCTACACAACAAATACTACACGATATAAAAATATAGGATTTTTATGTGACATTATATATTATAACAAAAAAAGTTATAAAACTTTGTAGTATCTCAAGGATTCTAGCAATTACTATTCATGTATATTTCTATGTTTAAATAGATAAAGTTTATACATATACATATGTTAATTACTTTGAAACATATATCTTTATAAAAGTGAGTACATTACACTTTTACATACATACAAAACATACTCGACCTTTATAAACTTTATACCATGAAATTCATTATGCCTAGTGACTTAATCACAATTAAGTTAGGGCTGAGAGCTATTCACATACTTTTTAGTTAAGGGCTTTTTAGTGATACTATATTCATTAGTTGAGTCTACACACTTAGCATACCCACACTACTATAATCGTTAATATTTGGGGCGAGATACATATGTATTGATTTATACGGTGTTGACATCCCCACCTACGGTTGCTACCTACAACCTTGACCGATCAATTGAAGCTGGTGATAAGTGTCTACAATTGTTACTACAACGTCCAATGAAATGTTGTATGGGGTACAATCAGTCACATAGCTCATTTGTAGGACTCACTATAAATATTAACTGGAGTATCTCTTTCTCTCTCACTACAAACCATGGGCTTGGTTTCTTTCAAACTTTTTTTTGTATGGATTTACTTATATAGAGATACAGTTTGGCTTTCAAAGATTCTTTACAAATACGGTTTTAAGTATGGATTTACTTATACAAAGATACATTTTTGGCTTTCAAAGACTCTTTGCAAACACAATTTTAACTATTGCTATACATATAAGATAATACTTGTTAGACTTATTAAAAGTATTACTGCTATTAGTAGAAAACATGTAACACTCAACAACCTTGTGTTGAACCTCAAAACTAAATGTATTCTTAGGAAATCACTAAACATACATTCAAGATGGATTGGATTACAGGTGGCCTAGCTTACTTGCTATTGTACTATATTCCTATCCGTTAAGGCAGTTCTTTTACTATTATTATTTGTAAAAACCTTGTATTCAAACATCAAGATGGAACCCGAATTCTATTTTGTTTGTTGTTGTACTTGTGCTATATATTCAGTTTAGTTGTAATCCATGAACTTAGTCGCACAACCCAGTGTGTTTCGCCGCCTAAGTCGGGGGTATGACAAGGGATAAGTTGAAAGTCATGGAATTATCATTCCCATTCTAGCCTTCGCTTCAAAGATCATTAATACAGCTCCTACTGAATATGATTTGCATATTATTATGAAGATGCAAAAATGGATTCACAAACCCTATGTGGTTGAATCCTACTTCTCTAAAGAATAGAATGATGAGGATGAAGACGTTGGTAATAAAGAAGGGGCTATTGAAGAACAAGACAATGACAAAGATGAAGAAGAATCAACCACTGATAAGGGAGAAGGCTTTGCTCAGGGAATGAACTCTCCTCCAAGGATGAACAAGCACATTCGATTCTTATCTACTACTTCATCCTCTCTCTCTGCTAATGAAGTGGTACAACGTGGATTAACCCTTCCTTTTGTAGAAATTACTAAGCCAATGATCCATAATGTAAATTCTACAAAACCTGCATCTCCCCCTCCTCAAGCTGAGACTATTCCTCCTATCAAGAGTACTGTTTTTCATAGGGATGCTTAGGGAGAATCCAGCTCCAACATTCAAATTGTTGTGTTTTCTCAACTCTCTTTAATAGTAAAGATAACTAAATCAACGAGAAAGAGGTTGACTAAAGTAGAAAGGGATGTGTCCGACATGAATCAATTTATAGCCCTGGACGATGATGATATGGTTGTTGATGACACCGTACCAAACTCTCCAGGTGATAATCCTCCTTCACCTCTACCTTCATCATCAAATTTTTCTCCAAAACCTCCTTCATCATCTCATCCTTCACCTCACAATCCTTCACCACCTCCTGGCTCTCTTTCTCAATCTCATGCTGCCAAAAAGGGAAAAAATAATCAAGGGAGTCCAAATTAGCAAACTAACATGGTGGTGATTATACCAACTTCATCTCAGCGTCAGATGTCTGCAACTAGAAGAGTTCAAGTCTTTCAAAAGGAAGTTATTGTTGCTGACATTCTAGACACTGATGTAACAACTGATGATCAACCCATTCCAGACACTAGTGGTCAATCAATGACTGATGACTATGAAGGGTTTCTTGATCTTGGTTTCATGCTACAAGCAACTGTTCTTGTTGTTCCTTTGAAGGTTGTCTATCATGATTCTTACTTTGAGGGGAGGTTCCTCAAGGAACTAATAGTGACATTGATTTTGATAATGATCAGCTCAATCCTCAAAATAGGAAGAATAACAAACCCATCTTTGATCTGAATAACTTGGCTAAAATATGGGATATATATGTTGATAAAGTAAGAGAAATCATGATAGAGAATAATAATATTATCTAACAAAATAAAGAAGATAGAAAAGGAGAACGTCTATCTTCTAAACTTGCTTAAGCCCTTGCTTCCGCTGATGAAAGTGCTAATTTTCAAAGTACTAATGATCAAGTAAAGAAAATTCAGCTCTTCAATAATAGTGTTGAGAAACAACACAGGGTTCCACACCTGAATGATTGGATGGACAGGAAAAAGTTTTGAGACGTTCTGACTCGAAGAACAAAGCCTGATCCCATTATCAAAGTGAGATGCACCAAAGCAAGGAACGAGTCACTGAAGCTTCATTTGATCAGAAAAAAGACTGAATATGAATACACTAATGTTGTATTTGCTCGTGAGCTAGTCAATTTTGGCTACAATGAGTGGATTCAAATTCAAGAAATTATTGACAATGACAAGGGTATTCATGCTTAGGAAGTGAATTTGGCAATGCATCAGCTACTCAACAAAGGAAAGAAGTTGAACCTTGTGCCATCAGCTGGTCCATCTAGATCATCCTCCTCAGGGAGAACAGTCACTCCTAGACATTCCAAGAATACCAAATTTCATCTTCCTTATGGAACTAGGTACACCAACAACAAACTTCCAGTGGGTGTTGAACCAGTCCAATACATGTTCATTCTAAAACCAGAGCATGACATCTTTTTATCTTGACAGTCAAAATCATATGTGCTTTCAATGCACTGATGATCTTCCGGTTTCTCCTACTAAATACTTGTTTCATCTTCACCTGGAAGGACTTAGTCATTTTGAACTGGAAAGGGGATATCATGTGCTAATATCTTTGGAGCTTAGTTGAAGATTGGATGAACTCCAAATCGATGAATTCAGATGGGTTAAGCCTAAGATCTTGAAAGAAGTTGACAAGTTCTACAATGGTTCTTCTGATGACTCTGAAGAAGAAGATTAGTTTTAACATCATTAGATAGGGTAGATTGTAAGGTCACACCTTATGATCTGATAACTCAAACACTCTACATGCTATCTGTCAGTGTAAGCATCTACATCACCGCCAACACCAACGTATCAAGTCCATCAGCGTCAGTGCTTAGTTTTAGTATTCTATGTAATCTTTTCTATAATAGGTAATGATATAGATAAGTATAGAATAGATAGCAAATTCTATATCCTTGTGATGTGGATTGGTTCTTAGTATAGGTTTGATGCAATCTCTTCAATCAAGGGATATACTTGTAAATATTAGTATATAATCAACATCAGGGTAAACCTAAATGTTGCATTTGTCTTGGTGACCATCTTTGTGACAACTCGTCTTCTTGGTGAAGATAAACTCTTTCTTGGTGAAAGAAAATTTAGAGAACTCCCTGTGTTATTTACTTTCTTTTCTTTGTTTGATTAGATTGTTTTACTTTTGTTCTTTATACTTGAAGTGTATCTGATTGATACAAACGTTCAGACAACTTAATCCAACATCTTCATGGGTTGTTGACATGTTTGGTCTTATGGACAATTGTTGTTCGTTTTTGATGGGTTCGTGGGTTGGTTTGGTGATTTGGAGAGTTGTTTATTTTTGGGGGTTGTAGGCTGTTTTGGCCGCCTGAAAATTTCTTTTCATATGTACGATAGTATTTTAGATAATTGCTTGTATCCTACCATTTTTTTGTTTCTTTTTTTCATGTGTGGTTAATGTTGATGGTTGCATGATTGTTGGATAGTGCTTAACTTGCAAGGTAGGAATTTGTTTGTGGCCTTCTTGTCATATAAGGTTAGGAGTTGTATGCCCTTGATTATTTTCCTAGTCCTAGGACCAGGTTGTTATGTTTGTGCGTCAAAGGTTTGGACTAAGGGTGGCATAACCTATATTAATATTCCAACACTAGGACCAAAGGTCACTATGCTGCCTTCGAAGGTTGGGACAAGGGGTCACATAACCTGTTATGATTTTTAGGCACTAGGACCTGGGGTCACTATGCGTTGGTCGAAGATTAGGACCAAGGGTCGTTTAACCTAAATTTATTTTCTATCATTAGGACCAGGGGTTACTATGCTTTTATCGAAGGTTAGGACCATTGGTCTCAAAACCTCAATTAATTTTCTAGCACTAGGACCAGGGGTCACTATGCTTTCGTCGAAGGTTATGACAATGGGTTACATAACCTAAATTGATTTCTAGCACTAGGACCATGGGTCACTATGATTTTGCTGAAGGTTAGGACAAAGGATCACGTAACCTGAATTTAATTTCTAGCATAACGACCAGGGGTCACTATGTTTTCATTGAAGGATAGGACCAATGGTCACACAACTTGAATTGTTTTTCTAGTACACATACTAGGGGTCATTATGCTTTCATCGAAGGTTAGGACCAAGGTTTGCATAACCTTATTTGATTCTCCAACTCTAAGTTGTGGGCATTAGGCCTATGTGGCCATTTGACCACTTTCTAGGGTTCCGTTCCTAGAAAGGTTAGGATATAACATATACAAAATATTGGAGAGAGAAAAAACCCTTGAAATATAAATCTTAAAAATGTGTGTGCAGTTGGGTGATCAGTCCGACCATGTAGTACAAGTTTTCAGGAAATGAAAGCGTTACATAAAATAGATAAGTAAATTACTATGGGGGTCCTTGTATGAACCACTTAATGCTCGTCGGCCTAGTAGTAGAATTGTATTAAGTTTTGTATATTCCACGTACTTTGGATTGGTCTTACCTTTGGAGTTTCTATGATGTAGGTGCCTTTGCGGAGCACTTCAACGAAACGATAGGGACTTCCTATGTTTGCCCTAGTTTTCCACCTGGTTCTTGCCTATTGGCTTCATGTTTCCTTAGCAGAAAATCTCCCACTTTGAAGGCCCAACAAATGGTGCATTGGTTGTAATATTTTGATGTAGCTTCTTTGTATGATGCTTTACGTAAGTTGTCATTTCTTTTTTCTCATTGAGTATGTCTAAGTTTTGGTGTAGTTCCTCTGATTTTTGTTTCTTCTCAAGGTTGGTTGTTCTCAAGGAGCATATCATGACTTCTGGGGAGAATACTACTTCCATAACGTAGGTTACGTTGAAAAGTGTTTCGTTCGTGCTTGTGCGAGTGGTTGTTCGATATGACTGTAAAACTGTGGGGAGCTCTTCAATCCAACATTCTTTCGTTTTTTCAAAATGCTTTTTAGTCATGCCATAATGGTACGATTCCATACTCCTGTTTATCCATTTCCCTAGGGGGTGGGGTATAGACCTGAAATGTTGTTCAATTTGTTGTTCTTTGCACCAATCTTTGAATGGGTTTTCTGCGAATTATAAGCCATTTTCACTGATCAGTGTTTTTGGCATGTTGAACCTTATTAGAATATTTTTCTACACGTATTTAATCATGTTCCTCCCAGTTACCGAAGCTACCGACAACACTTCAATCCATTCCATGAAATAATCTCCTAGGAATGGGCCTACAATATTTATTCTCTATTGGTGGAAAGACCACGGAGAAGTTATGATGCTTAGTGTTGTTGATGGAATGCTATGTAAGGGTGCATACTTATGGCATTGACTTTATTTGCGAGTTATTTCGGTGGCATCCTGGCCAATATATGCCCATGCATAGTACTTTTCTTGTGAGTGATTTGGCACCTTCGTGCACACTTCTCTTGCATACATGGGTATGTTTTAAGAGATAGTTACCTTCCTGGCGTGTTATGCATTTAAGCCACGGTGCTATGTATCTTTTCCAGTATAGAGCATCCTTCATGATATCGAATCGTGGTTCCTTTATCTGAATCTTCCTGGCTTCATGGTAGATCCCTGTTTTGTATGAAGTCACAATAAGTTGTCATCCAGTTGGGTGTTTCCTTTCGTAGGTTCATTATCTCTTTTGTGTAAATACTTCTTGATGTCAAGACTTATATGAGGACCATATTTGACAAGTGGTTGAAGGTTGTGTATGAGAGTTTGTTGAGTACGTCCGCTTGCCTATTTTTTGACCATGGTATTTTGACTACCTTAAAGGTTGCAAAGGTGTTTGCTAGTTTACAAACTGCTTCTACATATCGTTTCATCCACAAGTCTTTAACTTCGTAAATATCATTGATCTTTTTTGTGATCAGAAGGGAGTCACTTAAAGCACTCACATGTTATGCCCCCACTTCTTTCGCTAGCCTCATCCCTGTTAGGAATGTTTTGTATTCTGTAATATTTTTGGATGTGTGGAAATCGAAATGTAAGGCGTATGTGATTTTTGAATCCTCCACGTTTTTTAATATTAATCCAACACCAAAACCTTGATTATTTGAAGCCACGTCTATGTTGAGTGTCCGTAGGTTTTCTGGGGGCGGGTCTTTCCCTTCATTGGCAATCTTGTTGCGTGTCGCTTTTAGCTCTTCGTCTGATATATCTGTCAGGAAATGTGCCAATGCTTGTGCTTTTTCACTCATTCGTGGGCTGTAATCGATCCCGCATTCGCATGTTTTATTTCCCATTTGTCCAGACGCCCAGACTTCTCTTGTTTTTGCCATATCTATCAAATTGGTTGGTCTGACAGTACTTCTATGTGATGTGCCTGGAAGTATCTTTGGAAACGTCTTGTTGCGTATATAAGCCATAACTAGTTTTTACAAGACTGGGTTATTTATGTCCAATCCTTGTAAGGCTCTACTTACAAAATAGATGAGTAGCTGCTTGTGGTTCTCTCTACCACTAAGGATGAACTGATTGTCGCCACAGATGTTGCTAAGTAGATTGTTAGCATCTCTCCAGGCAATGGACATGTCACGTTGTAAATTATTGGAGGTATTTTATTAGATCTTAGAGTTTTCTATCTGCTTCTTTTGTCCATTAGGATTACTTTTGTCTACGCATCATTTGAGTGTTTTGAAAAGCGGTAATACTTTTTTAATGGACTTTGCTATGGATCTCCCCAGGGCTACCAACTTTCCATTGAGGCCTTGCATTTCTCGCAAGTTTGTTGGTGCTTTGCTTTCCACAACGTCATTGATTTTGATATGACTCAGGTAGATTTTATGCTTGGTGATGTAGAACCCCAAGACTGGCCTTCTTCCACCCCAAAAGTGTATTTATTCGGATTCAACTTCATTTTGGCTTTTTCCAAGGTTTTAAATGTTTCCTCTATATCAGAGAGTAGTGTGACTTTGTCCGTACTGTTGATCACCATGTTCTCCAAATATACTTCTACATTGTGGTCGATCTGGTCCTTAAACATGTTACCCACGAGGCATTGATATGTCGCCCCTATCTTTTTTTAGTTCCAAAGTCATTTTCTTGTAGCATAATGTGATCGGTTATATAGGTTATAATAAAACATGTGTAGCAGAGAATCTTAACTCTTGAGTGCACATGCAACCAATAAAGGATCTATGTTTTATCTATTTGATAGAAATAAACAACGAACATCAAGAACCCTATTGAAATTGAAATTCATAGCTTAGGGTTTACATACCTTTCATTTATTATTGCAAATAAAACCTTAATCCAATTCTTGATTTCTTCAGAAAGCCTAGCACCAAAAGCTTAGTGCCTCTAATGGTTTGTACCCAAACCTAGAAATTAGAAGACTTGAGGAGGGAGGAGAAAATCGGCTATTCTCTAAGGAAGAAAGAGTGGACGAAAATAAGGCACCCAAGGGGCCTATTTGTAGCTGATAGTAAAACTCTAAAAGCCCTAATCTCGAATAAAATAATAATTTTTCAAAGTTAAGATATTATACAATATCGTTGTAAGGTCACATCTTATGATGTGATGAATCAAACAAATGATACGCTGATAGATCAGCGTCAACATCTACTACATCTATAGTGCCATCATATCAAGCTTATCAACGTCATCTTAAAATTCAGTTATCCGATTGTCATCTTTTGTATGTTAGGTAATGATATACATAATTATAGAATAGATCACAGATCCGATATATTTGTGATAAGATCGTTCTTAGTACAGATTAGACGTAGTACCTTCAATCAACGGATATACATGTATATATTAGTATATATACAACGTTAGGGAAAACCCTAACGTTGTGATCGTGGATTTATGTCAATTTTCTTTGTGACAAACCTGTCTTCTTGGTGAAGACAAAACTCTTTCATAGTCAGAGAACAATTTGGAGAACTTCTATGTTATTTACTTTTTGTTTATTATTTTGCTTGGATTAATTTTACGTTAGTTATTCGTACTTGAAGTGTATCTGATAGATACAAACCTCTAGTTGGTATCAGAGTGGGTTTTTAATACACTCAAGTAATCATGTCAACTTCAATCAATTCCAAATCCTTTGGTCTCAAAAAAATTACTCCCTTCGATGAAAACAACTTCGCCATGTGGAAAACCAAGGCCATGGTGTTTCTTGTAACCATGGACTATGAGATGAGAAATATTGTTGAAAAAGGTCCCCATGTTCCTTTGTACCAACTCATGGTCAACAATGCTCCTGTTGGCCCCCTAGAGCAAAATCCAGAGATGAGTTTTGATGACGATGACAAAAGACTGCTTAGTCTTGATGTAAAACCTAGGGCTGATATTGGAAACTTTCTTCCATACCATATGTATCATCTAGTACAAAATTATGAATCAGCCCAAGTGATGATGGACACACTGACAATAGCTTATGAAGGCACCCTGGAAGTCCATGCTACGACTATCAATAATCTTAATCGTAGATACAAGAATTTCTTTGCTTAACAATGTGAGTCTCTTACCCAAACCTTCAGTAGGTTTAACTGTTTGGTTAAGGATATTCGCAGGCTGGGAATCATCAAGCACTCATCACAGTTGGTTTTGAAGTTTCTGTATTCTCTTGGGAAAAGTTAGGAACATAACGTTGACGTTCTTAAGAACGATCAAAAGATCGATACCATGGATCTGAATTCTTTGTTCGGTAATCTGCGAAATTATGAACAGACCAAAGCTTGTTGTAAGAAAAGCATGAAATACTCAAGCAAGGAAAAGTATGTTTCCCTGATGTCTCGAAATGAAGAAAGGAAGACCATGAACGACTCAGATACTTCAGATCAGGGTGAAGAAAGTGATGAAGATCTCACCGATGAGCTTTTTTCCAGTGATGCACTTATCGTCAAGCGCCACGAAGAAAGCAGAGCAAACGGGGTTAGAAGAGCTCAATTCAAGGGAAGCAGCTCAACAAGAAGATGTTGCAACCTAAAAGTGAACCTCTAGCAATCCTAAGTCTGAATTCTGAAGTACATGGTCCGGAGTCAACTGTGATGAGAGGTCTGGAATCTGCCCGGACCAGAAGAGAAGAAGATGAGAAGCTGAAGACATTCCAGAGTGACTCTCATGTCCGGAATGGATGAAGATCCGGAGTCACAATTTTTTTTGTCTTGGTGTATTTATTAAAGTTTGTCTTTGTATTGATGTAACTTTTCATAGGACTTAGTCGTTGTAATATTAGACAATCAGAATGTTAGAAACATTTCGATTATCCAGTCCTATGTAAGCTTCCTGGTTAATTTCTTGTAACTTTCACTCCTATTTATAGGAGCTTTCAATGCAAAGTCAATATGAATCATCCACTCAGCTTTGGCATTTACTAAGTTATTTCAAACTTCCATCAAATATTCTTATTCTTCTTCATTTATTAACTTTACCTTGATTATTTATTCTTATACTTCATTTATGTCTTGATCATTTGTTGAATATATTATCTAAGACTTTACTATTCCAGGCTTGACATGAACATTTATTAGCAAGCACACATTGATCTTAAGCATTCATTCAAGGTTTGAGTTTTCAAACGTTGTCCCAACGCATCGGATCTATTTTGTTATCTCAGTTGGTATCAAAGCTTGAGTGGTTGTCCTTTGAATCCATAAGATCAGATTATATTTGGTTTGAAATTACCTTGGTATTTCAACCATTTCTGTGATAAGGATAAAAGTTCTTCTATATACCACTTTAACTTGAAGATATCTTAACTTCAATGGCTACTTCTAATCCTCAGCAAATGATTTCAATGCAAATCGCAAATAGTATGGGTGGCCCTACACGTGCCTCATTACTAGTTGTGGAAGAATATGATCACTGGAAAGTTAGAATGTAAAGATTTTTACTATCCAAAGATAAAGGTGAAGAAATCTGGAGATCCGTCAAAGAAGGTCCTCATGTTCCTGTAAGAATAGTTGTGAGAGATGTTGCTGCTCAGCTTATGGGTCAAGATGAAACTCGTCCAACTCCTCTAACTGCAGATGATATTGAGAAGCTGCATGTTGACCAAGTTGCTTTCTCAGAAATGGTTTTTGGTGTTCCTCCCTCACTCTTCGAGCACATCAAATTGTGTAAATCAGAGAAAGAGATTTGGGACACTCTTTAGGACCTGATTGAAGGTTCGGAGAAAGACAAGCACCTCACCTCAGTTGTCAACGACTTCAATACTTTCACTACCACTCCTGGTGAATCAATGGCCTCAGCCTCCAATCGTTACCGAATCGTGCTCAACAACAGGACTGCTCATGGTATTATCCGAACTCCTTTGGAGTACAATCTCAAATTCATAAATATTCTTGGAAAAGGATGGGGAAATGTGAAATCGTGTCTCTATATCAATGGTTCCTTGAAAAAGTTAAAGCTCTATCAACTTTTTGATGAACTTCAAGGACACGAATCAAATGTTGTTCAAACCATAAGGGAACTCTCTGGTGGTCCTCTTGCCTGTGCCAGTTCTTTCGAACCAACCATTCCAAACTTGTCTACTTCGGATCCTTTTAAACCCACTGTTACATATGTTCAATCATCCACACCCACCATACCAACACAAATCTATCTTGTTGATGATTCCGAAGCTATGGACTCTGAACTCCGTTTCCAACAGGAGTTTGCTTTACTCTCAATGAAATACAAACGTCCTTTCAACCCCTCTTACAAACCATATCAAAACCGATTCCATGCTCCTCAGCACAACAATCCTCAACCATACTCAGCTCCGGAACCTAAACCATCTTCGGAAAATCCTCCCACATACAAACCAAACCTCTCTAAGCCAAACTCTACTCTGGAACCTTCTCAAAGTTCCAAATCAGACAAACCAAAAATTGTGTGTCATAAGTGTAGACATGCAAACCATTTTGCTAAAGATTGTCTGGCGGATGCTCCGCAAAAACCAAAAATTAAGGATTCTGCCTACTAGGTCCGAAAAGCTCAAGAGATGGCTGACAGAGAAAAAGTCTTTGTAACAATAATTTCAAGAGATGTTTAAGAATATTGGTCATTCGGGGATGATGATGACATGGTAACTAGAAGGAATATGTGTCTAATGGCAAGACAAACTGTTGAATGTAATGAAGGATATTGGTCTTGAGGGTTAGAAGATGAAGATGATGTTGTTGAACCTCACTATTGCGACATGGCCACCAACGATCCACCTGGTCAAAGCATCGTTCAGCAGGTAAAATCCATGACCTCTAAGAATAATTTTGATTTGTCTCTCTGTGAACCATATCTAACCTAGATTCAAACAGACATGAGCACCATCTATAAAGCCTATGAGTTTTCCATAGATGCGAGTGAGAAGAAGGAGTGTGAATTAAATCGTCTTAAGTTACGTTTCGAGAATAAAAAGTTGAAAATTGAGTCTTTAGAGCGTGAACTTGTAATGTCAAATGATGAATGTATCATTTTAAAAGACAAATTTTAAATCACCTATTCCGAACGAAATGTTTTGATTTCTGATAACAAACGTCTCAATGCTAAGATAGATGTGTTGCATAATTCCATAGACATGCTAAAAGCGGACATTCAGATGACTCATAATTTTCGTCATCCATGGTCTAAAGCACCTGGTCTCGGAAGCGAGTTTCCAAAACCAATTACTAGTCCTTTGAAGAAATTGCAAAACTTGACATTCATGGGAAAGGTTTCGAACATCAGACATTCAGACACTCCTGTTTCTCCCTTGTCACCACTTCCTGAGACTGCAGACCATTTTGAGTCCTTAATTCCTGAGTTCAAACCAATTGTTGTCAAGTGTCCTAATTCTACGCCACTTCCGTCTCTGATAAACCTAGACCTGAATCGGACCACATAATTTCATCACAGTCTTTCAAATTGCGTAGATTATGTCCCTAGGAATAGTCATATAAACAACTGTGTGGTTGAAAAAATCATTCTAGTGACAAATAAAACTGATACCTCTGAGTTTGTATGGGCATCCTTAGATGATAAAGTTGAAAAATCAAGTTGTGTCTCTTCTGATTCTTGTGAATCTGACACCTTAGTAGTCTCAAAAATGAAATTGGTTCCCATTACTCCTGAGTTAAGAAATCCATATGTAGGACAAACTTCAAAATCATCGTCTCACTCAAATAGAAAACCGATGTCGAATACGAAGAATATTATAGATCCCAAAGTAGAAGCTCGAAATGCACATAAGAAAGAAGTTAAGACTAGACAAAATTCCAGGTTCATTGAAAACTCTAAACCAAGTGCATCCCAAAATTCTCATGCATCAACCCATAATCAAAACTTATTTGCTCCCTCTAAGATCCTAAAAAGACCTTCTGAATCTCTCAATCATGTAGAACCCAAGAACATAGTCAGTTCTACTCAACCTAAATCTTGTGTGAATTCCATGACTGTCCAAAACACTTCTCCTCGGTCTGTTTCATCTGTTTTCATTGCTAAATCTGATAGCATAATTTTTAACCCAATCTTTCAAAAACCAATGTATCATCAAACAAATCCACAAATGCAAAGAAAACGAATTTTTCAAAATCTTCAAAGAAAAATCTTGTGTGGAAAATTAAATCTCTTATTGATGAAACAAAAATTCCGAAGGAAACAACTGTTTTCAACCCTTCGGAAGTCAAAGGTCTGAAGAAGACTGTCCGGAAACTCCAAGTCATTGACTATGACTACTTGATAGATGAAAAGACATTAGCCTTCTGTCTGGTTCCAAAGTCCATGCTGATGGGTTTTGGCCATATGAACATTCCTATGTGCACATGCAAACCCTAATGCTTGGATCTAGGTTTCTCTAATTAAACATGCATTGAATCCAAGACTTCTAATGGCTAATAGAGTATAACAACAATATGAAATCAGAATTAGAAGCTTACCTTGAATCACTTGCTTGATCTTCTTGTCCTTGGAGCTTTAGAGTCACAATTGTCACTCCTCTAATGGCTTACAAACACCAACTAGCAAGAGGATGATTTGAGAGAGAGGAGAGGGAAGAGAAATCGGCCAGGGTTTCTTTAGAAAGCACAAGTCCCGATTTCCTTAACCCTTGGGGTTTATTTATACTTGAAAGGCTCCTAGGGTTTCACCCTTAAACCCTAATTGGATAACTTAGGCCCTAAGCAATCCAATCCCCTTCATGATAAGCCTTTGGACGATTTTCAAGGCCTATCCAAAGTCGTTAAAACCTTCCACCATTATCCATAAGGGATTTACAGCCCAAAGTACAACTATCATACAATTGACAGTTTATGCCCTTTTATTCAACTAATCTCTTTAAGTCACCAAATTAATTCTTAATTAATTTATGACTTATATTAATCAAATAATAATATTATTACTCTTTATATTATTCTCATAATATATTAATAATATTTCTTCTCTCATAATAAATCATCCTGTCAAGTTGCTATGGTGAAGGCAACCCAAAAGGACCATGCACAACCGGGTCAAATACTTGCCTAACATAGTTGCAGCCTTAGACACTATTCCAATAGTCTCCCACTTGGATAAGTCTAGTAACTATATACAAGTATAACCTGATTAGTAATCGTAGCTCTCAAAGACACTGTCAAACTCTGATCTAATCAATCTTGTCCTTCAGATAAGGGATCATATAGTCCTCTGTTTAGATATCATGCTGACATTTATATGGAACTAATTTGTCTAGCATTTGGTTTCTCGATCTCCGATTTATTTGACATAGAACTTAATCGAACACATCAATTCAGTTTTGACCGGGCCCGACACATAAGTCAAATCAAATCATCGAGCGGCCGAGATATCGCTTTTACCCTCTTAGGATAAAAGTAACAGATAAACTTCGACTTATATGCATTTACTTATTCATTAATCAACTATACACAACAATGTGTTTTATAACATCAAGTTACTGATGCGGTTTCGCATTATCAATGTACAACCAATTAACAAATAACAAACCATATATCTTGGTTTTAAGACTATATGATATTATCGTCTTGCGATCACCCTTTTTTATCACATTCCATAAGGTGATTCCAACAAGCGCGGGTTTGTTCCAATGCTCAAAACTAATTCATAAGCACTCATGAATGTTGCAGCAACCTTTTGCTATGTCTAATACCATTTAGACAATCTACACACAAATTCATGACAATCTTCATTCATACCTACTTCCAACATATGAACGATTGTGGACAATTTGAACAATTCGATTATTCTTAATAAACTCAATTATTCTAGAAGTCAAAACATGCAAAATGAAACAATAGTTAAACAATTAACATAAGACAGTAACATTACTCATAAATAATACTCTTTTATTTAATCATCAAATGTTAATTACATCTATCTATTACACGTTTCTACAACTATCTAATCTATACTAATATCATCCTTCAGCCCAATACTCCTAGCATGCTGTAAGTGCTTAACCCTACTCAGTCCCTTCGTAAGCGGATCTGCTGGGTTATCTTCTGATGATATCCTCTTCACTACGAGTTGTCCTTCTTCTACACGATGTCTAATAAAGTGAAATTTTTTTGTTGATATGTCGAGATCTACCATGATCCCTCGGTTCCTTGGTCAAGGCAACCGCTCCTTCATTATCACAGAAAATATCCATGGGCTCCTTTATGGCAGGTACAACTCCAAGATCACCGATGAAGTTCTTTAACCATATTGCCTCCTTCGACGCTTCGCTCGCTGCAATGTACTCTGATTCACACGTTGAATCAGCTACGGTTTCCTACTTGGAACTTTTCCAAGTTACTGCTCCTCCATTCAGGGTAAAGACCCAACCCGACTGCGAACGGTAGTTGTCCCTGTCGGTCTGAAAGCTGGTGTCACTATACCCTCACACCTTCAAGTCATCACTCCCTCCGAGGACTAAGAACCATTCCTTGGTCCTCCGAAGGTACTTAAGGATATTCTTAACCGCAATCCAATGGGCTCTGCTAGGGTTCCCTTGATATCTACTAACCATGCTCAAAGCAAAGGCTACATCAGGGCGAGTACAAGTCATAGCATACATGATTGAGCCAACTACGGAAGCGTATGGAACTCGGCTCATTTCTGCTATTTCAACTTCGGTACTCGGACTTTGAGTCTTACTCATCTTGGCATTACTTTGTATCGGTAATTCTCCCATCTTCGAGTTTTCCATACTAAAACGTTTTATTACTTTATCTAAGTAAGTGTTCTGACTAAGTCCTATTAGTCTCTTACTTCGTTCTCTCACTATCCTTATTCCCAAAATATAGGAAGCCTCTCCGAGGTCCTTCATAGCGAAGCACTTCTCGAGCCAGATCTTAACCTCCTGCAGAGTCGGGACGTCGTTTCCTATGAGTAGTATGTCATCGACATACAGAACGAGGAAGCTTACTATACTCCCACTAGCTTTGACATATACACATGATTCATCTTCGCTTCGTACAAATCCAAACTCTTTGACTTTCTCATCGAAGCAAAGATTCCATCTGCGAGACGCTTGCTTAAGTCCATAAATGGACTTTTCAAGCTTACACACTCTATTTGGATGCTTCGAATCGACAAAACCCTCTGGCTGAGCCATGTAAACATCCTCAGCCAACTTCCCATTAAGGAAAGAAGTTTTGACATCCATTTGCCAAATCTCATAATCATGAAATGCGGCAATGGCTAGCATCACTCTAATAGACTTTATCTTCGCAACTGGTGAGAAGGTCTCATCATAGTCAACTCCGGGAGTTTGAGTAAAGCCCTTCGCAACCAATCGCGCCTTATATGTGTGTACGTTTCCATCCACGTCGGTCTTCTACTTGAAGATCCATTTGCACCCAACGGACTTACGTCCGGACACATTATCAACCAAATTCCAAACTTGGTTGTCATACATGGACTGGATCTCGCTGTCCATTGCCTCTTTCCATTTTGCAGACTCCAGACCTGCCATGGCTTCCTTATAGCTATTAGGTCCATCTAGATTTATTAGTGTACCATCACTAATATACATATCCCCTTTGGTAGTAATATGAAAACCATAAAACTGGGGTTGAACTCTAACTCTTTCAGAACGTCTAAGAGGTAATGACTCGTCAATCGGTTCAACCAGAGTTTCCTCCTCGGGTTGAGTGCCAGCGGTAGAGGTTCCTTCATCTATCGACTCTTGAATCTCTTCAAGCTCGATTTGCCTCCCACCGTCTCCTTGGCTTATGAGTTCTCGCTCTCGGAAAACTCCTCTCCTTGCAATGAAGACAACATTGTCCTTCAGTCTATAGAAGAGATATCCAAAGGATTTATGCGGGTAGCTGATGAAAATACATCGCTCACTACGAGGTTCGAGCTTGTCGTGAGTATCTCGTCTTACGAAAGCCTCGCAACCCCAAACCTTGATATGTGCTAACGAGGGAGCTTTCCCTGTTCAGATCTCGTGAGGTGTTTTGGCAACCTTCTTAGTAGGGACTCGGTTAAGGATGTGGGCGGCAGTCTCTAAGGCATACCCCCAAAAGGAGATAGGTAGTGAAGCACGACTCATCATAGAGTGAACCATGTCTAACAAGGTTCGATTACACCTTTCTGCCACACCATTCAACTGCGGTGTCCTAGGTGGCGTCAATTGTGAAACTATTCCACACTCCTTGAGATAGTCGTGGAATTCAAGACTTAGGTACTCTCCTCCTCGATCGGA
Source organism: Lactuca serriola (assembly GCF_051521515.1). NCBI lineage: Eukaryota > Viridiplantae > Streptophyta > Magnoliopsida > Asterales > Asteraceae > Lactuca > Lactuca serriola. The sequence goes on from NC_136410.1 coordinate 69,714,611, forward strand.
TCGAAGCATCTTGATTTTCCTGCCCAATTGATTCTCCACTTCATTCTTGAACTCTTTGAACTTTTCAAACGTTTCTGACTTTTGCTTGATTAGGTAGATATACCCATATCTACTATAGTCATCGGTAAAAGTCACATAGAAGCGGTTCCCATCCTTCGTGGTTGATCTAAACGGTCCACATACATCGGTATGTATTAGGTCCAATAGACCCTCACCCCTTTCACATGTACTAGTGAAGGGTGACTTAGTCATCTTTCCAAGCAAACAAGACTCGCATCTGTCATCTTCCCTAAGGTCGAATGACTCCAACACTCCATCCTTTTGGAGTTGGGCTATGCGCTTCTTGTTGACATGTCCAATACGACAATGCCACAAGGATGCTCTATCCATACCATTGGAAGAATCCATGCATAAAACATCATTTCCTAAGTTATCTACAATCATAACAGTTTCATAAATTCCATTACACGGTATTGCTTCAAAATATTAGACACCATTTAGATAAGCAAGAATAGAACCATTCTCATTATTAAAAGAAAATCTAAAACCTTGTCTATACAAACCATGAAATGAAATGATGTTTCTTGCCATTTCTGGCGAATAGCAACAATTGTTCAAATCTAAACATAAACCATTCCTAAGCACTAAAAAATACACTCCAATCTTGGTCATGGGCGACGATCTTTTGTTCCCCATGATTAGATTTATTCTTCCATGCTCCACATCCCTATTTCTTCTTAGTCCCTGCAATTCAGAACAAATGTGGTAACCACAACCGGTATCAAGGACCCAAGAAATAGCATGAGATGAATCATTAGATTTAATTGTGTATATACCTGCGAAAGATGGCTTGATCTTTCCTTCCCTTATGGCTTGCAGGTAGTCTGGGCAGCTTCTCTTCCAATGCCCTATTTTATGGCAATGATGGCACTCTGCCTCCTTTGGGTTAGGGTTCGGCTTAGCGGGATCAACTTTGGTCCCACTAGAGGAGGAACCATCCCGGGACTTTCCCTTGCGGTGGCTCTTAGACGGAGCCTTCCTCTTCATGCCTCTTCTTTGCCCAATGGCCAAAACAGGAGCAGCGGGTGGATTGGGAGAGGGTGCAACAGACTTGTCCTTGAGGTTGCTTTCAGCAACCCTAAGGAGACCTTGGAGCTTGCTTAGGGTGACCTCTTCTTTGTTCATGTGGTAGGTCATCCTAAATTGATTGTAACACGGGGGCAAAGAGTGAAGCACCATGTCGATCGCCAAGTCTTCCCCAAAGTCAACATTCAACTTGCGAAGACGATCGACATACCTTTGCATCTTTTGCAGGTGCACGGTAAGAGATTCTCCATGACCCATTTTGGCGGAAATCATGTTAGTGAAAATCTCGTAACGCTCTTGCCTCGCGTTTTGGTGGTATCTCTCCAACAAATCTTGGTGCATTTCATACGGATACATGTCCTCATAGGACTTTTGGAACTCGGCGTTCATCATGGCTATCATGATGCAATGTACCTTCGTTGCATCACGTTCATGAGTCTCAAAAGCAGTCATTTCAGTCGGAGTACCGATTTCTGGGTTGATCTTCTCGAGCTTCTCATCGAGGACATACTCATTGTCCTCGTAGCGAGCAATTGTGCGAATGTATCTTATCCATTCGCTAAAGTTCGTCCCATCGTGAATGAACTATCAACATCGTTATTTGCGTTCGACATCTACAAATAGAAAGGACAAAGATAGATTAGAATTTAAATCCCTAATTATCACCCAATAAGAAAAATTAGGGCTAGGATCCAACAACAATATTTACATATTAGAAAAGGGATGTCGTAATCTAACATGCAAACAATTTGAAGGTAAGTGAATGACGATTCACTAATTCTCCACCATGAAAAACATAACTTTAAGTTCTAAATGTATTGAGAATTCCTAGGTTTGGATGAGATTCATTAAAACTTTTCAATGGCATGTTTAAATCTCGATACGCCCCTCTCGTTTGTGACTGGGATACCGAGGATCACAAAGTGGGTGTGAATTACCATGCAAATTCACATGGTGCCTTCATTGTAACGATCACCTATTCGATGTGCCGGTAAACCACACACGCTCCATCGAACTATGATAAACAATGAATCACCCTTTTCCACCTTTGCTTAGAACCAATTAGTGTGCCGGTAAACCACACACGCTCCACTAACTTCTTAGCAAGGGTGCAAAGTGTAATTTCATGGGATTGCATCAATTCACTTTTCCTACAATAACTAGGATTGGGAAATTTTGAAAACATGTAGTTACTTTGTATTTCATATTATACTTTTAATGAAGAGATGAGGTTGCCCTATCCTACCCGTTTGGCTAACGACCCTCCACCGATCAAGCAAGCGGTGGGTGTGAGTGTACACCCATTAAGCGCCATTTTATAGGCAGCAACCTTATACCCACCTTATAGATCGGCTTCGTGAATGAGGCCTACTAACGGTAAGACTACCATTTTAATTATATATATATATATATATATATATATATATATATATATATTAATCTTGTAATATTATATTAGTATAGGGTTGAATTTTAAACTTGTAAAATTCTAGGGTTTGAAATTTAAATTGTCTAAATTAAACTTTTAATCACAAAACATAAATTTCAAAACTTGAGGGCAAGTTTTAAACTTTTCAAAACATAGAGGATCAAATAACAAATAATCCAAATTAACAATTAATCACATAATTATCCATATTTGATTTATCTAATGATTTCTTGCAAAACAATTTACTAATTAAATTAAAATAATTAATCAATTATCACATAAGGAAATAAATATTTTATTAATTGATAAATATCTTCAATTAGATCAAAAATATACTCATATATATCATAAAATCAGATTTATATTGATCTAATATGATTAAGGCAAGTATCTCAAAGATAAACAGCAAGAAATCCCGAAGTTTCCTCTTTCTGACGCTTGGACTCGCCGAGTCCACTATGGGACTCGCCGAGTCCATCAGACAGAAACACAAAAAACGAATTTTGAAGGCATCAAACAAGCAACCAATGCATCAATTCAATAGAAACCAATCTAGGCTCTGATACCACTGATGGGTTTTGGCCATATGAACATTCCTATATGCACATGCAAACCCTAATGCTTGGATCTAGGTTTCTCTAATTAAACATGCATTGAATCCAAGACTTCTAATGGCTAATAGAGTATAACAACAATATGAAATCAGAATTAGAAGCTTACCTTGAATCACTTGCTTGATCCTGTTGTCCTTGGAGCTTTATAGTCACAATTGTCACTCCTTTAATGGCTTACAAACACCAATTAGCAAGAGGATGATAATAGAGAGAGAGAGAGAGAGGAGGATGAGAAAATTGGCTCTAGGGTTTCTTGAGATGCAAGAGTGCTGATTTCCTCCACCCAAAGGGTCTATATATACTATTGGCTACTAGGGTTACACCTTAAACCCTAATTGAATAACTTAGGCCCTAAGCAATCCAATAATCCCTATAAACTAGGCCATGGACGATTTCTAGGTTTCTCCAAACCCTAAAATCATCCACCCTCATATCCATAAAGATTCATAGCCCAAAATACAACTATCACACATTTGACAGTTTATGCCCCTTTATTCAATTAACTTCTTTATGTCACCAAATTAATTCCTAATTAATTTATGACTTATATTAATCAAATAACAATATTATTATTCCTTATATTATTCTCATAATATATTAATAATATTTCTTCTCTCATTATAAATCATCCTATCAAGTTGTTATGGTGAAGGCAACCCAAAAGGACCATGCTCAACCGGGTCAAATACTTGCCAAATATAGTTACATCCTTAGACACTATTCCAACAGTCTCCCACTTGGATAAGTCCGGTAACTATATACACAAGCACAATCTGATTAGCAATCATAGCTCTCAAAGACGCTGTCAAACTTTGATCTTATCAGTCCTGTCCTTTAGATAAGGGATCGTACAGTCCTCTGTTCAGATATCATGCGGACACAATCATAGTCCAACGTTTACTTTCTCAATCTCAGATTTATTCGACATAGAACTTAATCGAAGACATCAATTCAATTCTGACCGGGCCCGACACATAAGTCAAATAAAATCATCGAGCGGCCGAGATATCGCTTTTACCCTCTTAAGATAAAAGTAACAGATAAACTTCGACTTATATGCATTTACTTATTTGCCAATCAATCATACACAACAATGCGTTTTATAACATCAATTTACTGATGCGGTTTCGCATCATCAATGTACAACCAATTAACAAATAACAAACCATATATCTAGGTTTTAAGACCATATGATATTATCTTCTAGTGATCACTTACAATATATATATATATATATATATATATATATATATATATATATATATATATATATATATACACACACACCTTAAAGTGATTCCAGCAAACGCGGGTTTGTTCCAATGCTCAAAACTAGTTCATAAGCACTCATGAACGTTGTAGCAACCTTTTGCTATGTCTAATACCATTCAGACAATCTACATACCAATTCATGACAATCTTCTTTCATATCTACTTCCAACATATGAACGATTGTGGACCATTCGAATAATTTGATTATTCTTAATAACTTAATTATTCAGGAAGTCAAAACATGCAAAGTGAAACAATAGTTAAACAATTAACATAAGACAGTAACTTTACTTATAAATAATACTCCTTTATTTAATCATCAAATGTCAATTACATTTATCTATTATAAGTTTCTAAAACTATCTAATCTAAACTAATATCATCCTTCAACCCAATACTCCTAGCATGCTGCATGTGCTTAACCCTACTCAGTCCCTTTGTAAGCGGATCTGCTGGGTTATCTTCTGATGATATCCTCTTAACCACGAGATGTCCTTCTTCTACTCGATGTCTAATAAAGTGATATTTTCTGTCGATCTGACGAGATCTACCATGATCCCTCGGTTCCTTGGTCAAGGCAACCGCTCCTTCATTATCACAGAAAATTTCCATAGGCTCCTTTATGGTAGGTACAGCTGTGTGGTTGAAAATATCATTTTAGTGACAAATAAAACTGATACCTCTGAGTTTGTATGGGCATCCTTAGATGATAAAGTTGAAAAATCAAGTTGTGTCTCTTCTGATTCTTGTGAATCTAACACCTTAGTAGTCTCAAAAATGAAATTGGTTCCCATTACTCCTGAGTTTAGAAATCCATATGTAGGACAAACTTAAAAATCATCGTCTCACTCAAATAGAAAACCAATGTTGAATACGAAGAATATTATAGATCCCAAAGTACAAGCTCGAAATGCACATAAGAAAGAAGTTAAGACTAGACAAAATTCCAGGTTCATTGAAAACTCTAAACCATGTGCATCCCAGAATTCTCATGCATCAACCCATAATCAAAACTTATTTGCTCCCTCTAAGATCCTAAAAAGACCTTCTGAATCTCTCAATCATGTAGAACCCAAGAACATAGTCAGTTCTACTCAACCTAAATCTTGTGTGAATTCCATGACCGTCCAAAACACTTCTCCTCGGTCTGTTTCATCTGTTTTCATTGCTAAATCTGATGGCATAATTTTTGAACCCAATCTTTCAAAAACCAATGTATCATCAAACAAATCCACAAATGCAAAGAAAACGAATTTTTCAAAATCTTCAAAGAAAAATCTTGTGTGGAAAATTAAATCTCTTATTGATGAAACAAAAATTCCGAAGGAAACAACTATTTTCAACCCTTCGGAAGTCAAAGGTCTGAAGAAGACTGTCCGGAAACTCCAAGTCATTGACTATGACTACTTGATAGATGAAAAGACATTAGCCTTCTGTCTGGTTCCAAAGTCCATGCTGATGGGTTTTGGCCATATGAACATTCCTATGTGCACATGCAAACCCTAATGCTTGGATCTAGGTTTCTCTAATTAAACATGCATTGAATCCAAGACTTCTAATGGCTAATAGATTATAACAACAATATGAAATCAGAATTAGAAGCTTACCTTGAATCACTTGCTTGATCTTCTTGTCCTTGGAGCTTTAGAGTCACAATTGTCACTCCTCTAATGGCTTACAAACACCAACTAGCAAGAGGATGATTTGAGAGAGAGAGAGGAGAGGGAAGAGAAATCGGCCAGGGTTTCTTTCTAAAGCACAAGTCCCGATTTCCTTAACCCTTGGGGTTTATTTATACTTGTAAGGCTCCTAGGGTTTCACCCTTAAACCCTAATTGGATAACTTAGGCCCTAAGCAATCCAATCCCCTTCATGATAAGCCTTTGGACGATTTTCAAGGCCTATCCAAAGTCCTTAAAACCATCCACCATTATCCATGAGGGATTTACAGCCCAAAGTAATCGAAGAAGGGTGAGAGGTTTACCTCTTCTTAAATTTTAAAATGATAATTTATGTGCTGCTTGTGAGTGTGGCAAGAAATCGAAGAAGGGTTATCCTGTTATCATCGAAAAATCCATTTCAGAACCACTAGAACTCTTACACATTGATCTTTGTTGACCTTCCACTGTAGAAAGTCTTCATCACAAGAAATACATTCTTGTGATTGTTGATGATTTCAAAAGGTTCACTTGGGTCTTCTTTCCAAGGCTGAAATCCGAAATAGCCTCAAAGCTCATAAACTTTATCAAAGGAATAGAAGTTCTTATCAAACTCCCAGTTAGGAGAATCCGAAGTGATAATGGATCGGAATTCACTAATTCCACCATTGAGAAATTTCTCACTGAGAAAGGAATCAATCACAACTTCTCAACTCTATATACTCCACAACAAAACGGTGTAGTCGAAAGACGCTATAGAACTCTTATTGAAGTTGCTCGATCTATGCTGAACTTCGCAAATCTACCACTCTACCTTTGGGCTGAAGCTGTGTCTACTGCCTACTTTACACAAAATCAAAGTATCATCAATCGACGCCTCAACATGATACTGTAAGAAGTAATGAATGGTCGAAAGCCAACAATATCGTTTTTACATGTTTTCGGATGCAGATGATTCATCAAGAACAACCGTGATCAGCTTACCAAGTTCCAACCTAAAGCTGATGAAGCCATCTTCCTTGAGTACTCCTCAAAATCAAAAGATTACATTGTTCTTAACCGAAGAATTTGTGTTCTAAAAGAAAGCTTTGACGTTACTTTCGATGACAACTTCGTTCGAAATTCTGGCCCAACCCATATTACAACTTACATTATGGAGTCCCATGCTCCTCTGCCAGGATGTCCGAACCCTCAAACAATTCTTGAAGTCGACTTTGAAACTCTCTTTGGTCCTTCCGAAACCGCACTTAATTCGGAATTCCGAACACAATCAACTCCCAATCCAATCTCTCCTTCGAAAGCCTCTATCTCACAAAATGTCTCCGGTCCGACCCCAAGCCTCTCTCCATTTGATTCCGAACCATTTCAACCTTCTCAGGTTGAGGGGGAGAATGCTCATCCCTCTCTTAAATCAAATATGGATGGATTCCAAGATGCAGCTGTTGATTTCAATAACTCCAATCCTATCAACATTGATGAAAATAAACATTTCTTTGAGTTCCCTTCTGATGATGATGTCAATCTCTCTGGTTCAGAAGTTCAGCGGGATCATCATCCTCACAATCAAACCATTTAGGGGGAGCAAATCAATTCCACTGTTGACATCGGATCGACGGCTGCTCAAGAACTCCCAAGGTTACACGTCTGGACAAAGGATCATCCTCCGAACGAAGTAATTGGAAACCCCAACGATGGTGTATAGACTCGTTCTACTATAAGTATTCAAAATGAATGTCATGTATTAGCATTTATATCCATGGTTGAACCCAAATCCATCAAGGAAGCATTAGAGCATGTTGATTGGATGACAGCCATGCAAGAAGAACTGGCAAAATTTGACCGAAATGAAGTTTGGACCCTCGTGCCTCCTCCTCCGAATCATCCCATTGTCAGTACAAGATGGGTATTTCGCAACAAGCTAGATGTCGCATGAGTTATTATTCTGAATAAAGCAAGATTGGTGGCAAAAGGATTTACACAGATTGAAGGGCTCGACTACGATCAAACCTTTGCTCCTGTTGCACATCTTTAAACCATCAGAATCTTTCTTGCTTACGATTCCCACAAAGGCTTCAAAGTTTACTAAATGGATTTTAAGAGTGCCTTTCTTAATGGTGAACTCGACACTGAAGTATTCGTTTAACAACCCCAAGGTTTTGTAAATCTCTCCTTTCCAAACTACTGTTACAAACTCCGGAAAGTAGTCTACAGACTCAAGCAGGCTCCTCGGTCATGGTACAAGACCCTCACCGATTTTTCTCAAGCACTTCGGTTTCCAAAGAGGAATTCTAGATCCTACCTTCTTCCGAAGATCAAATGGAAAACATCTCATGCTGGTATAAATTTATGTTGATGATATCATTTTTGGATCTACGGATTCATCTATCGTTGCTGACTTTGCTAAACTAATGATATCTCGATTCCAAATGAGCATGAATTGGGAGTTAAGCTTCTTTCTTGGCCTTCAAGTCAAATAAACTAACAAATGAATCTTCATTCATCAAGAGAAGTACATTTCGGAACTCCTCAAGAAATACTCAATGGACACTTGTGCCTCAGCCAAGGTACCCATGGGCTTCGGACACAATATCTTTGCCGACCCTTCAGTTGATGAAAAGAAGTACCGCGGAATGATTGGATCCCTGCTCTATCTCACAGCAAGTCGTCCGGATATCATGTTTTCTACATGTCTGTGTGCCAGATTTGAAGTCAACCCAAAAATGTCTCATCTCTTGGTTGTGAAACAAATTTTCCGATACCTCACAGGTACAAAGAGTCTCGGAATCTAGTACCCAGCAAATAAGAGCTTCCTACTTCAAGTCTATTTAGATTCAAATTATGGTGGTCTTCAACTTGATAGAAAAAGAACTTCAGGTGGCTGTCAATTTTTAGGTGGTCGTTTGGCCAGTTGGTCATCCAAGAAATAGACCTGCAATGCACTCTCTACAGCTGAAGCCAAATACATCGCTGCTACCAGCTGTACATCTCACGTTCTTTGGATGAAATCTCAACTCTTGGATTATGGTTACCGCTTTCAACGCATTCCTATCTATTGTGATTCTCAAAGTGCCATTGTGATTTCCCACAATCCAATTCAGTACTCAATGACTAAGCACATTGATATAAGGTACCATTTCATAAAAGATCATGTTCTAAATAGTAACATTGAACTCATTTTTGTTCCATCTGATGATGAGATTGCTGATATCTTTACTAAGGCATTAGATGAAACCAAATTCAATGGTTTTCTGAATAAGATGGGTATGATGATACCAGATCCTCAGTTCTTTCAAGAGACCTACTCTCTTTGATAGACGTATTTGAAAGAAAATTAGTTCCGATCTCAATTTTTTATCTTGGAACTACCTTCTCTCGGGATACATATGATCATTTTACTTGTCTTTATTTCTAACTATCGCTTGAGTTTTGATTTCTACAGCTCATCCTGACTATTCTTTATTCAAGACCACATTGACACAGTGCTTAAACTTTCATCTCGGAAAAAACTTCGTAATGGCATCACGAAATTCCACTCCAGAAAGGTAGTGCATTCTACACTTAGGAATTTTAAAATTTAAAATTCACTCCGGAATGTCTTCACAAATTTACTCCGGAAACTTTTCTTAAATCTCACTCCGAAACGATTTCCATATCATGTTCCGTAAACTTTCTCAAAACCACTTCGGAATTTTTAAAATCATTATTCCAGAACTTTTGCTCCGGAATCACAAACCTTTTCCAGAATCGCACTGAATTTTTTTTACTCAGGAACCAAAAACAACCATGTTCTGGACCACTTTTCAAAAACAATTATCTTCCGGAACACAAGTTCTTATCCTCCGAATTATACTCTGTCCGGAACCGCTAATCCGGAATTCCAAAGGTTAATAAGGCGAAACGTTTTTGCAATGGTTACTTTTTAACAAGATCCTTATCATATCTTCCTCGAAATTCGTAACACATCTGCACGCCCCCATAAAGCAACCATCTATTTGGCGTTTAGGGTTATCCATTCTAAGCTACAATCAACCTAACCTTTCGCCTCCTAGGTCAACTCAACCCCTTAAAGCAGTTACCCATTTAATGTAACCCGTTTCGAACTCGGATCCTCATCATTACCATCACTGACCTGACCCACTTCCCTTACCCATAAATACCCATCGATTAATTCTTTTACCTCTTTACGCGCCCAATACTTCCAAAACCCTCAAATTCTATCAGTGTTTTTGTGTTCATCGAGCTCTCATCACTCTGCAACAATGGATTCCCATTCGTTCCCACCAAAAACTGCTCTAACTATCTCAACTACCAAGAAATCCATTGCCAAGAAGAAACGATCAAAAGGTTCTTCATCATCAACATCCCCTGAACCATTTCTAAGGGACACGACGCAACTGTTTTCCCTAAATCCTGAAGATTATGACAAATTTGTTAGGGTTATGGTCGAGTTTATCGTGAATCATCCAATCTCTGTCCCTCTCACCAAAGTTCTTGAACCACCTCTTCCACTTCATCATCTCCACAGAGCATTCACAAGCATCAAACTTGATGACGGTGTATTGCAGACAAAGATCATCGGTGACAGGATTGTGCCTATTTTCAAGACGACTTTTCTCAAGGTGATCGGTGTGAAAGAAAACCCCTAGGGTTTTAGAGTTCAAGAGCCTACCACTGAAGAGTTTCATACCTTTTTGAATCACATAGCCTACAATCAAGACTACAAGGCCAAAGACTTCAACAAACCAGCCGTATCTAGGCTATGGACTGTGCTAATGCACTTCATTATTCGAGGGCTGTCCAGCAAGCACGGTGGTACAGACGCCCTCAGCAAAGACCGGCTACATGTGGTATATAGCATCTACTCCGGACGTGCTAATGCAGCTCAAGTCGAGGCTATAAAGGAGGAGCGTCAGAAGTGTGATCGGATTGTAGGTCAGGTGGGTTCCTTCGATTATCATAGTCGTGGATTGTTGACCCTGCATCGGAGGGTCTGGGTTCCTTATTGGGGCGGTGTGCGCCATGTTCTGATGGAGGAGGCTCACAAGTTGAGATTCTCCATTCATCCCGGGGTGAAGAAGATGTATAGGGATCTTCTCCCTGATTATTGGTGGCCCTGCATGAAGCGGGAAATAGTGTGGTTTATGGAGCGGTGCTTGACTTGTAGGAAAGTCAAGGCCGAGCATCAACGACCTCATGGAAAGATGCAATCGTTGTAGATTCCTGTATGGAAATGGGAAGACATCATGATGGATTTTATCACGAAGCTTCCTAGGACAGCGCACAAAGTGGATTCTACTTGGGTCATCATGGATCGATTGACCAAGAGCGCGCATTTTATCCCGATCCAGGAGAGTATTTTTGCAGAGAAGCTAGTCGAGATTTTTGTTTAGGAGATGGTGTCACGTCATAGGGTGTCGGTACCAGTAGTTTCAGGCTGAGATGTTCGTTTTCCTTGTAGATTTTGGAAGCAGTTTCATGACAAGATGGGTACTCGTCTCCATTTCAATAAAAATTTCCACCCGCAGACCGATGGGCAGAGTGAGTGGACGATTCAGACTCTTGAGGACATGTTGCATGCTTGTGTATTAGATTTTGGTGGGATTTAGCATACATATCTTCCATTAGCAAAATTTTCGTATAACAACGGCTATCACGCTAGCATTGATCGACCTCCTTTTGAGATGCTCTACGAGAGGAAATGTAGAACCCCGATTTGTTGGGGTGAGGTCGGTCAGGGAGTCATGGGGAAATACTGAGGTGGTGCTCAAGACCACTGAGATGATCCAACAGGTTCGGAGTAGACTTCAAATAACTCAAATTCGGCAGAAAAGCTATGCTGACAAGCGCCGATCAGATTTGGAGTTCTAGGTGGGTAATATGGTTCTTCTGAAGGTGACCTTGGAAAGGTGTCATTCGGTTCAGGAAGTGGGGCAAGCTGGGTCCCAGATATATCGGTCCCATCAGGATTTTGGCTCTGGTGGGCCGGGTTGCATATCGTCTAGATCTTCCAGCCGAGCTCAGCTAGATTCATATCACTTTCCATGTCTCTCAGTTGCGGAAGTGTTTGGTGGATGGTTCTGTAGTTGTACCTTAGGAGGATATTCAGGCGGATGACCGCCTGAACTATGTCGAGAGGCAGGTGGAAATATTTAATCAGAAGACGAAAACCTTGAGGAACAAGGTGGTCGAACTTGTGAAGGTGCAGTGGCTGCACCACAAGGGGTCGGAGTGGACCTGGGAGCCCGAGGAGGAAATGAAGGAGCATTATCCAAGATTGTTCGAGGAGGCGGACTTAGAAGACGAAGTCTGAGACAAGTGGGGGAGAATTGTAATGTCTGGTTCCTAGTATGTATTTAAACTTCTAAATTATTTAATTTTGTAGAGCAACTCGACGAGTTGGTAGCCTCAACTTGTTCGGGGTTTTGCACCTTATTTAAACAACTTAAGCCCCATAAGTTGGCCTCATTTCCAGCCTCTACTGTCATAAACCCTAACCTCGAAACTCTAAGTCATCGTTGAGTGATTTTGAGCCATTTTTTAGTGTATTTTATGTGTTTGAAGCCATTGGAACAAAGGGGAGCTTAGAGATACAAGAAGGAGTTGTTAGATCCAGAATCCTGACTTCATTTTCGACATTTTTCTGGTAAAAAGTCTCAACCTTGCTTTGTGGTTACTTAAATCTTCATCTTAGTGTTCTTTTGCTTGTTTTTATCGAAATGAAGCGGTCGTTGGGAGTTAGACGTCCCATATGGGCAAACCCTTTCAGATCCAGGGTATTAAGGAGCTTTCATGGCATAAAGATGGCAACTTTATGGCCCTAAGAGCTCCATGCACCTTCTAAGCCCTTGTTTTGACCTCTTAAGCTTCATTTGGCCATGCATGTGAGTAAAGTTGAAGACTTTACGTGGCCTTTTAGCCTTTAAGGTCCAGATCTATGTTCATAAGCTCTATCTTGAAGATATGATGGTTTTTGGATTAACACATAAGCCTTTTAGGATTAGGGTTTGAGCTTAATTCCTTTGGGGTGGTTCTTAATGGGTAAAGTTGGAAACTTTACCCTTCTAGACATATTATCGGTCTAGATCTGGAAGATAGCGCGTCAATTTGAAGAATAGTGGCTTAATGCATTAAGTGGGTTGGCTGATCGAAGAACTCGACGAGTTCTTAAGGGAACTTGGCGAGTTGGGTTGCGTTTGTCCCGATTCTGTTGAAAAAGGGAGGAACTCGACGAGTTAAAGGGAAACGCGACGAGTTGGATCGAAATATCACGATTTTGTGCTTAATGGAAACTCGGCGAGTTATGGGATAACTCGACAAGTTAAGTCAACTCGGAGCGTTGACTTTGACTTTGACTTTGGCCAAGTTTGACCTTTAAGGGGTTTTGAAATATTGATCGGTATATAAGGGATTGTTTCTGTTTAGGTATTGAGTAGAGTTGTTTCCGTGGTCGGGGATTTATCCAGTTATCTTTCAGCATTCGATGTGAGTTTCCTTACTGGGTTTAGCGGGTCGAAGGCACCAAGGTTGGCCCATGTTTATGTTATATTGATAGAATGCTAGTTGTTTTCGTGACTCTTGCATATACTTATGTTTTTATGCTAGTGGACTAAGGTCCGATGTCGGGCGGAGCCCGATGACTATCTGTATGCTATGTATATTATCTGTGTATGTGTTTATATGCTTTCCGAGCTCAGCTCGATAACCGGGCGGGGCCTGATGACCGGTTGGGGCCCGATGACTGGGCGGGGCCAACTTTATGTTTACTATATGTTTCGGATGTGGTATTTTGGAGTAACTCATTAATCTTTGTGCTTACGGTTTTCAGTTTATGTTTTAGATACCTCTGGTTCCAAGGGGAAGAGCTCGGGATTACTGCATCGCACACACCATTGGGATTTTATTATGATGTTTTACTTTGATTTATGACAATTGATACACTGGTTATTTCAAATGTTTGGATGATATGAAAAATTATTATTTTACCTAATATTGAATCAAAAATTTTTGGGACAATATTTTTGGATGTTTCATTATGAGAGCAACTCAGAAAGGACTTTGTTTTTAATTAGAAGAATATACCAATTTAGTTACTGACTTAAACACGTTAATCCAACATAAACATACAAATTTAGTTACTGACTTAGACACGTTAATCCAACATAAACATACAAACTTGATCCCTCTGTTCTTCTCCCACCCTCTGGATCCTATCTTCATGTTTCCTTTTTCCTTCAGCCGACGCTAAAACATACCGATTGTCTTTTTATGTTAGTTTTGATTACAACAAAAAAGCATCCACCACTCTTATTGTTGTGAAAGAAATAGAGCGCATATAAGAAAATTTTACTGATCACCCTATTATCAATGTCAAAGCTCTTCAAGGATTTTGAAGTCGACATCATTTTCAAATGTTTCATCAGTCACTACATAATTTTTATTTCATCTATAACCGTATCCGTTTTGGCCACCTTCATACCTATTTATGAACACCTATCTCTATAGATTTATCGATTTGATCGATATTCATATTTATTCATTTTGCTGATAATTAGATATGGAGACCAAATTGCCAACATCACTTTCTCCATTGAAAAATTCATATTGATAAAAAATAAGGTGTTTGTCGTAATGGTTCTTGAAAGAAGCTTTGATGAAGGAAGCTCCAATCGTCCATAACAACGACATAAATAAAGTTCGAACAGTGGTAGTTTCTTGATGTTAAAAATGAAACTAAGTTCTTCTGATTTTGGGACACGCAAGGGAAGTGGACGGAGAACGGAAATCCGTAGGGATTTTTTATTTGCATAATATATAAATTAATTTGAATTCGTATTATGATGGGTCTTATATTCTTTAAGAATTAAATAAAGAAGTAAAAGTAATAATAAAAATCATAAAGGGTATTTTAGTTAGTTTACATGGTTAGTGGACTAACAATATAATAAAACAAAACCGAACCATATTTATCAAAAATAAATAAATAAATAAATCATCAGGAACAATTAATGTAATTTTATCTTTATTTTATTAATAATTCATTTATCTTATCTATGTAGCTATATTTATTATTTTTATTGAAAGATTCAACTTTAAAAAACAGATTAAATTATTTATATAGTTAATTCATTTAAATTTCTTGTCATGAAACTTAATTGTTTATCAATTAAAAATATATAATTGTTGCATTTTACAGCTTGTAATGTTGTTGCTGTTTATATGAGAAAATAAGTACTAATCACTTTGGCTTAATATTTGCCATAAAATAGGCTAAAATTTTTATATGTCTCATAATAGCCACAAAATTTAGCAACCACAAAATATGGAATTAGTGTTTTTTTGTTTGTTTGTTTTTTTTTTTTTTTTTTTAAATTTATATCAGTTTTCCTGATTTAAACCATTTATTTTTTGAAATTTTCTTCAAAATCTAACACACATTTTTTCATTTTGAAACACATTTTTATTTATATCGTATGTACTTTTAGATAATATAAAAGTTACCACAAATTTCATAATAACATTGATTATAGTTACAGATTTGTCCATTTCTTATTTTTTCAGTGTAATAAATTATTCTTAAGATGCTTCTTAGTTGAGCACTAACCAGTAGCAACCTCGAATTTCGCTATAGCTATTTATTACTCTAATATAAATTAATATTTCAAATTCGGCTAATAATATTTAAAATCGAATCAATGGGTTGAAATGCATTTTTTAGTAGAAAACTATATATATATCTGTATTATATCACCTCACATGTCATGCACGTGGCCACTAACAAGTAACTTATATTAATTTGCTTGCACTTGATGAATATTTAATGCAATAAAAACATTTAGGTACCCTTAAAAAACGAAAAAAAGGACATTTGCCAAGGTTTCATGCCATGTTCCATTGGCATATTTCTACCTTCTTCACATGATCCAAGAAAGAATATAGGTTTTAAAATCATTACATTGAAATAATATAATTTATTATAGTAATTAAGCGCGATTTACAAGCTTGATCTTCCATTAAACAATTCATCTTGGATTTGAGAAACAATTGCACGTTTCTTTCTTCATAAAAGATTTTGACACATGCAAGATTGTCGGATATATCTAATACTTCTTTTTTTTTTTTATACATATCCAGGCGAAAAGATTATGTAGTAAACATTTTCATAAATATATTTATGAAAAATATTATATTATTAATTATAAATAATTTTTATATTAAATAAACTTAAATATAGTATTGGATTTAGTTTTTTTTAACTATTATTATTATCAATTGATTTAGGAATTACTTAGTTCGCTGATTTTTATTTCAAAAATTATTCGATTATTAAAAATATGAACCATCATTTTTAAGATACCGTAATGCAATTAATAATTTTATGTAATTACTAACTATTATTATTGTTAGTTAACTTTAAAATCCCTTATGTTTCAAAAGATTTATTAAAAACGTAAAAAAAATATTTTCTTCCTATTTAAATTACATTAATTACATTAATGAACCAATCAAGAATCATTATTTGAAGAATTTAAAAAAAATCAGGGT
Organism: Lactuca serriola; assembly: GCF_051521515.1. Classification (NCBI taxonomy): domain Eukaryota; kingdom Viridiplantae; phylum Streptophyta; class Magnoliopsida; order Asterales; family Asteraceae; genus Lactuca; species Lactuca serriola. The sequence goes on from NC_136410.1 coordinate 69,731,211, forward strand.
GTTTAAAATGAATATGTTTAAGGAATATAATCTCTATACGGATGAATATTCGTGCACTTCACAAAATAAAATTATATAGTTAAAATTTTAGTAAATATATGTTGAAAATAATTATGTTATTCATAGTAACTATGAAAAAATAATTTTTATTATAAGTTGGTATATAAAATTGTAATTATTTGAATTATATCATTCAACTAACTCTACATGGGGCTTGAGTATTAATAAAACTAATAATCGTGCTTGATTAGCATTACTTTTGAGGTTATGACTAATTAATTTAGAAATTATTTATTTGTCATTTTTTTTAATTCCCATCATGATAACCAAAATACATTCTCTCTCTCTCTCTCTCTCTCTCTCTCATTGCCCCTTTGAGTAAAGAAGAGAAGGACTTTGGATAGACAATCATATGATGTAGCCCAGTGGGCACCCCTCAGCCCTCGAATTTTTCAAATGCAGCCAGAGCCTCTCTCTCTCTCTCTCTCTCTCTCTCTCTCTCTCTCTCTCTCTCTCTCTCTCTCTCTCTCATTCATATGTATAAATTTCTTGAAAAAAATTAACAAAAAAAATGGTTTTTATTAAATTTTTTAATATGAGTTTTATGCGGAAAAGTTAGATTGAGATTTTTTTTTGATAAAATCATACTTTTTAAAAGAAAATCCCAATTATTTAATATTTTTTTCAAATTAACGAAAAAGTCATTAACTTTATTTTAACGGAAATGGCAGATCATCATGCAAAATAAAAAAACTGAGAGCTTTTTGTTCAATTTTTTAGGACTTTATTAACAAATTTCATAAAATAATGAGACTTTTCTGTATAAAACAATTAAAAAAAAACTATCTTGTTAAAAAAAAATTCAACAAATTTGTACACACACACACACACACACACATATATATATATATATATATATATATATATAAATCCTAAACCCCTATATATATTAAGAACCTGAAAATCTAGAGAGATTTGACTTTTAGTCAAATTTTAACCAAAATGGAAAAATGGTCATCTAGAGGAATTTGATAACATCATGAAGTTGTGACTTCATGGAAATGGACAACATAAGTTTAAGTGACTATAATAGGTTAGATGTGTAATTTCAATAGAAAGAATGCATGGGAAGATGCGTTTTGGCTAAAATGGTGAAATTAGAAATTTTATGATTTTTGGACCAAGTTTGTAACTTAATAGATTAACAACCGTGTCAAGTCAGTGATAAATGAATTAACAAAGATGTAGAGTATGTTTCCATATAAAGATCTTAGAAAACAGGTCAGAAACAAAGAAGTTATATGCGTTTGAAGATTAGAAGAAAATTGTCCCAAAAGTAGGAATGAAATCAGATTTTGCTGATCTACATCCGCCACGACATGGTAAAGAGGTTGCCACATGTGGTGAGGATGAAATAGAGTGAGTCATGTGATTGTCGTAAGAGGAAGGCAATGCACTTTCCTGTGGTGTGGTATTGTGGGGGTATCACAATGTTGTGATGAAAGTATGTTGCTATGGGCGATTGGCACCACGACTCGGCAATTGGATAACCATGGCTAACTTATGCACACCACGACACGACTGAGGCTTCACCGCGGCGTGGTTACAAGGTAAGAACACAAGCTTAAAACTTTTTAAGGCCTCATTTCGACCCATTTCTGTTACATTTCGATGGAGAGTCGACGAGGGGTGATTTTAGAGCTGGAATATGGCAAAGAGAAAACAGAGATGGAGCATCTCAAGGATGTTCATCCTTTATCCATTAAGGTATTATTTCTCCAATTTGGTAAAACTGCTATTTTGGTTGAATTAAATGAATTAATCAACATATAGCTTGTATATGATGTTATTGAGAGTGTCTAGAAGCTTTTGTATATGATTTCCATGGTGATATATATATATATATATATATATATATATATATATATATGAAGTTAGGGTTAAAAACCCTAACTAGTGAGATTATGAATGATGCATTAGATGTTAGATTATGGTGAATTAGGTAGTATGGGATACTTAATTCATTGTTTGGTTTGGAGTAGAAGTACAAAATGTGAAGATATAGTTATGATTCATGAAGTTGTCATTTTGACCATAACGGTCATTAAGATATTAATATGAAAAGAAAAGTATTAAGAAATATGTAAATATGTATGAATAGGCCTAAGAGAAAAGAAGATGGATCAAGGTACATCAATAAAAGAATGGATCTAATAATGGTTAGTCTTCTCTAACTATCAAGGTGAGTTAGATCACACACTCTCTCTAGATTATATATATATATATATATATGTGTGTGTGTGTGTGTGTGTGGTTATACGTGTAACAACATGTATCAAAGAATACATGTATAATTAGAGTATGTATGAGGTATACATTTAGAAACATGCATCAGAGCATTTACATATACCTAGAAAATGTATGGTTAGATGATAAAGGTATTTGTTAAATACCTAAGAGATGGTAGAAAGAGATAGAATATGATTATATGTATTATAATCATATAAATGTAAATGGTATTGTATTGAATACCTAAGTGATATGAGAAGAAGAATTAGATAAGTACTTAATAAGTTAAGTACTAGATGTAAGGGATTAAGAGTAAGGAATCTTTGAGGGATTCAAGAGAAGAAATAGAATGTCAATGGATCTATGAGGGATCAATATGAGAAGTATGAGATGATGCAAGATGAGTATGAGAAGTCATTCTAAGAGTTAGAGATATGAGAAGAATGGAGTAATATATAGAGAAGATCATGCATAGAGCATATAAAAGAGTAGAGAAATAAGAAACAAAATAGAGTATGGAGAGAGATAGAAAGATGAAGAGAAGGGTAGAGAAGAGATAAAGGAAGACGCATAGATAAAGTATGAGATGAGCCTAAGAAGAGGGTAAGAAAGATAGAAGAGATAGATGAATAAGAAGAATAACAATGTATGCTATTAGTGTAGAAGAGTAGAAGATAAAGTACAAAAGTGCAAAAAAAGAATTCTAAGGAATGAAAAGAGATAGAAGAAAAGAGATAGATGCGATAAAAAATAGAACATAGTAGATAAGATGAGAAATGAAAAGAAGTAAATATAAAAGAGTAGAAGATATAGTTGTGATGAGATGAGAAAGAATAGCAGTGTATGCTATGAAAGAAAGAGATTTGAGTATGATAAAGAACAAAAAAAGAAAGAAAGAGTAGATGTACATGAAAACATATAAGAATATAACTCACCGGAATTGTGGTCTGATGTAATAGATGTTTCCATGTTTTTTAGGTTCAGGTAGTAGTCGTGGTACGCAAGAAGATATGGGCACAAGGAGGTAGATTGGAAGAATAAATTTTATTTCTTTGTATTCCCTTGTAGCTTATTTATATAAATATATTTTATTGTAAACTCGTGGTTAACCATGGGATTTAATGTAACATGATCACACAGGCATACAATTTTTTTTTCATTTTTAATTCATCAAATCACATATTATTGTCCAAAACCCATCATAAAATGTATCATAATCATTAGAGTACACTAAAAGTTATCAATACGTAAAAATCATCAGGGGGAGAATGCAGTGCAATCAAGCCGATCCCTTCCTTTTAGAGCTGGAAGTACCTGAAAATATTCAAACCATAAAACCGTAAGCTCAAAGCTTAGTGAGTTCCCCACAGTACCACATACCATACATACATTGTCATCGGTTACCCCATGGTCTTGCCTACAAGTGTCATGGGCTACCCCTATGGTCTTTCATACCAATTCCATGGGCCACCCCCACGGTCTTCCTATGCACTACATTGGCTACCCTAAGGTCTTATATACAAGTGTCATGGGCTACACCCATGGTCTTCCATAAAAATTGCACGGGCTACCCTGTGGGTCTCTCATGCAAGTATCACATAGACAACTAACATCAAAAACAATATAGTGATAAAACTGAATTGTCTCACAAAATCAGCTAAGAACACAACTCGCTGCCTTGAAAACAATGTTATGACCCACCTATTGAATCAAACAAGGTCCCACCTTAGTCTAACCTCAAAAACTAGCCATCTGACCCAAAAATCAAACTAGGTAAAGGTCAAAGTTAACGGTCAACAACTCGCCCATTAGTTGACCCTCACATTGTGAACAACTCATGGTCCATTACAAGAAAAACACGATTTTGCTACGGAAGGAATCCGTTGCGAAAAGATGAAATTCCGATGCAAAAGACGAATAGCAACAGAATTTGCAACAACCTATTTTCGTCCCAAAAAACGCCGTTACGAGGGGTTTGCAACAGAAACGATAATTTCGTCTCAATTGTGACAACGGAATGAAATCCGTGGTAGATGGTATTTCATCGTGTATTTCGTAGTAGGTTTCCATCCAAATTCCGTGGTAATTCTTCTGTCACAAATTCCATTGTATTTAATCCCTAGAAAAATCTGTGGTGATGAATCCCTAGCTAAATCTGTTGTGACGAATCCCTAGCTAAATCCGTGGTGATGAATCCCTAGTGAAATCTGTGGTGATGAATCCCTAGCTAAATCCGTTGTGATGAATCCTTAGCTAAATGTGTTGTGATGAATCCCTAGCAAAATCCGTAGTGATAAATCTCTAGCTAAACGCATTGTAATGAATCCCTAACAAAATCCATGGTTTATATTCCATAGCAGATTCCATAGAAAATAACGTAGAAATATTTTCGTTGCAAAGTTGGATAGCTACGAATGGATAATTAATTAACAAATTAAATCATAATTATTTTGTAGTAATATATATAAACAAAAATAAAAAATCAAATAACATTTATATCATAAAATAAAACAATAAATATGTATTACATTGGAAAATGAAAAGCGGTTAATCTAAAATTAATACTTTGCGATAAACAAATCAACACTCTATTATCTACTATTTTTGCAATTCTTTAAAAGCCTTCACAATTTTCTTTGCCGATTGTAGTTGTCATTCAAGCTGCCTGCGTTTTGTATTGTGTTGTTGATCTTTGGTATTGTAAATTGTTGACTCCACCAACATTTGAAACTAAAAAAAGCAGCAAGCACCTGCATTAAGAAAAATAAATATATAAACTCCATAATTATCTCATTAACAATCATGTCTAAAGAAAGTTAAATAATTGACCCATTCCATCACTCCCTTTCTCTACACACACTAACACAAACATGACATGAAAGATGTAATACATTAATACAGATAAATCATAACAATACTAATAAAGATGTATGAAAAAAAGCACAAAATCAAACAAAAGTATATACTGACGCACCCATAAGCTATATATAACATAGGTCAACAGTAAGACGATAAAAATGCATGTCTTGGATACTCATACACTATGACACCTTTCTTAATCCATTAATTTTTTTTTGCCATGGCCACTGTACCCTCGTTTAGGCATTTAAACAAACAGGTTGTATGCATATCAATGTTCCACAAGGTACATATGAAATTAGTACCTTCAATGAACCCGTGTAATTAGATGTATTCCAATTGAGCAATATAAACATGAAGTACATGAAAAATGCAAAATAGGGCAGCAAAAAAATACAACCTGTAAAATAGCAAGCAAAACATATGAAAAAGAATTTCAATAGAGAAAATAAATCAATTTGAGAATATACAAGATACCCAAGAACCCTAATTTATCAATCAGCTTAGTTAGGTTTTTGAAATTACCTCGTGTTTTTTTTTTAAATTAGCATAACAGAGAACTGGGTAGACATATCTAGCATCAATCTCAATGATTGATGACCAGAGCCATTGTGAGTACCACATCTAACATCTCCCCCAACCGCATTTGTATCGCCTTCACGAACATCCCTACTCCTACTCTCCAACTCTCTTCGTCTTCATATTTGTGATATCTCTGATTCAGTCGATCGAACACACACATAGTGTGTGTGCTGTTCGTTTCTCCCTATCACAGAGAAAACACACACACGCATATCTTTATTTGTTTCTCTTTGTTTTGCCCTCTCCTGATCGTTCTTTAGCAATGGATTTAAGGAAGCGGGGTTTTTAAATTTTTTTTTTGGTGATTTTCGTTTACGAAGGAGGGAACACTGAAATATTTTAAAAATATAGGAGGGAATATCAAATTTTATAAAAATTTATCTATCTTAAATTTAGGAAAAAAATTTAATAAATAAATTTTTTTATTATATAATTTTTATTTTATAATATTTATTATTATTTTTTATCTTATAATTAATAACTTTTTAATATAATCATTGTTTTAAAACTTATATATCTATTAATATTTATAAATTCTGAATGATAATATAAATATTTTTATTTTTCTACTCAAGGCTTGAGTTGTGAAAAATAAAAATTTAGTAACTAGTGGTGAAGTGGTGAAGTAGGTGGCAATGGTAGTTGCTTATGATATCCATGGATGCCTTATGGATGACATATGGGTCATTGGTCAACATGGTAGTTGCTTATGGATGACATATTGATGACATATGGGTCATTGGTCAACATGGTAGTTGCTTATGGTGTCCATGGATGACATATGGGTCATTGGTCAATGATGTGTGCAAACTCACTTAGTTTTAAACCTACTTTTAATTATCAAATAACACACAAAAGGCAGTGAACCTATCAATTGTGGTATAGCTAAATAAGCAGGGTATCGATCACAGGGAACGGCAAATTAAAATTAAAAACTAATTTTATCTAATTTAATTAATAAGTAGGGATTTTCTCTAGTTTTACAAGACTAGAAACTTACTAACTATTACTAATTTAAGAACTAGAAAATAAAGACTTAACTAGATTCAATAATTGGAAAGGAACTTCTGTTTAGTTCAACTTGGTTGACTCTATGGTTGATTTCAAGGTAATGGTGCAATGGATTAATTCTTTCATTGGTTACCGATTCAAGTGATTAGATTCGTATTCACTACCCTAATCCTTAGCAAATAAACTAACTTAAACAGTGGCCAATTGTCTAATTTAATTAAATTCACTAGATTAATTATTCGGGTTAAGTTAGACTTGCAATAGTTAACTAATTTATTCTCTTAATTAACTTCTTGTTTGATGGTCATCTTACAAGCTTGCACATGGATTTACTCAATTTTCTTATTAATTCTAGTTTCATATTCATTAATCCTAGACATATAGTATAGTGATCACATGGCATATGAGGTTAATAATCAATAGATGTTCATGCTAATCAATTATCTTCCTATTAACAGAAAATTAATTATTATTCACACACAAGGTTCTTTAGCAAGCTAAAATAACAAAAATTCACCAACTTGGAATTAATCCTACCAATCAATCAAACCATATTGTCAACTTTGTATCCCCAAACAGAAGTCTAAAGGTTTTAGCTCATAATTGAAGTAAATAACAGCAAACAAACAAAGTCAAATTGCTTAACCATAATGATAAAACAAAAGAATAAGTGGAATGATGAAATTTTGCCTCAATTACTCTCCGGGATTGAATTCTAGCATCTTTCGTCGTCTTCTAGGGTTTCTCTGGCTTCTCAATCGCAAAAAAACACTTCTGAATCGTCCCAGAACTCCCCTCTATCGATCTGAGGAATTATCTTTATATATATGAATCGACTCGTCGAGTCAGGTGGTGACTCGTCGAGTCCCTCTCACATTCCCCGTATTGTGATAACTCTCTGGGATCCCGAGTCATTATCTTCTCGATTCTTCGATTGGACTCGTCGAGTAGTCGATCTGACTCGCCGAGTCAGTGCCATTTTTAGTGTTTTTCTTCTTTATTTCATCCTCGATCTTCTAACTGCTTCTCCCGCTTCCTTTCACTTCCGAGCTTCATCTTTGGACTGAAAATATAATTTAAACACTTTTAAGTACCTTTTATCCATAAAATGCAATAATTTAGCTAATAAATGAATAATAATGTATACTTAATATGAACCAATTATGCACATATCAGTCAACATGGTAGATGCTTATGGATGACATATGGATGACATATGGGTCATTGGTCAATATGGTAGTTGCTTACGGTGTCCATGGATGAAATATGGGTCATTGGTCAACATGGTAGTTGCTTATGGATGACATATGGATGACATATGGGTAATTGGTCAACATGGTAGTTACTTATGGTGTCCATGGATGACATATGGGTCATTGGTAAACATGGTAATTTCTTATGATGTCCATGGATGACATATGGGTCATTGTTCAACAAGGTAGTTTCTTATAGTGTTCATGGATGAAATATAGGTCATTAGTCAACATGGTAGTTGCTTATGGATGACATATGGGTCATTGGTCAACATGGTAGTTGCTTATGGTGTCTATGGATAACATATGGGTCATTGGTCAACATGGTAGTTGCTTATGGATGACATATGGGTCATTGGTCAACATGGTAGTTGCTTATGGATGATATATGGATGACATATGGTTCATTGGTCAACATGGTAGTTGCTTATGGTTTCCATGGATGACATATAGGTCATTGGTCAACATGGTAGTTGCTTATGGATGACATATGGGTCATTGGTCAACATGGTAGTTGCTTATGGATGACATATCGATGACATATGGGTCATTGGTCAACATGGTAGTTGCTTATGGATGATATATGGATGACATATGGTTCATTGGTTAACATGGTAGTTGCTTATGGTGTCCATGGATTACATATGGGTCATTAGTCAACATGGTAGTTGCTTATCGTGTATATGGATGACATATGGGTCATTGGTCAACATGGTAGTTGCTTATGGATGACATATGGGTTATTGGTCAACTTTTTAGTTGCTTATGGTGTCAATAGATGACATATGAGTCATTGGTCAACATAGTAGTTGTTTATGGTGTCCATGGATGACATATGGCTCATTGGTCAATATGGTAGTTGCTTATGGTGTCCCTGGATAAAATATGGGCCATTGGTCAACTTGGTAGTTGCTTATGGATGACATATGGGTAATTGGTCAACATGGTAGTTACTTATGGTGTCCATGGATGACATATGGGTCATTGGTAAACATGGTAGTTTTCTATGGTGTCCATGGATGACATATGGGTCATTGGTCAAATGGTAGTTTCTTATGGTTTCCATGGATGACATATAGGTCATTGGTAAACATGGTTGTTGCTTATGGATGACATATGGGTCATTGGTCAACATGGTAGTTGCTTATGGATGACATATGGATGACATATAGGTCATTGGTCAACATGGTAGTTGCTTATGGATGATATATGGATGATGTATGGTTCATTGGTTAACATGGTAGTTGCTTATGGTGTCCATGGATTACATATGGGTCATTGGTTAACATGGTAGTTGCTTATCATGTATATGGATGACATATGGGTCATTGCTCAACATGGTAGTTGCTTATGGATGGCATATGGGTCAATGGTCAACATGGTGGTTGCTTATGGTGTCAATAGATGACATATGAGTCATTGGTCAACATAGTAGTTGCTTATGGTGTCCATGGATGACATGAGGCTCATTGGTCAATATGGTAGTTGCTTATGGTGTCCATGGATAAAATATGGGCCATTGGTCAACATGGTAGTTGCTTATGGATGACATATAGATGACATATGAGTAATTGGTCAATATGGTAGTTGCTTATGGTGTCTATGGATGAAATATGGGTCATTGGTTAACATGATAGTTGCTTATGGATGACATATGGATGGCATATGGGTCATTGGTAAACATGGTAGTTGCTTATGGTGTCCATGGATGACATATGGGTCATTGGTAAACATGATAGTTTCTTATGGTGTCCGTAGATGACATATAGGTCATTGGTCAACATGGTAGTTGCTTATGGATGACATATGGTTCATTGGTCAACATGGTAGTTGCTTAAGGCGTCTATGGATGACATATGGGTCATTGCTCAACATGGTAGTTGCTTATGGATGACATATGGGTCATTGGTCAACATGGTAGTTGTTTATAGATGAAATATGGATGAGATACGGGTCATTGGTCAACATGGTAGTTGTTTATGGTGTCCATGGATTACATATGGGTTATTGGTCAACATGGTAGTTGCTTATCATATATATGGATGACATATGTGTCATTGGTCAACATGGTAGTTTCTTATGGATGACATATGGGTCATTAGTCAACATGGTAGTTGCTTATGGTGTCCATGGATGACATATGAGTCGTTGGTCAACATGGTAGTTGCTTATGTTTTCCATGGAAGACATATGGGTCATTGGTCGACTTGGTAATTGCTTATGGATGACATATGGGTCATTTGTCAGCATGGTAGTTGCTTCTGGTGTCCATGGATGACATATGGGTCATTGGTTAACATGGTAGTTGATTATGGATGACATATGGATGACATATGGGTCATTGGTCAACATGGTAGTTACTTATGGTGTCCATGGATGACATATGGGTCATTGGTAAACATGGTAGTTTTTTATGGTGTCCATGGATGACATATGGGTCATTGGTCAAATGGTAGTTTCTTATGGTTTCCATGGATGACATATAGGTCATTGGTAAACATGGTTGTTGCTTATGGATGACATATGGGTCATTGGTCAACATGGTAGTTGCTTATGGTGTCAATAGATGACATATGAGGCATTGGTCAACATAGTAGTTGCTTATGGTGTCCATGGATGACATATGGGTCATTGGTTAACATGGTAGTTTCTTATGGATGACATATGGGTCATTGGTCAATATGGTAGTTGCTTAAGGTGTCAATGGATGAAATATGGGTCATTGGTCAACATGGTAGTTGCTTATGGATGACATATGGATGACATATGGGTAATTGGTCAACATGGTAGTTACTTATGGTGTCCATGGATGACATATGGGTCATTGGTAAACATGGTAATTTCTTTTGATGTCCATGGATGACATATGGGTCATTGTTCAACATGGTAGTTTCTTATAGTGTTCATGGATGAAATATAGGTCATTAGTCAACATGGTAGTTGCTTATGGATGACATATGGTTCATTGGTCAACATGGTAGTTGCTTATGGCGTCTATGGATGACATATGGGTCATTGGTCAACATGGTAGTTGCTTATGGATGAGATACGGGTCATTGGTCAACATGGTAGTTGTTTATGGTGTCCATGGATTACATATGGGTTATTGGTCAACATGGTAGTTGCTTATCATATATGGATGACATATGTGTCATTGGTCAACATGGTAGTTTCTTATGGATGACATATGGGTCATTAGTCAACATGGTAGTTGCTTATGTTGTCCATGGATGACATATGAGTCGTTGGTCAACATGGTAGTTGCTTATGTTGTCCATGGAAGACATATGGGTCATTGGTCGACATGGTAATTGCTTATGGATGACATATGGGTCATTTGTCAGCATGGTAGTTGCTTCTGGTGTCCATGGATGACATATGGGTCATTGGTCAACATGGTAGTTGATTATGGATGACATATGGATGACATATGGGTCATTGGTCAACATGGTAGTTACTTATGGTGTCCATGGATGACATATGGGTCATTGGTCAACATGGTTGTTGCTTATGGTGTCCATGGATGACATATGGGTCATTGGTCAACATGGTAGTTACTAATGGATGACATATGGATGACATATGAGTCATTGGTCAACATGGTAGTTGCTTATGGATGACATATGTCTCTCTATATTTAATTAATAATTATATTTAACTTCATTTTTTTTAAATTTAGACTGTTAATTTATTTATAAAAAAGCCAGTAGGTATTTACAAAAATACCCTAACCATTTACGTAGTAATCTATGTTAATTACTTAAAGGGCAATTATGTTAATTCACAGTCTCCATATTTAGGCGCTATAATTTATAGTCAGAGTCATGCCGTCGATTCAATTTATCGACGATTGATCAGCTACATTGCATCCCCAATAGTCAAAATTCCGACACGTTGATCAATAAACCCTAAACTCGTTTTTGTTATCTAATTTGAATACATTTGAAGCAGTTCAACATAATGGCAGAGAGTTGTTCATCAGAAAGAATGCAAACAAGACAACGAGGAACAAGAATTACTGCTCTGCCATCGCAGTTGATCGAAAAAGTAGTGCTTACGGTTGGAGGAAACTAACCAATCGATGCTTTTAAGTGCCAGTTAGTGTAGGTATGATTTGTATTACTTATATTATACTTATATACATATTTAATTTAGTGGTTAATAGATTAACTTTGTTAATTTGTGTGAATTACAGTTGCAAATTCTTTAGAGATTCTGTAACATCAGACACAATATATAAAATCATAGACACAAATCGACTACGGTTTCGTCGTCCCTTTAGTATTTGACAGTATGAAGTCATAAACAGATGCAAAATGTTGAACAACCCACACGTACTCTTCAACGATGGAATGGTAATCTTTTTTTACGCAATCGGATAATTGCGAATTCAAATAGTTTTCTATATTTGTATTTTTAAAATTGCATGATTACTTATTTGTATGTCAGGCGAAGTATTTTATGTTAGGGGAAGAAATAGCCGGGAAACAGTTGCTTCAAAATGTAGCCGATCAGGGGCAGTTGGATGCGATCTTCATTCTGGGAATGATGTTGATGGGCGAAGGCATTGAAAGGAAGAAAGAAGCTCTAATCATGTTAAATAATGCCTACGTTAATACTAGAAGAAGTTGGAATCTAAGGCATACCTGTAACAAGGTTCAAAACCACTTGGTAAGGAAGTCAAAGCAGATAGCATTCCATGGCTTACATAGAAGTTGTGCAAAGCATCCTTCTGTGAGCAGTTATGTAATAGCTTTTATGAATAAATACAGTTGGTTGTTGAATTGTGAAATTTGTTTGTGGGATGCAGTTTTTGTGAAGTTTGCTAGGATGTTTGACATTAGTTTAGAGTAGTTATATATATAAGATAGCTGTTTGATTCACACAATTAGTAATGCATATTGTATGTGTATTTTGGTGTTACTTTTGATATGTATGTATATATATGTTACTTTTGATATGTATGTTATTTTTGTCTTTTCCATTTTACTAACCAAAAGTTCATTGTGACCTATTTGGTTAGATTTCTAGGGCAATTTGGTCTATTTGCAATTTATAAAGTGAAGGCGGCATTTTTGTTATGGAAATAAAAAAATTTGTTTAATCAAGTCGTTATTAATGAAAATGCTATATATATATATATATATATATATATATATATATATATATATATATAATTTATATTTTAAGTAGATCTATATTTAAATTTATTATGAATGTTATTTAAATTTATAATTACCAGTATACTACATGGGTTTTAACATGTTATTGAATAATATCGACCCAATAATATGACCTAGTATCCATCCAACACACTGAAATCTAGGGTTGTCGAAGGTTCCGTAATCTATACACACTCTGTTTGAATATGTGTTCTGCAAGTGTCAATCTCAATTAAAGCATTCTACTAATATTCTAAGCTATTATCCTATTACTAAACTTCTTCAATCATTCAAAATAGAAAACTTTGAAGATTTGTTCATCATCCGGTCATTAGCTTAGTGAAACGAGTCATTGTGAAGGTACCTTTGTGATGTTTGTATGATAACTATATATTTAATTCAAATGTCATATATGAATTCAAATCAACATTAATGAACATACAATTAATATTGTGTTATTTACATTTATACTTTACAAATTTAAGATCATGAACAATCCAAGTAGAAAATGGATGTATGAAAGAAAAGATAGTAGTAGTTGTATATCGCATGTTTTCGTACAAGGAGTGAAAAATTTTATAGATTTTGCTACCAGTCAACATAGGTTCATAGAAGAAGATAAAATCAAATACCCATGCATAAAATGTCGTAACATACCATATAGAGAAGTTGATACTATTAAGACTCATTTGTACAAGGTTGGTTTTGTTGAGGAATATTGGTGTTGGGATAAACATGGGGAAAATCAATTGATGATGACAATACGTTTTTAGGGGTGGATGATTCAAACACAAATTTTAGTGAAGGTGCATGTTCTTATAGAGATATGTGTTGGATTAATGTCTAAGGCTGTAACTATATTTAGTAAGTACTTGACCCGGTTGTGCATGGTCCTTTTGGGTTACCTTCACCATAGTAACTTGACACGATGATTTGTTAAGAGAGAAGAGATATTATTGTTAATATATTATGAGAATAATATATTAAAGGAATAATAATGATATTTGATTAATATAAGTCATATATTAATTGAGAATTAATTTGGTGACTTAAAGAGGTTAATTGAATAAAGGGGCATAAACTGTCAAATGTGTGATAGTTGTGTTTTGGGCTATGTATCCTTATGGATATAAGAGTGGACGGATTTTAGGGTTGGGAGACCTTAAAATCGTCCAAGCCTAATATCTAGGAGGATATTGGATTGCTTAGGGCCTAAGTTATTCAATTAGGGTTAAGGGTGAAACCCTAGTGGCTCATAGTATAAATAGATCCCTTAGGTGAGGGAAATCGGGTTCATGCAAGGAAAGAAACCCTAGAGCCAATTTATCACCCTCCTCCTCTCTCTCAAGATCATCCTCTTGCTATTTGGTGTTTGTAAGCCATTAGAAGAGTGACAATTGTGACTCTAAGCTCCAAGAAGAAGAAGTATTAAGCAAGTAACTCAAGGCATTGTTCTAGATCTGATTTCATATGATTAGATTCAATTGTTTTCAACAGATCTAGAATTGTAAGTCTTGGATACAATGGATGTTCAATTAGAGAAACCTAGATCCAAGCATTAGGGTTTGCATGTGCACATAGAAAAGTTCTTATGGCTCAAACCCATAAGTGGTATCAGAGCTTTGATTGAATTCTATTGAATTGATGCATTGGTTAATTACTTGTTGCTTGGAAAATTCGATTTTTATGATTCTGCCTGATGAACTCGGCGAGTTCCACTGTGGATACGGCGCGTTCGAGCGTCAGAAGGAGGTAGTTTCGGGATTTCTTGTTGTTTTACTTGAGGATACTTGCCTTAAATGTTTTGGGTCATTAAAATCTGATTTTAATCATATATATGAGTATATTCTTGACCAAACAAAAGATAATTACCAATTAGTTGAATAATAATTTCCTTATATGATAATAATTGTTTATTTGAATTGAATTGATGAATTGTCTTACAAGTAATATTGAATAAGATCAAATTGAGATAATCTAATTAGTTGATTTATATTATTTGCTATTTGATCCTTGTGTTTTAAAAAGTTTAAAACTTGTCCTCAAGTTTTGAAATTTAAGTTTTGTGATTAAAAGTTTAATTTGAATAATTTAAATTTCAAACCCTAGAATTTTACAAGTTTAAAATTCAACACTATACTAATATATTATTACAAGCTTTATACATACATACATACATATATATATATATATATATATATATATGTATATATATGTATGATTTAAAAAATGCTAGTCTTACCGTTAGTAGGCCTCATTCACGAAGCCAGTCTATAAGGTGGGTATAAGGTTGCTGCCTATAAAATGGCGCTTAATGGGTGTACACTCATACCTACCGCTTGCTTGACTGGTGGAGGGTCGTTAGCCGAACGGGTAGGATAGGGCAAACCTCTTCTCATTAATAAGTATAATGAATCTATATAAAGTAACTAAAAATATTTCATAAAATTCCCAATCTTAGTTACTTTAGGAAAAGTAAATTGATGCAATCCCATGAAATTACACTTTTCACCCTTTCTAAGAAGTTAGTGGAGTGTGTGTGGTTAACCGGCACACTAATTGGTTCTAAGCAAAGGTGGAAAAGGGTGATTCATTGTTTGTCATAGTTCGGTGGAGCGTGTGTGGTTTACCAGCACATCGAATAGGTGATTGTAACAATGAAGGCACCATGTAGATTTGCATGGTTATTCACACCCACTTTGTGATCCTCGGTATCTCAGTCACAAACTAGAGGGGCATATCGAGATTTAAACATGCCATTGAAAGGTTCAATGAATCTCAAAGAAAACTAGGAATTCTCAATACATTTAAAACATATGCTTATGTTTTTCATGGTGAAGAATTAGTGAATCGTCATTCACTTACCTTCAAATTATTTTCAAGTTGGATCACGGCATCCCTTTTCTAATGTGTAAATAATGTTGTTGGGTCCTAGCCCTAAATTTTCATTTTGGGTGTTAATTAGGGACTTAATTCTAATCAACTTTGTTCTTTTCTATTTGTAGATGTCTAACGCAAACAACGCTGCTGCTAGCTCATTCACGCTAATGAGCCTTTGTCAAAAAGTGACTTTCGATGGATCGAACTTTGGCGAATGGATAAGATACATTCGCACGATCGCACGTTGCGAGGACAAAGAGTATGTTCTCGATGAGAAGCTCAAGAAGATCAATCCAGAAACTGCTACTCCCAAAGAAATGGCTGTCTTTGAGACCCATGAGCGTGATGCAACGAAAGTCCATTGCATCATGATAGCCACGATGAACTCCGAATTCCAAAAAATACTATGAGGACATGTATCCTTATGAGATGCATCTAGAATTGATAGAGAGATACCACCAAAGCGCGAGGCAAGAGCACTATGAGATCATAACGAATATGATCATTGCTAAAATGGGAAGTGGAGAGTCTCTACCCATGCACTTGCAAAAGATGCAAAGGTATATTGATCGTCTTTGCAAGTTGAATGTCAATTTTGGGGAAGATTTGGCTATCGACATTGTTCTTCACTCCTTGCCCTCATGCTACAACCAATTTAGGATGACCTACCACATGAACAAGGAAGAGGTCACCCTAAGCAAACTCCAAGGGCTCCTAAGGACTGCTGTGAGCAACCTCAAGGACAAGTCTGTTACGCCAACTCCCAATCCACCCGCTGCTCGTGTTTTGGCTATTAGGCAGGGAAGGGGCAAGAAGAGCAAGGATTCTTCGAAGAACCACTACAAGGGAAAGTCCCAAGATGGTTCCTCTTCTAGTGGGACCAAGGTTGATCCTGCTAAGCCCAAACCAGCCCCAAAGGAGGCAGAGTGCCATCATTGCCACAAAATAGGGCATTGGAAGAGAAGCTGCCCGGAATATCTGCAAGCCATCAAGGATGGGAAGATCATGCCATCTTTTGTAGGTATATACACAATTAAATCTAATGATTCATCTCATGCTATTTCTTGGGTTCTTGATACAGGGTGTGGTTACCACATTTGTTCTGATTTGCAAGGACTAGGAAGAAATAGGGATGTGGAGCTTGGAAGAATAAATCTAATCATGGGGAACAGAAGATCGTCGCCTGTTACCAAGATTGGAGTGTATGCTTTAGTGCTTAGTAATGGATTGAATATAGATTTAAATAATTGTTGCTACTCGCCAGATATGGCAAGAAACATAATTTCTTTTCATGGTTTATTTAGAAAAGGATTTAGATATTCGTTTAATAATGAGAATGGTTCGATTTATGCTTATCTAAATGGTGTTTTATATTTTGAAGCAATGCCTTGTAATGGAATTTATGAAACTGTTATGGTTGTAGATAACCTAGGAAATGATGTGTTGTGTATGGATTCTTCCAATAGTATGGATAGAGCATCCTTGTGGCATTGTCGTCTTGGACATGTCAACAAGAAGTGCATAGCCCAACTCCAAAAGTATGGAGTGTTGGAGTCATTCGACCTTAGGGAAGATGACACGTGAGAATCTTGTTTACTTGGAAAGATGACAAAGTCACCCTTCACTGGCACTTGTGAGAGGGGTGAGGGTTTATTGGATCTCATACACACCGACATGTGTGGGCCCTTTAGATCCACCAAAAAGGATGGGAACCGCTTCTACGTGACTTTCACCGATGATTATAGTAGATATGGGTATATTTACTTGATCAAGCATAAGTCAGAAACATTTGAAAAGTTCAAAGAGTTTAAGAATGAAGTGGAGAATCAATTGGGCAGGAAAATCAAGATGCTTCGATCCGATCGAGGAGGAGAGTACCTAAGTCTTGAATTCCACGACTATCTCAAGGAATGCAGAATAGTTTCACAATTGACGCCACCTAGGACACCGCAGTTGAATGGTGTGGCAGAAAGGCGTAATCGAACCCTGTTAGACATGGTCCGTTCTATGACGAGTCGTGCTTCACTACCTATCTCATTCTGGCGGTATGCCTTAAAGACTGCCGCCCATATCCTTAACCGAGTGCCTACAAAGAAGGTTGCCAAAACACCTCACGAGATGTGGACAGGGAAAGCTCCCTCGTTAGCACATATCAAGGTTTGGGGCTGTGAAGTTTTCGTAAGACGAGAAACTCACGACAAGCTCGAACCTCGTAGTGAGCGATGTATTTTCATCGGCTACCCACAGAAATTATTTGGATATCTCTTCTATAGACCAAGTGCCAATGTTGTCTTCGTTGCGAGGAGAGGGGTTTTCCGAGAGCAAGAACTCATAAGTCAAGGAGACAGTGGGAGGCAAATCGATCTTGAAGAGATACAAGAATCGAGCGATGAAGGAACATCTAACGCTGGCGCTCAACCCGAGGAGGAAACTCCGGTTGAACCGATTGGCGAGTCCTTACCTCTTAGACGTTCCGAAAGAGTTAGAGTTCAACCCCAGTTTTATGGTTTTCATATTACTACCGAAGGGGACACGTATATTAGTGATGGTACACTAATAAATCTAGATGAACCAAGTTTGGAATTTGGTTGACAATGTGCCCGGACGTAAGACCGTTGGGTGCAAATGGATCTTCAAGAAGAAGACCGACGTGGATGGGAATGTACATACATATAAGGCACGACTGGTTGCGAAGGGCTTTACTCAAACTCCCGGAGTTGACTATGATGAGACCTTCTCGCCAGTTGCTAAGATAAATCCTATTAGGGTTGTGCTAGCCATTGCTGCATTTCATGATTATGAGATATGGCAGATGGATGTCAAGACCGCTTTCCTTAATGGGAAGTTGGTTTAAGATGTTTACATGGCTCAGCCAGAGGGTTTTGTCGATCCGAAGCATCCCAATAGAGTGTGCAAGCTTCAGAAGTCCATTTATGGACTTAAGCAAGCATCTCGCAGATGGAATCTTTGCTTCGATGAGAAAGTCAAAGAGTTTGGATTTTTACGAAGTGAAGATGAATCATGTGTATATGTCAAGGCCAGTGGGAGTATAGTTAGCTTCCTAGTTTTGTATGTCGATGACATACTACTCATAGGAAACGACATCCCGACTTTGCAGGAGGTTAAGTCCTGGCTCGGGAAGTGCTTTGCTATGAAGGACCTCGGAGAGGCTTCCTATATTTTGGGAATAAGGATAGTGAGAGAACGAAGTATGAGACTAATAGGACTTAGTCAGAATACTTACTTGGATAAAGTACTAAAACGTTTTAGTATGGAAAACTCGAAGAAGGGAGAACTACCGATACAGAGTAATGCCAAATTGAGTAAGACTCAAAGTCCGAGTACAGAAGCCGAGATAGCTGAGATGAGCCGAGTACCCTACGCTTCCGCAGTTGGCTTAGTCATGTACGCTATGACTTGTACTCGCCCTGATGTGGCCTTTGCTTTGAGCATGGTCAGTAGATATCAAGGGAATCATGGCAGAGCTCATTGGATTGCGGTCAAGAATATACTTAAGTACCTTCGGAGGACCAAGGAATGGTTTTTAGTCATCGGAGGGAGTGATGACTTAAAGGTGCGAGGGTATAGTGACGCAAGATTCTAGACCGACAGGGACAACTACCGTTCGCAGTTGGGCTGGATCTTTACCCTTAATGGAGGAGCAGTGACTTGGAAAAGTTCCAAAAAAGAAACCGTAGCTGATTCAATGTGCGAATCAGATTACATTGCAGCGAGCGAAGCATCAAAGGAGGCGATGTGGTTGAAGAACATCATTGGTGATCTTGGATTTGTGCCTACCATAAAGGAGCCTATGGAAATTTTCTGTGATAATGAAAGAGCGGTTGCCTTGACCAAGGAACCTAGGGATCATGGTAGATCTCAGCATATCAACAGAAAATATCACTTTATTAGACATCGAGTAGAAGAAGGACACCTCGTAGTAAAGAGGGTATCGTCAGAGGATAACCCAGTAGACCCGCTTACGAAGGGACTGAGTAGGGTTAAGCATTTGCAGCACGCTAGGAGTATTGGGCTGAAAGACGATATTAGATTAGATTAGATAGTTTTGGAAACATGTAATAGATAAATGTAATTGACATTTGATGATTAAATAAAGGAGTATTATTTATAAGTAAAGCTACTGTCTCATGTTAATTGTTTAACTATTGTTTCACTTTGCATGTTTTGACTTCCTGAATAATTGAGTTATTAAGAATAATCGAATTATTCAAATGGTCCATAATTGTTCATATGTTGGAAGTAGGTATGAATGAAGGTTGTCATGAATTGGTGTGTAGATTGTCTAAAAGGTATTAGACATAACAAAGGTTTGCTGCAACGTTCATGAGTACTTATGAACAAGTTTTGAGCATTGGAATAAAACCGCGCTTGCTGGAATCACTTTATGGAATGTGACACAAGTGCTCGCAAGACAATAATATCATATGGTCTTAAAACCAAGATATATGGTTTATTGTTTATTATTTGGTTGTGCATTGAAAATGCGAAAGCGCATCAGTAAATTGATGTCATAAAACGCATTGTTATGTATGATTGATTAGTAAATAATAAATGCATATAAGTCAAAGTTTATCTGTTACTTTTATCCTAAGAGGGTAAAAGCGATATCAGGGCCCATCGATGATTTGATTTGACTTATGTGCCGGGCCCGGTCCGGACTGAATTGATGTGTTCAATTAAGTTCTATGTCAAATGAATCTGAGATCGAGAAACCAACTGCTGGATAATAAGTTTCATGAGATTGTCTGCATAATATCTAAACAGAGGACTGTACGATCCCTTATCTAAAGGACAGGATACTGATAAGATCAGATTTTGACAGCGTCTTTGAGAGCAACGATTGCTAATCGGATTGTGTTTGCATATATAGTTAATAGACTTATCCAAGTGGGAGACTGTTGGATTAGTGTCTAAGGCTGTAACTATATTTAGTAAGTACTTGACACGGTTGTGCATGATCCTTTTGGGTTACCTTCACCATAGTAACTTGACACGATGATTTGTTAAGAGAGAAGAGATATTATTGTTAATATATTATGAGAATAATATATTAAAGTAATAATAATGATATTTGATTAATATAAGTCATATATTAATTGAGAATTAATTTGGTGACTTAAAGAGGTTAATTGAATAAAGGGGCATAAACTGTCAAATGTGTGATAGTTGTGTTTTGGGCTATGTATCCTTATGGATATAAGAGTGGACGGATTTTAGGGTTGGGAGACCTTAAAATCGTCCAAGCCTAATATCTTGGAGGATCTTGGATTGCTTAGGGCCTAAGTTATTCAATTAGGGTTAAGGGTGAAACCCTAGTGGCTCATAGTATAAATAGATCCCTTGGGTGAGGGAAATCGGAATTCATGCAAGGCAAGAAACCCTAGAGCCGATTTTTCACCCTCCTCTCTCTCTCAAGATCATCCTCTTGCTAGTTGGTGTTTGTAAGCCATTAGAGGAGTGACAATTGTGACTCTAAGCTCCAAGAAGAAGAAGTATTAAGCAAGTAACTCAAGGTATTGTTCTAGATCCGATTTCATATGATTAGATTCAATTGTTTTCAATAGATCTAGAATTGTAAGTCTTGGATACAATGCATGTTCAATTAGAGAAACCTAGATCCAAGCATTAGGGTTTGCATGTGCACATAGGAAAGTTCTTATGGCTCAAACCCATCAATATGGTCATAAATGCAATGGCTCCTGATTTAAATAATAGTGATCATGAAGAGGAGCCGAATGCACTAGACAAAAAATTCTTTGATAGCTAGATGCAGCCGATAAAGAATTGTGGCCAACATGTAAAAAAAGTGACACAACTATCTGCTATAGCTAGACTATTGAATATAAAATCAGAGTATCGCATACCTGAGCAAAGTTATGATGCTATATGTCTGTTGATAAATGATGTGTTACCGGAGGAGAATAATATGCTAGGTAGTTTATGCGAGAGCAAAAATTTAATACAAACACTAGGTTTGCCTGTGGAGATGATTGACTGCTGTAGATCTGGATGTATGATATACTGGAGGCAAGACAAAGATCTTTATCGGTGCAAATTCTGCAATTCAGATAGGTATAAACGATCGAAAAATTTGGCCAGATGTTCTCGTGTATCCTTCAAGAAAATGCATTACTTTCCTTTGACTCCAAGGTTGAAGAGACTGTATGCTTCACAAGGTACAACCGCTTCCATGCGATGGCACTCCGAGAATCATGGACATGATGTTGGAGTAATGTGTCATCCATCCGATTCAGAAGCTTGGAAGCACTTTGACAAAAGTCATCCTTCATTTGCAGCAGAAGTATGTAACGTAAGATTAGGCCTAAGTACAGATGGGTTTGCACGACATGGAGCATTTGGAAAACAAAATTCATCTTGGCCTATTATTATAACACCTTATAATTTGCCTCCTGCTATGTGCATGAAAGAGCCTTACATGTTTTTGACCGCGCTTGTGCCAGGTCCGTCAAACCCTAAGCATAAAATAGATGTATTTTTGCAACCAGTTGTTGCAGAGATAGAGAAATTATGGGAAGAAGGCGTAGTAACATATTATATATCTTTAAAACAAAATTTCCATATAAGAGCAGCTTTGATGTGGACAATAAGTGATTTTCCAGCATATGCAATGCTGGACGGATGGTCTACAGCAGGTAAGCTAGCATGTCCACACTGTGGGAAACATACACAGGCATTCAGACTAGAGAATGGCAATAAGATGTCATGGTTTGACTGCCATAGAAGATTTCTACAGGTAAATCACCCATATAGAACGGATAAAAATAAGTTAAGGAAAAATCGTCAAGTGATAGAAGGTCCTCCTCCAAGTAAGAATGGTGAACAAACTTTAAGGGAGATTGAACAATTAGGTTTGGTAAAAGTGGCTGAACTAAATGCTGATGATGTAAACAAAAGATGTGGCGATCATGGTTAGAAAAAGAAAAGCATATTTTGGGAATTACCATATTGGAAAACAAACCTCATTAGACATAATTTTGATATTATGCATATTGTTAAAAATGTATTTGAAAACTTTTTTTACATTGTAATGGATGTCAAGGGGAAGACGAAAGACAATGTAGCAGACAGAAGAGATCTGAAGCTCTATTGTAGGAAGAAAAAAGGAGTCGAAGATAATGAAAGAACATACTACACTCTGGACAGGAATCAAAAGAAATCCATATGCCAATAGGTGGAGAAATTGCATTTCCCCGATGGTTATGTTTCTAATTTGGGGAGGTGTGTTGATTTAACAGGGTGTATACTGTTCGGAATGAAAAGCCACGATTGGCATGTTTTTATGCAAAGAGTGATGCCAATTGTATTTCGTGAGATGTTGCCACAACAAGTGTGGGAAGCATTAATAGAGTTGAGTATTTTCTTCAAAACATTAACAACAACATCAATCACAACAAAAGACATGGAAAGGATTGAAACCGAGATCCCAATAATATTATGTAAATTAGAGACCAACTTTGTCCCTGGTATTTTTAACTCCATGAAACATTTACTAGTACATTTGCCATACGAAGCAAAGATAGTCGGTCATGTCCAATATCGGTGGATGTATCCATTTGAAAGTTTTGTATGGTACATCGTAATGTATGTTGCTATTTTGTAAGTTAATTTAAATAATCTTCACTATAGGTATCTAAATCAGTTGAAAAAAGATGTGAAAAATAAAGCTCGAGTGGAAGGGTCCGTTGTTAATGCGTACTTGCTACGTGAAGCATCAATATTTTGCTCTCATTATTTCGAGACTAGTGTCCCCACATGTAATAGAAAGTTGCCTCGAAATGATGATGGAGGAGGAGATGAGCAAGCGGATGCTAACAACAACATGTTAGATATATTTTCATATCATGTGCGTCATTATGGAAGATTCACGATTAAAATGATGTCTGATGAGGAAGTGCATGCTGCCCAAACTTACATACTCCTTAACAAAGATAAGATCAAGCATTACATCAAGTTCGTACGTAATATATGCATGACTTTTAACTATAATAATCATTTGGTGTGTAATTGCTATGATCGAATAACATTTACATGCATGATTTTGTTTATTACATTCATAGTTACCTTAAAATGTTATTGAAATGTTGATATACAAAATATTTGAAGAACATTTGAATGAACTTATGGGGGATATGGATGAACAGGTCATTGCAGCTGAAGTTGAGAAGAACTTTGCATTATGGTTTGAAAACTATGTGGGTATTATTTTTGTATTTTTTAAAAATTATTATTTTTTGTTATTATTATAATTAACTCTAATTAAGTGTTTTACCATTTTTCATATAGGCACGTAAGATCCCGATAAACAACAAGTATATATCTGACCTTTCCAAAATGCCATTCAAAAAAGTGAAATTATATAGTGTATACTTTGTCAATGGTTACAAGTTTCACACAGAAGCTCATAGTCTGAACAAATCAACAACCAATAACGGATTGTGTGTTAGTAGACAAGGAGGTTATTATTATGGTAAGGTAGAGGAAATTTTAGAAGTCGAGTACCCTGGTTACCCAATTAAAACCACAATTTTGTTTAAATGTCATTGGTACGATCCAACACCTAACATAGGAGTTAAGGTTCACAAACAATATAACTTGGTCGAGATAACTGTCAAAAGAAAATACAACAAGTTCGAGCCATTTGTTTTAGCCATGCAAGCCACTCAAGTGTGTTACATTCCCTACCCAAGTTCAAAAACAAACAACTCAGATTGGTGGGATGTATTTAAAGTTAAACCTCGTGGTTGGACCGATGAAAATCATCCTCAGAAAGACGTTGATTTCCAAGAAGATGAAGTTGAATCAAATGAAATCATTATACCAAGTCTAGCCGATACTGACAATCATGATGATGATCACGAAATGTCAAGCAACGGTTCAGATAACAAAAATAATATTGATGAAAAAGGTGAAATTCACGAGGACGACAATGATGGTATTCCTAACAACGAGGGTAGTTATGAGTATAATACATTGAGCAATGAAGAAGAAGAGGATGAAGAAGAAGAGGAGGAAGAAGATAATGACTAGATGTTTTTGTGTGTTTAATTTTTTTGCGATGAGTTTAATTTGTAATTTGGTTTAATATCAATACATAAATGTAAACTAGTAAGAAAGCCCGGGCTTCGCCCCAGGATGTTTTTTTGTGTTTACACCATTCTGTTAAAAGGACATTTTAGTCATTTTTTCTTGCTATGTTGTTTGAGTAGGATGAAGTATTTGTAAAACCCATGTTATTTTTGTGATGAAGTATACTTAATGTAATTAAAAATAAGTTTGTAATGAATTCGTTATTAAGGAAAATAATCTACATAGATTATATATACTTTAACATGCCCGGTTAATGTAATTAAAAATAACTTTGTAATGAATTCGTTGTTAATTATTCATTATAATACTATGTTTTCAATAAATTATACACAACTTGATTAGCACAACTGGCTTAACCGCGCCTTTTTCTAGCATAAGCTTAAGTTCGAGTCTGCTTGCCAGCAATATCTATTCATTTTTACATTTTTTAGCCATTAGTTTATGCCACATATTATCAATTCAAAAACATTTCATTCAAACCATATCTTACACACTCCAATGATCATAATAATAATTCATCCATGGTATAACAAAATTTATTAAGCATACAACATCCCAATAAACTAGCTACGCGTTTTGTTCCGTAGCAAAACAAGCAAACAAATCATATTCCATAGAAGAATTTCCTAGCAAATACCTACGAATGGTACTTCCATAGCAATTCAATTATGGAATTGGTTTCCGTCACGAACTCCATTGCATATTTAACCACGATGATGAATTCCATAGCAGTAGTACAATGGAAAGTGATTTGGTAACAAATTTCGTTGGAATATTGCTACGAATTTTTGTTCCATAAAACTATCGGTAGCATAATACCAACGGATATGGAGTCGGTAGCATTTTCCCTAGCAACTCCCACTCTCGCTACCATAAATAAAATCCGTAGAAAATGTGGTAGCAACATTGATATGGAACGACATTCCATAGCACGATCCATTGTAGATTAACAACGAAAATACGTTCCATAGCAACCTTCCCTAGAAAAATCACATTTTTCTTGTAGTGGTCACGACGTGAGAAACGAAATCAACCTAGTCCCAACTAAGTCGCGATTCAACTCAAACTCAACTTAACTCAATCTCGATCCAAACCGTTGTTACGTTGTGATGTATAGGTCATCACATCGTAATGAGAATTAGTCCAAGGTAATTGGGGAAAACTCAGTTGTCACGTCGTGACCCATAGAGTGTCATGACATGAAAACTGGTTATCCCAACTTATTATATTAAACCATTACCCATCGATTCCACAAGCTCCAAATCTCATATCCGATTCGTCCCAAGGTCTTCATGGATAAAGTTTCCAACTTTATCCATTGAGACATCACTCTAAGTCAAGATCTCAAGTCCAAGGTCCTTAATGACAACTTTAATCCATGTAATAATCTATTAAGTACTTAAGTCATAAAGTAGTCAATCCAAATCTTCCAAGAGGGCTTTAGGGACCCTAATGACCCATAAAAATCCAAAATTCATAGACATGCATGCCCCATGCATGTCCTTTCTCAAACCTAGGTCAAAATATGAAATATGACCAAAAATCCATTCAAGGCCCCAAATCACCACCACAACCTAGATCTATTAAACAATATGCTCTTGGGACACAAAGAGATCACAATGTTGTGTCCTTCATCTCTTCTACCCATTCCATCACCATAAATGGGACCAAAAGATGGAATAAAGCTTAGATCTAAGAAGCATGAAGTCAAATGATAAGTGATTAAGGACTTACAAAAGTCCAGAAGCTACATACAAGGATGATGAAAGATTTCTTGGGGAAACTAGGCATCACAACTTCTTCTCATTCCTTCAAAACCACTAAAACTTGCAAGAATGAGCTCAAAAGTTTCAAAGGAGCTAGGGTTTGGCTAAATGGGTGTTTGGAGGTGATGGAGATTGAGGATGGAGGAAACCCTAACCCCTCACTTCCTTTAAATAGGGTCCAACTCTGAAATTAGCGTTTTTTCATCTAATCAAGTGTCACGTTATGACCCATAGATTGTTACATTGTGACACTCAAAAGATTGCGCCCGAAGAACGTGGCCTTGTCACGATGTGAAGGTGCTTCCCTTACGTCGTGACCCATCCGAAAAGCCAAATTTGCTTTACATTTTTATAATAATCAGGATGTTACATTTAAAGTGTTTTAATTTAAGTAGAATTCCTCATTTTGTAGATGAAACTCTGATAATTCTCTTAGATTTTTGCATAGAAAATCCGGGTCGTTGCGTGTGTGCATATATATATATATATATATATATATATATATATATATATATATATATATATATATATATATATATATATATATATATATATATAGTTAATGCGAGACGACCTAATTTTGTGAGACCGTGAGACGCAATCCTAGCTACTAATTTAGTAGATAAAACAAAAACATTTTTAAAATGCAAAATAATTGAAAATTTTCGAAATTTTTTTTCCAATATTAATTTCGGAATATATATTTTCCAAAAAAATACCAAAAAAATACCAAAAAAAATACAAAAATAAATACAAAAAAATACATTTTTTTTTACATATTTTAGTAGAATATTTAGAATATTCTACATATCTGGCAAATTTAGTAGAATATTCTAAACATTCTAAAAATCATATTAGAAATGTACAATGTAATATTCTATTAGAATATTTCACGTATTTATAAAAAAACGGTAATTTTTTTTTATTTATTTTTACTTTTTTTAGGGAAATAAAATTCCGAAATAAATAATTAAAAAAAGAATTTTTAGATTTTTTCTTTTATTTTGCATTTTAAAATTATTTTTAGATTTGGTCTCACGGTCTCACAAAATTAACATGGTCTCAAATGAACCTGAATATATATATATATATATATATATATATATATATATATATATATATATATATATATATATATATATTATATATAACACGATCAACACACATTCTAAATCTTATTCTTAAACTACTTATTTTGTCCATAACAAAACTTGAACCATCAACCCTTTAAAAAATAATGTTTTTTCAAACATCTTGATACCGCTAGACCAAAAATCGAAGAAAATAATATGTCAAAATAATATGATATAAAACCATGGACCCATATATTTTTAAAGATCAACCTAAGATTTCGCTTTACATTATTTTTAAAAAATTTCTTTTAACCTAAAACTTAGTTTTTGCAATATAAAACTCTATTTCACTTTTAAACTAGTTCTGGAAGATTTCTAAAACAAAACGAAACTTAAAGAAAAAACATTTTCTTAATAAAAAATATCATATTTTTTAAAAATGTGAATAATTTCGCAACAAACAACATAAAATCAACCTGCAATTTTTTTTATTAATATTGTTTTAGCCATTTTCTAATACCAACTTGTGATTTGTTTCCTACACAATATCGTTTTATGCATTCCTTAGGTCCTAATAGTAGTTTCACATAATGAGTGTGTGTCTATTGAAGAATGATCCGATGACTCGTAGAGAAAACGAGTCTTCATAGAGAAATTGACATTGTTTATGGACACGAATGTTTAAAAAAATTTATTTTGATTGATTTTAATAACGTACATAACATTATATTTTAAAAATCATGTTATAGGTTTGGGTGTTTATTGTAAGCTCCACACATATATGAAAAAAGATAAATGTTTTAAAACATTTATTCGATCATTAGTTGTGAGACTCGTATACTATACAGATTTATTAAAAATAAAAGTTTAATATCAAGGTGTAAACATTAAATATTTTTTTAAATAAATATTTTTTTATAAATACAAATGATATAATGAATGAGTAAGTAATTCAATATATACCAATAAAAAACTATTGACATATTTTAAATAATGATGCTTAAAATTAATGTGTAAACATTAAACATTTTTAAAATAAACTTTCAAAATAAATACAAAGAAATTGATAAATAAGTAGGTAACTGAATCTATATTAATAAAATAAACTATTTACATATTATAAATAATTGCTATGAATCATAAATTTCAAATGCTTCTTTAAATCACAAATTACAAAAAGCAGGACTATAGTTTTATGAATATTACCTTTTGACACACCTAAAATTATTTATTCATGAATTTGTTGATCATTACGTCTTCTTCTGATGTTAAGTAAAAACTAGGTATATGAGACATATTTGCAGTCTTTCTTTTTAAAATTTCGATTTTGAATGATTAATTAATAGAAGAAACTCGATTGATTTATGATGATGTCATGGCTCTCATGTCAACTAACAATATAAAATATTGTCTATTTTGTGTGTTGGTGTTTGACTCTTAGTAATAGATTTAGAAAGTAAAACGATAAAACTATAACTTAAAAGATATACAGTCATAATATTTTAAGTAGCAGATATAATAACAAAAACTAAGGTGAAAAGAAATATAGTTGTTTCATTGAATATAATAGATAACTAAGGTGAAAAGAAATATAATTGTTTCATTGAATATAATAGATAACGGAGTTCTTATAGTAAAATGAGAAGTAGATTTGAAACATTGCTAACCATGACCCATATTAGCTATGAAATGAAAACAACATTAGTTAATAGAAATATGTGTTAGTTATGACACCGAAAACAAATAAAAGACATAAAAGAATATATTAATAAACTATTTAAAATAACATTATATATATAAAAGTCATTAAATTGTATGATAGATAGCATATTACCTTTCGGTGTGGTGAATATATGATTGTATCTTCTATTATCCAGATAAAGTTTTTTGTGTTTTCGTCTGTCTTTAGAGTTTTTTCATAATGGAACGTTCAGATTAAATTCGGAAGTATATTGTAAACGTCTATATTGATATCCACATGATATATTTAGGATGACATGTTGATTGTTACCGACAACATATGTACACTTGCTTGATGATTGTGTTTAACTGGTGCTACTAAAATTCGAAAGCATTGAGAGTAATATAGATGGTGTAAATTATACTATATGTATAACTATTTGTAACTTAAGATATAAAATAACAAAAAAAAAAAGATAAAATAAGCATAGTGATGTCATCCAATATGATATATAATAGATTTATTAAATTAAAATTGAAAAATATTCAAAACAATTATGATCATGACGGCCATTAGGTATGTAATAATAACAATAATTAATACATATATGCATTGACCAAAGGACCTTTGGCCTAGCGGTAAGGAGTAACTCTCTCAAATGAGAGGTCATGGGTTCAAGTCTCACTAGGAGACTTAAGTGGTGTTTAGGATTAGAAGTAGGACTAGGATAATTTGTCGTTTAAAAAAAAAATACATATATACATTGATTATGCTACACAATGTCTATATAAAAGTAATTAATCAATAAATTTAACATTGATTTGTTACATTAAAAAATATAGGAAAAAAATAAAATAAATTTATTGATAGAAAAAGAAATATCATTTGGCTTGGTGGACATATAATTAGATATTTTGTTATCCAAATATAATTTTCTAATTTTCTTTTATTTAATTTTAATATCGTTAGATAATGAACTTATAATATGTTTTTCTATGTTTGCGCTTGTCTTTACAGTCATTTAATTACATAACGTATTTGCATCTTTAAAACAATAATAATTCATGTAATAAAACTATAATGAAAAAAATATTACATAATTTTAAATGTTCGATTAGTAAATGAAAATATTATAAATTTAAACGTCTAGCTATATAAAAATAATATTAATATATCAAAATGTGTTTCTACGTGACCTAAGACTACACTATTAATTCAATTTTTTTTTTTTGTAATAGTATTACATGTATAAAAGTAATTTATATATACAATTTGATTGACATATAATTTAGAAAAATAGATATTATCCATAGATAAAATACTTACCAAAAATAGAGACATAAAATAATGGGTCATGACAAATTTACTCATGCCTACAGTATCTCAAAGTTTGGCAAGATTAAAGCCAATTAACTACATTAAATTTAAAATCCTAGAAACAACCACTAAAATTATTATATCTCAATTTTCACAATATTATCTATAAGACTATAACATTTTAATATTTTAATCCATGTAACAAAAAAAATCATAATAAATGTTTTTAGTGTTAGAAAAGCAAAAAATATTTATAATTATTTTCATTTTGTGGAGAAAAATATATTTATCTTAAATAATAAATGTTTCAATAATATAATGTTGATTTACACACTTAATACATTGAATACTTTACATATATAATAAATACATTAATTAGTGGAATTGATTAATTTTTTATTGTTAGAAAAATAAAAATACCACATAATGATATATGGAATTTAAGTAATTCAAAATTCCTATATAATCACATGTAGCAAAAGTATTAATGAAGTAAAATGTGTAAAAATGTTTGATTCTTAACGTGAGTTCAACCCATATTTTTTTTATTAACCAAATGATTATATATTAACATTTAAAAAAAAAAACTAACAAAACGAAAAAAAAAATTCAAAAAGACCAATGTTCTAGTTGAATCTTTGCAATGTAATTATAATGAAGGTCCATATCTCCAACTATTATCTACTTTCGGGTTAGAAAACAATTAATGACACAAAGTATATGATTCTAGGCTCTTATAAAATAACTTAATGAACATTGTCAAACAAATTTGTCTGTTTCAGTAATTATATAGAAATTCAAACAAAATTAAATAGATTGCTCAGTGTTCTTTTAGCCACAATCATTATAATGTTAAAGATTGTACAATTTAAATTTGTGTCAAATACATTTTAGAACGTTTTTTGAACGATTGAATTATTAAGAAAACTCAAATGCTAGTGTTGTTAGGGCGGGTTCCAGGTACTTGTTTAGCTCTATCAACGAAGGAATTTTGTCTATTAAAGATCTGGGAATTCGATCCGCATAAGATGGACAACGCCAGGTCAGATAGCCATACCGAGGGTTGAACCCCGATATTGTTCTTCGAAGCCCAAGTTCGATTGTGAATACGAGAGTGTTACAGTGTTGTGTATAATGTCTCTTGATTCTCCTTTGCACATACCTGGTTATCGACTCTCTGAGGTATTTATAGGTTATTCGTGGTTTTATGGGTTTACAATTTTGTCCAGTTTTTCGTCTATTATCCGGTTTGTAAGCAGTTACTCCTTTTTCCATTTTGTTATTTTATTGCTTCGTATCCTCTCTTTTGCATGTTTCATGGGATATGGTCATGAGATTCGTGTATGGTTACTTGAGCTTAGATTCGTTTGTGACAGGCTGTAGTTTCTTCATGCTCGACCTTATAAGTATCAGGCTGGTTTTGGATTCTCTCGAATTACCGGCCCAGGTAAACCATTAAGCCCCCCCCCCCCCCCCCCAGCCTGAAGGGTAAAAGAATGTTGACAAAATATTTTTTTCGTTCAGACTTGAAGAGCCGCCTTAGGTACTCAAACGTCCTTCGCAAGGGCCACATTAAATGTCCGCGTCATCGGAAGTCATTTCTTCTGTTTTGATTGGATTGCCCTTAATAAATGCTTTAAACGGGTTTTCCTGTTTTGTAATGGATAAGCCTGGTTTGTTAGAAGCTTCTATATCTTTATTCCCTTTTGACTCTCACATCATGGCTGCCACAGGTAATGACATCTCCATAGTTTTTTCTGAAGTGGATAGCCATATGCTTGATCGATATACACATGAATATCACGTGTCTCCCATACTTGGTTTTCAACTTCCATCTCCGTCATCATCTGTTTTTGATGCCCCGTTCGGTAGGGTTGGGTTTTATCTTAGGCATCTTGTTTGTGGTTTAAGGTTACCTTCGTTTTCCTTCTTTTTGGAGGTGATTTGTTTTTATAAAGTTCATCTCGTGCAACTATGCTCTAATGCGGTGTCGAACTTGCTTACTGTTGAAGTCTTCTGTGTGGCCTATAAAAAATCACTCGATGTTGCCTTGTTTCACTATTGTTATTGTCTGAAAAGGTATGGTAACTGGTACTCCTTTAGTAGTCATCATATCCCTCTCTTTCTCGTTTTATCTCGCGCCAATGGTAATTGGAAAAATGGGTTTTGTTGGGTAGATGTGCATAGCTTGTGTCTTCCCTTTACTCTCTGTTATGTTCCACTTGGTGATGATTTGATGTTTTTGTCTAGCGATTTATCTTCTTATTGTTGGATAATGTGTCTCAGTCCATAACTATATTTGAGATGTACTTGACCCTACTCGGCATGGTCCATTTGGGTTACACTTCACCCAAACAATTTATATGGATAATTTTTTGAGAACAATATAAGTTATGATTTATTAATATATTATAAGTTCTAATATATTAATATGAAATCATATTATTTAATTAGTCTTGATCTAAAATTAATTTAGAATTAATTTAGTGATCAAAAGGGTGACTAATTAATATGGACTCTTGTATTTATATAGTGTGGGCTAATGCTTATTTAGAATGGGTTAGGCTTGCATGGTAAGTCCATGGAGCTTTAACCCATGGATCTCATGGAAATGAAAGGACATGGGTATTAGGGTTTACATGGATGTAACCCTAATCCACCACACTATATAAAGGAGTCCTTGGCACTTGAAATTGCACTATTATGTGTGAGAACTAAGGGTGGCGACTTCTAGAAGTGTTCAACAATTCTCTCAAGTTTCCAAAGGTTTGTGGTGATTTGTCACTTCCATTTGAGGCATCCACATTATTGGTGCTAGGATCTCAAACTCCAAGCAATCAACCACTACTAAAAGGTATGCAATTCTACTAGTGTTTTATGATTCAAGTACCCCATAACATGCTAGTTAGGAAGTAAACCTTGGAAAATTATTATTTGCATGTATCTTAGAGAAAACATAGATCCAAGGTTTCTAGGGTTGCATGTACACCATAGGAGTGTTAGAATGCTCAAAAACTTTCAGTGGTATCAGAACCAAGGCTTGTTTTTTTGACACTTGATGCAAACTTGTTTTTCAAAACCAAAATCTGCCCAGACTGGAAAACTCGACGAGTTCTGGCCAAAAACTCACCGAGTTCATGAG
Source organism: Lactuca serriola (assembly GCF_051521515.1). Classification (NCBI taxonomy): domain Eukaryota; kingdom Viridiplantae; phylum Streptophyta; class Magnoliopsida; order Asterales; family Asteraceae; genus Lactuca; species Lactuca serriola. The sequence continues at coordinate 69,765,355 of NC_136410.1, forward strand.
TTTATACATGAACTCGATGAGTTCCTTATAGAAATCGACGAGTTTGTCTTCCAGTTTGCAATTTTTCGAGTTTTGCTGCTGGAAATGGACTAGAAACATTACCATAAACTATTTTGGTCTTATAAAACTTGTTTTAGATGGTGTAATGGTTATGCTAATCCATTTTCAATGGCTATTATCAAAATTTCAAGTTTTGTATGGTTTATTTATGATTCTTGTAATTATTGATATGAATGTTCATGAACTTATAAGTTTAGAAGATCATACGAATTCTTTGCAAATAGTTTGTTAGTTTAATTCATGATCTTGATGTGTTTTAATGGAATCCATAAGTGGTCCTCAAATTATGGATTACCAAAAGTCACTCTTTTAAAGTCCATTAAAGAAACACATAAGTTACATAAAATGAAAAGTCTCTCATTTTAATAAACCATTAACTCATAAGTTATGAAAGATGAAAAGTTCTGAAAATTACAAAATTTTCCCTCAAGTTTTGGAACATGTAAAGTCTCACAAACTTTGGTAAAACTTTAGTTCCAACCCTTAGAATTTTAAAAGTTAAAATTCAACCCTTACACTTTATAATAGTATAAGTTTAATAATATTTACATATGTATAAGAACAAGTCGTTTTACCGTTAGTAGGCCTCATTCACGAAGCCGGTCTATAAGGGGGGTATAAGGTTGTTTCCTATAAAATGGCAGCTTAATGGGAGTCCACTCTCACCCACCGTTTCCTTGACTGGTGGAGGGTCGTTAGTCGAACGGGTAGGACGAGGACTTTAAATCCTCATTAAATGTATGATGAATGTAAAGTAACTAAATGTTTTTATAAATTCCTAATCTTAGTTACTTTAGGAAAATGTGAATAAGGTGTTAACCCATGAAATTACACTTTGCACTTTGATTAAGTCGTTAGTGGAGCGTGTGTGGTTAACCGACACACTAACTTGGACTTAACAAGGTAGGAAAAAGGGTGGATTAAAGTTTATCATAGATCGGTGGAGCGCGTGTGGTTAACCGGCACATCGGTTAGGTGATAAACATTAAGAGTACCAAGTAATTTGCATGGTTACTTCACACCTTGTTTTGTGATCCTCGACATCCCAGTCACAAAACCTGAAGGGCACACTCGAGATTGAAACATGCCATTGAAAAGCTCAATGAATCTCAAAGAATCTGGGAGTTTCAAAACCAATTAAAACCTAATAATTTATTTCATTTTATGGTGGAAATTGGTGAATCGTCATTCACCTACCTTCAAATATTTTATAGCTTGGATTACGGCATCCCTCTTCTAAGTTATAAAATATTGTGTTGGGTCCTAGCCTTAATATTACATTTGGGTGTCTTATTAAGGACTATCTTTATATCTAATCAAAACTTTTCCTTCTTTCCTTTCAGATGACTTCCAACAATGCTGCTTCTGGCTCAAACCCTACCGACTCCTTCTCTCTCATGAATCTTTGTGGGAGAGTCATCTTCGATGGATCAAACTTTATGGATTGGATCAGGAACGTCAAGTTGGTCACTCGGTATAAGGACAAGGAATATGTCCTCGACAAGGAGCTTAAGGATCTTGATGAGTCGTCTGCTACTCCAGAGGAGATCGTTGAATTCCAGGCACATGAGATAGATGCCACTAAGGTGACATGTATCATGTTGGCCATAATGACAACCGAGATTTAAAAGTCCTATGAGGACTTCTATCCTTTTGAGATGCACCAGGATTTGATGGAAAGATACCATAAGAGTGCTCTTCAAGAGCGATATGAAATCATCTTCTCATGATAACAACCCGAATGAAGGATGGTGAACCCATCATGGGCCACATGCAGAAAATGCAAAGGTATGTGGACCGGTTGCTGAAACTGAATGTGAACTTTCTTGAGGAGTCGGAAATTGATATCATTTTGCACTCCTTACCTTCGTATTATAATCAATTCCGAATGACATACCACATGAACAAGGAGTATGTTACACTCAACAAACTTCAAGGACTCTTGAAGACCGCCGAAAGTGGTCTTAAGGGCAAAGGGGTTGTTAACACTCTTACTCCTACCGCGGATCATGTCTTGGCAATCAGGCAAGGCAAAGGGAAGAAGAGGAAGAACCCTTCGAAGGGTACCAAGGGAAAGTCCCTTGATGGCTCCTCTTCAAGTGGAACCAAAAAAGGTTTTGTTACTCCTTCTGCTAACCCTAAAGAGGCTGAATGCTTCTATTGCCATGAAAAGTCGCACTGGAAGCAAAACTGCCCAAAGTACCTGCAAGATGTTATGGATGGGAAAGTAAAACCCAACAATGAAGGTATTTTTTACACTATACTGTCTAATAACTCACCCCATTCTAATTCTTGGGTCCTTGATACTGGTTGTGGTATTCACATATGTTCTGATTTGCAGGGACTACGAAGAAGTGAGAATGTGGAGCATGGGAAGATAAACTTGATCATGGGGAATAGGAAAGCTTCACCTGTCACCAAGATTAGAGTTTATTCTTTGTTGCTAAGTAGTGGGTTAGTATTAGATTTGAATAAGTGTTGTTACTCGTCTGAAATGGAGAGAAATATTATTTCCTTTCATGGTTTGTACAAACAAGGTTTTACCTTTTCGTTTGATAATGAATGTCGTGGTATTAATGCTTTCTTTAATAATGTTCTTTATTTTAAAGCATTACCTTGTGATGGTGTGTATGAAACTGTGTCGGTTTTTGATAACCTAGGAAATAATGTATTGTGTATTGATTCTTCCACTAGCTTGGATAAAGCATCATTATGGCATTGTTGTCTTGGACATGTAAGCAAGAAACGCATAGGCCAACTCCAAAAGGATAGAGTCTTGGAGTTATTTGACCTAAAGTCAGATGATAGTTGTGAATCTTGTTTCCTTGGAAAAATAACAAAGTCACCCTTCACTGGTACTTGTGGTAGGGGTGAGGGTCTGTTGGATCTCATACATACTGATGTGTGTGGACCCTTCAGAACTGCCACAAGGGATGCTAACCGCTTCTATGTGTCTTTTACTGATGATTTTAGTAGATATGGATATGTCTACTTAATCAAGCATAAGTCAGAAACCTTTGAAAAGTTCAAGAAGTTTAAACAGGAAGTGGAGAATCAGTTGGGCAGGAACATTAAGATGCTTCGATCTGATCAAGGTGGTGAGTATCTTAGTACATAGTTCCTTAACTATCTTAAGGAATGTGGAGTTGTCTCACAATTGACACCTCCCAGGATACCACAAATTAATGGTGTAGCTGAGAGGCGTAATCGAACCTTGTTGGATATGGTTCGTTCCATGATAAAGTCGATCTTCGCTACCAATCTCATTTTGGGGGTATGCCTTAGAGACTGCCACCCATATTCTTAATCTAGTCCCTACCAAAAAGGTTGCCAAAACACCTCACGAGATGTGGACTGGAAAAGTTCCCAATCTAGACCACATCAAGATCTGGGGTTACGAGGCTTTCGTCAGGCACGAGACTCATGATAAGCTCGAACCTTGAAGTGAGAGGTGTATTTTCATCGGCTACCCATAGAGATCCTTTGGTTACCTCTTCTACAGACCCAATGATAATGTGGTCTTTGTAGTAAGGAGAGGAGTCTTCCGTGAGAGAGAGTTCAAGAGCCAAGGAAACAGTGGGAGGAAAATGGACCTTGAATAAATTCAAAAGTCAAGTGGTGAAGGAACCTCAAACCCCAACAATCAACCTGAGTAGGAAACTCCTGTTGATCCAAATGAAGAGTCTGTACCTATGAGGCGTTCCACGAGAGTTAGGAATGCTCCTCAGCATTAATATGGTTTCCTTATTACCGTGGAAGGTGATACACTTATTAGTTATAGCACACTGGTAAGTCTGGATGAACCTAACAGCTACTCGAAAGCCATGGCAGGCCCCGAGACTGCTAAATGGAAAGAGGCTATGGACAGCGAGATACAGTCTATGTATGACAATCAAGTTTGGAACTTGGTTGACAATGTACCAGGTCGTAAGATAGTCGATTGTAAATGGATCTTCAAGAAGAAGACCGACATGGATGGTAATGTACACACTTATAAGGCGTGACTGGTTGCAAAGGGCTTTTCTCAAACTCCGGGAATTGATTACGATGAGACCTTTTCACCAGTAGAAAAGATTAAGTCTATTAGGGTTATGCTAGCCATTGCTACATTTCATGACTATGAAATATGGCAAATGGATGTCAAAATCGCTTTCCTTAATGGAAAGTTGGCTAAGGATGTTTACATGAGTCAGCCAGAGGGTTTGGCAGCTCAGAATACCCTAATAGAGCGTGTAAGCTTAAGAAATCCATCTATGGATTGAAACATGCACCTCGTAGATGGGATATTTGTTTCGATGAGAAAGTCAAAGAGTTTGGATTTTTGAGGAGCGAAGATGAATCTTGTATATATGTCAAGGCTAGTGGGAGTATAGTTAGCTTTTTGGTATTGTATGTGGATGACATACTACTCATAGGAAATGACATCCCAACTCTGTAGGAAGTGAAGTCCTAGCTTGGGAAGTGTTTCGCTTTGAAGGACCTTGGAGAAGCTGCCTATATCCTAGGGATAAGAATTTTAAGAGAAAGGAGTAAAAGACTATTTGGACTTAGTCAGCGCACCTATGTGGATAAAGTGTTGAAAAGGTTCAACATACAGAACTCCAATAAAGGTGAATTACCGATCCAGAGTAACGCCAGACTGAGTAAGACTCAGATCCCGAGTACAGTGGCTGAGATAGCAGAGATGAGTCAAGTTCTGTATGCTTCCGCTGTAGGCTCGATCATGTATGCTATTACTTGTACTCGTCCTGATGTGGCCTTTGCATTGAGCATGGTCATCAGATATCAGGGGAACCCTATCAAGGCTCACTGGAGAGTGGTAAAGAACATTCTCAATTACCTGCGGAGGACTAACGACTGGGTCCTTACCCTCGGTGGGGGTGATGACTTGAGAGTAGTAGGGTATAGTGATGATAGCTTCCAGACTGATAGGGATAATTTTCTCTCTTAATCAGGCTGGGTCTTTACCTTAAACGGAGGAGCAGTTACTTGGAAAAGTTCCAAACAAGATACAGTGGTTGATTCAACTTGCGAATCAGAGTATATAGCAGCAAGCGAGGCAGCAAAGGAGGCTATATGGCTAAAGAACTTCATTGGAGACCTTGGAGTTGTACCAGCTATAAAGGAGCCTATGGAGATTTTATGTGATAGTAATAGTGAGATTGCCTTAGCCAAGGAACCGAGAGATCATGGCAGATCCAGACACATTGACAGAAAATACCAATTTATCAGACATCGAATAGAAGAAGGACTCCTCGTGGCAAATAGGGTATCATCAGATAAGAACCCAACAGATCCCCTCACGAAGGGACTAATTAGGGTTAAGCATCTTCAGCATGTGAGGCGCATAGGGCTAAAGGATGATATTAGTTTTGGAAATTAGATAGCTTTGAAATCTATAAAGTGTAACTAACATTTGATGATAAATAAAATTTGTTGTTTATTTATAAGTAAAGTGTTGCTATCTTTTGTTAATCGTTTACTATCATTTCAATTTGCATGTTTTGACTTCCAAAATAATTATGTTATGGTTTATCATATTATTCAAATTCTCCACAGTCGGTCATATATTGGAAGTAAATATGAATCAAGATAGTCATGAAGTTGGCTTGTCGATGTGTAAGCTGTTGGACATTGCAAGAGTTGCTACAACACTCATGAGTACTCATAAGTAATGAGTATTGGATTCCACCCATGCTCGCTTGTATCACTTCATGGAATCTATCTCGAGTGATCGTGAGACGGTAATATCATATAAGTCTTCAAACCTAGAGATATGAGTTGTTGATTATGAATTGGTTATACATTGATTGTACAAAAACACATTGGTAACTCGATGTTATAAAACATGCCTTTGTGTATGATTCAACAAGTAGTAGAACAAGTATATGAGTCGAAGTTTATCTGTTCCTTCTTGGATTAGAAGCGATATCTGGGCCCCTCGATGATTTTGTGTTGAACCATGTACCGAGCCCGATCAGAACTAAATTGATGTGTTCAATTAAGTTCTATGTCAAAAAAAATCGGAAATCGGGAAACAAACTGTTGGACAATAAGTACGACATTGTTCCATGTATTTGTCCTACTGATATCTATAACAGAGGATTATATGATCACTTATCTAAAATGGCGCTTCATAGTTCAACAGAGTTTTAAGAGCTACGATTGCCGGTTAGTTCCTAAATTCATGCTTTCAATTATAGTTATTAGACTTATCCAAGTGGGAGACTGTTGGATAAGGTGTCTAAGTCCATAACTATATTTGAGATGTACTTGACCCGACCCGACATGGTCCATTTAGGTTGCACTTCGCCCGAACAATTTATATGGATAATATTTTGAGAATAGTATAAGTTGTGATTTATTAATATATTATTAGTTCTAATATATTAATATGAAATCATATTATTTAATTAGTCTTGATCTAAAATTAATTTAGAATTAATTTAGTGATCAAAAGGGTGACTAATTAATATGGACTCTTGTATTTATATAGTGTGGGCTAATGCTTATTTAGAATGGGTTAGGCTTGCATGGTAAGTCCATGGATAGTCCATGGAGATTTAACCCATGGATCTCATGGAAATGAAAGGACATGGGTATTAGGGTTTACATGGATGTAACCCTAATCCACCACACTATATAAAGGAGTCCTTGGCACTTCAAATTGTACTAGTGTGTGTGAGAACTAAGGGTGGCAATTTCTAGAAGTGTTCAACTATTCTCTCAAGTTTCCAAAGTTTTGTGGTGATTTGTGACTTCCATTTGAGGCATCTACATTATTGGTGCTAGGCTCTGAAACTCCAAGCAATCAACCACTACTAAAAGGTATGTAATTCTACTAGTGTTTTATGATTCAAGTACCCCATAGCATGCTAGTTAGGAAGTAGACCTTGGAAAATTATTATTTGCATGTATCTTAGAGAAAACATAGATCCAAGGTTTCTAGGGTTGCATGTACACCATAGGAGTGTTATAATGCTCATAAACCTTCACTTATGTACCCTTGTTTTCTCATTTTTGTGTAAAGAGATCGTACTTGCCAGAAGTTATACTTGCCTTGTATCGTATAATTGATTTTTGGCAGGCTCGGTGTTAACTGCCAGTTTTATTTATTCGTCATGCAGGTTTGTCTAACTATTTGTGTCTTTTACTAGATTTGGTATAGTTTCTTTTTCCCTTTATTTCATGTAATCTCCTGATATAAATTTTGTTTTTGCATGTTTTACCCCTTCGCTCATTTAATGTTGTAGATGAGAGTAAATGCTCTTTCAGTTGACATCATATTTGGCTGGTGAATTTCTGTGTAAAGCTATATGTTGTATGATGTGATTTCGGACCTGGATGTTGACCCAATTATTATGATTCCTAAATGTCTAGTTATACTTTTGCGGTTTGGTTCATATGCTTTTTCTTTTGATTAACTTTTTGAGACTTCTTGTCCTTTGATTTCTCCCTCACACGTTGATTTTTCCCGTTCTATGAAAGGTGTGTCCATAGACTTTCATTGTCCTAGTCGGAAATGTAAGTGGCTTTTAACACCTCTCCAGTTTGAACATTTTTTATGTAAGGTTTCCCAAGATCCTCGATGTGTATCTTCTTTGTCTTCGGAATATACCGCTACAAAGTTCCTCAGTATGTAGACATTCTCTTTCTCTTAGCAGTTTTGTCATTATATACATGTATATCTATGTTCTGGTCATTGTTATGATAACTTTGTAGTATTGGTATTACCTTTCTGATGTGTACAGATGGCTGCTCTTCTTGCATTCGGTTTGAAGAGTAGTTATAGAGGCATGTCGTCTTATAGCCCGTTCTGAGAACATCATATCTACCATCCTTGGACGAGATCTTAATTTTTTTGATGGGTTGTTAACCTTACCAGATCGGTTTCTAGCTACTGAGGTTAACCTATGGGTTGCCAAAGGTATGAAGCTTGCTAGTGAAGAGATGTTGTTTAAGGCTGGGGAAATGTATGTTGATATGTCTATTCTGTATTAGCACATTGTGGCTAAGATTGTCGTGTTGGAGGATCAGAAGTCTCTTGTTGAAGCTGACTATGAGGCATATATTCATGAGAACGGTGTACTTCGTGCTCAACTTGCCTCTAAATCTTAACAGTGTTTTTAGATGTAGATCAGTTATGCTCTTTTCTTGGTTTTTGGCAAGAAACAATGATTTCTAATTTTGTCCTCCCTTTTCTTTTGTCTGTATAAGGTTTAATGTGTCTAAGGTGTCATCCTGGTGTGTAATTGTTATCGTGGGTGGGTGCCCTTTTTGCAATTGTTGGCGGCACTTTCTAATTTTGAGATGGATTTGCTTGAGTATAAAATTTGTCCATGCATTGGATTCGCCAAATTATGTGTTTTATGAGGCATTGGTATATCCTTTAGTTTAAATAGGTGGCCTATGTCAGATATTTGATATTTGACTTGTTTATAAATGTGTTCGGATGAACGAGCTACATGTTTTTATCAAGAATAAATTTATTATTTGGCTAAGCAGGTAGCCTATGTCGGAGTTTTGATACTCGACTTGTTTGTAAATGTGGTTAGCTGACCAAGCTACATGTTGTATAAAGAATAAATGTATTCTTTGGCTAAGCAGGTAGCCTATGTTGGTGTTTTGATAGTTGATTTGTTTATAAATGTAGTTGTTTGACCGAGCTACATGTTTTATAAAAAATAAATGTATTATTTAGCTAGGCAGGTAGCCTATGTAGGAGTTTTGATACTCGACTTGTTTATAAATGTAGTCGGTTGACCGAGCTACATGTTTTATAAAGAATAATTGTATTCTTCGGCTAAGCAGGTAGCCTATGTTCTTTCCATATATGGAGTAATCACACCCTTTTTGTTGTTCTATTTTTCCTTCGCAGTGAAAACAAAATTTAATGATAATTGGTTTATTCCTTTCATTCGCATATCATTCAACATGCTTTCCCTTGCTTACTCAGATATAGAACTTTCATAGATTTTTTACATGCCATGATCTCGGTACTATCTCACCTTCTATTGTTTGTAGAATATATGACCCATCTCTGTTTGCCTCCTAAATTATATATAGACCTTCCCATAGTTATCTCAACTTTCCTTGTGGATCTTGTTTGCTAGCTTCATTATTCTATAGTATCTTCTCACCTATCTTGAAACACCTGCCCTTGACCCGTTGGTTGTAATAATCATCCATTTATTTTTTATAATGCTCCTGTCATATTGCTGCTATTTCTCTTCATGGAGACATCTAGGTTTGCTCTCAAATCTTCATCGTTGCTCTACATATCCACTTTTGTTGTTCAGTTTGTTAGGACGATCAATTCTAGTGGTAGTATTGCTTCTGACATATATACTAAGCTATAAGGCGTCTCCTTTGTCGCCATACGTGTTGTCGTCCGGGATGCCCATAACATACTTTGTAACTTGTCAACCCATCGTCCCTTATCTTTATCTAGCCTTGTTGTTAAACCATGCACGTTTGTTCTGTTGGTGACCTTGGTTTGTCCGTTTGCCTCTAGGTGTGCTACGGAAGTGATTTTTTTGTTAATTATGAGTCCTTCGCACCGTTCTCGAAAAGGATTACTGGCGAATTGTGTGCCGTTATCTAAAATTAGTGTGTAGTGTATCTCGAAGTGCCAAATTCTTTGTTTCCAAAAGAATTTGACGATATTCTGGCATGTTATCGTAGCTAATGGTTCTGCGTCTACCCATTTAGTGAAGTAGTCTATTGCAAGTACTAAGAATTTAACTTTCCCCGGTGCTTCTAGGAAAGGCCCTACTATATTTGTACCCTACTAGATGAAGGGCCATGGGATAGTAATGCTAATCATTAGTTTTGCTGATTTTCTTGGGATTGGTGCATGCTTCTTGGAATTCTCGCATCTGTAGATTATGCTTTCCGTGTCTTGATACATGGTTGGCCAATAGTAGCCGATCCTTGTAATTTTGCGTACTATGGTTTGTGCCCCTTCGTCTACTCTAACAACTCCTTCATTCACCTCTCTTATAAGGTATTTCGTTTCCTTACCGTCCATGCAATGTAAACGAGGTGTTAAGTAAGTGCTTTTATACAACACTCCCTTATCTACTACGAAGGATGGTGCTTAAACTCGTAATTTCCAGGCTCATTTATTGTCTTGGGGTAACTTGCCTTCTTTTAGGTATTCGATTATTGGTTTCCTCTAATCATTCATGTCCGTTGTTACTAACATTACTGTCATTTCGTCTATTGCTTTTGTTCGTGCTATTTCTACCAACTCTTTCTTGGTCTGGTGAGGGAAAATTGAAGATGCTAGTTTGCTTAGTGCGTCCGGTCGTTTGTTCTTTGATCTCGACATGTGTTCCAACCTGAAGCTTGTGAACTTCTTTTTTAATGCCTTTACTTTTTCTACATATTGCACTAGATTTTTTCCTTGAATATCGTATAACCCATTTTTTGGTTGGCTACTACCATTGAGTCTATAAAAGCATGTATGTGTTTGTACCTTATTTTGATGGCTAGTTGTTATCCTGCAATGAGTGCTTCGTACTCTGACTCATTATTCCATACCTGAAAATTAAATCTTAACGGGTAAGTTACTTCTTCTTCTATTGGACTTTTTAATATCAATCTGGATCCTGCTACTTCCGTGCAAGAAGACCCATCTGAAAACAAATTCATTGATTTCCTTGTGTGGCTTCTATGCTCGTGATTTTAAAATTTGATTCATCTACTGACGATACCTCCCTGTGACTTGTTATTTCGGTAATGAAATCTGCTAATGCCTACACTTTTATGCTAGCTTATAGTTTGAAGATGATTTCATGTTCTCCCAATTTCGTAGCCCATTTGGCTAGTCTCCATGATTTTTATGGTTTTAGCAGCACTTGTCGTAATGGTATGTTTGTGAGGACTTCGATAGTGTTCTCTAGGAAATACCTCCGCAGTCGTCTTGCTGCATTAATTAGGCATCTTATTATCCTTTATCTATTCCTTGTAGCATTAGGCTTACAAAGTATATGGGTACTTGCTATCTTGCTTGTTCTCTAGGAAATACCTCCGCGTTGGCGGCTGTTTTTGACATTGCCATGTATATTGTTAAGACCTCACCTAGAATTGGTGGTGTCAAAGTGGGTAGTTCGGCTAACACTATTTTGAGTTGTTTGAATGTCTTTTCAGCTTCCTCGGTCTACCAAAAAGTCTTTTTATCCAATACTCTTCATAGTGTTTTGTAGAATAAGAACGTTTTTTTCCGTACATTTATCCAAGAAACATCTTAGTGCCTCTAGTTTGCCGTTTAATGTGTGTACCTCTTTCACTATCTTTGGTGAACACTGTCACACCCCAAAACCGGAACGGCGGAAATGTTCGGGGGTGGAGGACGTCATGTACAGTATCATAACAATGCAAAGTAGTAAACAAGCAACAACATCATCCATTGCATTAATAGTATAATTTGATACAAGTGTGTTCTTTAATAGTAGTAAGACACCAAAAATGAATAATCAAAATAAAAGACGAATCTTGTATGTGCTCCGTCTTCTCAAAACCTGGTATCGGTACCTGTCTACTAATGACCTGAGAATACAAGTTATTTTGAAAGAGTTGATTAGCTTTAAAGCTGGTGAGTTCATAAGCATTTTAGTGTCATTGTTTGTATGAAAATGCTTGTAAGTTTTTGATGTATAAGTTGTAAATGTTTGTAGTAAATGTTTGTATCTCCTAGAAAAACCTATATTTTCTACTAAACGTAGCCTTCTACCAAGGCATCAAATGTTCTGTATGTTTGTTTCTTGTAAAAGTGTTTATTTTCCCAAATGTAACTATCAGTAACCAAAAATATAGTTTTTACATTACCGTTTATGTTAGAAGATCACAATGTGAATGCAATGGGAAAATAATAAAGTACTGTAGTGTTGTATTATGGTAACTACTGCTGTACTAACTACCTTAAACCTGTTGTTAATTAAGGTATAAAGTGATATGATTGCACCATACTATCGACTAAAAACACGATGATGAAAGACGTCGGAAGAAATGACATTTGGCACCCGTAGACTTGCAAGTCCCACTGTAGCGAACAACAAGGTGTAGGAAAGTCAATCTAGTATAGATCTATACACAAATTCATGCTCTCCCTCCTGGAGACTCTGGATACAAAATGAGCCATGGCAGGTAATGCCATGCCCCGAAACCATGGCTCACATTTATGTTATAGTATTCTTGTATATGTATTGTATGTACTAGTGTAATGTATGTTCTCTCTATCTAGTATGTAGTATGTTCTCTTTGTTTCTCATCATAGTATGTTCTCTTATATAGTGTATAGTATCTATTGTTTATCGTTATAGTATTCTCTATCTGTTTCTCGGTATAGTATGTATTGAATCATGTATGAACTGACTCCTTGTATGTTTCATTGTACTAGAAATAATGAGTTGTGACTTCCTAAACTATACCTATTATAGTTTACTAGTAATTTATGTGGTTTGAATGAATGAAGGTATACCTATGCTACCCAAAGGTACTGAACTAATTGATGGTACTTTTATATCTATACATGTATACATAATATATAACTAATATTTAAACGACATTCGAAAAAATAACCTATACTCTCAGGCCAAATCCAAACAAGGAAAAGGAAATAAAGCGAGTTATCAGTCCTAAGTCCTTTAAACATTACTTATATAACTATACATATATAGACATGCATTTGACAATATATAAGTATAAAAAGAAGTTTTGTAAAACATTTTGAAGAGTTTAATAATAAATATTGATGACTTGGTGTCAATTTATAAAACGAATTTTAAAGGCAGTTTGGCATATAAGAACAGGTTTGATGAAGAGTTTAGCATGTAAAAGAGTTTGATAAACATTTTGAAGTAGTTTGTTTGGTAAAACAGTTAAAAGTATAGTAAATCCATTTGTTTGATAGTTATTAATCACATGTGATTGATATAATAACTATAATGTTTCAACTTGTATTCCCCCCCCCCCCCCCCTAAAAGCATTTAAAATCATTTAAAAGGTAGATTAAGGGGTATGAACTCACCTGTAGTGAGTGGTACTGCAATATGTTTGGAAATAGATGTAGAGTATCAGGTGGAACCTTTAGCCCACAAAGATCCTAATAACCATATAATGACATGTATGTATATGTAATTAGTGTCTAAACAATTAATTAAGTAGGGTAACACCCTTAAAGACTAGGAAACTCCAACATTTTAAGGGATACAATCACATATGATTACACACTAAGGGTGTAGACCACCCTATTGAGTTTACGGTCCATGAGGCATGACCATAAGAGTTTACGGTCAAAGTGGTTCATGGTCCTATGTGTTTACGGTTCCATGGGTTCACGGTCCCATGGGTTTACAGTCTAATGACCTTACGGTCATAGGGTTTACAGTCTAAGGAGATGCACTAGACCGTAAAACACCTTTTTTCATGAAAAAATGACGGTTTCAAGGGCAAACACAAGAATTCCAACTAGATATAAGTATAAGAGGATGATACTTATGATTTGAAGGCAAAGAAAGGTGTTTTCGGTCCAAAACACTAAGGTGTTCTTGAGAATTCTTGAAGATCTAGATTAAAAGATGAAATCCATGGATGAAATAAGAGTGAATCATGGATATAGGAAGGATTAACACCCAAAGGAAGGAATCACTTACTTGCTTGAAGATTTGGAAGCAAAAATCTTATGATTTTTTAGAGAGAAATCGGCTCCTATGCTTGAAAAGTGAAAAGAATGGCTGAAATGATCAACCATTATATATATAGGGAGGAGTTTACGGTCACCCTGACCGTAAACTCAAGGTCTCGACCGTAAACTCCCTTTTTAGGAGGTTTACGGTTGCAAGGTAGTTTAGAACTTAAACTGGCACTTCTAAATACTGATTCCTTTGATGCACTAGGGTTTGAATACTCAAAATAGATTCTAAATAGTTATAACTGGAAGCAAAACGAGTATGTCTTTGATTGAATTTGAAAGTTTATACAAGCTAGAAATTTCGGGTTGTCACATCATCCCCCCCCCCCCCCCCCCGTTAGAGAGAATTTCATCCCGAAGTTAGAGTTTAAGCAATTAAGTTAATACAAATAAATAAGCGAAAAGATGAGGATATTTCAGTTTCATTTGATCCTCGTGCTCCCAAGTGAATTCAGGTCCTCGCTTGGAGTTTCAGCGAACCTTCACTATCAGGATACGGCTTTGCTTTGTTTGCTTGACCTCTCAGTCCATGATCTCTACTGGTTCTTCCACGAAGTTGAGGCTCTCGTTGATCCTAATCTCATCGATTTGGATTACAAGAGTCTCATCGGATAGGCACTTTTTCAAGTTCGATACATGGAAAGTAGAATGTACGTTACTTAGTTCACGAGGTAGATTGAGTTTGTAAGCTACAGGGCCGATTCTAGCAAGAATCTCGAAAGACCCTACGTATCTTTGATTTAGCTGTCCACGCTTTCCAAAGCATATAAAGCCCTTCCAGGGTGAGACCTTCAATAAAAAACGGTCACCAATCTGGAATTCCAAAGGTATCCTTCTCTTGTCTGCGTAGCTTTTCTATTGGTCTCTAGAGGCTTTCAATCGTTCACGAATCTGAAAGATCTTCTCTGTCGTTTCCCAAATGATCTCTAGACCTGTGAGAGTGCTGTTGGGAACTCGTCCTTTAGCTAACTGCGTGTCACCCACCTCAGCCCAGCACAGAGGAGATCTGCACTTTCAGCCATAAAGGGCTTCAAATGGAGCAGCCTTTATGCTCGTGTGATAACTGTTGTTGTAGGAAAACTTGAAAAGGAGTAAATAAATATCCCATGTCTTCCCAAAGTTGATCACACAGGATCACAACATATCTTCCAAGGTTTGAATAGTCCTCTCACTTTGTCTGTCGGTTTGAGGATGGTAGGCTGTACTCATGTCCAGCCTCATTCCAAGGGAACTTTGTAGCAGCTGCCAGAACCTCGAAGTGAATCTACTATATCTATCAAAGACAATAGATATGGGAAGACCGTGCAGTCGTACTATCTCTCTAATGTATGTTCTTTTTAGTTTCTGTATCTTGTCAGTCTCTTTGATAGGCAGGATGTGTGCGGACTTTGTTAATCTGTCAACGATAACCCATATGGTATCGAGACCAGCCGTTGTCTTAGGCAACTTGGTTATGAAGTCCATCGTGATCCACTCCCACTTCCATTCAGGTATCTCCAGCTGTTGAAGTAAACCTGATGGTTTCTGGCATTCGACCTTAACCTTGGCGCAAGTAAGGAATTTACTTATGAAGGTAGAAATCTCTGGTTTCATGTTAGGCCATCTGTATAACTTTTTAAGATCCAGATACATCTTATCTGAACCTGGGTGGACGGAATATCGAGTGTTGTGCGCTTCGGTCATGACTAAGTCTCTGAAGCCACCGTGCTTCGGTGTCCAGATCCGATCCATGAAATATAAGGCTCCGCCACCCTTGACTTCCAATTTCTTATCCATCCCTCTCAGGTATTCACTCTCCACATTTTCAGTTTTCAAAGCGTCGAGCTGAGCCTCCTTAAATTGTATGGACAAGTGTTAATGGATAGTCATAATCAATGATTTGACTCTACGACTAGTGTATTCTTTCCGACTTAGGGCGTCATCTACTACGTTGGCCTTGCCGGGATGATAACGAATTTCGCATTCGTAATCACTGAGTAGCTCGACCCACCGTCTTTGTCACATGTTGAGCTCCTTCTGGTCGAATATATGTTGTAGGCTTTTGTGGTTTGTAAAGATAGTGCTCTTCGTATCGTATAGGTAGTGTCTCTAAATCTTCAAAGAAAACACAACTGCTCCTAACTCAAGATCATGCATGGTGTAGTTGACCTCGTGTGTTTTTAGCTCTCTTGAGGCGTAGGCAGTGACCTTACCTCGTTACATTAGAAAACAATCGAGCCCTTGATTGGATGTATCGCAGTAGACCACGAAGTCTTCTATTCCTTATGGGAGGGATAGTATCGGTGCGGTGCATAAGGCTCGCTTCAGCATTTGGAACGCTTTCTCCTGCTTCTTTTCCCAGTCAAAGGCCACGCCCTTCTGGGTCAAAGTCGCAAGAGGTTTTGCAATTCGAGAGAAGTTCTAAATGAACCTACGATAGTAGCCAACGAGGCCTAGAAATTGACGAATTTCCGTAGGCGTCTTCGGTGCTGACCAGTTCTCAATAGTTTTAATTTTGGAAGGGTCCATGTGAATTCCTTCTTCACTAACAACGTGACACTGAAATTCGACTCTTCGGATCCAAAACTCGCATTTAGAGAACTTTTCTTAGAGCTTCTCTGATTGTAATGTTTCCAAGATCTGACGTAGATGCTTACTATGCTCTTCCTTACTACGAGAGTAGATAAGTATGTCATCAATGAAGACAATGACGAACTGATCCAAGTAAGCACGGCATACCCGATTCATTAAGTCCATGGATACTGCGGGTGCATTGGCCAATCCAAATGGCATCACTACAAACTCGTAATGTCCATAACGAGTTCGGAAGGCTGTCTTCGGGATATCCTCCTTAAGCACTCGTAACTGGTGATACCCGGATCTCAAATCAATATTCAAAAAGTAATTCGACCCTTGTAGTTGGTCAAATAAATTGTCTATGCAAGGAGGAGGGTAACGATTTTTGACCGTAAGCTTGTTGAGTTCCCTGTAGTCGATGCACATACGAAACGATTCGTCTTTCTTTTTGACAAACAAGACCGGAGCTCCCCAGGGTGAGAAGCTTGGTCTTATAAAGCCCTTGTTGAGCAGTTCGTTAAGTTGACCGGACAGTTCTTGCATCTCTGCAGATGCTAGATGATAGGGCGATTTGGCTACTGGGGTAGCCCATGGAATTAAGGCTTTGTTTGATAGTGAGCTGATTGGGTCCGGTCAACAAATTTCGGCTGACTCGGTCCGGTCAGACCGTTTGATAGAGCCTGAAATTGACTGCCTCAGTCAGCAAGAGCTGACTGAGCTCCTTACTCGATCCTGAAAAAAATATGAGCTAACTGAGACTTTTTCTTTGATTGCCTCCTAAACACAGACGCTGCTACAGCCAGCACCACCACTGAGGGCGCCCTTTTCATTATCCTAACATGTGATGCAGTTTCTTCTTCTCCTTCCACAGAAGCAATTTCTTCCAGCAGCTCCTCCCAACTCCAACCTACACCCACCTCCGACCTGAGCTCCGACCTCCTTTTCGTAGTAGGAAAAGACCTCTATTTTCCTATTTTGTTGTTCGGTTTTCCTATCACGTTTGGTTCAATTTTTCTTCCTTGTATGTGTCTTTTTGTTAGATAGAAACACCATGGCTTTATCAAATTTTAACGTTGTATTTCTCCTTTCTTCAATTTTATTAGTCTTTATCAAATACCAATATCACTTTAGTTTATCATCATATTATTAATCCTTTAAATATGTTGTAACTCTAGTTGCACATGAAGTGTTTGATGGAATGCTTAAATGAAACTTTTTGATTAAAATGAGTCTATATTTGTCCCTGCTCAGACCCTCATTATAATATCCCTAGGTACTTTCACAATTGACAATTATTCTGTCTTAATAATGATTTTACAGCCTTGGTCCTTGTTGTTCTTCATATCGCTAGATTCTTTTCTGATTATATTCTTGTAAATGGCAAGTCATCATATTTTTGTGCTTTTGATGGGTCTAAATTGATAAGGATGAAGGGCCTAAAATTGATATCAGATGTCCAATATAACATCATGTTTTTATTATTGATCATCTTATGTGAATTTGCTTCCCATTACATACATGCTTAGTGCCAATGTATTTTTTTTGTTGGTTTTAACTGTAGGTCACCAGAGGCTGTTGAGAATCGGTGATGTGAGTCGTGTACAATAAACGTGATGATGTGCTCTACTCTTTTTATGCAAAATGTGATCTTTTTTATTACAATTTAGGTTATGTATTTTATGATATTGAATGGTTGTGGGAGAAGACTAATAATATTTTGTTTGATATGGCATTTAATTTTAAAAAGGAAGATTGGTTTATGTTTTCTTAT
Source organism: Lactuca serriola (assembly GCF_051521515.1). Lineage (NCBI taxonomy): Eukaryota > Viridiplantae > Streptophyta > Magnoliopsida > Asterales > Asteraceae > Lactuca > Lactuca serriola. The sequence continues at coordinate 69,783,438 of NC_136410.1, forward strand.
AGTGTACATTAACTACAAACAATGTTGTAAGTTGTTTTCTAAGCTTGTTGGTTTCGAGATTAACATTTAATAGTATGTGTTTTTGTACTTCCTTTAGTTTTCATCTTCTAAAAAAATATGAACAATAATATCATACTTTTAATAATAAAAATGAATCTATATGTTTCACATTGCTCATGGCATGCCATTAGAAAATAGAAATGATCTATAGTGCATAAATGTTAGCCATGGATCTTACAAGTGATTAGTTACGTATGTTGAGTAGCAAGAACAAAAGGGTAGAATGGTCATTTTTAGCATTCAGCACAGCCAGTCAGAAAAATAATCAAACAACATAAACTCAGTCAGATGTGGACTCAGTCAGAATTTCTAACTCAATCAGCTCTAACCCAGTCAGCAACTATCAAACGACCCCTAAGTCGATTCTGAACTCGACTTGACGTTGTGGAGGTAATCCTGGGAGTTCTTCTGGAAAGATGTCAGGAAAATTACATACTACTTGTATGTTCTTTAGATCTTTCGATTCTTGGCTCGTATCGACAACGTGAGCAAGGAATGCGCGACATTCCTTTCTCAAGTAGGGCTTGAATACTCGAGATGATACAAAGGTTCGTGTCGGGTTTATCGCCATAGACTACTAGAGTTTCACCAGATGGCAGATTAAGGTGAACAACCTGTTCATAACACATGATATCGACACAATGTATACTCAACCAATCCATGCCGATAATGATGTCGAAACTTTTAATTGAGACCGGCATGAGGTCGATTGAAAATGAATGGTTATCTAGGGTTAGAGTACATCCTATGTATATACTGCTAGTGCTCTCAGTCTTTCTGTTAGTTATTTCTACAATAAACGGTTCTTTAAGTGTTTGTGATTTTTGCTTAAGTAAGTGAGCAAATTTTTGGTTCACGAAACTCCTATCCGCTCCACTATCAAACAATATACATGCATAATAGTTATCGATGAGAAACATACCAGTAACCACTGTGGGGTCGGCAACTACTTCCTCGTGGCCTATAGCCAAAACTCTTCCCACTCCACCGACATTCCCTGCCTTCAGGCAGTTCCTTTTGTAGTGGCCCACCTCGCCACAACCGCAGAAAGCCTGACCCACACCAGCGCTGGGGACTTGGTTAATTGGCTTTGCCGGAGATTTGTAGAAATGGGCAGTGTGCCCCTTCCTGTTGTATTTAGAACACTGCATTTCCCGGCAGGCTCCAGTGTGGTGGAAGCTGCATTTGTTGCACTTCGGCAAACTCCCCGCATACTACTTTATCGGAGCAGCAGCGGCAGGTGCAATCGCAGCATGAACTGCCACGACCTGCTGCTTTTGGCATGTTTTTGTGCAGCGTTCTTGTTTTTTTGTCATCCTAGAGCTTCCGCTTGTTATCAGCGGCTTTGGAGGGCTCTGAGATGGCTAGGGTTGTTGTCGGTTACGGGGTACGGACCCCATGGTCAATGAGCCGTTGTGCCAACCGCTTGGCACTATCGAAAGTAGTGAGGTTTGAAGCCAAAAAATTCCCTTGGAATGGAGGCACCAGTCCCCAGATGTACCTCTCTATTTTCTTTCCCTCCGTGTGAACCATGTTGGGACATAGGGCCACCAGCTCGTAGAATCTGGCGGTATTGGAAACTATGTCGGAGCCCTTCATGGTTAGGCTCCATAGTTCTTGTTCTATTTTCTGAATTTCGCACCTCGGGCAGTATTCTTCAATCATGAGCTCTCTCAGAGCTTCCCATCCCATATAATTTGCCACTATTAGAGTTAGTGACTTGACATGGCTCTTCCACCACGTCAGGGATTTTTCCTCAAAGGTGCAAGCAGCAAATTTGACTTTTCTCTCTTCTGGGCATGAGCAGATCTCGAAAACCGACTCTGTCTTCTCGAACCATTGCGAGAGGGCAATGACTCTGCCAGTCCCTTTAAAGGACTTTGGCTTGCAATTGGTGAAGTCCTTGTAGGAGCACTCTCTCGAGCGCACGGGGACCTCACCTTGAGTAGAATGAACAGGTGTTCCACCTCCGCTGGTACTGGTAGAGTGATATTGAGCCATGGTTGTTGCCACAGTCGCAGCTACTGCAACATTTAGAGCTGTCGTATCGATTTGTGAAGGAGGTGGTGGTGGTATTGGAGTTACCCGAGGATCACGTCTCATTGATCGGCGTGGAGGCATCTTTTAACTAAAAGTTTACAAGGATGAAGATACTGGTAAGAATTTAATAGAGAGAAATGATAAGAGTGACTCATGGACTAACTCTCCATAGCCCAACAACACAATTGAATTAGTATGATTGAATGTAGATCTAGTACTAGAAAGATGATAGCATTTGGATAATAATTTCCATGAGATTAGATATTTGTCAATAATACTGGTATTACAGATGTAACAAGTTTGGGAAAAATGACCTAGAAGTAGGTCTTACATCAGACCAAGATAGGAAAATTTTGGCAGAGCTACGACCTAACAAGACTTAACAGATTCAAAGTCTTCACATAGATAGGAAATTAAACCAGAGTTTTTACATAGACTAAGTTATATCCAAAAGAGAAAGTTGAGTAGGCTCTATCTACGATGAGAACCACTAGAATGAGTCCTTGATTCTGACATACATCATTCCATGTCTCTCATGCGCCTTTCATATGCTGATTGTCGAGCTCGATGTTCCCTGACTTCAGCTTGGGATGCAACTAGTTCCCGCTGCAAAGCCTCATTGGCTCTCCTAGTCCTTTCCATAGCTTCTTCGAGATGGACGATGCGGACCATGTTAACGCCCGAATTGGCATCAATTTCCATGACTTGGTCGATGGCTGCCCGACCTTGCTCCTTATTCCGAGAAATCCTGCGGACCATAATGGGCAGGACTCGGTCAGCTGAGCCTCCCTCGCTTAGATAGTAAAAGCTTCGATCTCCATTGAAGGATAAAGGTTGACCTGTTTGTGGCTCCATCTATTCAAGTTTGTTGCCCACAAGGGTGTGGGACCTTGAATTGCTGGACGAGGGTTAGCATTAGGGATTTGAGCCACTAGGGGTAGGTTGTTGACTTTGGGTTCGGAGTCAGAATCCTCCGAGAAGTTCTCTATGAAGTCGTCATCCAGAGGGATTGGATGATTCTCTTCTGGCTCTACTTCAATCCATCCAGCATTGCCTTGGTTTGGGAAGTACAGGTCGCCGAGTGGATGGAATCCAACCATGATATCTACGCGAGAAAAAGGGGTATAAGAATCTTAAATCTAAATAGACGTATTACCTAAGATAATTATAAGATGATCCTTACTAGTTCTCAAATAATAATTATAGTAACACAAAATACTCCTATAGTATTTTAGGTTAATGTTCTGTTCTAATGTTTTCATTGTAGTAGTGTTGGTAAGTTTTTAGACTTGTTGCCACATCACAACCATTATCGGGCATATGCTAATCACTTCTCGGACCAACATAGTTGATCAGGCTATGTCATTCCCAGAATTGACCATACATCCCCGAGCCTACTTGTGATGTTCAACAATCGTAATACTTTTGTTTTGTACTAGTGACACTGATTTTAGTATGAATGCAGGTATGTATACTTGGTTAAATATTTTATTATTTAAAAGTATAAACTCTTGGTCATATTAATCATGTTGTGTTTATAGTTTGTATATCTTTTATGGGTTGATATACTTGATTCACTATACACAATGCTATGATACCAATCTGTCACACCCCAAAACCGAAACGGCAGAAACGTTCGGGGGTGGAGGACATCATGTACAGTATCATAACAATGCAAAGTAGTAAACAAGAAACAACATCATCCATTGCATTAATAGTATAATTTTATACAAGTGTCTTCTTTAATAGTATTAAGACACCAAAAATGAATAATCAAAATAAAAGACGAGTCTTGAACGTGCTCCGTCTTCTCAAAACTTGGTATCGGTACCTGTCTACTGATGACCTGAGAATACAAGTTATTTTGAAAGAGTTGATTAGCTGTAAAGCTGGTGAGTTCATAAGCCTTTTAGTGTCATTTTTTGTATGAAAATGTTTGTAAGTGTTTGATGTATAAGTTTGTAAATGTTTGTAGTAAATGTTTCTATCTCCTATAAAATCTTATATTTTCTACTAAACGTAGCCTTTTACCAAGGCATCAAATGTTTTGTATGTTTGTTTATTGTAAAAGAGTGTATTTTCCCAAGTTAGACTATCATTAACCAAAAATATAGTTTTTACATTACCGTTTATGTGAGAAGATCACAATGTGAATGCGATGGGAAAAATAATAAAGTATTGTAGTGTTGTATTATGGTAACTACTGATGTACTAACTACCTTGAACCGGATGTTAATTAAGGTATAATGTGATATGATTGCAACATACTATCGACTAAAAACACGATGATGAAAGACGTCGGAAGAAATGACATTTGGCACCCATCAAAACATTTAAAATCATTTAAAAGGTAGATTAAGGGGTATGAACTCACCTGTAGTGAGTGGTACTGCAATATGTTTGGAAATGGATGTAGCGCGTCAGGTGAAACTTTGAGCACACAAAGATCCTAATAACCATATAATGACATGTATGTATATGTAATTAGTGTCTAAACAATTAATTAAGAAGGGTAACACCCTTAAAGACTAGGAAACTCTAAGATTTTATGGGATACAATCACATATGATTGAACACTAAGGGTGTAGACCACCCTATTGAGTTTACGGTCCATGAGGCATGACCATAAGAGTTTACGGTCAAAGTGGTTCATGGTCCTATGTGTTTACGGTTCCATGGGTTTACGGTCTAAGGAGATGCACTAGACCGTAAAACACCTTTTTTTCATGAAAAAGTGACGATTTCAAGGCCAAACACAAGAATTCCAACTAGATATAAGTATAAGAGGATGATACTTACGATTTGAAGGCAAAGAAAGGTGTTTTCGGTCCAAAACACTAAGGTGTTCTTGAGAATTATTGAAGATCTAGAGTACAAGATGAAATCCATGGATGAATCAAGAGTGAATCATGGATATAGGAAGGATTAACACCTAAAGGAAGGAATCACTTGCTTGCTTGAATATTTGGAAGCAAAAATCTTATGATTTTTGAGAGAGAAATCGGCTCCTATGCTTGAAAAGTGAAAAGAATGGCTGAAATGATCAACCATTATATATATAGGGAGGAGTTTACGGTCACCTTGACCGTAAACTCAAGGTCTCGACCGTAAACTCCGTTTTGAGGAGGTTTACCATCGCAAGGTAGTTTAGAACTTAAACTGACATTCCCAAATACTGATTCCTTTTATGCACTAGGGTTTGAATTCTCAAAATAGGTTCTAAATAGTGATAACTGGAAGCAAAACGAGTCTGTCTTTGATTGAATTTGAATGTTTATACAAGCTAGAAATTTCGGGTTGTCACAAACACATTTCTAGCAAAGACTTTATCTTTGGGGATTTGATTTTATTCTGTCCTTTGTAACTACGTGTCCCAAGAACCTCCCTTCTTCTATCCCAAAAATGCGCTGCTTTGGATTAAATTTCATGTTTGCCGCTCTTAAACTATCAAAGGTTTCTGCCATGTCTCCTAATCTTTGGTATGTTGCACACGCTTTTCTTAATCTGAACGACATTTTTATGTAACAAAATGTTCCCATGTCTATGTGGAAAGAAGTTTTTTTTTCATGTCCTTTGTGCATGTGCATCTGATTGTATCCCTTATAGGCGTCTAAGAAACTCTTCCACTTATGCACATATAAAGATTCTATCTTTTTGTCAGTCGATGGTTGCGGGTAGCAACCCTTTGGGCATGCTTTTGTTAAAGTCTGTAAAATCTATACACATTCTCCATTGTCCGTCTCCTTTTTTCACCAATACTCTGTTCACCACCTAAGATGAGAAAAGTGATTCCCATACTATGCTTGCCCTTACTAATTTTTCTACTTCGTCATTTATTGCTTTGTCCCCGTCTTTGGACTATCCCCTCTTTCTCTATCGAATTAGTTTGCTTCCTGGTTTTTCATTTAGTTTGTGTTTGACTAAGTGTCTTGGCATGTCGGTCATGTCTGCTACTCCCCAAGCGAATACGCCGGTTTGTTCTTTTAACAATTCTGTTAACGACTCTTTTAGCTTGCTTGGTAATCCTGCCCCGATCCTCACTCCTTAATGTGCATATATGTTGTTTGTTGTAACTTCCTCTATCTTGTTATTCGCTTGATTCCCTCCTATCGTTGTCATTTTCACTTCTTATTCTACTACCATTGCCATGGGTATTGCTAATGGCTTGTTGTGGAATGTTCCATATCTAACCAATGCTCTGAACCAGACTACGCTATGAATTGTTGAAGCAATGGCTTCGAACTTCTTCATTGCACTTCTTCCAAATATGATATTATACGGGGACACTATTCTACAATTGAAAAGTTCATTGTCTTTGTGTTCTTGGCTTGTGTTAACTGATATGTTAAGGTTAGTGGAACGTGCAATATTCCTTTTGGCCACACAGAGTATCCCGCAAAGCTTCTTAAGTGTCCTGTCGGTCGCTTCATCTTCTTCCGTGTTCGGTCTGGTAACTGTGAGAAGCAGTGGTTGTACATGATCTCGGTTGAAATGCCACTATCACAGTATTTCATGTGGATACCTATATTGTATATGTGCCCGTATATAAGTATCGGCTCGTCCCCTTGGTGATGGGCGATATGCTATTTTCCTTCGTTAAACATATTGTGTAGACATTCAGTGTCGCTTTCTTCTACACATGAGAGAAGGCTTTTTGTTTTTAGTTGACCATTTTCCATGTTGTCATGCCTGTCCTGTCTTGGTCTCAAAGTCTTTATTGGGTGTCTCTGTTGTTTGCTACTTTGACACCCTTACAATACGAATGGCGCATATGTCGTTACAGCGGGTTCCAGGTGCATGTTTAACTCAATCATCGAAGGATCTTTGACTAATAAACATATGGAAATCTGCTCTGCATAAGACGGACAAACGCTAGGTCAGATAGCCATATCGAGGGTTAAACCTCGATATTGCTCTTCGATGCCTAAGTTAAATTGCGAATATGAGAGTGCTATGGTGTTGTGAATAATGTTTCTTGCTTCTCCTTTGCTCATACCCGGTGATCGTGTCTCTGAGGTATTTATAGGCTATTCATGGTTCCATGGGTTTACAGTTCTGTCCGGTTCTTCATCTATTATCCGATTTGTAAGCAATTACGTCTTTTGTACTTTTATTATTTTATTGTTTCGTATCCTCTCTTTTACATGTTTCTTGGGATATGATTACGAGATTCGTGTATGGCTACTTGAGCTTAAATTCGTTTGTGACAGACTGTAGTTTCTTCATGCCGGACCTTGTAAGTACCAGACTGATTTTTGGTTCTTTCGGATTACCGCCTAGGTACACCATTAGCTAGCAAGGAGCAAGAGGCCAAACAGGAAAATTACAAATTGTTTACATGTGGATTTTAGAATGTTTCATATCAAATGTTCGTCATTAGACCCTCTTGATGATGATCATATTGATGTTATCTAACCTATTATATTACTTTGGATTAAAGTAATATCAATATTCATGGAAATACATATGAAATAAAACGCATATTGTTTTAAAAGAGTATATACTCAACACTTTGTCTCACTAGATGCGTTTTTTCTTCTCATATTTTCATAAAAAATTTTAATTTTTATTGAAAATTTCACAATATCGAGAAGTGTTGAAGTTTAAACTTTAAAGCAACTTTGACTTTAGCTATCACTTTTGTTATTTAAAATTATTATACAAAAATGTGACATTCATAAAACACTTCATTAATATTTTTATAAAAACTTATATTAACTACTTATAAAGGTTATAAGTGCTACTAGTAAGATACCTTTTCGTCGTTACTTTTACTTTTTGTGTGCTTTATATGATCAGGTAAATTAAGAAATAGCAGAGCTGTAGATGGATGGTAACGCGGTAACGCCTGCCTCAATCTTCGTACTACTTTTATCGTGTACAATCATTTTGATAACTTTTTGTATTTAACCAGTTAATATAAGTGTATACAGAGTTGTTATATAAAATAAAACCGAAAAATTTGGGTGTCCTTGTATTGATTTGTTAGGTGTTACACTTATATATATCCGTTTACTCTGTAATCTCATATTTACCATTCATGAATATTTCATTTGTTTGATTTTGATCTTGCTTAATTGTAGTGTCTTTTAATTATTTCATAAATATTTTGTATATAACATATTAAACGTTAAAAGAACATTTCAGGCTCTTCTTTCAGGACAGTGCCCACACTATCCCTGATTGTCCCAATGTGGGGCCATCCCGTTTATAGTGATGCATCATGAAAACTATATATAATAGATGACTTTTTCAAAGAGAATTTTTATCTCGACTTGCCTTTTTTTTATCTGATATTATCATGGTAAGATAATAAAATTTTATTTCAAAGTGACATTGTTACTATCCAATATATCCTAGAAAATGACCATTAACTTTTTCTGCCCGTCCATTCATAAACCATCTTAACTTATTCATCAGAAAGAAAATACTTTAACAAGGTGTTGTGTAAGTGTCAATGTTGTAAATATATGAAGACATAAAAAGATAAAACAATGTGTAAGATAAAACGTTAGATTTAATTTGTGTGTGTGGGTGAATAGAGAGACATTGAAAAGGAAGGTACATGTGAAGTTTTAGATTGGTGTTTGGAGAGGCAGAAAGAGATGTATGAGAGTGGGTCCCAAGGTTGTGTTGGATGGTAGGGAGTGGGTGACAGTGGCTCACATGAACTCCTTTTCCATTTGCCAGAGGGAATCTATTTTCCCTTTTAAATACTATTCATATTTCCAATCTTTCTCTCAAGTAGATGTCTCTAAAAATGGTAGGATGTGTAATTCCATATATACTTTAATAAAAATATAATCTTAATCATTTGATAGGTCTAAAGAAAATCGGCCCCATATATATAAAAATAAAGTAACAAAATTTTAAAGAAAAAACATGTATTTTTTTTAATAGCTAAATTATACTAACTACCCAGAATCTAGAAAAAAAAATCTAAGGTATGGTTTTGTAACCAACTTTGAGTTTAGAGTTTTCTATATACAAGACATGAATAAGAATGAGAAAGAAATAGACACGTGTCATTTGATTATTGGTTCCGGTAGATGTTGTCCTAGTTATTTGTTTTCCATAGAACTCAGTCCTATATATATATATATATATATATATATATATATATATATATATATATATGAAAGTTTCATGCTTCAAACACCAACAGATTAGAACAAAATGGTTCGATTTCAATTTAGGATCATTTCAATTATAAAATCAAACCATCACTTGTTCTAAAAAGTCAAAAGCTTAAAAGTATAAAAGATAACATGGAAAATGATCCCCTTTGATTTAAGTTCTAGCTAATCTTAAGAGGTTTCAAAACGAATAAAACAAAAACATGTTTTGAAAAAAATAATACAAAAAAGAGAACCAAAGTGACTATAGTTATTTGCTTTCAATCTAATTCCTTAGTTTTGTTGTAATTTTGATGGAAACATAAGTAACAACAAAAAACAGAATACATAAAGTAACTAAAAAAACAAAATACAGATATTAAATGGAAACCGTTATGGGAAAATACAAAAGACACTAAACTTGTATTACAAATAATGAGTGTGTTCGGCACGGAGCGTTTAGAAGCTTTCGAGAGCTTCTAGCTTCTAGCGTGTGACAAAACGCTCCGTTTTGAACAAAAAGCCTCATTCGGCACTACAAGCTTCTAGCGTTTAGTTTAAACAAAATGCTTCAAATCCAAATGCTATTTCATGTAGCGTTTAACAAAACGCTACAAGTTATTCACTATCAGCTAGCAGGGGCGGAGCCAGAATTTTTTTTTAGGATGGTCCTTATAAGTTAACTAGAAACATACATAAAAGCAACATCCGAAAACATATATAAATTCAGTGCCTTTCCAAAAAAAACTACAAAATCACTAAGGTCATGGACGGGTTTTCATTATATCAAACATAACACTTTTCCGCAAAAACTTTTTTTTTTCGAAATAAGGAACCAAGTTATCATTCAACATTGATATCTTGATTAGCATCAGTTGAGAAATTACTAAGGCTGTGTAGAAGTTGTGCCTAAACAGAGCAAATATTGTATGAAATTATTTAGCTTTTAAAAGATAACAATATTTATGTTTGTTGTGACATTTCTATTTAGTATTTATTAACATAACATGATCTAATTATATAAATATTTGTCATGTTTGACCTTTCAAACAAAATCTAAATACATAATCCTAGTTGTTTGAAAGTCAATGCTTTTTGACTTTGATACCGCCCAAATTAAGGGCAGCTGAACACCAAAGCAAGATAAATACGATCTAAATAAACTCAAATTCGAATCTAAAATGAAAGAAAAACTAAATTTGTAAAATAATTCTCTTATTCTCTGTTCTTTTTGATACCTATGGTTTTCATGTACAACTCTGATCAAACATATTGTATGCATTATTTTAGTAACCCAATACACAGGCGTAGAAATCAATTTGTTTTGGAGATTTAGTCGAAAAAAGTTTACCTAAAAATCTATTGAATGATGGAACCTCCAATGGGTTGGTGTGTGTCACTGTGCCCAGATCTTCTCACGCATTCAAAATCTTCTCACGCATTTAAATTGTTAGTCCATACCTTGGCATCTTCAACAATGGGCGGAAAAACGAAGTAGAATTTAGGGGTACAAAAAGGAGTTGAAGCGAAATACGAGTAAAATCGACACTTAGAAACAACAAATTAGTAAAATCGACACTGGGAAATCAATTTGACTGATTTAGTTTGAGAGTGAGCGTGAAATTGAGACTTGATAGTGAACGTCGATTTCATATGAGAACGATTTTGGGAACTAAAAGCCTCAATCTCGGTAGATTTTAGTGACAGAGAATTCCGATTTCAAGGATTTTCGAGCAAAGGGGATTTTTTAATAATAAAAATGAGGTCCCAATGGCTAGAATTATCCCATGCATTTGGTAGAAGGGTCTTAATGGATTAAGACCTTGTATTAAGAACTTTTAGACGTGTAAAGTCATAAAGTCGGAGACTTTATGACTCTAGGGTGCATTTGGACCGTGGATCTGTAGTTTGGGCTTAAGTGCTTAAGCCATTAAGCACAAAAAAAGAACTTTTAGATCTGCGAGGGTACGCCTCGCATACTCGGTCAGTGATCCCGTTGTGGGTCAATGCGAGGCTCAGTGTATGCCCCACATATCGCAGGAGTACACCCCATGTATGCCGTTTGTTGGACTTTAGATTTTGGGCTTCAAGTTTGGGGCCACCTTTTGGAGTTGTATGCTTGGGTCCTTATTGGACTATCTGAGTATGAGTGTCTTGGGAAAAGTGAAGGGTTGGACCATAGGATAAGGCCTAAAGAGGAGCGTGGGCCCAATTTGGAAGATTGGGCCAATGATGGGTCTTAAATAATTTTAGGCTTTTCGATCAAGAATTGGGCCTGGGTCTTAGTTGAATTGGGGAAGGGTAAAGTGGCCATTTACCCTGAGTATGAGTTATTAGTCAAGGATGGGAATCCAATAATTAATTGGATGTTTGTTTGTTGTGATAGTTCGGGGATTTCAGCAGCCCGAGGTTTTCTGTGCGATTCGTCGTGAGGTGAGGGTTCCTCACTGTACTTTTGGGTCGAAGGCACCAAGGCCGACCCTTTTGGATTGTTATCATGATTATTGCATGATTGAGAATTGTAGTGATCTGTTAGATCTATATCATGGTAGATAAGATGATGCTATGCTTAGTGATCTGTAAGATCTGTCTATTTGTTATTGGCTGGTTAACTGCATGATTATATGTTATATTTATATGTGTCGACACGGTGTATGAGTGGTTGGGTTGATACAGACCTGCTTTGTGCTGAAGGCCAGCAAACCCAGGGCGTCCTAAATAGACTGAAGGCCAGTGGGATGTACCAGTCAGGCCGAAGGCCCGAAGAACATTCTAGATAAGTTGAAGGCCCGATCTGGCATAACAATCATGCTGAAGGTTCAGTGAGCATACCAGATAGACAGTAGGCCGGTGGGACATTCCATTCAGACTGAAGGCTTTGTATGCATGCTATTTATTGTATTATTTATGGTTTTGTGTTGTGTTGATACTTTGGGGGGAACACACTAAGCTTTGGGCTTACAGATTTAGATTATGTTTCAGGTACCTCAGAGGATCGCGGAACGCGAAGGCATGATTGTGCACTACCTCATGTTATGTATTGTGATTTTGGGAAAAATCCGATGATAAACATGTTTTGAAAAACTATAATGTAAACAATTATGATTTTGGTTGGTTTGAAAAGTTTAAATTTTTATGAAATTTTATGAATGTTACATGATAATTAGGAGAGGTCCTTAGCGATGAATACATGCGATGATTAGGCGATGATAATTAGGAGAGGTCCTTAGCAATTAACATATGCGATGTAGGCGGTGAGCCCAAAGAGAGGTCCTTCGAAATGAATATAGAAGAAAATGGAGATGGGTAATTGGGTTAACTATTTGATAAATAAACATATTCATTATATTATTGGTCGTTATGTTCACCCTAGGTTTCTCAACCTGAACCACTCAGTTTCTTTGCATCATAGGTATTAATAAGAAGGTATTTGATGTTTGGATTTGATAAGAGATAAAAGAAAACAAAGGCCATTAGATATTGTAAGGTCAGTAATCAATACGTTTATGCTTATGTTTCTTGTATCATTTATAACATCCCAAGTTTTAATAATCCCTGAAAAACAGTTCTTCGGAAATACTTTTTATGGTAAAAATTCAAACTTTATAAATAAACTCTATTTTAAAATAATCATAAATGAAAAGGTCTTTTCTGACCGTGAAAAAAATAAGGATGTCACATAGATCCTTAGAGCAATTGTCACATCATGGAATTAGTTGGGTGTACAATCTTATGCTGCACTCTTTGGAGCATATGGTTGCCGGGAATGTGATATTCTTCAAGAATATAAACGTACCTCCAACAAAGTTAGCAGCCATCATTATTGCTAATTCATACTCATGGTATAAATAAAGGAGTAAAAATGGTTGTGGTAGTTGGGCTGAGTGGATTTGCTCACTTTTTTTCATTTATCTTTGTAATCTGTTTACTTTTCCTTCTGTTCCTTTCATTCCTATATGATACTATTGTACTTTGTCACGATTTAGTCACTTGCTAATCGTCGACCTTTTAATGCTATTTGTTGTTTCCACAAAAAAGAAAAGATGAGTATTGGATACTCAATGCGTGTGATTTGGGGACATGAATTTTAAAAGTTATTTTCTTCGATTTTATGATTTGGAAATAGATATATTGGTTTTTATATTAAAGGTCGTTGAAGTTAGGGAGTTTGGTCTCTTTGTTTGTGTAGAGCACCTGTTGGGGAGCTAAAATAAGTCGATGGAATATTTTGAGGGCCATTATTGACTCTATTATTCTTTCTATTGTAGTTCGTATGAATCGAGTGTAAAGAATGCAATCAGAGTATGAATTGAATCAAGAACACAAAACATAAATATAATTTACTTGTCTCTTTATTGCTTTTAAAAGAGTACAAGATATGAAAGAGTAACGTGTTTCTAAGTTCACAAAAGTTAGTCTAACTCATATACTTACCCCTATTTATAGGAGTTAACAGAATCACAAAAAAATACATAAGGGCTAAAACACTTAAGCTTCGAACTTCTAAAATGGACTTATGAAATACCTACATCGAATACATGAGTACAGACTTCGAAAGTAAACATGACAAAAGATGCTTCGACATCTCACAACACATTTCGAACTCTACATTCTCCCCCTTTGTGAGAAGTGTCGAATCTTATGTCATTAACATCTTCGTTGCTTGATGAAGTACTCTAAGAATCTCCGTTTACCAAATAATTGTCTTTCGAATCTCAGCCTTATCACTAATTGTATTCCTTTTGCAATTGTTAAGACGAACAAGAAGACTCGTATACTATGTATTCATATATCTCTCCACATCTTCAACTTTGAACAAAAACTTTGTAATCTTTTGAGTCTTGTTCTTCCCAACAAATACAACTCCCAGAGGCTTAACACAAATTTCTCCATCTTCAAAATTCTTAAGACATACTCGACCTTTCAGCAATGATTGGTGCATTGTCACTTGTCTTCCTATTGCTAAAGCAAGCTCTACATCAATGAAAGCTAGAAATCATAGTAATTGTCTATGAACAGCTTGATATGAGAAAACCCTATCAAGAAATCTTCTTTACTATTAACTTGAAGTTTCGACACATCAAAACTAATCAAGATCTTCAAAAGACAGATGAGATCACTAAGATTCATCAGAGGAAAATCTGCCACTAAGAAGTCACATGCAACGTTGTTAGTTCGAACCACATGATAACGAAAGTTCTTTAACAACCCTTCGAACAACTTATCCTTTGAAACACTCAGAAATTTAACAAATTTTACCAAGGACTATACTTCCTCCTCCTTCTTTCTAAGAACTACATGAAATCTCCACTTTAGCCTCTTTTATTCATCCTTGTCATCAAACTTATCCACCAATTGATATTGAGTTGAGATAAAAATCATATGATTCATGGGAAAATCCAGCTGATTGAAATTAGTATTTTCTATCCCATAACTTTTCTTCATAATTTTCTCAAAATCATACATATTCCTAAGAGAAACAATTTATTCAATTGTTTCATAACAGTATTAATTGGTTGGATCTCCTTTATCAAGACCTGGAGGATCACCTTGTCTTTGTGTCAAGATGTTGTTAATCTGTCTTTGTCTTTCAATTTCTTTCTCAAAATTTTTCTTTTTCTCCCCCTCTAAAATCTCTTTCACAATACCCTTTCCTCTATCACCTTTAACTTGATTCGAAGGTGGTGGCTTTGAACTCGAACCCCTAACAGTAGAACCAATTACTATGCCTTTGGTTAATGGCTTAGAAGTCATTGTGGTTGAGGTTGTTGACATAGAAGTAGGAAGTGATGTTGAAATTTGCCTACTTATCACCTTCCCAACAACCTTTCCTTGATCAGGATCCTTCGATGAGCCAACCCCCTAATCTCCCCCTTGCACCACTGGTCTGACAGGTGGGGTTTCCTTTGGCATAAAATTAACATGTTTTAAAAGAGGAGCAAGTTTGGCTTTCAAATTACTTTCTAAGGAAGAAAAAATTTGTGATAATTATTTTTGAGAAATATAAGATTTAGGAGAAGTATCAACCTTCGAAATCGACTCCTTCAAACTCACCAAAAATTCTTCCAACTTGGCTAACACCTTCGAATCAGACTCTTTCTTGGAATCACCCTTAGTAGAAAGTAAATTGAAATACTCCATAACTTTTGTAACATCATCAAAAATTACATCAATCTTGGTTTGAAGAGTTGAATAATTCTGATCAAGTTTGGCAACCTCTTGTGACATTTTAGATTTGAGCTCTGGCGCTTTAACATTGACAGACTCCTGAACCTTCTTCAATTCTTCAACAAAAAGAATATGCTTTTCTTTTGCTACATCACAAAGCTTCTTAACTTCAAACTCAAAATTGTTTGCATGGAGCTTCAAATGATCATCTTGTTGTCTTTCAATATTCCCCATGGCCAACTTCAACCTATGCTCCTGTGATTTAAGCATCATATCCACCTCAATCCCAGAAATAGTACTTCGACCACAAGTATCAGCCTAAATTTGTAATAACGAATTCAACTTGTGATTTAAAATATTGAACTACTTTCTTGACATAAGCATATGATCGGGAATGTTGTCCTCCTCTGGATCGAACAGGATCTCAGCAAAAGAGACCATCACATCTACTTCATCAGGATTTTCTTTGGGAACTGACTTTTCACCCTCAGTTGATTGAGAAGAGAAAAGAGAAGTAATGGGTTGATTCATGATGTTGTTATAAGTAGGCGATATAGTTGAAGCGGGTAACGAAGTGGGAGTAGGTTTTATGAAATGGTGGTAAGGAAGTAGAAGTGTCGATGGGTGTAGTTTCGATTATGGATGACAAAGCAATGGAAATTGGAACTGATGACATTGTAATGGAAGGGTTACCTTGAGTTTCAAAATTTGACATCCCATCACACTTGTTGACATTTGTGTCCATATTAGATATGTTCACAGGGATGCCTGAAGTTCGAACATCCTCCGAAACGGATTCAGCCATTGAAACTTCAGGTGGTATGACTACTGTCTGCTCATGGATGGAAGTAGTTGAATGATCCCCCAAAGTAGTGGTTGTGTCTGTATTTGATACATTCACAAAGCCAACTAAACTAGGGATGTCAAAAAGTCCCATGGGACCCAGATCTCATGGGGGCCCCCTCCCGTTTGGGGGTATTTTTGAAAAAAATTGGGGACGGGAGCGGGTGCGGGGCATGGTTAACCCCCGCTTTACTTTCGGGGGTGGGGGCAGGGGTTGACAGTCCTGTCCCGAAACCCCCATGGGGGCTCCGTTAATAAATTATATATATTTACATATATTAATTATATAAATATAATAAACAATAGAATGATTTTTACGTACTAAAATTCAACCAAAACATGTTTTTAAGATGTTTGTATGTAAAATGTAAAATTATGCTATAAATAACTATTTGTTACCCAAAAAATAGTTTCTTTTACCTAAACAAGAACCGCTTTTAGCCCAAGTAAGGTAGCCCAAAATCAATTAGGGGCAGGGGAACGGGGGCGGGGGAACGGGAGAATTTTGGGGGCGGGGGCGGGGGCGGGGGATGCAATCCCCGTCCCGTTTGCCCCCGTTGACATCCCTAACCTAGACTTACAGTCACCTAGAAAGTTGGATTGACTGGAGAGTCCCTATGAGGTGATGCAAAGCCAATATCTGTGTTGAGAATAGGAGATTGATCACTACCATCTTCGAAAATAGTCTCTAGAACAACCTTATCCAGAGGATCTTCCAACTGCTTCTTCTTCTTCTTGATTTTATTTACCATGGCATGTTCGCTTTGTTTCTTTGAAGCAGGAGAAACAGGAGCAGGAATTTCACGAATGATCATACTCCTTCAATTGAGATGAGGTTTGCGAATCTTCTTGAGTTTCGATACAAAATCCTCTTTTGGTGAAGAGAGAGGCTTCTCATGAACTTTTTCAGCAATAGGCCTTTTTGATGAATGACGAGGTCTGTGTGTTGGCTTCTTAGTTCTTTTAAGAACTCCTATTTTCGAAGGAACCACTTCCTTTTATGTTTTGTGAATAACAGGATCTTGAACGACATTTGTAACCTTCTTGTCCACTGTCACATGATAAGACTTAGATTCTGCAGCCTTCGTTGACTTCATTGACCCTTTACCATGTTTTGAAGGACCTTCGATTCCTTTAGGCAATAAAAACCCTATTTTCATATCAGGGTTGATTGTTGACAGATAAGCACCAAGAACTGGATTACTTGGATCCACCATCCGAAGCATTGCATCAAGAATTCATGCTACTAAAGGGAAAACCACTGGATCATCTTCAACACTTTTCGGATGTTGATAGAGTGTGAACTCTACTTTTGGAACATCAGATGGGATGAGAATTCCTTCTTTCTCATACAACTCTTGTAGAATTAAACTCCAATCTCTAGCACAAGAAACACCACTTGAAACATTGGTGTGTGAGATATAGGTTCCAAAATCCTCCCATAACTTTGTAACATAATCAAGGTTTAAATCATAGTATATGTAACGCCCGCAGATCCGGGTTAGTTAATTTAGAGGCAATAGGCGTCGAAAACGACTTTTCGACAAAAGATTATTTAGAATAAATAATCTTGACCAAGTTTTAGAATATGTCACAAGGTTTCCGTACATATAAAGAACGCCGAAATCCGAGTTATAACGAAGAAGTTATGACCCGTCGAAGTTTCGCGTCGGAACCGGCACGACACCGGGAAGCGTAAATAGTAAATTTATGATAGAGCAAGATTTAGCCTTAGCGCTCTAAATGAAAGTCATAGAGTATGTTAAACTAAGAACACTGATAAAAAGAACGCCCAAATCTGACTTCGTATGAGGAAGTTATGATTTTTCGAAGTTTCGGATTAGTAGTGTACACCCCGAAATTCGAATATTAGATCGAGCGGTTTTTAGCCAACACGACCTGAACGATAATCGAAGATCTCGTTAAGAGTAGCGTAACGAGAAAAAGATGGGCAAAAACGGACATCGGATGAAGAAGTTATGAGGATTTAACGGACCAATCCTGTCCCGGCCTGTTAATAATATAAAATTTAAAATCGAGTCAAAATTAGCCGACAAAGTCTAAATGAAAGTTGTAGAGTACGTTCCCGCCTTCGTGTGGATATAAAGAACGTCAAAAAAGGAGCTCGTACGCGAAAGTTACGAATTTTTAAAGTTGGAAAGTGAAATTGCGAAGCTGATGCATGGACTGATGACGTGGCTTAATCCTGATCGTCGCTTGCTGATCACGGCTCGCTTCGGATGGCCAACATGTGGTCCTCGCATACGCCCCGCGTCCGGAGTCAGTACGCCTCGCGTACCCTCTTCTTACCTCTTCCGATGTTGCAAGCCAGCTGGTGCGAAGCTGGCACCCTTATCCGAACTTACGCCCAGCGTAAGGCTTCGGTACGCCCAGCGTAAGTCCGAAGTCTTGGCTATAAATAGAAGGCCGAGGCTGTCATTCTTCTTCACTCCAAAACCTCTTCTTTCTCTCACTAATTTCTCTCTTTACAACCCCAAACCCCCGCTAAACCCTAGATAAACCCCTTAGCACCCGAGAGAAGCCCCGAGACTCCCAAAGTTCCGAGGAAAAGGAGTCTTTCGGTTTCGAAACGCTGCTCCAATTAAGTTCCGATTTTCGATAAAATTCACTATAAGTGAGCTACGCTTTCGCAACTTTTAATATGGCTTTCAAATAATTATAGTAATGTTATTATGTCCTTAAAATAATTGTTTGGGCTATTATTATGAGTTATATTGAGTGTTATTAACGCTTATATAATAATAATAATAATAGTCAGACTATTAATTTGTCGTGGTTATCGTTAGACTAAACCCTAGTGGTATTGGCACTAGGTTTTATCGAAGGAAATTGTTTTGAGATTATCGAAGCGTTGTCCGAGTGCTGACTCACCACCTTTCAGGTGAGTGCATGGTCCCCTTCAACTTACACATAGATATGAAGTATTTACTACGTGCTATGTGTGCATATTGTCTGTTTACTTGCTGTCTATGCTCAGTGAAAGATTTTATACATGTTTTAAATGATTTAAACTATATATGTATTTTATATCTACGAAAATGTTGGGGTAAAACATGGGTAGATATAATAGATGAAATATGAGTTGGACGATGAGTTGAGAGGTGATATAGACTATGAGGTATGGGTGAGAGGTGTACGATGTGAGAAGCCTTTTTCCCAAACGATGTCCCCGTCATTCAACAAAGTATGGATGACAACCACGGACTATTCTAGACAGTCCAGTGGAACACTAGCAGGCTCGCAACCTGTAGGTGTTGTGAACGATGTGTTCACTCGGTGTACTCTAAACCTTGGTGATCATGCAGACTTTATGCCTAGACCCTGGTGATCATGCAGACTTGGTGCCAAAACCCTGGCGACTATGCAAACTTAGTGCCTATTGTATAAATTTTGGCGACTATGCAGACTTAGTGCCTAAACCCCGGTGATGATGGACTTTGTGCTTATTCCTTAGGATGATCCTTAGGAATGTATGAACGAGGAATGGCTGATTCACAGGGTAGATCCTTAAGAATAAAGAAGATAATGGGGATGGGTAATTGGGTTGATTGTTTGATTGTTTGAACATAATAATTATATTACTATGGGTTGAAAACCCTATGTACTCACCACGTTTCCCAACCTGACCCACTCAGTTTATTTATATCACAGGTGTTGATATGAAGTCACATTACATTGAGAGATTTAAGAGATGTAGATCACTAGTGTAAATAAATGTAAGTTCTGTTTATGCTTATGTTTCTGTATTAACGATGACATCCCAAACGTTTTAAAATGAATAAAATACGTTTCTTCGAAAATGTTTTAATAACGTATTTATCATGTTTTTCTGGGAACAAATTTCGCAACATTTTTATTAAAAGAAGTACTCTGATTTTTATAAAGCATAAACAAAAAAAAAATCGGTCTTTTCTGGCCGTGAAAATGGGGATGTCATAGTTGGTATTAGAGCATTAGTTTAAGCGAACTAGGAATATGGATTTATTTCTAGACTTAAACTTAGAATGCTAATCGATGATTGTGAGGTGTGAGCACTAGCTTATTTTAGGAATGATGCCTAAATTGCTTTTATGTGCTAAATGATTTGTTATGCTATAGTTTGATCGGATCTATAGTCTGTTGCCGACCGGATCTGGAAACCTTATGTGTTTAGGATTCTAAACGTACGAATACGATATTAGAACTAGCATATAAACGTTTCGTAGGGATAAGGATGATTTAAACATCAATCCTAAGTAAAGGTCTAGATTCACCTTATTCGGTGTATAGATAAAGATGACAAGGACCCATAGCGGAAACGTGAACGCAAATGGAGATAGGAACCAACCCCCAGTGGTTCAGCAAATACTTGTTGTTGAAGAAGTTGCACTTGAGCCAGTCACGACGGCCGGAGTGCAAGCGATGATCCAGGCGATGTTATATCATCAAATGGAGGAAACCATATGTTTACTCCAGCAAAATCGAGAGGAAGAGACTATTCAGATCGAACAGCCCGAGTTAAACGAAGGGCAGACTGAGGAGGGAAACTACAGTGGGATTGTTGGTCAAGCCAACCCACCGATAGTTAGGCAAAACCACCAAGATGAAGGAAATGACGGACGTGGATGCAAATACAACGATTTCATGGCATCCAAACCATCGAGTCTATCTGGAAGCTCGACGCTGGTGGAAGTCATGAACTGGATCTCTGAGATGGAGACAATGTTTGAGAGTTGCGAGTGTAGCAACAGGCAAAAGACCGCTCTCGCTGTTCCTTTGTTGAAATCTGGAGTACTAAGCTGATGGAAGCTACTAGCCGATTCGATGCCCAAAGGAAAAGCGAGCAAGATGTCATGGGAGGATTTTCTGGTGCAGTTAAAAATGCAGTACTGCTCTGAGCAGGATCTTTTGGAGATCAACAACGAGTTTCAGAATCTAAAGAAGGGAAAGATGAGTGTCATCGAGTATGCTGCAAGTTTTATGGAGAAAATGAAGCTTGTTCCTTATCTAGTTCCAACTGAGCTCTCCAAGGTCAACAAGTTTGCCCATGGATTACCAGCAGACTTTGGACCAATGGTCAAGCAAGCAACCACTTTGAAAGGAGCCATTTAGGCATCCAGGAATGTTAAGACCCAGATTAGGGAAAAAGGCCTGGAGAGAGCTGAAGTTGGCGAGAAAAGGAAGCATGAAGGATCTTCAAAATCCAACAAAGAAAAGAAATTCTCAAAGACTAAAGAAGGAGGAGGAGGTGAAACCAAGTGGTGCGAGAAGTGTAAAAAGAAGCACTTCGGGAAATGTGGCGAGGAGGTGACTTGCTACAAATGTGGAAAGACAGGGCATTACGCCAGCAAGTGTGTGTCCAACAAGAAGGTGTGTTATGGATGTAACAAAGAAGGGCATATTTCTAGGGATTCTCCGGGGAAAAATAAAGCGGCAAGACCAGAAACGCCACCGAGGCCAAGGGCATTCCACATGATCCTCGACGAAGCAGAAAACCATGCAAGGAATCAAGGATGAGGACTTCATATCCGAAGATCAAGATATGCAGTAGCCATAGTATCATATGATGTAGCCCATTAGAGGTATAGTCCAGGGTGAACTTGAACGCCTATGTAATAGTTTCAAGAAATAATAAAATCTTCGTTTTGTTATCTGGTGTGTTAAATTGTTATGTGATGACTTGGAAAACTGCGAGACGAAACTTGGGACGAGTATGAGTAGGTGTGAATGGTAGTAGAGGCCTATACTACCGGAAGCACAGGACTCACACTTGGATCAGGGAAAGTCACAAGGTTACCAAGAAGCTAGTAATTGCTTTCATTTTATTCAAGTATGTCGTTACCATTGTTTCGGTAATGACTAAGAAAATTATTGTTATCCCGACCCTAGTGGTCATGTCACATTGAGTCCGACTACGATGAGTAGGTTACGTGGTTCAGAGAACCAAGTTTGATGTAGCGTCTGACTTTAACCAAACAATTGAAATCAAAGCGACCAATAGAAGTATCGCGCTCGATGCTAAAGAAGTTGGTAGCTAGAAATGCTACATGTTAAAGTGTGATTATATCACATTAGAACATGAAGGAAGGCATAGTCTGTTTTAGAATTTAACTCTAAGAGACCTGAGTCTAAACGTGCATCACATGATGATAGGTCATTATTTGGAGTCTAACCTGAGGTAGAGAGCAGGTGCACGATCAAGTACTGATTACAGTCAATAAGTCTAAGAGATAGACTTGAAGGAATATAGAAGTTATAATTATTACCTAGAATGAAGGGATGACGTAAGGAGTCATCATACGACCCTGTTTCATTGATGATTCTGGGACGTAATCATCCTAAGGGGGAGATAATTGTAACGCCCGCAAATCTGGGTTAGTTAATTTAGAGGCAATAGGGGTCGAAAACGACTTTTCGACAAAATATTATTTAGAATAAATAATCTTAACCATGTCTTAGAATATGTCACAAGGTTTCCGTACATATAAAGAACGCTGAAATCTGAGTTATAACGAAGAAGTTATGACCCGTCGAAGTTTCGCGTCGGAACCGGCACGGCACCGAGAAGCGTAAATAGTAAATTTATGATAGAGCGAGATTTAGCCTTAGCGCTCTAAACGAAAGTCATAGAGTATGTTAAACTAAGAACATTGATAAAAAGAACGCCCAAATCTGACTTCGTATGAGGAAGTTATGATTTTTCGAAGTTTCGGATTAGTAGTGTACACCCCGAAATTCGAATATTAGATCGAGCGGTTTTTAGCCAACAAGGCCTGAACGAGAATCGAAGATCTCGTTAAGAGTAGCGTAACGAGAAAAAGATGGGCGAAAACGGACATCGGATGAAGAAGTTATGAGGATTTAACCGACCAATCCTGTCCCGGCCTGTTAATAATATAAAATTTAAAATCGAGTCAAAATTAGCCGACAAAGTCTAAATGAAAGTTGTAGAGTACATTCCCGCCTTCGTGTGGATATAAAGAACGTCAAAAAAGGAGCTCGTACACGAAAGTTACGAATTTTTAAAGTTGGAAAGTGAAATTGCGAAGCTGATGCATGGACTGATGACGTGGCTTAATCCTGACCGTCGCTTGCTGATCACGGCTCGCTTTGGATGGCCAACACGTGGTCCTCGCATACGCCCCGCGTCCGGAGTCAGTACGCCCCGCGTACCCTCACCTTACCTCTTCCGATGTTGCAAGCCAGCTGGTGCGAAGCTGGCACCCTTATCCGAACTTACGCCCAGCGTAAGTCCGAAGTCTGGGCTATAAATAGAAGGCCGAGGCTGTCATTCTTCTTCACTCCAAAACCTCTTCTTTCTCTCACTAATTTCTCTCTCTACAACCCCAAACCCCCACTAAACCCTAGATAAACCCCTTAGCACCCGAGGGAAGCCTCGAGACTCCCAAAGTCCCGAGGAAAAGGAGTCTTTCGGTTTCGAAACGCTGCTCCAATTAAGTTCCGGTTTTCGATAAAATTCGCTGTAAGTGAGCTACGCTTTCGTAACTTTTAATATGGCTTTCAAATAATTATAGTAATGTTATTATGTCCTTAAAATAATTGTTTGGGCTATTATTATGAGTTATATTGAGTGTTATTAACGCTTATATAATAATGATAATAATAGTCAGACTATTAATTTGTCGTGGTTATCGTTAGACTAAACCCTAGTGGTATTGGCACTAGGTTTTATCGAAGGAAATTGTTTTGAGAGTATCGAAGCGCTGTCCGAGTGCTAAGTCACCACCTTTCAGGTGAGTGCATGGTCCCCTTCAACTTACACATAGATATGAAGTATTTACTACGTGGTATGTGTGAATATTGTCTGTTTACTTGCTGTCTATGCTCAGTGAAAGATTTTATACATGTTTTAAATGATTTAAACTATATATGTATTTTATATCTACGAAAATGTTGGGGTAAAACATGGGTAGATATAAAAGATGAAATATGAGTTGGACGATGAGTTGAGAGGTGATATAGACTATGAGGTATGGGTGAGAGGTGTACGATGCGAGAAGCCTTTTTCCCAAACGATGTCCCCGTCATTCAACAGAGTATGGATGACAACCACAGACTATTCTAGACAGTCCAGTGGAACACTAGCAGGCTCGCAACCTGTAGGTGTTGTGAACGATGTGTTCACTCGGTGTACTCTAAACCTTGGTGATCATGCAGACTTGATGCCTAGACCCTGGTGATCATGCAGACTTGGTGCCAAAACCCTGGCGACTATGCAGACTTAGTGCCTATTGTATAAATTTTGGCGACTATGCAGACTTAGTGCCTAAACCTCGGTGACAATGGACTTCGTGCTGATTCCTTAGGATGATCCTTAGGAATGTATGAACGACGAATGGTTGATTCTTAGGGTAGATCCTTAAGAATAAAGAAGATAATGGGGATGGGTAATTGGGTTGATTGTTTGATTGTTTGAACATAATAATTATATTACTGTGGGTTGAAAACCCTATGTATTCACCACGTTTCCCAACCTGACGCACTCAATTTATTTATATCACAGGTGTTGATATGAAGTCACATTACTCTGAGAGATTTAAAGAGATGTAGATCACTAGTGTAAATAAATGTGAGTTCTGTTTATGCTTATGTTTATGTATTAACGATGACATCCCAAACGTTTTAAAATGAATAAAATACATTTCTTCGAAAATGTTTTAATAACGTATTTATCATGTTTTTCTGGGAACAAATTCCGCAACATTTTTATTAAAAGAAGTACTCTGATTTTTATAAAGCATAAACAAAAAAAATCGGTCTTTTCTGGCCGTTAAAATGGGGATGTCACAGTATAATCCAACGATCAAAGCATATATCTCCAATTTGGATTTGTCAAGACTAGCAC
Source organism: Lactuca serriola (assembly GCF_051521515.1). NCBI lineage: Eukaryota > Viridiplantae > Streptophyta > Magnoliopsida > Asterales > Asteraceae > Lactuca > Lactuca serriola. The sequence continues at coordinate 69,808,530 of NC_136410.1, forward strand.
TTCGACCTGTGAGACAACATAGAAAAATCCCAAATTTTTTTTCTAGATACAGGGTAAAGAAGACTTCTTCAACTGACCGATTCCAGTGAGTGGGGGTTGATGACCCATTTCATTGAACATATGTATCACCTATTCATTCGTCACTTCATAAAACGGACCAGTGTTTGGAAGTTTCATGATCTGTGCAAAGTGTTTCTTCGTGAGGGTATACTTCTTTTCATTCGTAAGTTAAACGTCACGACTTTGGAGGTTTTATTGAACACAACAGTAGATCTGGCCAATGATAACCAAGTCTTGGGCATTGAAAAAGAAGAAATAATGAGTGTTGATAGCACAAAGTGATTAAGAGTAACGATCAACATTTGTAACTCTTCTGGGTACTTGGAAATATTTGGTTGAACTCAGTAATTAGAACTCTGAATCTTCAACAGGGGTTGAGATGTGGCTTCATCAGTAGTTTGTGATGGATCAACATTACCAGTTGGTGCCGCCATTGTTAGGGTTTTGGAGAATTGATTTGAAGTAATGAGTAGAAGAAAAGAAGATTTGGGGAAAAATTACACCAGATTGCGTAAAGGTTTAATTTTAGTTCACCAAATTCCTTTTATACTCGATGTAGAATATTGAATTTGAAACGACCTCCAACAAAAATCTACCACATGGTGTCTTGGATAGTGGTTCATTTGCCGTAAAAGTCGCCACGCCTAAAAAGTAATGAGCACTTTTTCCTGGAAAACCGTGAAGAACCAAACCATCACATCCATCAAACTGTTCATTTTCCCCAAGAGGATAAGAACAGTCACTGTGCCTTCTTTTCAAGGCTGGGCTCATTCGATTTTGGGATGAAAAATGAAATCATTGCCAGACTTGTGAAATCTAGGTTTGAGTTTGTATTACCCAAGGCCTCAAGGATTTCTGTGCAAATGTTGGAATCTAGGTAAAAAAAGTGCGTACAGTGTGAGTTCAATGATCACTTCATTCAATATCAAGAGAGATATCAAACTGCTTGTGTGGTATCCCGTGAAATATAATCGAATACTCGTAAAGGAGTATCGATGGACTTCTTTTATTTAGGCTTCGAAGGTAGGCTTAAATTTGTTCATAATCACAACTTAACATAAGTGTGAGTTCAATGATCAAAATTACATGTATTGCCAATGTAGTCAGGGACAAGCGGAGGTGAGATAAAATTATAAAGTGACAAAGATACGAACTGATATTCCGACGGAAATCATATTAAAAAGAATAAAAAAATAAGTATTGGATCATGTTGGGCAAAAAAGTCTTGGTTAAAGAACATTTTATCAAGATCACGCAAAGTAAGAGGAATATAATTTTGAGTATCGAAGAAATGTACTGAAACAAATGTTTCATGAAAATCTTGAACTTAAAGTTCACCGTCAATTCCTTTATGAGTTGGGAATGTTGGGTTTCACCATCATCACGGACTCGTGAATCAGGAACATGAACATAGACTTGTGTGGTATCTACATTTTGATTGGTTTCTACCAGAGATGTAGAGGATACGCAAGTGAAGTGTGTGAATAGTGAAGAACTAAGTTGGTGAAAAAGATTGGTTAAGAAACATAGTGTACCTCTGCGAATGATATGGACATAGCAGAAATCTCTTAACTCAAGATGAGAAGAGAATGGTAGCTCGTTGACTAATGTGAATATAGCCTGATTGGGAAGGAAACCTTGTAATGAGTGACCCATTAAGGCTTGGAAATACATTAAGTCTATGAGGATTAGGTCGACATACAACAACATGCTTCCAGGGACACCTAACTAATGCAAAGATTCAAAATTATACCTGTCCCCCAGTCACGAAGCAATGTCCACCATAGTACATCGGTTAAGAACTACACGGTAAATTGTTTAACACACAAAAGAAAAAAAAATATTTTTGGATTTTTGTTTTGAAAAATGAAAAAACAAAAATAAGAAAATATTTTTGGAATTTTTGTTTTTAAATTAAAAAGACAATAATAAAAAATCGTTTTGGAAATTTTGTTTTTGAATTAAAAAGACAAAAATAAGAAAATCTTTTTGGAATTTTTGTTTGAGGAAAACAAAAGTAAAAACACTAAAATGTTACCAGACATTCGAAGTGAAAAGTATCTACGTCCAAACATGATACTTCGAAACAACAAGTCTTTTCAGACAACGAGGCAGGATCTGGCTTTTCAGACAACGAAGGGAGTCAAACGTTGAATTAATAGTGAACAATAACTTCTGAATCCCTCAGCGGTGTTTCGACTCCTCGTTATTTCACTATGAAGACAAGCTTAGAATAGCAGTTGCATCAAGCATTCCTAATCCAGACAAGATCCTTAGAAAAGATTTCTCATCCAAAGGCTTTGTAAAAACATCAGTAAGTTGATCCGTTGTTTTCACAAAGTGAACCTCTATATTTCCATCCTCGACATGATCCTTGATGAAATGATAGCGAAGTGCTATATGCTTGGTCTTTGAATGTTGCACCGGATTATGACAGATGCATATTGCACTTTATGAATCACAATACAACGATATCCTTTTCATGTTGATTGCATCATCATGAAGTTGACTTTGTATCCATTTGACCTGAGAAGTGCAAGCTACAACAGCAACATATTCTGCTTCTACTGTGGAAATCGAAACACAAGTTTGTTTCTTTGATTGCCAGCTAACAAGCTTCCCGTCCAAAAGTTGACATCAACCAGAAGTGATTTTTCTGTCGAGTTGACACCCACCAAGATCTACATCGGAAAACACCTTAACAAAGAAACCTATCTTTGAAGGGTACCATAAAACCAAAGACATTATCCCTTTGTGATATTGAAAGATATTATTTACGGCTGTTAGATGGGGTTCCCTGGGATTCAACCGATACCTGGTGCAATTGCAAACAACGAATATAATGTCAGGTCTATAAGAAGTTAAGTATAGTAATGATGCAATCATGTTTCAGTACAACGTAATATCGACAACAAGCTTGTCCAACGAAGATCCTAAGTGTGTGCCGACAACCATTGGTACTCGTAATTTCAAACTATTTGTCATTCTAGACTTCTCAAGAAGATTGCGAGAATACTTCTCTTGATTTCTGAAAATTCATTCTCTGCTTTGACGAATATTCAGTCCTATACAATTATTGATCTTACCCATCATAGTCATCTCAAATTGACTTTTCATCATATGCTTAAATTTTCTAGACAATGAAGGGCCAGTCGAACAAAAAATAATATAATCTACATAATTTTGAATGAGTATCAAGTGATCCCCCCACTTTCTTTCGAAATAAAGTGGGATCAACAGATTCTTGTTTAAATTTCGAGAGTTTCAAGAAATTGGTAAGAGTTGCATACCAGGCTCGAGGTGCTTATTTTAATCCATAAACTGCTTTATTGAGTATATAGCAATGATTAGGGTATTTTTCATTTACAAAACCTGATGGTTGTTCAACATACACAGTCTCTTCTAATACTCCATCGAGAAAAGCACACTTGATATCCATCTAATAAACATAGAAGTCTTTGTGTGTTGCATAAGCAAGAAATATTCAAACAACCTCGAGTCTCGCGATAGGGGAAAAGGTTTCATCATATTCAATACCTTCTTGTTGTGAATACCCCTTAACAACCAACCTTGCGTTGTTCCAAACCACATTCCTTCTTTGTCAGTTTTATTTTTAAATATCCATTTTAAGCCTATGACTGATACATCATCAAGTTTTGGAACAAGTCTCCAAACCTTGTTTCTTCGAATTCAGCAAGTTCAGATGGAAATAACCCAACCATGATCTTCCAAAGCAGCCTTTACTGATTTCGGTTCTATTTTGAAATAAAAACATTAAAAATGCAATATTTTTGAAGCACATTTAATACCTCATTTTTAGCACGAATCTGGGCTCTTGTCAAAACTCAAGCTTGAGGATCACCTAGAACTTTTTCTTTTGGATGATTTCGTGTCCATCTATCCACTGGTGGATATGTAGGATCGAAATCCAAAGGTTCATCTTCAAACATTTCATCCATTTCAGAACCTTCACCTGTATTAGACACACAATCAGTTACATCATGAAAAACATCAGTTTGTCCATTTGAATTAATAGGTATAAATCCATTTTTCTCCCCCTCGACAATTGGATTGAAATTGTGATGCTCCCCCTCGACATCAGCATTCGAACATCCATGCTCCACCTCGACATTAGCATTTGAATGTCTATTCTCCCCCTTAAAAGTAGAATTCAAGTGTTCCTCTCCACTTGATCACCTTGCAACATTGGGTGACTTTCGACATGTATTAGATAGTTTGTTGTTGAATGTGAAACATCATCCTCTCGAGTTATCATCGAATCATCTGAATGTTTCGATGCTTTAGAAATCTTATTATCATTAGCATGAAGTTCTGCATCTGTTTTCCTGTCATGAGCACCAAAAATTAAGTCATAATCAAAATTGACAGAATTAGCATATTTTGACTCGTCATTTGTTTCTGTGATGATTAGCTTCTGTTCAAAAGTCTTTTCGACACGTTTGACATAGTAATCATGAAAGTTAGATTAAAAGTTTATTCAATCTTTCTTGTCCGCTTATTCAACACCCGATATGCAACTGATTTATGTGAATACCCCAAAAATATCCCTTCATCATCTTTGGACTGAAATTTCGAAAGGTTATCTTTGAGATTCATTATAAAGCATATGCAACCAAAAACTTGGAAAAATTTCACATTTGGCTTTTTATTGTTAAAGATTACGTATGGTGTGATATTAAAATGATGATGAATAAATGATCGGTTTTGAGTGAAACATGTTGTCGAAACTGCTTCTGCCCATAGATATTGTGGTAGATTTGCATAGGTAAGCATGGTCACTTTGTTGAGGTATGTAAGGAGATGAGAAATAGTGCGTAATCCCTAGATCATCCAAAAATGAATCAAGAATGTGATTCTTGAATTCAGAGCCATTATCACTGTTGATCTTTCTGACTTTCTTTCTTAAACTGAGTTCAATGTGCTTGATGAAATCAATAATTACTTAAGCAGTTTCTGACTTCTAAAGAAGAAAGTAAACCTAAGTAAACCATGAAAAATCGTTGATGATGACCAAGATTTACCTCTTCTTGTTGAGAGTCTCAACGGTCTCAGGTCCACAAAGACTAATGTGAAGAAGTTCCAGAGGTTCAATGATCTTCAAATCAATGACTATTGGATGACCTTCACAGTGTTGCTTCCCCTATTCACATGCTGCACATAACAAATAATTATCCAATTTTAAAACATGTAAGCCTCGAACAAGATCATTTCCCACCAATTTGTTCAGATTTTTGAAATTCAAGTGAGACAGTTTACGATGCCACAGCCAGCTCAAATCAGACGATGCCTTAGATAGTAAGCAAACAGAAGGTACACCAATGATTGGCTTGATATCGAGAGTAAACATATCACCTTTCCACTTAGACTTGAGTAAAACCTCTTTGGTTTCTATGTTCGAAATGACACTACCTTCCTCGTCGAAGACCACTTGATTACAAGTGCCTACAACAAGTTGTGAAACACTAACCAAGTTGTGTTTAAGACCTTCGACGTATGCCACTTGATTGACTGTAAACTTCCCATTTGTAACTTTCCCATAGCCTTTAACCTTGCATTTTTTATTATTTCCGAATTTCACAACTCCAACATTTTCCAAACTTCTATAATCTCACAAATTTTCATTCCGACCAGTCATGTGACGTGAGCAACCACTGTCAATGTAACAATGTTCATTGTATTGCTCGTCACACAATACCTGCGAATAATGTAAACATTTAGGTCCCCAGGCTTTTTGGGTCCTTGGTGATTAGAGTGAAGTGCCTTATGAAATGAAGAACCTAACACCCAATTTTGAACCTTAGATTTCAAACTATCGATCAAGTCGACTTCTATAGACTTAGGTATCAAAATAAAATCATTCATTGGTCTAGGTTCAATACTAACTTTCCCTTTTTCATTAGTAGTTCATTTTGCCTCAACTTTTTTTTGGGAACAACCTTCCATTTTCGGATAGAAGGATTTGATTCCATTGACAAAGAACTCCCAGTTGATGACTCATTCAAGTAGCTTTCATAAGCATACCTGATTTCTTCTTCAGAAAACTTACCGGATTGATAAGGCTTTCCTTTTTCTTCGAGCCAAAGATTGATATGCTTCGTGTCGGTTTTCCCTTTTAAAAATGAAGCTTTGACTTGCTGCTTCGAACCAGGATTGTAAAAGTGAGGTTCTTTTGGTTTAAATGGTTTGTTTCTCTTGCCTTTGACATCTAGCTTTTCCAAATCTCGTTTTGGAAAATAATAGTTTTGCATGAGTTTGATAACGGTTTTGAAAGAGTATGTTATAGCTTACAGATGTACGATTACAAACTTGTTGTCCATTCGATAATCGTCTTTGATTTTGAAATTGATGAAAATGTCTTTGTTCATTTTGTTGAAAACCATTTCTATGAAAATTGTTTTGTGAAAACCTTACATTTTGAAGATTAGGAACAAAAAATTCCTTTGTTGTTGGTTTTGAACAAAATTCTCATTTCTTGGTTTTTGGACATTTGGTTTTCGAATTAGTGTTTGAACTTTTGAATGAATTTTTGAAAAATCATTTTGTTTCTGAGCGGGTTTGTTCTGAGAAAAAGGCTTATTTTGTGAAAAAGTCTGAACTTGTTCAGTCATTTTCTGGTCAGACGATTTTTGTGAAATATCTTTTTGTTTCTTAAACGACTTAATATTTTTCCAATAAACCTTGTTTCGTGCTTTTAACATCGAAATGCCTTCTTCTTTTGAAACTTTTTGAATTTTATCATTGAAAAGTTGTGCTTTAGCCTTTTGATTTCGAGAAACTGGTTGATTTGTTTGTTTGTCATCATTTTCTTTTTCTGTCTTTATTTTCCAAGTTTGTTTTGGTTTTTTCTTTTGAAAAGTGGATAAGTTCTTGTTAAGAGTATTTTCAACCGTTCTTTGGCTTGAGAAAAACCCTTCTTTCAAAACTCCTTTTTTATCGTCAAGAATAATTTTGTTAATTTTAGGATTCACTTTGTCTCCATTTCCTGTAGTGACAAACACCTAACTGGGAAACACCACATCATCGATGCATTTGAAATTTGATAAACAAATGAGTTCGATTCGAGATAATGAGGACCTTTTTCCTTCATCACTTTTTTTGAATTTCTCTGGTTCTCATAAACTTGACCGACATGACCTCTGGGAATAGTTGTTTCTATTGGAACATCTTCTTCATCATTATCACTATCAGTTTGATTATCTTCAACAATCACACGATCATAGTCATGAACTTTTAATGTAGAGGATTGGTTAGTGTTAGACTTTTCCAACGAATCATTACAAATTTCTTTACCCTTAGTCATTGATGTGACATTAATGACAGAGTAACTGTGAACAATCAACAACTTCCTCCTCCTCAATTTCACTGATATTGTCAGATTCGTCTTTGATATCAGCAAAATTGTGTTGAGAGTCAGATGTCAAATTCCCAGTCTTTTTCAAAAAAAAAAATATTTTTTTGGTTTTGGTGAAGGTCACATTCACAATATGTACCAAATTATTAGTATCTAAACATTTGTCTATTTTAACAATACCATATGCATAAGAATCATTTGGAACTTTGTCAAATTCAGAAATCTTTTCTCACAATCATAGGATGTTGAATCTATTTTATCCATTTCGAATACCAAGAAGGGCATTAGTTTCCTATGTTGTTCCTTACTAATGTCAGAGGAGTGATGTAAATCTATTATTTTAGCATACAATCTCTTAGTTGAATTGCAGTAAATGTCACATTGTTTCATCAAAATACAATTATTTGTTCTAACATGATCCCTATCAATAGTAACATTTTTCAATATCAACTCAAGATTTTCTACTCTACTCCTCTTTGACTCCAATTGTTTTTGTGTTTCTATCACTAAGGACTTAGATTTTTCAGCATCACTACTAACAGAAATAAGCACGTCATTAACATATGAAATAGTATCATCAAAATAAGATAAAACATTATCATATGAACTAAGAGGAATATCAAAGGATTCGAGAAGAGAACGTACCTTCGAAGTCATCAGATATTTTTCTGCTCCAGTAGAAACAATACACTTCCCAGTCACCTTCTCCTCATCCTGACTTCTCTCTTCATACCTCGCATACATTGCTCCATGTGTGAGATTTTTCATCTCTTTGTCATCTGATCCAGATGACCAAATTTGATAAGTACCATCCCCATCACCACTTCCCTTTGCTACAAGCGACATCCCCTTCATCCTTGTTCCCACTTCCTCCAACCTTTCAACATAATAGGCTTAATCCTTCACTCTATCCTTCTTCTACTCTCTTTTCCTCAACATGCAGTCAACTGCCAAATGGTTCGCACCATTGTAGTAGTTGCCATAAAAGGAGAGTCTCCTTTTAACTTCTTCTCCACCTTCTCACCAGTAACCTTAATCTCTTTCTTCTCAACCTTCGACCCTATTGGAATAGTGTCCAAGGTCATTAACTATTCATAATATTTCTAATAATAACAGGTCCTTTTGGGTTTCCCTCAAGACCCAAATTGAGTTGAATAAATAAAGGAGAGATGGGTTTATTAATTATTATGGTTAATAATTAATTAGAAACTAATTGGCAATATATTTTAGAAATATATTTTAGGAATTAATTAGCAGTTTAATGTTTTCTTCTTTGTTTTTATGTTTTCTAGGGTTGATGTAATTAGCATGAAGCCATAGATCCATAGGATGCATGTACACTTAGGTATATCGTAGTTTCGATTCTTTCGCTGCCTAGTTTAGAGTGTATTTGATGCATAGAAAATCCAATAGACTATTCTCTAACATTCTTCCCAGATGATGAGTTTCCCTTGAGATCGATGTTTCCTTGAACTTCGGATTGAAGGGCTTCTTAAAGAACTTCTTAACTTTGTTGTCAGAATAATATGCCACAACTTCATATTCTGAATTCATGAGAAAACCTACATCACCAAAACCATCAATCTCAGCAGATTCGACTTCAGACTCTTTTCCTGAAACCTTCAAAATCAATGCACGAGAACCTCCCAAATTCATTTTTCCTTCTTTAGCTATTTCGTTGATCTCACTTTCATGAGCCTTTACAACATTATAAAAATCTCCTAGCGAATAGTTATCGAAGCTCTATTGTGTCTTGATCATCAAAGTAATGCTTCTCCATTTCTTTCGAAGTCCCATTACGAAGGTGAGATTGTAGTCAAGAGTAGAACGATTGACTCCATATCGATTACACTTGAAGTTCAACTCGTTAAGACGATCATATTAGAGTTCGATAGTCTCATTCTCCTTCTGCTTGAATTCTCCTAATTCTAGCAAGCATTGCTTCACTGAGCTCTTTCTAGTCTTCTCACTTCCCTGATACTTCTCTTTCAATATATCCCATATCTCCTTTGTTGTTTTGCAACCACGTACATAATTGTAAACCACCAATTGAAGAGCACCACGTAGTTCACACAAGCATTTCTTATCATTTGCCTTTTGTTTGTTAGCTTGCAGAACAACATCAGTACATGAACTAGCAGTTCCAACCTGTTCTAGCCTCCCTGGACGATAGTCTCCACCTGTTAGACAGCACCACAGATCTTCATTGATCCCATTGAGATAATCTTCCATCCTATCCGCTCATTGCTCGTAATATTCAGGAATCAGCATCGACATTTCGGTTAAGAACCGAGAAGATGAGAGAAATCATTGTATTCATGTTGAAGTTCGCCATTAATGTACAAACAAAAATGATGAAAAACTTTAGACAGAAGAATCTAATGAATTAATCTTTCAGAAAACAGTCAATGAGCATTCGATTTATCAAAAGAAACGTTGAATCGAATCAAAACAGTTGATCAAAAAAGATTTTCTAGATCAAAAGTGCGGAATATTTCTGAATCGAGAATAACGATTCAAAACTTTTGAAAACACGAGAAAATCAGAAATCAACTGAGAGAATCCTGATCTGATACGAAATGTAGTTCGTATGAATCAAATGTAAAGAATGAAATCAGAGTATGAATTAAATCAAGAACAAAAAACATAAATATAATATGTTTGGCTCTTTATTGCTTCTGAAAGAGTTAAGTGTTTCTAAGTTCACAAAAGTTACACTAACTCATATACTTACCCCTATTTATGGGAGTTAACAGAAGCACAAAAAATACGTAAGGGTTAAAACACTTAAGCTTCAAACTTCTAAAATGCCCTTATGAAATACGTACATCGAATACGTGAATTCAGACTTCGAAACTAAACATGACAAAAAACGTTTGGACATCTCACAACACATTTGGAACTCTACGTCTGTTCAAAAAGATAATTAGGAGTTGGAGCCAACATGAGATTTCTCAGTTTCTTCCATGAAACGATTCATTCATAATGAGACTAGTTGGTTACTAATGTCTTCACTAAGTAGAACATTCTTGGGCCACTTATAGTAATATTTTGATTTGGAAAGTCACTTGCCACAAATGTTTACTAGATATAATTTACAAGGAAGAAGTGTGGACGTTGATTATCTTTTATGCATGTCATGTGATTTGGATGTGAAAGTAAATACCATATATTCTTCCATTGGTCTTTTGTAAACGACATATGGAAATATATTATGTTGTGGTGGGGCATTGATAACCCGAATTTCATTGGATTATCCTATTTACATTCATGGTTAGACAATTAGAGCATTGGTATCATTTCTAGAATAGGTTTGGAGGTAGTGATTCTCATGGCTAGTTGGTGTATTTGGAGATTCCGGGATGCTACTTTGTCCCAACCTACTAAAGAACACAAATTTCTATTGGAGACAGTTGTAATGCAATCGTCTTACTTGATTTACAATAAGAGTAAAAAAATTAAAGCCTATTGAGTTGAGTAGTTTCAAAACCAAATCAACCATTAGCTTTGTCGTTTTTGTAATGTTTTTTTCTAACATCTTCCAATATTTAAACCTAAGGACTTGGAAACCAAGCATCCATATAACTAACAAAGATGCATAATTCAACTCACACTTCAACAGTTTTACATGTCTAAATTGATTTCTATCCATGGTCCATTTTAAGTAATAATCAAATATGCTATTTACTGAAAATATTACTAATCTAAACTAAAAACACAATCTAACTTTTTTAGACTAATAATCAATTACCTGTAACATCCTATTTACTAGTATATGTAGGGCTAATGTCATAAAAACCCTCAAGTTTTCAGGGTTCTGTCGGTTTTGCCCAAAGTTGAATTTTATGTCCGTTTTTACCCTAACATTTTCTAAAAAATGTTTGGTTTTACCCTTTTACCAGTGATAATAGGTTACCATTATATTAACTTCGCAAAAAAAAAAAAACCCTTAAATTTATAGTTTTTTTTTTTATGTTTTTACACTTAAGTTTATAAATTTTTTTTTACACTTTTACCCTATGTATTTTTTTCATATTATACGTATTCAAGCAGAAAAATCATATTTATATACGAAAAAAATTTAATTAAATATTGTATTTACATTTTTCTAATGTTATTTCTTTATATATATATATATATATATATATATATATATATATATATATATATATATATATATCTGTGTGTGTGTGTGGGGGGGGGGGGGGGGGGGTTGTTGGATAAACCATTTAAGATGTAAAAAAACAAATTAATATGTTTTTAGAACTACAAATACGTATTTTTATGTATTTAAGAATATACATATCAATAAATAAAACTTAGTCATTCATAAACATGTTTATATAAATATATACATATATTTTTAGAAGTGTAAATATGTATTTTGATATATGTTTTTTTTAAAGTATAAATATATTTTTAGAAGTATAGATACATATTAATATATACAAATGTAAAAATATGTATTTATACTTCTAAAAACTATATCTATAAAACACATATTTATAATTCTAAAAATATTATTTATCTTTTTAAATGATATAATCATGCAAAAACACACACACACAAACAAACAAACATATATATATATATATATATATATATATATATATATATATATATAACATTCAAAAAATATGTATACAATATTTAATTAAATATTTTTTCATATATAAACACGATTTTTCTGCATTAATATCTATATTATGAAAAAAATATACTTATGGTAAAAGTGTAAAAAAAAAATTATAAACTTAAGGGTAAAAACACAAAAAAATGGTAAACTTAAGGGGTTTTTTTTTGCGAATTTAATATAATGGTAACCTGGAAAACCTGTTATCACCGGTAAAAGGGTAAAACCGAATAGTTTTTCGAAAATGTTTAGGTAAAAACAGACATAAATTTCAACTTTGGGCAAAACCGACAAAACCCTGAAAACTTGATGGTTTTTATAACATTAACCCGTATAGGTAAGCTGATTCATATATAATAGTTTCTTTGCCATGAAAAACAATTAATGTTTTAATTAGGCTGTATAATATGTAAAAAAAATATGTTTTTGTTGTATATAACAAAACCTATAATGTACAATATATATATATATATATATATATATATATATATATATATATATATATATATATATCTTCTACCCTAATAAATAAGAATGGTTTTGTCACATGTCATTCTCTCATTCAATTAGCCACATGTCATTTTGTCTTAATTTTGAGATATATTTATTTTCCATTTGTCATTTACTTCATTTTTTATTTTCAATATATCATTAATATAACTTCCATAAATTAAACCTACCATATTGACTATGAATTTCAAATTTCAAATTCTAAATTTTAATTTCAATTTCAAATAAATTTACAATCTAAACCTTTGTGTTTAGCATTTTGTTATAATTTACCCGTTTAGTACACAAATTTGATAACTAAACACATAATTTTAATTTATTTATTTTTTGCATGTTTTTTTCTCATAATTTTCAGTTATCTCAAATTTCAAATTCAAATAAATTTTCATTTAATCATTTATATTAACATTTTGTTTTAATCAACCCGTATAATATACGGGTCTCACACCCCTAGTATATATATATATAATTTTCTCAAAGTAAGGAACTTGGAACGAAAGATAATTGTTTTCCTCCACCTGGTGCAGTTACATGTGATCATGTTGAGAATTACGAATTGCTTCAAACCTTTGAATTCTGTTGTATTTAAAGTTTTATCAAAAAGCTATATTATAAATATAGTGGGATATTTGTACCAGTAACCCATGAATACATATCGGTTGATCTTTAAGACGACAATTGACCTTTAACAAAGCCTTGTTTCAAATGAACATTTGACATGAAAAAATATCTAACGAGACTGAATTCTTGATATGACATACACCCAAACAAGAACCAAATTCATGGATTAATTTCAGAGGCGAGCATTGAATATTTAAACCCGACATAAACCAACTCCTTTATGAGATTAGGCCAAATTTCGAAATTAGGTTTCAAAAAACACATATATGTTGATTAATGCTTGATTAGGGATGATACATGCCATAAACAAACAAGGAAACGTTATTTCTACTTGAGCATAACATAGATGGCAAAAAGCAACATGCTACCCAAGTAAAGCCATCGTGTTGCAAACAATGACACACTTAGGTTGTGGGGGTATGGTGTGTGGGAACATATTAGTTTCCCCAATGTTTTAAAAACCGGTTTTTTAATTGAACCGGTATGGTGACCGGTTCCCGGTTTAACCGGTTCGACCGTCGGGTGAACCGGTTTTTATATTTTTCATGTTTTTTTCTATTTTCGTACACATACGCACATATAGAAATTATGAATTTAATGTTTACAAGTTTAAACATTAAACATACACATAAAAATAAGTTATAGATGAATCCAAATACATTAAAATAACACATAAACATAAGTTTTAGTGTTTTACATCAATCCATATACGTCAAAAAGAAAATAAAATATAATACCGAAACGAAATATAGTTTTTGATGAATACAAACACATTAAAAGAATTTATAACATATACCATATGATTTTATTTAGAGAAAACTAAATAAATTTGAAAAAAAAATCTTCAAAGTTTATTATGTAAATGGTTATTTTTCATGTGTTTTTATTTGGTTTAACCGGTTCAACCGATTTATTTTGACCGGTTCAACCAGTTTTTTCTATAAACCGGCCGGTTCAATCCAGTTCAGAAATCAATGTAAAACCGGTGATACTTGAACCGCTCCCTCTTCCGATTCCCGGTCCAACCGGTTCGACCGACCGGTTAAAACCGGTTTTTAACACATTGAGTTTCCCACATTTCTAATTTATTTTTCCTAAAATCTCATCATCATCTTGTTACTGTCATCCTCCCTCACCACTTCCTATTTGACCCCTCACTTTCTCTAACATTTCTAATTTAGTTCTAAAAATTAAAACATATACAAGATTAATTTACGAAATAAAAATAAAAATAAATACAAGGTTACACTACAAAAAAACTAGCCTTTAGCGGCAACAAAAATCGTCGTAATTGAACACGCGTGTCGTCGCTAAAGCGACACCGCAATTGGTTTGTAGCTAATAGCCGTTTGTCGTCTCTAATACGACATGTCGTCCCTAATACACGATTGTCGTCGCATATAATGTCGTCTCTATTAATATTCCGGCAACCGGGCGGAGTTTTTCCGGCAAACCTCCCCGGAGGTTTGGGTCGTCGCAATTGATCGTAGTCGTCCTTAAAGGCGTCGCTGCTAATGTTTTTTTTTTTTTTTTTTTTGAGAAAAAACATATTTTTTATAATATTAATTTATATATATATTATAAAATGCAGTTTTGATAAAAATACATAAATAAATACATACCACATTATATAAAAACATCAAACATACCATATTCCATAAAATATCTAATAAATCTCAAACAAACATCTAATATATATCATACATAAACTATTTTCAAAATCCAAAATAACATCCTCCATATCAAAAAACAAGAAATACTAGTTGTCTTCGTCTTCCCCATCGTTGTTTTCCTCGTTGACTTGGTTTTTAAACGAGCGAATAATGTCTCCAATGGTTGTCACAAATGTCGAGTTTTGAAGAAAAGCATTCACATCAACATCCTACAATTAAGTCACAAACACATTAAGTCATGAACAATTCAATAAACTATCAATCCATCAAAGCACCAAATGAATTAAGTCATTAACAATTTACCAAACTATTAAACAGCCAAATCAATTAAGTCTTTAACAATTTAACAAACTACCGAGCTACCAAAAATTACTACAAATACATTAAGTTCTTAACAATATAATAAAGCTACCAAATTCTTTAAGAATTTAACAAGTAACTGTGTTGTTTGCGGTGCTTGTGACTGTGACTGCCATTGGGATGAAGCACTCTTACCCGCAACTGAAGAAGCTTGAGGCCCAATGCCTCTCACATGCCCCCTTCGTGTACATTCTTAAATTTTACATATAATTTTTTTATCTATTATGATGTATTTAATTTTTTTTAATATAGAATAAAATATATTTCTAATAATCATATGAACATTCTTAAATTTTACATATAAATTCATGATAAACATACAATAGTTTCACATATATATACATCAATTTCACATATAAATTCATCAACTCATACATGATCAACAAGTGAAACATATCAATTTACATATAACTTCATCAATTCAGACATGATCAACACGTGAAACATATCAATTTACATATAAATTCATCAATTCTAACATGATCAACAAATGAAACATATCAAACTAATCAAACTACCATGTTCCTGCATATAATAGTTTCAATCAATTTTACATATACGTTCAAACAAAGTTAACAGTTTCAATCAACTTTGCATATACATTCAAACAAGTGAAACATACATTCAAACAAGTGAAATAAATCAAAATAATCAATTTCACAGTCAAAATCAATTTCATAGTTTCCATGATTAACATATCCACATGAATACAATCCATATTATGAAGTGAAACAGATCAAACTAACTTGTTCTTGCCTGGAAAAACGAAGCTAGACTCGGTGGTGAAGCTACAGTCGTTGGTGAAGGTGACTGGAACGAAAAAAACAAACAAATCACTTGAAATAGGAATCGGTGGTGTTTATGTGTGTTAATAGAAGAATGGAAAGAGAAATGGGTCCTGAAAACAAACCTCGCCGAAGATATGAACACGAAATCGAAGGTCCAGTCGGAAATGGAGGCGGCAGTCGGCTATGGAGGTTATGCCGGTGGTGGGACTCGGCTTTGGAGACCAATCAGCGGTGGGAGTCGAGTTTGGAGGCCAATCAGCGGTGGAGAGCAGTGGGAGTCACCGGAGTTGTTTCAGATCGTTGTGGGAGCTGCGTATCAAACAAACGGGAGAAAATTGAGTCTAGGAAGACGAACTGGGACAAAGGGGCGAAACTAATAGCGGCGACAAACTGGAGAGAAACGAACGCGCCCTTTCTGGCGATTACCAACCGTTGGATTGGGTAAGAATCGTAGGGAAAGGATTTGTTCGAAGGTTGGTCAACGGATCGACACCTTTAGCGGCGACATGTCGCCGCTAAAAGCGTTGTCTCTATTTCCTATCACAGGAACAAACCATATATGTTGGATTATTTGTCGAACCAAGGGTCAGGATTGAAAGTAGCATGTCTCCGATGGATCTCCGAGGATTATCGTTAACGACGCCCCTATTAGCGACGATTGTGATGTTTTAGCAGTGACACTAAGCGCGTCTACTCTGGTGTCACCGCTATTGCTCATGTCGTCGCAAAAAGCGACGTCCCTAATACTCCCAATTCTTGTTGTATTAATAAAAATTAAAAAATTTCATAAATTTAAAAATAAAAATAAATGTAACATAATAAAATTTTTAAAAAATCAAATCACTCTAAATCCTCCCGGTTAATATATAGTTGAGTTTTGTAAACATGTTCCACCAATCTATACAAAGTTTATGATGTGTGATGGGAGCGATTTTTCTTTATTACATGTTTTAAGACAAAGATTTGAAAACCGGTTTTAACCAATTTATTAAGCAAGCAAAACACTCAATTCGATACAAAAAAAACTATATAACAAGTGAAAAAGAATTACTAGTTGTAGTTTATGATTTCGATAAATTACATCCTTATTTAATTTTATCAAAAACTAGTGTGTTTACTAACTACTCTACATTGAAATAGTTGTTTATCAAACATGATGATAAGTCAAACACTAATTCCATGTGTACTTTTACAAAACTAATTCGATGGGTACTTTTGCTTCAAGAATTCGATATCGAAATTAAAGACAAAAAGGGGTTAGAAAATGTGGCGACCGATCACCTTTCAAGATTGGAAGATATGGGATTTGAGGAACTAAAATAGTGCGAGATTGATGACAATTTTCTCAATGAATGTTTGATGGCAGTAGCGGAGGACAATCAGTGGTTGTAGATATTGTAAATTTCCTAGAAATTGGGTATCTTGTTAAAGGATTGACGAACCAAAAAACGAAGAATTTTTTCATTGCTACCAAGTATTACTTTTGGGAGGAGTCGTACCTCTTTATAAGTTGTGCCGGCAAAGAGAATACAGATATATTGAAGCATTTTCACAATGGACCAACCGGTGGGAATCATGAAGCGCAATTCACCGTGAAAAAGGTGTTCAATGTGGGCTTCTATTGGCCAATGATTTTCAAAGACACAACATCATTTATTAAAGAATGCAACTTATGCCAATGTTCGGGTAACTGATAAGTCTATTTTATGAATATACTAAATTGTACTAGATATGTTGAATTGATGCTTAATTGTCCAAGAATGGCACTACTTTGATGAGTTGTTGAACTTTATATGCAGGCAAATACTTAGTGCTAAAGTGGGCGGAACTTGTAAGAAAAATGAGCAAACTGAAGCTAACATGCATGGGAGACGAATTGCTAAAAGAATGAAGAAAAATGGTGTTGAGAAATTTGACCACTCTTCAATGTTTTGATCATATCTCAAGATCTAGAGCTCCGATTGACATGATGAAGAATTTCTGGAAACTAAACAAAATTTCCTTAAACTTTCATGTTTTGCGTTTTTACTGATTCTACCGTTTTCATCACCAAAAAGGAGCGACAAAGATGAGGGACGTCCTATAACGCGTCTAAGAGGCCCCTAGGACGCCTACCCATTTTAGGTCATTTTCAAGTGCAAATCAAGGACGGAAGAAGACATGTAAAACGTCTTGAAGGACGCCCGGACGTCCTATATGATGTCTAAGACGCCTACTAGGACGCCGACACGGAAACAGCTCCGAAAATCAGTTTTTCAGCACCTATTTAAAGGAGATTAAACCCTAATCGACTTGGGACTTCTCCCTTGCGATTTTCCACAGTTTTGGAGGGTTCCAAACACATTCAAAGCTTCTCCAAACTCATTTTTGATCATCAATTTCCGAATCAAAGCCAAGAAATCATCAAATTCGTTATCATTCAGCGTTTAAAGATTGTTCAACTAACGAATCTACATCAATTCCACCACACTCCAGATTTGATTACTTTATCCCCAAGGTTTCATCGTTCCATAGTTGATTGGTCATTAGACTTCATTGATTTTATAATTCCAAGTTGGTTTGTGAATTTTAGCATTAATTCCATTGTTTATATTGAAGTTGTGTGTTTCGTTAATCATATGGAAGGCTAAACCACCAAGGTTACTTCCGGGAACGTTGTAGGATGTTAGGATGAACACATTTTGATTATTACTTTTATTCTAGTCAATTTCAGTTATTGTTTCATTCTTAAAGTTATGATTTTTACTTATAGTAATTGGAGTTGGGTTTTCTTATTGTGATATTGCAACTAAGATAGTGTATTGTTAATTCACTAATCATTCTGAATTCAAATCGTTTAGGAACTAAGATGATCAGTTGAACCCACATAAATTATTCTGAATTTGTAGTATTATATATATTCAACATTGCAATAGGTAATCGTAAGACACGTTATCCCCAAACCACTAGTTGTTCCTAATCCAATTAGTCATAGGGAGTAAGACAACTAGTTGGGATAACATATTGTGTGCTCAAAATTATTTGTTGCAAGTTAATCAACCTTAATTATGTCTAGGTAATTAAATTGGAATTTAAGGGAAGAAAAACGTGTAAGTCCAACCATTTAAACAACTGAACTGGAAGTATCTTGTTTTTTTTTCTCTTTGATAGTAGTTTGTTTTAGTAGTTCTTACATTACCAAGTTTTTAGCTTTTTCATCAACTTTTAGTTTAAATAATTTCGTGACAATTGCTAGTAGTTTTTCATTAACTATTTTAACACAAAGTTTGACCACAACCTCCTCATGGATTCGACCCTTACTTACCCTAGCTATATAGTGTGTGTGAGGTTTATTTTTGACCGAGACAACGACCTCGATCAGTAACATCTCTCGTAATGAAATTCCCTAAAACATCATCCAAGTTTTTGAAATCTTTTACATATGGGGTATTGACTGTATGGGTCTATTTTCGGCTTCAATAGGTAACAAGTACATTTTACTTTTCATTGACTACGTGTAAAAGCGGGCGGAAGTGCATGATTTACCCACTAACGATTCAAGTGTCATTATTAAATTTCTTAAAAGGTTATTTTCTCATTTTTGATATGCTTAAAGCACTAATTAACGATATTGAACCTCAATTTTTATATACTGTCGCAGCCACCACCGCAAACACATAGAGAGTTTTTGGCACATAGTAAGTTAGATAATGCAACTGTATATAAATTTTGCTTCTCTTGAGTTCATTTTTAATTACATTTAGTGAAATAATTATTTGTATTTGACATATTAGTGAAATGAATTATCTTTGTTATTTATGGTATTTCATTTTGTATTATGAGATTTTTAATGTGTTATTTAATTTGGATGAAATTGATTGTTTTGGTATATATATTTTTTCTATATTTTTGTATTATGTGTAAAAGAGTATCGTAAACGCATGTCGTATATGCATATTGTAAATGGTTGTTGATGTTTATGACACGCAACGTGTCATCTTCATTTATGACAGGGGCTATAATGATACGCAATGCGTGTCCTAAACGCGCTTCGTAAGGTTACGACACGCAGATGCGTGTCTTCTTCCTTTAAGACAAGGCCTTCCTTGATACACATTGCATGACGTAAATGAACGTCGTAAATGCGTGTCGTAACTGTGCGTCGTAACTGTGCGTCGTAAATGCGCGTCGTCTATAGACGACGCGCAAAAGCGTGTCGTCTCTCGTTATGACAGGGCCTTCCTTGACACACATTTGCGCGTCGTCTGAGCGTTTGACGACACACATTGCGCGTCGTAAAAGGTTTTTTTTCTAGTAGTGATATATATATATATATATATATATATATACACATCGGAGAAAAGTTTTCTTATGACTTAGTGTCTTCGGAGGACAACCTAAGTCAAATACGGATAAGTGTGGAAGGTAGTACTAAGCCCGTACTACTGAAAGCACGTAATCTGTATGAAATTTAGGAGGTAGTCTTGGGGAACTAAGGACCTTGCAACAATGCTTATAGTGTTTGTGTGCACGTTAGTGTGATTTTGATAATTTTCATGTCTTTTTAAGTATGGTGATTACCTGAGGTTTAGGCTCTAATGACTCGGAAAGGCTGGGTACCATGATAATGAGATCCGTAGGATCGTTGCAGTTTAGTTGGAGATGGAAATCATGGAGACTATTCCAGATATGTTTGGGTCTATAAAGACTGCTATGATTGAGGTTTTTGACGAGCGTTATGTTGCCGTCACTGAGGTTGCTACTGTCGCAGCTACCACCGCAATTTTTACAGCCACACCGCATGGGGGTGATTCAATGTTGTATCGGGAGTTCAACAACATGAATCCTCCTGAGTTCGACATGGTCAGGGACCTGATTTCTACTATGAGATGGTCCTCTGATGTGGAGGGATGCTTCTACACTTGTTCATGTCGGAGAACTTGAAGATTCATTTCACGCTGAACCTCCTTTGCCTGGGAGCGAAGGATTGGTGGAAGTTTGTGACAACATATTATTCTCTATCGAAGCAGTCCACTGTGACTTGGGATCAGTTTATTGAGATGTTCCATGCTGAGTTTGTACCAACGGTGGAGAGGGAGTGATTGGGCTAGGAGTTCCTGTCACTCAGACAAAAGATCGAGATGGTGACCGAGATCATCAGGATGTTCAACGAGAGGGCTCTATTTTAGGCATGTATGAGCAGATATTTGAGCATCCTGGAGAAGGATATTCATGAGTTGTTGGAGAACACCCAATATCGGACATTAGCTAAGCTGCAAACTAATGCCACAGGGAGGGAGATTGAATTAGAGACCCAGGTGAGAGACTCTGAAGTAGAGACACAAAGGAGAGAAAGGAGTCCAGTACATTCGCAGCCAGTGACTATGCAGTTCAAACCTATAGATTCTAGGGTTGGAGGTCATAGGGGCCAAACTTGCAGCAAGTGCAAAAAGGGTCACGAGGGTCCCTTTTGGTGAGGGATGACTTGCTACATATGTGGCAAGGAGTGGAAAATCGCGAAGGATTGTACAAAGGTATTTCAGGTTTGCTTTAACTGCAACTAGATGGGCCACATGAAGACCAAGTATCCACATCTTCCATCGATGATGGTTTAAGCTTTTGATCCTGTGACCCTGCATATTATCGATGGTCGCCAGGGGAAGATCGGGGCCCCAAACGCCTGTAGGAGAGATTTTCAGCTAGCATCAGAGGAGGCCAAGGCGGCTCCAGACGTTATTGTTGGCATGTGTTTCTTTATATTTGTGTCAATTTATTTTATATATGCTTATGATGTTGCTTTTCTACTTGACTCGAGTGCTAGTTGGTCATTTGTGTCATCTTCCCATTTTCACGATTTTAGCATTATGTATGAGGCTTTAGATCGATCGTTGAGGATCTCTATAGCTAATGAGCATGTGGTCTCAACTACTGATGTTTTCCAGGGTTGTGTATTGGAGATTTTTGGTGCTAGATATCTGAATGATCTTATTCCTATTGTGATGGACGATGTTTATGTCATTGTGGGCATGGATTGGTTGAGCCGGTTCGGAGATCTGATTGACTATGAGAGGCAGTTGGTGACGGTTTGATACCCATGTGGGGGAGTTCTTACCATCTACGATGAGGGTACTAGGGTTGGCTCAACATTTTGTTCTGCTGCCAGAGCGAGACTGTGTCAGCGACATGGGTGCATGGCTTACCTGGCGTATGTGGTTGACGCGCGAAATGATGGGAAGAAATTGGTTCTAATCTTTGATGTTCTGGTAGTACGTGACTTACTCAATGTTTTTCTTGAGGACTTGCCTAGTGTGCCTCCCTAGAGGTAGGTGGAGTTTAAGATCTATCTAGTTAGTGGTGCCGCTCCAACTGCCAAGGCGCCTTATTACCTTGTGCCACCTAAGATGCAGGAGTTTTCCTCTCAGCTTCAGGAGCTGTTAGGCAAGAGTTTTATACAGTCGAGCAGTTCACCGTGGGAGCATCGATCCTTTTTATCAAGAAGAAGGATGGTTTACACCATATGTGTACTGATTACTGGGATGTTGAACAAGTTGATGTTGAAGAACCTCTATCCGTTTTTCGAGGATTGATGATCTCTTTGATCAGTTACACAAAGCATCGTGGTTTTGTGAGATTGATTTGAGGTCTAGGTACCATTAGATGAGTACGAGAAGAGGATATACAGAAGATGTCCTTTCGAACTCGCTATGGGCACTATGAGTTCGTGGTGATGCCTTTTGGGCTCACCAATGCACTTGCAACATTCATGGACCTCATGAACCGAGTGTGTAGGCCTATGTTGGACTGGTTAGTGGTTGTTTTTCATTTATGATATATTGTTCTATTCAAAGACTAGGGAGCAACATGAGGAACATCTTTGTGAGATTCTTGGAGTTCTGTAGGCAGAGAGGTTGTGTGTCAAGTTTTCCAAATGTGAGTTCTGGTTGTGAGAGGTTCACTTTTTAGGATACTTTGTTAACCAGGATGGTATCTTTGTTGACCTGGTCATGGTTGAGGCGGTCATGCAGTGGGAGTTCCTGAAGTCTCCCTCTGAGATTCGGCGTTTCCTAGGTTTGGCAGGTTACTATCGGAGATTCTTTGGAAACTTCTCTAAGATTGCAGTTCCTCTAACCAAGTTGACGTGGAAGGATGTTGCATTTAGTTGGGGGCCTAAGCAGTAAGCACCATTCGAGACATTTCGCTAGAGGCTTTGTGAAGTGCCAATACTTACCCTTCCAGAGGGAGTTGAGGATTTTGTGGTTTATTGTGATGCATCCATCATGGGCCTGGGTGTTGTTTTGATGTAGAGAGGGCCCGTGATTATGTATGCTTCAAGGTAGCTGAAGCCTTATGAAGAGAAGTATTCTACTCATGATCTTGAGCTAGGGGCGGTGGTTTTCACACATAAGATTTGGCGCCATTATCTTGACGGGGTTCGATGTATAATTTACACGGACCATAAGAGTCTGTGGAATATAATGGATCATCCTAATCTGAATATGAGGTAGCGAAGATGGCTTGGCATAGTAAAGGACTATGATTATGAGATTTTATACCACCCTGGTAAGGCCAACATGGTGGCCAAGGCTCTGAGCCATAGTCCGGTTAGTGCTCCAATTCGCAAGGTATGTTTGAGGGTGACAGTGGTGACTCTAATTTTAGAAATGATCAGAGATGCGTAGTTGGATGCCATCAAAGAGGAGAACCGGAAGAGAGAGAGGGTGGTTGGTCAGGTTTTGGAATTTGACATAGATAGCAAAGGGTTGTTGATACTGCATGGTAAGGTTTGGGTGCCTTACACTCGTGGAGCTCGGTAGGTTTTGATGGATGAGGCCCAAAAATCAATAATTTTTATCCATCCAGGAGCTATAAAAATGTATCTTGACTTGAGACATGGCTATTGATGTCCATGCATGAAAAGAGATATTGCTTGGTTCGTTGAACAGTACTTGACTAGCCGGAAGGTCAAGGCCAAACATCAGTTCCCTCACAAACAAGTTGCAAACTTTGGAGGTCCCATAGTGGAAATGGGAGCATATTACGATGTATTTTATTACAAAACTACCAAAGACTACCAAGGGTGTTGATGCCATCTGGGTGATTATGGATTGTTTGAAGAAGAGTGCTCACTTTCTGGCTATATGTGAGAGCTCTTCTCTTAAGAAATTGGTCGAGGTTTATGTTCAGGAGGTGGTAGCTCGCCATGGTGTACCTATTTCTATGGTGTCTGACCGGGATGTTCGTTTAACTTCTAGAGTTTGGAAGAGGCTCCATGAGGAGTTGGGTACTCGATAGCACTTCAATATCGCCTACCATCCGCATACGATGGGCCGAGTGAGTTGACTATCCAGACGCACAAGGATATGTTGAGGGCATGCATTATTGACTTTGGTGGGAGTTGGGATCCTACCTCTTGTTGGTTGAGTTCTCTTATAACAACAACCATCATGCTAGTATTGGTATGCCTCCCTTCGAGCTTCTAAATATGAGAAAGTGTTGGGCCCCTATTTTTTGGGGGAGGCCATACAAAGAGTCATACGGAGGACTGAGATAGTTCTCAAGATAACAGAGCTTATACAGCAAGTCAGGCAGAGGTTACTGATGGCTCCGAGCAGCCATAATTGTTATATGGACCGACGACGTTCAGAGTTAGAGTTTTAGATTGCAGATATGGTACTCCTCAACGTATCACCATGGAAAGGTGTTATCAGATTCAGGAAGCGGGGCAAGTTGGGTCCCATGTTTATCGGTCCTTTCAGAGTAGTAGCCAAAGTAGGCAAAGTGTCTACGAATTGGATTAGCTAGATGAGCTTAGTCAGAATCATCACACCTTCCAAGTTTCTCAGTTGAGGAAATGTGTGGCTGACTCGACATTTGTGGTTCTATTGGAAGATATTCAGGTCGATGGTCGCGTGTATTACGTTGAGTGGTCAGTTGTGACTATGGACATGAATTTGAAGTCCTTTGCAGAACAAGGTAGTGAGATTGGTCAAAGTTCAGTGGCAGCATTGGAAGGGCTCCGAGTTGATTTGGGAGCCTGAGGATGAGATGCATGAACATTACCCCGATCTGTCCGCCGCTAAAGTCTTTTAGGGCAAACTATGATTCAAGTGAGGGAGAATTGTAACACCTTTTCCTCAGGTACATTTCTTTATAATTTTGAAGTTTATATTTTTGAGAAATAAGGTTCTACGTGGGGCGTAATCAAGGCTACACCCAACATAGCCTAGCTTTCACTTCTTTTCTAGTTAAATCTCTACACCTTGCATAGAACTAGGTGTACTCCACACATAAGTCAACAGAAGTTTGACTATTGACTTTTTTTACCAATTTCACTTTTGGTCAACTATGAGAGGTTGAGGACTTGAAAGGGCAAAATGGTCTTTTGACCAAATAAGGATTAGTCTTGGTATTTGAACTTGTTGAGTAGGAGTAATTACCTTAATTGTTAATTAGGGTTATTTATGGATATGGTTAGTAGGTGTCTAGTACCAGAAGTTCGGGTGTGAGGTTATTAGTCTTCTATGGGAGGTGAGTCTTCTCACTATATTACCTATGCTATAGTAGGTATGTATGCTGACCAGATGGGTGTTACTTGATATTTGTTGTTATGTGTTATATGGAGTTGCTGATAACTCCTGAGCATGCTATTAGCCCACCGAGGCTGCTGATAGTCTCCAGGGTTACTGATAAGCCACTAGGAATGATGTTAGCCCATTGGGATTTTTGATAATCCCCAATGTTGCTGATAACCTATAGTTGTTTATTTTATGTTGTGTTGTATGTGATATTTTGGGGAACTGACTAAGTCTCGTGCTTACAGTTGTTGATTAAATGTATTTCAGGTACTTCAGATGATTGTGGGAAGACAAAGGCTTGGTTGCACACATTCGCCTGCAGTTTTGTGTTTCTGTATATTTTTATACTCTGATATTTTGGGATGATTGTATTTGAAACTTATGTTTAATTTATGTGAGTTTTATGAAAAATGTTTTATCTAAAGTGAAAATGAAAAAAAATTTGGTTTGAAAATCGATCATCTTAGGAATTGTGGTATAGTCTCATAATTTGTTCCTCCAAGAACTCCACAATTGAAAAGTGTTTCGAAAAGGTGAAATTGGACACTATTAGATTTGGTACAATCTATTATGAGTCGTGCTTCTTTACCAATTACATTTTGAGGCTATATAATTGACATGGTTGCTCACATCCTAACCCTTTTCCCAACTAAAAAGGTTGCAAAGACATCCCATGAGATGTAGATATGAAAAGTTCCATCACTTAAACACACTAAAGTATGGGGTTGTGAGTTTTTGTTCGTCGCAAAAACCAAAACAAACTTCAATCCATATTTGAGAGATGTCACTTTGTAAGTTATCCATAAAGATCTTTTGGATATTTTTTTTACAGGCCTAGTGAAAACATGGTGTTTATAGCTCAAAAAGGAGTGTTCGTCGAGATAAAATGTATATCACAAGAGGTCAGTGGGAGTCCAATTCACCTTGAGGTCTTACAAGAGTCAAATGACAATGAGCCTATATTTGGAACTAGCCCTCATCCATAGGTTGAACAACCACTTGAACCAAATGAAATTTCCTTACCTCTTCGCATATCCACTAGGGTTAGCTATCTATCCGAGTTTTATGGATTCCATATATATTTGGATGGGGACATGTTAATGAGTGATAAAATTTGATTGACGCCATACATGGTCTTAATATAGTAGGATATATATGGATCTTCAAGAGGAAGTCCAACATAGATGGAAATGTACACACAGTCAAGGCTAGATTGGTGGCAAAAGGTTACACTCAGACTCAAGGAATTGATTATGAGCAAACGTTCTCACTAGTAGCCAAGATAAAGTCTATTCAAATATTACTTGCCATAACTGCTTTTCATGATTACAAGATATAAAAAAGGGAAACATTATCATTGTGTACATGACACAACCTGAAGGGTTTGAACATGCCAAGTATCCAAATAGAATATGTAAGCTTGAGCGGTCAATCTACGAACTTAAATAAGCATCATGTAGCTGGAATCTGCACTTCT
Organism: Lactuca serriola; assembly: GCF_051521515.1. NCBI lineage: Eukaryota > Viridiplantae > Streptophyta > Magnoliopsida > Asterales > Asteraceae > Lactuca > Lactuca serriola. Next base: position 69,835,578 of record NC_136410.1, read on the forward strand.
ACGAGAAAGTCAAAGCGTTTTGATTTACTAGAAGTCCAGACGAGTCTTGTGTATATGTTAGAGCTAGTGGTAGTGTCGTTGTCCTTCAAGTATTATATGTAGATGACATATTACTCATAGGAAACAATGTTCCTGAGATGGAAAGTATAAAAGCTTGTGTCGAGAAGTGTTTCATTATGAAAGAATTAGGATTAGCAGCATACATACATTGTATAAGGAGTTACCAGGACAAATCAAAGTGTTTAATTAGACTTACTCAGAGTACATACCTGGATAAATTATTAAAAAGGTTCAATATGGAAAATTCCAAGAAAGGGGCTATCCCTATGTAGCGTAACGTCAAATTGAGTAAGACTTAATGTCGCAGTTCTAGTGATGAACTGGATATGATGATTCAAGCTTCATATGCTTCTACTATAGGATTGATCATGTATGCTATGACTTGTACTTTTCCTAATGTGAAACATGCTTTGGGCATGGTGGGTCTATTTCAGCAAAATACAGGACCAAGTTATTGGACGACTCTCAAGAACATTCGTAAGTATTTAAGAAATACAAAGGACATGTTGCTTGTGTATGGTAGAGAATATGAGCTTGTAGTAAAGGGGTAAAGTGATCCTAGTACTCATACTGATAGCGATAATTCGAAATCACAGTCTGGATGGGTATTTTTTCTGAATGGTGGTGCGGTGACTTGGAAAACTCCCAAACGGGAGATGGTGGCAGACTCAACCTGCAAGTTTAGATACATTGATGCAAGTGAAGCCTACAAGGAAGCTATTTGGATCAAGAACTTCCATGAGACCTTGGAGTTGTTCTAAATAATGAAGATCCATTGTAGAAGTCCTGTGATAATGAAGGTGCAATCGCTCTGGCTAAAGAACCTAGGTATCTTGGAAGGTCAAGTCACATTTTACGGATGTTCCACTACATTCGAGATAGATTTGAGGATGGAGATATGGCTAGGAATTGAGTATCATGGGATGAGAATCCAAGTGATTCGTTCCCAAAAGGGATGACCAAAGAAAAGCATAGTAAACATGCTAGGAGCATAGGTTTGACATATTATGTAAAGTTTAATAATTAGTTGATTATTTGAAACATTTAGAACAAAGAATAAATTTTATAATTTTTATGATGATTAAATAACGGAGATGTATTTATATTCAAGTGTGTTACCATTTACACTTAATTTATATTGCGTTTTGTTTTTGCATATTTAGATCCCCACTTCCCAATTATGAATTTACTCAAACTCCACCATCGTTCATACTCTTGGGAGTGATTATTGAAATAAGATTGTCGTAAATTATTAGTAGATTGTATATAGAGATTAGACATAGCATGGAGATTACGACAAATGTTCATGAGTGTCGAATAGAGATTTAAGTATTGGAGAAACCCACACTCAGATAGATTGCTTCATGGATTCAGTTATGAAAAATTCTATGAAGATAATATCTTTATTCTTAAAATGGAGAGATATTTGAGTTCTTTAGAAATAAGTTAGTTGTGTGTTATTCTTTCTCTAACGCTATTCATAGCTGGTAGCCACAACGAGTAGATCCATGCATAATCTAGCTTGTAGACAGAAGTTGTGCAGTCAAAGTTTATTTGTTCCCATTTTCCATAAAGGGAATGGTGATATCGTGTCCCCCTCGGTGATTTAATGATGATGTACATGTTCTAGGTCTAGCTCAGACTTGATTGATGTGTTTTATTAGTAGTCAAATTTGATATTCATAAATCACAAAATCGAGAAACAACTAATGTAATGTTAGGTTGATTCAAAATCCATGACTAAGTTGACAATGATATCTGGAACGAAATAAAGGAATAAATGATTACTTATCTAACGACCAATTCTTAATAAGATCAGAGTTCGACAATCATTGTGGAAGACATTATTTTGGTTATCCAAAGTTATCCGACCAACAGTAGTTGATGAGTTATTACAATGGGAGAATGTGGGAAATATGTGTCCAACGTCATAACTAGTTGTTGCAACATTGGGAATAATAGCAAATATCTTTATGGGTTTCCATCAAGAGAAATAATAGCTAGAAATGATTTTGGGATATTTAGGAAAAGGTTTATTAATTTATTATATGATTAAAGAAATTAATTAGAAAGTAGTTGAAACTAATTAGAATTAATTTGGAATTAATTATGGATTAATTTGAGGTAGAAGGACTTAATGTTAATTGTTCAATATTTGTATAAAGGGGACATTCTAGAACCCCCTTATCCATGGAAAATTTTGGTAACCTCCTTGGACAGTTCTAGAATTCTTCCATTCACCAGATAAGACATTGATTTAAATCATGATTAAATCTATTATTTAATTGATTCAAATTGGGGTTATCCTATTACCTGTTCATCTATATAAATGGACCTAAGGGAGATGGAATTTTTCGTCCAACCCTACCTCCTAGAAGGCTGAATAAATAGTTCATCGCCTGTATCTCTCTAGCATCTGTCCTTAGTTTCTACAGTTTTTGACTTTTAGATGTGAAACATTAGAGGTACTTTATTTTGGGTACTTTTCTTCCAAGAAGGAATAACAGATCAACGAATCAAGAATCAAGAAAGACAACTCTATTTTATCTAAGGTATGTGTTCAAATCCCTCTCTTATAGGTTGATAAGCGTGTTTTAAAAGAATGTTGCTATAATACTACAACTTACAATCCAAGGGTGCTTGTACACTTAGGTTTATTAATACATGCTTTGATTTCTATAACTAGTATAAAGATGCATAGAAAACCCAACAGGTTCTAGATGGGAACAGGATGTTGAGACTAATAGTTGGAGAGGCCTAGTGATAGGTGAGTCCTGAGAATAATAATAACACATAACACATGCAAGGATTACGCAGACGCCTAGCATCTTAATACAATCAATAAGGGTCGGCATTGGTTCCTTTGAACCGCTAAACCCAGTGAGGAAACTCACCTCAAATGTTGAATCTCACAGAAAGAAATCCTAGTTGCTGACCTGACAACTCCGCAAGCTATTAGTACAAAATAACACCCAATCAATATCCAATACTCCATACTTGGGGTAAAATGACCATTTTACCCATGGCACGATTTGATCCATGACTAAGGGCCAAATTCACAGTATAAAGGCCTAACACTAACTAATCTTCCAAGGCCCACTTGTGCTCACTTATGGCCTAATTTTCCAAATTAGACCCAAACCCCTCCAATGGGCCTTACCCTAAAGCCCAATAATTTCCTTAATCCAAAAGCCTGTTTTCCAATGGCCCACTAAGGCCCAAAGAAACTAGGTCCATTAAATGGCCCAAACTAAAGCTCAAAAGTGTGAAGCCCATTCTAACATAATACGTAGGGCGTACTCAGCTGTACGTTGCGCGTACATGCTTGCTGGCTTGTACACTGCGTGTACAGGTTTGTACACCCAACATATTCCTCTATTAAGCTAACTTTTTCCATTAAGAACTTAATGCTTAACCCAAAGCTCCAAACCACAGATCTGAGTCCTAATCACTGACTAGACCCATAAAGTCACTGACTTAGAGACTTTGCATGCCCTAAATGAATCCAAACTCAAAATATAACATTCTACTTTCATGAATATGGTCCTAACTCATTCTTGGATTGATCTCAACCTCAAAAATGGAAACTTTATGACTTAAGGACCAAAATATGACCAAGAGTGGCAACTCTAAACTTCATAAACAATATGAACTCATAAGATCTCATCAATGGGACCAAAAGGTTCCATAAACCCAAACCAAAAGAGATCTAAGCGAAGAAGCATCAAGTTCGAGACTTTGTACCTCAAATGAGTGCCAAATAATGGAGTTCTGGATCTATAAGCCTTCATTCCTCCAATGAAGCTTCAAGGATGGACACACTCCTTCAAAGCACCAAAATACACCTCAAAATGGACTTATAAGCTCAAAAACACACAAGTACGAAATTAGGGTTCGAGTGTAGGGTAAGGAGGACAAGGAGGCTGATAAAATGAGGGTTTCAAGTCCACAAGGATGCTTAAATAATGGCCAACCCTAGAACTTAGTGTTTTCATTAAACCTTGTGTACGACCCGCATACAAAACTGTACGCCACTTATACGCATCAGAACCCCGATCAATACCCTTGCACGAGTACGCTAAGCGTACCACTTAATATGCCCTACGTACTCGCTTTACCAATTGTACGCTAAGCGTACCTGGTTATATGCCCCACGTACAACTCAAGGGTCAAAATGGGACAAATTTAATAATGCAAAGGTCAAAAGAGAAACTTACCGAGATTCAAGTATTACACTAGAAAATAGATAGATCGGAGAAGAGATAGAGAATTCAATAGATAGAGTAAACAAGAGATAGAGCAAAAAAGAGATAGACTAGAGAATAGACAAAGTAGAGAAGAGACAGAGTATAGGAGAGACAGAGTATGGATGAGATATAATAAAGAAAGAGAAGATAAAGTATTTGTAGAGCATGAGAATATTCTGAGAAGAGGCTAAAAATTGTATAAGAGGAAAAGAGAAGAGTATGAGAAACATAGTAGATAACGGAGAAAGAGATAGATGGGATGAGAAAGAGTAGAAAAAACAATAAAGAAGATAAGAAGAGTTAAATGAAAGAAGAAAGGATAGCAATGTATTCTATAAGAGAAAGAAATTAGATTATAGAGTAAGTAAACGAATAGAAAAGAAAGAAAACATATAGATGAAACATGAAGACAAATTAGAGTATAACTCACTAAACCTATGGTCTGATGTAGTAGATATGTTTCATGTTTAGATAGGAGTCGGTGTACATGATTGAAAATAGGAGCACAAAGACCTAGGATATGTTTTTGTTCCTTATTGTTTAATCAATATACATTTATTGTCAACCCATGATTAAACCTAGGATTTAAAGTGTTTTAGTTTTTGTAGAATTTCACATTGTACATAAAACTCTGATAATTCCCTTAGATTAGATGTTAGAAAATTTGGGTTGGTATAGTGTTGCTTGGGAACTTGGTAATAACTTTTGAAGCAAATGGATAATTGAAGGGTATATTTTGAAGGAATTGAAAAATGAATATTGTTCAAAATGAGAGAGGAGAATTTATAAGGATTGTGAGTATTTAGTATTTAGGTAGCAATTAGGTTTTTAGACACAAATAAATGCATTGAGGCGAGACATAATAAATGGATTCAAAATGGGTTATTCTATGTGCTGTTGGTGAGCAAGGTTTTGATATGATGGTATTGAAGTGAAATCTTGAATTAAGTCAATTTTGCTTGGGGACAATCAAAAGTGTGGAGTATTTTGATTTTGCCATATATATATATATATATATATATATATATATATATATATATATATATATATATAGAAACATTTTACGTGATATCTTAGTAATTTTAGCTACATATTGGTCTTAATTAAAGATATTTGATACATATTTTGTTTAACTATTTTTGTAGCTACGAAGACATGCTTGGGATAAAAGGAGCTGAATTGAAGCGTTGGAAGCTAGATTGCTGAAAAGAATCAATGATAAGCAAAATGTTGAAAAAATATAAAGATCACGACACAGTTATATGCCTTTGGTTCTGCGGTGAAAAGACTTGGTCGATATGTTTACCATATAGATTACAACACAAACTAATTGGAGGATACGTGAAGGACTCTTGGCACCACGATGGGGTTACACATTTACCACGACGTGGTGGTCAGATATTTGGAAAGTTTATAAATCCAAGATTCTTTCAATATCTGGAATATGCAAGAAGTTTTCTTCGAACTTTGACAACCATAGAGCCTTAAAAACCCTTTGGAAGCCAGAGATCATCATTAGAGCGAAAAGTAATGAAACTGAGAGACAGTACACATTTAATCATTCATTTTAGTCTTTTTTTATCATGTGTAGCAAAGTTTACTTTGTTTTTATTTGTGTTTCTACTTTAATCAAGGCTAAAAGTCTTATACATTTTTTAGAGTAGATTAGTCTCAAAACTATGTGTTGATTTCAACAATTTTGGATTTAATTTTATGGTTTATTCATTATGTTTTCTTCATAAAGATCCTCATGTGTTAAAGTAATAATTGTTTCTATTTATTGTTGAATATTATTAAGGGTTAATGTCATAAAAACCCTCAAGTTTTCATGGTTTTGTCGGTTTTGCCCAAAGTTGAAATTTATGTCCGTTTTTATCCAAACATTTTCGAAAAAAATGTTCAGTTTTACCCTTTTACCGGTGATAACATGTTTTCCAGGTTACCATTATATTAAATTCGCAAAAAAAAACCCTTAAATTTACCATCTTTTTGCGTTTTTACCCTTAAGTTTATAATTTTTTTTACACTTTTACCCTAAGTATTTTTTTTCATAATATACATATTCATGCAGAAAAATCGTATTTATATAAGAAAAAAATATTTAATTAAATATTGTATTTATATTTTTTAAATGTTATATATATATATATATATATATATATATATATATATATATATATTTGTTTGTTTGTGTTTATTTGTGTTTTTGCATGGTTATAGCATTTAAAAAGATAAATAATATTTTTAGAATTATGAATATGTGTTTTATAGATATAGTTTTTAGAAGTATAAATACATTAAATTTTTATTTATTAATATGTATCTATACTTCTAAAAATATATTTATACTTTAAAAAAAACATATTTCAAAATACATATTTACACTTCTAAAAATATATGTATATACTTATATAAACATTTTTATGAATGAATAAATTTTTTATTGATATATATATTTTTAAATACATAAAAGTACGTATTTATAGTTCTAAAAACATATTAATTTGTTTTTTTACATCTTAAATGGTTTATCCAAGAAAAAAAAACCCATACACACATACACACACACACACATATATATATATATATATATATATATATATATATATATATATATATATAAAGAATTAAAATTAAAAAATGTAAATACAATATTTAATTAAATTTTTTTCGTTTATAAATATGATTTTTCTGCTTGAATACGTATAATATGAAAAAAAAAATACGTAGGGTAAAAGTGTTAAAAAATTATAAACTTAAGGGTAAAAACGTAAAAAAATTTGTAAACTTATGGGTTTTTTTGCGAAGTTAATATAATGGTAACCTGTTATCACCGGTAAAAGGGTAAAACCGAACACTTTTTGGAAAATGTTAGGGTAAAAACGGACATAAAATTCAACTTTTGGCAAAATCGACAAAACTCTGAAAACTTGAGGGTTTTTATGACATTAGCCCTATTATTAATGCTAGATGATTATTCTATCTTAGTATACTTAAATCATACGATTTTATGAACATTAAGAATATTTGACTAGAGTTTGACCAAAACCGAGGGTTAAATAGAAAGTTGGTAACTTTTATGTGTGATAATATATGTGATGATCTTTCATATATAAATAACTGATATTCATGATCGTTGATGTCAATAAAATATTCAATTCTCTCATAATACGAGCTACAAAATGGTTTTTAGGAAAACTCGTTAACTTGATCACTACAATTGATACATGATAAATCAAAGCATTGGTAATTTTGATCATGAGTACTAGTCAAAATAGGAATCAGTAAACAAAAAAGTTAGATCCATTGTACTTTTAGAGAAATCAGCCATAGTAGAGAGGTGAATCGAGTGTAAATGAAAGTACTTTAAATATTTTTATTTCGATTGTTATATGCTTTGTTTTGCTTAGTTTAAATGCTTGTTTTCTATGTAATTGCTTTAAGTTGATGTTAGTAGTTTCTAAACTTTAAAATCAGAAAACCCCCATTTTAATATTATTTTCAAGTTTAATAAGTAGTAGATATTTTGTATTGGAATCATGCTTGTTGCTCAAGTGTTTGACATCCCGGTCTTACCATCTCTATACTGTTGAACAAATAGGTACACTTACCAAGTTCTGTAATAGTCCCTAGTTTTAAATAAGTAATATTGATAAATGTAAAACTAGTATTAAAATACACATCAAGTTTTCAGCATCATTCTCGGGGAACGGTTTAATTCTAGTTAGAATTCTCTATCATTAGTTATTCGATCATTTTTGTGGAATCTATTCCTAAAGAAGTTATTTTTATTGTTATTTTTTTGTTTATTTCCTATGAAACAGTTGCCCACGCCGTAGTATATAGCCTACCACACCCCGGTTATGCGGCTTTTAGTTTAATTTTATTTTTGTTTTTGTTCAATTTCACGTGTTCGTTTTGTTTTTATTTCTGTCAATTTCAATAGTTTATGACTAGAGCATCCACATCAGATAATGTATCCCCTTTCAAAGAACCCGAGCAAGAGTTTCATAAGAAAAATGAGTGAGAATGAAAAAAAAGTAGGTTACAAGTCAAAAAAACTAAATCTGATTCTAAATCTAACTTTAATGAATGTCGTTGACGTCACACTCATTGAGTATGCAATTCGTACCAAGGATGTCACCAGACCATGCTTTTCGTGACCAATAATCCCGGCCGCAACTAACTTCAAGCTGAAAGGATAATTCTTTAGCTTGCCAAAAGAAGCACCGTTTTACGGAAATGGTCATGAAGATGCGCACAAACAAATTGACGGAGCAATTAATATCACTGACTACTTCAATATTCTCGAGGTAACTAGAGATTCATTGATACTTTGGGTCTTACCAATCACATTAAAGTACGTGGCCAAATGATGGGTGGAGTTATTACCATCAGGATTTATCACTACATAGGATCATTTAAGGACGAAATTCATACAATAATTTAGCCCTCCACCAAAGATCGCCAAATTGAAGATGAAGATCTTGAATTTTGAACAACTGAATGGGGGAAATATCATTTGAAGTGTGGGATAGGTATAAAGAGATGCTCTAGAATTTCCCGCAACACGATCTCAACGCCACTAATAAGTTCAAACCTTCTATAATGACATTAACATAACCACAAGACTATTGGAGGACTCCTAAGTACTGTTCGCGAAACACTCACACGAATGGCGTAATCCAAAAGATAATATTATACAAGGAAGACCAACCGATGAATGGAAATTTCCAAGAGGAGTGGTAAGATTTGTTCAAAAGTATCCAAGATTCTCATACGTTTGGTCCTTTTAACTGTTGGCAATTCATCTATTGGTAATTCTGATCATGAATACTAGTCAATATAGGAATCGGTAAACACCAAGGTCAGATCCATTATACTTTTAGAGAAATCAACCATAGTAGAGAGGTGAATTGATTCTAAACAAAAATACTTTAAATATCTTTATTTCAACCATTATCTACTTTGTTTTACTTAGTTTATGATGATTTTAGGTCCACCCGCATGAACTACACAACATGACATCGAGCCGACACCGATTGGTAGCAATAACGAGCAAACAATGCTCTACTGCTGATGTACATAAAGTATACATATCATCTTTTAAATTTATACCCTAACAAAACTTAACTAACTATCCATTTTTAGGAACTGTACCTAGTCAGATTATAGAATAGTAAGTAAGTCGGGTGTCAATAATAGGGAAAAATGTTTAATTAATAAAATAACCATGAAAAGTTAAACTAAGAAGAAACAACTAGAAGTGGGGGGTTTATTTGATTTTACAAGTTCAGATTAACTTAATTAAAATACTAAACTAATTCCTAAAGTAAACAACTAGAAAGGCAATTTGAAATCAATAATAAATGATACTTTCGTTTAGCTTTGAATCCCTCCTTTTTCCTATGGTTAATTTCAAGAAAATGGATTAATTTCATTAGTTACCAAATAAAAGTTACTAATCATCATGATCAGACTAACTAGCATAAGTCAATTTAATAACTTTAACCCAAATGATCATACGAGTTAAGGACACTAAATCGATTTTAAAGGTAATTTGGACCGTGAATGATAAAATCTACAAACTACTATTCTTTGGTCAAGTCTAGCAATCAACAAACTATTATGATGAAATATTGCTATCTAACACAGTTAAGCAACTAACTTATCACCTATACTATGATATGACAAATCACTAGCTCTAATAATTTAATGATCATAAATAGCTAGGTAAATTAATTTCATGCAATGAACTACAGTTTAACTACATAATCTTGAGACAAGGCAATGAATATAGAAACTTTAACATTGTAGGTTTAGATTTATCAAACAATATTTAAAGCTAAAACTAACTTCATCAATCCATCAAACAAAAAATCAACACATAGTAATAAAGAGTTCATCTAAGCTAAACGAAAGCAAGAGTTGTTTTGCCCATAAGTACATTTGAAAAACACATAAACAAAAGGTAAACCAAGCTAAACATCATCACTCTAAGCATATCGAATGTGTAGATGCGAATCCTTCCTCCAATCTCTTTTTTTCCTTTGATCTCTAGTCGAATTCTGCCCTCCAAGGGTTCTTGGAAGTATTTTTCCTCGTGAATAATCGTAGCCCCAATGCCTCTACCTCCTAGAAATGACCTAATGTTTGGAATATATATACTTTCAAAATTCTGGCCACTACGGCGTGGTTAAGAGGCACCGTGTCGTGGTCTTCATGGATATCTCGTATTCTCCAAGTCAGCTTAATGATTGTGAAGTCTCCATTCACCACATCGTGGTGGTGATCACCACTTCGTGGGAGTTAGATTTCACATTTTGGCACAAACACGAAATTTTTCTGAAATTTTGTCTAGTTTTTAGATCATTTTGAATAGCCTTAATTGGAGTTACCACTCATGAGATATGTTCAAAATACCGACGAGGGGTCAAGCTGTCCTACAAAATCCTTTTTGTGTCTTTTTTTAGCTCCTCTTCCTCCAAGTATCCAACTTTTGTTGGTATCAGTCCCTTTCTTCGAGAATGTCTATTTTTGGCTGCAAAATACAATTTAAACATTATAACTACCAAATATATTTGCAATAAACCAAATTGTAGCTTAAAATGTATTAAAATAATGCCTAGAAATGTGTATAAATATTGCACTATCAGCGTCCTGCCTGGTAGCCTAGCCTAGCCCTTGGTTAGCTGATCTTGTGTTAGAATCATGTCGAGAGTATAAATAGAACACGTTCTCCTTAATATAGATGGACCTTAGACTTCTCTTACCTTTAAGTGTTAGCCTCCACTATACTCAGACATCTCCTAGATAAGGATATAACCCACTATGCTCGTACACTCTCCTACTAAACAAAGTTGGGGAGGTTGTAATTAATTTGCAATATGATGGCTTCTTGGAATCATGCTAAGAACTCGCTAGCGGCACCTCCTCGAGAACTCTAGTCTAGATCTAACACTAAGACTCAATGAATTAAGCTAATATCACATCAACTTAAATATTTTTTTTCCTATTTGGTTACTTTAAATTGATGTTAGGAATTTATGAAATTTAAAATTAGTAAACCCCCTCTTTGAATATTATTTTCTAGTTAAATATATATATTGTATTAGAATCATACCTATTCCCTAAGTGTTCGACATCCCGGTCTTACTATCTCTATATCGTTGAACGAATAAGTACACTTTTCTAGTTGTGTAATAGTACCTAGTTGTCAATAATTCCTATTTGTAAATATAGAACTAGTATTAAAATACAGAACAACCACCTTGACTGAACCACATAAATATTGTGTCTTTATGTGTGTATGGTTTCGTGAGTTATCCGCTTTACTTCGTAACAAGTGGTATCAGAGCCGTAGTTTGTTATTTGTTGATTGAAAATGTTAACCCACAAGTTTGATTTGGGGAAAGTCAATGTTTAAAATGACTTCAATTTGTGGAAGGTGAAGAAAAGGGAACTCTTGGTTGAACAAGGTTGTGAAGAAAACTTTAGAAGGAAAAGTGAAACGGCCAAAAGACATGGTTGTTAAGAAGAAGGTGGATATTATGGAAAAGGTGCATAACGTCATTTTGTTGAGTTTAACAAATGAAGTAATGCAAGAGGCTGTGGATCAAAAAAGTGTTGGGCTTTGGGGAGAAACTCTGTGAAAAGTATCAGAAAAATTCTCTCATGAATTGTAAACCCTTTTTTCATTTTAATTATTTAATAGAAGATTATAAGTATAAATACAATTAATAATAAAATATCATTGGAACTTGTTAGAAGAGGCTTATTTTATGAGTTTTTGGTGTGCATGGGTGGTTTTTGCCGTATGTTTGTCGTATTGTAAAGTTTTGTCAAGAAAGGACCATATTTACCAAAAGTTGAAAATTTGTGTATGTGTTTGCTCATATTTTTCAGATCGACGGGGGGAGCCTTCCCTGACTCTTCTTGCATCGCTAGTTGCAGCCAAGCAATCTTCGAAAAACTCTGAATCTCTCTCTCTCTCTCTCTCTCTCTCTTTCTTTCTCTCTCTCTCTCTCTCTCTCTCTCTCTCTCTCTTTCTCTCCCTCCGTCCCTCTCTCGCTCTTCCCCTGGTTCCACCAAACAACCAATTCCCACAACCACTGTAGCAGAAAAACCGCTATTGCTGCCATATTCTTCCTTGTTGTTGCCTAAAATCTATAGTTAAGCAGAGATGATCTCGACCTAGGGTTGTTGGGATTGAATTCTCTTATCAAGAGAAGAAGGAAGTACACTGATTTCTTGGACCTTGGGGTGCTTGCTCATTGTGATTCATGTGTGACTAGAGGTGAGTTCCTCACTACATGAAATTGATGTTATATAACCTTTGCTTTAGCTCGTCTGTGATTATATGATATATATGGGTAGTACCAGGCTATGTGGTGTATACTAATAATGTATGGTATATGGGGCCAAAGGCAGAAATTTTGAGCCAGAAATTTTGGAAATAAGGATCGAGGACGCAATGTATACAATTAGTGGAAGCCGAGGGAAAACCATTAAATTCTTTGATATGGTTTATTGCTTTCTAGGACATAAGATGTATGTGCTAGATAGTCTGATACTTTACATGCTATGTCGGATGCCTATTATATTCTATTTAGAATTTATGATAGTATTGATAGGTATTTAAATGAATGCCTTAGGTTTTATGTGGTAGAAACTAAATAGACTCAGAATGACTGATTTATCATAATGCGCAACTCTTGTTTGAGTCTAACCGTTCTTGTACATGATCTTTTATTTGAATGACTTTCTGGTTTACATTGTATACGATAGTGCACTCACGATACAACACGTCAGGACTGGTGGAGGTCCAATGTGAACTATAGTATCATAGTGAATGTGATTACTACTAATCTAGGAAATATAGCAAATGCGAGTATAAAGTGTATGTGATAGAATTGCCTAGTATATTGACTGCTTGAATGTCGCTTGCTTTTTCCTATGTGAAACCTATATTAATATTAGCTAACTATCAAGTAAATATTAAATAGTTTTAGAATGCTTCATTTGGCTCTAATACACAGCTCTCGTTAGAGTCTAACCGTTGTAGTTCATGATCATTCAGTCGAAATACTATTTAATTTTTGTTGCATGTAATTGTATTCGTAAGGTAGTTAGTTGGCATTTTTAGAAGTTTCTTTCAAATATGATAGTAGGGTAGAGTGGGAGTCCTATTGAACTTGGAGAAGTATTAACACATGCTAGTTTAGACAAGGGTAATAGAATTATCGGTAAGAATCGACTTGGTCACTTCGGGACAAGTCTTAGAAAGGGCATGGATAGGTGTAGAAGATAGTAGTAGAGCTCCTACTATCGGAAAAACACAATCCACACTTGATTCGCGAAAAGTCATGAGGAATCTAAGGAGCTGAATGTAGTATGTTTGCATGGTGCTTTGGGATCTAGTATTAGACTAAATGATGATGAAATACTAAATATGATGTGACAATGGTGTTGTATGATATTGGGAATGGTGAATGAGGATACCAATGAGCGAGTAAATAGCGAATAGTGCAATGATAACACTTTGGATATGTGTTGATGAGTTCTATTATATCAACAGAATACCAGCTACTCCACAAAGAGCAGAGAGCTCTACGATTTATGCAAAAAAAATGTTGAACCACGTGGTTAGATTGTCACTAAGGTGTTGCAGGCTTTCTTAGAGTAGTTTCCTGGTATCATTGGATGGATCACTGGCAAGATGGTCGTCGGGTTTAAGGAGCAGATCGCATCCATTGAGACTGCTGATAGGATTGTTGAGGCGACTCAGGAGAGAAAGCTTAGTTTGGAGGAACAATTGGGGAAGAGGAAGCGATCATAGGATCCAAATATGCTAATAACAGACAAAGAGCTTGATGTTGTTGAGCCAAGTACTTTAGGCCAGAAGGATCATCACACCAGTGGGAAGGATGGATGGACCCACGAGTCCATGCGCTGCAAGTTCAAATGCGACAAGTGCGGACGGAATGGATATGTCCATCAAGACTGCACACTAGAGCTAGAATTATGTAATGTGGTTACATTAGGGCCAAATGCACACGTTTAATGGTAGGGGCGACAGAGGTCCTATTACCTGCGGTTTTGTAGGTGGCGGATACGAGGCCTCAAGACATATCTAGTTTCTTTTCTGCATGTTTCATGATGTTATTATATTCTTGTTACGTACGTTCTGGTATTTATATCTGACTTTGTAGCAGTTATACTGTGACTATGTTTGGAAAGCTGAATGAGTAGGTCTTCATAGTTGTATGACTTCCGTAATGATTGTTGATGGTGGGACCACCCACTCGTTTATATCTCACATTTTTAGGATCTAGTAGGTCATGACATTGAGAGTCTGTTTCATCCGCTCATGGTTGAGATTTTTGATAAAGCTTTCTTTGGTAGTAGAAAACTCTCCTGACGAGAGAAAGCTCTTTTTGGTAGACATTTTCAACAAAGCTCTTTGACAGAGCTTTCTGGTGGAGCTACATGAAAGCATTGGGATGCTCTCTTTGGTAGCAGAAAGCTCTCCTAGCGAGAGAAAGCTCTCATTGGTGGCAAAAAGCTCTCTTTATTAGATAAATATCTCTTTTGTGCAAAGATGTTCTCCAAAGTCAAAGCTAAAAGATTCTAGAAACTGGTGTATGACGATTTGTGATTGGTTGACACCTTTTATTGACCTATAAACTGATAGGCTTGGTCTATTAGGATTCTAGGTCTCATCCCTAGTCTAGTCATTTATTTGTATATTGAATTCTAATGAGTATGTTGAATCTCTACGAAATTTTACTTATAATCTCTGCTTGAAATTTTTTGAATAAAATACTACATTTTGTCTATGAACGTTGGTCATCTTAATCTAACCACATATATACTATGTTTTTGTATGGTTTCATGAGTTATCTGCTTTAGTCTCTGATACCATGTTTGAAATTGAGATCCCATTTATAAAATTTTAACCCCCTGATTAGGAAAAATGTACAAGCTGTAGGCTTTACTATTGGTGGATGTAAATCTTAAATATATTTCAAGACCATTGTAATGAACAATATCCTAATATATTTAACTGCTATGTTGACATGATAATTTATTTGAGTGAGAAGATATGTACACTAACATCTCTATCTCTTTATAATCGATACTCATGTTTAAATTGGGTCATTTAACTAATTATTTTCACGACTTACAAATTATCCACTTCCTGTCGGTCATAGGTCCGATTGATATGACATGCTAGCAACGGCCTACACCTTTTATTTACTATGCTATATAAATTGAAGGCTTACATTTGCAAAACAATTACGAGACTAACAAATTTCATCCTATTGAAACTCATTTAAAAGGTAAACAGTCTATTTAAAACGTTAACGTTGATTGATTTGATATATATTTTGAAAAAGTTGTACCAAAAGATTTGATGGAAAACTCTAACATCCATAAAGTGACAAAAGAAAAAAAGTGATGGGGTACAGAAACTAAAGGAGTGTGATGATGGGCAATGCCCCATTTTTCTTGTCAAAAATGGCAGGATAAAAGTTTGCCAAATGTTCCCTTCACGAAAGTGACCATTTCCAACTCTTGCTTTTCTTCTACACTTTCCATCTCTTTGTCTTCTTTCTACCTTGGAATGTGTGTTTGATACCCTTCTCTCTCTCTTATATATATATATATATATATATATATATATATATATATATATATATATATATATATATATATATATATATATATATATATATATATATATATATATATATATATATATATATATCCCTTTTACACTACACTTGTTCGATATTGCTAGATTTCTTCTTAAAATCATTACCATTTATGTAAATGAAATAAGTGCAACGGTTGGCTTTAGTAATCTTATAAGTATTGTCAACTCAGAGTATATTTATCGACCAGGACATACAAAGATTATCCCATCTATTTCCAATGGGCTATGGTAAATTTGTGTATTATTAATTGACATGTATTATATAAATAAAAAAATTCTTTAAAAATGTACAATTCAATTAGTTTTTATTTAAATTTAAATTAAATATATTTATTACATATGGTAATATGTTTTTTCTTCTTTTACCGTTGATCACTGACCTGCATTGATTTCATCAAAATCAGCAAAAGTGTCACACCAACCCTTCTTACATGGAGAAATGTTAGTTATGATGCAAAATAGATAATTTTTAATGAATAAAAAGTTATATAAAATTATAAATGAGAAAAGTGTATCCTTTTCCATCTAAAACCGGAATATAATGCAAAAGTATGTACTGATCAATACCCTTTATTTCTTTGAATACAAGGATTATCCAAACACTAATCTTGAAAATAAAATAATAATATTTGTTTTCTTCTAATTTTTACTCTATTAATTTAAGTACCAAAAAACAAGAATTTAAAGCTTAGAGAACATACACATTGATCTCCATCTTTAATATAATCAAACCAAAGGCCAGAAGTCGAACTGGAGTCCCTTTCTTGTTTTGTTTTCTTTCTTGATCGCATTAACGCATCAATTGAATTGTGGTTGTTCCAACCATGGCCAAAACCCGGACTGATCTTCCATACCAACAAACATGTTGCTAAAACATTCTTCTTTAATGGCCGATGATTGATCAATTTTCTGGCAATGGAGTTGATGATCTGCTGGCCTTAACGATGAATTGTGGAAGAGTTGATGAGCCACAATATTATTCGTATTCGGCCTCTCAATATTGGATGATGGAAAAAGATTAGGGATTGGCTGCTGATGGTGTTGATGTTGATGTTGATGTTGATGTTGGTGTGATGATAGAGGGCTATCAGTCGCAGGTGTTCTTGATATGTCTAACTTGATTTCGGAGCTGTTTTCACTTCTGTTGCTGCAAGATCCTTCGGTTTCTTTTATGTTGAGGTTGATTAATTCTGTTGGCTCCCTATTTTTAAGCGCCATTATCTGCAAATATTCAATCTTGTTTTGGTTAATTAAAAATACATTAAGAAATTAACTAAAGCATCATGTATACTACTACTAGCTACTTGTTGTATAAAGGAATCGGATAAAAGAGTGAATGCCTTGGGATGCGTTAAAGGATAAACAGGAAACATTTGACCGCTTTTGGTATAGTTTCTTGAGCCATTCTAAAGAAAGTTCTTTTTTAATGCTAAAATTGTGATGAAAGCGGACTGAAATTATTAAAAACATGGATATACAAAACAATACAAAAATTTGTATCTACTTCTAGATGTGGAAAGCAAGTTGAACGTTTAAAGATACGTTGAATGAAAAGGTGGCTGAAACAATGTTAGATAGACGAAGTGTACCTCAAAACCTAATCATCGTCCCAAAAGAACATATAAATGAGATCACTTTTTTACAACAAAAGGCTGTTGTGTCATTTAGATTAGGGTTTGCATGAAAATATCTAATTTGTTTAGTGTAATTAATCATTGATATCAAGTTTTCCTTCTAAATTGTTAGAGAAAAATCTACGAAAACTGTTCATGTATAAATTAATTTTTATCTTGTATATAGATATAGAGTAAGTAATAAATTAATTATGATTTTGATTTATATATATATATATATGTTATTTCGAGTGCCCATGCTGCATATTGACTCTTTTGCCCTTTCAAAAGATACAAACTTCGGTGACCAATATGGGAAATTGTGTAAAGATTATATTTTCCTTATTTTAAATTGTTAATCATTTAAAGTTTTGACATACTATTTACAGAAAGCAGTTACTGCAAAAATTTTAATCATTTAAAGTTTTAAAGTTTATATTGTAGTAAGTCATGCAACAACTTTTAAAGCGTCTTAAAAGGAGAAAATCAAATAGATTTATACCGCTACTTAAAGAAAGTGTTTATGAAATTAGATCAACAAAATGGTTGATTAATATTATGAATAATTCAACTCAATCTAAGCTTATTCAATGGTCATAATAAAAAGATGAATAACCTAAACGTTATGAACTCAAATCTTAGTCTTGATAGGTCCAGTGAAGTTAGCATAACATAAGTTACCTCAGCATGAAGTTTGTGATTTTGAGATTGGAGGGAATCATTCTCAGCTTTAACAGCTTCAAACTGTCTCTTGAGGGCATCATAATCTTTTTCCAACTGTTTGGTCTTCCATCTAGCCCTTCTATTTTGAAACCAAATGGCAATCTGTCTTGGTTGAAGTCCAAGTGCTCTTGCAAGCTGCATTTTTCTCTCAGGTTCAAGCTTATTTCCTAACTCAAAGTTTCTCTCAAGTGTCTTCACTTGTTCCATGTTTAGTCTCCGCTTTTTCTCTCCTGCAAGCAGCTGCGATCCGTCATCAGACAAATCATCTTCTCCGTTCATATTCCCTTCTTGATCACATCCATCCATGTTGTTCACACCCGAGTAAGACATCGACCTTTTTCCCAAGAAGGACGCCACACCTGCGTCAAAATCATGATCTATTCATAAAGATTCAAACTTTCATCAAACCCATTTGGATTTGATGCCTGCAAATGGAATATATCGAGTTCAAACCCAAACCCTAATGCATCAATGAGTTGTATCATACAAGTCATCATTGCATCATGATCTGAGAGAGAGAGAGAGCGAGAGAGAGAGAGAGAGAGAGAGAGAGAGAGAGAGTTTAACTACCACTGAAATCTTGAGTGGTGGTGCAAGGTGGGAGAATTGGAGTGAGAGAGGTAGGGGCATGATGGTCATCTTCTTGGGAGGACTGTAACATGAAATTGGTGGAGAAGAAGGCCATTCCAGTGCAAGTCATCAGCTGTTTAAGCCACCTCTATAGCTTTGTTGTTTATATGACCTGTGGAAACATTCCAAGATTTCTTTGTAGTCTCTTCATCATGTTTAGAGAGAGAAAGAGAGAGAGATCTAGAGAGAGGAGAGAAACGGAGGTGTGAATATTGATATTGTTATAGAGAAAGAATGGGGAGACTATATATGACCCACACCTTTGTGAAATTGACACGAGAGTAAATATCAATATATATACCGCAATGGATTATGTTACTTTCAAAATTTACCATTTTATAAATTTAGTGGACGATATATATATATATATATATATATATATATATATATATATATATATATATATATATATATATATATATATATATATATATATATATATATATATATAAAAGTTCAATAGAACCCATTATTAATCAAGGAACCAATCAACTAATCAAAGCGTCGAAATTTAAAGCGATCAATGGCAAAATGAATGGTTGTAGACTTTCATATTGGACGCACATGTACCAGATTATAACAAAATCCATTTTTTTTTTTCGTTTAAAATTTTTTTTAGGCTAAGTTTTTTATCGAAAAAAAACTGAATATATCATTATTCACGATTTTTCGTCCTCTTTCCATAGAGATTCATGATGATATACAAAAAACGATTTTTTTTTTCGAAAAAAACTTATTTCATTTTCTTAGTTTTTTCAATATTTAAGTTTATTTTTATAAAAAAAAAAACTAATTATACCAAAAATATTAATTGTTTATACTCTATCAATAAAATCAACACCGATTAAAAAAAAACCCCGAACAGTGTAGATTTACACTGTGAATCTAAACTATAAATATTTCAAGTTTTTAACATTCAAATTGTGATAAATCTCGAACAGTTCAAATTTACATTATAAATCTGAGTTACTATTATGTAGACTGTGAATCTGAGAAGGTTCACAAAAAACACCTCGATCAATGTAGATTCACATTGGGAATCTAAACTATAAATATTTCAAATTTTAAAATTCACAATGTGAAAAACCTCCGATCAGTACAGATTGACACTGTGAATCTGAGGAGATTCACACTGTGAATCTGAGGAGGTTCACAATGTGAATCTGATTAGGTTCACAATATGAATCTGAACAAGTTCACAATGTGAATCTAAACTGATTTTTTTTTACATAAATATGAATCTATGTTTAAAAAGTACAAAAAAAATATGAATTTTGATATATTTATTACTTTTTTTTCTATAAAAAAAATAGACCTTAACTTTTAATCAAAGAAAACGAAGTGAATTTTTTTCGAAAAAAAAAAGTTCGTTTTTTATAAATCATCATGCATCTCTATGGAAAAATGACGAAAAATCGTGAACAACGGTATATATTTGTTTTTTTTATCGATAAAAAACATGGCCTAGAAAAAATTTTAAACGGTAAAAAGATGTGGGTATTTTTGTAAAGGGTGGATTTTTTGGTATAATTTGGTGTGTGTGTGCGTTTAATATAAAAGCATACATCTATTTCCTTGGCCGTTGATCGTTATCATTTTCGATGCTCACGATTGGTTCCTTGGTTCCTTTTTAATTATGATTCTTTATTGAACCTCACCCTATATATAAAAAGTTCAATAGAAAATCATTATTAATCGAGTAATCAAAGAAAAGTATATATATATATATATATATATATATATATATATATATATATATATAATAAAGTAACCAAGAAACCAATCCAAAACGTCGAAATTTAAAGCGATCAATGGCAAAAGGAAAGGTTGTAGACTTTTACAATGGACGCATATACACCGGATTATAAAAAAACTCACTTCCTTTTTTCGTTTAAATTTTTTTTAGGCCATGTTTTTTATCGAAAAAAAAACGATTATACCGTTGTTCACAATTTTTTATCATCTTTCCAAAGAGATCGAGGATAATATATAAAAAACGAACTTATTTTTTTTTGAATAAAATCTCACTTCATTTTCTTTAGTCAAAAGTTAAGGTCTATTTTATTATAGAAAAAAATTATTAAATATATCAAAATTCATGCTTTTTTGTACTTTTTAAACATACATTCATATTCATGTTATAAAAAAATCGATATTTCAGTTCAGATTAATATTGTGAACCTGTTCAGATTCATACGATTCTGAACTTGTTCAAATTCACATTGTGAACCTTCTTAGATTCATAACGTGCATAATAGTAAGTCAGATTTACAATATAAATCTGAACTAATCGAATTTTTTCACATTGTAAATGTAAAAAATTGAAATTTTACAGTTTAGATTCATAGTGTCACTGATCGAGGTTTTTTTCTATGAAGCTTTTCAGATTCATAGTGTGCATAATAGCAAGTCGGATTCACAATGTAAATCTGAACTGATCGAGCTTTTTCACATTGTGAATGTTAAAAATTGAAATATTTACAGTTTAAATTCAAAGTGTGAATCTACACTGATCGAGGTTTTTTTTTCTAGTCGTTGTTGATGTTTATTAATAGATTACAAAAAATTAATATTTTTTTGGTAAATTTACTCTTTTTTTTTTATAAAAATAAACTCAAATATTGAAAAAATTAACAAAATGAAGTGAGTTTTTTTCGAAAAAATGTTTGTTTTTTATATATCATCATGGATCTCTATGGAAAGATAACGAAAAATCGAGAACAATGGTATATTCGGTTTTTTTTTCGATAAAAAATGTGGCCAAAAATTTTTTTACACGAAAAAAGGTAGATTTTTTGGTAAGGAGATAGATTTTTTGCTATAATCCAGTGTGTATTCGTCAAATTTACAAGTATACATCGATTTCGTTGGCCGTTGATCATTATGATTTCCGACGCTTACGATTGGTTTCTTGTTAATTATGGTTCCCTATTAAACATCACCATATATATATATATATATATATATATATATATATATATATATATATATGTGTGTGTGTGTGTGTGTGTGTGTGTTCAAATGTTTATACTATCTATTGTATACATGTATATTGATTATGAACCAATCATTTAAGTTATTTAAAAAAAACAATTAATGCATATTAAATGCTGAAGATTTAATTAATATTTATTATATCTTCAACATGTAATATGTATTAATTTGATTTTTTTAAATAACTAAAATGATTGTTCCACAAATAATCCTACAAATACAAATAAAATAGTTAAAACACATGAATAAACTAACTAACTATATATATATATATATATATATATATATATATATATATATATATATATATATATATAGAGAGAGAGAGAGAGAGAGAGATAAAGAAAGAATCTTTTCCAAACCGATATTTTTTTATGAATTTTATTTTTAAAAAATGACTTAAGACGTTAAGTCAGTCATATAAAAATGTTTGAAAAAAACTTGAAAAAACTATGCAAATATGAAAAGTAGTTCTGACGAAAATATTCATTTACGGCGTTAGTGTATATATGCATTTTTAAAGTCATATAAAAATGTTTAAAAAAAAACTCGAAAAAACTATGCAAATATGAAAAGTATTTCTGAAGAAAATATTCATTTCCGGTGTTAGTGTATATATGCATTTTTAAAGTGTGCGAGATTTTTTTTTTAATTTTATTATTATTTTCAAACTCATTTACATATGACTGGCTTAAAGTGTGTGTGTGTGTGTATATATATATATATATATATATATATATATATATATATATATATATATATATTATATAAAAGTACTAAATTTTAGTGAGTAATAAGAAAAATCCATAACATTTTTTTTTATTATTGCTATGACCATAATTTTTTCGCATAATTATTACTCTAGCCTATTTAAACGAGTTTAACGGTTAACTCTATTTTCTTTATTGGTCAAATGAGTCCTTAAATTGGGTTCAAAGTTCCAATTTGGTCCATTTACTTTCCAAAAAATTACATCATATTATTTTTAACTTTATTTTTCGTGTTTTATATTCTTTAGTTTTTTTATATTTTTAATTTTTGCTTTATTTTTTCAACAATTTGATTTCTTTTTAACTTTTACCTTTTGTTTTTTGTTTTATTTTTCTTTTTTTTTTTCAATTTTAATTATTTATGATTTTATTAATGTTTTTATTTATTTGATTCAACTAAATGAACTTAAATTCAGTTTAAAATATTATAACAAGTTTTTTTATAAGACAATTATTATTATTTCTTTTCTTTTTTCTTTTGCTTTATTATCAAATTGAAAAATATTATTATGAATTCAAATTATTGGTATCACATATAGAAGTATGATCTATTTTGCAGGTTACAATGCACATTGAAACATTATTTCTTAATAAACAAGTTGTTTGTTTGTTTTTTTCTATTTTAATTTTCATTTTTTCCTAACATAAATGTTATACTAAAGAACAAAAAATAAAAGAAAATGAGTTGGATAGAAATTAAAAATAAAAATATAATTTTTTTATTTATTTGAATAAAAATAAAAATTACAAAAAACAAAAAATTACCAAAACTATGATATATGTAATATATTAATACATATTACAATTTTTGAAAAAATGTCCAAAAAAGTTAACAGTACAAAAAAGATAAAAACAAATAAATCGGAAACAAATACAAAAAAATGTAAATTTTAAAAATATGAAAAAGTTAAAAATATAATAAGAAAAAATATGAAAAAAAAAACTAAAAAAATAGACAAAGATGTTATATATATATATATATATATATATATATATATATATATATATATATATATATATATATATATATATATATATCGAATATACCCTATTATCTACTTAAGCTTATGTATCTATACCCATTATACCAAGTCGGATTTCATTCATATACCTATTCTAATCGTCCAACGTCTTTTAAATTCACTTCATAACTTGATTTACTTTGATTATTTTTAGAAATTTAAATATTACCTTCCTTTTTCATAAAAAAATTTTCCGAACATCTAGCATGATACATATACTGTAGTTGTAAATGAAATTATTATAGAAGATGAAGATAATTATGGAATTTCTAGAAATCTTGAAATTAAATTTAGAACTTTGATTTAAAGAACTTTGGACTAGAATGCATATATGATACAAAAATGATGTAGTATCTTGGGTTTGGTACATAAAGTTATATATATATATATATATATATATATATATATATATATATATATATATATATATATATATATAGCTTAGAAGGTATATAAACTTAGGTACCCAAACTCAACGTACTACAATGTTTTTGTATCATAAATCCATTATAATCGTCCAAAGTTCTTTAAATTCAAGTCCTAACTTGATTTAATTCCAAAAATTTTAGAAATTTCGATAATTATCCTCCTCTTATATATATATATATATATATATATATATATATATATATATATATATATATTCATTTGCAACTATAGTATATATAGCTTGGTAGATGTTCGGAAAAAATTTTATAATTAAGAACGCAAGAACAAATCTAGGCTACATATTGTTTTTTTACCACAAAACCCTCCTATGTACTGGCGCGACAGATGAATGTAATATTCATGTGTGAATATTAACTAAGACCATCGGGCCACCTATTTCTTCTTACCGCAAAACTCTTTATCGTATCATGACATCGAATGAATGTTATATTCAAATGTGAATAAGTATATTCATATATGAATACTTATATGCATATTCTCAAGTGATTATTTATAAATGAATATATATATATATATATATATATATATATATATATATATATATATATATATATATATATATATATATATACACACTTATTATATATGAATATTATCTGTTGCATCATCCCGGTATGTTGGAGCGCTTGATCGGAAGATTTGCAATATGTGATAGTATACTTCCCTTTATATTCGCATATGGATAGTACGTTCCTCTGTTGCGCATTTACGTTGGAGGGTTTTACGAAAAAAAAGATATGTGGCCCAGTACTGGTTGTGTTAGTTGCGATGGTGGTGGTTTATATTCACGTTTGAATATTAAGTTCCTCCTTCGCACCCTTACTCGGGAGGGCTTTAGAAAAAAAAATATATGGCCCAAATGTGTTCCCTCGTTCTCGATTTCATAATTGTTCTCATTTGAACATTCTCATATATATATATATATATATATATATATATGTATAGACACACACACAAATATCAAATATTAATCCTAAAAGGTTAGGAACCCTTAGGAATCAATTTTTTCAGTGAGGATATATTTGTTGATTCTAAACATTTTAATTTTTTTATGTTTTGATTAGTGGACAAAAAACAAGAAGGACATCATGGTTATTTTAACGTTAAACATGTTGTTAACATATTAGAATAGATCAAACACTTTATCCTACATATCTAAATCTGAAAATTTTGAACACCTTCAATTTCTCTCACCAACACTAAGCTTCACTGCCACCGAACGCCACCACCTCCCCTATTGTTGTCTTG
This sequence comes from Lactuca serriola, assembly GCF_051521515.1. Taxonomy (NCBI): domain Eukaryota; kingdom Viridiplantae; phylum Streptophyta; class Magnoliopsida; order Asterales; family Asteraceae; genus Lactuca; species Lactuca serriola. The sequence goes on from NC_136410.1 coordinate 69,861,054, forward strand.
TACCAACAACGGACCACCTCATTCACATGTTGTGTCTGGTGGCGTGATTTCAACAACATTCTTTCGTGCTTTTTGGTCATATATGTTTAGATTTGAATGGTTCTGATGGTTTCCCCCATCTCTGGTGTTGTTCTTTGTCTATATATGTAAATATCTACAACCTCCTCCGTCAGATCTATAACATCCTTCTTCATATCTACTATCATCGCCTAACTGCCACATGTTGCCGCCATCGTGAATCTCACCACTACTGACTGTCGCCTACTATCAATTCTTCATCTGAGTAGTGGAAAAATACCACGCACTCTACTTTGCTGGTTATAGATCTACGATCTTTGACCACAAATCTATGATATTATCCTCTAGATCTGGGATTTATGCCTCCAAATATAGTTCGCCCCCACTCACCGCCATCAAATTTGAAGCCTAAACCATGTTCGATGCTCATATCCTCTAGATTTGCCATGAACCACTACCATCACCGCCCTTTCTCACATCGGATATCTTCAGATCTGAGGTAGATCTACAAATTTGGTTCTATTTCACAAAGGATTTTCTTACCTTCTACCGACGATATCACATCACCACCACTGCTTACCACCATCGCTACCATTGATATTTTTCTCAAGGTGTTCGATGTACAAATCAATTGAGATTTTATGTGTATTGTTCTTACAGACCTTATGTGTGTTACGCTCATAGTGTGTTTGATAAAATGAATCACCTTGTGTTCTCTTCACTGATCTGTTATTTGGTAGAAAAGTTTATAGATAATAGTTCTAGAAACAATGTGCAAACAAGGTGTTTGATGAAATGCCTTAATGAAAAGATTGTATATTTTAAGTTGTGAATATGTGTCTAAAGTAATCTGTAAAGTTGTGAATGGATGTTTGAACTAGTATTTTTATGTTGTGAAGTTGTATATGAACTAGTCTTTTAAGTTGTGAATATTGTTTTAATCTCTCATTTCTTGTTTACTTTTGTTGATCTTAGTTTTAACTGTTATTAAGTTGTGAATCCAAGTTTATTTTCTTAGTTGTTATATTATTTTTATCATGTTGTTATTTATAGTTATGTTTTATGATTGTTATGTGGTGAATTCAATTTAATATGTGTATTATTATGTTAGTGTTTTTCAAATAATGTGAATTTAGGTTTTTTAAGGTGTGGATTGTGATATTTTAATGTTTTGACTAGTTCTTAGTTATACTAAAGTAAGTTTTAACTATGAATGAGTGAATTAATATGTTTTTAAGTTGTGAATACTATGAATTAGAGTCCTGTTTTACTAAACTATGAATGAGAGTGATAAACTGTGAATGAGAGTCCTGGAATGTTATATTAAGCTGTGAATTTGTATGGTGCACACAAGGTGGTTGATGGAATGTTTCAATAAAATCAATATATTTTTTAGCTGTAAATATTGTAAATTAGAATCCTAAACTGCTTTATTAAACTGTGAATTAGGGTGTTGAAATGTAAGTTTTAAGTTGAGAAGATGGCCTTTAATGTATAATGTTTGAGTATTCATCTTTGAATTTATTATCATAAGTTGTAAAATTTGTGTATTAAAGTATGAGATGTATGTATTAAGTTGTAAATTAAATGTACTAAACTGTAAAATGATTATATTAATTTGTGAATTAAATGTATTAAGTTGTGATTTTATTATGAATTCTTTTTTTTTTTTGCTTCTAAAATATGAAATGAAAGAAGCATTATATAAATATATGATTTTATTTAAATTGTAAATATTTATGTTAATAAACTTTAAAAGAAGCATTAGTCTATAGATCTGAAGGTATAAATGTAAGTTTTAAGTTGAAAATATAGTCGTGAATGTAGAATTTTTATGCATTAAACTGTTAAATTTATTATATTAAGTTATGAACTTTGTGAAGAAACTATGAATTAATTGTATTCAACTCGGAGTTTTTTAATGAATTTTATATTAAAATAGGAATAATTTATGTATGAATGTTTGTATTAATTTTCTTGTGGATATATATATATATATATATATATATATATATTTGTTGTATAAATATGTAAGATTGTATTAGTTTTATCATTATTTTGTAATAAACTCTAAATTAATGAATAAATAGGTTTATTAAACTGTGAATTCAATATTTATAATGTGAATCCATGATCCTATATACATATTTGATTTGGAAAGAATGATGGTTGTGAGAGTGACACAAGTAGTTGTGGCAACATGTGGTAGTTGGTGGTGGTGGTGGTATAGTTTGAGTTTGACTTCTCTAAATATGTGAACTAGTGTACAATGGATTGTATTAAGTTGTAAATTTTATATATTAAACTAAGAATAGATTGTATTAAGTTGTGTATTTTATGTTAATATATGAATGAATGTATGCATGAAAATAACACACTATGAATTAATGAATTTATCTGTTTATTAAACTATGAATATGATATTTTAAACTATGAATATGTCATATAACCGACATGTTTTTAAATAGATCTACAATCTATAAGAGAAAAAAATGAATTTGTCAAGGATTAATTCAATTTTTTTATTAAATTTTGTGTATTTTGATGCAAAAATAAAAACATATGTGTTCAAATGTATTACCAGAGAAATTGGAGATATGATGTTGTTCTAATAAGCTGCGAATACAGAAAAAATACCATTGAATTCATTGTTAGTTTTGCGATGGTCTGACAGCGGTCTAACGGGGGTACGACGACAAGTGATAGCTACATGTAAATAAGGGAAGTGAAGAGTTCACTTCATATAATATTAATGTTTGATTTGTCCACAATCCCCTTAATGATTTTTTTTAAATTGTTCCTAGAGTTCCTAACTCTAGGCACTCATTTACAACATAAAACATACAATCTTTTCATTGAGGCATTTCATTAAATAGCTTGTGCGCACTTTGTTTCTAGAACTTTTATTTTTAAACTTTTCTACCAGATAACATATCAGAGAACCAAAGGGCCTATGCCATATCGATAATGAGTGACTCTCTCAAATGAGGGGTTATGGGTTCAAGTTTATTAAAAGACGTAGGTGGTATTCAAGAGCAGGTTTGCTGTCTTTTCGTTTCATAGAAGGGTTGGGTTACAACAAAACAAGTTAAGCACTTTAGACAAATATATAAAAAAAAAAACTTCGGTGAACTCACAAAAACATCTTAAAAAGTAAATCAAAAGAACACGATATTTAACGTGGTTTGGTCAAGGTGAACTACGTCTATGGGCGAAATAGAGAGAGAGAGAAGAGAGAGAGAAAGAGAGGACTTGATTAACTTTCTGGAACTATTACAAGAATTCAAAATTGAGCTCTCACAGAAATCTAGCAATTTTCAATGATGGGGGTATGAGCCTATTTATACTTGAGGGATCAAACCTAAAACCCTAATTGGCCAAGCCCATTAGCCCATAGGCCCATGAATGGTGACAACCAATCATATTCTGTCATGCAGGATCTTTTGGAACATTCTTCCATATTTAGCATTATAGATGACTTCATAGCATGCTTGGCTCATCAAGGACAAAGATGGTCCATCTTGCACCATGATGGCACAACAAGTGTATGGATGGTGCAACAGGCTTCAAGTGTGGCACAAGAACATCAAGATTGGAGCAACAACACCACCTTGGCGCAACAGGAACATGCATGGCACAAGAGCATACTATATGACTCAATATGAGTACGGCATGGCGCAAGAGGGTTCCTCATGGCACAAGAGGGAACATAATGACACAAGAAGCAATGCCCTTGGTGCAACAACATCCTTCTTGGCCCATCCCTTTGACATATGGCGAAAAATGGTTCCCTTGTTGCTCCGTATCACTCCCAAGTGCTACAAACCTCTTCCAGGTGCTCCAAACCCCCTTTTGTACGATTTTTTCCTTTGCCACTTGATTCATTCCTTTGCTAGAGGATCCATTCCTTTCTCAAATGATCGATTCCTTTGTTACATGCTCCATGAACCCCAAGTGCTCCATTGTGATCTAAGTGATCCATGTTGGACAAGACTTCATACCCCAACATTCTCCCACTTGAAGACTTCAACAACTTCATTTTCCATTTAAATTTCTCCATTCCTCAAAGTACTCTCTCTCTCTCTCTCTCTCACACACACACACACACACACTCTCTACCAAGCCCTTCTTTTTAAACTTTTGAATGGCCTGTTGAAGCCATGAAAAGCTTCAACTTCTTAGTGGTAACCACCTTGGTGAACATATCAGCTAGATCCTGCGTTCCAAGGATTTTCTTCAAGTTTAGAGTTCCTTCATTGATTAACTCTCGAATGAAATGGTACCTCATCTGAATGTGTTTCGTTCTACTGTGAAACACAAGATTCTTTGCTAAGTGAACTACAATTTGGTTATCACAATGCAGTACACAATCCTCTTGTTGGATTCCAAGTTTTGATAAGAAACTCTTCAACAATATGAGCTCTTTAGTAGCTTCTGCAAGTGCCATGCCTGAATCTGATTGTTGTACATCTAATTGTTGTACATCCATCTTATTGTTGTACATCCAATTGTGAACACATAACCCATTGTGCTCTTGCCTGAATCGCCACATCCACCTAAGTCCGCATCACCCAAAACCTTCTAAAACTACTACTTTTCGTCTGAAACATAAGGAACACTCAATTGTTCCTTTTAAGGAGCGTAACAACCATTTCACTCCTTCCAAATGTTATCTTCCTGGATTTGACATGAATCTGCTCACAACTCCCACTGCATGAGCAGTGTTTGGTCTGATGCAAACCATTGCATACATTAAACTACCAACTACAAATGTGTATGGAACTTTAGCCGTGTATTCTCTGTCTTCTTTCGTTTTTGGGGATTGCTTCTTGGTAAGTCTCAAATGACTCCCCAAAGGTGTACTACTGGCTTTCGCATCTGCCATGCTGAACTTTTCTAAAACTTTCTTGATATACTTGGCTTGTGAAAGTTTTAGTGTACCAGTAACTCTGTCTCTAGCTATGCTCATGCCCAATATTTGTTTATCAGCCCCTAAGTGCTTCATCTCGAATTCACTGGCTAGCTGCTTCTTTAACTTGTTGATCTCCTACATGTTGGATCCATCAATCAACATTTCATCAACATATAACGATAGGATGATATAAAAGGACTTAAATTTCTTCAAATAATAGCAGTGATCCATCTCACATCTGCTGCACCCATTCCTCTGCATGAAGTTATCAAACTTTAAGTACCACTGCCTCGGAGCCTACTTCAAACCATATAGACTTTTGTTTAGTTTGCACACCAAATTTTCCTTGACAACTATGGGAAAACCTTTTGGTTGTGCCATGTAGATGTCTTCTTAAAGGTTGCCAGCGATAAAAGTTTTTTTCACATCTAGTTGCTCTAGATGGAGATCTTCAGGGGCCACAATTCCCAAAACCAGTCTGATTGTAGTCATCTTCACAACTAGTGAAAGGATCTCATTATAATCAACTCCCCCTCTTCTGGTGGAAACACTTGACTACCAATCTTTCCTTGTATCTCTTGGTGCCATCAATCTCATCCTTAACCCGAAACACCTACTTGTTTTTCAGTGCTTTCTTCCCTGTTGGGAGCTTGAATAAGGACCAAGTATGATTCTTGTCCAGTGAGCTCATTTCTTATTCTATAGCCTTCTTCCATTGTATGGATTCTTTCATCCTCAAGGCTTCTGATAAGACTCAGGTTCACCATTCTCAGTCAGCAACAAGAAGTTTGCTAAAGGAGAATACCTGACTGGAGGCATTTTTACTGTAGTGGATCTACGGACGGTAGGATTTTCAGTTTCTACACCTTCATTCTCTGAACTACTATCATCTATGCTCCCACTATCTCTAGTTTCAGTGATCCCACTGCTTCGTGAACTTTCACCATACCAACAGGTTTTATAATGTCGTCTTTTGAGGTTTCTTCTAACTCAACGTGTTTTTCTTTTTCTGTTTGTTTGTTTCTGCTTGAGCCCTTAGCAAGTTCATCCTTGTATAGTGCATTCTCATTTAAAACCACATCCTGACTTCTGATAACCTTTTTGTGCTGATTATCCCAGAAGCGGTAACCCATGCCGTCCAACCCATAGCCTATAAAGGTTCACTTCCTTGACTTTGCCTCTAGCTTGTCTCACTTAGAGTCTTTGACTTTTACATATGAGACACAACCGAAGACCTTCATGTGTTTGAATTAAACCTCATGAATTTGCCATTCTTCCTCTGTAATCTTGAAACCTGTGGGAACTGAGGGTATTCTATTGATTAGGTAAGCAACTGTGTTGACCGCCTGCCCAAAACATCTTGGGCAAACCTATATGTAGTCTCATGCTCTTAGCCCTTTCATTCAATGTTCTGTTCATGCTCTCAGCTACTCCATTCTACTGAGGTGTTTCTAGAACGGTTTTCTGCATCCTGATTACATGTTCAACACATAAATCAACAAATTGTTTGATGTTGTATTCACCCCTATTATCGGATCTGAAACACTTGATTTTCAAGTTAGTTTCATTTTACACCATCGCTTTCTATTTCTTGAAAGCACTGAAAACTTCATACTTATGCTTCAAGAAATAGACCCAAACTTTCCTAGTGCAGTCATCGATGAAAGTAACATAATACCGGGATCCTCCCACTAAAGCAGCTGAAGTGGGGCCATAAACATCTGAATGAACAAGCTCCAATTTCCATGTCTTGGGTGGATGTACCATCTTCGTGAAAGTAACTTTATTCTATTTTCCAAGAACACATGGTTCATAGAAATCCACTATCACATTTCTGATCTAGAATTCTTCCTTTGGAGGCAAGCATCTTCATTCCTTTTTCACTCATATGCCCAAGTCTTTGGTGCCATAAAGTGGATGCCCCAAATTCTTCAACATCATGTGCCTCATCATCAAAACCTTCCACCATGTAAAGTGTACCCTGCTTCTGACCTCTAGGAACCACCAAGTTTCCCTTTGTCACCTTCCACTGATGATAACCAAAAGTGACATGGTGACCTTCATCATCAGGTTACCCCTCTGATATCAACATTCTTTTCAATTCTGGAATGAACTTCACATTCTTCAAAGTCCACTTCGTACCCAAAGTAGTCTTGAGGGCCACATCCCCAACACCTATAATATCAAGGCTCTTGTTGTCTGCCAGTCTGACCTTCCCTTGGTACTGCCTAAAATTTTGCATTACATCTTTGGAATGACTGGCATGGAATGATGTAGCAAAATCCATGATCCAAGATTCAACTGAGTTTTCAACCACACAGATAAGAGAATATCCTTCAGAGTCTGATGCAATGTTCATCTCATTCTTTCCTTTTTATGCAAGAGGCTTTGAACATTGATTCCTGAAATGGCCTTTATCTTTGCAGTTCCAACAAGTAATGTCCTTCCTGTTTTTCGATAGACCTCTCTTCCTTAAATTTAATCTTCCTCTACCCCTACTCCCTTTGTTGGACTTCCTTCCTCTTTCCTTAGTACTAAGAAGACTATTATAGGATTCTCCAGCACTTCGTCTGTGCATATCCTCACCAAGGATTAAGTCGTGTATGCCTTTGAACATCAACTTGGCATCTCCAGCTGAGCTGCTGACTGTTGTAACTATTCTTGACCAACTTTCATGTAATGATGATTATAGTAGCAATGCTTGGACTTCATATTCAAATTTAATCTCAACCGATGTCAACCTTGACATGATTGAATTAAATTCATTGACATGATCAGTCACTGAGCCACCTTCCTTCATTTTCAGATTTACCAATTATCGAATCAAGTGAACCTTATTTGATGAACCCATTTTTTGTCTTCTCATTTACAATGTTGTAAGCTACGTTCTTTGCCAATGATAAATGCACCACACCAAGTGCCTGCCGATTTAACAACTCTCGATCCTCCTGCTTCATAAGGAAGGGATTATCTTCTGAAAAAGGTTCATGTAAATTCTTCTGTTAGAGGTAGTCTTCAATTTGCATCTTCCAGAAACCAAAATCTTTTCCACTGAACCTGTCGATCTTAACTCTCCCATCTTCAGCCACAATTCTGATAGCAATTAGTTGGGTGACAACAAAATAAGTTAACCACTTCAGACAAATATCAAAAAGCAAACTTCAGTGAACTCACAAAAACTTTTGAAAAACTTAAATCAAAAGAACACAATATTTTACGTGGTTTGGTGAAGGTGATCTACGTCTACTGGCGAATGTGTGAGAGAGAGATGATTTTATTTACTTCTTGGATCTGTTACAAGCACTCGAAATTATATCTCACTTTGAGCTCTCACAGAAATCTAGTAATTTAAAATGAAGGGGGTATAAGCCTATTTATACTTGAGGGATCAAATCTAAAACCGTAATAGGCCAAGCCTGTTGGCCTATAGGCTCATGAATGGTGACAACCAATCATATTCCGACATGAGGATCTTCTGGAACATTATTCCATCTTGAGCATCATAGAGGACTTCATAGCATAATTGGCTCATCAAGGACCAATATGGTCAATCTTGCACCATGATGGTGCAACAAGTGTATGGATGGCGCAACAGGCTTCAAGTATCGCACAAGAACATCAACATTGGAGCAACAACACCAGCTTGGTCCAACAATAACATAAATGGCACAACAAGGCCATGCATGGTGCAAGAGCATACTCTATGGCTCAATAGGAGTACCCCATGGCGAAATATGGATCCTTATGGCGCAAGAGGGGGCATAATGGTGCAAAAAGGAATGCCCTTGGCACAACAACATCCTTCTTGGACCATTCCTTCAACATATGACGCAACAAGGTTCCCTTGTTGCTCTATATCACTCCCAAGTGCTCCAAAACCTCTTCCATGTGCTCCAAACCCCCTTCTGCACGATTTGTTCCTTAGGCACTTAATTTGTTCCTTTATTAGACGATATATTCCCTTTTTAGTTGATCAACTCCTTTGTCACATGCCCCATTAACCCCAAGTGCTCCATTGTGATGTAAGTGCTCCATGTTGGAAAAGACTTCATACCCCAACAAAAAGAAAAAAAAAGATCAGAGAAGATAACATAAGGTGAAGCATTTTATGAAACACATTGTATACATACCACACATCAGATCTATAAGCATAGTAGACATAATATCTAACCTGATTTATATATACATACATATATATATATATACATATACATACATATATATATATATATATATATATATATATATATATATGATTATTTGAGAACTCATAGTTTTCCGAGAACCTGAGAACTTTTCTTAAGATTTTTTTTAAAATGAATTAATTCATTAAGACACTTCTGTATAAGGCCAGACGCTGAAAACAAAAGTCGAAAAATGACATGAACTTTTTATATATGTTTATTCACATTTATAATTTTTAAAAAGTTAGAAAGATGAATCGTCCAAGGAAGCTTTAGTATGGTATATTTGGTTCATCAAGGCCAAGAAAGTTTGTAATGGTAGGTCAATGAGATTTTCTACTGAGAAGAAGGATAATGGTAAATGATTCAAATGTGGAGGCATTGATCACTTTTCTAGGTACTCCAAAGTTAAGAAGAATGATTCCAAGGATAGGTCATATGAAGAAAAGTACAAACACTTGGTGGTTTCTTTAAAAAAGTAAAATCTAGGATCAAAGGTTCTTCTTGTTGAAGAATAGAAATGGGTTGAGGAGCTTGACTAATCCAGGATGAAATAGAAGGGAAGGACACATGTGTAGTGTCCACCATTGATTCCTCATTCACCAGTAAATCTAGGAGAGCCTCAAGTACTTTTGACACTAATCTCGTGCATGTTGCTAGGATTGCACTGCGAAGAACTAGAACTCATGTTCTGTACATCAGGCTCAAAGGTTTGTAAACTATTTTGATTATTAAAAGAATATGATGTTTAATTGTTAGTGTGTTGATATTAAGAAATTAAATCAGGAGAAAGTAGAACTTCATAATAAAACCATGAAATTAAACACTGTTCTCTCTCTCTCTCTCTCTCTCTCTGTCTCTCTCTAAGTGAGAAATATCTCTCTCAAATGAGTTTTGGACTTATAGTTTTATGCCTTGTAAATCATGGACTCATTGAAATGTTGCTCAAGAGATTTCTCAAAACTATCAGTTAATAATAAAAAAAATCAGGCGCTTAGTCATACTAGAACCACAAAATTGTAAACGATTAGATTCCACATCGGTATGAAAAGATTATTGGTGGTAAAATACAAGAAGCTGTTGATTTCTTTATGCAAAGTGAAACCGAACCACGTTTTTCCTTAAAAGAAGAAGTTCTTCATGAGCATAGGACAAAATTTGTTAGTAATGGTTTCATTAACAGTCACAAACAAATAAACAGACGTTGTAAAAACTGACACTGATAGTCACGTTACTCTTTTCACTCATTTAACTGCTATTGATCCTTCGAAAAAAGACCCTAGTCAAGAGAATGTGAATCCTAGTACAAAAACTTAAATTAAGTTTCTTATTTCAAATTGTAAGGTTCACACTATAACTAATATTCTTCTTGAATCTTCAAGATGTACTACCAACGACCATGACACTGAATCACATTCAGTATGTTTTGAAACTGAAGCATCAAGTTTCTCATCAGGGTGTCAGGTTGTTGTGACATCTTCTATTAGAATTCATAACAAAAGCGATAATTCACACTTTCAAGAACACAACAAAAGATTTTTAAAATGGAATAATGTGTTTCTAATATTTGGAATCCCAAGGATAATCATTTTCAGAAATTTATTAATCTAAAGAGAAAGGTTAAGTATGACATTAGATAATGATATACATATGGTGACCCCACCCATGAGGTGGTCAAATGTACTATCAAATAAGATTCAAAAACAAATGACAACTTTTTGATTAGGATATTATAATTAATACATAACATTCTTATAACACAAAGACCTATGGTATTAAAAACTAATGCAGACTGTCTCCTAAATCACTCGACAACCTAAACAAGTTCTATAAGCTTTATCCCTGTTACTTGTGATGCATATAAATTGAGTGGGTTGGGAAACCTTGTGAGACGCATAGAGTTTTCAATCCTGTAATATTATTATGATAATAACTTATAATTATCAAACCTACAAAACCAACTATTATCAAACAATATAGATATATCCTTTAACATAGGTATCTATAAAATATTCTTGCCCATTCATATCCATTCGAACTGATTCTCACAAATCCTAGTCCATGATTATCAGGAAGAATCAACTCGCTTGATGACTCATTTAGAGTAATGGTAATATAAGTCATAAAGGCACTTAAGCCATCAGAGTAATTATTGACTATGGCATTACCATTATATCTATGCCTGTAGTTGATAAATCTACAATATTAACATAAATCAAGAGATCGTCTAGAATGATCAAGTGTTGTTATCTTAATCTAAGAGATAGCCAGACATACCGTCCGTTTGTCTGATGTGGACCTACTAATATTAACTATCCAAAGGAATACTATCCGTACCCCGGTACGTAAATAGTGTATCGACACTGGTTAGTGTCATGGAACAAAGTTCTACCCTCCGTTCCTATCGCACTCACCCTTAATATGATGTTACCCAAAATCCAAGCTTAATTGAAATAAGCATCTCCTTTAAGTCCTAGTAGATAACTAGATAATATTATAAAACCTGTAATCAACACAATTTCCTGTCTATGTAATATTTTTACAGCACAGGGTGTAACTAAACACTCTTTAATTTAACACAATCCAAGCATTCTTTAGAATTCTTATTTTGTTACCAGGTAAGAATATAATTCTTATACGAATTCTTTATAACTTCTTAATAAGAGCTCTATTTTCGATGTTCTTTATATCGCTGGTCTCATATAGAAAAGTACTACAACTTTCATTTGGATTTCGTAAGCTATTCTTAATCTATTTCACTTTTAAAATTCTGAAAAAATTTCTCCTATGTTTTGATACATAAGGACCAAGTTTCATTTATATACTTAACATACGAGTTCCATTCTTGATCGTCTTTATATCGATAGATTCGTATTTAAGAGGTCTTCAAGTCTCATTTTGTAACACCTAGTTACAGGTAAGCACTTTTTCATAATTTACAAACAATTTCTATGAGTATTTTCCCTGGTCATGATGTGAGCACTTGTGTGTCACGACCTGACCATTGTTGGAAGAAATATGTATTTCCTTTTAATGCCACAACGTGACCATGTAAGGGTCACGAATTCACAGCAGCTGTGAGCCAATACCCTAATTTCAAGGATTGTTCCCCTATTTAAGGGAAATGACTGCTAGGGTTAGCTCACACTCAGCCTCCATCACCTCCCTACCCTCCCCTTGAAACTCTAATCCTTCATAGTTGATTTTGACATTCATTTGGGTGCTTTCTAGCCAAGAAGAATAAGAGATAGAGTTTGGTGCATTAATTCAATGTGTAATCTTCACCATCATCCATTTTCATACACTCTGGAACCTTGTGAGTTTTCAAGTTCAACGCTTTATGAGTCCATAAGCTTAGATCTTGGGTTTTATGTGTTTTCTTTCATGTCTAGACTTGATAGAGTGTTGGGGGTCCATAAATTCACCAACTTTATGGATCTCCAGAGTCCTTTAGCTGAGAAAATTGTTGGATATGGAGTGTGGTAGAGTTTTGGGACTCTTGCATGAGATCTTAGCCCCATTTTTATATTGTTTTGCGCTAGCTTGTGTTGGGACATGCATTGGACATGAATGTCAAAAAATCTATGGTTTTTATGGTGTTCTAGGACAGTGAAGGACTTATGGAAAGTTTGGTTGCAATACATAACTAATTAAGAGCTTAAAGCCCATGTCTGTCCAGAACGTCGTCACGACGTGACACATTGGGTTGTCTCAACATGAGGAGGGTAATCTACAATTATTTCTCCTTATTATGCCACGATATGAGAAACGGATAGTCATGATGTGGCGGGTGCCTGAATTACCATGTAGTATTGACTTTGACCTAGTTGGACTGTAGGTCAAGTTTAGGGTTTTAGACTGAAGTTTGAAGAATTTGCCCATGTTCGCTGTATAGATGAAATGTAGAGATGATTGTTGGATTTGTGTACGATATTGCTATTTTCTTGTCTATGAAGTGATTTTTCTTCACTGTATTTGTGGGCCAAAGGTATCAATGTCGGCCCACTAGATTGTGTATGTATCCTAATATATAGGATGTTGTTATGTTATAATGATCTATTTGATTGGTAGATCTATAAGGTTACTTGTACTTGTTAGTTATCGTTTATTGTTTAAAATGTCGGCATATTTTGGATGCTTTGAGGCGGTCCTTCTTTGTGCTAAAGGCCATGATACCCGGGAGGTTCAGTTGATATTGTAGGCCCAAGGGAGCGGTCCAACTTATGTTTTACGCTCGGGTGCAGTCCAACTTATTGGTGAAGGCTCAGGTGGTGGTCTAGCCTTGTGTTGAAGGCCTTATGTGCATGCATTATGTTTATGTTATGCATGCGTATTTTAGGGTAACTCACTAAGCTTTCGCTTACAATTGTTGCTTTTGTGGTTTTAGGTACACTAGACGATCGGGGAAAGACAAAGGTGTGATTGTATACATCCTCCTGCTGATATATTTTTTGGGGACATTTTGATACTCTGGTTATTATGATTATGTTTTGGAATCAATGTTTTGTATGAATTATGGTTTATGAAAATGGTCTTGAAAAATGAAAATTTTTATCATGATTTTTGGAACGTTACAAGTTGGTATCAGAGCCTTGGTTTGAGAGAACTAGATGCATACTTGTGTAATTCCATAATCAAACTAAGGATCTGCAAAAATATTTTAAAAGTTAACTCTGAAATGATCAACGGAGAGGATGTGATGTGTACAATCAACCGGAGAGAAGGAAAGTATTCCCCAAGATACCCACACTTGTTCTGTGTATTGATGGTATGATAGAACTGCATGATAGTTTGTAGGCTTGGGATCTTCAGGAATTGCATGATATAATTGTGTGATTTATGATGCCTGATAGCCTAGGAGGATTTCTTCATATGCTATATGGAACCAATATAATTATTATGATCTCTTAGTGTGTGCATCATAGTTGTACATAACTAGGATTTTATAGCCCGAGAATCTTTGATTTAGCCTTATATTCGGTTTCTTATCTGGTTGTGGCCTTAAGGTAGAATCAATTATTCGACTGTCTATCGAATCCAATATTATGTATGATTAGCATACACGAGCGGCTGCAGGGTTAGTGTAAGTTTTATGAGCGAGTTCCGTTTGTAGAAAGATATCATAAGGAATGATTATCTACTCTCTAGAGAGTGAGTATAGCATATATATATGTATCCTATTTATTGGACTTTATGGTCGGGCGGTCTGTGATGATCCTTTGAGGCAAATATGAGTAGGTGTGGAAGGTAGTATGGGCCGGTAATATTGGAAGTACAGGACCCGTATGTGTATCAAGGGAGTCGTTAACCCTAAGGATTTAAGTGATCCCGTAATGATGTAATAGTATAAATTGTGGAATTTCTTATGTATTTTGGTTTGTATTCATTATAAAGATCATTAGAGGTCTAGGATTAGGAACCGGCGGTCCAGGGAGGCCAAGATTGATAGATGACGAGATTCGTTAGATGATCACCACCCAGGTGACCATAGATGGTAAGGAGGTGATCTCAGAGGTATTTGGGTCTATTAACACCACCATAATCGAGATGCTTGACGAGCGCTATTCTTCCATCTCAGAGGTTGTTGTTGTCATATCCACTGGAGTTGTTGCTGCTGTGGGACTCCAGGGGAGGGGGATAATGCAGTATCAGGACTTCAACAACATGTAGCCCCGGAGTTTGACGGGGAAAGGAATCGATCATGGCCATGAGGTGGATATCGGATGTAGAGTGTTGCTTCTTCACATGATCATGCCTAAAGTACCGAAATGTCAAGTTTGACTAAAACCTTCTTCTTTTGGGGGCAAAGGACTGGTGGAAGCTGGTGACCAGTACTTATTCTCCTATGGAGAAAGCTGTAGTGACTTGGGAGTAGTTTTATAATATGTTACGCACTGAGTATGTTCCCCTAGTTGATAGGGAGAGGTTAGTCCAGGTGTATCGGTCACTGAAGTAGACGACAGAGTCGGTGATTAAGAACACTAAGAAGTTTACCGAGAGAGCCCTTTTCTACCTCTAGTATTGTAACATTCTTAATTTGGTATGTTTCCCTTTTAGCCCCTTAATGCAAAATGCTTTTCATTTTTTCCCTATATAGTACGTCGGGTATACTCTATGAGTACGATTAGCATTGTAGCTCTTTTCTGGATGCGGGCTTCACCCACATAAGCGGGGCGTACGTGCAGTACGCATGCCATATGTGATGTAGGGGAAAACCTTAATTTTTAGGGTTTGCACCTTATTTAAACAACTTAAACCAACTTTGGACATTCTATTGATGAACCTCCATCACCTTATACCCTAAAAACAAAACCCTAAGTGCCTCTTATGAGTTTTGGGCTTGAAAGTGAGACTTGGTGGTGTTTTAGTGAAAGAAGAAGAAGAACTCTTGGTGGCTTCTTGGGAGTAGCTTGGGCTTGTAGATCCAGATTCATCATTATCTTTGCATGTTATTTGAGGTATAAAGTTCTCGACTTGATGGTTAATTATGCTAGATCTAGTTTTGGGACCTTGTTTATCCATTTTTGGGTCTTTTGAGCTAAAGTTTAGCTTTTGATCTACTCCAAAAGCCATGGATGTTAGATCTTAGCTCCATGGAGGTCCATTGTTCATAAAATGCAAACTTTATGAAAGATATTGATCCATGTGAGTGTTAAGAGCCTTATTAAGATTCTTTTTGAGTGTTGGGTCCCATTAAGTCATGCATGGGTGTAAAGTTGCCAACTTTACGTATTAAGTCACCCTTTAGGATCAGATATGAGAGTTTGGCGAGAGGTCTCAACTGATTAAGTGCTTAATGGAGTGGATAGGTGATCTGGGGAGTACGCTGGGGCTACCCAGTTGGTACGCTGCATATACTGGGCCCAAAAGGAGTATGTTAAGCGTACGAGCTGAGTATACCCTACGTACTCAGCATGTTGACTTTTAGTTTGACTTCCTTGGGTTTGGGCCTTATTTTGGGCTTTTAGGATTCAGACCTTGTTGGGCCATTGGACTTCTGACTTTGGGCCATGGATATACTTTCTTGGGATTAGATCCATAATGATTTTTGGGCCCTATTTTTTACTTGGGCCTTATTTTGCCTTATGATGCCATTTAAGGAATTTGGGCCTTTTGAGTAGTTAGGTTGGGCCAAGTAAGGAAAAGGGTAAATGGTCGTTTACTCTAGAAATTGGCCAAGTAGCTTAGATTCTTAAATATGGGTCGAGATCCAGTTATTAAATAGATATTATTTGATGATATTAGTATGGGGATTTTCCAAACCAGCATACCGATATTTATTTAAGAGATTCAACAACTAGAGGTGATTTACCTCATTGTTTTTAGTCGGTCAAAGGCACCAATTCCGACCCATGGTTTGATATGTTAGGATGTTAGTTGTCTGTGTGACTCTTGCATGTGTTATGTGTTTATATGTTTACCGAGTGGGGCCCAATGACTATTTTGTATGTTATTTATCTTTGTGATTATTGCGTGTGTTTATATATTTACATGTTTATTTGTTTATATATATATATATATATATATATATATATATATATTGGGTGGGCCCCTGTGACATCCCCATTTTCACGGTCAGAAAAGACCGATTTTGTTTATGCTTTATAAAAATCAGAGGTCCTTTTTTTAATAAAAATGTTGCGGAATTTGTTCCCAGTAAAACATGATAATACGTTATCAAAGCATTTCTGAAGAAATGTATTTTTATTCATTTTAAAACATTTGAGATGTCATCGTCAATACATAAACATAATCATAAACAGAACATACATTCATTATCACCAGTGATTTATATCTCCTTAATCTCTCAGTGTAATGTAACTTCATATCGACACCTATGGTATAAATAAACTGAGTGGGTCAGGTTGGGAAACCTGGTGAGTACATAGGGTTTTCAACCCACAATAATATAGTTATTATGTTTAATCATCAAACAGTTAACCCAATTACCCATCCCCGTTATCTTCTTTACTCTTAAGGGTCTACCCTAAGAATCAGCTACTCCTCGTTCATTCATTCCTAAGGATCATCCTAAGGAATTGGCACGAAATCCATCGTTGCCAGAGTTTACTCAACGGGCACTAAATCCATAGCTGCCAGGGTTTTCTCAACGGGCACTAAATCCATAGCTGTCAGGGCTATTTCATTTATCGACAGTATCCACTCGCAATACATGTCAATGGGTTTTTAGAGTACACCGGTGAACACATCGTTCACAACACCTACAGGTTGCGAGCCTGCTAGTGTTCCACTAGACTGTCTAGAATAGTCTGTGGTTGTCATCCATACTTTTCTGAATGACGAGGCCATCGTTTGGGAAAAAGGCTTCTCACATCATTCACCTCTCACCCTCACCTCGTGGTCTATAACACCTCTCAACTCATCGTCCAACTCATATTCCATCTATTATATCTACCCATGTTTTATCCCAACATTTTCGTAGATATAAAATACATATATAGTTTAAATTGTTTAAAACGTGTATAAAATCGTTCATCAAGCATAGACAGCAAGTATACAGAAAATATGCACACATAGCATGTAATTTGTATAAAATACTTCATATCTATGTGTAAGATGAAAGTAACTATGCACTCAACTGAAAGGTGGTGACTCAACACTCGGACAACGCTTCGATACTCTCAAAACAATTTTCCTTCGATAAAACCTAGTATCAATACCACTAGGGTTTAGTCTAACGATAACCGCGACAAATTAATAGTCTGACTATTATTACTATTATATAAGCGTTAAACGATACTTAAATAACTCATAATAATAGCCCAAATAATTATTTTAAGGACCTAATAACATTACTATAATTATTTGAAAGCTATATTAAAAATTGGGTAAGCGTAGCTCACTTACAGCGGATTTTAAAGAAAACCGGGCTTTGCTCGGAGCAGCGTTTTGATACCGAAAGACCCTTTTTCTCGGGACTCTGGGAGCCTCGGGGCTTCCTTCGGGTGCTAGGGGATCACCTAGGCTTAGGGGAGGGTTCAAAACCCTAGAGAGAGAAATTTTAGAGAGAAGAAATGAAGAAAGGTGTGAAATTTTCGGACTACGCTGCGCGTCCAGCAGCTACGTTGGGCGTAGTTCGGATAAGGTGCCAGGAGGATCCAACTGGCTCGCACTCCATCTCAGATGGTTAAGGGCGAGGGTACATGGGGCGTACCAACTTCAGACGCGGGGCTTATGCGACGGCGACGTGTCTCCATCCGGTTTGACTTCAGCGATCATCATCAGACGGCTGGGAAAGCGCCACGTCAGCACTTTCGCATCAGGTCTCGTAAATTCGACTACAAACTTTAAAAATTCGTAACATTCGCGTACGAGCTCTGTTTTCGATGTTCTTTATATCCACGTGAAGGCGGGAACGTACTCTACAACTTTCGTTTAATCTCCGTCGGCTAAAGTTGACTTTATTTTAAAAGTTATATTTTTAACAAGCCGAGACAGGATTGGTCCGTTAAAATTTCATAA
Organism: Lactuca serriola; assembly: GCF_051521515.1. Lineage (NCBI taxonomy): Eukaryota > Viridiplantae > Streptophyta > Magnoliopsida > Asterales > Asteraceae > Lactuca > Lactuca serriola. Next base: position 69,879,651 of record NC_136410.1, read on the forward strand.
CTTCTTCATCCGACGTCCATTTTCTTCTGTCTTTTCATCGTTATGCTACTATTAACTAGATCTTCGATTATCGTTTAGGTTGTGTCGGCTAAAAACCGCTCGATCTAATATTCGAACATCGGATTGTACACTGTTAAGCCGAAACTTCGAAAAATCATAACTTCCTCATACGAAGTCAGATTTGGGCGTTCTTTTTATGGACGCTCTCGGTTTAATGTATTCTACAACTTTTGTTTAGATCTCTAAGGCTAAAAGTCGCTTTATTGTAAATTCACTATTTACGCTACCCAGTGTCGTGCCGGTTTTGCTGTAAAACTTCGACGAGCCATAACTTCTTCGTTGTAACTCGGATTTCGGCGTTCTTTATATGTACGGAAACCTTGTGACATATTCTACAACTTGGTTAAGATTATTTATTCTAAATAATATTTTTTCAAAAAGTCATTTTCGACCCCTATTATCTCTAAATTGACTAGCCCGGATCTACGGGCGTTACAACCCTGATGCCAGGCGGAGCCTGATGACTAACATATATGTTTACCGAGCGGGTCTCGATGCTGAGCGGGGCCCGATGATGGGCAGGGCCCATTATATGTTTGATATGTAGGGTATGTGTTATTTTGGGGAACTCACTATGCTTTATGCTTACAGTTTTCCGTTTATGTTTCAGGTACTTCTGGTTCAAAGGGGAAGAGCCTGAGATGATTGCAGTGCACACACCACATCGTTCCGCATTTTTATATTACTCTGATGTACTTGGATGTTATCGATACACTTTGATTGATAATGGATTTATGATGTTGTTTGGATAATGGTTTTAATCAATTTAAAAGTCAAAATTTTTAGTCTTAATTTTTTGGACGTTCCAAGTATGCTGCTTCGGAGCAGGTCCAGATGTCCCGTTACTTGAGCTTGATCAAGATGGAGATTTGCGAGTTTATGTCGAACCAAAGGTATAATTTCCTCTCCGAGTTGCATTCTTTTTCTAGAGGAGATATATTCAGATTATGACCCAAACTAGAGAGAGGAGGCAGGCTCTAGTTCAGATTTAACCAGCAGTGAAGTGGTTCGATCCCATCGATTCACGATCTGTAGGAAAGAAGGGCTACACTTGTAGCAAGTGTTGGAAGATGCATCAAAGAGCATGACAACTAGTGACTAGGTGCCAAAATGTAGCAAGGAGGGTCATTACGTGAGGGATTGTCATCAACATGCTCCATTGTCGAGTACCAGGATCTATTACCACTATGATTCGGTTGGCCATGTGAAGGTCAATTGTCCCTTGCTTGCTTCTAGAAAGATGCAGGCGCCATATCCGACTACCTTGAGGATTATGGATGGATGTCAGGGGAGGTTCGAGGCCCCGAATTCCAAGCATTGTGCTTTTCATCTCAGAAAAAAGGAGGCTAGGGCGAAGACTAATGTCGTTTTTGGTATGCCCTTGTGCTTTTTGACTTGGGAGCGAGTCGGTCCTTTGTATCTCAGCCCTTGAGAAGGGATTTTGATATGACCCTTGGGGAGTTAGAATGTCCGATGCGAGTTTCCATCGCCAACGAACACAAGGGTTATGCTTCGAGTGTTTTTTGGGATTGTAATTTGGAGATATTTGGGTTGTCTTACTTGATTGAATTGATTCCCATCCCTTGGAGGATGTGTGCATGATTGTAAGGATGAACTGGTTGAGTAGATTTAGATCCATGATCGATTGTGAGAGGTAGCTAGTGGTAGTTCGAACCCTAAGTGGGGGAGAACTATCCATTTATGGTAAGAGTTCAAGGGTTGGTTTAGCTTTTTGTTCGGCCTCCAGGGCTCAGTGGTATCCCCAACATGGATGTCTGCGTTATCTTGATTATCTGGTAAACACTCGGGATGAGGGCAGAGTTTCAGTTTCAAATATGCCACTAGTTCGAGAGTTTCTAGATGTATTTCAGGAGGATTTACCCAATGTGTCTCTCGTGAGGCAGGTGGAGTTCAAGATCGATTTGATCCCCATTTTAGCCTTGATTACTAAGGCGTTGTATCGCCTCGCACCTCCAGAGATGCATGAGTTGTCCTTTCATCTCTAGGAGCTGTTGCGGAAACATTTTATCAGTCCGAGAAGTTCACCTTGGGGGAGTACTGATTCTGTTTGTGAAGAAAAAATATGGGTCTTACCATATATGCATAGATTATCAGGAGTTGAATACGTTAATGGTGAAGAATTGTTACTCAGTTCCTAGGATTGATGATCTTTTCCATCAATCGTAGGGTGCATCTTGGTTCTCCAAGATTGATTCGATTTACCATCATATGAGATTCAGAGAGAAGGATGTGGAGAGGATAGCATTCCAAACTCATTATGTTCATTATGAGTTCATGGTGACGCCGTTTGGGCTCACTAACACACATGCATCATTTAGGGAATTGATGACTTAGGTATGCAGGTCGATTTTGGACCGATCGGTTATTGTTTTCATCGATGATATTTTGGTCTACTTTATGACCAGGGAGTAACATGGGGAGCATCTTCGAGAGTTACTTGGAGTACCGAGACAAGAGAGGCTTTATGACAAGTTCTCCAAGTGTGAGTTCTGGTTATAAGAGATCCAGTTTTTGGGACACCTCATCAACCAGAATGTGATTTTGGTCGACACGGCTAAGATTGAGGCGGTGATGTAGTGGGAGGTCCCAACGTCCCCATTTGATATTAGGAGTTTTCTAGGATTGGATGGTAACTGTCGGAGACTCATTCATTATTTTGCCAAGATTGTTATTCGTCTTATTCGTCTGCCAAAAAAGAGTGTATATCTCCATTGGGGGCCTAAGCAACATGCTACATTGGAGACCTTGAGGAGGAGGTTATGTGAGGCCCCAGTATTGACCCTTGATGAGGGTATTAAGGATTTTATAGTATTTTGTGACATGTTGATCACGGGTTTAGGGGCAGGGTCATAGCATATGCATCAAGATAATTGAAGCCTTACGAGGTTAGATAGCCGACACATGAGTTGGAGTTGGGGAAGTGGTGTTTTCCCTTAAGATTTGGCGACATTATCTCTATGGGGTCCATTGCACCATTTACACAGATTACAAGAGTTGAAGATATCTTATGGATCAGCCAAATCTGAATACGAGGCAACATAGGTGGCTGGATGTGGTCAAGGATTATGATTGTGAGATTCTTTATCATCTGGTGAATGCTAATGTGGTCGCCGACACCATGAGTCGCAATGCGATTTTCACATCTAATTGAGCACTCTGTTTGAGGATGACCATCGACTCACCGATTCTAGATTTGATCAGAGAGGCTCAGGCTAAGGGAGTCAAGAGGAAGAATTGGAAGGAGAGGATCAGGGTTAGATTTATAGGTTTTCTGCTAATAGCTGAGGGTTTTTGACCTAGTGCAGTCGGGTTTGGGTTCCGGTTTCTAGTGGGGTCTGTGAGACTGTGATGGAGAAGGCGCACAAGTCTAGTTTTTCGATTCACACTAGAGCTACAAAGATGTATTGTGACTTGAGACTTATTTATTGGTGGACATGCATGAAGCAGGAGATAGCATGGTATGTGGAGAGATGGCTGTCCTAATGGATGGTCAAGGCAGAGCACCAGAGGCCGCATGGCAAGCTTCAGTTATTAGAGGTGCCCATGTGGAAACATGATTAGATCTTTATGGATATCATCAAGTTGTCGAGCACATCCAAGGAATTTGATGTGATTTGGGCCATCATCGATCGTATAACCAAGAGTGCTCACTTTCTTTCCATCCATGAGAGTTCTTCGGTTCAGAAATTAGCCGATGTGTATGTGCGCAAGATTGTTGCTCGCAATGGTGTGCGAGTTTTGATTGTATCTGATCATGATGTACGGTTTACATCTCAGTTTTGGCGGAGATTTCATGATGAATTGGGAACAAGGATGTGTTTCAACACTGCTTATCACCCTCAGATTGATTGATAGAGGGAGTAGACCATTCAGACACTTGAGGATATACCGAGGGCTTGTGTCACCGATCTTGGTAGGATTTAAGATTCCTAACTTCCCTTGGCCGAGTTTTCTTACAACAACAACTATCATAATAGTATTGGTGCACCACCGTATGAGCTTTTCTATGGGAGGAAGTTTCGTACACCAGTTTGTTGGGTAGAGGTCGGTCAGACTGAGGTGGTCCTCCGTATGACGAATCTTATTCTATAGATTAAGCAAAGGTTGCAGTTAGATCAGAGCCGAAAAAAGAGTTATCTTGATAGATGGTGATCCGATTTGGAATTCCAGGTCGCAGATATGGTTTTGCTGAAGGTATCACCCTAGTAGGGTATTATACGCTTCAGGAAGAGGAGCAAGTTGGGTCCATGATTTATTGGACCATTTAGAGTGGCAATCAAGGTAGGAAAGATGGCCTACGGATTAGTTCTGTCCGAAGAGCTTAGTCAAATTCGTAACACCTTTGACGATTCTCAGCTTTGGAAGTTTGTGGTTGATGATTCGGTGGTTGTCTGTTTGAGCGATATTCACATTGATGAGCACCTGAATTATGTGGAGAGGGAGATAGCTATTCTCGATAGGAAGACTAAGGCCTTTCGTAAAAGGTGGTATCTTTTTCAGTGGCAGTATAGGAAGGGTTCAAAGTAGACTTGGGAGCTCGAGTCGAGATACGCGAGTACTACCTAAATTTTTTTTGTAGCTGTGGATTTCGAGGAATAAATCTAGTTGAAGTGGGGGAGAATTGTAACACCCATTTATAGGTGAATACTTTTTTTAGAATTTTCGATCAATTTCTTTAAGTATTGTTCGGGGTCATGACATGAGAACTTTTGTGTCATGACGTGACCATGATTGGAAGAAACACACATTTCTTTTTTCTATCATGACGTGACCACAAAAGGGTCACGACGTGACAACGGTTGGGAACCAATACCCTAATTTAATGTATTATTCCCCTATTTAAGGGAAACAAGGGTTAGAGTTAGGTTACCCTCATCCTCCATCACCTCTCTACACCCCCCTTTGAAATCGTAATCCTCCATAGTTGATTTTAAGATTCATTTGGGTGTTTCCTAGCCAAAATGAAGGAGAGATAGAGTTTGGTGCATCAGTTCAAAGTGTAAGCTTCACCATCATCCATTCTCACACATTTTGGACCCGTGTGAGTTTCTTAGTTCGATGCTTTATGAGTCGATGAGCGTAGATCTACGTTTTTCTATGTTTTCTTTCATGTTTAGGCTTGATAGGGGTTGGGGGTCCATAAAGTTGCCAACTTTATGGATCTCCAAAGTCCCTTGGCTGAGAAAAGTGTTGGATCTGGAGTGTGGTAGAGTTTTAGCAATCTTGCATGAGATCTTACCGCCATTTCTATATCCTTTTCCCAAGCTTATGTTGGGACATGAAATAGACATGGATGTCCATAAGATATGAGTTTTATGGTGGTCTTGGACAGGGAAGGACGTATGGAAAGTTTAGTTGCAAGACTTAATGGATTATAAGCTTATAGCTCAAGTTTGTTCAGAACGTCGTCACGATGTAATGCTTTGGGTTGTCACCACGTTACAAGGGTGATCCGTGATTATTTCGTCTTATCATGCCACGAATTTACCAATGGACGGTCATGATGTGGTGGTTGGCTGAATGACCATGTATTGACTTTGATTGTTGACTTTAACCTAGTTTGAATTTAGGTTAAATTTAGGGTTTTAAACTGAAGTTTAAAGAATTTGCCCATGTTTGCTATATAGGTGACCTGTAGAGTTGATTGTTGGATCTGTGTATGGTACTACTATTTTCCTATCTACGAAGTGAGTTTTCCTCATTGTACTCGTGGGTCGAAGGCACCAATGCCGAACCACTAGGTGTTGTTATGTATCATAGTATATAGGATATTGTTGTGTTGTAGTGATCTATTAGATTGGTAGATTTTTATGGTTACTTGTACTTGTTGGTTATTGTTTATTTTTTGCATAGGTAGACATATTGTGGTTGGGTTGTTGTGGTCCTACTTTGTGCTGAAGGGTAAGATACTCGGGCGGTTGAGTTGATACTATAGGCCCGGTGAAGCGGTCCAACAGGCTTGGGAGCGATCCACCATATCGTTGAAGGTTCAGGTGGCAGTCCAGCCTTGTGCCGATGGCCTTGTGTGCATATATTGTATTTGCGTTATGTATGAGTATTTTGGGAGAAATCACTAATCTTTGGCTTACACTTGTTGGTTTCTTGGTTTTAGGTACATTAGATGATTGGGGCAAGGTGAAGGCATGATCGTACATATCCTCCTACTGATATATGTTTTGAGAGATTTTGGTACTTTGTTTTTTTATGACTATGCTTTGGAAACAATGTTTTGTATGACTTATGGTTTATGAAAATTCTGTTAAAAAATAAATTTTTTATCATGATTTTTGGAATGTTACACGCTTACATTGTTTTGGCTAACAATCAACTTATTATAATTTCGATTTTTTTGTTGCACACTAATGTATTGTGTCACACTCGAAAGTTTGAAAAATCATAACTTCCTCATACGAAGTCATATTTTGGTGTTCTTTATATTGATGAGTTACTATTGACGAGAACTGTGACTTTCATTTAGATCACTTGGGACAAAAAAAAAACCAATCTCTGGTTCACTTTTTATGACGCACCTTGTCGTATCGGTTTGAACACGAAACTTAGATAAATCATAACTTCGTTATACAAATTCATATTTGGGCATTCTTTATAAGAACAAAATCATCGTCATAAATACTATAACTTTAGTTAACATTATTTATCCAAAATAATCTTTTATCTTTAATGTTTATTTTATTGTTTTAACGATAAATTTTTTAATCAGGTTTTTCTACAAGTATTTTGTACTCCTAATATTTTTCCACTTAATGTGTACACGATAATTATTTATTGTCTTGAAACACATATGAAGAACAAATATTTTAATTATTGATTTTAATTGTTTGATAAAATGTATAATTACTATGATTAAACTCTAAATGTCTAGCCCAAAATTGTGTGTATTACATACACTACTGAAAAACTCATTTCACCGATCAAGTAGTGTGAGGTCCAATTTGATCTAGAAGTAAAATAGATTATAAGCTCCTATGAAACTGAATTCATAAATCAAACCTTGGACTCCTTCTACAATTTGATCTAAACTGGAATTACTCAAAATTTCTCTATTGTTCATACCCCTAAACAAAATGGTGTCGATGAAAGAAGAAATCAGACACTCGTTAAAGCCATTAGGGAAATGGTAGTTAACACTGTTATATCCTTATCATTATTGGATGATGCTGTGAACATTTCTTGCTCCACTGAAAATCGTCCCATCATCCCGAAGCATCTTGGAAAAACATCATATGAGATATTAAAGGTAAGAAAGCCTGATATTCACTATTTTTATATTTTCTTTGTGGTTGTTTTGTGCTTAACTAGAGTGTTCAGTTGTCAAAGTTGGAAGCTAAATCCGATGAAGTAATTTTTGTTGGATACTCCTCAATATCTAAAGAATTCAGGGTGTACAACCTAAGAAAAAAGATGGTTGAAGAGTCCTATAATTTTCGGTTCGATAAAGAATCTTACCCTACTGCTATTGAAGACAACTCTTATTCTATTCTTGATGAGCTCACAACATCAATCTTTGCTTTAGAATCCACATAAGAATGGCAAACTTAAATAATTGTCCCATTTTGATTTGACTATGAAGTATTACTCTCTAAGCATGAAGCATCACTTCCTATAAATGATGCAATGTTACCAAAACCTAAAGCATAATATCTTGGTCATAAATCATCATTCCCTGTTTCTGAAACCATTCTAACCTCAGAACCTTCAAATCTTAACAGTGTTAGAGATCCTCCCATCTCTCAAGTAATTGTTGAAATTTCCATTGATCTTAGAACCTGTCGACATCTTACAAGTAATTTATGTCTTTACGTCAACCGTGTCTCATTGGTTGAACCCAAGAAGATTGGTAAAGCACTGAAAGATACAGACTGGATAAAGGTGATGCAAGATGAGCTTCAAGAATTTAAAAGGCATAACATATGAACCTTGATTTCTTGAGCAAAATACAAGTTAATTGTTGGCACTCGTTGGGTTTATCACAACAAGATGGATGAAGATGGACTGATCATTCGAAACAGGTCGAGCTAGTGGTCAAGGCTTTACTCGATTTGAGGGTTTAAATTGCGATATAACTTTTTCTATTGTAGCTATATTGGATATCATTAGAATCATTGTTGCTTATGATGCTTACTTGAACTTAATTTGTTTTAGATGGATGTAAAGACTACCTTGCTCCATGGTGAATTACAACACAAAGTGTTTCTAAAGTAACCCCCCAGGCCTGGAAATGAAGATTTCACTTATCATGTTTATCTTCTGGATAATATTGTTTACAAATTGAATCAACCTCCCAGGGAATGGCATGACATGTTGACAACATATTTCCTAGAGAATGATTACAAGCACAAAGCAATTTACAACACCTTTTTCATCAAGCAATCAGGGTCTGAGATTATCCTTACTTAAGTATATGTTGATGATATCATCTTCGGTTCCATAAATATCGCGTTAAGTAAAAAAAAATTTAATGTTATGTCTAGAAATTTCGAGATGAGTATGATATAGTGAACTCTCATTCTTTTATGGGCTTCAAGGTAAACAAAAATCAAAATAGATTTTTTTATCAACCAAAGAAAGTACATCTCTGATATGCTAAAGAAGTTCTTATTTTCTGATTGCAACCCAACTAAAACTCCAATATCCCCTACCCTAAAGATCTCTGTTGATTCTTCAAGGACAAATATGAATCCATCTATTTAAATGTGAATGATGAGATCTATGTTGTATCTAATTTCCAGTCGCTCTGACATCATGTTTTTCATTAGCATGTCTTCTCATTTTCAATCAAATCCCGAAGAATCACATCTTCTCTCTGTAAAATTAATTTTTCGATATCTGAAGAGCACTCCCAATCTTGGTTTGTGGTATCCTTGCAATTCTGTTTTCAATTTATTTGGCTACACTGCCTCTGAGTATGCATGATGCACCCTAGAAATGAAAAGTACATATGAAGAATGCCAACTCTTGGGCAACAAGCTTATGAGTTTGTCTAGTAAGAAACAAACACCAATTCCATGTTCAACTATTAACACATAATATGTTCTCATTGTTAGATGATGTTCTCAAATCCTTTGGATTCAAAGCCAACTTCCAGATTAAGGTCTTAAGATCACCAATACTCCAATATGTTATGACAACACCAACTCCATTCTTATCACTTAAAATGTAGTTGAACATTCGAAAACAAAGAATATCGAGATTCTGCATTATTTCATCAGGGATAATGTGCAAAAAAGAAATATTGAACTGATGTATGTCCTTATGATGAGCCCGTGTTCTTACATCATTACAAAGTCCCTATGAAAAAAAAAATCATATTTTTCATTGGTGAAGCTAACATGATTTTGCTAGAGTAATTTGTGAACCTTTTATAATTATTTGACGATATATCTCCTTTTTCCTAGCTCTTACTTTGTAGACTAGTTTAGGTCCCTAGAATCATGTCATTTTATGTGTCCAAATCTCTTAAGTATCTCATCAGTAAGACCATCAAGGCGGGACTCCTTGGTCCCTATTTGAAAATTAACATATGTCTTGGGTGTTCCTTTTATTAGTTGTTTATTTGCATACTATGTCCCTAGAAGCATGCTAACCGCATGTAACAAGTCTCATGTTCTATTGAAACAACGAACATAACTTAATGGCTCACTGGCTTACATTGATAACATTGCCTACATGGGCGGTTCTAGACATTTTGAGGACCAAGGCAAATTAAAAAAATAGGGCCCCTATATTTTTTTTTGTGTAAAGGAGGGTGACACCTCTAGGAAATTTTATTAATTAGAAAAAAATAATACAATTACATGTTGGAGACTCCCTAGCTGTAAAAAAAAATAAAAAGTCGTCGGGACAGGCCGAAAAGCCAAACAACCTAACTATTAATACAAAACAACAAAACAAAAGGCCAAAACATCCTCTGTACCTCAATATAGAAACATAGCACATAAAAACTAAAGAATGTAGGAAAAATCTTTACAATAAATTGAAAAGTATATAAACGACTCAATTCTATATGACTCTTCGGGTGGTTGTACTTCATTTTCGTTATTTGTGTCATCAAGTCTTCAAGTTATTTTTCTAATAATTTGGCATTTTAATGGAAAAATAGGTTAACAGTCATATCAAATGCAATAGCTTTAGCATTAAACTTCATATATATATATATATATATATATATATATATATATATATATATATATATATATATATATATATATTCAATAAAATATCAAACCAAATTACCATACCTTGTAGAAATTGGTAGTTTCAATAACATTAACTAAACTTTCAGCATCACTTTTAATATTTGCCACATGACATGATAAATATAATTATATTAAGGCATCATTTATTTGAGAAGCTTGAAACCTATTATATTTGACACTTTTAATACAAATCTTCCATTACAGATAAGAAATTAATATATATATATATATATATATATATTGATGTAGTGCAGATTGTGCTGTTGACCGTAAAAAAACCTTTAATGTTGGCTGATGCTCTTAGCAGTTGTAAAATGGCCAAATACAACAAAACATCGTTATTCTTGATGTAGAGAGAAATCAAAATTAATCCCAGTACATTCAAAAACAAATTAAACAGACTAAAAGCTAAATTGATTTCACTTTCCAAGTTGTCTATTAAAAGAGATTAAAAAAAATTAAAATCGATTAAAATGGGGTTTCTAAACAGATTAAAATCCGATTTCGCAAAAGAAAAACCTCTATTTAGATTAAGCAAATGAAGTTCAAAATCAATTTCAAGTTTCTTTTTAAAAACCTCTAATATGATTTTTTAGAATTTCAAAAAAGAAAAAGAGATTATAATAAGTCTAGAACTTACATAGATTATCAGAAGTTGATTGTGTTTGGATTCTGATTGTCTCTAACCATGCGATTCTTAAATGAATGAGGGGTAACTTCAAATTTCCGATGATTGAGAAAGAAATCGAAGTGAGACAATGACTCTCTAATCGATTTTCACCTTCAAATATCTTGAAAAGAAGGAGAGTTATTAGATCATCGTTTCTATATTCAGTTTTAGTTTAATGATTCTTGAATCAAGTTTGTTTCAGAGTTTGGTGGTATTTTAGACGAATTCAGATTCAAAAAAAGAGGAAGAAATTTATTAACTTAAGAAATAAATAGAATCACATAAGAAGAGCTAACCATTGCTTTTGGAGAAGTGGATTGTGTTGTTTGGATTCTCCATGAAAACCGAATCTTGAAGAGTTACGAGCCTTGGAAATTGCAAGTTAGATGCATGCTATCATCAGTCTGTCTCGAACCCTAATTTGCCTTCGCTCCTTCTCATTTGACTGAGTTGGGTATTGGGCATTTGGGTTTTGAGCAGATAGTCCACTACTCTTAAATTGTTGGGTTGCTGCGATATAGATAATATAATATGTTATAAAATGGGATCCCTTTGGTATTTGGGGGCTTAGAGCGGTCGCCCAGCTTGCCCAGACCCATGGGACATCCCTTATTGTTTATTGAGTGAGAGATACTTGTCTAGTCCTTAAAGTTAAACAGTTCTTCCAGTATCAGTGGTCTTCTAATCAAAACATAGGCGATATGAGACACAACATGCGCTTGGTGACTGTCACTCCTTTCTATTGTCACCATAGACTGGTATATGATTCAAGAAAATTCTTTTCCCGCTGTGGTAGTGATATTCCTACTAAAATATAGGCTATATGAGACATAATCAGTGTTGTAAAAATTGCAGAGTCGGCCGATTACTCGATCGAGTACTTCCTACTCGGCCCCTTGCCGAGGTGAGTTACAAAATCTGAGTACTCCCCGATTGGCTCCTTAATGAAGCGATCGGTTTTTTAAAACTCGACCAAGTCAGTGATTAATATGTATAATATATTTAATGATTTATTATTTAACACACACATGTGATTATTACTACATATATATCTTAAATTTCTAGTAGTTATTCACGAAGTGAGACCATTGTGTATTTTTAGTTTTTGTTTATTTACATGTATCTAATTTTGTCATATATTTCAATCAACTTATGGCTTTAACTTATTATTTTGAAGTATATAATCTCCCTGAAAATATTTCTACATGAATTACAAAATATGAGTACTCCCCGGGTACTCCCAAGTACTTGCTACTTGGTAGTCAGTCGAACAGAGCAGCGAGTTCTACAACCATGGACATAATACCTACTTGGTGTCACTGGCCCCTTTATATTGTCAAAAGAGATTGGGATATGGCACCAACAAAAACTTTTCCATGTTGTCCATGTTCTTTCAACAATAGGTTGTGAGACACTAAACTTGGTATCCCTAGCTACTTTTATTATCACTGTAGATTTCATATGAAACCACACATCATTACCTTTTTATGTGGGTACTTAATGTAACAACATGATCACAACTTGGTGGATCTCTCAAGTTTTTTTTGCAAGTCCATGCGTTGTTATCTCACACATTTATGTTCTCTTATGTACAGTGTCAGGGCTACAAGTATATATGCTATGTATCCCTCATACCGATGTTCTCTTATGTATAATTTTGATTTGTCAAAGAAGTCTTAATTATTTCGTTCACATAAATTTTTATAAGGAGTGATGATTAGCTTCAGGGTTACGAGAATTCCAACTAATTTTCCGATACAAGCATTACCCTATGTTAGCAAATTTCAAAACGGTTTAAAATTCAATCCCATATATAAACCTCTTTCCTTATCCATTAATCACTTTTACAATCACCAGAAAACCTTTGCTTTTGAAAAACCCCAAGTTTTCTCTTTGTAAAAGCCTAATATCGTCCATGTGTCCTCTATACACATACACTCCCACCTAAAATGTTTACAAGTCCACTAATACTTCAAACATTCTCATCGTAATCATTGCTACCAATATCCGTGCATTGTATATACTTCCACCAAATACAAGAAAAAACGTATCGAGGAGTTTATCCACTTTTTTGATTATCATCCTCTCTCACATGCTCTTTCCGATTACCCATGAACTCTCCATACCAATCACGTATGTGAGTTATACTATTCTTATGTTTTTTATTCGGAGAATCATTCCATCATTGGCACAAATAGGGATGGAGATTATGAAGTCCTCCTTACAATTGAAACAATTTGTGATGTTTTTTTTGTCTTCGCCACTATGTATCTTAGTCCTCTGTTACTCTATAGGGAACACACAATGGTCTAAAAAACGTGCTCCGTTAATGTCTTCCTCCTGGCTGGAACTTCTTGACTAGGGTTATTATAAAATATCTAGCACACAAGATAGGAATGTTGATCAACTCAACATGTTGGAACTCCAAAATCTATATGCTCTTTTGAAGAAGAAACATCTTGAGTTTGAACAACTGATCTTTGACTAGTTTGTGACTCAAATCATTAGGGACAAATGATCGATGTATGTCCATTAACCAAGACTATTTTCCTGTGTCTGGAATTCATTCAAACAAGATACACCACTACAAAATATATGGTAATTCAAGTTCCACTGCTATTGGAAAAAATCATCAATGATGTCCGGGGTGACAATGATCCCCAACATATACATTGGATGTTTCATTGGATAGATGATTAATATGCTATTGAGAGAAGGATATATGAACCCACTATAGACTATGCCACCATATAACCATCAAATGAAGAATCTAATGAGAAAGATAATACAACTAGAAATGATGAGTGTAACAACCTGATATTTCAAGTCAATGTAATATTCTAGGTCAACCATTGTAACTAGTTTTAAAGTAATAAAGAAAAATTATTTGAATATTATGTGCATTTATTTATTTATAAAGATGTATAAATTAAGATAAAAATGATCGTCAAAATTAAAATCTTAGATAAACTTTATATCTATGAAGAAACATTTAGTGGTGGTGACAAAGATTCCGGAGGTATAAAGAATACTAAAATCCAAGTTATAATGAAGAAGTTATGACGTATCGAACTTTCGCAACGGAACCGGCACGACACTATGTAACGTAAAAAGTGAATTTACGATAAAATGATTTTTAGCCTTAACAATCTAAATAAAAGTTGTAGTATATGATAAACGGAGAGTGTGCATAAAAAGAACGTCCAAATATGACTTCGTATAAGGAAGTTATGATTTTTCTAAGAATCGCCACAATAGTATACAGCCCGAAATTCGAATTAAAGATCGAGCAATTTTTAGCCGACACAACCTAAACGAGAATTGAAGATCTCGTCAATAGTAGTTCAACGGTAAAAAGACAAACGAAAACGGACTTCGTATGAAGAAGTTATGAATTTTTATCGGAGTTTTCCTGTTCCGGTCTATTAAAAATATAATATTAAAAACAAAGTCAAAATCAGCCGACAGAGTCTAAAAGAAAGTTGTAGAGTACGGTCTCACCTACACGTGGATATAAAGAACGTCAAAAACGGAGCTCGTATGCGAAAGTTGTGAATTTTTGAAGTTTGAAAAATTGAAGTCCGAAGCCGTGCACCTAGCGTACTCAGAAACTTGGTCTGGATTTGGGCAGGTCGCCTTATTCCTTCGCATGGGGGACGGTTACTAGTAGCATTGACACATCCAGAGCTTGGAACCCGATCAAAGGCCATGTATGTATGCGCAGCGTACGAAGTTTGCTTTGCATACTAAAGTACGCCCGACGTAATGCGAGACCTCAACCATACTATAAATAGCATGCGAAGCCTGTCGGATTGGTTTACATATTTCATTCCTCCTATCACTTTAACACCCTTTAAGCCAGTTTTAACCCCCAGAAGCGTAGGGAACCTCCCTAACACCCGAAGAAAACCCCGGAGTCCCAAAGTCCTCGAGAAAATAATCTTTTTCAGTCGAAACTCTGCCCGAGCAGAACTCGATTTCCACCAAAAACTCGTGATTTCAAGTAACGAAGTGCTTTCCAAATCACCACTTATCATGTGAGTTCATAACCCTATACTTTTTATAACTTTTTCCGTGTTTTAGAAAGGAGGGGGGGGGGGAGGAATACAAATAAAACACAAGGAAACTTGTGTTAAAATACAAACCATTGTTTATGCTTTCTTGCAGTTTATATAACTATTACGTGAAAACATATGCATACAGAACATCTTATGACACAACGGTTATCAGTTCAAATGAAACATATATTGTAAAATATAATATATATATATATATATATATATATATATATATATATATATATATATATATATATAGTTTGTGTTACATTCTCATTATTTTACCCCTTTCAGGACAAAGAAGCGATTATATAAAAATACGATTATTTTTATATTATAAACATGATGAATTGGGTAACAGTTTCATGCATGAATATTTTCAATAACAAAACACGTATCTCGTTGGAAATTTGTGAGTCATTCGCCTTCAATGTACCTACCCAAGGTATACATGGAAGTCCTGTTTTATAACCAGAATCTCCTCCCGGATAGCGTGATACTTGTGTATAGATCTATACGGGATTGATGACCCCGCACCCTGGCTGTTAGCTAGAGCATGACCGGAAGGTTATGGGTGACAAATATCAAACATAACGACGCTAGAAGAACGTCGTGATAGGCAAATCATTTGTTAGCATGGTTATGAAAACTCACATGATAAACGGAAATACGTTATTTTTAAGTGAAATTAATATTATATTTATTTTACGTAATTACCCAACGCATCAAATGGTTTTATTTTTGAATAAAACTACATGTTACAAAGTTAAGTATGGCATTTATATTTATACTATTCTGTCTTGGAAAATATATACGACTACAATTCAGTTTTATGGAAAATATAGGATTTTCCGAGATAGATACGATTACTTTACAAACAAACAGTTTAGAACTCAGTTTTATGGAAAATGTAGGATTTTCCGGGATAGATATGATTACTTACAAACAAACAGCTTACAATTCAGTTTTATAGAAAATATCAGATTTTCTGGAAACAAACGAGATTTCATCTCATTGAATGACATATATTTTCATACAAATGCTTATGAACTCACAAACTTAAATGTTGACACTTTTTCTCAAATAACTTGTATTATCAAGAAACTGGTAAAACATGTGCATCCACGAGTTTTTGAGAAGACAGAGCATTATAGACTCATGTTTTTTAACTTTTGTTATATATTTTGGTGTCAGTATACAATGATTTGAACACATATGTAAAAACTTATACTTTATCAATGCATGGTTGTTGTACTTTGATTACTATTATGCAATTGTTGTGATACTGTGCATAACGTCCTCCACCCCCGAGTGTTTCTGCCGTTCAGGTTTGGGGGTGTGACAGATTGGTATCAGGGCATTGTTTTTAGTGAACTAAGTATATCAAACCATTAAAGATATATAACTATAAATACAATGGGAATAAAGAACTCTGACTAAGAGTTATACTTTTAAAATATAACAATATTTTTATAAAAGTTTACATACATGTTTACATACCCGGACAAGTATCACAAGAAGAACAAAACATAAGTATTTAGATGTTGAACACTACAATCAAACCTAGATAGTTATGTAATCATATCTAGGATAAATATAGATTGATCAACTATATTTTTTTGAGATATGACCAACATGTGTTTGGGAGTGATCGTGGTGTTGCAACAAGTCTAAAACCTACCAATAAACCATATAGAGAACCTTTATCATTTAAAATACTATAGGAGTATTTTGTAATATTATAAAACACCATGCTTTCATTCTTTCTATGCTTCCTACCTCTAAATGCTCGTATAAACATGATGGCAGGATATCCCCGTACAGAGATCCCTACTTCCTTGGTCAAGGGAATAATGGTTGGGTTGAAGATGATTCTGAAGAGGATCCCGAGGAGGACGAGGATGAAGAGAAAATGGATGAGGATTCCGACGAGGAGCCCAAGGTCTACAACCCACCTCCTGTTCCTGTTCCTGGACAACACTTTCAGGGCCCAACGCCCCAATGGGCCGAGAAATTAAGGCAATGGACTCGAGAACAGGGTCAACGCCCTCTTTTTGGTATGAATAGGGATTTCTACAACCTCGACGGAGGAAGTTCGGCCGACAAGGCCCTCCCTGTCATAATACGCCGCATCTCTCGCCATATTGATCAATCACGAATATTGATCAACCGAATTCTAGAAGTCAACGCTACCTCCCAAGTTAACATCGTTAATCTTCGTCGTTTGGACGGAGATCACGTTCAAACTAGACACCACACTGAGAGGAATCAAGAAGAGATGGTTTCTTCTCAAGCCGAAATTAGAGCACCTAGGGAGCATCAAACTACACTATATAGGCGTTTGATAGGAAAAGAGCACCATGGTACAGAATCCATTGCCCAGAACCATACTTACCGCAAGTAGTGTTTACACTACTTCTATTTTGATATAGACTAGGATCTCGGATATGTATACTACTTTTATCTATATGTAAAACTCCACCCTACGATTAAGTGAATACACTACTCGTCAGTCGTAATGCTGTCAAATTTTCCCTTGTGTTGATGTAATATAAACCTATATCCAGGTCAAATTTTCCCAACTATATGTACAAAACTATATATCAATGAAAATTACAAGCATTTTACTTCATTGGGAGTTACCACAATTTTCATAAACATTTTGGTTGCAAACTTAAGGCAGACCCATTACGTTCAACAATCTATTTAGCCTTAATTAAATAAAACTTGTATACACCACGTGAAATTAAAAGGACATGGTATAGAATACTATACAAATTCATTACGAGTGTTGCTATAAGCGAAATTGGCGATTGTTTACGTATATTAGTAGACTTTTATTATAAATCGGTTAATAGAGCACTATATCAGTCAGGATATGATGCATTTAAAACTAAGATATATCTCGTTCAATATCACCTGACTCATAACTACCATAAAGAACTTATCATCATTTCCTCATTAAATCTTGTAGAAAAAGATGCCGCCAAGACAGAATCCTAGACGTTTCAACAATAGTCCACTAGCTCCACCACCGTCGCCACCTCTACAATATGATTCCGCTATGTTCCAAGTTACGATAACCGTTGTCGTAGTAGCCGCTATTACTCAAATAAACCCAAGCAGTGCCAGTGGAGAAGGCAATGGTACTAATCACTCGAACCATGGAGAAAGCCATGGACACCCTAAGGAGTGTTCATACAAATACTTTACCAACAGGAAACCAAAAACCTGCAACGGAAGTGGAGGAGTAATCGCACTGATGCAATGGTTCATAAAGATTAAATCAGTCTTCGAAATATGTGTGTTTCAAGAAACAAGTAAAGTTAAATATACAGCTAGGAAAAGTTATCGCATATGCCTCACGACAACCAAAAATCACGAGGTTAACTACACTACTCATGACCTTTAGTTAGGACTAGTAGTGTTTGCTCTAAAGATCTGGAGACACTACCTCTATGACACAAAGTGCACCATCTTTTAAGACCACAAAAATCTTCAACACATATTCGATCAAAAGGAGCTAAACATGAGACAAAGATGATGGGTTGAACTACTTAATGATTACGAATGCGAAATTCGTTATCATCCTGGCAAAGCCAATGTAGTCGCAGATGCTCTTACTCATAAAGAGTATTTAGGTCGTAGACTAAAAGCACTAACCATGACTATCTATTCGCATCTATCAACACAAATTAAAGAAGCTCAATTGGAGGCCCTGAAACCAGAAAACATGGCTGGTGAAACTCTAAGAGGAATGGTTAAAAACTTAGAAATCAAGGGTGACAGATTTCGTTATTTCATGAATCGAATCTGGACACCGAAGTTTGGTGGATTCAGAGAAGTTGTCATGAACGAAGCACACATGACTCGATACTCTGTTCATCCAGGTTCAAACAAGATGTATCTGGACCTTAAGAAATTGTATTGGTGGTCGAACATGAAAGAAAAAATTGCTACCTACGTGGGCAAGTGTCTAACTTGCGCCAAAGCAAATGTAGAATACCAAAAGCCCTCAGGTTTATTACTACAACCAGAAATACCTGAGTGGTAGTGGGAATGGATTACAATTGATTTCATAAACAAATTACCCAAGACAATGGGTGGTCTTGATACAATATGGGTAATCATCGACCGGTTAACCAAGTCCGCACACTTCCTACCAATCAAAGAAACATACAAGATGGAAAAACTGAATAGAACATACATCAGGGAAATAGTACGATTACATGGAGTACCAATATCTATTATCTCTGACATAGATAGTCGATTTACCTCTCGGCTCTGGCAGTTACTTCAAAAATCTCTGGGAACTAGGTTGGACATGAGTACACCTATCACCCTCAAACCGACGAGCCGAGTGAGAGAACTATCCAGACACTAGAAGACATGCTGAGAACTTATGTGATCGACTTTGGTAAAGCATGTGATACCCATTTACCACTTATCAAGTTCTCATATAACAAAATTTATGACACCAACATCAAGGCTGCTCCATTTGAAGTCGTCTATGGCTGCAAGTGCATATCACCTCTGTGTTGGGTGGAAGTGGGTGATACATGGTTAGCTAAAGGACAAGTTCCTGACAGCATACCCACTGGTCCAGAGATCATCAGGGAAACGACTTAGAAGATTGTTAAAATTCATGAACGTCTAAAAGCCTCTCGAGATCGACAAAAGAGCTACGTAGACAAGAGACGAAAACCCTTGGAATTTAAGGTTGGCGACCATGTTCTGTTAAAGGTCCTACCCTGGAATTTCATGATACGCTTCGGAAAGCATGAAAAAAACTAAATCCAAGGTACATCGGACCATTTGAAATCCTCGCAAGGATTGGTCCTGTAGCTTATAAACTCCAACTACCCCGAGAACTTAATAACGTAAACCCTATCTTCCAAGTATCTAATCTAAAGAAGTGCCTATCTGATGAGTCTCTAGTGATTCCACTTGATGAAATCGAGTTGAACAAGAGCCTACATTTTGTGGAGGAACCAGTAGAAATCATGGATAGGGAAGTCAAACGAACAAAACAAAGTTGTATTCCAATAGTGAAGGTTTGCTTGAATGCCAAGCAGGGACCTGAATTCACTTGGGAACGGGAAGATCAGATGAAACAAAAGTATCCACACCTTTTTCCCTAGTCCATAAGTATCACTTTAGAAAAAAAAATTCAGGATGAAATTCCCTCTAACGGGGGGGGGGGGGGGGGGGGGGGGGGGGGGATAATGTAACAACCCGATATTTCAAGTCAATGTAATAGTCTAGGCCAACCATTATAACTAGTTTTAAAGTAATAAAGAGAAATTCTTTGAATATTATGTGCATTTATTTATTTATAAAGATGTATAAATTAAGATAAAAATGATCGTCAAAAATAAAGTCTTAGATAAACTCAATATCTAGGAAAAAACTTGTTGTGGTCGTGACAAAGATTTTGGAGATATAAATAATGTTGAAATCCGAGTCATAACGAAGAAGTTATGACATATCGAAGTTTCGCGACGGAACCGACACGACACTGCATGACGTAAAAGGTGAATTTACGATAAAATGTTTTTTAGCCTTAACAATCAAAATAAAAGTTGTAGTATATGATAAACCAAGAGTGTGCATAAAAAGAATGTCCAAAAGCTGACTTCGTATGAGGACGTTATGATTTTTCGAAGAATCGACACAACAGTATGTAGCCTGAAATTCGAATTAAAGATCGAGCAATTTTTAGCCGGCGCAACCTAAACGTGAATTGAAAGACAGGCGAATACGGACATCGTATGAAGAAGTTATGAATTTTTATCGGACTTTTCCTGTCTCAGCCTGTTAAAAATATAATATTATAAATAATATCAAAATTAGCCGACGTAGTCTAAACGGAAGTTGTAGAGTACGGTGTCACCTACGCTTGGATATAAAGAACGTCAAAAATGGAGCTCGTTTGTGAAAGTTGTGCATTTTTGAAGTTTGAAAAATTGAAGTCCGAAGCCGTACACCAAACGTACTCGGAAACTTGGTCCGGAGTTGGCCATGTCACCCTGTTCCTTCGCACGGGGAACGCATACTAGTAGCTATGACACATCCGGAGCTCGGAACCCGATCATAGCCCCCGTATCTACGCGCAGCGTAGGAAGGTTCGCTTTGGATACCAAAGTACGCCCGACATAATGCGAGACCTCAACCATACTATAAATAGCATGCGAAACCTCTCGGATTGGTTTAAAATTTTCACTCTTCCTTTCACTTTAAACACCCATTTAAGCCACTTTTAACCCCCCGAAACTTAGGGAACCTCCCTATCACCCGAAGAAAACCCCAGAGCCCCGAAGTCCTCGTGAAAATAATCTTTTTCAGTCGAAACTCTTCCCGAGCATAACTCGATTTTCACCAGAAACTCGTGATTTCAAGTAACGAAACACTGCCCAAATCACCACTTATCAAGTGAGTTCATACCCCTATATTGTTTATAAATTTTTACGTGTTTTAGAAGGGGTGGGGGGGGATACAAGTAAAACACAGGAAAACTTGTGTTAAAATACATACCATTGTTTATGTTTTCTCACAGTTTATATAAGTATTACGTAAAAACATATGCATACAGAACATCTTATGACACAACAGTTATTAGTTCAAATGAAACATATATTGTAAACTATAATATATATAGTTTGGGTTACATTCTCATTATTTGACCCCTTTCAGGGCAAAGAAGCGATTATATAAAAATACGATTATTTTTATATTATAAACATGATGAATTGGGTAACAGTTTCATGCATGAATATTTTCAATTACAAAACACGTATCTCATTGGAAATTTGTGAGTCATTCATCTTCATTGTACCTACCCAAGGTATACATGGAAGTATTGTTTTATAACCAGAGTCTCCTCCCGGAGAGCTTGATACATGTGTATAGACCTATACGGGATTGATGACCCCGCACCCTGGCTGTTAGCTACAACACGACCGACGTGTTATGGGTGACAAATATCAAACATAATGACACTTGAAGAATGTCGCGACAGACAAACCATTTGTTAGCACGGTTATGAAAACTCACATGATAAACGACAATACGTTATTTTTACATGAAATTAATATTATATTTATTTTACGTAATTACTCAGCACATCAAATGGTTTTATTTTCGAATAAAACTACATGTTACAAAATTAAGTATGACATTTATACTTATACTATTCTGTCTTGGAATATATATATAAGACTACAATTCAGTTTGATGGAAAATATAGGATTTTCTGAGATAGATACGATTACTTTACAAACAAACAGTTTAGAACTCAGTTATATGGAAAATATAGGATTTTCCGGGATAGATACGATAACTTACAAACAAACAGCTTACAATTCAGTTTTATAGAAAATATCGGATTTTCTAGAAACAAATGTGATTTCATATCATTGAATGACATATATTTCCATACAAATGATTATGAACTCACCAACTTAAATGTTGACACTTTTTCTCAAATAACTCGTATTCTCAGGAAACCATAAAACAAGTACATCCACAAGTTTTTGAGAAGACGGAGCATTATAGACTATGTCTTTTAACTTTTGTTATATATTTTGGTGTCAATATACAATGATTTGAACACATATGTAAAGACTTATACTTTATCAATGCATGGTTGTTGTAATTTGATTACTATTATGCAATTGTTGTGATGCTGTACATGACGTCCTCCGCCCCCGAATATTTCCATCATTCAGGTTTAGGAGTGTGACAATGAGGGTGAAGAAGAAGAAGAAGAAGAAAAAGAGGTTCAAGGAGTTCACAAATTCGTTAAAGACACTGATGTGGATGAGGAAAAAATTGTTGGGTTTTAAGTACTATAACACTCCTATGGTGCACATACAAAACTAATGCTTTGGACCTAAGTTTTCTCTAGTTATACATGCAACAAAAATTATCAAAAGCATGAAACCTATCTAGCATAAGAATTTGGTACATGAATCATAAAACTAGTTAGATGAATACCTCTTATTTCTAGCTTGTAGTTGTTCGCCTTGCAAGAGCTTAGCACCTCAACTGTGATGCCTCAAGCAAGTCACAAACACCATGAACAAATGGAGGACTTTGAAAGAGAGGCTAGAACCACCAAAGTCGGCTATGGTTCTCTTAGAACCCTTGGGGTGGTGAATTTGGAGCTAAAGGGTTACTTTTATAATAAGAAATTCCTAGGGTTTCAACCTGTAAACCCTAATTCATTCGTTGGGCAATAATCCATATGATAAGCCTTATGGACTAACACTTCATGGACTCTCACATAAACTTAGTCCATCACTAATCAATCATGGATCATTGGGCTAAACTATATGTATTACTGATTTACTTAATCAGTCTCCTTCATTTAATTAATCTATTTTGATCACTAAGTTAATTGCAAATTGATTATTGACCAATATTAATTAAATAAAATTATTTCTAAATTAATATATTATACTTATAATATATTAATACATTACAAATAACCTCTTTCTCAAATATCCACCCTGTCAAATTATTCTGGTGAAGGCAACCCGAAATGGACCATGCTACTCTTGGGTCAAGTACATACCAATTATAGTTATAGGCTTAGACACCTAATCCAATGGTCTCCCACTTGGATAATTCTGATAACTATAACTGCAAGTACAACTTCAAAACCCGACTAGCAATCGTAGCTCTCAAAAGATGTTGTCGAACTTTGACCTAGTCAATGACGCATCCATTAGATTAGGGATCATATATTCCTCCATTCTAGATATCGTATGGACATGAGACATGAATTATAATCATTCTCTATGTCCATGTGTTGTTTCCTGATTTCCGATTTATGATGACCGACTAATTGAACAAATCAAATCAGTCTAGGCTTGGCCAAGCGCTTAGGGTTGTCATCACTAAATCATCGAGGGGCCCACAGATATCGCTTTTATCCCTCTTAGCATAAAAGGAACAGATAAACTTCGACTCATATACTTGCTCTATTTATTCATCAAATCACACACAACAATACGTTTTATAACACCAAGTTACTGGTGCGTTTGCAACCGACTTGTAAACTGCAATTCACATCTCTCCTTTTCAAGAATATAAGATATTACCGTCTCACACTTACTCGTGATAAAATCAATGAATTGATTTAGATGAGCATGGGTTTAATCTAATACTCAAATCTTATTACACGAGTACTCATGATTACTGCAACAAACTTGTGCTATGTCTAATACTTTAGACAATCTACAGAAGCATTCAAAACAGCCTTATCTCAATACCTACTTCCACAGTATGATTGAATGTGGATATTTGAATAACCTAGTTATTCAGGAAGTAAAAAATGTGAAGTGAAACTCAAGAATAATCGAATCAATATGGTCTCAAAAGTTTTGAATATAAATAAAAGAACTTTTATTTACTCACCATATCGATACACATTATTCATTGTGTAATGTTTCGACTGATCAACTTAATACTTGAATTAAAACAATAGTCATCCCATGTTCCAAGCATGCACACTATGTTTACTTATGGTCCTTACTTTGTGAAATAGCTCAATTGTAAACATTTCCAATGACACTCATTTCACAATTCCAAATCCTTATCGTAAGTGTGAGAATATCAAGTCCTTGCTACTTATTGTGATCCGATAGATTCTAAGCTTATATGCACTAATCCTCTTGTAATGACTGTGTACACAAGTCACAAAGACTTTGCCAATTACAAAACTTTCCATTAGAGATTGTTACAAGACAATTCCATAGATACGAAGTCCCATATTCAAAGCACATTCCTTTGAACATCCTTCTTACATAAAAGTTTCTAACTTACTCATAGATTCTTCATATCCAACTCCCATTATGGAAACTTTTCCATAATTGCCATATGACTATCCATTCTTAATATAATCCTATCTATTCAGAATTATATCAATATGGTCCATTCATTACTATACTTCCAACTATCCACAAGCAACCAATCCTTGGTAAACCTCAAATTATCCTTAACAGTTGTTTAATGACTCGCAGTCATAACTAGTTCTGATCCCTTTTCCCTCTCCATTCCCTAGGCTTTTGGAAAATTAGAATAGGTGAATATTATAGCATATGAAATCGATCATATATCCGAAGCATATAGAATACAATTCATAATGTCTCACATTAAGACATGATACCAGACCAATCTCTTGCTATAATATTTCAGTATATAGAATTTCCAATGTTGAAATATTTCAACATGGTATTCATATATCCATGACTAAGTTTGATTAACACTTCAATCTAAACTTTTAGATTCGAAATAAAGTTTAAGTATCCTCTCCCTTATTATAGCGAAACAACTTCTCAAACTTTGCAACTTTGCAAAATTGTAATCTTTGTTTCCTATAATTAGTATTTCTAACTTGCAACACTTCACATAATAATCATGGTCCCACTATCATGATAATTTTATTCTTACTAGCATAACACTTATGCTCCCACTAGATTTGAATGTACTCAGAAATCAGCTGAACTTCTAGAAATGAATACTTATTCACTTTCTTACCAAAGTCTAGATTTCTGAGACAAGATGCTTTGATAAGACTTTATCTAGGCTTCTCAAAATCATGCACCTTACCGTAGATAGCTCATATGTATGTGTAAATTATTTCAGAACTTACATCAGTAAGACCCGAATGTTTAGATTATTTTCCATTTCTCACAATTCGAACTATGAAGAAGGATGTCGTAGTCATAATCGAATTTGAGAATCCAATTAACACAACTGCTATCTCCTACAAATCTACTTAGTGAAAGAGTTTCCTCACAATCATTTTCGTGAATTGGAGATAAACCTTATGACACTTAGATTTTATGGTGTATGTGTTCCTATCCATGTGAAAACTGTCATTTCCAACCATTATCATTAGACAAGGTCTATGACAAAATCAGATTCATATGGACTGTACTTACTCAATCTTAATTTCTTGCCACTTAGCCGCACAAGGGCCTACCATGTCTTCCAAGTTGTTGAGATCACCCTTACTGATAAATGAACATTCACTGATCAAGAACAAGAATATGTCAACACGATAGGTTACAAACCTTAAATCGTGAGCTAGTGATACATAATCGGCTTATTCTTGATTAGTTCTTGAAACTTTTCAAGATCTTTAAGACTCCCACTGACCTCTTGACATATAATTTTTGGATTAGTGTCTAAGTCCATAACTATTTTGGTATGTACTTGACCCGATGGTGCATGGTCCTTTTGGGTTACCTTCACCAAAGCAACTTGATAGGATGAATTATGGAGAGAGAGGATTAATTATGATTTATTAATATATTATCAGAATAATATATTAAAGGAGAAATCATATTGTTTAATTAATATTAGTCAATAATTAATAAGAATTAATTTTGTGGCTAAAAGAAATTAATTAAATAAAGGGGACTAGAACTGTCAATTGTATGATAGTTGAATATTGGGCTAATGGACTCCATATTAGAGGGGTGGACGAATTCTATGGGGAAACCCATTAGAAATCGTCCAAGGCCTCTAAGGAGGGAGTCCA
Source organism: Lactuca serriola (assembly GCF_051521515.1). NCBI lineage: Eukaryota > Viridiplantae > Streptophyta > Magnoliopsida > Asterales > Asteraceae > Lactuca > Lactuca serriola. The sequence goes on from NC_136410.1 coordinate 69,906,228, forward strand.
TGGGTTGCTTAGGGCCTAAGCAGTCAAATTAGGGTTTCCTTGTTAGATAACCCCAATGGCCTCACTATTTAAGGATCCCTAGAGCACCAAAAACGTGGTGAAGGTTTTCCTTAGGCTTTCTACACGTTTTTGGGTGCCTCCTCTCTTATCATTCTTCATCCTCTTGCTCTTGGTGTTGGTGAGCCATTAGAGGAGTGACACTTGTGACTCTAAGCTTTCTAAAGCCATTACAAGGAGGATTTGAGATTGTTATTGCTATATAACAATCAAGGTATGATCTAAACCCTAATTCATATATTAATATTGATTATCATATGCTAGATCTAGGGTTTATAGCTTTGGATATTCAATTGCATGATCATTAGACAAACTAGATCCAAAAGCAATTAGGGTTTGCATGTACACTATAGGAATGATGTTTTGCTCAAAACACATCAATAATATTCTCTATCAAGAAACATTCATTGACAAACAAATATCCAAGAGTTAGTGCGGATTCTTATCAAGAATGACACTTTGTATAATTGGTCTTAGTTGGTCTTTGTCTTATCTAAAACATCACAACTACCAATTACAAATGTGCGTGAGTAAGAAAACTTTTCTACTCCACATTTCGTGATGTGTTATAAGCCTACTTAGGATATGTCACTAAATGTACAATCTTGGAGAATGTTTCTAAGACTTGATTTCGGAACGAAGTATGATTTATCTTCTTAATTTAACCATTTCAACAATTATCGACTTCTCTTCTTAGCTGTGACAACCCAACATTTCGAGGCAATATAATGTAACACCAGTCAAATTTAGGTCAAAATTTGACTTTCCTAAAATCTTATTTGGGTTAAATAAAGTGGTAGGAATCGTATCAATGTTTTCGTACATATAAAGAACACTAAAATCCGAGTTATAACGAAGAAGTTATGATCAATCTAAGATTCGCGACAAAAACCAACAACACTGATATACGTAAAACACGAAGTTTCAATACAATAATTTTTATCCTTAGGTATATAAATGAAAGTTGTAGACATCATTAAATCGTAAACGTACATAAAAAGAACGTCCAAATCTGACTTCGTATGAGGAAGTTATGATTTTTCCAAGATCCGGATATAGCAGTAGATAGCTGAAAACTCGAAATAGAGATCGAGAGACTTTTGGCCGAAACAACCTAAATGAGAATTGAAGATCTCATCATTGGTATTACAACGGTAAAAATTCTGACGAAAACGGACGTCAGATGAAGAAGTTATGGATTTTTAACAGACGGTTCCTATCTCGGCCTGTTAAAATAAATAATTAAAAATAAAATCAAAAACAACCGATGAAGTCTAAATGAAAGTTGTAGAGTACATTCTCACCTATGCGTGCATATAAAGAACGTCAAAAGCGGAGCTCGTATGCGAAAGTTATGGATTTTACAAGTTCGAGGCACACACACCAAGACGATTTACGCCCAGCGTACTTGGGTGCTAGGCCTCGGTTCGTCCACGTCGCTCCGGGACCCATCCAATGCTTCGTCCAAGGATGCGGTAAGCGCTGACGTCGTGTACGCCCAGCGTAACGAGTATGCCCAACGTTGTCTGAAATTATGCCCAACGTAATCCCTCTTTCAGCACCCTATAAATATCATGCGAGGCTGCCGGGGTTTATTTGCTTCCTTACTCATTTCTTTCACCTTGGAACCCCTCTAAAGCCTCTCTAAACCACCCAAAAGTCCCGGTACACCCCTAGTACATGACGCAAGGCCTGATACCCCGAAGTTCCCGAGAAATAAATCAACTTTTCTAGTCGAAGTTCTGCTCGATTTATTGTCTAAACTTGTTCAAGCCACCACTTCAATCAAGTGAGTTCATACCCCTATAAACTACACTTTCAAATGCTTTATAAATGCTTTTTATACTCTTTTTAGGGGGGGGGATACAAGTAAACACACGGTTATCCTCGTGTGAAAGACATAAATCTTTTGTTATACTTTTTGTTATATAATCAATCATATGTGATTTATAACTGTGTTTCAAGCAAATGGTTTCATATACTTTATAATTATGTTTAGAGCAAAGGTCTCTTTTACTTTACATTGTCTTATCAAACAAATTACTTTTTAAATCATTTTATACATTGACATCAAGGCATCAATATTTATTATTAAACTCTTTAAATGTTTTACAAAGCTTCCTTTTAAACTTATGTATTATGTGTACATATGTAGATATAAAAGTACTATTCAATCAGTTCAATACCTTGGGGTAGCAAAGGTATACTTTCATTCAAATTACATAAATTACTAATAAGCTATTATAGGTATAGTTTAGGAGAAATACTATCATATACAAATACTATAACAGAGAAGACTATAACATAATGCAAAACATGTCACGATAATGTTATTACAAATGTTATACTATACATACAAAGCCGACACTACACTAGGGTTTACTATTCAAACGAAACACACTTTTGGAAAAAACTATAATAGGTATAGTTTACAAGGTAATCATGAGATTTTACATACTATAAGTATTACATCAAGGAAATACTTTATTATACAAGAACAAATGGGCTTTTCATACGTAAATCTATTTGATACTAAGTTTTGTGAGACGTTCAGCTTCACGTACTTTCGAGTATGCAGTTAAAGTCCCGTATTATATACCACAATCTCTTGTAGGGAGAGCGTGATACTTGTGTATAGATCTATACGGGATTGTCAATCCCGCACCTAAGCTGTTAGCTACAGCTAGACTGGCAGCTCTGGGGTGTTAAAAACACACCTTGTGACAGGCAGCCTGAGTCATTAGTATGGTTATAAAACTCACATGGAGTATTAAAAACACACGTTGATTTACGGGGTCATCAAATGCTTTAGTAATGTTATACATACATAAATCTACTATTTAGGAACTTTTAAACTGCCACCCACTTACGGAAAAACATCGCATTTCTAGAAGTAAACATTCAAATCAGTCTGGTCTTGGTAAAAAGCTACTTTTATACTAGTAGAAAATATGGGATTTTCTGGGAACTTTCAAATATATCCAAACCATTCTATTCAGTTTTATACAAACAAACTACATTGAACAATTTCAAACGTTTTCTTCATACTTATACAAACAATGACATTAAATACTTATGAACTCACCAGCTTAAATGTTGACCTACTCGCTTTCAAAATAACTTGTATTCTCAGGTCGTCAGTAGACAGATACCGATGCCAGGTTTTGAGAAGACGAAGCTTATGTCAAGACTCGTCTTTCATTTTGATTATCTTGTTTATGTCATATTACTTTGAAAGAACACATATGTATTAAACTATACTATTAATGCAATGGATGATGTTGCTGCTTGTTTACTACTTTACATTGTTATGATACTGTACATGAAGTTATCCACCCCCGAACATTTCCGCCGTTCCGGTTTGGGGGTGTGACATTAGCCATACAAATGTACTAAGGTGTCCTTAGAGGATCAATTGTGACATGGTTCCATAATCAATAGGATTATCATAAAACATGATACTAAAGTACTTTCTTTTGCTTTCAAATTGGAGAAACTTTTATCTTTCTGCCTAATTGATTCTTCTTATTCGTTCGGCTATACATTGAAACTTTTTCAATGATTCAGAATTACACTTAATCTTGTAAGCATAATCATATTTAATAAACTCTTAGTAAATCATGAGGAATAGTCTTATTGTTCTTTGTAGTGGACCTGATCAGTGCACAATAGTGTGTACTAGATCCCCTAGTCCATCACTTGACTCACATCTATATGCGAACAAGGAATTAGTCAAAATTTCCCAAATATGAAGGTTCTCATTTGTCATACAACAGAAGTTGCATGATTCCATGTTTCTGTCCAATTGAAACTTTGGTGATGAGAATCTTTCCTTATTTGGTAAATTTAGACACTACCACAAACAAAAGAATCAAATCCATATTGCTAAAAATAGAAACATACAAACAAAAGTTTTCACAAATGCCATTGCAAGGAAATATAAAATAAGATAAAATCAAAAATTTTCTTTATTTATAAAATGCAGAAAACTTTTCCTTACAATGCAAGTACATATGAAAACTATGCTTCTAAATAGTCGTAAGCAATCTATCATAACTCCTAAGTAGCAGCTCAAAATTCTGATCAGCGAATCATGCGATCGAAAACCATCTCTTCACGATCAGACTCAACCTACTCTTTCTTTAAACTTCCTTTCTCTTCTTCGATCCTAAAAAACATCAAAATGTGATCTCATCACATCATGTATTCAGAATCTTAAAATAGGAACTTAATAGAGTCAGATAGTGGACTTACCTGAAGCAGAGTCAAACACTTTGACTTCACCATCCTTGTGGTCTTTCAGGTAAATACGATAGCTTTGCATCCAATGCCCCTTGTCTTGGCAATAGAAACAAACAGATTCTTTTGGAATGGCACATAGGATAATCTCATACTTAGCCTTTCTCTTTTCCATTTTGAAGACTTTTCTGGACATCTAATGTTTCCATAGTGGATGTCCATGGAAGTTTGGGAAGTAGATCTTCCAGTCAAATTTTCTTTACCATTGCACCAAATCATTTCAGATTCTGAAGCAATTAACAAATAGGTAAGATCACTAAGGGTCACGTCGTGATCTGTCATATAGTAGTCTTTAACAAACTGTCCATACGACTCGGGAAGAGACTAAAGAACCAAGTCAAAAACCAACTTCCTCGACACAATGACTCCCAACATTCCCAACCTCTCTATGTGTGACTTCATCTCCAAGACATGTGCACACACAGACCTTCCATCTTGGTGTTTTCTTTCTAAAAAGGTTTGAGTGACCTTGAACTCTTCAATTCGACGAACATGTGGGTTAGGGAGAACCATTGGAGGAGGTAGAGGAAGTGAAGTATGATTTTGTGGAATATCATCTTCATGTGGAAAGATTTTCCATAGGATAAGGCAGACCATAGTTGTCTGACCCAGACATCTATAAGGGGAGAAATTCAAGTTAGTTGATTTAAGTCCTTAATATAACACCTAAAATGAAATATCAAGGCTAGGACCCAACACAATATTCTACAATTTGGAAGAGGGATGTCATCAAACTGTAAAATATTTGAAAGTAGGTAAATGACGATTTACCAATTTCCACCATGAAAAACGAAAAAGAACATTAGGTTTTAAATGAATTGAAATTTCTAGATTCTTTGAGATTCATTGAACTTTTCAATGACATGTTTAATCTCGATTATGCCCTTCAAGTTTGTGACTGGGATGCTGAGGATCGCAAAACAAGGTGTGAATAACCATGCAAATTAGCTTGGTACTCTCGAAGTCATTTATCACCTAATCAATGTGTCGGTTAACCACACACACTCCATTGATCTATGAAAAACTACGAGTAACCCATTTCCATCCTTCATTAGTCCCATATTAGTGTGTCGGTTAACCACACACGCTCCACTAACAACTAATAAGGTGCAATGTGCAATTTCATGGGTTAGGATCAAATTCATATTTTTCCTAAGTAACTAAGATTGGGAATTTATAAAGGGTTTAGTTACTTAATATTTCATTATATTTTTAATGAGGATTTAAATATCCTGTCAAACTCATTCGGCTAACGACCCTCCACTAGTCAAGGGTGCGGTGGGTAAGAATGGATACCAAATGGCGGTCATTTTACATGCCGCTTCCTTAAACACCCCTTATAGATCAGCTTCGTGAATGAATCCTACTAACGGTAAGACTAATCTTTTTACTTATACATGTATAATATATTAAACATTTAATTTTATATAGTATAAGGGTGTATTTTACACTTTTAAAATACTAGGTGGTTTAATCTGTTAATAAATTATACTCTTAATTTAATTAACTTTAAACCATATGATTATGGATTTATTAATTCTCTTTTAATTAAACACTTGAATCAATTTAATAAAGTCTATAAGGTGTAATTGAACTATTCAAAGCATCAAGGTTCTAAATATAAAAATTCAAAATTAAAAACTATTTAATTAATTTTTAAGTTATGAACCCAAGAGTTGCAGCTTTTGAAACCTTTCAATTACTAGATGTTTTAAAATTCAATATTTCAAATTAAAATTTTGTAATTAAACTTTTCAAATTCCAAAACTTGAGGGCAAGTTTTGACACTCTTCAAAACTTTTGGATACCATAACTTATGGAGTTAATGTTTAATGAATGATACTTTCCAAGTTCCATAACTTGAGGACAAGTTATGAAACTCTTCAAGACCTTTGCAATTCCATAACTTAAAGAGTTTAAAATTTCATGAATGAGACTTTTCATATTTCATAACTTGAGGACAAGTTATGAATCTCTTCATGAAACACTTAGATCAAAATATAAACTAATACAATTATCATATAACTTATCATTTACCAATTTGACCTAATTTAACTCTTATTGCAAGACAATTCTAATCAAACAATACAAATAATCAAATTATCATATAATCAAAACATTATCTTAATACTTGATAATTGTCTTTTTTTTTTTTTTAATTTTGGATGATGGAAATCATTACCTCATCACAAAACAATTTTTTAATAGTCAAAATAGTTTGTGGTAATGATTCTAAACCAAAACTTGGCCAAAAAACTGAAAAAGTCGTCCACTGAATGGTCACCACGTTGTGGTGATCATGCAGATTAAAAAAATGATTTTTCTTGCTTTGAAAAATTACCAATGCATCAATATAACAGAAAACACTCATGACTCTGATACCACTATTGGGTTTTAAGTACTATAACACTCCTATGGTGCACATACAACCCTAAATGTTTTGGATCTAAGTTTTCTCTAGTTATACATGCAACAAAAATTATCCAAAGCATGAAACCTATCTAGCATTAAAATTTGGTACATGAATCATAAAACTAGTTAGAAGAACACCTCTTATTTCTAGCTTGTAGTTGTTGGCCTTTCAAGAGCTTAACACCTCAACTGTGATGCCTCAAACAAGTCACAAACACCATGAACAAATGGAGGACTTTGAAAGAGAGGCTAGAACCACCAAAGTCGGCTATGGTTCTCTTGGAACCCTTGGGGTGGTGAATTTGGAGCTAAAGGGTTACTTTTATAGTGAAAAATTCCTAGGGTTTCAACCTGTAAACCCTAATTCATTCGTTTATATGATAAGCCTTATGGACTAACACTTCTTCATGGAATCTCACATAAACTTAGTCCATCACTAATCAATTATGGATCATTGGCCCACACTATATGTATTACTGATTTACTTAATCAGTCCCCTTAATTTAATTAGTCTCTTTTGATCACTAAATTAATTCCAAATTAATTCTTGACCAATATTAATTAAATAATATGATTTCTAAATTAATATATTATACTTATAATATATTAATAAATTACAAATAACCTCTTTCTCAAATATCCATCTTGTCAAATTCTTCTGGTGAAGGCAACCTGAAATAGACCATGCTACTCTCGGGTCAAGTGCATACCAGTTATAGTTATGGGCTTAAACACCTAATCCAACAAAAATAGGGTATACCACTAACTCACTTCCTTTATTAGAGTCCCCTGAAATCACCATTCACATTCCATTCACTCAATTAGGGCCTCCTCGTATACACAAGCATATCTACTTCAAATTATCGTCATCCTCTATCGATGTTGAAGTCAATAACCCCTCTTCTCATTTAACACATAATGATGGTATATGCATCAATTCTCCTTCCAAACTTAATTAAAAATTTGTTCATAATTCCCCTCCATGTGCTCAACCTAATCCTATTCCATTGCATGATTCTTCAAACATCCCATCACAAATACTGACTGTCCTAAATTTCATTCTTTACTTTATACACACCCTGTCAACACGATTGGTCGTCTAAAGTAACATTGCGGACATTAAAAGTGCTATAATACCTTAGTAAACACATTTACCTCCACTAAATTCACCACCCCCCCCCACCACCACCACAACACTCAAATCCTCATTTTCTACCAATGAACCCACCTCCCCCTCATGCTGATGATGACAAAAAGGGGATAATTCATCTCAGGGGGAATTTTCTGAATCAACAAAAATTATCTCTGCTAAAATTGTTTAAGACAATGAAGATGAAAGCAATAATGAGGAAGGTATTTATAACTTATCTTTTCTTGGTAATTCAATTAGTGTCGAGCCAACTTCTACTATCTTTTCCATCCAGGCTGAAATAGAATCTAAGGGTGAGGGGTAGCCTCAACATCAGGGGAAGTATCAACCTAAGAGATCAACTTCGTACACTTTCGAGGATCAACAAAATAACTTCTCTCTTTTAAGAAAAAGAGTTGCTACATCTTGCATTCCCATTGAAGCAGCCAAGCATGTTAAAATGGTTGTTTCAATCAAATAAAATGTTATTTAGTTGAAAATGTCTAAATAGGAAGTTAAAGCCATGGATATTGAACATAACCTTGTCATGAGAAATAAGAGCATTCATATGCTTTATGACAAGGTTGCCAAAAGGATGGTTGTTGCTTAAGGATGATTAGATCAACGGAAAGAAGTATTTCTCCAGTTTAATGTACTGGTTGCAAAGAAGAAAAAAATGGAGGAGATCAATATAAAGATTATTTTTCTAGATATACTGACCTATACACACAATGGCTATCTATGGACCACATTATGAAAATGAGGGGCACTAAATCTAAAGGTTAATCGAAGAAAAGGTTGTTTATTGGAAAATTTCCAAAGAGGAAGTTTAAGCCCTTGATGCTGAACATAACCTTGTCATGAAAAACAAGAGCATTCATATGCATGATGACAAGGTTGCCAAAGGGATGGTTGTTGCTAAAGGATCATTAGATCAATGGAAATAATTATTGATCCAGTTTAATGTACTGGTTGCAAAGAAGAAAAGGTCGGAGAAGATCAATATGAAGATTAATTTTTTAGATACACTGACCTATACACAAGGAGGCTCTCTAAGAACCAGATTGTGAAATTCTTAGGCACTAAGCCCAAAGGTGAAAAATATTGACGATGCATCTCATTAGGAGAGATGATAAGGGTAAATACCCTAAAAAGGTGCCATTCCGTGCTCTTTTTAGGATCAATACAATGAATGGCTTGAATTTGCCAATATAATAAAGGGGCATCAGGGCATTCATGCCCGGAGTTGACGATGGCAGTTAACATAATAATGAACAAGGTTGTAACCTCAACCTTGCTTCCTTAAGTACATCAGTGTCAGCTTCTTCCTCCAAGTTTCCTCCCTCTATTTCTTCAGGGAAAAGATGAATAAGGGTCAAACATGCATTGTATCTATTTCCCATTAGTTCTTTTATATTAAAAATACTTGCCAATGGGAGTTGACCTTGAATAACACATGTTTATAAGATTCCCAATTAATGGAATGTTTTATAGGGATGCCAATGATACTATGTGTTTCATGCGTTCAAGTAAGATCCCTAAAGCTCAACTGATGATTTATTCCATTTGATACTGGTTTATACGTCTCAAGAGATTGTAGATTGTTATCTTCTGTTGCTTTATTTTAAGCTCGGTAAGAGAACGGAAAAAAATGCTAACGAACGACTACAAGTGGATCTAGCCTGAAATAATCAACGAAGTATATAAAGTCCTGATTCGAAACTTTTAGTAGTTTTCCTTACATGTTTTCACATTATCAGATTGGAGGATATTGTAAGGTCGAACCTTGTAATTTGATGCATGTCAAACTTACTTCACAATGATCATTAGAAAACATCTCATACATTGTATATGTTCATCAGCGTTAGCATGAAGGATTCCTTGTGCACGAAGAATCATATCCATAATCTTAGTGAATAAGTTTGTATTATTATATAGTTTTATTTAAATCTCTAATAAGTAGGGATTTCCTTATATTTTATATATCCTTTAGTATATAACTTATGCTAGGGTTAACAATTGTAATCGTCGCTTTGTGCACTCTCTCTTTGTGAGAGTTTCATTAATCGAAATAAGTTTCCGATTAAGTCTTAATTATTGTTTCGTTTTTGCTTGTTGTTCATCCCTAAGGTCTAATTCGTATATTTCAAAACATCACAATTGTGAATGGTAGTTTGTAAAAGATTATGATAACAGAAAATTAAAATTGATATAGATCACAAAATGTTTAGTTCTTGTCGTTTGGTAAGAGAATGAACTTGAATACCCGATTGTTATAGGTTTATAGGTAATTTTATTTTCTTGTTTCTTGAAACAAACTATGAATAATCTAAAAATGTTTTTTTATTAAATGTTGTTTATAGAATTTATTAAATTTTGCTAGATTTCTGGTCTATGTAAATTTTTGTATTAATAAAGAAGAGTTTTACACAAATTTGATAGTAGCAGATTTTTATAAAGAATACCGCGTTATTGAATTTTTAGTACAAAGTATGTTTTCTGTTTTTAATCATTAATACTGTGCATTAATAGACTTTGATCTATACAATTTGTATGTAATATCGTTATTATAATGGCTCTCTTCAATGGTTGGTAATTATTAAATATTGTCAGGGTAACATTTATTTTTAATAATAATAATAATAATAATAATAATAATAATAATAATAATAATAATAATAATAATAATAATAATAATAAATTTCTGTATATTTATTTCATAAGAAATATTTTTATTTAATGAGAGTATGGTTTGTTTCTGGGGAAAGAGAGGGCAGGAATCCAGGGGGTGGTGATAAGAGGGGCAGGCATTGCCACCTGATCCGCCAACACCTATCATGCATTTCATCACAATCACTTTCTCCCATCAAATTGATCTTCATTCTCTTTTATGATCTTATTTTAAAAAACGATACTCTCTAAACATAATAAATAAGGATGGATTTACTCATATATCCCACGTTAAATTCTTAAACTCAGATGAATTCAAAAAAGTTTATGAAGAACCTTTAACATCGTATACATAATGATGTTTACACACAGTAGAAAGAAATGTAATTATAATGGGTTGAGTGGTGTGTTTGTCCCCTTAGTTTGTAGTTAAACTTTTGCAATGTTTCTACTTCCCTCTCTAGCTTCTTGCTAGTGTGGGTTTTTACTTTAATAAATCATTTGCCGATTCCAAAACAAAAATATTTATCAACTTAAACGCCATCAAACCAAAAGGAATGGAACAATACATAAGAAAAAAATCATAAATTATGATTTTATTAAGATAAAGTGCTGGCTGAAGCTGGATTTTAAAGTCAAACAACCCGGTTTATTTTTTATTTTTTATTTTTTTATTCCTATTGAAAAACGCCATGTAGATTATCGTGTGAATATCCTAACCATTTAAATAAGTGGAACTAAAAATTAAACACATTGTTTGCAAAGTGCAAACAATAGCCAAAAAAAGGTAAAGATGTTTCTTTCTGACTTGGAATCAACATACAATGAAATATAACATTAATATCGGATTTCAAACCGATTGACTATTTCCTATTGCAACTAAATAATATTTGTTATAACATAATCAAGATACATTTATTTTAGGTCTTGAAAAATTCATGTGTTCGTTTGGGAGGAAGAAAGACAACTAGATTTGTGTGTGTTTGGAAAAAAGCACTATTACGCTTTCATCTTTTTAAAACCCTACCAAACAAGGATATGTGTTCATACAAGTATATTTTGTTTTTGTTACCCTCCAAAACTGCTTTCATGTCTATGCAAATACTATTATCCTTCAATGTCACATACAATATCCTTCATAACATTTATATAAATTATGTTAAAATATTACAAAATTTAAAGATAGCTACAATATATTACAAGCGAATTTTCAAAATTTTTACTTTAGTTAAATTATATATTTAAAGTTTTGACAAAGAATTATCATAACAATATGTAACACATTATCACTAACTATGAAATACATAATATTATAGAAAATTAAGAAATTCATATAAAGCATTGTTATTATATATTTTATGATAATAATAAGGGGATACTAAAATGTTGGAAGATGCAACATTAGATATAGTAATGATTAAAATTATAAATGCGATTAGTAAAAGTAAAATTTATGTATATGTTATATGAACTAGTAATAACCCTTTTTGTTGTTGACTTGGGTTCGAATAAGTTTACTAAAGTTCTAGATGCTTGATTGAAATTAGTAAATTTCATGGCATTTTTAAACTGATAATAATGCAAGCATAAATTTTTATAACATTCTTAAGAGACATAGTACATCAATGCCGGTAGTGTAAAATGCATAACCATCCTACATAATTGAAAAAAATGACCTTCATTTATATTTTCATTACTTGGTGTGCTTTAATATATCAAAATCTATTCCAAAATGTATACTTGGTTGTGGTTTTGATAACAAGACAAAAACTTTAGGGGTCACATTTGGTAAATGACAGGGACCAAAAATGGCAAAATCTTGAAATCTTTGTGGCTAAATTCTAAATAATAAAAAAGTTAGTTTTTGACGAATGATTTAAGGAAAGTAGGGGACAAAAAGTGTCAACTCTTGAAACATTTGTGGCTAAATTTTTATCATCAAAATGTTACTATTCGTAAGAGTTAAGATAAATGGACCTTCTCTATAAACTAAATAATTACATGGAAAAAAATCTACCAAAATCTAAAACCTTTGTTACATGGAGTAAATTACAGGGATTAAATCTATCAAAAATATAAAACCATTTTTACATGGACTAAATCTACCTAACTGTAAAACGTTTGTAGCAAAAACTAAATCTACCAAAATATAAAACGTTTGCTTGTAGGGACTAAATTTATGAAAAAAAAAACCTTTGTTGCATAGACTAGGTCCGCTAAAATGCAAAACATTTTGGTGGGACACCAATTTAGTAAAAGGGAGGGACCAAAAATAAGAACTTTTGAAACATTGATGATAAAAGTATTAAGTAATAAAATATTATTATATATATATATATATATATATATATATATATATATATATATATATATATATATATATATATATATATATATATATATATATATATAAAAGAAAAAATGTATATGTGACTGTTATGTACCTAAACTTAGATATAGAACCTTTTAAACGACTTAGTTTTAAACAAAACAAATTTACTTTCATTTTCTCTTAATTTTGTTTTAATATAATACCATTAAATTAAGGTTAATTATGGAATGAAAAAAATCAATTATATATATTTTTATTGCAACTAATTATTGAAGTTTATAAAAAAACAATATTTTTAACGAATATATCTCAAATGTTTTGTTTTTCAATTGAAAAACTATATCCAATTATTTTGTGAAAAGCTTGATTGAGTTATGCATGTTCTTCTTTTATTTTTTATTTTATTAGTTTTCATTTAAAATTTAATAAGGTTGATTAAATGGGCACGACTATTAATGTTTTAAGTTTTAGAAACAATAAAGAAAAAAAACCATAAATTTGATTGATTTAGTAAGTCACGTAATTAAGGAAGAATAGTAAAAAACATATCATGATTAGTTTGGATATAAATTGATCAAAACTATATTGTTTGGAGTGTATCATATATATAAGCTTAGGTACATGACAACAACGTATTATATATATATATATATATATATATATATATATATATATATATATATATATATATATATATATATATATATATATATATATATATATATATATATATATATATATATATATATATATATATATATATATATATATATACTGGTTCGATATTAGTGAGGTGGTATTGTTCCTTATTTAAGGTTGATAAAAATCGAAGGAATGACGCTTTTCATGAAAACCATGGATGACCCCTAGTTGGTACTAACCTCCAATAGTTAATATGGTATCTTGATGTACACTAGTCTACTTTATATAAGTTTGGAGATTCACCAAAAGTGTTTTTAAGGGTTTATTTATTATGTATTGCAAGATTTAGTGAAAGAATGATGTGGGGTTCACACATCAACATCAATATCAAACATCGCATACATGCATGCATTATGCATTACATCTATATACATGAGAATGATGGCTTTGGAATCGAGGGGTTGTCAAATATATGTAAATCTAGAATAATCTTTATCTGCCTTGCTTAATATGTTTACTTATCTTACACATTTGGGCAATCATTATTAAAGAAAAAAATAAAAAACGATATAAAAACGTTGTTTTTGTTAGTTTCCATTTTCCTTTAACCATTTCACGAATAACTATTTACGGTTGGGAATTCATTTTAAGTGAAACAAGGTTACTAATATTATATGAAGTTTGTTGGTCTCAGTGCAATTTTTGGTTAGAAACATTTTATATTCTAAAACTCCGCTTTGACACGGATAAAATAATAAACAATTTAAAAAATGAACTCTAGCGTGATCAAATTGTTTTAAATAAGTAATCTCAAATTAGAGATTCTATAAAAGTAACTTATTTAGTGATCAAATTGACAGAATCCAATCTCGTTAGAATTCTTCACATTCCATCATCATTGAACTCTAGCGTTCCATAGAGGTTGATGGAATTAAATTTAGTTCCTTCTTTTTGTTTAATAAAAACATTCTAATTGGTCCTTATAAATACCTTAGCATTTCTTATCAACTTATGTTTACTTGCTTGGGTAATATATTTGAATTCTAAAGAAAATAAAACAAAAGTGGATTCATAAATAAGAATTTTTAATAAAGGGCATTTTTATAAATATATTTTTATACAACAATAAATAATTTAGAAAACATTTGTCTGTTAATGTGATTTATATTTTAATTAGTCGATAAATTTTAAAACCAAACAAAAAAACACTAAATATATAATTGAATTTCATGGTACTCACGATCAATTAAACAGTGACAGGCAGATTTTAATTTTCAATTAGTCATTTAGTCCCATAGGGGGCTTGAGAGGGATAAAATGGCAGGTACATAGGACCTAATTTGTTATTATATATATTTATTTAAATATAAAAAATTATAATAATAATAAGGGTTTTTTTTTCTAGGCCGTTCTAAGCATTTGAAGATATAATTTATTCTTTAGGATCGGCCTTATCAATTACATTGATATATTTATCCCAACAAAAAACATTATATTATCGCTTCCAACAAGGCTATATGAACAAAATATCCCAACTAATTATATTTGAGTGAAGACTTGGTGACAAACATACCCATTAATTTTTTTCTTTAAACGAATGTGTAACATTCTTCTACCTTTTTGTTAATTTTTATTTCATGCTAAGCAGCTATCTCTGTCGAAATTTCAATAGAGGTCACATTTCGCTATTTGAAATCACGGTTATCGCGGTGGCATAACAGTGGTATAACGGTTTTTTAATATTATGTATAATTTATATTAAATATTTATATAAAATTTATATATTAGATTATTAATATTATATAAAATTAATATCATAAAAATCATATAAAAACATAACATAATCAATATATAATATTCTAATATAGTAATATGGAAACTAAAAAGTGTCATACTGTCATTGCAGCTCAAGTCGTTTGTGGTTTCTAAGTACTGGAACAAATGAGAAAAGGAAGTTGTCATTTGTTGTTTTCTAGTTTGTAATTAATTATATTTATTATTTGGACTTATTAAGACAAAAAATGTAGTTGACTAGTTAAAAAAATAAAGATTTAATATTGAAATAATACACAATCGTTTTTTCTCTGTCAAAGTAGCTCAATATGTACGAAATTGTAAAAGCGGGTATAGCGTCGTTATAGCTTTGATGAGGTTCACGGTAAATAGTGGTCAACAGCGCCGCTAATAGCGTCACCGTTATTCCTAAATGCTATTTCAAAATAGCGGTTCGGTAACACCGCAAAATGCTATAGCGCGCTATTGATAGCATAGATTTCATGAATAGTAAATTACACGATCTCTCTCGTTTGAATGTTAATTTGTATGTCTGGTCATTATAAAATTAACTCGAATTATCCATCACTTACTAAAACTTGTAAATGGTATCCGTTAAATTGTATTTCCACATAGAAATACTATTTTGTTCTTATCTACTTTTAGTTTATTTATTTATTATTTATAATAAAAAAAATGAAAGAGACTCATCCCCCATCCACCGAGCTACCATATCCTACTCTTTTTTTGTAAGTCTAAACATGGCTCTCTCCTTCTCCTTTATTAAACCCTTTGACGGAAACACACATGATCAGAGAAGAGCAAATGACGTAGAAGAGGAGATGGTGATTGGTTTACTGGTCGAAGAAGAAGACAGTAGGTTTGGCAATATGTATCATAGAAAACTAACTAAATGTTACCAATTAAACAAAAAATATTGGTAACCAATATGTTTGATAGCCAATATGTTTGGTTGGTATCATCATACCAATTAAACAATCATGGTATGATAATGGTACAAAGTTTTCAATACCACATATATATATATATATATATATATATATATATATATATATATATATATATATATATATATATATATATATATATATATATGTTTGTCCGCACAAAGTGGTGACGATAAATAGCTTTTTGGCGAATAGTTTGTTACGAAAAATAATTACTAGATTTTATTATTAGTTATTATATAATAAAAAATTACCACTTTTAAATAAAGTATTTATGTTTATACCTATGCTTATATATATATATATATATATATATATATATATATGTGTGTGTGTGTGTGTGTGTGTGTGTGTGTGTGTGTGTTTGTCCGCGCAAAGTGGTAGCGATAAATAGCTTTTTGGCGAATAGTTTATTACGGAAAATAATTACTAGATTTTATTATTAGTTATTATATAATAAAAAATTACCACTTTTAAATAAAGTATTTATGTTTATAACTATGTTTATGTTGTTTGTTTATACTATTGATATAAATTAATTAATATTGGTGTTTAGTTTAAAAAATATAAATTAATTTACATACATGAATTTAATATTTTAAAATTTTCATTTTGCTCCAAATTGAATTTTATAATTACTTTCTTTAATTAAAGTCTTCAAACTTCTGGTAGGTATTAATGAATTATTTATGTATGATTGATTTGTACAACAAGCTTTGTAACTGATACCTCTTAAAATGATATGACTAATATACTTTATAATATAGTATAAGGTATCATATATATTAGCATTTAGCATATTATTAATGTTTAAAGTTTGAACTCGTGTTGGCATATCCCATTTTCCTCCACTACTTGAACTTTTAAACTCATGGAAGAAATTAATAAAATCATTTAGGCTCACATCTTCTTCCCAACCACTACCAAACTTGTTGGGTTTTGCATGAAACTATACACCAGATCATGACAACAGACGCATTAAAAAATTATCCTAAGTATACATGTACCTTAGGATCTAAGTTTTACTATTATAACAACATTCTTTAAAAACTAACTTAAGGAGCTAAAGAGAGGAGGGATTCGAATAGTAACCTTTAGATAATTCGATTGTTGTGTAGTCTTTAACTTTGATGCTCTTTGTTGCTTCTTGGAAGAATAGTTCGCAAAGTAAAGTACATTTAATGTCTCACACCCAAAACTAAGAACTCTAGAAACTAAGTAGAGAGTTAAGAGAGAGATAGATAGATAGATAAAGAGAGAGAGAGAGAGAGAGAGAGAGAGAGAATGAGAGAAAAAGGTGAGAAACATAATTCTCTTCCTTTTAGGAGGGAAGAGGAGGAAGAAAATTTGAACATCCCAAAGGCCCTTTTATATAGTTGTGTTAGTAACTGGATAACACTGATTTTAATCAATTAAATAATCAGATTTAATCTAGATTCAAATCACTACTTTATCTGTTACATAGATTAATTTTGGAACCCTCCATGGAGGCTCCAAAACCTTCCACCACCAATAGAATTCCAAAATCTTCCCTTTGTTCAACTATTAAACAATTAACATTCAGCCCATGTACTTCAAATTAATCCCAAATTAAATCTAATTAATTTTAGCTAGTTTATAATTAATTACTAATCATATAATAAATTAATAAACTATCATCTCAATCAATTAAAACTATTTCTAACTATCCTAGCTCTTATATGCAACCCAAAAAGTACTTTTCTATTATTCTAAAAGTTACACCAATTATTTATGATATTGGACACCAAATTCCAAAAATCTCTCACTTGGACAATTCATCAACTACTATTGGGCAGATATACATTAAATAACCAACAAAGTGAGCCTTCTACAACAACTGTCAAACTCTAATCTTATCAAGAATTGGCCCTTAGATAAGTGATTAATTATTCATTTGTTTCTTTTAAGATGTCATTATGGATTGAGTTATGGATTATGAATCAGCCTAACAGTTCATCAATTGTTTCGCGATTTCCAATTTATCACGATCAAATCTGACTACTAATCGAACACATCGGTCAAGTCCGAGCTAGGCCTAGCACATAAACATTATCATCAAATCACAAAGGGGCACATGATATTGCCTTTCACTTTTAGTAAAAGGGAACAAATAAACTTTGAATACATAGTTTTTTCTATGAGTCAAATCATGCATAAAGCTACTCCTTATTGTCATCAGTTACGAATAACATTAGAATTAAGACTAAGACACAATCAACTCACATCAAAAGAACTCAAATGTCTCTCCATTTTAAGAATAAAATATATTATCGTCTAAGAATCAGTCCTGATAGAATCCATGAAGCGATCTCTTTGAGTGTGGGTTTCTTCAATACTTAAATCTCTATTTAGTACTAATGAACGTTCGATACAATCTCTATGATATGTCTAATCTCTATAGACAATCTATTAACATGCAAAAACGAAACACAATATAAACATGTAAAACCAAAACACAATTTAAATTTAATTGGAAATGGTATCACACTTAAACATAAATAAATCTCCATTACTTAATCACCATAACAATTACCAAATTTATTCTCTTTTTTAAATGTCTCAAACAATCAACTAACTACTAAACTTTACGTCATATCTTATGCCTATGCTCATAGCATTCGTATGCGCTTTACATCTAGATTTTGTTATCATTGAACTTTTGTAATGGTTCATTGTTACTCAGAACAACTTCAAGGTCTCCTAAGAAGTTTCTAATCCAAAATTCTTCCTTGGAGGCCTCACTCGCAGCAATATACTCAGACTCGCAGGTAAATTCCGCCATCGCTCATGTTTGGAACTTTTCCAAGTTACTGCACCACCATTAGAAACAAATAGTCATCAAGTTTGTGACTTTGAATCATCTCTATTTGCTAGGAAACTAGCATCACTATGCCCTTTCACTACAAGCTCGGGTTATCCATTGTATACAAGCAATATATCTTTCGTATTTCTTAAATACTTAAGAATTTTCTTGAAAACTGTCTAATGACTAAGTCCCAAATTTTCTTGATATCAACTTACCATGCCTAAAGCATATGGCACATCAGGATGAGTACATGTCATAGCATACATGATCAATCCTATAACCGAAGCGTATGAGACTCGACTGATCCTTTCTAGTTCACTACTAGAAATAGACATTAAGTCTTACTCAATTTGACATTATGATGCATAAGAATATCTTATTTCTTTGAATTTTTTGTATTAAACCTCTTCAATACCTTTTCTATATTTGTACTTTGACTAAGTCCAATTAAAAGCTTCGGTATGTGCTGGTACATCTTTATACCAAGTATACATCCTCAAAAAGTTTCTCGTTAAGGAATCTTGTTTTAACTTCCATTTTCCCTATTTTATAGTAATGAAAAATAGCTATGGCAAGTAGTATTTGAATATACTTTATCTTTTCTATTGGTGAGAACGTATCCTCCTAATCAATTCCTTGAATATGCGTATAACCTTTTGCCACCAACCTAGTCTTGAATGTGTGTACATTCACATCCATGTTGATCTTGTTCTTGAAGATCCATTTACAACCTACTATCTTAATACCAGACAGGATCAACCAATTTCCAAACTTGTTTATCCATCATGGACTGAATTTTGCTGTCCATTACCTATTTCCATTGAGTAGTCTCAGGGCCCGCGATTGCTTCATTGTAGATAGTTGGCTCATCAAAAGTAACCAGTGTTCTATCACTAATCAATGTGTCCCCATCCACAGTTATATGGATACCATAAAAATCAGGTTGTTGGCTAACTCTATTATGTTTGCAAAGAAGTAAGGATATGTCATTTGGTTCAAAAGGTCTTTCAACCTTTGGTTGTGAGCTAGTGCAAACTATATGCTCACCGTCGGTTTACTCTTGTAATTCCTCAAGGTAAATTTGACTCCAATTAACCTCTTGAGATATAAGTTCTTTCTTGAGGAACGCTCCTCTTCGAGCTATAAACATGTGACATCTCCTACTTTTCAGAACAAAAAAACTTTTCTTTTTGCTTTAAGATCATAGTAGTTTTTTTTTTTTTTGCTGAAAATTCTAGTATAATAAAGCATTTTGTGGAAACTATTTCATTTTATTAAAATATCTTTGATTAAAGATGTTGTTTCAAAATACAAAAACTATATGGATGTCATAATCAATACATAAAATTGTTATATCGTAAAGACCAAATAGTCCTGAACTTTATTGTAGGTTGTCTCTTAATCACTTGACATCATAATCAAGTTCTAGTAGCTTTAATCATGTAACATGTGATTCATTTTAAAGTGAGTGAGGAAGGTTATGAAACCTTGTGATATACATAGGGTTTTCAATCTCACAATATTATTACAATAATATCTTATAATTGTCAAACCTCCAAAGTAGTTGTTACCAAACAATATAGACACATCCTTTAACTTAGTTATCTATAAAACATTCATTCCCCTTCATACCCATTCCAACCGATTCTCACAAATACTAGTCCATGATTATCAAGAAGAATCAACTCGCCTGGTGAATCATTTAGATTAATGGTTTGAGTACACATCTAAGGGCTCCCTTGGCCTTTATAAGTAATAAAGGCACTTAATCCATCAACGTATTTATTGACTATGGCATTGCCACTACATCTACATATATAGGTTATGAATCTATACTATCAATTTAATTCACAAGATCGTCTAGAATAATCAAGTATTGTTATCTTACTCTAAGAGATAACCAGACATACCCTTCAACTCTATGAGTTGGACCTGCCAAAATTAACTCTCCATAGGAATACTATTCGTACTCTGGTACGTAAACTATACATCGACACGGGATAGTGTCATAGAATAGAGTTCTACTCTTTGTTCCTATCACACACACCGTTAATATGATGATACCCAAAATCCAAGCTTAAAAGACTATGCCTCTCCTTTAAGTCTTAGTTTATAACTAGACTAGATTACAAAACCTATAATTGACATAATTTCATGTCTATGTAACATTTTTACACACATGGTGTAAGTAAACACTTTTTTAATTCAGCTCGAACTAAGCATTTTTTATAAATCTTATTTTATTACTAGGTAAGACTATAATGCTTATAATTAATTACATACCATTTTCAAGTTTATATTGTACTATCTCAATTCAACATACGACTATTCTTATATCAAACTTATT
This sequence comes from Lactuca serriola, assembly GCF_051521515.1. Lineage (NCBI taxonomy): Eukaryota > Viridiplantae > Streptophyta > Magnoliopsida > Asterales > Asteraceae > Lactuca > Lactuca serriola. The sequence continues at coordinate 69,927,684 of NC_136410.1, forward strand.
TGGATGTAGGTATTCTTTGTATGTCTTAGAACTTAGACGATATTACAATCCTCGTAATCGCCTTTTAATATTAACTCTTGTTTAAACAACCCTTGTCGTAATAGAGTATTAAATATTTTAACATGCAATAATCTTTTTAAGTAAAAATACTTATTTTTAAGGTTATCACGTAATAATATCATATAAATATTTCAACAAATAAATAACCATAATTGGTTCACACAATGCATGTTGTTAAGTACACATTTAACAAATATCTCAAATAATAACATTTAATTTCACGTATAAACTTTCAACAAATATTAATACTTTTTAAGTATTACTGGTATTAAATTATGTTCATGAAAGTAACTATACACTAACCAGATATAGGTGTAAGACTCATGGGAAAGTCAGATCCTTAACTGATGCTTTAGATTTCCTTTTAAAATGACCTAAATACGAATATTATTAACCCTTAGTATTTGTTCGTATAGATAAAGTTTTATCATTATAAAGATTTCTCAGATTTATCAATAATCCGAAACAAAACACTAGCGTATAGCTGATAAGAAATAACCAAATAAGATTGTATCGGAGGTAGGATCTGTTTGGCATATAAAGATATATTGTTTTGAAAATCCACTTTAAACACCTCATTAATCTTGCCTTGTCATCATTTCCGTCAGTAGATCAATCAATAGAACTATTGCTATTACTAATAGATATTACTTATACGTTCATAATAATGATTATAAACATAAATATGAGTTATACTCGAAACACGGGAATCATAACTCAAATTATAGGTTGTTTGACGAAAAACTGGACATTACACAGGCATAACTTTAAAACCAAATGATCTATTTCTTAGGGCTCTCTGGCGCTCCAGAGTTTCACTACTAACACTTAACAAGTACTAGCACAAGGCCTCGGGGCCTCGGGAAAGTTTGAGAGAAAAAGGAAGAAGATTCAACAAAGAAATGTGATAAAAAAAACTCGTGTATTTATAGCAAATTCAAAAGGGCACGCCACGTCCTTGCCACGTATCACCATCCTAAACATTGGCTTGGGGAAGAAGGGTGGCTTGTTATCGTGCCACCCGTTGTCCATCCGGAGTACCACGTGGCTAGATCTTGTCCGTCCAATGTTATTATTTTTGTAAAATTCATAACTTTTGCATACTAACTCAATTTTCGATGGTTTTTATATACATGAATAGCTATTGACGAGTAATACAACTTTCATTTAGACTCCTTCGGCTAATTTTCACTTTGTTTTTCAGGATTTGGTTCGAGGAGGTTTAGACTATAAATAACGTTGTGAAATTCATAACTTTTTCATACGTATTTCATATTTAACTGTCTTTATATATCTAGTTTTGTATTGATGAGTGCTATAACTTTCATTTATACTTTGTCAGCTAATTATCATTCTTTTTCTACTCTACAAATCTGAACATATTTTTCATGTGTTTCGAAACTTAGGGACCAAGTTTCGCTGATATCCCTCGCATAAGAGATCCATTTATCGACTATCTATATATCGATAAATTCATATTACAAGATCTTCAACCCACGTTTACATTGTTTTGGCTAACAATCAACCCATTTTGATTTCGATTTCTGTGTCGCACACTGTTGTACTATGTTGTACTCGAAACTTTTGAAAAAGCATACATTCTTCATACGAAGTCATATTTTGGTGTTCTTTATATTGATGGGGTCCTATTGACGAGTACTACGACTTTCATTTACATCATTGTGGCTAAAAAGCAACCTATCTCTGGTTCACTTTTTATGATGGATCATGCCATATTGGTTTGAACGCGAAACTTAGATAAATCATAACTTCCTCGTATGCAGTTAGATTTGGACATTTATTTATATCCACGAGATCATTTTCATAACTAATACAACCTTCATTAAAATTATTTATCCAAAATAATCTTTTATTTTTAATCTTTATTTTATCGTTTAACGATAAATTTCATATTAAGGTTTTCTAAAAATATTCTATACTTGAATTATTTTTCCACATAATGTGTATAGGATAATTATTTATTATCTCATTACACATACGAAGAACAATTATTTTAATTGTTTGATAAAATATATAATTGCTATGAGTATACTCTAAAAGCCTAGCCTAAAATTTTGGGCATTACAAAACACCACGTTTTTGTTGGTTCTGTAAAACAAATATCCAAAAGAATTATGTGGATAACAAACAAAGTGACATATTTGATTCAAGTTTGTCATGGTTGTCATGCCAAACAAAAACCTCACAACCCTATACCTTAATGCGGTTATGTAAAGAAGCTTTTCATGTCAACATTTCATGAGATGTCTTTGAAACCTTCTTAGTTAGTACAAGGTTTAGGATACGAGCATTACATAGCCACAAAACATGATTGTTAAAGAAGCACGACTCATCATGGATCAAACCACGTCTAATAATGTCCGATTTCTTTTTTTAGAAACACCATCAGTTAAGGTGATCTTGGAGGAGCTAATTGTGAGACTATTCCACAACTCTTAAGATGATCGTAGAACTCGATACTAAGGTATTATCCTCTTGTATCGGATCAGAGAACCTTTATCTTCTTGCCCAATTGATGCTCTACTTCGTTTGGAAACTCTTTGAAATTTTCAAAAGTTTGTGACTTATGTTTAATCAGATAAACATATCCATGTGATATGTGCATATTTAATCATATAATTTATTCATTTTCTTAATAATTTTTTCTACATTTATGCTCATTATAGGACAAAAGGTGCCTAATTTATTTAAAATTTGTTTTGTAGCAGCAAAGACATGCTCGAGATTAAAAGGAAGCTATTACAGAGCTAAAAGAAGGAAAATTGGACCCAGTAAACTGAAGTCAAAGAAGCCTAGAAATTGGAGTACCACAATGTGGTGAATGCCGTGGTAAAAGGAAACTTCCCGATTACTGAGTTACTTGGGGGATATGCGATTTTAACGATCGTCATGCCGGGGTGCCTATTTTCCACGACATGGGCTGAAAACCCTAACTTTCGTTTAGAGTAGACAATGTTGCATATTATATGTTGATTAAGTGGATTTTGATTCTTACTAGTTACTTATTTATTATGTTTGCTTGTTAAAGAAACTTATTATGTTAATGACAAATTCTTTTCTGTTTATTGTTGAGTTAAATTGAAATTGTATGATCTATTTATCTTAATTAGCTTGAATCTTATTTAGTTAGCTTGAATCTTATTGTATTGTGAATAACATTTTTATAAGACTAGTGTTTTGATCAAAAACCTAAGATTAAATAGAAAAGTTTGTAAGTTAATGTACGAGTTAATATATGAAGTTTAATAATGTATTGAATTGATATTTATAACCATTTATGTCAATCACAATTACAAATGTTGCATAATTCGAACTGAATACTAGTTTGCTTGTTCAATCGTCCAATTGATCACTATATGAGAAAGTGAATCGAATCTAAGCGAAAATCTCTTTAATTTCTGGTTAAGAATCATTTCTTTGTTTCTTCTTTAGTTTTAAATAGTTTCTTTTTTAATTTGCTTCTTTGAATAGTAGTTTTTAAGTTTTCTAGACTTGTAAAACTGGAAAACCCCATAGTTTATTTGATTATTAAAACTATAACTTTAGTAGTTACTTTAGCTGATATTACCGTTCCCTGTGTTCGATAACATGCTTACCTGAACTATCCTGCTATTTGATTAGGTACACCGCTTATCGCGTATTAGTTAGTCTAGATTAGTTGGTTTATTACTTAGTACTTATAATACGTATCACCATGTCTACTAAAATTATCATTAAATGTAATGTAGTAATGTTTATCATCCCTTGTAACGGATCTGAAGGGTCCACACACATCTGTGTGTATAAGATCCAACAATCCTTCACGTCTTTCACAAGGTCTTATGAATGGTGATTTTGTCATCTTGCCTAGAAAAGAAAGATTCACAATACATTGTCCAATTTAATGTCGAATGATCCCAAGATTCCTTCCAACTGCAGCTTAATGATGCGATTCTTGTTGACATGGCCTAAGAGATAATGCCACAAGCATGATTTATATACATTGTTAGAATAATAAATATTTAAGTTAACATTGTTTTTATTTGAAACACAATCAACACTTTCAAATATTCCATGCAAGGGGAAGATTTAAAAATAAAACAACCATATTTATTAACTAGAATGTCACCCTTTACATTTTTAAACGAAAACTGAAAACCTTGTTTATACAATGAATGGAAAGAAATAATGTTTCTAGACATATCAACTAAAAAATAACACTTTACTAAATTAATCATAACCCCACTATCTAGCTTCAGTTGGAACTTTCCAGTCATCATCACAGGCAACCTACATTTGTTTCCCATGATCAGATTAATCTCCCCAAGCTTAAGCTTCCTTTTTCTCTTTAGTCCCTACAATATCGTACATATGTGAAAACCACATGTATTATCAAGAAACCATGAATTAGAAGTAGTAGCATTGTGAAGTTCGATCATATAAGTACCTGAACTGGACCTGGTTGCTTGAACCTTGCCATCCTTGATATCTTATGGGCACTAATTCATCTTCAAATATAACCTCGTATGATATCATCTCAATCATATAATTGATCAATACATTCTCAAGCATTTATCTTTATTATTTTACCAATCATCTCACTTGTACACTTGACCTCTCTAATCATATCACTAAATTCTCATTTAATCATCATACTTTCCAAATCCTTATTTAAGTAAACTTTTATCTTTAATCATAACATCTCAGCATAATAAAATCGAATAATTATAATAAACTACATAAACAATCAACAATAAACATCTATCATTATGAGTAAAAAGGAAGTTACTCGCCTTAGTTATGGTTTGTAAGGTGATGCTCTAACAATTTCTGATCCCTTCCAAGAATCCTTTCTTGATTCCCTATTTAATAAAGTTTCAAGATCACTAATTATTAAACCATTCATATTATTTGAATTTATGATCATGATCAATATAACATCTTAAAATCTTTAACTCTTTGTTTCTTAATTATCTAACATCCATAAATAACTTCCTCATACAGTTTTACTATCATATAAATTAATAGTATCATATGTCTCTACCTATTAAGACCATATCTTCCATTCACAAATTTTTTCATTAAACATCTCACATAATATCCTTCATTCACATGATACTCAAATCAATGGAAATAAACATAATTAGGCTATTTAACCTAAACCCTAACTCATCATCATCAACTAGACATGTACCCTTCATCTAGGTTTCATCAAAACTAACAAGAAATATTGCTCAAAATTGAAATCAAATGTTTTAAAACAAGTTATTCTTACCTTAATCCACCATTTGGTTGTTTAAATCAAGTGATCTCCTCAAGAACTGACTTCTAGGGTTTAATTCGGGGGTTTTTTGCACCTTAAGTGTGTGTTTTTATGTTTTGGTTTGAATGCCCTAGTTTAAAGACAAAATTATTTTTTTATGGTCTGCTCGGGCTCACGTCTTGAGTCTCCTTTTTCCTGACACTTTTGTTTTTTGACAAAACAAGGTCTGTCGTAAATAAAATCAGGCATTTTACTTTGTTAATGTTGTGAGCACCTCCTTTCACATCGTGAGATAACAAATTAGGTTACTACTACTGTTCACTTACGTGACTTAATCATTGTTCTTTCACTATCACATCGTGAGCTTCTTTACTCACGTCATGGGGTTTGGTTTTTGCTACATTTCACACATTTTTGATTCTTAAACAATCCTTTCAACTATAACATCTACAATGTCAATTCTTTTACTCAAGAACACTCATTTAAGCATAGTTTATCACAAAATATGTCACAATTTACTTTCATAATAAACACAATAATAGTATAAGTCTTGATGCTAAGAAACAGGTGTTACAGTTACCTCCCCCTACAAAAGATTTCGTCCCCGAAATATGGCATCTTTTAACCAAATAAGTAAGGGTATTTCTCCCTCCTCTCGTTCTCAGATTCCCACGTCATCCGCTTCACTTCAACTTGTATAATTTCCTTATTTCTTAATTTCTTTATCTTACGATCCAAGATCTTCTCGGGTTTCTCTGGATAGCTTAGTTTCTCATCTACTTCCACTTCAGACATCGAGATCTCTTGAGTCTTATCAAACAAAGTTTTTCTTAAGTATGAAACATGAAAAATATTATGGATTCCTTGCAGTTCTAGTGGCAAATCTAATCGATATGCAACTTTCCCAATCTTTTGTAAGATCTGTAAGGGTCCAATATATCGAGGACTTAATTTTCCTCGTTTTCCAAAATGAATTATGCCCTTCCAAGGTGTTACCTTTAACATTACCATGTCACCTTTTATAAATTCTAACGGCTTTTGTCTATGATTTGTATATTGTTGTTGTCGAAGTTGGGCGACTCTCATATGTTCTCTAATTTCTTTAAATTTTGCTTCTATGTCTTCCATAATTTCTGGTTTCGCAAGTAGCTTTTCTCCAGCTTCATTCCAACAGGTTGGGATTGTACATGGTGCCCCATATAATGCTTCAAATGGTGCCATATGAATGCTAGAATGATAGTTGCTATTATATGCAAACTCTACTACTGGTAAATGTTCATCCCAGTTACCGCCAAAATCAATCACATAGGCTCATAGCATATCTTCAAGTGTTTGAATCGTTTTCTCACTTTGTCCATCCATTTGAGGATGATATGCCATACTCCATAATATTTTTGAACCCATTTATTTTTGAAAACTTTGCCAAAATCGAGATGTAAAACGACTGCCTCTATCTGATACGATGGAAATTGGCATACCCCACTTCTTTTATATACTCACCAGCTAGTCGATCTACTAAAAAAACTTTCCTTTATAGGAATAAATCGACCAAATTTATTTAGTCGATCAAGTATAACCCATATAGAGTCATATCCTCAAGTTGTTCACGGTAATTTGGTAATAAAATTCATAGTGATTTTATCCCACTTCTTTACCGAAATCGACAATGATTGAAGCTCTCCTCCGGGCTTTTGGTGACTCGTCTTCACTTGGAAGCAAGTTAAGCATTTTTCAACGTATCTTCCAACCTCTCATTTCATCCCAGGCCACTAGTACATCTTTTTCAGATCTCGATACATTTTTGTGCTACCAGGATGTACTGTGTATCTAGTGCAATGTGCATCATCTAACAATAATCCTCGTGCCTCACCACATCTTGGAACCCATATTCACCCCATGAAGGTTTTTCTACCTCGAGGATCCTTGATCAATTGGTTAATATAATTAACCATTTCTTCTTGCTTCAAATTTTCTGGCTTTTCTACTTCTTTCTGGCTCTCTTTGATCAACTCATGTAGTTTACTGACAATCCCCATTCTAGCAGAAGAAATTTCAATCGGTTTTTCTTTCTGACTTAATGCATCAGCAACAATGTTTGCTTTCCTGGGGTGGTAATGAATTTCACAATCATAATCTTTTAATAATTCCATCCACCTTCTTTGACGCACATTTAACTCCTTTTGATCAATAAATAGTTCAAAACTTTGATGATCAGTAAAAGTTTTAAATTTTACTCCATACAAGTAGTGTCGCCAAAATTTTAAAGAAAAAACTACCGCAACAAGTTCAAGATCATGCACATGATAATTTTGTTCAGTTGGCTTCAGTTGCCTCGATGCATATGCAATTACTTGTCTTCTCTGCATCAAAACACACCCTAAACCAACTCCTGATGCGTCTGTATACACCACGAAACTATCTACTCCTTGCGATAAGGTTAATATTAGAGTGCCGTAATTAAAGAAAAGTTTTCTATAAATATTCGGTAGTATCCTTCTAATCCAAGGAAACTACGAATCTCTGATGGATTCTTTGGAAGATCCCAATTCATCACAGCCTCAACTTTTGTGGGGTCACTACTAGAAAAAAGGCCTTTTACGACGCGCAAAATACGACGCTCATTGATCTATGTTACGCAAGAGAGAGTGACATTAGAAAAATGTCATCTCTTCAAAAAATTTAAGTATATATGTCGCGTTTTATTGAGTGCCCTTAGAGTTAGTGTCTAATGTAAAAACCTTAAAAACACGGAGGGCACTTAATGTAAAATGTGTGCCGTCTCAATGAATGTCGCATTATAATTTTAGTGAAAGGCGCGCGTCTCTTCACAAAAATCGAGGTTACTAATAAAATATCTAACACTCACTATTCACCAGTCACTTCACTCTCTACGATTCTATCGACTCTGAGACCTCGACTCGCCTCCCCTTGCAGACAATGTCTCCTCCTCCGATCGTTAGGTTACTTCTCCTCTGGCTGATTTCGCCTCGCCGACGACAGTGGGCTCAACTGACATCATTGGAGACTGCTCAAATTTACGTGCCCTAGGTCCGATTAAGGTGTTCCTGTTGAACCGTGGGCTCAACTGACGTCATTGCGCGCCGTCTATCTTTATGACATGGCCTTCCTTGATGCGCATTGCGTATCATAAGAGAGTGTAGTAAATGTGCGTCGTAAATGCGTGTCGTCTATAGACGACGCGCATTTGCGCGTCGTCTATATTTATGACATGGCCTTCCTTGACACGCATTTGCGCGTCGTCTGAGCCTTTTATGACGCACAATGAGCGTCGTAAAAGGCCTTTTTTCTAGTAGTGGGTCCACTTTTATACGGTCTTTATTAATCACGTGGCTCAAAAATTGAACATTTTGAAGCCAAAACTCGCATTTTGAAATTTTGGCATATAATTTCTATTGACGTAACTTTTCCAAAATTTGTCGTAAATGCTCTCGGTGCTCATCACAACTTCTCTAATATATCAAAATATCATTTATGAAGACGATCGCAAATTTATCTAGAAACGGACGGGATATCCTATTCATTAGATCCATGAAAGTTGCAGGTGCATTTGTTAAACCAAACTGTATTACCAAAAATTCGTAATGACCATATCTTGTTCAGAAAGCAGTCTTCAGAACGTCTGCTTCCTTTACATTTAATTGGTGATACCCTGATCTCAAATCGATTTTTGAGAAATATGCAACGCCTTGGAGTTGATCAAATAAATCATCGATTCGTGGCAATGGGTATTGATTCTTTGTAGTAATCTTATTTAATTCTCTATAATTAATACACATACACATGGTACCGTCCTTCTTTTTAACGAATAAAATTGGCGCTCCCCACGACGACGAACTCGGGTGTATAAAACCTCGATTTCACTAAAACCCCAATTTCACTTAAATCTATTTTAAAATACCCAACTTCACTTAAACCCCAAGCTCTGATACCAAACATATAACACCAGGCTAAAATAAGTACACTAATTATAAGTAAACTTTTATCTCTAATCATATCACCAAATTCTCATTTAATCATCATACTTTTGAATCCTTATTTAAGTAAACTTTTATCTTTAATCATAACATCTCAACATAATTAAATCGAATAATTATAACAAACTACATAAACAATCAACAACAAACATCTATCATTATGAGTAAAAAGGAAGTTACTCACCTTAGTTATGGTTTGTGAGGATGATACTCTAACAATTTCTACCCCCTTTCAAGAATCCTTTCTTGATTCTCTATTTAATAAACTTTCAAGATCACTAATTATTAAACCATTCATATGATTTGAATTTATGACCATGATCAATATAACATCTTAAAATATTTAACTCTATGTTTCTTAATTATCTAACATCCATAAATAACTTTCTCATACAGTTTTACTATCATATAAATTAATAGCATCATATGTCTTTACCTATTAAGACGATATCTTCATTCCACAAAATTTTTACATCAAACATCACACATAACATACTTCATTCACATGATACTCAAATCAATGAAAATATACATAATTAGGCTATTTAATCTAAACCCTAACTCATCATTATCAACTAGACATGTACCCTTCATCTAGGGTTACATCAAAACTAACAAGAAATCTTGCTCAAAATTGAAATCAAATGTGTTAAAACAAGTGATTCTTACCGTAATCACCATTTGGTTGCTTAAATCAAGTGATTTCCTCAAGAACTGATTTCTAGGGTTTAATTGGGGGGGTTTTTCGCACCTTAAGTGTGTGTTGTTATGTTTGGATTTGGATGCCCCTGTTTTAAGACAAAATTATTTTTTATGGTCTGCTCGGGCTCACATTGTGAGCATTAGGCTCACGTCGCGAGTCTCCTTTTTCCTGACACTTTTGTTTTATGACAAAATGAGGTCCGTCGTAAATAAAATCAGGTATTGTACTTTGCTCACGTCGTGAGCACCACCTTTCACGTCGTGAGATAACAAAGTAGGTTACTACTACTGTTTACTTACGTAACTTAATCACTGTTCTTTCACTCTCACGTCATGAGCATCTTTACTCACGTCGTGAGGTCTAGTTTTTGCTACATTTCACACATTTTTTATTCTTAAACTATCCTTTCAACTATAACATCTACAATGTCAATTCTTTATTCTAGAACACTCATTTAAGCATAATTTATCACAACATATGTCACAATTTACTTTCATAATAAACACTTTAATAGTATACGTCTCGATGGTAAGAAACATGTATTACAGGTTCATACTCCAAACCCTAAATCGGTTTCTACATCTGAAGTGCCAAAATCCAAACCATATATCATCGCCTCCTAGATCGACACCTTTTTCTACTGTTTATTTAGAAGTGTTACAGTCAATGTATCCTTTCACCTTCATCTTGTGTTTTATCAATTTCTCTTTTATAGCTTCTTTAAGAATACATAGATAATTCTTGTAGCCATCCATCTTCTTATTTACTAATTTTTTATTCATTTTTACAATATTATTATGTATTTACAGAAACACAACCCTAAGTCATCGTCACCATCTATATTTTTATTAACATTTTCTTGCTTTACAATTTTTTTAAATGTTCTAATGCATTATTTCTGGGTTTTGTTGGTATTTTCCTTTAGATTGTGGTGTTGGTTTACAATCATGCCTTTGCATTCATATCTGGATTTATGGAACCATTTTTCATTTTTTTTCTTTCATTTTCGTTGTCAAAGTTGAAAGAAATATGGTGGTTGTCCGATTTATGAGTAAGGATACGGAAGGGAGAAAGAGATGACAATGATATAAGTGACCACTTTTCTTTTCTAAAATATAAATTAACAAAAAAATAATAGATAAACTATATATAAATAAATAAGTAAGGGAAATTTGATTTATTTATGTCCGGTATGGAGAAGCGTTCAAGTTATAAACAAACGAAGGAGATCAGAGTTAACTTTTGAAAACAGAGATCAAACTTGCGAACTAACACCCAAATAATGGATGTTTCACATAATTTATGATGGGGTTTTCTAGGTTACAACAAAAGAAAAATCACAATGGATTTTAATCATAAAGACATATTGGCACATGTAACCTAGAACACTGTGGCATTTTCTCTTTATAGCAAGATACTTTATGCAACTAAACCATATGATATGAAAATAAAAAATCATGATACAAGAAAATATACCTTTTTCAACACCTGAAAGATGCAAACCATTTTCTAGTAGTGCTCCTTGGAAACTAACTCCAATAGTGTGATAGTCTCTAACATTTCACACCCAAAACCCAAGGAAACCTTAGGATCAATATTTAGAGGAGAAGGGAGAAGTAAAATCTGAATTCTTCTTCTTATGGGGAGAGGGATTGGTTTTCCAAGGGTTGTGATCCTTTATATAGCTATCAGATAACTTTGAAACCCTAGACTTGAATATTAAACTTTGAAACCCTAGATTTGAATATTAAAAAAAAGTATTTTAATTTGATTCAAATATAGTTACCTTATCTGATTCAGGAGGCTTCTAGAACTCTTCCAAGCCCTCCTCAAAATCATCTAGGGTAGGAAGAATCTAGAAGCTCTTTCCTTGCTCAACCATTGAACAATTTCAATTCCACCCTTACACCTTTTAATCAAATCTAATTAACACAAAATTAATTCCAATTAATTCTGATTAATTCTTAATTAATCATTAACTATTTCTAATTAATATATTAATAAATCATTTATCTCTATATTAATATTAATCCAATCCATTTCTTGGTTATAAGGGCAACCTAAAAGGGATTTACTTTTATTGACAAATAATACACCAATTTAGTTAAGACCTTAGACACTTAATCCAATAGTCACCCACTTAGATAAGTTGTCAACTACAATTGCAAGTATAGTCTTTAAATAATCAGTAAAGTGTTTTCCATAGTCACTACAAAATTCTGACTAAAACAACCGTTATCCCTAAGATAAATGATTAGGTATCCCTTCGTTCTTCAAGATATCGGATAGACATGAAAAGTGGATACAAATAAATCTAATGGTCCAAAATTATGTTTCTCAATTTCCCGATTTGTGATGTCACACCCCCAAACCAGGATCGCGAAAACATCTAGGGGTGGATGACTTCCATGTATTTTATCATAACAATTGAATAATAGTAAAGAAAGCAAACCTAGTCATCATATATAATTGAATAAGTTACATCATTGTAAGTGTTACATGTTTCAAAAGTCAATTACAATATGATGACAAAAGATTTGTTTGATGCCTTAGCGCCCTATCCTCAAAAGTTGTTGGTTACTTGTTTTACTGATTTCTTGAGAATACAAGTTATTTTGAAAAAGTGTCAACAATTAAGTTGGTGAGTTCATAAGAGTTTGTATTAAAAATAGTAAGCCTTTCCGTGAAAAGATATCGTGTTGTTTCCAGAAATCTGATACTTTCTAATAAATGAGATGTAATCCGTTTACTTGTAAGATGATAGTGTTTATTTCAGAAAATCCAATATTTTCCGTAGAAATGAGTTGTGGTCTTAAATGTTACATGGTCGAAATGTACCAGTGTTTTTTATTCTAAAGTAATAATATGTAGTTTTATTCATGTATTAACCATTTGAAGAAATGTGTTTTCGTGTAAAATATACCTATAGTCGTTTCCCCATGTGAGTTTTCATAACCGTGCTAACAGTGAACTGCCTGCCTCGATGTTCTTCAGGCGTCGAGTTATTTATGAAATTTGTCACCCATAACCTGCCAGTCTGATTGTAGCTAGTAGTCAGGGTGGGGGATCATCAGTCCCGTATAGGAGATTCCGGTTTTAATACAGGACTTTCGTATATACCTCGGTTAGGTACGATGAAGACAATGTCTCACAAATTTATTCAACGAGTTTATGTGTTTTCCAATGAAAACGTTTATAGATGAAATTATCCCCTTTTTCCAGGACAATATCTAACATGTCGTAAAACATATATATATATATATATATATATATATATATATATATATATATATATATATATATATATATATATATAGGGGTAAAGTTCCGTAAACTATATTTATAAAGTTTTAATGAAATGAACATTTTGTACTTAATATATATATATATATATATATATATATATATATATATATATATATATATATATATATATATATAAGAATAATGTAAGGTATTTTGTGGCCGTTTTTCATATCTTCACGTTGTTATCAAATCGTTGTATGTAAAGATATACACGATTGGTAGTAAAGCCGTTTCATGTATTTAACATTTTTCGTAAAAATGGTAAAATAACATATTTAAATGTTTGCGTTTTAACATAATTTTTCTCGCGTGTTACTTGTATTCCCCCTCCCCCCCCCCCCCCCCAGAAACATAAAAAAGTCTTGAAAATGTAGGGGTATGAACTCACCTTATGTGTATTCGCGGTTTGATTACGAAGTGACGATGACGATCCTTATGTTACGAACACTTGAAGATGATTGAATCCTAAGAGTATTCACGGTTTGATTACGAAGTAACAATGACGATCCTTATGTTACGAACACTTGAATATGATTGAATCCTAAGAGTTTTTAACACATATGAATGTGTGAATAAGATGAACTAATGTGAAAATGTTTACATAAACACTAGATCATAAGAACTTACAATGATTCCTAAGGAAATAGCTTGAAGAATAAAGCTCCAGGGGATGTTTGATCTTTGAGTTTGGAAGGAAATGAGGATTGATATTTGAGAGAGAAATCGAGAAGTGTGAATGTTGAACTGTGAATGAGGAATGGTTCTAATTTGTGTATTATATAGGATATAAGAGATAATGAAGTGACACTTACGTTCGTAAGTGTAATATATCACTTTGGGAAGTTAAATATTCAATGAAGTTACATATAATATAAAATATTTAAGGAGTTTTCGGCCTTAAAGAAGTAGATTTTGGTCCTAGCATGACCGAAATCCCTTGGTACACAACCACACTTGATGATTTTGGTCTAAATGGCTTCAAACAAATGATTTCGGTCCCCCACTTTTGGTGTTTTCGGCCTTAATAGGCCTTAACTTAGAGATTTTGTTCTATGTATGATTCCTTGAAGTGATTTTGGTCATATGGTGAGTCTATGATGTTGATTTTGGTCCAGTTGTGACATGTGACGACGTCATGAGACTACGAATTGAACACGTCAATTTAGTCCCAGTTGGGCCCAACACTAATGTCAACATCAAATCACCGAGGGTCCCAAAGATATCACTTTTCCTTAAAAGGTAAAAGGAACGAGTAGACATTAACTATATAATCATACCTTTCACTCATCATGTGATACATGGAATTACACTTTATCATATCCAGTTATGGATGCATTGATGCAAACCAATGCATAATAGATTTATATATATATATATATATATATATATATATATATATATATATATATATATATTAAAATCATAAGATATTATTATCTTATGACTACTCGTGATTGAATCCATGACGTAATCTCTAAGAGTGGGTTTAACAAATACTCAAAATCCCTATTTTCCAAGTACTCATGAGTATTGCGGCAATCCTTATACAACGTTCAATGACCATGGACAATCTACAAATATTCCATGATAGTCTTAAATCAATACCTACTCCCTACATTAATACTCTTTGAACATAAATAAATCGCTAGTACTTAATAACCATTCGGTTATAATTTATTGTTGTTACATTGTTTCAAAACTATCGACTAACTACTAAAATCTTGAAGCTAATATCATCTCTTCGCATAATGCTCTTAGCATTTTCATAGTTTTTGATCTTTCTTAAACCCTTTGTGAGAAAATCAACATGATTCTCCTCTGATGCTACATGATTCACCATGAGTTTGCCTTCTTCAACTTGATGTTGGATATAATGGTATTTGTTTTGATGTAACTTGATCGCCTGTGATCATTCGGTTCCTTAGTAAAAGTAACCACAACTTTTTTTTTCTGGAAAAACTCTCCATGGGATCTTGGATTTATGGAAAAACTCCAAGGTCTCCAATGAAATTCTTTAACCATGCCGCTTCCTTTGCTTCCTCGCTTGTTGCGATGTACTCTAATTCACAAGTAGAATCAGCCACCCTTTGCCGCTTGGAACTCTTCAAGTTATTGCTCCACCAATAAATACAAATACCCAATGAGATTGCGATTAAATATTAACCCAATCCGTTTGAAAACTTGCATCCCTGTAACCACTCACCTTAAGTTCATCTTTGCCACCAAAAACTAAGATCATATGTTTTTTTTGCAAATACTTAAGTATCTTTTTCACTGCTGTCCAATCATGATTTACATGATTTCTGCTAATCTTTTTCATAGTATAAGTGTGACAACCCGATATTTCGAATCAATGTAATGACCTAAAAAGTCAAGAATTGTAATCTCTTTTGATATAATGAAATTATCATCAAAAATAAAATGTTTAAAAGTCTCTACTGGATTGCATAAATGATAGATATCGTGTCAAGGATTTCAGAAATATAAAGAACACAAAAATCCGAGTTATAACGAAAAAGTTATGACCAACCTAAGATTGACAGCAAAACCGTCAATACTATTAAATGTAAAACGTGAAGTTTCAATACAATAATTTTTAGCCTTAGGTATCTAAATGAAAATTTTAGAGATCATTAAACCGTAAACGTATGTGAAAAGAACGTCCAAGTCTGACTTCGTATGAGGAAGTTATAATTTTTCCAAGTTCCGGATATAGCAGTAGGCGGTTAAAAACTCAAAATAGAGATCGAGAAACTTTTGGCCGAAACAACCTAAATGAGAATCGAAGATTTTAATAATAGTAGTGCAACGGTAAAAAGTCTGACGAAAATGGATGTTGGATGAAGAAGTTATGGATTTATGACGGAGTTTTCGTGTCCCGGCCTGTTAAAAATAATTAATTAAAAATAAGATCAAAATTAGCCGACGAAATCTAAACGAGAGTTGTAGAGCATATTCTCACCTATGCGTGCATATATAGAACGTCGAAAATGGAGGTCCTACGCGGAAGTTACGGATTTTACAAGTTCGAGACACAAAATCCGAGGCTGTCTGGCTGGCCACGACGTGGCACGGATGGTCACGACGTGGGACCATGACTAATGGGTTTTCAGGCTTGGTAGCAGATGTCTCGTCCATGGAAGGGGATAGGATTGACTCCACGACGTGGGCAACCCTTTTGCCACGACGTGGGAGCCAAAAATTGGGCTATAAATAGAGCTCAAAGGGTTCCAGTTTTCATTGCTCAATTCTCTTCTTTCTCGTTCCGAAGCTCTGCGTTTAAACCCTCGAAGTCATCCTGAAGCCTCGGTCTTCACATCCAAGTTCCGAAGGAAGGTTTTACACTCCCGAGATTCCCGAGAAATCAACTTTCTCAAGTCGAAGTTCTGCTCGGTTATCGTCTCACCTTCTTCAATCTATCAAGTGAGTTCACCCCTATAACTACGTTTTCAAATGTTTTGTAAATGTTTTTTCACACTTTTAAGGGGGGGGGGGGATACAAGTACACACACGGTTATCCTCGTGTGAAAAACATCAATCTTTTGCTATTCGTTTGTTATATAAATATTAAACAGTTTAGTTATATTTTGAGTATAAATGTTCAATAATGTTATTACAAATGTTATACTTTACATACAAAGTCGACACTACACTAGGGTTTATCATACAAACGAATCACACATTTGGAAAAACTATAATAGGTATATTTTATTAGATATTCATGAGATTTTACATACTATAAGTACTATATCAAGGAAATACCTTCATATACAAGAGTAATTGGACTTTTCATACGTAAATATATTTGATACTAAGTTTTGTGAGACATTCAACTTCACGTACTTTCAAGTATGCAGTTAAAGTCCTATATTATATACTATAATCTCTTGTACGGAGAGCGTGATACTTGTGTATAGATCTATACGGGATTGACAATCTCGCAACTAAACTATTAGTTATAGTTAGACCGGCAGGTCTGGGGTGACAAACGTCATAACATTCCAACGCCTGAAGAACGTTGTTGTAGGCAGTTTGGGTCAGTAGCATGGTTATAAAACTCACATGGAGTATTAAAAACACGTTGATTTACGGGGTTATCAAATGCCTTAGTGATTTTATACATACATAAATCTACTATTCTAGGCATGAAAAACACTATTACATTACAGTTCTAGAAGTTTTAAACTACCACATATTTAAGGAAAAATATTGGATTTCAAGAAACAAACATTTAAAATAGTCGGGTCTTGGTAGAAGACTAGTTTTATACTAGTAGGAAATATGAGATTTTCTAGGAGTTTTCAAACATCTACAAACAATTTCATTCAAATCTATACAAACATTGACATTAAATACTTATGAACTCAGTAGCTTAAATTTTGATCTACTCTTTCAAATCTACTTGTATTTCTCAGGGATTCAGTAATACAAGTAAACTTCAACTTTTGGAGAAGTGACGCTAAGGCGTCGGTTTTAAACTTATTTTGGTCATCATATTGTAATTTGTTTTGAAACAAGTATCATTCAACAATGTAACTTTTAAATTATATATATGATGGTTGTTTTACTTTCTTTACGATGTATTCATTTGTTACGATACTACATGAAATCATCCACCCTCGAATGATTCTGTCGTTCTGGTTTGGTGGTGTGACAGATTGGTATCAGAGCATTGTTTATAGTGAATTGAGTGTATCAACCCATAAAGGATATAAAAACTATAAACACAGCGGGATTTAAAATACTCTGATCAAGAGTTTATACTTTGAATACTAAAATATTTAACCAAGTATACATACCTGCATTCATACTAAAATCGGTGTCACTAGGACAAAACAAAAGTATTTAATGGTTGGACACAACAGTCAAACCTTGGCAATTATGTAATCGTATCTGGGATAAATATAGCCTGATCAACTATATTTATTTGAGATACGGTGAACGTGTGTTAGGGAGCGATTAGGGTGTTGTAACAAACCTAAAACTTACCAAATTATACATCTTCATATACAGAAGATCATGAGAACAAAACATAAATTAAAATACTATGGGAGTGTTTTAGACACTATTCATTCAAAAACAAACTTCTTAGGAGTACCAATAAGCTTCCCATATAGAAAATTTTCATTTGTTTATCCCTGCATTTAGGAATTGTTAGATAAATTTCTTACCCTCATTTCTCATCTAGATAAATGGTTGAATTCTACCTCCCTAACGACCCTTACTTTCCCGACCAAGTGAATGGAGGAGGGCTAAATGCAGAACCAGAAGCAGAACCTGAACTTCCCTTAGATGATGATCTGGCAGAAGACCTTCCAGAGGAGCTTGATATCGAGCCAGAAGTTGAGTATCTACCCCCATTGGCTCCAATCCCAAATCCTAACCCTCGCCTGACTTTTCAAGGCCCGACGCCTTCTGGGGTGGAAAGCTTGGAAACATGGAGCCAAGAGCAGGATCAGCCGATCCCATTTGATGGAGACCGAAGCTTTTATGTCCTAAGCGAAAAGGGCTCGACAAACAGAGTCTTGCCAATCCTGGTCCGCAGAGTTGCCCGAAACGAAATTCTGGGCAGGACAGCTCTCCATCGAATCACGGAAGTTAACGCCAATGCGAGAATGCACACCATCCACACCATTCATCTTGAAGATGCTTGCGACAGATCTAAGGAAGACCACAAGGCCCTGCAGCAAGAGCTAGCTGAAACTCGTGCTGAAGTCATAGAGCTCCGAGTACACCAAAGGGTATACGAAAGGCACATGCTCGATGTGGAGCGCCATCTCGTTGAACTAAGTGTTCACCCGAGGGATAACCGTCACCAGTAGGAGATATTCTACCTTTCTTTCCTTTGTTTAAGGAATAGTCTTCCTATCCATGCTCCAAGTAGCACTTTTCTAAGTAACTATCCCTGTACTGTAAGTACTTTTAGGTAGGCCTTTATGCTGTCAAAAGTTTTGTACTTCAGATATGATGTAAGACCCACTCTAAGGTCATTTTCCCCAAACTTATTACATCTTAAAAATCAATGATATTGACAGTCAGATAATTTCTGTGACAATCCTTATTCAAATACTTTCATTCTGCTATCGTTAGAATTCTATCTAAACCTCCCTCTCGTCAAATTATTGAGTTGTGGTAAATTAGCTCAAGGATCACTTCCAATTCTTGTCAAAGGTTGGATCATGTTATCCACCAACCAATGGTAGCCTAGTTCGAAATATCAATCGTCTAGTGACCATTCTACGAACTTACTTCAACGCTTTACCAGTACTACATCATAGGGATGTAGGTCAAACCTCCGAGAACAGATTAACAAAACGAAAAATATACATTTACATGAATGAGTAGAATACATCTAGGACTGACCATAATCACTCACGAACTCCTTTTCTTGTCATATAATAGAATTATGTCGTCATCCAGAAATAGTCAGTCGAACAACGAAACCCCGATCCTTCATATAGACGCCGCCACCTTCCAAGCCGCCGTAACAGCTGCCGTGAAGCTGTCCTAGCACAATTTCATGCTAGTAACGCGAACAAAGATGGAAATGGAGTTGATAATTCAAATCGTTTTAACCATCCGGGAAATCAACAAATGATAACAGTCACAAACACCCAAAGCCATAACTCTGAGTTTAAGAAAAAAAAGTGTCAAGCCCAAAAGGAGCGCAAGCGATTTCAAAGACTTGTCATGCAATAGCAACAACTGGCGACCCCTGCCACTTTAGCACCGATCAAACGATATGAGGGAACACTCCTAAAGTGTAACAAGTGTAACTTTCATCATAACGGAGTTTGCCATGAATTGCATTGCAGAGATTGCAACAGAATGGGTCATACTGCTCGTATCTGTAGAACACTGACACGAACCACCTCCCAAATCAATGGCATCGGATCCAGCCAGGCTTGCTATGGTTGTGGTGAAACCGAACACTATAAAAGGAATTGTCCAATAGGGAGGAACAACGAAAGAACTTGTGTCCACATAACTTCGACGCGACACATCACTTCCACCACCGATGCTGGTGCAAGCCAGATATGTCATTTATGCGGTGAGGTATGACATCTCAAGAAGGATTGTCCAATAGCAAAGAACTCTAGCGCAGACGGGAAGATACTAATGATCACTGCTGCAGGAGAGACTACTCCGGACCCATGTTGAAATACTAGGGCGTGTCGTTATAGTGGACTTATAAACTGTCAAAAACTAGTGCAACTCGAGTCATATCTTTTTGCGAGATCCCATCAGTCAAGGGACTCTCGTGTTGTGTGTACTTGCTTTCTGTAGTATACCTTGTTCGCATGAGTAGTCTTGTAGATAAAAACTAAAGTACTGAAACTCTGTCAAAGTTGCACCATTATGATTTTTGTAACACCTTTATGACCAGTCTCATGCCTTTTTATTCCGAGTAGTCCAACATTATCATGTAACTTGAGCCAATTCGACCCTCACAATCCCAGTGTCGTTCTAAAATTCTTTTCCCTGTAATCACCTTTTTTGCGAAGCTGTCATTCCAGAACTCCGAGGTACTCAATCCGAAGACCCATACGGTTAATCTATTGCTGAGGAATGTATACGCTAGGGTGGTATATAATCAAGGTTCTACAACATTTAAATTGATGACTCCGCTTTAACTTCTTTTCCTTGTTTGGATGTGAGCTTAGGGAAGAATCATTTGTTCGATTGCCTTTTCAATATTAATTATATACGACTCGTATACGTGAAGCTGTGATTGATGAAACAAATATGACTTATAGTATGAACTTCAGGACAGAGACTGCTCAAGACTACGAGTTATCGTGCTGCTATACGAATAAACTTAGGAGCCAAACAAATGCCCTTCCCACCGATCGGGACAAGAGATATAGATAGAACAGAAGTACCTATCCTTTTTGTTACTTCATGAGTAATCGTACTTTCTATTAGATCTTTCTGACATCCTTCCAGAAGAACTTCCATGATTACCTCCTCAACATCAAAGTTGAGTTTAGAATCGACTTAATTCCAGGGGCTACCCCAGTAGCCAAATCGCCCTATCGTCTAGCACCAGCTGAGATGCAAGAACTATTCGGTCAACTTAACAAACTGCTTAGAAAGGGCTTTGTAAGACCAAGCTTCTCACCCTGGGGAGCTCCGGTCTTGTTCGTCAAGAAGAAAAATGGATCGTTTTGTATATGAATCGACTATATTGAGATCAACAAGCTTACTGTTAAGAATCGTTATACTCTACCTCGCATAGATGATTTGTTCGACCAACTCCAAGGAGTGAGTTATTTCTCGAAGATCGATTTGAGATCTAGGTATCATTAGCTACGAGTCTTGGAAGGAGATGTTCCCAAAGCAACCTTTCGAACTCGTTATGGTCACTACGAGTTTGTAGTGATGCCCTTTGGATTAACAAATGCACCGGCGGTGTTCATGGACTTAATGAACTGAGTGTGTCATTCATTCCTGGACAAATTTGTGATCGTGTTCATAGATGATATACTCATCTATTCGAAGAGTAAAGAGGAACATTGTCAACACCTCCGACAAATCTTGGAAACTCTAAGAAAAGAGAAGCTATACGCAAAATTCTCAAAGTGCGGATTTTGGATTCAGAAAGTGGATTTCCTAGGTCATGTGGTTAGCAATGATGGGATAAACGTGGACCGTTCCAAAATCAAGGCAATCAGGAACTGGTCAGCTCCCAGAACCCTAACGAAAATCCGACAATTCTTGGGCCTTGTTGGCTACTATCGTAGGTTCATTCAGAACTTCTCTCAAATTGCGAAACCTCTTACGACTTTAACCCAGAAGGGCGTGGCCCTTGCCTGGGAAGAGGAGCAAGAGAAAGCGTTCCAAACGCGGAAGCGAGCCTTATGCACCGCACCGATACTACGCCTCCCAGAAGGAATAGAAGACTTCGTGGTCTACTACGATGCATCCAATCAAGGGCTCGATTGTATTCTGATGCAACGAGGTCATGTCATTGCCTATGCCTTCCATCAGCTTAAGACACTCGAAGCCAACTATACAACACACGATCTGGAGTTAGGGGCAGTGGAAATTTCTCTGAAGGTCCGGAGAACATTCGAGAAACGACAGAGAAGATCGTTCAGATTCTTGAATGATTGAAAGCCTCTAGAGACCGACGGAAAAGCTACGCTGACAAGAGAAGGAAACCTTTGGAATTCCAGGTGGGAGACCGCGTTCTTTCGAAAGTCTCACCCTGGAAGGGCTTGATACGCTTCAGAAAGCGTGGAAAGCTAAATCCAAGGTATATCGGACCATTCGAGATCATTGCAAGGATCGGCCCGATAACATACAAACTTCGACTACCAAAGGCACTCAATAACATACGTCCTACCTTTCATGTGTCAAACTTGAGGAAATTTGTGTCCGATGAGACCCTCGTCGTCCCTCTAGACGAAATTGAAATCAATGAGAGTCTCCACTTTATAGAGGAACCAATTGAGGTCATAGAAAAGGAAATTAAAAGAACAAAACAAAGTTGCATACCCATTGTGAAGGTCCGCTGGAATACAAAACGGAGACCTGAATATACTTGAAAGTGCGAAGATCAGATGAAACAAAAGTACCCGCATCTCTTTCCCTAATCCACAAATATTTACCTTACATTTAATTTCGGGACGAAATTCCCTCTAACGTGGGGATGATGTGACAACCTGATATTTCGAATCAATGTAATGACCTAAAAAGTCAAGAATTGTAATCTCTTTTGATATAAATAAATTATCGTAAAAAATATAATGTTCAAAACTCTCTACTGGATTGCATAAATGATAGATATCGTGTCAAGGATTTCAGAAATATAAAGAACACAAAAATCCGAGTTATAACGAAGAAGTTATGACCAACCTAAGATTCACAGCAAAACCGTCAATACTATTAAACGTAAAACGCAAAGTTTCAATACAATAATTTTTAGCCTTAGGTATCTAAATGAAAATTTTAGATATCATTAAACCGTAAACGTACGTGAAAACAACGTCCAAGTCTGACTTCGTATGAGGAAGTTATGATTTTTCCAAATTCCGGATATAACAGTAGACAGCTAAAAAACTCGAAATACAGATCGAGAGACTTTTGGCCGAAACAACCTAAATGAGAATCGAAGATCTCAACAATAGTAGCGCAACGGTAAAAAGTCTGATGAAAACGGACGTCGGATGAAGAAGTTATGGATTTATGACGGAGTTTTCGTGTCCCGACCTATTAAAAATAATTAATTAAAAATAAAGTCATATCTAGATGACAAAATCTAAACGAGAGTTGTAGAGCATATTCTCACCTACGCGTGCATATATAAAATGTCGAAAACGGAGCTCGTACGCGGAAGTTACGGATTTTACAAGTTCGAGACACAAAATCCGAGGCTGTCAGGTTGGCCATGACGTGGCACAGATGGTCATGACGTAGGACCATGACTGATGGGTTTTCAGGCTTAGCAGCAAACGTCTCGTCCATGGAAGGGGATAGGATCAACTCCACGACGTGGGCAAACCTTTTGGCACGGTGTGGGAGCCAAAAATTGGTCTATAAATAGAGCTCAAAGGGTTCCGGGTTTCATTGCTCAAGTCTTTTCTTTCTCGTGCCGAAGCTCTGCGTTTAAACCCTTGAAGCCATCCCGAAGCCCTAGTCTTCACATCCAAGTTCCGAAGGAAGGTTTTACACTCCCGAGATTCTCGAGAAATCAACTTTCTCAAGTCGAAGTTCTGCTCGGTTATCGTCTCACCTTCTTCAATCTATCAAGTGAGTTCACCCCTATAACTATGTTTTCAAATGTTTTGTAAATGCTTTTTCACACTTTTAGGGGGGGGGGGGGATACAAGTACTGAAAGGTCAAACCTTGAAATATGATGATGTTTGAAATAAATCTCAGCATCAGCGTATATCTCAGTATCAGCATCAGCGTTTCAGCAGCTCAGTGTGTTTAGTTTATTCAGTGCATTGTAACAGATTTTGTATTTATCTTGTTTCCATAGTTAGCGTAAATTAGTTAGCTGGCATATCCCTGATTTGTAGGGATTGTCTAGAATAGCAGTATATAATCTTTTGTATAGGTTTGTGAAAGGATACGGCTTTCACAAACCCTAATCGCTGCTTTGTGCACACGATAATCTCTTTGTGAGATTATCCTTCTTAGTGAAAGTTTTTCTTCGTGAATTCTTCTTATTCTTATTTACTGTCATTGTTTGATAAGTTGATTGATCTAAAGTCTTTTCAATTGGTATCAGAGCAGGTTTCTCTTATCAAACAAATGGCTTCATCTTCTTCTTCGTCGAACTCATCAAATCATCCCTCTGCTAAAATTCCTCCTTTTGATGAAACAAATTTTGCCATGTGGAAAATAAAGGCTGTATATGCTTTAGAGTCAATAGATGAAGACATGTTGGACATCGTCGAAAAGGGTCCATACGTCCCAATGTATCAGCCTCTGAAAAACAACATTCCTGATGGTGCTATGAAGAAAACACCTAGAGAAAACTGGACGGCAAATGACAAAAGAAAAAATGGTCTAGATGTTCGTGCTCGTGCTGCAATCAGCTACGCTCTGCCATACAATATCTTTGGGCTGGTTCAAAATTGCATCTCAGCAAAAGAGATGATGGATACTCTGACTGTATCTTTTGAAGGCACTGAAGAAGTCAAGGCTACTCAAATAAATGATCTTAATAGAAGGTATGAACATTTTTTTGCAAAGAAAGGTGAAACCTTGACTCAAACCTTTAACATATTCAATACTCTTGTTAATGATCTACGGAGATTAGATCAGTTGAAGCATAGAACTGTTCTAGTGCAGAAATTTTTGGATTCTCTGGGTGCAGGTTGGGAAAACCATGTTGATGTGCTGAAAAATAGTGAGAAGATCAACACTATGGACTTACAAAGTCTGTATGGAAATCTTCGATACTATGAGGAATCCAAGCTTCAAAGAAAGGAGCTGATGAAAGATTCTCAGCGTGAATCATCTGTAGCCTTGTTCTCAAACAAAAAGCTAGTGTCAGATTCAGACACTGAAATCCATTCAGACACTGATTCCTCTAAAACTGACACTGATGATCTTAAAAAGGTTGTGGCTAGTGCAGCTTTGATTGTAAAGACTTTTGAGAAATCAGGCCGAAACTTCTCAAAGTTTCAGAAGAAGATGGGTGGAAAATTTTCAAAAAAATCAGAAGCTGATACAAAACATGGTACTCATAAGAAAGAGAAGGCTCAGTGCTTTAACTATGGGAGCACTGATCATTTTGCAAAGGAATGTAAACAAAAAAAACAAGGCTCAGATGAATACTGGAAGCAAAAGTACAACAAGTTGATTGAGAAGCTGAAAGCAGAGAATTTGGAACATAAAGTTCTTGTTGCTGAAGAAGAAAAATGGAAGACTGATGAGGAGTCATCAGATGATGAAGTCAAGTGTCTAATGGTAAAGATAGAAAACACAGATGTTCCTGAGAAAGGCACAAGTACATTTGATGATGATATGTCTGATGCAGCTGAAAATTCCAGGAAGCACAACACTGACTCTTCTTCAATGTATCAGGTTAAAAACTTTGTTTCCTATTCAATGAATGAAAAAATCAAAATGTTTGAGTATTTGGGTGTTATTAATTCTAAGAAGAATCAAACAATAAGAGATTTGCAAAATCAAATTGATCTTCTTAAAACTGAAATATCCATGAAAAATAACATTATTGAGTCAACTCAGGAAAATCTTAGAATCACTAGTTTGTCAAACTCATCTTTGTCTACTGAAATTAACAATGTTAAAGATCTTTTGATCAAAGAACAAACTGTGCTTCATACTTGGGCAAAATCTCACAAAAATGCTAATTATATTATCTCTGCTCAAATTCCACATTCATGTGAGAATTCTTGGGGGTAATTTTGCAGAAGCTGAAAAAGTTTTTAAATCACAAGAAAAAGAATCTGAATTTTATTCCATGAATGAGATGAAAAACTATTTCAAAAATAAGTTTGTCAGTAACTCTTTTATTAATCAGAGTCTAATTGATGATTACTGTGTTACTAACTCTGATGGTGTTACTGAATGTAATGTTGAAATTACCGGAATTGATCCAACCTCTTACCCTGCACATCTTGTAAGACCAACTCCCCTCACTGAGAATATTATTGCCTTCCCTATCTCAAACGGAGTGTTTCATGCTGTTCATGAACAACTTAAGCATTTTCCTGATTGCAATGCATCTGTGAATAAGTCCAAATCAGACATTGATGATAGCTCATCATCTATCACTGATCAATTTTTTTCTGAAACTGAATTCAGTTGTGACTCAATGATAAACAAAAGGACTCAAAGCTCTCTTGGTGAATCTTACATGTCGAAATGTGTTAAGTCCAAAAATTTGCTCACCAAGAAGAACTTTGGTACTAGAGTTTGTTACAGATGTGGTGATTCCTCTCACAAGATCAGTGAATGTTCATTTGATAAATTATCTTTAAGAGCTGATAATGTTAAAGTTAGAAATGAAAAATGGACTCTTAAGTCAAATTCTTTAAACTGTCTTCCTAAGGAGTGTTATAATCTATTATCAAATAACTTTGTGAATGACCCGTCCTGGAATGGGTCAGTGTGTTCTAACTAGTTTCTCAGCACTGCAGGGTCAGGAGCATCTTTGGTACTTAGATAGTGGTTGCTCAAGGCATATGACAGGATCCAAGTCTCTCCTGGAAGACTATGTCAAGAAAACTGGTCCTGTAGTAACTTATGGAGACAATGGAAAGGGGTTTTCTAAAGGATATGGAAATATCAAATGCAATAACGTGTTTTTCAAAACGTTTCATATGTAAAGGGTCTTAAACACAACCTTATCTCCATCAGCCAATTGTGTGATGCTGACTATGAAGTTCACTTTACAAAGAAGGAAGGTAGAATTGTCAACACTGACAAGAACATCGTACTTTCAGCAAGTAGAAAGGATGATATATATGTTCTTGATATGTTCTCATGTGACAAGGCGCTGATGCAATGCTTCTTTACAAAGTCTCAGACCAATCTCAGCTGGATTTGGCACAAAAGGTTCTCTCATCTGAACTTCAAGAACCTATCCAAAATATCCAATCAAGATCTAGTTAGAGGGTTCCTAAAATTCAGCGTTGTTAAAGACAAGATGTGCTCAGCTTGTGAACAAGGAAAACAAACCAAGTCATCTTTCAAACCCAAGTCATGTTCCAGTATATCTGTCCCTCTACATTTGCTCCACATGGACTTGTTTGGACCTATTCATGTCCGCTCTCTAGATGGAAATAAGTATACTCTAGTGGTTGTGGATGAGTTCACTCGATTTACATGGGTGGTTTTCCTGAAGAAATGAGACACTGACAGGTCTCGAGGTTAAACAACTAAGAAGTGATCATGGTACTGAGTTTCGAAATTCAACTCTTGAAGAATTTTGTGATCATAAAGGCATTGGGCAAAACTTCTCAGCTCCTCGTACTCCTCAACAAAATGGAGTTGCTGAACAAAATGGAGTTGCTGAACGAAGAAATAGAACACTGATTGAGGCAGGAAGGACCCTGATGATTCATGCTAGTCTTCCTATGTCGTTTTGGGCTAAAGCTGTCAATACAACGTGCTTTACTCAGAATCGATCTCTAATTCACAGGATTCACAAGAAGACACCATATGAAATGCTGAAAAATCGAAAGCCAGACGTATCCTTCTTTCACGTGTTCGGATGTATTTGTTATATTCTAAATCAGCATGACCCAAGATCTAAATTTGAACCTAAGGCAGACAAAGGTATTTTTGTTGGGTACTCGTCTATTTCAAAAGCTTTTCGTGTTTTTCATGTGAACAGGCAATGCATTGAAGAATCCATTCATGTGAAGTTTGATGAGGAATCATACACTGATGAAAAAGTCACTCATTCCTCTTCCATTTTTCAAGAGCTTCTTTCTTGTCCATTTGACGAAGTTCCTCCTACTGGAGATGAAGCTGATATTTTTGATTCTATCATTCCAGTTCCAAGTTCCTTTAATCAAGATACTGCAGCCAGATCATCAAATAATTCGTCAGGTGCTGATGAAACCCTTGAAGCTGAAGATTCTCCTGCAACTGATAACTCGTCAGTGTCAAATTCTCTGGAATCAGCATCAGTTTCTGAACATCGATTTCTCCCTGTTGATCAAATTATTGGGAATATTCATGATCGTGTCCGAACCAGATCTCGTGTATCTAATAACTTTTGCATGTATGTTAATTTCGTTTCAATGACCTTACCTGACAAGATACACACAGCTCTTCAAGATGCTGACTGGATTAAAGCCATGCAAGAAGAACTGAATGAGTTTGAAAGGCATAAAGTTTGGACTCTTGTCCCAAGACCATCAGGAAAGACCATCACCGGAACTCGTTGGGTCTATCGCAACAAGGTTGATAAAAATGGAATCATTACTCGCAACAAGGCAAGGCTTGTCGCTCAAGGGTTTACTCAAATTGAATCCATCGACTATGGGGAAACCTTTGCTCCAGTTGCTTGCATTGAAGCAATTAGACTGTTTCTCGCATACGCATCCTACATGAATTTCATTGTTTATCAGATGCATGTGAAAACAACATTTCTTCATGGTGTGTTAGAAGAAGAAGTATTCCTCAATCAGCCCCCATGCTTTGTTGACAAAGATCACCCTGATTATGTGTACCGATTAGACAAAGCTGTTTATGGACTGAAGCTAGCACCCAGGGCTTGGTATGAGACGCTGACATCGTATCTTCTTGAAAATGGATACAGACGAGGAGCAATCGACAATACTCTCTTCATCAAAAACAAAGGCTCAGACATGGTTCTTGTACAAATCTATGTCGATGACATCATTTTTGGCTCTCCAAACGAGAAACTGAGCAAGGAATTTGCAGAGATCATGTCTCAGAGGTTTGAAATGAGCATGATGGGGAAGATGACCTTTTTCTTAGGTCTTGAAGTTCAGCAACAAAGATCAGGTATTTCTATTTGCCAAAGTAAATATATTTCTGACTTGCTCGTTAAGTATTCTCTCAGTGACTGCAAACCAGCCTCTACTCCAGTGTCCAAGATTGATAAGATGCACGCTGATCCAACTGGAACTGATGTCAATCACTCTTTGTATCGAGGAATGATTGGATCTCTTTTATATCTCACGGCAAGTCGTCCTGATATCATGTTTGGAACCATTCTCTGTGCTCGATTCCAAGCTAATCCCAAGGAATCCCATCTCATGGCCGTCAAATGCATCTTTCGATACTTGAAAGGGACTCAAAACTTAGCACTGTGGTATCCTCGCGACTCAGCATTTGAACTGTTTGGATACACTGATTCAGACTATGTAGGATGTAACTTAGACAAAAAGAGCACGTCTGGTGGATGTCACTTCCTTGGAAATCGTCTCATCAGCTGGTCTAGCAAGAAGCAAACATCAGTAGCCATCTCGACTGCAGAAGCTGAGTATGTTGCAGCTGGGAGATGTTGTGCTCAGCTCTTATGGATTCAAAATCAGCTTCTAGACTATGGGATCAAGTTCTCAAAGACTCCCATATATTGTGATAACACCAGTGCCATTCAAATCACACAAAGCCCTGTTCAGCACTCAAAGACGAAGCATATCGAAATCATACATCATTTCATCAGAGATAATGTTGAGAAGGGAAAGGTTGTTCTTGAACATGTCAAGACTTCAGAGCAACTTGCTGATATCTTCACCAAGGCACTGGATTCTCAAACAACTGCTTACATTATTGGAGAACTTGGAATGATTACTTTGTAATTAATTTTGCTGATTAATTTTGCTAATGTTTGGTATTGTCTTATAAGCTGATGTACATTGTGCTGATGATGACATGCTGGTGATATTTGCATACTGAGTACTTGGTTCGATCTTCTATCTTTCTCTCTTCTTCAAGTCTTCTAAACTAAGGTTGAATGATTCACTGTATTAAACCATACACTGATAACAACTTGAAACTCTTTGCCGATGGTTAGATCAAAACACCAAGATCTATCACACGCAACTATCTCTTCTTACCAATCTTACACTGATTCCGTGATTCAGTGTGACAAAACACACGCTGATGAGAATCTAAAAATCTTTGCCGATGGTTAGATCAAAACACCAAGATCTATCACACGCAACTATCTCTTGTTACCAATCTTACACTGATTCCGTGATTCAGTGTGACAAAACACACGCTGATAAGAATCTAAAGAATCTTTGCCGATGGTTAGACCAAAACACCAAGGTTTATCACACGCAACAATCCTTTCCTTACCTTCTTCTCATTCAGTGTCTAATGATTCAGTAAGATAAACCACTCACTGATAAAGACACAACACTCTGTGCTGATGGTTAGATAATACAACTAGTATCTATCACACACACCAATCTCCTTGCTAGCCCCAATCGAGCAAGTTGTACCTTGAATTGATGGAGAAATATCCTCAGCATGTAACTTTTGAGACACTGATCTAAGCGCTTCCGCAAACACTGATTGACGTTTCATCTTCAGTCATTGGCTCTTTTACCCAACGGCTATTTTTCTGATCTGACAGGTTGTTACGATACACCGTTATTTTTGAAGAAGATAATCATTACCTTTTTAGAGGCCCATTTAATCCCATATTTAAACCTCCTTCCACCCTTATTTCAAACTTTCCTTCCACAATTTAAACTTCCTTCACTTATATTCAAAACCCTAGAACCCTAAAAACTCTCTAATGGCGGCATCTCTATTCACTTTCTCCTCTACCTCACGAAGGGTAATCCCTGTCCCAAACTCTCCTCCTCTTCCAATATACATCAAAGCCACCAACGTTGTTTTCAACCCTGATATTCCAGATGTTCATCGAGGTCTTGGACTCGATGATTTTGTTAATTTCTTAGCCTCCTTCCGTCTACGATACGCCATCAGTGACATTCCATTAGAGTTCTTCCCTGAACAAGTCTGTGAGTTCTACTACACCGCAACAGTAAATGATGAAAACAATGTCATCA
This sequence comes from Lactuca serriola, assembly GCF_051521515.1. Classification (NCBI taxonomy): domain Eukaryota; kingdom Viridiplantae; phylum Streptophyta; class Magnoliopsida; order Asterales; family Asteraceae; genus Lactuca; species Lactuca serriola. Next base: position 69,958,999 of record NC_136410.1, read on the forward strand.
CCGGGACCATTGGCCGTGGAAGACACTCTGTCTTTATTACCGCAAGACTCCTCAGTGCTGCACTCAGGTTACCTATATTTGAACCATTTTCTGAACTTCCTTCTATTGAACGTTGTCGACGTTTATTCGATCAACTGGGGTATGATCACTCAAAGGCTGGTGCTCGATCAGCTCTTGTTCTGCGCCAATGTATGAATCCTGGATGGAAATTCTTCACCGGGGCTCTGTGAAAATGTGTGGGTCACAAGTCTCGAAGTGGTGATCAACTGAGCACCTATGAGCAACAAGTCGTCTGCTCACTTCTTCTCAACAAAAGACTTGATTATGGGGCCTTATTCTTTGATCAACTTGTTCAGCTTCTTCATGCAAATGTACGTGCTGATCACGTTCCCTTCCCACGCTGGATTGCTCTTGTGTTCGATAAATTTTTTGCTGCAGCTTACTTCTCACACCTTGGAAATCCCATCCAATGCCCTCACATGTCAATTCGAATGTATCAAGACGATCCACTGGATACTGATATCGGAATCTCTGATAGGATGAGAGAATGGATTGCAAATCCATACACTGTTCTTTCTCTCACTACTGATACTGATGAAGGAGGTGCTGATGGTAACCATGAAGATCCTGCCGGTCAAGAGGATGAACCACATGATGGTGGTTATTTCTCTCCTCAACTTTCTCATCATACCGTCTCTGTTACTGAGAAAGTTCCCTCAGCTCAAAAGGAATCACTGATTCAGGGGGAGCAACAATTTCAGGGGGAGCACCCATCTCAGGGGGAGCATCCCTCACAGGGGGAGAATCCACCCCAGAGAGACCAATCTTCTCCTTGGATGCCACCACGCTCACAAGCAGCTCCAGGTACTTCATTCGTTCAAATTCCGGCCTCAGCATTTAATGAACTTCTGACACTGACTCGGGATATGAGTCAGCATCTTCTATGCATTGAGGCTGATGTTCATCAGCTTAAGGAAGTTCTCTTGCATACTCCTTCCTCTAGCCCTCAATCTGATGATGCTAAAAAAGGGGGAGATACTGATGATGATGCTGATGATAATCCAAAAGATACTGATGATAATCCCAAAGAGAGAGACACCGAACATGTTGACAACTCCTTAGTTCAGACTGAGCCACCAAAGCAGATGCCCGAGTCTGACTTTGCAAAGCCTAATAGTCCAACAGATACTGAAAAGCTTGTTAAGGACAGTGAGCATGATGATGAACAAGATGATGAATGTCAAATACTGGATATGAACTTCATTGATCCCTTTATTCCAGTCCAAGAAGAAGATTCAGATGATCTTGATAATGAATCTCAAAGGCCAGACATGAAATTTGTTGATCCCGTTGTTGATCCCATTATTCCGGTCCAAGGAGAAGATTCAAACGTTGCCAGTGAAGATTCTCATCCGCTATCTCGCAAGAGTAAGGTAGAAGATATTGACTTGGCTCATTCACAAACTGATAATTCTTTGTCTGGCAAGAAACCCAAGTCCACAGTCAGTATATCAAATTTGGCGGCTGAATGGAACATGTCTCCCGATCAAGTTAAACAAATTCTTGATGAAGCTAATCAAGCTCAGCTTCTAAAGAATATTGCTCAAGCTGATGAATCTCTCATTCAGCATAAACTTCAGGCCAAAGGATCTTTTGAAGCTCAGATGCAAAAATTCTTGGAATTTCAGTCCAAATCTCAATCTTCTCAGCCTCCTCCTTGCAGCAGTAAGCCTAAGACTGACAGTGTTCTTGACAGAATTGATCGAAAGAGGTTTGAAGACGTTCTTAAACGACGAGTGTGTGGTGATAAGATCATCAAAGTTAAAGCTTCCAAACCACGCAATGAGAAAATTCTCACCTTGCTGATCGCTCGTCAAGGTCCTCAGCATTCATACACTGAAGTTGTCAAGAGGGATGAGCTGATCAAATATGGATATTCTGAATGGATGGAATTACTCGAATTAGCATCCAAGCAAACCTCAGCTCACTCCTCTGAAGTAACATGTGCTCTTCATCTGCTGATCAAGAAAGTTCAGCGTTTGGACCTTGTTCCTAAAGAACGACCTCAACATCAAGGCCAAAGGTCATCTGTTCCTAGAACTCGAAGAACCAAATTTCAAGTTGATTGTGAAGACGTGTTGTTTCTGGACTTTGGTGCTGGTGGGATTAACAATTCTCTTCCTATCAGTGTTGACCCAGTTCAACATAAATTTATCTCAGTTCCTGAACACGGGATGTTCTATCTCGATAAAAACAGAAAGATGTGTTTTCAGCGAACTGCTGAGATCCCAAAGGCTCCAACCACTCATCTCGTTGGCTTAAGGCAAATGTGCATGAGTCATCAAGATCTCTCCGGAGAGTTTCACATCCTTATTGCTATGGAGCTGCTGAATAGAAGACAGGAGTTGCTGGATAGTCCTTACTGGCCAGTAAAAATAGAGGCTGAAGCTGAGTATGAAGAATTCTTGTCCAGAGGTGTTCTAATTTAGTTGGTTTTGAAAATCATCATATTGGGGGAGATTGAAAGGTCAAACCTTGAAATATGATGATGTTTGAAATAAATCTCAGCATCAGCGTATATCTCAGTATCAGCATCAGCGTTTCAGCAGCTCAGTGTGTTTAGTTTATTCAATGCATTGTAACAGATTTTGTATTTATCTTGTTTCCATAGTTAGCGTAAATTAGTTAGCTGGCATATCCCTGATTTGTAGGGATTGTCTAGAATAGCAGTATATAATCTTTTGTATAGGTTTGTGAAAGGATACGGCTTTCACAAACCCTAATCGCTGCTTTGTGCACACGATAATCTCTTTGTGAGATTATCCTTCTTAGTGAAAGTTTTTCTTCGTGAATTCTTCTTATTCTTATTTACTGTCATTGTTTGATAAATTGATTGATCTAAAGGCTTTTCAAGTACACACACGGTTATCCTCGTGTGAAAAACATCAATCTTTTGCTATTCTTTTGTTATATAAATATTAAACAGTTTAGTTATATTCTGAGTATAAATGTTCAATAATGTTATTACAAATGTTATACTTTATGTACAAAGTCGACACTACACCAGGGTTTATCATACAAACGAAACACACATTTGGAAAAACTATAATAGGTATATTTTATTAGATATTCATGAGATTTTACATACTATAAGTACTATATCAAGGAAATACTTTCATATACAACAATAATTTGACTTTTCATACGTAAATCTATTGGATACTAAGTTTTGTGAAACATTCAACTTCACGTACTTTCAAGTATGCAGTTAAAGTCCTGTATTATATACTATAATCTCTTGTAGGGAGAGCGTGGCACTTGTGTATAGATCTATACGGGATTGACAATCCCGCACCTAAACTGTTAGCTACAGTTAGACCAGCAGGTCTGTGGTGACAAACGTCATAACATTCCAAAGCCTGAAAAACGTTGTTACAGACAGTCTGGGTCAATAGCATGGTTATAAAACTCACATGGAGTATTAAAGACACGTTGATTTATGGGGTTATCTAATGCCTTAGTGATTTTACAACTTTTAAAGTACCAGATACTTAAGGAAAAATATTGGATTTTTAGAAGCAATCATTCAAAACAGTCGGGTCTTGGTAGAAGACTACTTTTATACTAGTGGGAAATATGGGATTTTCTAGGAGTTTTCAAACGTCTACAAACAATTTCATTCAAATCTATACAAACATTGACATTAAATACTTTTGAACTCACTAGCTTAGATGCTGATCTACTCTTTCAAATGTACTTGTATTTCTCAGGGATTCAGTAATACATGTAAACTTCAGCTTTTGGAGAAGTGACGCTAAGGCGTCGGTTTAAAACTCATTTTGGTCATCATATTGTAATTTGTTTCGAAACAAGTATCATTCAACAATGTAACTTTTGAATTATATACATGATGGTTGTTTTACTTTCTTTACTATGTATTCAACTGTTACGATACTACATGAAGTCATCTGCCCTCGAACGATTCCGCCATTCTGGTTTGGGGGTGTGACAATAAGCCACATTAGGGTGAGTACACATCATAGCATACATGATTGATCCTATAGTTGAGGCATATGGGACTCGACTCACTGCATCTATTTCCTTATCACTACTGGGACATCGAGCCTTGCTTAATTTTTTTACAGTATGACGTATATGTAAATCCCCTTTCTTGGAATTTTCCATATTAAACCGTTTCAATATTTTATCCAAGTAAGCACACTGGCTAAGCCCAAGCAAACGTCTCTTCCTATCTTTGTAAATCCTTATTCCAAGAATGTACATTTCCTCACCTAGATCCTTTATAGAAAAAAATTTCCCAAGCCATAACTTCACTTCTAGCAAAGTTGGAACGTTGTTTCCTATAAGGAGTATGTCATCAACATAAAAAAACTAGAAAGCTCAATACAGTCTCACTAGCTTTGACATACATGCAAGACGCATCCTTACTTCTAGAAAATCCAAACTCTTTGACGATTTCTTGGAAGCAAAGGTTACAGCTACAAGATTCTTGTTTAAGTCCGTAGATAGACTTCTCAAGCTTGCAAACCTTATTAGGGAATTTGACATGTTCAAAACCTTCTTATTGAGCCATATAGACATCCTTAGTTAGCTTCCCATTAAGAAAAGAAGTTTTAACATTTGTTTCCTATACTTCATAATCATGAAAGGTTGCTGTGGAAAGCATTACTCTAATTGACTTGATCTTGACAACTAGAAGAAAGGTCTCATCATAGTCAACCCCTTGGGTTTGAGTAAATCCCTTTGTAACTAACCTTGCCTTGAAGGATTCTATATTACCATCCATGACAGTCTTCTTCATGAAGATCCATTTACAGCCTATTATCTTTCATCCGGGCGTATGATCAACCAAAGTCCATACTTGGTTATTATACATGGATTGGATCTCGCTACTCATTGCCTCTTTCCTATTTCCATTTTCCTATCCATATCTCATGAGGCGTTTTGGTAGCCTTCTTGGTAATAATAATATTAAGGATATGGGTGGCTTACTTTAAGTCATACCTCCATAACGATATATAGAGTGAAGCTTGACTCATCATGGAACGAACCATGTCAATCAAGGTTCTATTATATCTCTCAACTACACCATTAAGTTGTGGTGTTCTAGGAGGTGTCAATTATGAAACGATTCCACATTCCTTAAGATAGTCGCTGAAGTCTATACTAAGAGATTCTCCACTTGTATCAGATCAGAGCATCATTATCTTTTTGTCCAATAGACTCTTTACCTCATGCTTAAACTCTTCGAAGTTTCCAAAGGTGTTCGATTTATGCTTTATTAAATAAATATACCCATATCGACTATAATGAACAATAAACGTCATGTAGTAGCGATCATCATCCATTGTGCCAGATCAGAAAGGACCACATACATTAATACAGAAGAGGTCTAACAATCATTCACCTTTTTCACAAGTTCTAGTGAAAGATAATTTAGTCATCTTGCTTAATAGACAAGATTCGCATCCATCATCTGATTTGAGGTTCAATGATTTTACACCTTCCCCGACCGCTGGCAGAAATGTCAAGTAGTGACAGTACATACATTACCCAAATCATAGAGCGCAAACCATAACAATCTATTAAACAAACCTATATGCCTTCAAGCTGATAATCCTTCCTTGGTTTGATCTTTTCTCCATCATCGGAACACATGCGATTTTTGAGACGTCAACTTGATGTTGGTGAGTTCACAAGTTTTGAGATAAACTTAATCAATTTTTTTGAAAACTCTCTATAAATTTTATGATTCTTAAATTCTGATTTTCCTATGCTTTATTATATTACCTCTTGTCTTATTATCTTTTTGGGAAATTCTGCTAATCCTATCTTATAGGATATCTAACTTACTATCTTTTTAAGATGCTCTACCAATCATAATTTATTATCTTTGTAGGATATCTACCGATCCTATCTTATTACGTTTTAGGATATTTTATTGATCCTAATTTACTATCTTTGTAGGATATTTACCAATCCTCTCTTATTATCTTTTAGGATATTACCGATCCTAATTTACTATCTTTATAGGATATCTGACGATCCTATCTTGTAATCTTTTTAGGATATTACTGATCCTAATTTACTATCTTTTAGGATATTTAATTAATCCTAACATAGTTTACCTACCATTCTAAGGTGTCCCTCTTGGTAGTTGGATCTCTAAGGTATTTGTAATGTATTACCATGAGCCTCCATAATCGACGTTGTTTGACTAGTGATTTCCCAGCCACGACGCTTCATCGAACGTTGAATATTGATTAATCAGAAAGTTATCCTATCGTGATTGTTGCTATCAATCACATGTGGGGTGTCAATCCCCATATAGATATATACATATCTTTTTAGCTCTCACAAGATTATCGATTACAGGTTCGGGGTAGCAAAATTTAATCAAGGCTATTGGATAACTATTTAACAGCTCACTAACCCATTAAACTTAGGTATTTATCTTTTAGCACTCTTATTGACTGATTTCCTATAAATATCACAATATAAACCCTTTTAAATCTATATTTGATAATTATGTCTTTTGATCTCATAACTATTGTGTGTGAGTGTGTGTGTGTGTGTGTGTATATATATATAGAAAGCTAGAGAGAGAGAGAGAGAGAGAGAGAGGTTCAAATATTTCTCACATCTACTGTGTGCTATAATGCACCAATAAGAATTTTGTAAAAGTTATATGTATATTAAATTATATCCATACTTATAATTCATTTTTATGGAAACTAATTAAATTTGTCATTAATGTCAACAATAATATTCTTTCAGAATGAATTCGTATCTAGAAGTATGAGAGTGTATTTTAGCAGAATGAGAGTGTATTCTAGTAGAATACACTCTCGTTCTTCATATTACATGCAACTTTATTGTATTTTAATTAGCGAGTCCAGAAACAAACAACAAACCCATACATAAAAACATATGTCTGAATTCATTCTAAAAGAATGTTATTGCGGAGATTAATGACGAATTTAATTAGTTTCCATAAAAAGAGAATTATAATTATGGATATCATTTAATATACATACAATTATGGAAATAATTTAATATCTATCTTTATTTAATTAAATACTTATTTAATTTTACTAAGTTCCTATTGGTGCATTCTAGTACACAGTAAATGTAAGAAACACATTAACCTAGCCATATATATATATATATATATATATATATATATATATATATATATATATATATATATATAGGGAAGGGTTATATGGAAAACAAAAAAACGCTAAAAATCATAAAAATGCATAAAAAAATACTTAGAGATCACGAATATTTTTTACCTAAAAATCACAGGTTTATTTACAAAATCGATGAAAAAAAATAAAAAAATCGATTTTTTTGGTTTTTTTTCAAAAAAAATTAAGCGAAAATAAAGAAAAAGTTGAGAAAATTCATAATATAAAAAAAGATTTGTGATGTCTAACTATTTTTTTGTTATGCATTTTTATGATTTTTAGGGTTTTTTAGGGTTTCTTGTTTTCCATAGAACCTAAACAGGATATTTGGCCAGGGTAACGATTAAGTACAGTGTGTATCCCTTTATTTGACTAGCATTACTTTTAGGTACTATGTTATCCTAGGAAATTAGCCTTTATAACACCTAGGAAGTATCTCTTCCTAGACTATCGGGTATCATAACTTTTAGGCATAATATCATAGCTTACAACTAGGTATAGTATATATAGCTACATTATCCTAATGTTTCATTACGTATAAAATGATTAATATTTACTGATATAGATATAGTTTACTGCAGTTTGATAGGCATGTATTCACCCTATAAAAATTTTAAAACAGTAAAATGGGGTCATGGACTCACTCTAGTAGTGTAATCTGAAGCATGCAAGCTATTGCATCGAAAAGCTTCGTGTCGTTGCGAGGACTTTCGAAATAGCTTGAGAGATAGAGAGAGATTTTTTGGGTGTGAGAAAATTAGAATGTGAGCACTTTTATTTATAGAGTTCGTGCACGTGGCGCACTTCATGCGCGATGTGCAATTTACTCGTGGCTCCATCAAGGGTTTGCCACATGTCACACTTCTGATGGTCCACGTCTCCCTAATCTCGACGAATTTAGGTGTTCAACATGCGTATCGAGCATGGTGCGCATTTGTTGTACACATTTAAATCTTTTATAAAAAAATCATGTATTCCTTATATGATCTTTTTTTCTTACCCTCTTTATATATTGATGTAACTCTCTATTAGTAGTACAACATTCCTTAAGGTTGTGTTGCCCACTTTTAACTTTTATTTTTTTATCTGTATTTTATATATTTCTAAAAATCGTATATCCTTCATACGTACTCTGTTTTTGACCTTTTTCCTTTCAAAGTCCTTATCTCTTGAAGTACTACGATTTTCCTTATAGTGACTTTAGCCGAAACTCAACCGATTCCTTTATATCATTTTGACATCAATAGCGTTATTAACGTGGTTGATTTTTCTCTTTTATAAAATCGTAACTCCTCCAATCGGAGTCAGATTTTTACATCGATTATATCCTTGGGGGCACTTTATTATGTACTTTCCAAATACACTAACCATTATTACAAGTGATATAACTTTTTGGTCACCCATTTTTGACTCTTTTATTATTATCTAACCGATCATATTTTTCTTAAAATATGACATCTCTATTATCATCATTTGTTGATGTTAATCTTTAGTGACGGTTGGTAGCGGAAAATTCCCAATTGTCACATTCTCCCACAGTTTTAGGAATTTCGTCCCGAACTTCAAACCTTATTGTAATTTTATTAGGGGAGACCAGTTTCTTAATCACAAATCGATTCATTTCCCTTTTTATTTGGTCAACTAAATTTCCTTTTTAGTTTCCTACTTCTAATTCTTTAACTTCATCATTAGAATCCAATATTTGCCTTTTGAAATCCTATTTGGTTACATCCTTATTTTACACCAACAGGAAACCTAAATCTATAATTTTAATATTGGTGTGGATTTCGGGAAGGATTTCTATGATTATTTGTCTATTACTACCTATACTCAAAAGTAGATGTTCTTATATATATATAAATAATGAGTACAACTTTATGGGTTTCCAATTTCATTGTTAAACATTACATACTCACTCCTATGAGACTTTTACCAAAACTCTTATTCTGACATCCAATATATTGTTTTAGTGGCCTAGTTGACTCCTACAAACGTTTAAGATGTGCCTTGGTCTTCTGTAGTTGTTACACCTAAACTCCTCATGTTTGCCTAGATGACGAAGTCCACATTTACTACACAATGGGAGTCTTCCCAAGTATCCCTTGGTGGAGTGGGTGATCTCTCACGAGGTTTCCTTTCCTCTCTTTCCTTCCCTAAGGTTTGTCTAGATTTGCCCTTGGCGATTCCTTCCCATTTGTTCTTAAGCTCTTTTGAGTTCTTCTAACACCTAATTAGGTTTTGGGTCATTGGTTACTTGAAGTTAAAGGCTTAATATTTATCTTCCTCATGGGTATTGGGCTGATGTGATTGCACCTCGATCCTAATATAGGGAGCTAACCATTAGAGATATTCATTGATCTTCTGGATGTCTGAGCTAACCAACTCATTCCATATGGTGACTAGGTACTCTAAGTGTACCATATAGAAAGTCAGGCATGATTCATTGGTGTTTAGAGGACTAAATTCTTGCTCTTCTCGTGCCACTTCTTTTCCAAAACGAAATCCCTTTATCATGTCCTTAACTCTTCCCATGGGGTTACATAGGCTTCTTCTATGCCAAAAGCCTTGACCTCGATACTCCACTATAGGAGAGCTCTTCCCATAAATGTGAATGTTGCAAACTTAACTCTATGTTCACTAGCACACTTGCTCTCTATCTCTTTTATTTAGGGGATCAAACTATCTACCCTTCTGTCTGCATAAAAAGATTTCAGCTTACTATTAAGAAAATGATGATAGATTCTTGTCATTTGACTACCTTACTTATTACTTCCTCATCCTTATTATCTCTGAGATTCCCTAATGCATAGAGATTTGATGCTGAATCATGGTCTGAATGGTGGTCGGGACAATTAAGATTAGCATTGTCTGGTTGTTATCCTGAAATGACCGTAAGAATGTTACTTGTTGTTCCTAATGGGGTTAACACTACTTTTTCTGTTAATAGGGTACTATAGTTGCTTTCCTAGCATCCTATATCCTTATCTTTTGTTTAAATAAAAAATTATTGGTATCTTTTCTATTATTGTAGTTTTCTCTCCTATTACGACATGCTATTGTTTCTTTCCTAGCAACTTATATGGAAATTTCTTATTAATTTTGCTTTCCTAGCAACTCTTATTATGAACGGAAATCTCTTATTATCTCAAGAACATCTCTCTTCTTTATCTTTAGTCTTCTAATTAGATTAACTTCCTAAAGGCTTTTAATGTCTAGGGGATCAAAAGTTTTTGGGGATGAACAATGTCAATTTTTGAAAATTTTGGACTTCTGCATCAGGAACACGACGTGCACCACGCGTATCTCCAGCAGATCAACATTAAAGTCGAATTTTGGCCTCACTCATCACTTTCCAACATTTTTTTGGTCCCCTTGATTTGTCTCGACTGGGTCCCACATGCACGACACACGCATCATGCTCCTGCTTTCAATCTTCGATTTCGAAATCGCATTCGTCTCTCCTACTTCCAAGTAACTTCTATGCTTAATCCTATCTCCTAATTTAGGCTCAATCTCAAGTTTTTGGGATTTTGAGTTTGTTATTAATTGATGAATTTTGGTTAGTTTTTGTGAAATGGATGACTAATTAAGCCTACTTTGCTACCGATTTTATCTCCTAGATATTCAATTTGGATTTATTTCATCAATTGATCCCCATTTTGAATTTTTGAATTTCGAAAATTCTTCTATGTTTTTAGCCAAATCTATAAATTGGTCATGTTGTAGACGAAATATGATACTTATTTGTGGTCTAGAAGCCTAGTCGAACATCCCTATATGGTTATTGTGTTGAAATTTCAACACAACTGCGGTTTTCGAACCTACTATTCTTTGTATTCTTGGAATACGTAGCGAGATGCATGTGCCCCACGTGCACTCACACATAATATTTACCTTTGCTCGTTTGGTCAATTTCAACACTCTTTTGTAGCATTTAACTAAAATAGCTCATTCCTAAATGTGTTTTGTCTGTTTTTCTAAAGATATGTCAAAACAAGGTCGACAAGTTGCGGCTCAGTTACCTCCTAACCGGCCATCACATATGTTCTTGTAGTTTCCTGATGATCTACCTAATCAGAGTTCTTTCGTGTCTTGCCTAATTGGTCTTCTATCCAAGAAGACCAGTATTCCCCATGATCTTTCCTGGAGAGTGGCAGACGAGTCTGGGTGTAATATCTTGTTCTTCAAAGAATTTACCTTTCTCCCCTTAGGATATGATTACTTGTAAAGTGGCCCTTTATGGCATTTTTTATTTTTTGGGGCAGCATGGGTATGATGGGCATACATGTTAGTACGTTGGGCATACCTGGCCTTACGCGAGTATGTTGAGCATACACTAGTACGCAGGACGTATATGGCTTGGACCAAACCCTAATATTTAGGTTTTGTGCACTATTTAAACACCCTTATAGCCCCAAAACCCTTCCTCTTATAAGCCTCCACCCCTCATATCGACCCCTTTGCAAACCCCAACCCATTTTGAGCGTTTTTTAGTTTTCGAGTGAGCTGTAGTCATTCTTGTTTGTGAAGGAAGATCATCAAAGAAGTGATTTTAATCTCAAGTCCTTGGATACAACATTTTCTCTTCATTGTGGACCATTTAGAGGTATAAAGCTCCAACCTTGATGCATGTAGCTCTAGATCTTGGTTAACCATAGATTCTTACCCTTTTTGTCCCAAAACCTAGGTCTTTGTAAGTATGAGGTACTCCGAATCCTTAAACTATCCGTTCAGACATTTTAGGGTATTTTAAGTCATAAAAATGCAAGCTTGGATCTTGTTTTGTCCCCATGAAAGAGTTATGGTGTGGCAAATGATTGAATAAGTTAGGTTTTTAGTGTTGCGCCCCTTGTAGCCACGAAAAGGCCTAAAGATTGCATCTTTATGGCCTTAGAGGTTTTAATAAGCTCGGATCTAAAGTTTGGACGGAAGGTTTTAAGGCATTAAGACCTTAATGAGAGTTTTGATCCAGGGTACGTACGTCGGGCGTAAAAGTATGTACGTTGCGTGTATTTCATCTCGACCCCGATTTCCCTTTTGCATCAGTCGTTGTATGCGGGGAGTACGACCTAGTTCCAACTTTTAGGGTATTCTTTTGGGCCGTGTTCCATTAGGTGTTGGGCTTTTAGGTTGGGCCGAATGAGAAGGGAAAAATGACCTTTGTGCCACTAATTAGGATAATGGGATTATTGGACCATTTATTATGGGTTAAAAACCCGGATTATTAATTAGGGTTATTTTTTGGGATATAATTAGTGTGAGGAGCCGTTTTACTAGAAACTCGAGTGTGTGGTTTGGTTATCTTCTTTTGGAGGTGATTTTTCTAAATATGTCCATGGGTCAAAGGGACCAATGCCGGCAAAATGACCTTTCTGCCACTAATTAGGATAATGGGATTATTGTACGATTTATTATGGGTTAAAAACCTGGATTATTAATTATGGTTATTTCTTGGTATATAATTAGTGTGAGGAGTCGTTTTACTAGAAACTCGAGTGTGTGGTTTGGTTATCTTCTTTTGGAGGTGATTTTTCTCAATATGTCCATGGGTCTAAGGGACTAATGTTGGCCCATTACCTTGTTATGTAGAATGCTAGTTGTATCTATGATACTTGCATGAAAGACCAGGATTTGGCCCCTACAAAATGTATGAAAGATCAAGATCTGCTCCTAGCAGTTGTATGTAAGACTAGGATTTGGCGCTCGACATTGCAAGGAAAGACCATGATTTAGCCCATGGTAGAAAGTAAATGTAAGACTGATACGACCCATAGCATTCATTATCTTGTGTGTGGTATGTTGTACTTTAGGGAACTCACTAAGATTTGTGCTTAAAATTTATGTTTATGGGTTTAGGTACTTCTAACTAGAAAGGGAAGGGCCCAACATGATGGCACATCATCCTCCCCTCATGATTGCCACAAATTAAATAATTGTACTCTGATGTTTGAATATTATGATTTGTTGTTGGCTTTTGAAACAACTAATGAATTCTTTGATAGATTTTCAAAGAAAATTTTCATTACCATTTTTAAGCTGTTAAAAGTTCGTATCATAGCCTTGGTTTTAGGGATTCATGCGCACTTTCATGTGTGTCAGGATTCAAACTTAGGAAATGATAATCTATTTAAAGATAAATGAAATTGAGCTTCTAAAAAGATATGTACTAAGAAAAAAGGGTGCGATGCGTGCAATCAATCAAGCTCAAGTAAGTGGTTCTCAAGATTACCCATACCTATGTTTTATGAGTAGTATGATTGATATGAGAATTACATGCTACATTAGGGCTAAGGATACCTTCAAGAAACATATGATAGAATTGTCTGATTTGTGTGATGCCTTATATCCTAGGAGGATTAGAAGCTATGTGTTACTTGGAATTGATATCGGCTTAGTTAATTACCAAGTGTGTTCTTCAAAGTTGTATATGATTAGGATTATAGAGCGCTAGAATGATTGATTTGACCTCATTCCATGTTCTTTCTTGCTTGTGGACTTAGGGAGGAATCATCATTTGAAAGTCTATGTGTTCCTATTTTGTGTATAACTTGCATGCATAAGGAAACCAACGGTGTTGATTGAGGTTCTTGGTATTGTGAGTGCTAGGAGTTGACACTACCTAGGAGAGCTTAGGATTTGTATGTTGTTTAGCTTAGTATTTGTATATCGTTTTAGTGTGGTGAGTTAGAGGAGGAAATAGGACTACCCTTGAGGAAGGTATAAGAAGGTGTGAAAAGTAATATTGGGCCCGTACTACTGGTAGCACAGGACATGTACCTGAGACAATAGTAGATCTAGAAACTCTAAAGAGATATGTAAATTGAGGATTTCCTTAAGTTGTATACTGATTATCTTTTTGTTGTGTTTTAGTTTGAGTATGGTGATGACTATGCGAGGAGTGTTGGATTAGTGTCTAAGTCCATAATTATATTTGGTATGGACTTGACCCGGTTGTAGCATCGTTCTTTTGGGTTGCCTTCACCGAAGCAACTTGACTGGATGAGTAATAGAGAAAGTGGTTATTATGGTTTATTAATATATTATATGAATAATATATTAAAGGAAATCATATTATTTAATTAGCATTGCTCAAGAATTAATTTAGAATTAATTTTGTGGTCAAAAGAGGTTAATTGAATTAAGGGGAATGAACTTGTAATTATTGGATAATTGCATTATGGGCTGAGGAGCCCTAAATAAGGGTTGGGCAATTTCATGGGAAAGCCCATGTTCAAATCGTCCAAGGGGCTTGATTCTGGAAGATTCTTATGGGTTGCTTAGAGCCTAAGCAACCAGATAAGCATTTGACCTAATTCCTCACTTATATAAGGAACCCCTTGGCTTGCAAGTTTCGGCTACCACAACTCTAAGAAGAGTTCAAGAGCAGAAAATTACCTTCCCTTCTCTCTCTATTATTCTCCAACTTGCTTTGGTGTTCGTGATCTATTAGAGGCACAACATTTGTGGTGCTAAGGTTCTCAAAATCTCAAGATCTTCAAGCAACAATCAAGGTAACTTTCTAACTTGTTTATTAGATGTTAATTTCGTTTTGTTGTATGCTAGATTAGGGTTTTCAAGTCTTAGACAAATGGTTTCATGTACAAATAGAAAAACTAGATCCAAGCATTAGCGTTTGCATGAATACCATAGGAATGTTGTTTTGCTCATTACCCAACAGTGGTATCAGAGCCTAGATTGTTTCTCTTTTGTATTTGATGCATACATAATTTGTTCAAGCTCAAATTCAAAAAATCATGCCTCTAACTGATGCACTCGTCGAGTCACCAGATGAACTCGATGAGTCGGCTCGTTTGGTGGCTGATTTTTCGTGATTTTGACTAAAATTGAATTGGGATAATTACCAAAAACGATTTTGACTGATAAAACTCGACTTTTTCAATATGGTATTGATTATCCTAATTCAATTGAAGCATAATTGTCAAAAATAAGATAATTACTTGTTTTATGAGATAAATTTAATTATTTGTATTTTTTTATTTCAATTATCTTGTAAAGGAAAAGATTAGGTCAAATTATGTGATAAATATTAATAATATATTTAATTCATAATTTTCAAATTTGATCTAAAGATGTTTTGAAAATTTCAAAAGTAACACTCAAGTTTTGGAATTTAAATTTTTGATTAAAAGTTTAATTTTGAAATATTTAAATTATAAACCCTATAATATTACAAGTTTAAAATTCAACCCTTATACTATTATAATATTATAAGATTTATATATATATATATATATATATATATATATATATATATATATAAGATTAAGATAGTCGTACCGTTAGTATGTCTCATTCACGAAGCCGATCTATAAGGGGGTATAAAGTTGTTGCCTATAAAATGGCAGTTTAATAGGTGTCTAGTCTCACCCACCGTTTCCTTGATTGGTCGAGGGTCGTTAGCCGAACGGGTATGATAGGGCAATTAATTCCTCATTAAAATTATAATGATTATATAAAGTAACTAAATGTTTTTTATAAAATTCTCAATCTTAGTTACTTTAGGAAAAATGTGAAATGATAATGCTCCATGAAATTACATGCCAAGTCGTTAGTGAAGTGTGCGTGGATAACCGGCACACTAATATGGACTAGAAAGGGTGGAAAATGGTGGCTCAATGTTTATTATAGATCAATGGAGTGTGTGTGGTTAACCGGCACATTAATCAGGTGATAAATGACATCAAGAGTACCAAGTACATTTGCATGGGTATTCACACCTTGTTTGTGATCCTCGGTATCGCAGTCACAAACATGAAAGGAATATATCGAGAATTAAACATGCCATTGAAAATTTCAACGAATCTCAAAAGATCTAGAGTTTCAATACATTTAAAACTTAATTTTCTTTATCGTTTTTCATGGTGGAAATTGGTAAATCGTTATTTACCTACCTTCAAATTATTTGCAGTTTGGTTTACGACATCCCTCTTCTAAATTGTAAATAATATGGTTGGGTCCTAGCCATAATTTCTCATTTGGGTGTTTAATTGGGGACTCTTATCTAATCTAAACTTTGTTCCTTTTCTATTTAAGTTGTCTACTTCGGACAACAACAACATTTCTGGCTCGACCCCTTTCGGCTCATTCTCACTCATGAACTTGTGTGGGAGGGTGATATTTGATGGGTCCAATTTCAACAGTTGGATCTGCAACATTCGCATGGCCACACGTTACGAGGACAAGGAGTATGTTCTCGATAAGGAGCTAAAAGAGGTTAATGTCAACACTGCTATGAAGGTTCATAGCATCATGCTCATAGCATGATGCTATGAAGGTTCATAACATCATGCTCGCAACAATGACTGTTGAACTCCAAAAGTCCTACAAGGACTACTACCCATACGAGATGCACCAAGATTTGATGGAAAGGTACCATCAAATTGCTAGGCAGGAACGGTACGAGATCATCGCTGTGATGATCGCTACCAAAATGAAGGATGTAGAGTCCATCACGAGCCACTTGTAGAAAATGCAGAGATACGTGGACCGTTTGCTGAAGTTAAATGTTAACTTTGATGAGGAGCTGGCCATAGATATTATTCTACACTCCTTACCTCCTTGCTACAACTAGTTTCATATGACCTACCACATGAACAAGGAGGAGGTCACTCTAAGCAAGCTTCAAGGCCTACTAAAGACTGCTCAGAGTATTCTGAAAGGCAAATCTATTGCATCTACTCCTACTACTGTTGCCCCTTCCTTGGAAATTGGGCAAGGAAAGAGAAAGAAGAGGAAGGCTCCTTCTAAGAGCCACAATGGAAAGTCTCACTATGGTACCTCTTCAAGTGGAACCAAAGCTAGTCATGTTGCTTCAAACCCAAAAGAAGCAGAGTGATACTACTGCTAGGAGAAAGGGCATTGGAAACAAATTTGCCCGAAGTATCTGCAAGATATCAAGGATGGGAAGATAAATCCATCCTTTATAGTTATTTACATTATTCAATCAAATAACTCATCACATGTTATGTCTTGGGTCCTCGATACAAGATGTGGTTTTCACATTTGTTCTGATTTGCAGGGTCTAAGATGAAGTAGGGATGTGGAGCATGGGAAGATAAGCTTGATCATGGGGAATAGGATTGTGTCGCCTGTTACCAAGATTTGAGTTTACTCTCTAGTGCTTAGTAGTGGGTTAGGTTTAGATTTGAATAATTGTTGCTATTCGTCAGAAAATGACATGAAACATTATTTCTTTTCATGGTTTGTACAAACAAGGTTTTAGATTTTCTTTTAATAATGAAAATGGTTCTATTAATGCTTTCTTGAATGGTACTTTCTATTTTGAAATATTTCCTTGTAATGGAATAAATGAAACTGTGATGGTTGTAGACAACTTGGGAAATGATGTGTTGCATATCGATTCTTCCAATAGATTGGATAAGGCATGCTTATGGAAATGTCGTCTTAAACATTTCAATAAGAAGCACATAGCCAAACTCTAAAAAGATGGAGTGTTGGAGTCATTCGACCTTAGGGATGATGACACATGCGAATCTTGTTTACTTGGAAAGATGACCAAGTGAGCCTTCATTGGAACTTGTGAAAGGGGTGAGGGTTTATTGGATCTCATACATACCGATGTATGTTGGCCCTTTAGATCCACCACAAGGGATGTAAACCGCTTCTATGCGACTTTCACTGATGATTATAACAGATATGGGTATATCTACTTAATCAAGCACAAGTCAGAAACCTTTGAAAAGTTCAAAGAGTTTAAGGAGGAAATAGAGAATGAGCTAGCCAGGAAAATTAAGATGCTTCGATCCGATCGAGGAGGTGAGCACCTTAGTATGGAATTCCACGACTACCTCAAGGAATGCGGAATTGTTTCGCAATTGAAGCAGCCTAGGACACCACAGTTGAATGGTGTGGCTGAGAGGCGTAATCGAAACCTGTTGGACATGGTTTGTTCCATGATGAGTCGTGGTTCGTTACCTATCTCATTTTGGGGGTATGCCTCAGCGACTGCGGCCCATATCCTTAATCTAGTCCCGACTAACAAGGTTTCTAAAACACCTTACGAGATGTGGACAGGAAAAGCTTCCTCGTTGGCACATATCAAGGTTTGGGGTTGCAAGGTTTTCATAAGACGAGAGAATCACAAAAAGCTTGAACCTCGTAGTGAGCGGTGTATTTTCATCGGCTATCCACAGAAGTCTTTTGGATATCCCTTCTAAAGATTAAGTAGCAATGTTGTCTTCGTTGCAAGGACAGGGCTTTTCCGAGAGCGAGAAATCATATGCCAAGAGGACAGTGGGAGGCAAATTGATCTTGAAGAGATTCAAGAATCAAACAATGAAGGAGCCTATAACGCTGGTGCTCAACCCAAGGAGGAAACTCCGGTTGAATCGATTGACGAGTCCCTACCTCTTAGACGTGCCAGTAGAGTTAGTGTCCCACCCGTATTATATGGTTTCCATATAACTGCTGAGGGTGATATGTTTATTAGTGATAGTACACTAATAAATTTGGATGAACCTATCAACTACAAGGAAGCCATGGCAAGCCCGAAGTCTGCAAAATGGAAAGAGGCTATAGACAACGAGATTCAGTCCATGTATGACAATCAAGTTTGGAACTTGGTTGACAATGTGCTGGCTCGTAAGACGGTCGGGTGCACGTGGATCTTCAAGAAGAAGACTGAAATGGATTGGAAGGTACACACATATGAGGCGCGATTGGTTGCGAAGGGCTTTACTAAAAATCTCGGAGTTGACTATGATGAGACCTTCTCACCAGTTGCGAATATTAAATCTATAAGGTTTATGCTACCCATAGATGTGTTTAATGATTATGAAATATGGAAAATGGATGTTAAAACCGCTTTCCTTGATAGGAAGTTGGCTGAGGATGTTTACATGAGTCAGCCAGAGGGTTTTGTCGATGCGAAGCACCCTCATAGAGTGTGTAAGCTTGAGAAATTCATTTATGGATTGAAACAAGCGTCTCGCATATGGAATCTTTGTTCGATGAGAAAGTCAAAGAGTTTGGTTTTTCTAGAAGTGAGGAGTATAGTTAGCTTTCTCGTTTTGTATGTGGATGACATACTGCTCATAGGAAACGACGTCCCAACCTTACAGGAGGTTAAGTCCTGGCTTGGGAAGTGCTTCGCTATGAAGGACCTCGGAGAAGCTGCTTATATTCTTGGGATAAGGATTTTGAGAAATAGGAGTAAGAGACTAATAGGACTTAGTCAAAGTACTTACTTGGATAAAGTGTTGAAATGTTTCAGCATGGAAAATTCCAAGAAAGGGGAGTTACCAATCCAACCCAATATCAAGTTGAGTAAGAATCAAAGTCCGAGTATTGATTACAAGATAGCAGAGATGAGGAGAGTACCTTATGCTTCCGTAGTTGGCTCAATCATATATGCTATGACATATACTCGCCCTGATGTGGCCTTCGCTTCGAGCATGGTCAGCAGATATCAAGGGAACCCTGGTAGAGCACATTGGACCACTATGAAGAATTTTCTTAAGTACTTTCGGAGGACTAAGGAATGGTTTCTTATCCTCGGTGGGAGTGATGACTTGAGAGTGCGAGGGTATAGTGACGCTAGTTTTCAGACTGACCAGGATAATTTCCGCTCGTAGTCAGGCTAGGTCTTTACCCTGAATGGAGGAGTAGTGACCTGGAAAAGTTCCAAGCAAGATATCGTAGCTAATTCAACGTGCGAATCAGAGTACATAGCAGCAAGTGAAGCGTCAAAGGAGGCAATATGGCTAAATAACTTCATTAGAGACCTTGGAGTTGTACCGGCCATAAAGGAGCCTATGAAGATTTTCTGTGATAATGAAGGTGTGGTTGCCTTAACCAAGAAACTGAGGGATCATGGCAGATCCAGGCATATCGATAGGAAATATCATTTCATTAGAAATCGGGTAGAAGAAGGACTCCTCGTGGTAAAGAGGGTATCGTCAGAAGAGAACCCATCAGATCCCTTACGAAGGGACTGAGTAGGATTAAGCACTTGCAGCACGCTAAGAGCATTGGGCCGAAGGATGGCATTAGTTTTAGTAATTAGATAGTCTTAGAAACTTGTAATAAACAAATTGTAATTAACAGTTGATGATTAAATAAAGGATTTTATTTATAATTAAAGTTACTGTCTTGTGTTAATTATTTACTATTGTTTCACTTTGCATGTTTTGACTTCCTAAATAATAAGATTATTTAAACCATCCATAGTCGACCATACTTTGGAAGTAGGTATGAAAGAAGACTATCATGAATTGGCTTGTAGATTGTCTAAGTGTTTAGACATAGCAAAAGTTTGTTGCAACGTACATGAGTGCTCGTGAAATATGATTTGAGTATTGGATTAAACCCACACTCACATGAATCACTTTATGGAATTTAATCATGAGTGATTGTGAGATGATAATATCATATAGTCTTTAAACCTAGAATATGAGTTGTTTACGAGTCGGTTGTGCATTGATAATGTCTAAACGCATCAGTAACTTGATGTTATAAAACACATTGTTGTGTACGATTTGATGAGTAAATAGTACAAGCATATAAGTCGATGTTTATCTGTTCCTTTTATCCTATGAGACTAAAAGCGATATCTTGGGACCCTCGATGATTTGGTTTGACTTATGTGTCAGACCCGGTTAGGAGTTAGGACTAAGTTGATGTGTTCAATTAAGTTCTATATCAGACGAATTAGAGATCGAGAAACAAACTGCTGGACAATAAGTATGATTGTGTTCCATGTAATTGTCCACACGATATCTTGAGAACGGAGAACTATATCATCCCTTATCTAAAGAATGTGTCAAAGTTCGACAGCGGCTTTTAAGAGCTACGTTTGCTTATCAGATCTTGAAGTCGTACTTGCACTTATAGTTATTAGACTTATCCAAGTGGGAGACTGTTGGATTAGTGTCTAAGCCGATAACTATATTTCGTATGTACTTGACCCGGTTGTAGCATGGTCCTTTTGGGTTGTCTTCACCGAAGCAACTTGACTGGATGGGTAATAGAGAAAGAGGTTATTATGGTTTATTAATATATTATATGAATAATATATTAAAGGAGAAATCATATTATTTACTTAACATTGGTCAAGAATTAATTTAGTATTAATTTTGTGTTCAAAACAGGTTAATTGAATTAAGGGGACTGGACTTGTAATTATTGGATAATTGCATTATAGGCCGAGGAACCCTAAATATGGGTTGGACGATTTCATGGGGAAGCCCATGTTAAAATCATCCAAGGGGCTTGACTCTGGAAGATTCTTATGGGTTGCTTAGAGCGTAAGCAACCAGATAAGTATTTGACTGAAACCCTAATTCCTCGCCTATATAAGGAACCCCCAGGCTTGCAATTTTTGGCTACCACAATCCTAAGAAGAGTTCAAGAGCCGGAAATTACGTTCCCCTCTCTCTCTATTATTCTCCAACTTGCTTTAGTGTTTGTGATCTATTAGAGGCATAACGTTTGAGATGCTAAGGTTCTCAAAATTTCAAGATCTTCAAGCAACAATCAAGCTAACTTTCTAACTTGTTTATTAGATGTTAATTTTGTTTTGTTGTATGCTAGATTAAGGTTTGTAAGTCTTGGACAAATTGTTGCATGTAAAAATAGAAAAACAAGATCCAAGCATTAGGGTTTGCATGAACACCATAAGAATGTTGTTTTGCTCATAAACCAATAGGTTTTGGCTTTGGTTCTAGTTAGGTTCTAGATCAGGCGCGGATCACTTTAGTTAGAGGCTGTACGAGTTCATTGTGGCTGAAGTTACTAGTGGTATCTTGGATGCTACTCCTGTGACGTTCGGTACCATCAACGAGGGGATTATGGAGCTGATAGACGAGATACTCAGGTCTTTTTGAGCCAAGATTGTTCTGGGTTAGATAGAGCTCGAACTCCCTCATTCTAGGAGTACAAGTCAGAGGCACCTCTGGTGAAGAGCACGGTATTTCAGCTGACCACCATTAAGGCTCGTGCAGCACTGGATGTGGTTTCGGTCATGTGACTTATTTCTATCTTTTATTTCTTTCCACATTTATGTTTATAATTTTACTTGATATTGTATAGGGACCTTTTTGGTTAATGCTATGTCTACTCATGTTTGGTTTGATTCGGGTGCTACCCAATCCTTTGTTTCTCAATCCCTTAGCAAGAAGTTTTGTAATGCTCCCGTGACTTTGGATTATCTACTGGAGGTTAAGATTGTGGATGACCATACCATGAGTTCTTCGAGTGTTCATCGTGGGTGTGTTCTGAATCTATTTATTGAGAGATATTCTATTGATTTGGTATCGATTCCTTTGAGAGGATTGAAGGTTATCATTGAGATAGATAAGTTGTGCCCCAATGGGACCATGATTGACTACGAGCGAAAGATAGTGAGGGTTTGATCCCCAAGTGGGGGGAGAATTGGTTATTCTTGCTGAGGAAGCTTCGCATGGGCTATCTTTCTGTTCATCCACGAGGGTCAGGAGATATCTTCAGCAGGGTTGTTATAGGTTCCTAGCTTATATTGTAGACACACGAGTTGAGGGCAAGACAGAGTTGAGTGCGGTGCCCATTGTTCGGGATTTTCCCAATGTATTTCTTGAGGATCTTCTAAGAGTGCCTCCCGAGAGGCATATTGAGTTTCAGAATGATCTGGTTCCCGGTGCGGCTCCGATAGCCAAGGAACCATATCGCTTAGCACCAACGACGATGCAAGAGTTGTCTAAGAAGCTTCAGGAGCTGTTTGTGAAAAAGAAGGACGGTTCACATAGGGTGTCTATTAACTACCGTGAGTTGAATAAGTTAACAGTGAAGAACCGTTACCCACTCCTGAGGATCTATGATTCATTTGATCAGCTTCAGGGTGAATTTTGGTTTTCTAAGATTGATTTATGATCAGGTTACCGCCAGATGAGGGTCAGAGATGATGATATGCAGAAAACAGCCTTCAAGACTCGCTATGCTCATTATGAGTTCGTGGTGATGCCATTCGGTCTCACCAATGCACCAACAACATTTATGAATCTCATGAAATGAGTTTGCAGGCTGATGATGGATCAGCCGGTGATCGTATTCATAGATGATATTTTGGTCTATTCAAAGACCAAGGAGCAGCACGAGGACCACTTATGGAGGTGTTGGAGACCTTGAGGATGGAGAGGCTTGATGCTAAATTCTCTAAATTCTAGTTTTGGTTATGCGGGGTGCAATTCTTAAGGTACATCATCAACTAGAACGGTATAGTAGTCGACCTAGCCAAGATCAAGGTCATGATGCGATGGGAGGTTCCGAGGACCCCATCTAAGATTCGGAGCTACCTCGGCCTCGAGGGATATTATCGTAGATTTATCTTGGATTTCTCCAAGATTGTAGTACCTTTGACCCACTTGACGAAAAAAAGTGTGACTTTTCGGTGAGGGCCTGATTAGCAGTTGGCTTTTAAGACTTTGAGGTAGAGATTATACGAGGCCCGTATCCTTGCTCTTCCCGAAGGTGTGGATGATTTTATTATTTATTATGACTCTTTTATATCGGGTTTCAGATTTGTTCTTATGAAAAGGGGTCATATGATTGCTTACGCTTCGAGGCAGCTAAAGCCTCATGAGGCAAACTACCCTACGCATGATCTAGAGTTGGGGGTTATGGTTCTTGCCCTTAAGATTTAGAGACATTATCTGTTTGGGTTTAGATGTACTATCTACATTGACCACAAGAGTTTGAGGTATCTGATGGATCAGTCGAATCTAAATATGTGGGCATCAGAGATGGTTGGATATGGAAAAGGACTATGATTGTGAGATCTTGTACCACCCTGGGAAGGCCAATGTGGTGGTCGATGCCTTGAGCCGCAAGGAAGTGAGGACACCTATTGGAGATGTATTCCTGAGAATGGTTGTTATCTCTCCTTTGTTGGAATTGATCAAGAAGGCTTAGGTGGAGGGTTTGAAAAATGAAAATGTGAAGGAGGAGCGAATCAGGGGTCAGATTCATTAGTTTGTCAAAGACAGTCCGAGATTTTTTACTCAATGTGGTAGAGTTTAGGCACCGACTACTAGTGGCGTGAGACATACCGTTCTACAAGAGGCTCAGAAGTCGAAGTTTTCGATTCATCTAGGGGCCATGAAGATATTGGGATATGAAGCTAATGTATTAGTGTCCCTATATGAAGAGAGAGAGAGAGAGAGAGAGAGAGAGAGAGAGAGAGAACATGGTTTGTTGAATGGTGTATGGCTTGCAGGAAAGTCAAGACCGAACACCAGAGACTCCACGACAAGATGCAGTCATTACTCATCCCTATATGGAAGTGGGAAGATATCATCATCGTTAATATCATGAAGCTACCAAGGGCGGTGCTTGCATTTAACTCTATATGGGTTATTGTGGATAGATTGACTAAGAGCGCACACTTTATACCCATTACTGAGAGTATAGCGGCGGAGAAGTTGGCCAACATTTACATTTGGAAGGTAGTGATTTGTCATGGGGTGCCAGTTTAAATGGTTTCAAACCAAGATGTTCGATTCACATCCATGTTTTGGAGGAAATTTCATGAAGGGTTGGGTACTCAGTTACAATTCAGCACAACATAACACCCCCAGACAGAAGGGCAAAGTGAACGTATGATTCAGAAACTCAAAGATATGCTTCAGGTATGTGTGTTAGCTTGTAGGGAGTTGGGATAGTTACCTACCACTGGCCGAGTTCTCTTATAATAACAGTTATCATGCAAGTATTGACCGACCTCCGTTTGAGATGTTATATGGCAGAAGGTGCAAGACCTAGTATGTAGAGTCGAGGTAGGGCATCAGGTCATGGGGAGTATAGAGGTGGTACTCAAGACTACTGAGCTGATTCGGCAGGTGCACGACAAGGCGCGAGTCGCATAAAGCCGGAAGAAGAGTTTCATTTGGTTTCAGAAGCGGGGCAAGTTGGGCCCCTAATTTATCAACTCCTTCAAGATCATCGCTCGGGTGGGCAAGGCTACGTACCGACTGGAGTTTCTGGAGGAGCTCCACCAAATCCACAATACCTTCCATGTTTCTCAGTTTCAGAAGTGTGTGGCTGGTGACTCTGTGGTTGTCCCTTTGGACGATATTCAGGTTGATGATCAACTGAATTATATCGAGAGGCAGTGGCGATATTGGATAGGAAGACGAAGGCTTTGCGCAACAAGCTGGTTTCTCCGGTCAAGGTCCAATGGCAGCATCGTAAGGGTTTTGAATGGACCTGGGAGCCCGAGGTAGAGATGCGAGAGCATTACCCTGATTTATTCACGACACGGACTACAAGGATGAATTCTTGTTCAAGTGGGCGAGAGGTGTAACATCTTGTTTTTCTAGGTATTTACCTTTTTCACCTTAGTATATGATTATTTTCAAAGTGGGCCTTTATAGCATTTTCGTATTTTTAGGGGCATCATGGGTACGCTGGGCGTACGTGCTTGTACGTTGGGCTTACCTGGTCTCACGCGAGTACAATGATTGTACACTAGTATCCATGGCATACATGGCTTGGACCAAACCCTAACACATTTTGAGCATTTTTTTAACTTTTTAGTGAGTTGTGGGCATTCTAGTTTGTGGAGGAAGATCATCAAAGAAGTGGTTTTTCTCTCAAGTCATTCGATCCATCATTCTCCCTTCATTATGCACCATTTGGAGGTATAAATCTCCAATCTTGATTGATGTTTCTCTAGATCATGGTTAAGTTTAGATTTTTATCCATTTCGTCCCAAAACCTAGGTCTTTGTGAGTATGAGGCATTCCAAAGCCTTTAAGCTATCCTTTCAGACATTTTAGGGTATTTAAATCATAAAAATGCAAGCTTGAATCTTAGGTTCTCCCCCATGAAATAGTTATGTTACGGAAAATGATTGAATAAGTTAGGTTTTTAGTGTTGGGCTCCTTGTAGCCATACAAAGGCATAAAGTGTTGGGTTTTGAGCATTCTAACACTCCTAAGTGTACATGCAACCCTAAATACCTTGGATCTATGTTTTTCTCTATTGTACATGCAAATACGAACTTTCCAAGGTATTCATCCTAACTAGCATAATAACATTGATTCAAATGAATATATCAAGTTAGAATTACATACCTCTTTGATGTAGATTGTCTTCATGAAGCTTGAGTGCCTAGTGCCCCAAGTGTGACACCTCAAATGGTTCACACAACATCAATTGCTTTTCGAATAACCTTGAGAGAAATGTAGAACACTAGAAATCGGCTAGCCCTTCTCTAGAATGATACTAGTGCCGATTTTGGTCAAGAATAAGATGCATATATAGTTAGGGTTACACGATGTAAACCCTAATTGACATGGCCTTTCATTTCCATGATCCATGGGTACAAAAACACCATGGAGCATCCATGAAGCATCATATGGGTTTTAGCCCAACTAGATAATCCATGGAGCATTAGCCCACTATATAAATATGGATGATTTACACAATCAACCCATATCTTTAATTAGTCTTCTTTTGATCACTTAAGTAATCCTAGATTAATTCTTGATCAATACTAATTAAATAATCTTATTAATATATTAGAACTTATAATCTATTAACCAACCTTAAGTGTTATTTCTCTCATTATAGTCTATCCAAATGCATGATGCCATGTAACCCAAATGGACCATACCGGGTCGGGTCAAGTCTTAACAATTATAGTTATGGACTTAGACATTAATCCAATAGTCTCCCACTTGGATAAGTCTAAAATTATTATTGTGTATGACTTCAAAAACTGACTGGCAATCGTAGCTCTCAAAAGCTTCTATCGAACTTTGACCTTGTAGATGAACTCTAACCTTTGTCAATGTCTTGTCCATTAGATAAGGGATCATATATTCCTCCATTCTAGATATCATATGGACTGAGACATGGATTATAATCATTCTCTCTGTCCATTTGTTGTTTCCCGATTTCCGATTTATGACGACTGACTAATTGAACAAATCAAATCAGTCCTGGCCCGACCGAGCACTTCCATTTGTCATCATCAAATCATCGAATAAACTTCGACTCATATGGCTTGTTCTACTACTTGTTGAATCATACACAAAGGCACGTTTTATAACAGCGAGTTACCGAATGCGTTTTCGTGCAATCAATGTACAACCAACTCATAGTAAGAACTCATATCTTTAGGTTTAAAGAATATAAGATATTATCGTCTCATGATCACTCGTGATAAAATCCATGAAGTGATTCCAATGAGCGCGGGTTGAATCCAATACTCAGAACTTATGAGCACTCATGAGTGTTGTAGCCCTTTGTCCAATATCTTAGACCTCTACAAACCAACCCATGACAGTCTTAATTCATATCTACTTCCAACATATGATCGATTATGGATGGTTTGAATAACTTAGTCATTCTGGAAGAATAACCTAGTTTATTCTGGAAGTCAAAACATGCAAAATGAAACATAAGAATAATTGAATCGAATATGGTATCAAAATCTATGAACATAAATAAAACACGTTTTATTTATCACCATATGATTACACATTATTCATTGTATACTGTTTCAGCTATCAACTTTATTCTTGAATTTAAAACAATAGTTGTCCCATGCTCCAAGCATGTACACTATGTTTTCTAAACACTAGTCATGCCATACACCAAGTATGCATATTATGTTTGTCTATGATCTTTACTTTGTGAAATAGATCAATTGAACATAACTCCAATGATCCTCATTTCACAGTCCCAAATCCTTACTGCAAATGCAAGAATTCCAAATTCATGCCATTTACTGAAATCTGTTAGATTCTAAACTTATATGCATTGATCCTCTTGTAATGATTATGCACAAAGTCAGAAAGACTTGACAACAATCATTACAGAGCATTCCAAAGGAGATCAGCTCCTTGGAAACATCCTTCTTGCATTAAGTTTCCAAAGGAGCTCACTATGTGACTTAGAAAGTGATTGAACCATCAACTTTCTCAAGACTTTGACACCCAACTCTCCCGGCTTGTCAATATGTGACTACATCTCCAAGATGTGATCACACCTAGACCTTGCCTTGCCAATAGGGCTTGAGTGACCTTGAACTTGTGGGTTAGGGAGA
This sequence comes from Lactuca serriola, assembly GCF_051521515.1. Lineage (NCBI taxonomy): Eukaryota > Viridiplantae > Streptophyta > Magnoliopsida > Asterales > Asteraceae > Lactuca > Lactuca serriola. Next base: position 69,987,277 of record NC_136410.1, read on the forward strand.
ATAACTGGAGGAGGTGAAAGAAGTATGATTTCCATGGGACATCATCTTCATTTAGGAAACCTTGTTTCAAGAGATTTGGGAAGATCATAAATGTCTAAATCATACATCTTTTGGGAGATATTCAAGATAGTTGATTTAAAGTCCTTAATATAACATCCAATATGAAATATTAAGGCTAGGACCCAACACAATACTTTTATAACTTGGAAGAGGAATGTCGTAATCCAAGCTATAAAATATTTGAAGGTAGGTGAATGACGATTCACCAATTTCCACCAAGATAAACGAAATGTATTATTAGGTTTTAATTGGTTCTGAAACTCCTAGATCTTTGAGATTCATTGAACTATTCAATGGCATGTTTCAATCTCGAGTGTGCCCTTCAGGTTTTGTGACTGGGATGCCGAGGATCACAAAACAAGGTGTGAATAACCATGCAAATATACTTGGTACCCTTAATTATTTACCCCTTAATCGATGTGTCGGTTAACCACACACGCTCCATCGATACTATGATAAACATTAAGTTACCCTTTTCCTACCTTGTTAAATACGAGTTAGTATGCCGGTTAACCACACATGCTCCACTAACCGACTTAAACAAAGTGCAAAGTGTAATTTCATGGATTAGCACCTTATTCACATTTTCCTAAGTAGCTAAGATTGGGTATTTATAAATGGTTTAGTTACTTAGTATTTATCATTAATAATTTTAATGAAGGGAGAATTCTAGTCCTTGTCCTACCCGTTCAGCTAACGACCCTTCACCAGTCAAGGAAGCGGTGGGTGAGAGCGAACACCTATTAAACTGCCATTTTATAGGCAGTAACCTTATACCCCCCCCCCCTTATAGACCGACTTCGTGAATGAGGCCTACTAACGGTATGAATGACTTGCTCTTATACATATATATAAATATTATTAACTTATAATATTATAAAGTATAAGGGTTGAATTTTAACTTTTAAAATTCTAAGGGCTAACTTGGAATTAAAGTATTCATAAGTGAAAACTTTTCAAATTCCAAAACTTGAGGGCAAGTTTTGAAACTATTCAAAACTAATTAATTCCATAACTTATGTGTTTAAAGTAGTTTTAATCCAAAAACTCTTCAAGTTCCATAACTTGAGGACAAGTTATGGAAGACTTTAAATTATTAAAGAATGTAACTTTTCTTTATTTTTATAACTTATGGAATTAATTAAGGTTACACTTTTTATTACTTAATGAAGTGACTCTTGAACCTCCATAACTTGAGGACAAGACTCTTCATTTTTGTAACCATTGCCAACTTTTATGAGTTTTATGAAACTTAAATGTGACTTTTCATATAACTTGAGGACAAGTTACAAAAACACATTTTAGAATCAACTCTTAGATTAAAATGGATTGAAAACACATAATCAATTAACTTTTCTATTAATCTAAGCAACTCATAAGAACAAGATAATTCAAATCAAACTTTTTCATGTAATTAGTCTAAACCTTAAACTAATACAAAACATGAATCTATTGACAATCATCTTTGAAATTGGATTAGCATGAACATTACCACATCAAAAACAAGTTTATAAGTCCAAAAGCATCTTAGGGTAATGTTCCTAGTCCAATTCTAGCCAAAACAATCGAATATATGTTGTCTGGGGGTCCAACTCGTCGAGTGCATGAACTAACGCGGTGAGTTGGATCATTTTGATCACTTTTTAGGCATGGACTCGCTGAGTCTCCTGATGGACTCTCCGAGTCTGCTGCCCAGACAGCAAACAACTTTGCTTTTTAAGCGGTTTTGCAAGTATAACAAGAAAACAAGCCTAGGCTTTGATACCACTATTGGGTTTTGAGCATTCTAACACTCCTAAGTGTACATGCAACCCTAAATACCTTGGATCTATGTTTTCTCTATTATACATGCAAATATGAACTTTTCAAGGTATTCATCGTAACTAGCATAATAACATTGATTCAAATGAATATATCAAGTTAGAATTACATACCTCTTTGATGTAGATTGTATTCATGAAGCTTGAGTGCCTAGTGCCCCAAGTGTGACACATAAAATGGTTCACACAACATCAATTGCTTTTGGAATAACCTTGAGAGAAATGTAGAACACTTGAAATCGGCTAGCCCTTCTCTAGAATGATACTAGTGTCGATTTTGGTCAAGAATAAGATGCATATATAGTTAGGGTTACACCATGTAAACCCTAATTGACATGAACTTTAATTTCCATGATCCATGGGTACAAAAACACCATGGAGCATCCATGAAGCATCATATGGGTTTTAGCCCAACTAGATAATCCATGGAGCATTAGCCCACTATATAAGTATCAATGATTTACACAATCAACCCATATATTTAATTAGTCTTATTTTGATCACTTAATTAATTCTAGATTAATTCTTGATCAATACTAATTAAATAATATTATTAATATATTAGAACTTATAATATATTAACCAACCTTAAGTGTTATTTCTCTCATTATAGTCTATCCAACTGCATGATGCCATGCAACCCAAATGGACCATGCCCGGTCGGGTCAAGTCTTACCAATTATAGTTATGGACTTAGACATTAATCCAACATAAAGAATGCAACTTTATGGCCTTAGAGATTTTAATAAGATCAGATCTGAATTTTGGACATAAGTTCTTAAGGCATTAAGACCTTAATGAGATTTTTGATCTAGGGTGCATACACCGGGTGTAAAAGTAAGTATGTTGCACGAACTGTACCTCAACCATGATTTCCCTTGTGCTTCAGTCATTGTACGTGGGGCGTACAAGGTGGTACGTGGTGCATACGGCTTAGTTCCAGGTTTTTGGTCATTCGTTTGGGCCTTGGACCATTAGGTGTTCGGCTTTTTAGGTTGGGCCAAATAGGAAGGGCAAAATGACCTTTTTGCCCCTAATTAGGATAATAGGATTATTGGACCATTTATTATTGGTTAAACCCGGATTATTAGTTAGGGTTATTTTTTTGGGATATAATTATTTACTGCAGATCGAGTGTGTGGTTTGGTTATCTTCTTTTGGAGGTGATTTTTCTCAATATGTCAATGGGTCCCATTAACTTGTTATGTAGAATGCTAGTAGTCTCTGTGATATTTGCATGAACGAACAAGATCTGGCCCCTGGAAATTGTATGAAAGCCCCAGATCTGGCCCCTGGTACTTGTATGTAAGACCAGGATTTGGCCCTCGGTATTGCAAGGAAAGACCATAATTTAGCCCATGTCAAATACTGATTGTAAGACTGTGATTCGGCCCATAACATTCATTATCTTGTATATAGTATGTGGTGCTTTGAGGAAAGTACTAAGCTTTGTGCTTACAGTTTATGTTTATGGTTTTAGGTATTTCTGACTCAAAAGGGAAGGGCTCGACATGATGGCACAACATCCTCCCCTCACGAATTCCGCAAATTGAATAATTGTACTTTGATGTTTGAATACTATGATTTAGTGTTGGATTTTGAAACGACTAATGAATAATTTGACATATTTTTAAAGAAAATTTTCATTACCGTTTTTGGGCTGTTACACTGGGTTGACGGCTCGTTTGGGGCCGTTCCTTACCCGTGTCTTGCGGGATTTGTCTGCCACGAATGGCGGAGGGTTATTGGGGCTCAGAAGGTGGTCTACAAGGATCTCTGTTGGGAGTTCTTTTCGACAATCCACTGCGACAAGTATTTGACGAGATGGGCTGATAGATCAGTCTTTTCTTTTCGTATAGGATGCGTATCCCGCTCCTGCAGCCTGATCGAGCTAGGGATGCATCTAGGGATTTATACATCGGAGGGGACTTTGAGTCCTCATTTTTATGCCTATCTTGACAATTGTATTATTGAGCCACCACAGGAGTGCAACTAAATGCAGGCTTGGGTCATGCTAGGGGGACCTATGTTTCCAGGACAGACATGGAGAGCGCCTTCCGATCTCCTATTTATCGGTTGATCCACCGACTGGTTGTTTGTACTATTTATCAACATGAGGAGTGTTACAATGTTCCTTTTGGCGACCTCTACTATAAGTGGTTCCTCATTCAGACTGATGTTTCCCTTCATATTCCCTTTTTCCTAGCTCTATTTATCTAGTATTGCTATAGGTTCCATGCCTTCCAGCAGCATTTGCGGGGGGTCATTGGGTAACTCGGTTGGCCTTATCGTATAAGGTTGACACTAGCGGGATGGTCCTTATTCCTATCAGAGCCATGAGTACTACCACTCTAGGGAAATTGCGGGTATTAGTTCGAGGAGTGGGGATCCAGTGGAGGATTCGAGACGAAGATATTATGGAATCGATCTAATAGGTGGAGTTAGAAGAAACCCCTAAGCCTACCTTCGAGAGGTGTCAGAGACCCTAGGCATGCGGAGTGTAACACCCGGTTTTGAATTTGCTTCGTTGCTCGGGGCTACGGCCTAATCATCAATTGTTATAAGGCTTATCGCATTGGGAAAGGAAGGATTTGGCCCAATTCGGTTGTGGGTGTCATAATATAAGTGATCCAAGTGTTTGGTTATGTCTTCGGAGGCCACATGTATAATCGTAATTGGGTACCTCGATCTTTTATGGATTTTGGGTATTGTTTGAGAGATTTTAAGGTTTGGGTGTGTTGTTAGGAGCATAGGGATTCTCTCCACCTTTTTCGTCAATATAAGGTTTGTCGGAAATGGACCTAGGTTGAAGGAGTTATGGTATTTTGAATTTTTTGGCAGATTTGGCCCTTAATGGAAATATTTGGCAGACCAATCCTATGCATGCAAGGATGCATGCGCGTATTTGGCTAGGTACACCCAGCATATAAGGTCATCTGGTCACCGGTGGTTTGTGAGTACGGCAGGGTACTAAGGGGTACGCAGGGCATACTCCCTTCAGAGCAAAACCCTAATTTTGGGGTTCCTACCCTATATAAGCAACATTATGCCACCCCTTTGGTCATTTTAAGTCAGCCACCACCCTTTTTGACATTCATGGAACCCTAGAGTGCTTTGGGTGAAACTTGGAGCTTGAAAAAAGATTCTTGGTGGTTTGTACAAGAGAAAAAGAAGGTGAAAGACTCAACCTCTGGAGAAGAGCCTAGAGATCCAGTGTTAGCATCTCCATTTCGAGACTTTAGAGGTATAAAGTCTTTATCTTGGTTATTCATTGTATAGATTTACTTTGGGTTGGTTTTTGGCCATTTTAGTCTCTTTTTCTTGGTCTTGGTGAGCTAGGGTTGTTATAGGAGCTCAATCTAGTCGATCTGGGCATTTTAGGGGTCCATCATTCATAAAGGTGCAGGCTTTGTGGATTTTTTGAGATCAAGCATGAGTTAAGACCATCCATTAAGCTCTTTTGAGCTCTAGAGTCCCATTAAGCCATGCAAACTAGTAAAGTTTCCAACTTTACTTGAAAAGTCATCCATAGAAATCAGACCGGAGTGTTAAAGCAAGGGCTGGAGTGATTAAGTGCTTATTGGATAAGTTTGGAGTCTAGGGGAGTAAGTTGGGCGCACCCACCTAGTATGATGCGCGTACTGGCCCCAAAGGTTGTATGCTTGTCATACCAGATGAGTATGCAGGGCGTACTTGGCCTGGTTAACTCATGTTATATACCCATTTTCACGGCCAGAAAAGACCGATTTGTTTAAAAATCAGAGTAACATTTTAAATAAAAGAGTTGCGGAATTTATTCCCAAAACAAAATACGATAAATATTTATCAAAGCATTTCCATAGAAATATATTTCATTAAAAGACTCGGGATGTCATGTTCAATACATATCAAAAGCATAAACAGTACAACATAAGCCTTACTACATTATTTCATATTTACAGGCCTATAATCCTTATCTCTCATCCAAACATCTATGCTCATGCACCACTACCTGATATACAAGAAACTGAGTGGGTTACGCTTAGGAGCCTGGTAAGTACATAGGGTTTTCAACCCACAATAAATAAGTTTATTATTTTCATCAACCAAACAAAACCGATTACCCGTTCCCGTTATCCTCACTTTACGTCCCTAAAACATCTAACATAAGGGACCTAGCCTAAGGATTTTCATCGGGGTGACAACACATACTTCGGGGGTTCCTCAACAATTCATGTTAAATAAGGCAACCATGTGGGGGATGGAGTACTGCTAGTGATCACACAGTTCAAACAAACACCTACAAGTTGCGAGCCTGCTAGTGTTCCACTGGACTCTCTAGAATAGTTCATGGTTGTCATCAATACTCCGCTAGATGACTGGATCATCAATAACATCTATAACGAGGCCTCTTATTATTTTATTTTGCCACACAGCAACTACTACATCTTCCCATGTTTTACCCAACACATTATGTAAATATAAAATACATATACAGTTTAAATCATTTAAAACATGTATAAAATCGTCCATCCATCATAGATAGCAAGTATACAGATAATATGCACACACAACACGTAATTTATATAAAATACTTCATATCTATGTGTAAGATGAAAGTAACTATGCACTCAGTTGTTAAGGTGGTGATTCCGAACTCAGACAGCGCTTCGTTATCTCAAAACAATTTTCCCTTGACAAAACCTAGTATCAATACGACTAGGGTTTAATCTAACGTTAACGGCGACTAATTAATAGTCTAACTATTATTACTATTATATAAGCGTTAAGCAACACTCTTATATAACTCATAATAATAGCTCAAATAGTTATTTTAAGGTCCTAATAATGTTACTATAATTAATTAGAAGCTATATTAAAAATAGCATAGGCGTAGTTCACTTACAGCGGGTTTTATAGAAAACCAGGTTTCGCTTGGAGCAGCGTTTCTGAACCGAAAGACCCTTTTTCTCGGGACTCCGGGATCCTCGAGGCTTCCTTCGGGTGCTAGGGGGTTAGGAGTGGTAGAGAGATAAACTAGTGAGAGAAATAAGAGGTTTGGGTATGATTTCCTCGGTAGCCCTTACATGCCTTCTATAGGCGCGAGCCTCCTCGCAACGCTGTGCGTTCAGCAGCTGTACGTGGGGTGTAGTTCGGATAAGGTCAACAGGTGGCGCGGCTTCGGTAGGGCGACGTGGAGCTTCCAAGACCAAGCGAATCCGAACGTGGGGCGTTCCTTCTACGCGGTGCGTATGCGAAGGTGACATGTCATCATCCGAAGCGAGGCGTGGGCAACAAGGAACGGCTGAGATTTGACCATGTCATCGAGTTCGCATCACGCTTCGCAAATTCATACTTCGACTTCAAAAATTTGTATTTTTCGCATATGATCTCCATTTTCGACGTTCTTTATATCCACGCGTAGGTGGGATCGTACTCTATAACTTTCGTTTAGAATCCTTCGGCTAATTCTCGACCGATTTTAAATTTAACAGTATGAGGAGATTATATTGTTAAGTGACCGTGTAAAATTCATAACTTTTACATACGGACTCCGTTTTCTTCTGTCTTTTTACCATTACGCTACTATTAAAGAGATCTTCGAATCTTGTTTAGGTTGTGTTGGCTAGAAACTGCTCGATCTAATAGTCGAACTCCGGGCTGTACACTACTAAGCCGAAACTTCGAAAAATCATAACTTCCTCATACAAAGTCAAATGTGGGCGTTCTTTTCCTGGACGCCCTCGGTTTAACATATTCTATGACTTTCATTTAGATCGCTAAGGCTAAAAGTCGTTCTATCGTAAATTCACTATTTACGCTTCCCGGTGTCGCGCCGGTTTTGCTGCGAAACTTCGACGGGTCATAACTTCTTCGTTACAACTCGGATTTCAGCGTTCTTTATATCCCTGCAATCCTTGTTTCGAGCACTATAACTTTATGTAGAGATATCGGGTTTATCTCACACTTTAATTTTGACGCTTATTTTTATCATTTATTTATTACACATTTATAAATAAGTAATAAGAACCTAAATGCACATAATTCACATAATACTCAAATAATTCATCTTTATTACTTCAAAAAGAGTTACAATAGTTGACCTAGACTATTACATCATCTATTATTGCTTAGCCCTGAAACACGGGCGTTACAATTCTCTCCCCCTTAGGATGATTCCGTCCCGGAATCATGCATCAGCAAACAGATAAGGATAGCGACTCATCATATCACTCTCTGTTTGCCAAGTGAGATTCGGCCCATTCAAATGTTTCCAACGGACTAGCACTAAGTTGACCATATTGTGTCATAACTTCTTAGTCTTACGGTCAACAATTGCCTCGGGCTCCTCAATCAGCCTCCTGTTCTCATCCATTATTAATTCTGAGATTGGAATTATATCGGGAACTTCTCCTGTGAACTTCCTCAAATAACACACATGGAAGGTGTTATGAATACCATCTAGTTCTTCGGGTAATTCGAGCTTATAAGCTTGGTTCCCAATATTCTAAAGAACTTTGAATGGTCCAATAAACCTTGGACTCAACTTTCCTTATTTCCCGAATCTTATAAGTCCGTTCCACGGTGAGACTTTAAGAAAAACCGAATCCCCAACTTCAAAAGTCATCATTTGTCTTTTCTTGTCAACATAGCTCTTCTGACGATCCTGAGCTACTAACATCCTTTCCCTGATCAACTTTAGCTTCTCAGCAGTCTCATGGACTATCTCGCGGCCCATAAACTGTGTCTCTCCAGCCTCAAGCCAAGAAGATGGCATACGACACTTTTGTTCGTACAAAGCTTGATAAGGCAGCATCATGATGATTGAATGGAAACTATTTTTGTAGGAAAATTCAACCAGAGGTAAGTGCTCGTCCTAGTTCCCTTGGAACTCCAGAGTACATGCTCTCAGCATATCTTCTAGTGTTTGAATCGTTCTTTCGCTCTGACCATCAGCCAGCGGATGGTAAGCCATACTCAAACACAACTTCGTACCCAATTCCTCTTGTAGACTTCGCCAAAACCTCGACGAGAAACAACTATCATGATCCGATACAATTGTTAGAGGAACACCGTGAAGTCTAACAATTTCCTTCACGTAAGCATTCGCAAGATTATCCATAGACCACCTCTCGTTGGCCGCTATGAAATGTGCACTCTTAGTGAAACGATCCACGACCACCCAAATCATGACGTGACCGTTCTTCGTCTTGGGCAGTTTTGTCACAAAATCCATGGTGATGTCTTCCCATTTACCCATGGGTACAGGTAAAGGTTCTAAACTCTCATACGATTTCTGATGTTGTGCCTTAACTCTTGCAGATGTCACACACTCGGCCACATAATTTGCAACATCGAGTTTCATCGTCGCCAACCAGTAGTAGGGTTTTAGGTCCCTATACATTTTTGTGCTATTGGTATGAATTTATTATATGGTCTTGTGCGCTTCTTCCATTAGAAGATCTCTTACTCCTCCTGTCTTAGGTACCCAAATCCGATCTTTGAATACCTTCAGTCCTTGACTATTTGTACTGAACACTAATGTTTTGCCCAAACGTTCTTCCTTTTGGTCATTCTTCTCTGAAGCTTCTTCTTAAGCTTTCCTGATACTTTCCACATTCGCCGAGACAACTTCTATTCTTAACGTTCTTGGCCTTTTTCTCTCAAGGTTGACTTTTCGACTGAGAGCATCAGCGACAACATTTGCTTTACCGGGGTGGTAAAGTATCTCACAGTCGTAGTCCTTGAGTAACTCTAGCCAACATCATTGTCTCATGTTCAATTCCTTCTGATTAAAGAGATATTGGAGACTCTTATGCTCAGTGAAAAGTTTGCACTTCGTGCCATAGAAGTAATGCCTCCATATCTCTAGGGAAAAATCTACCGCTGTCAACTCCAGATCATGAGTGGGGTAGTTCTTTTCATGCTCCTTCAATTTTCAAGATGCATATGCTATCACATTCTCTCTTTGGGTCAGGACACAACCCAACCCGACTCCAGATGCGTCACTATAGACCGCGAAGTCTTCAACTCCATCGGGTAGAGAAAGAATCGGTGCTTCACACAATTTCTTCTTCAGCTTCTCAAATGCTTCTTCGTGCTTCTCACTCCATGTATAAGTAGCTCATTTGTGGGTCAAAGTTGTTAATGGAGCAGCTATCGAAGAAAAGCCTTGGATAAATCGTCGGTAGTATCCAGCAAATCCAAGAAAGCTTCGAATCTCCATGGGACTTTTTGTTCGTTCCCACTTCATCACAGCTTCAATCTTTGCTGGGTCAACCATTATCCCTTCTTGGTTAACCACATGACCCAAGAATTGGACTTCTCCGATCCAAAAATCACACTTGGAGAACTTTGCATACAACTTCTCCTTCTTGAAGACTTCCAACACTTCTCGTAGATATTGGCCATGCTCCTCCTGGATTTTCGAGTAGATGAGAATGTCATCTATGAACACAATCATGAATTTATCAAGGAATGGTTTACAAACCCTATTCATCAAATCCATGAACACTATAGGAGCATTGGTTAGTCCGAATGACATAACCAAGAACTCGTAGTGTCCATATCTTGTTCTGAATGCAGTCTTCTCAATATCCGACTCTCTTACCTTTAGCTGATGATATCCTAACCAGAGATTGATCTTTAAGAAATAGCTCGAACCTTGCAGCTGATCGAATAGGTCATCAATCCTTGGCAATGGATACTTGTTCTTGACCATTGCCTTGTTCAGCTCTCAGTAGTCTATACACACTCTCATGCTTTCGTCCTTATTTTTCACGAATAACACCAGAGCTCCCCAGGGTGATGAACTAGGTCGAATGAAACTATTGTCCAACAAGTCTTGCAGTTGCATCATGAGCTCCTTCATCTCTGTCGGTGCTAACCAGTATGGTGCTTTTGCTATCGGTGATGTTCCTAGTAACAAGTTTATCCGAAACTCCACTTATCTATTAGGCGGTAATTCAGGAAGATCTTCGGATAAGTCTTATGAATACTCACACACAACTGGTATATTCTGCACCAGCTTCTTTTCTTTCTTAGCATCGATCACAAATGCCAAATATGATGCACATCCTTTGGATAAACATTTTATGGCTTTCATCAGGGAGATGATTCAAGAATTCACTCTGCGTTTGTCCCCGTACACCATAAATGACTCCTTTCTAGGGGGGTTTACCCTTACTATCTTCTTTCGACATAATATCTCGACATCGTTGGCGGTAAGCTAATCCATTCCCAGAACGATGTCGAAACCGTTCAACTCTATGGGTAACAACTCTTCATCGAATTCGTTTCCATTTAAGTCGATGACTACGTTCTTAATACGATTACTAAGATGTACGAACTTGCCACTGACAACTTCTACAATCAGGGCATTATCAAGATTTTGGGGCATTTTTCTTATCGTATCTTACAAATATCTAACTTACTATCTTTTTGTGATGCTCTAACAATCCTAATTTACTATCTTTGTAGGATATCTACCGATCCTATCTTATTATCTTTCAAGATATTTTAATGATCCTAATTTACTATCTTTTTAGGATATTTACCAATTCTATCTTATTATCTTTTAGGATATTACCGATCCTAATTTACTATCTTCGTAGGATATTTAACGATATTATCTTATTATCTTTTTAGGATACTACCGATCCTAATTTACTAACTTTTAGGATATATTTATTAATCCTAACATAATTTATCTACCATTCTATCTTGGTAGTCGAATATCTAAGGTGTTTATAATGTATTACCATGATCCCCTATAATCGACGTTGTTTCACTAGTGATTTCCCCGCCATGATGCTTCATCGGACATCGAGTGGTTATTAATAAGAAAGTTATCCTGTTAGGATTGTAGCTTGCAATCGCAAGTGGAGGTGTCAATCCCCGTATAGATCTATACATATTGCAAGATTAACGAATATAGGTTCGGGGTAGTCGAATTTAATCAAGGCTATTGGATGAATATTAACAACTCACTAACGCATTAACCTTAGGTATTTTATCTTTTATCTTTCTTATTGAGTGATTTCTTGTAACTATTACAATATAAACCTCTTTAATTATATATTTGATAAGTATATCTTTTAGATCTCATAGTTATTTTGTGTGTAAATATATATATATATATATATATATATATATATATATATATATGTACCCTAATTTCGGTTAATTTTAAAAAAAATGATATTTAGGCAGAGTAACGATTACGTATAGTGCATCTCCTTATATTTTACCAACATTACTTCTAGGTACTATGTTATCCTAAGAAATTGTCTATTATAACACCTAGGTAGTATCTCTTCCTAAACTATCGGGTATCATAACTCTTAGACATAATATCATAGCTTAAAACTAGTTATAGTATGTATAGGTACATTATCATAAGTTTTCATGATTTATAAAACGATTGATATTTATTGATATAAATATATTTTAATAAAGTAATTTGATAAGCATATATCCCCCTACACTTAAAACTTTTAAAACATTAAAATGGGGTCATAAACTCACTCTAGTAGCGTAACCTAAAGCATCATAGATATGGCATCCGAAGCTTCGTGCCATAGAAAGAACTTCCAAAATAGCTTGATATATATATATATATATATATATATACATATATATATATATATATATATATATATATATATATATATAAAGCTAGGTTGAAATATTCTAGCTAATTATTGTGTGGATGTAGGAATCAATATGAGTCAATCATTTCAAAACCTAAATAAAGTAAAGTTTTAATGTTATCTATTAATTAATTTTAGTAATTAAATAAATATTTAATTAGTCCCTTTAATTTAGAAAAAGATAGTTTAATATTCAATTAAATAAGGTAAATTTTTAATGTTATCTTTTAATTAATTTTAGTAATATAAACAAATCTAATTGTTCAATAATTGTATATTTAATGATGTTATTTAGACTATTATTTTGTATGAATATGTATCAATCTATATTTGCATTAGAATGTTTGAATATATAAGGATCATGTTATATTTCAACTGAAGGTTCAATAATGTTGTTTTTCTACAAAAAGTTACTTCAATCAAGATATGTACTATATCAGAACATATTCTGGCTTTTTCATACAATATCGTTCTAACAAAATTGCATTCTAAAAGAATAAAATCGATTAAAATTAAAAATTATGTTATAATTAAAAAGGAATTAATTAAAAAAATTCAAAATTCAAAATTAAAAGAATCAACATCCCTTAAAATCTGAAATTTTCATTAATTAAACATGTGTTTCCTAATTTAAATACGTATCTCCTAATTTAAAAATATGTAAATCATTACTTAAAATAACAAAAACCATTGGTCTACATTCATCCCTATATCCACACAATAATTAATTAGAATACAATAAACTAAGCCTATATATATATATATATATATATATATATATATATATATATATATATATAAAGAGAGAGAGAGAGAGAGTTTTTGGGTGTGAGAAAATCAAAAAGTAAGCACCTCAATTTCTAGTGCTGGTGTGCGCAGCGCACTTCACACGTGACGTGCACTCGACTCGTGGCTACATCTAGGGTTTGCCACGTGTCACACATCTGATTGTCCACGTCTCCCTAATCTCGACGAATATGGGTGTCAGACGTGCGCGTCGATCATGGTGCACACATGTCGTACACCTGAAAATATTTTATAAAAATTCATATCTTCCTTATATGAATCTTGTTTCTTACCCTCTTTATATTTGAGTAGCTCTCTACTAGTTCTACAACATTCCTTAAGGTTAGGTTGCCAAATTTCAACTTTTATTTTTAACTCGCATTTTATATTTTTTTGAAAATCGGATCTCCTTCATATGTACTGCTTTTATGACCCTTTTTCCTTTCAAATTCCTTATCTCTTGTAGTATTATGATTTTCATTTTAATGACTTTAGCTGATACTCATCCGATCTTTTATACCATTTTGACATTAATAGTGTTATTAACGTGGTTGATTTCTATCTTTTATAAAATTATAACTCGTCCAATAGGAGTCAGATTTTTACATCGATTATAATTAGGACCACTTTGTTGTGTATTTCCCAAATACACTAACCACTATTAAAAGTAGTATAACTTTTTGGTCACACATTTTTGACTCTTTTATTATTATCTAACCGATCATATTATTCCCAAAATATGAAATCTTTATTATCATCATTTGTTGATGTTAATCTCTAGTGACGATGGTAACATAAATTTACTAACAAATGATTCCAAAACTTTATACTTTTGGAGTTGGACGATGTGTTTCTTGTTACTATGTTTAAGACAACAATGCCATAAACATGCCATGTCTAAACCATTAGAAGAATCAATACTAAAAACATGATTTCCAAGTTTATTCACACACACAATAGTTTTATACATGCCATTACAAGGTTAAGCTTTAAAAATAATTACACGATTTTTATAAACCAAACTTGCACCATCGTTATGGTCAAACACTTAACAAGAACCTTCTATAAATAAAGCATGAAAAGAAATTGTGTTTTTTTGTCATTTATGTCGAATAACATCAATTGTTCAAATAAACCCTAACAATGTCATCAAATACAAGCTCATAAGTCCCAATCTTGGTAATAACAAATGTACACCTATTCCCCATGATCAGCTTCAGATTCCCATGCTCCGCTTTCCCTTAGTCCCTACATATCAGTACAAATGGTGAAACCACATCTTGTATCAAGGATCCAAGAATTTGAAATATTAGTGTTATTGATTTCTATAGAGTACATACCATATGTAAAGCTAGACACATTGCCCTTAGCTTCTCTCACTTCTTGTAAGTACTTGGGGTAGTTTCTCTTCTGATTTCCCTTGTAGCCAAAATGAAAGCGCACAACTTCTTTCGGATCATCAACATTAGGAGCATCAAAATTAAGTTTTCCCATTAACCCACCACTGGACTCTCCAATATGGGCTTTCTCTTTCCATTTGGGTTGAGAATAAGCCTTCCTTTTCTTACCCTTGCCTTGTTGAATAGCCATAATGGGGTACTTGAAGAACTATTTGAATGAGACTTCTTCATTCCAGATTCAATAGTTTACAATAGAATATGGAGCTCAGTCAATGTGGTTTCATTATTATTCAAGTGATAAGTTAAGATAAACTGATCATAATTGCTTGGCATGGAGTTACAAACCATATCAATGCAAAGCTCCTTTTCAACATTCACATTGAGCTTCTCAAGTATTTCTATGTGTCTCTGCATCTTTTTCAAATGAGCACATACAAATTCCCATTCTTTCAATTTGTACACCATAAGAGCCTTGGCGACTTCATAACGCTCATCTCTCACTTTCTTATGGAACATTTGAGCAAGATCTTTGTTCATTTCATAAGGCCAAGAGTCCTCATAGGACCTTTTCAGATCAGGTGCCATGGTTGCATTCATAATGCAAATGACCTTAGTGGCATCGTCAATGTGTTGTTTACGTTCAAAAATTTCCTCATGAATAGTAGTTGCTTCATCAATTTCAAGAACATAATTTTTAAGAACATACTCTTTATTCTCATAGTGAAGTGTCATCTTCAAATTACGCATCCATACCATGTAGTTTGGACCAATATGCTTGTCTTTTGACATAATTGACAATAGTGTAAAATTAAGTGTGGGTGGAGGAGGAGGATGAAGATCACCATTTTCTAACATCTAAAATAATAGATAAAGATTTTAGTTAGTTTATTCAATCCTTAATATTTTAACCCAATTTAATATCTAAGACTAGGATCCAAAAATATAATTGGAAATAGTAAGAGGGGTGTTGTAATCAAATTGTGAGTTTATTTAGGTAGGTAAACCACTTTCCTAATTCCAATCTCTATGACATTCCTAGATCTTTGGAGATTCATTAAACTATTCAATGACATATGTAATCTTAGATTATGCTCTTCGATTTGTGACTGGGTTGCCGAGAATCACAAACAAGATATGAATAACCATGCAAGCCCACATGACAACCCTGATCTCATTTATGCTCTCATATTAACGTGCCGGTTAACCACACATGCTCCATCAA
Source organism: Lactuca serriola (assembly GCF_051521515.1). NCBI lineage: Eukaryota > Viridiplantae > Streptophyta > Magnoliopsida > Asterales > Asteraceae > Lactuca > Lactuca serriola. The sequence goes on from NC_136410.1 coordinate 70,003,196, forward strand.
AAACCATAATTTTCGAGTTGGTGCCATCAATTTATCTTTGTAGTCCCAAATTAGTATGTCAGTTAACCACACACACTCCACTAATGACTTACAAAGAAAAATTGTGTGTTTTCATGGATTAGCATAGAATTTCATATTTTTCCTAAAGTGATGAGTAGGATTTTGTAGAATGTTGTAGTACTTATACATTATACTTTTTATGTAATTATTATCATATCAAACCCTTTCGGCTAACGACCTAAACAACATAAAGAAGCAGTGAGTGAAAAGGACACTCATTCAAATGTCATTTTATAGGTTATTTCCTTATACCTCTCTTATAATGCGGCTTTGTGAACGAGGCATACTCTTGATTCGACTGACATTTATGTTTTACATATAATATTATAACTCTTATGTATGTATGTATGCATGTATGTATTTATGTGTGTGTGTGTGTATATATATATATATATATATATATATATATATATATATATATATATATAAGGGAATATTTTAAAAACTTTTGAAAATATAAGGTTTAAATTTAATTATCTTGTAACCTTTAATTTTTTTATGGACCGTCAAATCTAATCTAATTCCAACCTAACACACTTAATTTCACCTATGTCCATAAACGACACTTGAACCCTCGACCAATTTAGATTTAAACTTAGATTTAATATTTATCTTTTAACTAAACTTTTAATTAATCTATATTAAATCTTTTTAAGGATTAATCATTATCTTAATTATCTTATAATTAAAAATTTTCATTTTATTACTTCCTTAATTTTCAAATTAGGATTTCACAATTATCTAGTGTTAATGTTCAGAATTCGGTTAATTAAAATAACTATTAAGCACTAATAACTATCTTATAGTTTGAAAAAGGCAAATTAATCTCATAATTATTCTAGGAGGTTCACCACGACGTGGCAGAGGACTCACCGCATCATGGCATCGATTTCATCGGTTTTGTTTTCCATTGCCATAACATGCACTGTTAACAAAAAAATCATAAGTATTAATACCAACGATGGGTTTTCTAGGTTACAACCTAAAGATTTTCACAACAAATTTTAATCATAAACACTTATGAGTACATGCAACCTAGAAAACAATTGTATTTTATGCAGTCATAGCAACATACTTTATGAAAGTAAATCCTATGCTATGAAAATCGAAAATCATGATACAAGAAAACATACATTTTGCAATAATTGAACGATACAAACTGTTCTCTGGTAGAGCTCCTTGGAAAACTAGCTCTAATAGTATGATAGCCTCTAATGTGTCACACCCAAAACCCTTGGAAACCTTCATACCGATATTTTGGAGAGATGGGAGAAGTGAAATCCAAATTCTTCTTGTTATGGGATGAGGGATCAGTTTTCCAAGGGTAATGACCGTTTATATAGATCCAAATAACCCTAAAACCCTAGATTTGAATATTAAAACAATAAAATTTTAATCTGATTCAAATACAGTTTCCTTATCTAATTCAGGAGACTTCTAGAACTCTTCCAAGCCCTCCTCAAAATCATCCGGTATAAGAAGGATCTAGAATTGTCTTTCTTGCTAAATTATTAAGCAATTGCAATTCAAACCATTCAACATTTAATTAATTATAATTAACTCAAAATTAATTCTAATTAATTTTGATTAAATCTTAATTAATTGTTAACTATTTCTAAATAATATATTAATTATATAATATATTAATAAATCATTTATCTCTCTCTTAAAATCAATCAAAGTCATTTCGTGGTTACGAGGGCAACACAAAAAAGACTTTACTTTTATTCGCTAAAAATATACCAATTTAGTTAAGACCTTTTTTAGACACCTAATCCAACAATTTATTTTTTGATAAATTTTATATCATAATAAATGACAATTTTATTGTATAGAAAATAAATGACCTACCATCTTCTACTCTACAAGCTACACATAATAAAACTTTGGGTTATACATAGGATATATGATGTTTGATGAGGTGACGACTAAGATGACGGTAAAGGTAGCATGCACACTACCCTGTGTAGGGGTGAACAAAAACGAACCACATCTAAAAATAATCAAAACACTATGTAAACCAAACCGATGATGCGATTTTTAATTTTCCAAAAACCATAATTTTTGGTGCATTTTTGTTTTTAATTTTCCAATAACCACAAATAACCAAACTATACCAAATTCAATATATTAAATAGCTATATAAAATATTTATTACTTAGTTATTAATAATATATATATATATATATATATATATATATATATATATATATATATATATATATAATTGAGGTCATCGAAATGAATATGGTTGAAGATAATCCTCTATTTTGAACTATATTCATTTGAAACCACCATAAGCTATAAACTTATCTTATTTAACTAGTATAATTAAAAAGACTCTTTCACTTATGATACTGTCAATCAAGGTTTTTTTTTACCTTATGATATTTAATCGGTATGTATGACATAATCATATATTAGATATATATGGTTCAATCGAGGAGGGGGGGCATGTATTCATATTGAACGAGAAAGAGGAAAACACGACTTTTAAAGATGTTGATTTGTATAAGCTAAATCAATTGTTGATAGTTTTCATTAAGTTTATGTAGACATTCTTAAATGATATTATAAAGAATATTAGTTCAATGAATATATACTCTTTTGGTTATATGAAAAATCTTAAAATTGATGTTGAATGTGAGTAAATAAGAGTTTGTTCATGTCTTTTTATTGTATGCATGTATTTTTAGTTTCATGAGAAAAAAGATATAAAAGTTGTATTTATTTTTTATTGTGTTTTATAAGTAAATTATTTATCTTAAATCATATTAAGTTGGGTTTTTAATATATTAAACTTCTTTAATGTTCTATTTTTAAATCTAACTATTTAACTTTTTAAAATAATATAATTAATTTCTTCGTTAAAATGTGTTGTTTTGTGTGGCAAAACACAATCGTTTTAATGACACAAATTTCGAAATATTGATATAACATACTTAATATTCTAATTTAAATATGTATTAAATATAAAACTTAAATCAAAATGTCAACTAAAATTACAAAAGAATTTAAAGAGTTACAAAATGTTAAATTTTTTTATTAAAGTAGCTTAAAAATAGTAAATAATGACAATAATCAAAAGTAATATTAAATTAAAAATAATATTGTTATCTTATAACAAAACTACTTTTGATAATTGAGTCAATCATATTGGTCGAAATAAAAAAGTTGGTCAAATAATTTATTTTAAAATTTAATAAACATAACAACATTTAATACTAACACTAAACTAAATAATGTATGTAATTTATTAACGTATCATCTGTATATAGAGATTGAGACAATTTTATTTTAATACATGGTTATCTAAATTAATTAACATACAAATAGTTAAAAATAACGCTAAATCAAAAGTTACATTCAATTTTTATTACATGGGTGGGATTTTTTTGATATTATATATGGTTATTATAGATATTTTAAATATATAGTTGTAACATTAAAATATAGTGTTTTACATAAAACAACATATTTAAATTACATAATTAAATATATCATTTTTAAAGATAGATTAAAAATTAGAATAATAAAAAAGTTTAATATATTAAAAATTCAACTTAATGTGGTTTAAGGATAAATGATTTATTTATGAAATAAAATAAAAAAACAAATAAAACTTTCATATCATTTTTAGTTGTATCTCGTGCAATGTTTGAATCAAGGTTCTAAATAACGTAAGGCGTGACTTGGCGGCAATGTCAAGCCTCAAGTTCTTTCGAGTCTTGACGAGCCACGTTGTTTGCAAGGCGTGACTTAAGGCGGAAATTTTGTATATAATTCATATTTTTATATGTATTTTCAACTATTATTTATTTTTATACATATATATATAAGTCAAGGCGGGGTTTTGGTAAAGCTTGGCGACACATACAAGTCTTGGAGCCTTGGCGTGTCATGGCGGAGCCATGACGAGCTTTTTAGAACCTTGGTTTGGATACTCGCCTAGTATATAATATAATAACTTAAGCTATTTGTTTGGTGGTGTTTCATAATGTCTTGAACTCTTGCAAATATGGTTTGGTTGTGTGTTAACTTTTAATATAAGCTATTAAAACTTGGCGTTTAGAAGATGTTAATTGTTAAGTACTTAATTTATTAGGTTGGTAGTGTTTTAAGTTATCTTATATCTTATGGGTTTTATATTGTTAAAACTAATAGTTTTTGAACTCTTAAAACCGCAAAAGTACCAAATCAATGCAGTTAAAAAGCGCACCAAACCTGCATGGTTAAACATCGTAACTACAACCGCATAACCGCACCACTATACTATCCGCACAATTCGGTTTCTAAAATTTAATAACCACATTTATGTTAGCGATTCGGTTTTGACCAATAATTGCATCAAACCACACCACACTCACCCATAGCCCTATGTGACATGGATGAACGTGGTTGATGCCACGACTAACCACTTATCTCTATTGTTTGATGCCTCTTCATGACTTGAGGATGGTGAGCATCATCTCCTTTCTTTATGTAATGGCGTGAAAGCAATTGTTGAAAGAGATGACTACATAAGGCGTGAAGACTATATACCTCACACCCTAACAATGCAAAACCTTACAAGTAAACGGCCATAAATTACGTTCCAAAATAGATGTTAATTAACAGATAACGAGATTTCACCCTTTTGGTGTTTGAGTGCATTCAAGAATGGTTAGAAATAAGATATACCTAAAATAAGAATGGTGGGTCCCACATATCTTGTTATGGTGACAAATGTGGGACATGGTTTCGTTAGAATCAATGGCTACAAGTCAAGATGTCCCTATCTTTACACATGACTTTATTGATTGGGATTTACATGCATGACACCATTAGAATGGGGTGGATCCATGTTCTACACTCCCTCTCATGTCTCTAGGTTTTTGTTCATTTTAATTATTTGAAAAAAAAAGTGTAATTGTTTTCATGGGAATTGATGGTAAATGTTAGGGTAAATATTATAAAAGTCTTAAATTTTTAACCCATAATTGGAAAAAACCATAATATTTTTTTTATTGTTATGACCACAACTTTTTTACAGAATTATTACCCATTTAACGAGTTTTATGGTTAACTTGGTTAATCTTTTTTGCAAAATCAGTCCTAAAATATTCAAATTTAGTCCCTGAAGTTTGCAAAAAATTACTCCACATGAATTTTTAACTTTATTTTTCGTTTTTTGTATACTTTATTTATTTTCGGTTTTTGTTATAAATATATATACATTTTTATTTGCTTTTTCTATATATTTTATTTATTTTCATTTTTTAACTTTATTTTTCAATAATTTGATTTTTTTACCTTTTATACCTTTTGTTTTCTATTTTATAGTGTATATATAGAGTATATTAGAGTTATTTTTTTAGTTTTTTTTCATATTTCTTTTCGTATTATATTTTAATTTTTTCATCTTTATATTTTTTTCTTATTTGTTTTCCAATTTAATCATTAAAGAGGTGGTGTATTAAGTTTTATGCATGGAGTTTTGTACGTTATTAAGGCATAAATAGAGAAATATTCACCAGAACTTGAACTTCACATATATATATATATATATATATATATATATATATATATATATATATATATATATTTACGGATAACATTCGCATAATTAGCACAAAAGAAATGACAGTAGTAATGGTTTAGGATTGAAGAAAGGTGCATGGAGTGCACATGAAGATAAGCTTCTCAAGGATTATATTTTTTTCTTAATTGGAAAACAAATAAGAAAAAAAATAAAAAGATGAAAAAATTAAAATATAATACGAAAAGAAATATGAAAAAAACAAAAAAAAAAAAAAAAAAAAAAAAAAAAAAAAAACTCTAATATACTCTATATATACACTATAAAATAGAAAACAAAAGGTAAAAAGGTAAATAAAGCAAATTGAGGAAAAATAGTTAAAAAATGAAATAAATAAAGTATATACAAAAAAGAAAATAAAAAATGTATATATATTTATAAAAAAAAAACCGAAAATAGATAAAGTGTACAAAAAACGAAAAATAAAGTTAAAAAATCATGTGGTGTAATTTTTTGCAAACCTCAGGGACTAAATATGAACATTTTAGGATTGATTTTGCAAAAAATTTAACCAAGTTAACCATAAAACTGGTTAAGTGGGCTAGAGTAATAATTCTGTTAAAAAATTGTGGCCATAGCAATAATAGAAAAAAAATATTAGGGTTTTTTCCAACTACGAATTAAAAATTTAGGGCTTTTATAATATTAACCCTAAACGTTACATGTAAATGAAAAAAGTTTCTGATTATTTGATGAGAAAAATCAAATATGGATTGTATTATTTGAGTTTTATAAGATTCATATAAGAAGTAGTAAATTCCAGATCTAATACGAATAAACCAAATTATATTGGATTCTTGTATATAAAAATGAAATTTATTCGGTACCTTAATTAATCCTGAAAACGTGTAGCATTTATCGATCAAGTGTTTTATACTTCGATTTACCTTAATAGCAAGACATGATCCTATGAATTGATATAACAATGAATTTTAAGCTGTCGTGTGAATAAAAGGTAGGAAATAATAACATTCAACGATTAAAATGAGTGGAATTTCAAATTTTATGTACTTAATTAAATGAGTAGGAAAAGAAAAGAAACGAAGAGGGAGGTGGAGCTTTTCAACCATACGCTTCCATGGCCATGCTTCGGTTGTATTGGTAAAGACCATTGCTATAGAATAAGGAAAATTAAGATATTCATATTTTCTTGTATATTTTCCATAGACTATCTCTGTATTAAGGAAATGTGAAAATTTTAATATAATTAATGAATATCTTAACCATCATTTAGAGTGGCTAAACTTAAATAAAGAGTTTTCAAGTTCCTTACCGGTATAAGTTAAAATGAGTGTTTAGATAGCAGTTTTTTAAAAACAGCTATAAGCTGTGTGGAACCATAGATAAACCATTTTTGATAAGTTACACCCTCCTAACTTATCAAAACTCCTTATAACTTATAGTTGTTACCCCTCTACGAAACCCTTTTTGGTCATTTTGCCAAACATTAATAAATGTTTATCAACTTATAGCGTTTTGACATCATATAAATTAATCCAAAGACTTTTTTAAAACTCTGTTTTAATACTGTTATAAGTTCATAAGTTAATAAGTTCAAAAAACACTTATCATTTCAAATAAGCATTCACAAACACCCCCTAACACTTTATAGCGTTTTGACATCATATAAATTAATCCAAAGACTTTTTTCTTCCGGATGTCTATGATTTATTTTGTTTCGGTATTCACCCCTTCCAGAGATGGAATTACTATAATGTTTTTATCCTTTTTTCATAATTTATTTATTATTTGTTAATAAATAATAATTCTAGAAAATCAGTATAAACCTAGCTTGCGGTATGTTGTTTATCAAGTTGTTTTTTTCTTAAGTTACGTTTGGAAGGATTTTGAGAGGATCGTGGCCCGACAACTTGATGATCGCAATGCATGTCACGTCAATAAGTCATGACGCAACTATCTATTGGTCGCGATGCATGGACGCAATCAGCCCAATCCCTAATCTCATACCTTAGGCCCTATATAAAAACACTAACTCCTAGGGTTCATCACTTTCAACCTCCTTTTCCCCATAGAGTGAATACTAGCCATTCTAAGTGCTCTTGAATAGGTTTGAAGGTCCTTGCGCCTTTGGTATGATCATTGTAGAAGGAGGACTGAGTTTTGGTTTAAGAATGTGCATTATCCAGAGAAGATTTGTCATCTTGTTTCACTTCTAGACCCTTCGAAGGTATAGAGCTTCCACCTTTATGGCTTTTAGCTCATCAATATTGATATTATGTCCTTTTTGGTCCCTTGGATGGATGTTTTTGGAGTTAGAGCAACTCCAGAACCCTAGAAGTATGTTAAGATGATTTCTAGACTTAGGATGACAGAAAAAGAGGGCATGCATGGGGTCCCTTTTGAGCCATGAATAAGTTCTTATCCATTAAGGACCATTTATGAGTTAGATTTTGATTGGGGCATAAATCTAGACAAAGTTGGAAAGCTTATCCATTAAGTCCCTTGTGAGATTCAGATATGCAAGTTTAAGCCTTGGTTTGAGAGAATTAATTACTTAACAAGAAGGAGGTTTCTTCTTAAAAATCACGACGCAACCAAGAAGAGGTCATGACGCAAGTCTGGGAAAGGAATCACAAATGTTTTTATCGCCACATGATCGTGGCACGACCAATAGGTGGGTCACTATGCATTGACCGTTGGTTGTTGAATTTTGACATGTTTGACTTTTGTTCAAACTTTGAAGGTTTAAGTTATAGACTAAGGTTTTTCATGTGTATAACTTAGGTGGTGCATGTAGCTGATTAATTTGAGGAGTCGAGTGAGTGTGTTTTGAGCTCTTCAGATTGAAGTGAGTTTTTTTTTTTGTTTACTATTTACATCATTCTTGTATCCATTATGTGTAGGATGCATGTGTAATGCTGTGCTATGATTATATACTTAGCTAAACTAATGGAATTTTGTTGTTTTTTGTATGTGAGTGTTACATGCTTTGTATACGATGATGGTGATACTAGTGTTGTGAAAAACTATCATGAAAGTGGTCGTTGACAAATCTCACGAAAGTGGTTATGAGTACTTATCAAGAAAATGGGTTGTGGTGTCTGTAATTGTGTGCATAGTAGTAACTATGACATATATGGTATTTTGGGGAACTTACTAATATTTGTGCTTATGATTTTAAGCTAATTGTTTTTAGGTAGTTCTTCTGACAAAGGGAAGGAGCCATTGTGACTGTATCACATCCGCATCGATGATGATTTTATGATTTAGATTTCTATTAATTTTGTGATGATTTTGATACACTTTAATGATATAGTTTGGCGATGTCAAAAGAATTTGTTATCTTGGCTTTTTATCGAGAAATGGTCTTAGATGTTTGACTTATGTTTTTTAAATGAAAATTTTGTTTTGAAAAATTAGGACATTAAAAGTTGGTATCAGAGCCTTTTTTTAGGGCTGTGGATTGTAAAATCCCGACTTCCAGGTATACGATTTATTTATTGAAAGGAAAAAATCCCCTTTGAACTCGTCGAATTAATGGCCCCAACTCGACGTGCAGAAGGCTCTTGAGCCGCAAACTTTTTGGGACCAACTCGACGAGTTAGTAAAGAAGAACTCGGCGAGTTGGTAAAGAAGAACTCGACGAGTTGGCGGTTGGATGAGAAACCCTAAATTTTAGGGTTTGCACCCTATATAATCCGCTTAAGTCTTTGAGGTTGATCTCTTATCAGCCTCCCAAACCCTAATATCGACCTTGTGAGCCCTAATCTTCATTTCTTCTCATATTGTGAGTTAGTGTGGCATTTTAGAGCAAACAAGGAGAAGATTATGAAAAAGAAGTAAGGATCTAGCAAGCAAAGCCTTTGGTTTCTAGCTTGACACTCTTGTGGATTGTTGTGAGTATTCAAGACCTGCTTTTTATCTTTATGTGTAGCTATATCTCAAGTTTTTGCCATTTTCCCTCTTTATTCTTGGTTGTTGCATGCATAGGCTTCATAAAGGTTGCAACTTTATGAATCTCCAGGGTAAGATGGCCTCATAGTGGGTTAGATCTGGGTTTTTGTCAAGATTTGATGCAATGCATGGATTTTAAGACATATTGTTCCCTTTTTGGCCCATTTTGGCTTCAAGACATGTGTTGGACATGTATGTTTATAAAGCATCAATATTTGGGACATTTTTGAGGTGAGGACCTCTTCTCAAAAGGATGGGTTCCAGATCTCTAGGGATTTGGGCTTAATCGTTTAAGCCTTTGAGTTTCAAACCTTGGATAAGAGCCTTTGAGCATTTACAGTAGTCCCAAAGGATAAAGTTGGAAACTTTATCCTTTAAGACACATTTGGAGTTCAGATCTGAGCCTTAGAGTCCCTGGAATCGATGGATCCTCCGAATGTGTTTAATAGGGGGAAAACTTGTCAAGTTGTCCAGCCAACTCTACGAGTTGGCTAGGGTTTTCTCGACTTTCCGAGTTCTAAGGGAACTCAACGAGTTGCTAAGTACACTCGACAAGTTGGGTCAACATGGACTATTGACCTTGACCGTGGACCTCGACTTTGACCAAGTTTGACTTTGAGAGCATTTTGGGTATTTCAGGATTTTGATAGAAATGGTCACATGTTGGTTGTAGGCATTCGAATCAGGAGCTGAGATTTGAGATTTGGATCTTATCAGTCAGTGCTGCTTGTGAGGTGAGTTTCCTCACCATATTCATGGGTTGAAGGCACCAATGTCGGCCCTTTTTTGGATGGTTATCCTGGTTATCTTAGGATGCTAATATGCTGTTACAATATATTAGATTAGTATCCTAATAGATAGGATGATGTTATGCTTATTGATATGTATGATATGTGCTTTCCTGTTAATTGATTATGCATTTATGAATTATGTATATGTCGACATGTGTGTATGTGTGGTTGGGTTAAGGTGGCCCAACTTTGTGCTGAAGGCCAACAGAACAAGGGTGGTCCGGATAAACTATAGGCATGCGAGGCAGTCCAGTCAGGCCGAAGGAACGACGAGCGGTCCGAATAGACTGTAGGCCCTGCGAGATTGTCCAGTCATGTCGAAGGCTCGAGAGCAGTCCAGTCAGACTAAAGGCTCATATCTGCATGTTGTTGTTGATTATGTTTATGTCTTGGTATTTTGAGGAAGACTCACTAAGCTTTGGGCTTATAGTTTTTGGTTGTGTTTCAGGTACTTCAGATGATCGTGGATAGGCGAAGGCTTGATCATGCACCTCCTCGTATTTCATGTTAGGATTTCTGGGAAAAACTCTGATGTAAAACCTATTTAAAAACAATATATAATAAATGATGGTTTTTGGATTTATGTAAAAGTTTTAAAATTTTCAAAATTTTACGGATGTTACAAATTGGTATCAGAGCCTTGGTTTGAGTGAATTGGAGGAAAACTCGTGTGAATCCAGTCTCAAACTAAGGAAAAGATTTTCAAAATGATTTTCAAATGACTTTAGAAATACTAAAGGAGGATGTGATGTGTACGATCAGCCGGAGCCAGTAAGTAGACCCCAAAATTTCATGCTATTATTTGATATTGTGATATGTGAGAAGATCATGCTAGTGATAGGCTAGGGATCTACATGGCTTGCATTATAGAATTTCCTGATTATATGATGCCCTACTAGCCTCGGGCCTTTTCTTTTATGAAATTGACATCATTATTATGTTGGGTTTTGAGCACTATAACGCTCCTATGGTGCACATGCAACACTAGATGCTTTAAATCTATGTTTTTATCTAATTACACATGCATATTTTCAATTTTCCAAAGCATACATTCTTACTAGCATACAAATTGACATTTGAGCAATACAACTAGTTAGATGACTTACCTCTTAGAAGGATTTGTAGTTCTTGACTTTTGAAAGCTTGAGCACCTCAAGTGTGATGCCTCTAATGGTTCACAAACACCAATATGCAAGAGGAGGCTTGAGAGAATAAGTTACTTAGCACAAAACAATATCAAACTACTTAGAATGATGGTGTGTATGTATGTATGTTTTTGTAACCGATTTTGGTCATGAGGGTGTGCTTTTATAGTGTAGCAAATGCTAGGGTTACACCTTGTAAACCTTAATAACCTTTCATATTACTTGGGCTCCATGGATTAAACCTCCTTGGACTATCCATGGACTATCTCATTGGTTTTGCCCATCCTAAATAACCATGGATCATTAGCCCACACTATAAGAATTATTGATTTACACAATCATTCCTCATATATTTAATTAGTCTCTTTTGATCACAAAATTAATTCCAAATTAATTCTTGATCAATACTAATTAAATAATATGATTTCATATTAATATATTATACTTGTAATAAATCATAAATAACCTTATTCTCCAAAGTCCATCCTATCAAATTGCACTGGTAAAGGCAACCCAAAAGGACCATGCTATAATCGGGTCAAGTACATCCCAATTATAGTTATGGGCTTAGACACCAAATCCAACATACTATAGTTGCTTAGTCTATGCATCCTGGTTATATGTAACTAGATCTTATAGCCTGAGAATTTTTGGTTTGGCTTTATTTCCTATTCTTGTTTGATGAAGGGCTTAGGGTAGGATCATATATTCGGATGTCTATATGGTCCAGTGTTATGTATGGTTAGCATACATGAGTGCTACAGAGTTGGTTGAAGTTTCATGTATGAGTTGTGAGGGGCCAGTCGATCAGTAGTGAAATGTTTATTTTTCCTCTTAGATTGAGGACTATGCGTTCGTTTATGCTTGAGTATTATTAGGGTGTTGTGATGGTCCTTGAGACAAACACAGGTAGGTGTGGAAGGTAGTATGGGCCCGTACTATTGAAAGCACAGGACCCGTATGTGTAGCAAGGAAGTCACAACCCCTAGGGTTTCGTTGGGAGTTGGTTCCCCGTTATTTATGTGGATTATCTGATATCTTCCTGGTGTATTTTCAGTATGGTGGTTACGAGACGATTCGAGACCGGATCTGGGTCAAGACCGGGAGCTGGCAGTCAGGATGGGCCAGCATTGACAAAGGACCATGTTAGGGAGATCATCCGTGAGAAGGTGGTAGCTATAGTTTGGGGTCAGATTCTGGAGATGTTCGGGTCTATCAAGACCACGGTGATGGAGTTCTTTGATGGTCGCTACACAGCCATCGTTGAGACGGCTGCTACTGCAGCCTCTGCAGCCTTGGCGGCTGCAGGTGCTGAATTATGACGGTCTTTTCAGCATCGGGACTTCGATAATACAAAACCCCAAACTTTTGATGGAGTTCAGGACCCGATTGTGGCCATGAGGTGGCTATATGATGTGGAAGGATACTTCTTCACTTGTTCATGCCCTGTTCACCATAGGGTCAGGTGCACTTTGAACCTCTTGAGGTTCGGAGCGAAGGATTGGGGGAGACTCGTTAGAGGATCATACTCTGATGAGCAGAGGGCTGGAGTATCTTGGGATATGTTTCACACTCGCTATATTCCTCAGGTCGAGCGGGAGATGTTGGCTCAGGAGTTTTCAGACCTAAGGCAGGTATCGGAGTCGGTGATGGAAATCACCCGGATGTTTACTGAGAGGGCGATGTTTTTGCCCTGAGTTTGCTTTAGAGCATGCTCAGATGACATGTTATCTGAGCATGCTCAAAACGGACATCAGACAGTTTGTTTCTACTTGGCGGTGTGATACTTTGCTGGAGTTACGGGAGGCCTCCACGCGACGTGAGCTTGAGATTGAATTGCAGTTGAGAGAGCAGCGACAAGCCCCAGCACAGTCGCAGCCGGCGCCTAAGCGATTCAAGGCCGCCAATTCTAGGTCTGGAGGTCAGCGCGGCCACACTTTTGGGAGTACGGGAAGGTTCATGTCGGAGCATGCCGATCTGGTAATAGGTGCCACAATTGTGGCAAGGAGGGGAACTATGTGAGGGATTGCCACCAGTCCGCCCCGGTTCCGAGTATGAGCATTTGTTACCATTGTGATCAGGTTGGCCACGTGAAGGTCAACTGTCCGTTGCTCGCCGAATGTCAGCACAGGCTCCTACGTCACCTATATTCAGGATCACTGATGGGAGTCAGGGCAGGGCGGAGCCCCCGAGGGCTCGAGGTCGTGCTTTCCATCTCACTACCGAGCAGGCCAAAACAGCACCAGATGTTGTGACTAGTATGTTTCTATCCCATATCTTATTGATTATGTTTATTTAATGCTCATATGTTTATACCTATGTTAGGTACGTTCCTAGTGAACTCCTTGCTTGTTTAGTGTTGTTTGAGTCAGGTGCGAGTCGGTCTTTTGTTTCTTGGTCCTTCAGTAGAGAGTTTGCTTTGCCCATGGGGTAGTTGGAGTATTCGTTGTGAGTTTCTATCGCCAACGAACACGGGGTATCTTCTTCTTCGGTTTATCAGGGATGTGTTCTAGATATCTTCGGGGTGTCCTTTCTGATTGATTTGATTCCAATTCCTATGGGCGATGTCTATGTGATCATGGGTATGGATTGCCTGAGCCGTTTTGGTGCCATGATCGACAGCAAGGGCCAGCGAGTGGTAGTTTGAACCCCTAGTGGGGGAAAACTTGTTATTTATGGAGAGGGCACCAGATTGGGTTCAGGGTTATGTTTGTCCGCTGGGGCTCTAAAGTACATTTAGTGCGGGGGTGCAGGTTATTTGGCTTATGTAGTGGATATGCGGGTTGGAGATTAGGTCTCAGTTGTGGATGTTCTGGTTGTCATGGAATTCATTGTTGTGTTCCCAGAGGAGTTAACCAGTGTGACTTCTTAGAGGTAGTTCGAGTTCAGGATCGACCTTGTGCCAGGTGCGGCCCCTATTGCCAAGGCGTCGTACCAATTGGCACCGCCTGATATGCAGGAGCTATCATCTTAGTTGTAGGAGCTGTTACGCAAGCAGTTTATCCATCCGAGCAGTTCTCTGTGGGGAGCGCCGATTCTTTTTGTGAAAAAGAAGGATGGTTCACACCGGATGTGCATCGATTATAGGGAGCTGAACAATTTGACGGTGAAGAACCGTTATCCCCTTCCGGGGATTGATGATCTTTTTGATCAGTTGCAGCAAGCATCTTGGTTCTCTAAGGTAGATCTGTGGTCTGGGTACCATCAGGTCAGCATGATGGAGGAGTATGTAGAGAAGACCGCGTTACAAACTCATTATGGGCATTACGAGTTCGTGGTGATGCCTTTTAGGCTCACCAATGCGCCAGCAGTATTTATGGATTTGATGAATCGAGTATACAGGCCAATGCTCGATCGCTCGGTTATTCTGTTCATTGATGATATATTGGTGTATTACAAGACCAGAGAGTAGCATGAGGAGCATCTTCGCGAGCTCCTAGGGGTTTTGAAGTGAGAACGGCTTTATGCTAAGTTCTCGAAGTGCAAGTTTTGGTTGCGAGAGATTCAGTTCCTTGGACACCTCGTTAACCAGGATGAGATTTTGGTCGATCCGTCCAAAATCGAGGCGGTGATGTAGTGGGAGGTCCCGAAGTCCCCCTCGGATATCAAGAGTTTTGTGGGTTTGGCAAGGTACTACCGGAGATTGATTCGGGATTTATCCAAGATTGCAGTACCACTCACTCGTCTGACAAGGAAGGGGTGGATTTCCTATGGGGCCCAAAGCAGCAGTCAACTTTTGAGACCCTTCGGCAGAGACTTTGCGAGGCCCCATTCTTGACCCTCCCAGAGGGGATTGAGGATTTTGTGGTCTTCTGTGATGCATCCTTCACCAGTTTGGGAGCAGTCCTCATGCAGAGGGGACCAGTGTTAGTGTATGCTTCACAGCAGTTGAA
The DNA here is from genome assembly GCF_051521515.1 of Lactuca serriola. NCBI lineage: Eukaryota > Viridiplantae > Streptophyta > Magnoliopsida > Asterales > Asteraceae > Lactuca > Lactuca serriola. The sequence continues at coordinate 70,018,578 of NC_136410.1, forward strand.
GCCGCATGATACGAGATATCCCATGCACGATCTTGATTTGGGTGCGGTGGTTTTCACTCTCAAGATTTGGAGGCATTATCTTTATGGGGTCCGCGATACTATCTATACAGATCACAAGAGTTTGAGACATATCATGGATCAGCCAAACCTGAACATGAGGCAACGCAGGTGGCTGGACGTGGTCAAGGATTATGGTTGTGAGATCCTTTACCATCCGGGTAAAGCGAACATGGTAGCGAAAGCCCTGAGCTGCAAGTCGGTTGGACCTTCTGTTGAGGTGGCATGTATGAGGATATCCATGGACTCTCCACTTGTGGGTTGGATCAGGGAGGCTCGGACTAAGGGTGTCCGAGAGGAGAAGTGGAAGATTGAGAGGATCAGGGGTGAGATCACCAGATTTGTGTCGGACAACTGTGGTTTGTTGACCCGTTGTGGTCGGGTGTGGGTTCCTGTGTCTAGTGGGGTCAGACTAATATTGTTGGAGGAGGCTTATAAGTCTTGCTTTTTATCCATTCGGGGGCCACCAAGATGTATCGGGATCTGAGATTGAGTTATTGGTGGACGTACATGAAGAGAGAGATCGCTTGGTACGTTGAGAGGTGCTTGACCTGCAGGATGGTCAAGATCGAGCGTTAGAGGCCGCATGGCAAGCTGTAGCCTCTGGAGGTTCCCATGTGGAAATGAGAGCAGATTTCGATGGATTTTATCACCAAGTTTCCAAATATGGAAAGGGGTTTTGATGCTATTTGGGTCATCATGGATCGATTAACCAGGAGTGCCCGTTTTATGGCCATTCGAGAGAGTTTGTCGGCCGAGAAAATTGGCCGATGTGTATATCTGCGAGATCGTTTCTCTCCATGGGGTTCCGGTCTCTATTGTTTCAGATGGAATTTCCATGAGAAACTAGGCACGAGACTGCATTTCAGCACAACTTATCATTCGCAGACCGACGGCTAGAGTGAGTGGACCATTTAGACTCTCGAGGATATGTTACGTGTCCATGTTATTGATTTTCGTGGGATCCGTGACTCCTACCTACCTCTTGCAGAGTTCTCCTACAACAATAGTTTCCACTCCAGTATTGGCACCCCACCTTTTGAGATTATGTATGTGCGGAGATGTCGTACCCCAGTCTGTTGGGGAAAAGTTGGCCACAAGGTCATGGATCAGATCGAGGTGGTTCTGCACACTATAGAGTTGATTCAGCAGATCAGGAAGCCATTGCAGACTACTCAGAGTCGGCAGAAGAGTTATGCCAACCTGCGCCGATCTGAGTTGGAGTTTCAGGTCGGTGACATGGTGTTGTTGAAGGTCTCACCCTGAAAGGGTGTGATTTCGGTTTTCATGTTCGGCCACCAATAAAGTTTCTTGAGGTCCAGGTACATCTTGTCTGAACCGGGATGAACGGAGTATCGAGTCTTGTGAGCCTCGTTTATGACAACATCTCTGAATCCACCGAACTTTAATGTCCAGATCCAATCCATGAGATAACAAGCTCCATCATTCTTGACCTCCATATTTTTATCCATTCCTCTCAAGGATTCTTTGGAGACATTTTTAGGTTTCAAGGCTTCCAGTCTAGCCTCTTTGATGAGGGTGGATAGGTGTGAATGGATAGTTATGGTCAACGAATTTACTCGACGACCTGAGTATTCTTTTCGGCTGAGGGCATCTGCTACTACGTCATCCATATTACACATTCGTAATCATTGAGTAGCTCCACCCATCGACATTGTCTCATGTTGAGTTTCTTTTGCTCGAAGATGTTCTGGAGACTTTTGTGATCTGTGAAGATTGCACAATCTGTGCTATAAAGATAGTGTCTCCAGATTTTTAAAGCAAACACCACGACTCGTAATTCGAGGTCATTTGTGGTGTAGTTAACTTCGTGAGTCTTAAGTTGTCTCGAGGAATAGGCAATGACCTTTCCTCGTTGCATGATCACGCATCCCAAACCTTGCTTGGATGCGTCACAGTAGACCACAAAGTCATTGGTTCCTTCTGGAAGTGATAAGTTAAAAATTAACTTGAAGATCGATTAGATCTTTAAAAAAGGTAAAGTAATGAAATAGAAAATAATATGAACACAAGAATGGATCAAAGATGTCGAATGATTAAACAACAATCCTCAGCAGAGCTCGATAAAGAACTTCTACTGTAGAGGATTAAAGGGTTTACAAGAACGATAAAGAAATCTGTAAAGCTATCGTAACGCTATCCATCGTATTCTAGATCGTTTTTCAATCGTTAACCTAATATGCATGCAAGCACATTATTATATACTAAACCCTATCAGCTCACGGTTGGACAGGCCCAAACCGGAGTTACAAAACTTGGACTATTAACCGAGCCCAATAGACGCTATACAAATAAATCTGCTACCCAACAATCCCCCCCTTTGCGTCAAATTGGAGCGAGATCATTACTTCTTGCTTGGGCCAGCAGCAGCAGGAACCTTCTTCTTTACAGTCTGAAACAGACGAGAAATAAGGGCGAGGATCGTCTGTCTGAATCGGATGTACCACTGAATCATGTCGTCAAAGTATTTGATATCATCCGCTGTATTTTCTTTGCACCTGTGGATGATCCCCAGCACATGCTCAAGGCAAAGAGACATTTTTGTCCTTCACTCCTAGTGAACATGACCGAGTTTCGCCTTGGTTCAATCTTTCCCATCTTCATCTGGTTTAGATCACTGGCCGAGCCAACAGGAGAGATCTTCGGTTTCTTCTTGAAGACAGTTGCAATCTCCTGATCCATCAGGGCGACCTCCATGATATAGCACACCAACATCCTTTTGAGATGGTCGATGATCGGACCATATTCAGCTTCATTAGTCAGAAGGATGTTGTGCAGAACGATCCAGTCATGGGGGTTGAGGTTCGGTAGATCTGCTAAAGAGATGAGATGTTCGGTTTTTGCAGATCCTCTGATCACCCTGAACCGAACGTTGATAAATCTCCCTTCAGTGTATGGCTTCAGAACCCGAACGTTGATGATCTTCTGAGCGCTCCAGGTTTGGTACTGTGGTTGAGCGGCCTTCAGATAGAATTCAATCAATTCCCGATCAACCTCCGGATGAGGATGAGGGACCTCGGCAACGTTGACGAAGGCGTGAAAGATGAACGCCTTTCGGGTTAAGGGCATGTCGAACTGCGAGTCGACAGAGTTGTAGCAGTCAAAGGAGATTACCGGTTCGAGCCATAAGATACTCGGAGTATCAATTTCCTCCTTTATCATCCTCTCTCGAGTCCAAGCAGGGAAAAGAGTCTTCCTGCTCTCGAGGAGGTCGTGGGCTTCTTTTTGTTTGTGTTCAGCTTCTTCAGCTTCTCTCGCCACACGAACGTTATCATCTTCAACATTGCGACGACTTTTGCGTTTCAGCAAATCGGCAATGGTTTCGTTGTCTTCTTCCTCTTCATCCTCATCAAGTTTCTTGCCTTTATCCTTCACACCCGAACCGGAGGCTTGGCCTGTAGGAGGAGGTTCGGTTGTGTGAGTTGCCTTTGAGGAAGGAGGTGGTTGCGATCCGGACTCCTTTTCTCCCCCTTGTTTCGGAGTGGACACGAAACTAGGTAGCCCTTCAATTTTACTGAGCAGATCCAGGGCAGGAGCGAGTTTTTCGGCAAGGGTTCGCTGCATAGAATGGTTCAGGATTGGATCGTGCGCTTCGAGAATGTTGGATATAGCTGAGTGTACATCCGAAACACACATCCTGATTACCTCCCGTTCGGATCGAAGAGCGTCAAGTTGTTGCTGAGAGTTTGAAAACTGAGCAATCTTGACCTTGAGGGCGGTGGTCTTACTTGCTAGAACGTCCATCAACGAGTTTTTGGCGGCCAGATCCTCTTGGAGTTTAGATAGGTGCTCGTCGATAGAGGCACGAAGGGCCGAGTTGTCGTCACTGATCGATTGGGGAAGGGTGGCAAATGACTTCAACTCCGTGGAGACAAACATGGCCCACTGTTGAACAATTGGTTCCAACGTTGTCTTGGTAGCATCGGCACTCTCCTGTAAAGATTGTAACAGGGTAGAGGCGTCAGAGAATAGTTTATCGACTTTTTCGGTCGCAGCCTCACAAGCTTTCGTCGAGGCATCTATGGCGGCGGTGGCAGAAGCGACCGAATCTTGCTGAGCCCTAGAGAAGGCATCAACAATCTTCTGAAGAGCAGCTTCAGAGAGAGATGATTGAGAGTTGGAGGAGGAAGCAATGAGCAAGTCGACCTTCTCATGCAGCTCCTTAAGGTGCTTCTTTGTAACTGGAGCATCCTCATCATCGTCGCTTTGCACCTGAAACGGACTGTAATAGACCGAATCAAATGTCATGTTCTCCCCGCCAAGGAATGGGTTATCTCCGTCAGAGGCATGACCGGGAGATGGTGGTGGTGGTGAAGCTGGTGGTGGTTCGGTTGTATGGGTGGGTTCTGGTTGGGTTGTTTCGGGTGTAGGGGTAGGTGTAGGTGTAGGTTCGGTTTGTTTTTGAGTAGGGGTGGGTTCGGGTGGTTGTTGGGTTTCGGTTGTGTGTATGGGTTCGGTTACTGGCGGTGGTTCGGGTGCATCGGTATGAACCCCCGTATCAGATACGTTGGTTGCAACCTTTGCAGTAGCTGTTGTTGTTGCATCGGTGAAAATGGGTGGTGGTATAGTGAATGAGGTTTTAGGAATGTTGGTAGAGGGGTTTATGGTGGGAATGGAAGTAGGAATTGTTTGAGTAGGAGAGGGAAGTGGAGAAGTATGGATTTGCATGTCAGGGGTAGGTGATCTGGGTGGTGTGTTACCCCTTGGAGGTGTGTTGCCTCTTGGAGAGTCGTCCGAATCCGAACTCTCACCCTCCGACTCACTGGAAGAGGAAGCGATAATGAGCTTTCGCTTTGGTTGAGTCTTTCGCCTCTTCTGTTGCGGGGACTGAGCAGCTTTAGTAGCTTTCCTCTTTTTAGGAGAAGGGCCTTTAGCCCCTTTCGCCACTTGCTTCCCTTTATCTGCCTTTTTGCCTCTCGAAACAGGCTTATCGGCATCATGAATGGACTTGAGCATCTCCGGCGTGAGATCCCTCGGACCAGACCTCTTGAACTCCTTGTAGGTCCGGATGATCCTGCTGTCAGCTGGAACATCAGCGTACATGGTCTCCGGGATAGAACCATTGAAAGGGAACTTCGATGCATCTGAGACGATAATCTTCGTGGTATGGAAAGTACCAATCGAAGACATCGATGCGCCGGCAACAGTAGGGACATCGTTCTTATCCATTGCCCACTTAGTAATGAGGGTCCAAAACCTGGCATACGACACCTCAGAATGTCGTGAAGAAGAAGATAAACTCTGGATGAGTTGTTGCCAGAGAACCAACCCATAGTCGACGTTGATGCCATTGTAAACTCCATACAGAATGGACATGAAGAGTCGACTGGAGCCATCTGAACTTGAGCTCCGTTCTGAAAGACCCTTGAAAAGGACAGTGAACATGCCGTTCCACTGTGGCGGCAAACACGACTTTTTAAACTTGGCGACGGAGCTTAGCACCTCCGTGTACCCCATATTGTAGAACATACTGAAGAGGTGCCCCAACGGAATTGTCTCTGGATTAACCCTTGAAGGGTCAGCTGCAAACCCTAGCAATGAGCCAAATCGTTGCTTGGAAATAGAGGCTTTGTGATCAGAAACCTCGAAGAAGATCCTATCGACCGCTTTATCATAATGTGCAGTCGCATAAATCTGCGATAAAAGCTCCATGGGCACTGATTCCACCCTTGAAAGTGCAGGTGCTATTGGTGAATACTTCAGGCACTCGATGATTGGGGACATGTAGGAGTCATATGCCTGAGGGGTTAAATCGATTACCAAACACTGTTGAGGGCGAATGGGAAGGATGTGGGAAGTAGCGTGAACGGAGGATGATTCTGCCATTGTTGAAGTTAGGAAGAGGATGATGAACAGTAAGGTTTCAGGGAATTTTTGCTCTCTTGGGAATTTTGATGCAGTAAAGAGGTAAAAGGGAGATGATGTCGCCTTTTATACTGGGGTTTAAGGAGAGAGAAATATCTTCCCAAATCTTCTATCGAAATACGAAAGGTTTTCCCGGAATTTGACTGATGCGTGACAGTTAAGGTAAGCGATGATCACGCATGAGAGAGAGTGTCAGATTCCTTGGAACACGCCTCTCATCAAGCGCCGTTTATGGTAAACCGTTTCAAATTCACACGCGCCTTTCTGTGCCAGAGAGGAACCGTTTCAAATTCATACACGCGTCCGCGTCGTCAGTTAGAGATTGGACGCTTCAAATTCGCATGCATTCCCTTTTTACCGCCGGTTGAAATTAAATCAATTAGACTCCTGCCTGAGTCAGCAACCCTTCATCTTATCCTTGTAACGGCATCTTTTGAATAATACGCCCACGTGGATTAATTTTGACCACGTCTTTATAATTAATCACCGATCCAATGAAAAGGCCTGTAATTATTAGAACCAGAATTTTGGAAAATCAAAGATTTTCGTGCTAAGGGTGTAAAAAGAAAAGAAATAAAGCAAATCCTTTTAGGAATAAATGTGATGTCATTAATGACACGAAACAAATGATCCCGGGCACGAATCTCTTCCTTCAAAGTCAAGAGAGACCTTAAAGTGTTAGTGTGGTTTCCCGTTGAATAACGATCAAACACTTATTAAGAAGTGTTGAAAGGCTTCTTTTAATTAGGCTCCTCAAGGTGGCTTTAGCTTTGATTCAACAGTCCTAATCTTGAAATAAGATAGAAAGTGAACAAAGTACTTGTGAGACCGGTGTAGTCTGTTGAACAAGTAGGCATGAAATAATTTTAAAGTGGCTTGGAAAATATAAAATCTCAAAAAAAAATAAAACTGGATCCCAAGGGAAGAAATGTTATGGTGTTTAACAATTTCATAGGAATCACACAAAAGAAAAACTTGAGATTTCATAAGGATACGTCCGTCAATTCATTAGTGAAAGCTTGAGCAAATTAATTGTTCACCGTCAATTCAGATTTGGTATTGAATTTTGGGTTTCACTCAGCTCGTAGTGGCACGAAACTAAGATCATAAACACAGTTTTTGAGTAACCATAAACCTCAGTGGTAATTTCTGAGAGTCTCAAGGGTTACATTGATGAAACGAATTTAATGGAGAAATGTAATGGAGATGGTGTAAGAAAGAAAAGTACCTCTGCTATAAAAGTAGGACCAAGCAGAAAACTCTTATCTCATGTGACAAGAGACTTAGGTAGCTCTTGATTAGAATAAATGTGATATCCTAATTGGGAAGACAAGGTTTGTGTATACCAAGTCATTAAGGTTGTTATTCAGAATCTGATGAGGCTTTGGGCACATACAGCAGCATGCTTCTAGGGACACTTAACTAATCCATCAAAAATTTCCCCATAAACGAACGAACACACATATAAAAATTAAAGACAAAAAGCAAATGAAGAACAAAATATTTTTGGAGTTTTGATATAAAAAAAATGATAAAAAAAATAAGACTAGAAAAGAAAAACAAAAAAAACTTTGGAACCGAACCCGAGCGCTCGGTTGGTTTCGGTTGAGAAAAATTTCGAAAAACCGAACCCGAGCGTTCGGTTGGTTTCGGTTTTGAAAAATTTTGAAAAACCGAACCCGAACGTTCGGTTGGTTTCGGTTTTGAAAAATTTTGAAAAACCGAACCCAAACCTTCGGTAGGTTTCGGTTTTGAAAAATTTTGGAAAACCAAGGAATTTAGACTTTTAAAAAGAAAATACTTTTGACAATAAGATAAACAACTTTGTACAGGAAATTTACAACCAAGAAAACTACCTTTGGATTGATGGGCGAGTATAGATGATTCAACCGAACCCGAACGTTCGGTTTATTTCTCTTCTTCCGTTTGAGATCGAGAGGTAGTTTGTGGTACTGATTCTGATTCCATCATACCTAGCCCTTGTAGAATTTTGTTGAATGAGGCTTCAGGAAGAGTTTTGGTAAAGACATCAGCCAATTGATCAGTGGTTCTAACAAAGTGTACTTCAACGTTTCCATCTTCCACATGATCTTTGATGAAGTGATACCTCAGTGCTATGTGCTTGGTCTTGGAGTGTTGCACTGGGTTATGACAGATCCTAATTGCACTTTCAGAGTCGCAATATAGTGGGATATTTTTCATATTGAGTCCATAGTCTCTGAGTTGACTCTGGATCCAAATCACTTGAGAGGTACAAGATGCAACTACAATGTATTCTGCTTCAGCTGTAGACAAAGACACACACGTTTGTTTCTTTGATTGCCACCTAACCAACTTCCCGTCAAGGAATTGGCAGCCTCCAGTGGTGCTTTCCCTGTCTAATCCACAACCTCCAAGGTCTGCATCTGAGTAGGCTTGAACGAAGAAGCCTGAGTTGGATGGATACCATAGACCTAAGGAGGTAGTTCGCTTGAGATATCGTAGAATGTTCTTCACTGCAAGCATGTGAGGTTCGCGTGGGTTTGCCTGAAATCTAGCACAATAACAAACAGAGAACCAATCAGAGCAGTAAGATACATCAGTGAACCAATCATCTGGCGATACAGCGTAATATCAACAGCCGGTTTGTCCAAGGATGGGGTGAGCTTGGTGCCGAATGCCATTGGAATTTTGACTTTGGAATCTCCCATCATGCCAAATTTTGCAAGGAGAGTCTTCGTGTAAGCTTCTTGATTAATAAAGATGCCTTCGGGTCCCTGTCTAATATTTAAACCAAGGAAAAAGTTAATAGGACCCATTGAGCTCATTTCAAATTTAGTCTCCATCAGCTTTCTGAAATCAGCCGTTAAGCTGGGATTCGTAGAGCCAAAGATGATATCATCGACGTAAATTTGAACGATCATAAGGTGGTTACCTTCCTTCTTGCGAAAGAAGGTTGGGTCAACCGAACCTTGTTTAAATTTGGACATCTTTAAGAATTTAGTCAGCGTTTCATACCAGGCTCTTGGAGCTTGTTTTAGTCCATACACGACTTTATCCAAAATATAACAATGATTAGGATACCTTTCATTTACAAAGCCAGGAGGTTGCTCCACGTACACTGTTTCTTCGAGTTCACCATTGAGGAATGCACACTTGACGTCCATTTGGTAAACCTCAAAGTTTTTGTGGGCAGCATAGGCTAGAAATATTCTTACTAATTCCAGCCTAGCTACAGGAGCGAAAGTCTCTTCATAGTCAATGCCTTCCTCCTGACAGTATCCTTTCACTACCAGACGTGCTTTGTTCCTTATAACGTTCCCTTCCTTGTCCATTTTGTTCCTGAAGACCCATTTGAGACCAACAACCGAGGCATCTGGAGGAGTTGGAATAAGTCGCCAAACTTTGTTCCTTCCGAATTCATTCAGTTCGTCTTGCATAGCTTGAACCCAATCGGAGTGATCAAGAGCAGTGTTAACTGTCTTTGGTTCAACTTTTGATACGAATGAGTTAAACATGCAGAATTCGACTTTTGAAAACAAGGAAGTCTGTTTTGCCTTAAGTTGTGATCGGGTCAGAACTTTTTCAGATATATCACCAACAACTTGAGAGATTGGGTGATTTCTTGTCCATTTGGTGAGAGGAGGGTAGTTTGGATCAAAGGTTGGATCTAATTCAGCGTTTATCATTTCTTCTGGTTCGGACTGGATTTCATAGTCGTAAGACATATCAGCATGCTCCCCCTGATAGATGATCTTACAGGAATGTCTTGAGAATCTTGAGCTTCAGTGGTTTCTTGTGGTGCTGAGCTTTCGGGCGTTGATGCACCTTCGGATGGTGAGGCACTTTCGGTTGGCAAAGTGCTTTCGGGAGTAGTTTGAGACCTCAGCTCCCCCTCAACTTGTGAGCTCGGTTGGGATGATGATGGTGGATTCTCCCCCTCGACTGAAGCATTGGGTGATGGAGGCCCGTCAGAAGTTGATCCTCCTTCATTCATTCTCCTTGCAGCGTCTTCAACAATTTGCTTCATATGATCTACCTTGTTGTCTGCTGCACTGGCTTCAGAGAGAGCGGCCTTCTCTGGTTCATCAAACAGCTCCATGAACTTCTCGAATAAATTAGCGATCGAAGCTGTGACTAGGCCAGTCTGAGGAAAGATTTCTCCAGCTGTGTCTTCGTTGGTTTTTAGCTTTTTGACATAGCTATCATCAAAAGTCACGTAGTAAGTTTCTTCTATTTTCCTCGAACGCTTGTTTAGTACCCTGTACGCTTTAGAGGTTAGAGAATAGCCTAGAAATATCCCTTCGTCGGCTTTGACATCAAACTTGTTTCGGTGTTCTTTGGAATTGAAAATGAAACACCTTGAACCGAACACATGGAAAAACTTCACATTTGGCTTCCTGTTGTTGATGATCTCATAAGGAGTGAGAGCGAAGCTCTTGTTGAGATATGACCTATTCTGTGTAAAACAAGCAGCAGAAATAGCATCAGCCCAAAAATAAAGAGGTAAGGAAGCGAAACTTAGCATGGTTCGGGCTGCTTCACACAAAGACCGGTTTCGTCTTTCGACAATCCCGTTTTGTTGAGGTGTGTAGGGAGCTGAGAAGTTGTGACTGATTCCCTTTTCTGCCAGGAATTCTTCGAATTCTTTATTTTTAAACTCCAATCCATTGTTGCTCCTGATGTTGCGAACGACCTTCTTCAGCTGTACTTCAATCTGCTTGATGAACACTTTTAGCTTGTGAATCGCTTCAGATTTAAGCTTCAGAAAGAACACCCATGTAAAACGCGAAAAGTCATCAACAATAACAAGAATATACTTGCTACTACCGATGCTTTCGATAGATGATGGACCACACAAATCAATATGAAGTAGTTCAAGTGGTTCAACAACTTTAGTGTTTATTATAGATGGATGACTTTGACGACTCTGCTTCCCCATTTCACATGCAGCACACAAATGGTCTCTATCGTACTTGAGCAATGGAAGACCTCGAACATGACCTCCAGTAACAAGTTTGTTGATATTTTTAAAGTTGAGATGAGAGAGTCTTCGGTGCCACAGCCAGCTTTCGTCAGATTGTGCTTTTGATAGCAGGCAGATAGTTGGGTTTCCTTTGATGGGTTTGAGGTTTAGAGGAAACATTTCACCTTTACGCTCCGATTTGAGAATAATTCTTTTCGTTTTCTTCTCAATTATTTCAGAGCCCTCATCATCGAATGAGACTTTGAGACCGGTACCTCCAACAAGCTGAGATACACTGATGAGGTTGTGTTGTAGCCCTTCCACATATGCAACCTTCCGTATCGTGAAATCACCATTTGTAATCATTCCATAGCCTTTTATGGTGCCGAAGGAGTTGTTCCTGAACTTGACGTTTCCACCATTTGAAAGAGACCTGTATTCCCTTAGCTCTTCCTTCTTTCCTGTCATGTGACGCGAGCAGCCACTATCAATATACCATTCTTCGTCAAACTGCTCGTCACTGATAACCTGCAAAAATTAAGCAGATTTAGGAACCCAAAGTTTCTTGGGTCCTCGTGAGCCTTTCACAGGAACAGGAATACTAAGAGAGATGTCAACTAAATATGTTCTTTTTATTAGTGTTGTTTCATCTTTCTTTTTGATGGTAAAAACTTTAATTTTATTGGGATTCGATGCTTTCGGTTTTGACTCTGGTGTAACCACTAAAACCTTCTGTTTTCCTTTTTGTTCAGCTGATGATTGAGATTTTTGAGAAGGAACAGAATGGAATTTAGAACGAGGTGAAGAAGAGTTAGAAGAGTTTGAAGAATTAGAAGAGTTAGAATGAGAGAGCTTAAATTGAGATGACTTCTTGGCTGGAGACTCTAGGTGACCCTTTTGCTTTTGATCATCAGTAGGACCGACCCTAGAGTTTTGATATCTTTTGATTTCAGAACCGAACCTTTGCTTTCGGTTGATGTAGTTCTCTGAACCGAACTTCTGCTTTCGGTTGAAATCATTTTTTGAACCGAACCTTTGCTTTCGGTTGATGTTTTTCTCCGAACCGAACCTCTGCTTTCGGTTGTTGTTGCTCTCTTGTGATTCAACAGGACTCTTCTCTGACTTTAAGTTCCTATCTTGATGTGAGAAATAGGCATTCTGAGATTGCCAAAACTGTTTTCTTTCAGAGAGATTCTTCCTGTATCTCTGATTCCTTTAAAGTTTTTGATCTCTCATCTGCTTCGGTTGATGATGGATGTTAGCTTTCGGTTTTTGTTTTTCTTTAGCTGGTTCACTCTGAACAGATGAGGTTTCACTTGGGGATGTGACTTCTTTTGCAGGAATTCCTTTTTCCTGAGGAATATCTTTCGTACCACTAGTAATTGGCACATCGACGCTATCAGGTTTATTCAAGGGTTCTGGCACATATCTGCCTTTGCTCTTCCATGAAGTTCTTTCAGACAAACCTACCGTTTCATCAGCATTGTCAATGGGAGCTGACCAGAAGAATTCGTCACAGCCATCAGCATTGTCTTCGTTTACAATAGCTGTGAGTTCAGCAGTCTGATGTTCGGTTACGCCTGTGACCTTGTACACTTGATTTGGAGTGGTTCTTACTTTCTGATATACTACTGCCTTCTCTGCGAGAATCGGGGACTTTTGTTGGGACATACGAGCGAACTCCACTGAATTTTCTGAAATAAGATTCTTGTGGTTTTCGGGTTCGCTATTGACAAATTCTAAACATTCAACTGTATCCTCTACAGAAATTTCACTCATATTGTCGTCCTCATTAAGCTCAGATGCATTTTCAACATCAATTTTATTTTCTGAGCTCAAGTTGGCGTTTAAAGAGTCAAATTTTTGTATGGTTTCGGTTCTCAGTTTCAGTTTATCATTTTCATCCAAAAGGTTTTTAAGCATGTCCTTATGGTCCTTGGACTTAATAAAAGATTCGATTTTGTCCAGTCCATACATGTACGTCGGATTAACATCCTCAGATGAAATAACACTCTCACAATTATACGCTTCAGCATCAATTTCATCCTCCTTAAATTCAAGGAAGGGGAAAATCATGCGATGAATCTTTTGTCCTATTTCACAATCCAAATGAAGCTGAGTAATATTAGTGTAAAGACGTTTTGCAATCAAACAAAAAACATTTCGCTGTTTCAAAAGCTTTAAATTGTCTCTTTGCAAATAAATGTTTTCGTCTTTTATTTTGATTAATTCCGACTCCTTCAGTTCGATCCACATCCGCCGTTCCTCATTCTTCGAAGACACCCTGCTTAATTGGTCAGTTAGGTTAGAATTGGTGACTCAAGTTTGAGTTAGACTACTATCTAAATGAGAGATTCTTGAATTAAAACTTTTTAATTCTTTTTCATATGAGCATTGTGGGACTTTAAAAGAGACAAAGACTGATTGTACCTTCTTGATCAGTTCATCAAGCTCGTTGAACTGCACGCTGAGCGGTTTGGCTGTAAAGCACAAGTTCTGTTGCTCCTTCGTGTCATCATTCCCACCATCAGTGTTATATCCCCTCATCTGAGATACGTCGGACACCATCAAGCATCTTCCTCCACTGCTCTCTTCTTTCGCCACATAAGCCTTTCCATGAGAAGGCTTCCTCACTTCATCATCTTCAGAGTCGGTTGACCAGACCTCCACGCCACCGAACTCATCATCAGCTACCGAACCCTGCACAATTAACGCATTCATAGGAGGGTTAGCAGTAGATTTCTTCTTCCTGATTTCATCTAGCTTTTTCTGCAACAAAGCTTCTTCATCCTTTTCCTCATCTTTTTCTGCCATCTTTTTGAGGACACAATCTTTTGCATAGTGGTTCTTTCCTCCACAATAATAGCAGCTCACCCCCGAATCTCCTTCAGCCTTCGGTTCCTTCTTTGACTCTTCAGCCTTCGGTTCATTTTTGACCTTTTCAGAACTATAACTCCCATGCCAATTTCGGTTCTTGTTAGTGGGGAATTTCTTCTTGATGAACCTCTTGGGATTTGACACCATCATTGCATAGTCCTCAGAAGTGAGGTCATAGTCATCCAAGTTGAAGTCTTTGTCCTCCATCACTGCTTTGCTTTTGGACAGGAGGGCCAACGAACCTAGGCTTGAAACCACATTTTTCTCCTGTAACACGATCTTTTCTTGATATTTTAGGATTCCCACCAGTTTCGCCAAAGAATAGGATTTGAATTGCTCGTGTGCTTTAACTGTGGACACAACTGCTCTCCACTCAGATCTGAGTCCGTTCAAAAACGTAACCTTCTGCTCAATAAGCTTCCTTTCGATGTCGTGTTTGATCATCTTGCTAAGAAGATGATTGAAGCGATCGAACGTTTGAGTCACGGTTTCTTCGGCTCCTTGCTTGAATTCACCAAACTCGGACAAGAGTAAGGTTTGAATGGAGTGTTCAAGATCTTCGTCTGTAGAGTACAATTCACATAGCCTGTCCCATATCTCTTTTGCAGTCATGCATGAACTTACCAGCCTAAACGTATCGGATTGAAGAGCGAATCTGATCAATCTTAACGCTTTGATATTGCACTGAAATTTATCCTTTTCATCTTGCGCAATATCTTTAACGTCTTTCAGAAGATCATTATACTCCTTTTGAGTTTTAATAATCCTTGAAGATGCTGAATGAGAAAAAGGTCCAGTAAAGATTGCTTCCCAGATGAGGTATCCATTATCCTCAGATCCTATAACATAATCTTCAAAGTGATGTGCCCAGACTTCATAATCATGGGTGTACAAGATGGGAATCTTCGTTGTTGATCCAATGCTGTTCGAAATATTAATGGGATTGGATTGCGACTCGTCCATAATTGATCGAATAACCTGTTCAAAGATCAGACTTGTAATATATCGAATTAGGGCAAAATAATAAATATCGAGATACGTCAATTATGAGATGATGGCTCAATAAATATCAATAAATGCGGAATAACCCTAATCGAAACCTTTTTCACAGAAAAGAAGTGTATCGATTACACAGCCTCCTGCTCTGATACCAATTGATAAGTTAAAAATTAACTTGAAGATCGATTAGATCTTTAAAACAGGTAAAGTAATGAAACAGAAAATAATATGAACACAAGAATGGATCAAAGATGTCGAATGATTAAACAACAATCCTCAGCAGAGCTCGATAAAGAACTTCTACTGTAGAGGATTAAAGGGTTTACAAGAACGATAAAGAAATCTGTAAAGCTATCGTAACGCTATCAATCGTATTCTAGATCGTTTTTCAATCGTTAACCTAATATGCATGCAAGCACATTATTATATACTAAACCCTATCAGCTCACGGTTGGACAGGCCCAAACCGGAGTTACAAAACTTGGACTATTAACCGAGTTCAATAGACGCAATACAAATAAATCTGCTACCCAACAGGAAGAGACAAGATTGGGGCGCTACATAGGGCTTGCTTTAGTATCTAGAAAGCAACTTCTTATTTATCCTCCCAGTTGAAGGCTACACCATTTTGGGTCATGGTGGTGAGTGGCTTAACAATCTTGTAGAAGTTCTATATGAATCTCTTGTAGTAACCAGTAAGGCCTAAGAACTGGCGGATCTCCATCGGTGTTCTTGGTGCTTTCCAGTTTTCAATTGCCTTGATTTTGGAGGGGTCTACATGTATTCCCTCTTTGCTGACCACATGACCCAAGAATTCTACCTCTCGGATCAAAAATTCACATTTGGAAAACTTGGCATATAGCTTTCCCGTCCTCAATGTCTCCGGAACTTGTCGTAGATGTTTATTGTGCTCTTCCTTACTTCGTGAATAGATCAATATGTAATCAATTAATACTATCACGAATTTATCTACGTAAGGTCGGAATACCCGATTCATCAGGTCCATGAACACATCTGGTGCATTCGTCAATCCGAAGGGTATCACCACGAACTCGTAATGATCGTAGCGTGTCTGAAATGTCGTTTTGGAAACATCTTCCTCCAGGACTCGCAGTTAGTGGTAACCCGACCTCAGATTGATTTTTGAGAAGTATCATGCTCCCTGAAGTTGGTCGAATAGGTCATCGATTCGGGGTAGGGGATATCGGTAGGGGTGCAAACGAGCCAAGCCGAGCCCGAGCCTGGCCAGGCTCGGCTTCGGCTCGTTTAAGTTATACGAGGCTCGAGCTCGAGCTTGTCTCGATTCGAGATTTCTTTTACTGAGCTTGGCTCGAGCTCGTAAAGAATTATACAAGCTCGGCTCGTTTGTCGTTTGATGTGCCTAAATAAGCTTAAGCTCGGTTCAAGCTCGTTATGAAGCTCGTTTACTAATACCCGAAATCCATAATTTCCCAAATATGTTTTTATTTTAATATAAGAAAATAATAATAAATTATATTATATAAAGGCTCATTTAGGCTCGCGAGCCTAATCGAGCTTAGTGACATAGGCTCGAGCCCGAGCTCGAGCTCTTTTAATAAACGAGCTTAACATTAAGCTCGAGCTCGGCTCAGGCTCGTTTAAAACCGGTTTCAAATCGAGATTTTAACGAGCCGATCACGAGTATCTCGCGAGTAGATTGGCTCGTTTTCATCCCTAGATATCGGTTTTTGATGGTGAGTTTGTTTAACTCTCAATAGTCAATGCACATGCGAAACGATCCATCTTTTTTCTTAACGAATAGAACTGGTGCTCCCCAAGGTGAGAAGCTTGGTCGGATAAATCCTTTGTTCAACAGTTCGTTTTGGTTGGATAAATCCTTTGTTCAACAATTCGTTTAGTCAACTGGATAGTTCCTGCATTTCGGCCGGAGCTAATCGGTATGGGGACTTGGCTATGTGGGTGGATCCAGGAATTAAGTTGATTCTGAACTCGACTTGTCGCACAGGAGGTATTCCTGGAAGGTCTTCTGGGAATACATTGAGAAAGTTACAGACTTCCATAATATCCTTGATATCATTTTCCTCCTTCTTCTTGTCAACAACGTGTGCTAATAATGTGTGGTACTTCTTGCGTAGATAGGTCTGAGCCTTGATGCACGAGATGATTTTGAGACTTGTGCTAGGTTTGTCACCGTAGATGACAAGGGTCTCTTTTTTTTGGTAAGTTGAATCGGACGACTTTTTCGTAACATAAGATATCGATGTGGTGAGGACTTAACCAATCCATACTAATGATGACGTCGACACTTGTTATCGTGACCGTCGTTAAATCGATTTAAAAGTAATGATTGTTTAGAGTTAGAGTGCACCCAATGTATACGTTTTTAGTGCTTTCCTTTTTACCATTTTCCATTTCTACGATGAATATTTCGTTAAGTGATTGTGGTTTTTGGTTGAGTATGTGTTTAAATTTGTGGCTCACGAAACTTCTCTCCGCACCACTATCGAAGAGTATGCATGTATATGAGTTATTGAGAAGGAACATACTGGTAACCACTGTAGGATCCTTCAGGGCTTTTTCATGCCCTAATGTCAGAAATCTTCATGTACCCCCAACATTCCTGTTATTGACTTTTGGGCATTTCGTCCTGAAGTGCCTTGTTACCCTGAACCCGGAGCATGTTAGGCTTACTCCGGTAGTGGTGGTTGGGACTATTTGTTGGGTTGGCTCTTTGCAGAAACAGACAGTGTGTCCTTTCTTGCTACAATTTGTGCAATGGATTTCCTGAAAAGCTCTGACATGGTGGAAGTTGCACTTGTTACATTTGGGTAGGGTTCCAGCATATTGCTATGTTGGTGTTGGGGCGGTCGGGACAGTGACAGTGTAGGATGCCACTATTTGTTATCTCTTGGCGGGTTCTTGCATTGATTTACTTTTCCTCTTGTTCCAGGTTCTTTTCTTGTTGTCACTTCCTTTTTCTTGTTCGACAATGGGCGTTATAAAGCCCTGTCGGACTCCATGATCTATAAACGTTTGTACCAATCGTTTGGCGCTATCAAAGGTAGAGGGGTTTGAAGATACTACATTTCCTTGGATCTGGGGGATAGTCCCCAGAGGTAACATTCCGCCTTTTTGCTTTCCGGGGTTACTATCCCGGGACAAATCACTGCCAAGTCACTAAATCTGGTGGTATATGTTGTTATATCGGAACCATCCATTGTGAGGTTCCAGAGTTCTTGCCCTAATTTTTGTACTTTGCCCCTTGGGCAATACTCTGCTAGCATCATGATTTTTAGGTCCTTCCCAGCTCAAAGCATTGGCCACGAGGAGTGTTAATGATTTCACTTGGTCATTCCACTAAAAGAGGACAGCGTCTGTGACTGTGCAGGCTGTGAATTTGACTTTACTCTCTTCCGGACAGGCACATATTTCAAACACTGACTCAGTATTCTTGAAGCACCTTGTCAAGGCGATGACACCTCCTTCGCCATAGAATTCTTTGGGTTTGCAGTTCAAGAAGTCCTTATAGGAGCATCCTCTTGGTCGACCATGGCTGTCACCTTGGTTAGACCTATTAATACACATTCCAGTCCCAGTGGCATCGTTGGAGCTAATCTGTGTTATGGCAGCGGTTACAGCGGCTGTCACAGTAGCTTGAAAGATAGCAGTATCCATTGGTGGTTGTGGTGGCGGCAGTGGTGGTGTTGTTGTGTTGTTGAAACTCCTGTTAGATTTGCAGGATGACATTTTCTGCCATAAAGTTTAAAGATGAAACAATGATGAGTTTTCAATAATGGTTACAAGTCGGGTGTTATCAGACTAGATTATTTTAGTTCTATGCGTTTTATGTTTCGGCTTTTATGTATTTTTAAGCGATATATGATTGAAATCTATCATAGTTAATTTAAACGATTTCAATCAATTTATGAATTTAATAGTGACAATTTAATGAAATAAAGTGGATGTCAGTTTCAATGATATATTTTCGTACATAGTACTGGGAAATTTTGGCCTTTTAAGCAGGCCTACAATACATCAATGTAAGGGAAAATTTTGACAGCATACCGACTCCATGGAATAGTGTAATATCTTATCCGTGGGGTCGTACTCACATACGGAAAGAAAACACCTAATCTTATAACAAAACATGGGTAGTACAGGAAACTACTCGTGGCGGTTGATCTTCTGTGGGCCATGAGATGAAGTCATGAAGGTTTGCATTTCCTTCACTCGATGTTCATCATCAAATACACACCTCTCCATTATCGCCCAACGTTCCCGATATTCTCTCATCTCATCCCGTGTTGCAGTAACTTCCCTTTGAAGGGCCTCAGTGTTGGTGTCAATCATGACCTTCGTCCAGGCGATAAAGACGGACTGCGGTGACCTCGGTGTTGGCACCAATCTCCATGATATGGTTAGCGGATGCCCTTGCTTACTCGTCATGATTGGCGATGCGACAAACCATGACAGGAAGAGTCCTGTATGTTGAACCCCCTTTATCAAGGTTATAGAAACCTCGTTCCATACCATAGGGTGGGCGTTGTCCCTACTCTTGGCTCCATCTTTTCAAGTCTACTGCCTATCGGGGCGTCGGGCCCTGGAAGTTCCATTTGGGATTTTGGACGACTTGTGGTGGGTTGTAAACTTCGGGTTCTGAGTCGGTGTCTTCCTCGACTTCTTCTTCGTACTTTGGATCTTCCACGATCCAGCTTTCGTTTCCTAGGTTAGGGGGTAGGGATATCCGGGAAGGTGGAATCCTGCCATAGAGTCTATTCAAGAATCGGGGTAAGAGGTACATAAAGAATGTATGCATGTGGTTTTATCGTATCACAAAATACTCATATAGTATTTTAAATTTGTATGTTTAAAGGTTCTCATTATGGTTTGTTGGTAAGTTTTATACTCGTTATTCTCTATGACCATTCCTCAACATACGTTAGTCATATCTTGGATAAATATAGTTGATCCGACTATATTCATCCCCGATCTGATTACATACTTCGAGACCTACTCGTAGTGATCAACTTATCTTAATACATTATGTTTTGTTACTGTTATGACACCGAACTCGTGAGTATGATTGTACTTATACTTTTAAAAAATATCACCATATTTTAAAGTATACTTGTACGAAAATGTAACGTTAGAGAGTTTTTTTCCCATTATATTTATAGGTTATATATCTTATGTGGTTTGATATACTTAGTTCGCTATAAACAATGCTCTCATACCAATCTGTCACACCCCCAAACCAAGATAGCGGAAACGTCCGGGGGTGGATGACTTCCATGTATTGTATCATAACAGTTGAAAAATAGTAAAGAAAGCAAACACAACCATCATATATATATATATATATATATATATATATATATATATATATATATAATTGAAAAAG
Organism: Lactuca serriola; assembly: GCF_051521515.1. NCBI lineage: Eukaryota > Viridiplantae > Streptophyta > Magnoliopsida > Asterales > Asteraceae > Lactuca > Lactuca serriola. The sequence goes on from NC_136410.1 coordinate 70,038,725, forward strand.
TTACATCATTGTAAGTGTTACATATTTCAAACGTCAATTACAATATGATGACAAAAGATTTGTTTGACGCCTTAGCGCCCCATCCTCAAAAGTTGTTGGTTACTTGTTTTACTGATTCCCTGAGAATACAAGTTATTTTGAGAAAGTGTTAACAATTAAGTTGGTGATTTCATAAGAGTTTGTATGAAAAATAGTAAGCATTTCTGTGAAAAGATATCGTGTTGTTTCCAGAAAATCTGATATTCTCTAATAAATGAGACATAAGTCGTTTACTTGTAAAATGATAGTGTTTATTTCAGAAAATCCAATATTTTCCGTAGAAATGAGTTGTAGACTTGAATGTTCCAAGACCAAAATGTACCAGTGTTTTCCATACTTAAGTAGTAATATATAGTTTTATTCATGTATAAAACCGTTTGAAACAATGTGTTTTCGTGTAAAATATACGTATAGTCATTTCCCCATGAGAGTTTTCATAACCGTGCTAGCAATGAACTGCCTTCCTCGACGTTCTTTAGGCGCCGAGTTATTTATGACATTTGTCACCCATAACATGTCGGTCTGAATGTAGCTAGTAGTCAAGGTGTGGGATCATCAGTCCCATATAGATCTATACACAAGTATTATGCTCTCGTATCGGAGCTTCCGGTTGTAATACAGGACTTTCGTGTATACCTCAGTTAGGTACGATGAAGACAATGTCTCACAAATTTATTCAACATGTGTACGTGTTTTGAAATGAAAACATTTGTATATGAAATTATCCCCTTTTTCTATGATAATATCGAAAATGTCGTAAGACAATTATATATGCACTTTATATAATTTTACCCTTTGCTCAACAGTTACAAAGGGGGTAAAGTTTTGTAAACTATATTTATAAAGTTTTAATGAAATGAGCGTTTTGTACTCAATATATATATATATATATATATATATATATATATATATATATATATATATATATAAGAATAATGTAAGGTATTTTGTAACCGTTTTTCATATCATTGCGTTATTATCAAAACGTTGTATGTAAAGATATACGTGGTTGGCAGTAAAGTCGTTTCACATATTTAACACTTTTCGTAAAAATGGTGAATAATGTATTTAAATTTTTGCGTTTTAACGTAAATTTTGTTGTGTGTTACTTGTATCCCCCCCCCTCAAAAAAAAACTCTTGAAAAATGTAGGGGTATGAACTCACCTTATGTGTATTCACGGTTAGATAACGAAGTAACGATGGTGATCCTTAAGTTAAGAACACCTGAAGATGATTCAATACTAAGAGTTTTTAACACATACTAATGTGTGAATAAGATGAACTAATATGAAAATGTTTACATAAACACTAGATCATAAGAACTTACAATGATTCCTAAGGAAATAGTTTGAAGAATAAAGCTCCAGGGGATGTTTGATCTTTGAGTTTGGAAGGAAATGAGTCTTGATATTTGAGAGAGAATTTGTGAAGTTTGAGTGTTTAAACTGTAAATGAGGAATGGTTCTAATTTGTGTATTATATAGGATATAAGAGATAACGAAGTGACACTTACGTTGGTAAGTGTAATATATCACTTTGGGAAGTTAAATATCCAATCAATTTGCATATAATATAAAAGATTTAAGGAGTTTTCGGCCTTAAAGAAGTAGATTTTTGTCCTAGCATGACCGAAATCCCTTGGTACACAACCACACTTGATGATTTCAGTCTAAATGGCTTCAAACAAATGATTTCGTTCCTCACTTGTGGTGTTTTCGGCCTTAATGGGCCTTAACTTAGAGATTTCGGTCTAAGTGGGATTCCTTGAAGTGATTTCGGTCTTATGGTGAGTCTATGAAGTTGATTTCGGTCCTATGTGACCAAAAACTCTAAGGTATAGGGACTAAAAGTCGAAATCACTAAAACAATGTAATTCATTTAACTTTTGTTGACCCCTTTGACTCTTTAATGTCTAGTTAACTTGTATTGACTTCAAAGGTTCATTCTAACATGGTTTTCCACAGTATTATATATATATATATATATATATATATATATATATATATATATATATATATATATATATATATATATGTATATATATATATATATATATAAACTTTTATAAACATGTCCTCTTGGAATTCAACGTTCTATTGTATAAATGCTACGATGTGAAATCACTTATACACAGTTAAAGGTTAGACTTCGTTTGTTCTAAAATTTTCTAGCTGTGACAGTAAAGGTATAGTGGTAGCATCAGAGGGGATCAAAGTGGACCTGGGATCCAGAGGCTGAGATGCGGGAGCATTATCCAGATCTGTTCACCGCAGCAGGCTTGGAGGACGAAGCCTAGTTCTTGTGGGGGAGAGTTGTAACATCTCGACTTCCTGGTATACGATTTATTTCTTGAAAGGCAAAATCCCCTTGGAACTCGTCGAGTTGATGGCCTCAACTCAACATGTAGAAATCTCTTGATCCGTGGACTTTTTGCAATCAAATCGACGAGTTGGTAAGGAAGAACTCGACGAGTGGTGGCTATATGAGAAACCCTAAATTTTAGGGTTTGCACCCTATATAATCCCCTTAGGTCATTGAGGCTGATCTCTTATCAGCCTCCCAAACCCTAATATCGACCTTGTGAGCCCTAATCTTCATTTCTTCTCATATTGTGAGTTAGTGTGGCATTTTGGAGCAAAGAAGTAGAAGATTGTGCAAAAGAAGCAAGGGTCTAGATAGGATGATGTTATGCTTATTGATCTGTATGATAGGATGATGTTATGCTTATTGATCTGTATGATTTGTGCTTGCCTGTTAATTGATTATGCGTTTATGAATTATGTATATGTCTACATGTGTGTGTGTGGTTGGGTTGAGGCAGCCCTGCTTTGTGCTAAAGGTCAACAGACCAGGGCGGTCCGGATAGACTATAGGACTTCGACGCAGTCCAGTCAGGCTGAAATCCCGACGAGCGGTCTGGATAGATTGTAGCCCCTACGAGGTGGTGTAGTCATGCCGAAGGCTCGGGAGCGGTCCAATCAGGCTGAAGGATCATATGTGCATGTTGTTGTTGGTTATGTTTATGTCTTGGTATTTTGGGGAGGACTCACTAAGCTTTGGGCTTACAGTTTTTGGTTGTGTTTCAGGTACTTCAGATGATTGTGGAAAGGCGAAGGCTTGATCGTGCACCTCCTCGTATTTCAGGTTATGAATTCTGGGAAAAACTCTAAGGTAAAACCGATTTTGAAAACAATATGTAATAAATGATGGTTTTTGGATTTATGTAAAAGTTTTAAAATTTTCAAAAATTTACGGATGTTACATGGATGAACAGTCTTGTGATTCCTAATTCAAACTAGGGTCTAAAAGGTTTTATAAACCTTTTTGGAAAAGAATCTTTATAAAAAGGAGGAAAGAAGCAATGCGTAGAGTTAATCGTAGCTCAAAAAATAAAGTTATTCCCAAAATATCCATATTTGTATATATACGTTGATTTGTGAACTATTAGAAATGCATGCTAAAATATAGAATAAGAATATTTTCAAGAATTGCTTGTTAGAATAGTATGATCGTTAGGAAGCCTTGTTGCGTTAGGGTTTGATTGTTATGTGCTATATGAAGTCTATGTTAATGTTAACCAGTTGTTAAGTGAATGCTTTAGAGTTGTACTTAATTAGTATTAAATAGCCTTATAATGATTGATTTATCCTTATTTCCTGTTCCTTTTCTAGATGTGGGCTTAAGGTAGAATCACTTATTCGACTTCTATCTAATTCTCGATTACATATGACTTGCATTCATGAGGAGACTATCGACATTAGCAGAAACTCCTTGTGACATGATAATGATCAGGGAAGAAATCCTAGACACAGACTCAAGGAAGATTCGTAGTGAGTTCTCATATGTGAACATATTCATGTGATATAACATTAAGAAGTAGTCATAAGAGGTGACTTGGAAACTTCGGGGCAACTCTTGGGTTGAGTACAAGTAGGTGTGGAAGGTAGTATGGGCCTATAGTACAGGAAGCGCATGATACTTACGTGGATCAAGAATACTCACAAAGTTACTAAGGAATTGGTAGACTCACAAAGTTACTAAGGGTGGTGGTTCTGGTTCTGGCATGAGCAGCCATGGTGGATGGTGCCCGAGTGGTGCGGACTTACGAGATTGGATAGCCATAGATTTATCGAGGGAGGTGCATCAGATGATCCTTGAGATGTTTGACATGATCAAGACCATGATGATAGTTATCTTCGATGAGCGATACGCCGCTAATTCATGTATTTCTCAGTTGAGGGCTTGGACTATGACATACAGTTACCTCATAGCTATCCAACCTCCCTTGTTTGAGGGAGGAAAGGACCTGATTTCCAATAGGTTCTAGATTACCAATCTTGAGGGATCCTTCAATACATGTTTCTTCCTTGAAGAGGTGAAGATTAGGCTCACGTTGAATCTTATGCGCCATGCGGCAAAGGATTCGTTGTTTAGTCCTTTTCTTTAGTGAAACGTAACTATGACATATGAGTAGTTCACTGCTATGTTTAAAGATACAGAAGATACGGGATCATGGTCAGACTCAACTGGCAGCGAAGAGATTTAAGGCTGCCAATTCAAAGTCAAAGGAGCGGAATGGCTATAAGTTTCGTAAGTGTAGGAAATCCTATGAGCAATCATGCCGATTAATTTTCTGTTACAAGTACAAGTAGTAGGGCCAGTACAACAACGATTGTAAGTAGGGACAAGGTATGTTGCCACTAAGACCAAATTGGCCACATCAAGGCTAATTGTCCCAAATTAACCAGAGCAGTGATGTAGGCTCAACCACTGACCATGTAACATCCAATTCAGGTATAAGATAATGTTATGCATGATTGAATATTTAAATTGAATTTTAGGACTTTTTCTTCCCCGCATCATGGTGGTTGGAATATTGCGGCATGGTATTGCCACATGTTTTCAGTGTGGTGGTCATTTAATGGTCGTTGTGTGACTTCGCATGATGCATAACACCCAAGATTTTGGGCTTTGAGACTTATTTAAAGGATTTAAAGGCTTGGTTTTCCTCAACCCTCAGCCTCCATCACCCTTAAAGCCCATACACCAAACCCTAGCCACCTTCTTGGCCTTTTGAGCTCATTGTTGATTGTTTATTGTAACTTGAAGGTGTAGAGTGCATTCTTAAAAGCAAAAAGGCAAGAAAGTAGTTGGAATCTATGTTCTAATCATTCTGTGCACTATTGTATCTTCAAGACTTAGATATTGTGCATAATACTCCTTTAGTTTTGAAAACTTAGCTTGCTTTTCCATTCTTTGAGTTTTGGATGAAATATAGAGGTAATGCTTGCAATTTACTCTTTCTCAAGGTCCCAGGAGTGGTTTGTGTGTTAGATCTGGTCTTTAACTCCATTTGGTTCCATGCATGGAGTTTTGAACTCGTTTTCACTATTTTTGACTTTGAATGATGTGAGACATGCATTGGACATGCATGTCCATAAAGTGCTTAATGTAGAAGTTGTTCTGCCAGATGAACTACGACGTGGTCAACAGCTGACTACGGTGCAGTGGGCAAAGAAGTCCCATGACTGTTTGTGAAGACTACACCATAGTGCGGCCAAGGGTTTGCCATTGTGGGATGGACCATTGACCATTAACCATTGAATTTTTGACCAGTTTAACTTTGGTAAAATGTTAGTAAAACCATGTTTTAGATCATCGACTAAGGGTAAAATGGACTTTTTCCCCAAGAAGAGGATTAGAAAGAGAAAGACTCGTTAGGGAGGAAAGTTAGATATTATATCTTAATTATTCAGTTAAGGTTATTTATTGTTTAGTGGTTTGAAGTAGTACCAGTATCGTTTAGCTCACTGTGTGCATTCTGTTATTAGTAAATCGGGTGATATTTTATGAACTTACTTATTATATAAACTATGTGTTTTGTGTATGCTAAGTAGAGATAGGCCTCTTGGAGGGAATCTAGTTGAATCAGAAGGATGTATCACCATGATATATCTCTTAAAAGAAAGTGGTCAGTATCAGGACAACTACAGATATACCTCTCAGAGGAATCTTGTGGACTAGGGTTAGTTATGCTAGCATGAAATCATATGTGTTTAGTTATATGTGATTACTAGTTGATTTTTATGTGTATGATAAGAAATGCATATGATATGTAAAATGGGTGAGTGTTGTGATTACTAAATGAGCCTTAGGCTTACAGTTGTTATTTTATGTTTTAGTTGTAGGTCCTTCAGGTACGAAGGGAAAGGAGATGGCTTGATTGAGATATATGGACATTTACAGGGGCATAACATCCATTTACGTTTATCTTTGTGTTTTGATTTTAAAACAAGAACTTTGTTTCTACATTTGACATTGTTTTCTTGTGATACTATGTTTTATGTTGCTATGGATGGAACCTCTGTTGTTTGATATGTCATACTCTGATTTTGGAAAATTTTAAGGTGGGGTTTTGGGATGTTACAAGTTAATGTCAGAGCAACGGTCTGAATGAATTAAACATACTTCCTACTGTGTTTAGATTTAAACCACTACGTATTTTCAGAAAATAAATATAAATAAAATTAAGCAAAGGGAAATGCCATATGCCTCGAATAAGAGAATACAGATCTTCTAATCATCCGAGAACCATGGTTAGTCAGTATGTTTCGGTGATATGTTATATGATGAAACGAACTTACTTGCTTATGTGATGATTATATGCAATCGGTATATGCTTATCTATCATGATCTAATTGCCCATATAGGCAATTACTGATTCATATGCCACAATTATGTATGATTAGAATTATATAGGATCATAATTATTGATATGTTCTTACTTCATGTTCCTTTTTTGTTATGTACTTAGGATATAATCAACCTTTCGATTTCGTATCTAGTTTTTATCGTTATGTCTAGCTGTATATACACATTATATGTTGTCAGGTTGGATGGTAGATTCTGATAGGGAAACAGGTAATAAAGTTTATGAACATGCATGTAAATAATCATTTCCAAGCACTTAGTTAAGTGGGGAAAATTTTAGTGATCTTCATGGGCAATTACTCATATATGTGAATGATGTTATGGGCCCGTACCATCTGAAACATAGGATGTGTAATTAGATCTGGATAAACCACGAAGGAGCCCGAAGTACTAGTGTGAGATGTTATATGTTGGAATACCATCTTAATTCATATAGTACTATGTGATCTTTCCCATTTCCAATTGTACCTTTTTTGGTTCAACTATGGTTAACACTCAGGATAGGTCGGTAGGTGTATCAGGGAACATGTGGTGAATAAGGTTCCAGATTTCAGGGAGGTGATTGCTCGGGATGTTAGGGAGGCATTTTAATAGCTTCTCCCTGAATTGTTCACTCAGATCATGACTGACTTTTTTGGAGACTATGATGTAGAGAATTATTGCAGGTATCAGATACCAGGCCCACGACAGGCTTAAGGAGCAAGCTATCAAGATTTATTTTCATGCCATCCACCATAGTCTGAGGGGATGAAAGATCACGTTTCTAGTATGAGGTGGGTTGTGGATATTGAGGCTACTTTTCATATGAGTTACTATCTCTAGGAGGCTAAGGTTAACTATGTTGCGAGCCTTCTAAGAGATGCGACCAAGGATTGGCGGAAACTTGTTGGTAACACTTGTTCTCCTGCTAAGGTTTCATTTATGAACTGGCTTGAGTTCTCGATACTATTTAAGGAGGAGTTTATTCCGATTGTAGAGGTCCAACGGCTTACTAAGGAGTTTGTTGCCTTAAGACAGGTTAGAGAGTCTGAATGAAATTACTACACTGGTTTATAAGATAACAATGTGTAGTCCATATTATATTTCTTCAAATGCCAAGTAGATGTCCAAGTATTGTTTTATGCTTACGGATGAGATACAAGAGTGTGTAGCCCCGCCAGGTGCCAAATACTCTATGAAAGGATTTAGGTAGCTCGCCTTCACGAGATTAAGTTAGAGAGGCAAAGAAAACTAGAGAAGCTAAACCCTACTCAGACGACCAGTTAGCCATAAAAGAAGTTCAAGACATCCGGGAGCAAGCGGATGGCAAGAGGGCTTTGTTGGTTCTATATGCTCAAGAATGTTCATAAAACAATATTACCTATAACATATGATCCTATAGGGTCAAACCGATAACATGTAGACACTTAAATAAATATTTTAGTATTTGATTTTGATTCATATTAAAATATTATATCTCTTGTATTTATTATTTCATGAGAAAATAAATAATTCATATTGTATAAATTGAGTTATATGATTTACATAATAAAGGATTATTTTGTGTAAGGTTTATTTATGTGTTTAAATAGATAAATAAAATAAATAAATATATATTTAAATGTAAAGTACATGGATATATATATATATATATATATATATATATATATATATATATATATATATATATATATTGGAATGATCAATAGAAAATGCATAAACCTAAAAAAACCCTAAAATTGTATAAAAAAGTACTTTGAGATAACTAATCTTTTTTTTTGACTTTACAAACATAAATATCGCTAGTTTTTTTTTTATAAAATTGTTGAAAAAAATTAATAATTATAATAACTTTTTGATAAAAAAAATTATTTTTTTTTCAATGATTTTATAAAAAATGTGGCGATTTTTATGTTTGTAAAGTCAAAAAGAGATTAGATATCTCAGAGTATTTTTTTTCTAGATATTTCTATTGATTTTCTAGGTTTTGAGGTTTCCAAAGGTTTATGCATTTTCAATTGATCCTTATATATATATATATATATATATATATATATATATATATATATATATATATATATATCATGTGGAAGCATTATAAAATATAAAAGATATATTTTATAAAAGTTACTAACATATGATGAGAGAGAGAAGAGTGTGTATGACACACTTCCCTTCTTTCTTTCTTTCTCTCTCTCTCTCTCTCTCTAAAATCATTTCACTACCATCATCATTAGTCTCTTAGGGAAGACGTGCATAAAGAAGATAAGACTTTCAAATTCTTGCTCTTGCTTATCTTCTCGTTGTGGTCAAAAATGCCCACGTTCATACAAAAAATGGTGTTAGTTTTCTCTCTACAGGATTAGAAGAAAACTAACCTTAAAGTTCTCTTAAAAGGCAAAAAAAATTCGTCTCCTTTTAAGCTTAAGTGCTAAAAGAATACAATAGAAGAACTAGCATCCAAACAAGTTTCATCCAAGCTTGTAGGTGGACTAATTCTAGAGAACTCTAACTTGGGTTCTTGCCTCCATCATACATGGTCAACCTCCAAGAGGACCAAAGGACAACAAAGGTTGTTTATATTATCCTTCTATGGTTGTTGTTTTGAAATAATGCATGTGCATGTAATGTGGTCCTTTGTTAGATTTTATGTTGTGCAAAATTTTATTTTAAAGTCTTATGTTGCATACTCAAAGGTTTTGTGTTTTGAAATTCAATCTTGAACAACATATTTCCATCAATTCGTATCAGAGTCTTCTTTAAATGCATGCATAGATTTTATTGATGAAATATTTGGTTTTTGGAAGTCGTGCACGCTTTTCATGTTGTATGAAAAGTTCATGAATGGATTCTTTGGAAACATGCAATACTGCTTATAATAAAATGTGATCAAAGTTTTTTTAATTAACTATATGCATTTGATCACATTTATGTTGCCTTAGAAAAACAAAAAAATTGATAGTTTATTGTACGATTATATGTGCATAAACAAGCCTTGGACCATGTGTTGAATGTTGTTGGCATTTTCGATATGGTTGTAATATTATTTATTTATTCGAATGTCCTATAATACTCACTATGCCCCATATTTGTTGTCCACTTTTGACTTTTGAATTCTTTATTCTTCAAATTTGACCTTAAAGATATTTATTTGTGTTATAAATTACTTGATAAACTTATAACAATGAAAAGACATTTAAAACACAATCCTTTCGTATATTTTACATCAAGTATTATATATCAAAAAAACAATTAAGGTCAAAGTTGAAGAATAAAAACTTTAAAAGTCAAAAGTGAACAATAAATATGGGATAGATGTAGTGGTAAATAGGAATTTCTTCATTTTATTAGTTCGGAAATATTAGATTAGTTTGCAATCAATGATAAGTACTTTAAAATGTAGCAAGAAATAAAGATGAAGCCATTTTGAATATCGAAAAGGGATGAACTTGGTTAATTTTGATATCAATGGCAAACGCAACATGTTTTCAAAAGTATTGGTGAAGCTTCTGACATTGATGCAACCTTTTCAGTGTGTTGCATATGTTGACGCTGATGGACACCCTAATGCTTATGCAACCTTTTCAGCATGCTACATACGTTGATGCTAATGGAGACCCTGATGTTGATGCAACCTTTTTAGCATGTTACATACACTAATACTAATGGACACCTAGAAGCTGATGAAAACTTTTTAGAGTGTTGCATATGCTGATGCTAATGGAGACCCTGATGTTGATGCATCCTTTTTAGCATGTTACATACACTGATACTAATGGACACCTAGAAGCTGATGAAAACTTTTTAGAGTGTTGCATATGCTGATGCTAATGGAGACCCTGATGTGGAACTCATATTTGTAATTCGTTATAGGGGTCCAGAAAGAGTAGACAAATGAAGACAGGCGAAATCGTACTCCATGTAGGAAATGGAGCAAGATTTCAAGCTCAAGCTTTAGGATAATACGATTTAATTTTACCCAATGGTTTATATTTGATATTAAATAATGTTGTTTGTGTGCCTAGATTGACTAGGAATTTAATTTCAGTTACACATTTGAAAAATCCGGTTTTACTTATTGTTTTAAATACAATTTTATTCATGCCTACGAGAATGATATATTTTATTTTGAGGCTAGACCTCTTAATAAGATATACGAAGTAAACCTAGATAGTTCATCAAAGAATAGTTCTATATTCCATATTAGCACTAAGAAACTCAAACATGATTTGAGTGATTTTTATCTATAGCATTGTAGTCTTAGAGATATAAACAAGAAATGCAAATCCCAACTTCAAAATAGTGTATTTTGAAGGCAAATGAGCTTGATTCATTTGATATATGTGAGACCTATTTATGTGGTAAGATGACTAAAGATCCTTTCACTGGTTCAAGTGAAAGAGTTAACGATTTATTAGGGATCATGCATACTGATGCATGTAGTCCTTTCAAGATCATGTCTAGAAATGGTGAAAGATACCTTCACTGATGACTGAGGGCATCTCCAACCCACCCCCAAACTCCATTTCTTCCCCAATTCTTCTCCAACCCTACCCCATTTTCACCTCCATTTTTGGAGATATGAATAGTACTCCCCCATATATGGGGGAATACTATTCATATCTCCAAAAATGGAGGTGAAGTTTGGTTGTCAATTTTAGTCCCTCTCATTTTTATTTTATACATTTCTAGTTTATTTTATCTACTAATAATAATTTAAATACAATATTTAATATTTATAATATAATGTTATATACTAATTTATATTAATTAATCATAAATATAGAGTTTAATTAGTAGAGGGGTGTATTTGACAATATATATAAGTTATAAAAATGGAATATTCCAAGAATATACTTTTGGGGGTAAAAAAATAGGGTAGAAAATGGAGTAGGGTTGGAGATGAAACACTGTTTACTCTATTTTTTACTCCGTTTATGGGGGAAAATGGAGATGGGTTGGAGATGGTCTTAAGTTGCTATGGTAATGTTTATTTGATAAAACATAAACATGAAGCGTTTGAAATATTCAAAATATTTCAAAGTGAAGTTAAAAATCAACTCAATGAGACCTTAAAATCCTTCGTTCTAATAAAGGAGGAGAGTATCTAAGAGATGAATTCTTAACTCATCTGGAGAATTGTGGGATTCTCTCACAACTCAATCCACCTAGAACACCACAACATAATGGTGAGTCTGAGAGGAGAAATATAACCCTACTTGATATGGTCCGATATATGATAAGTAGAAGCACTCTTCCTTTAACCTTTTGGAGTTATTCCTTGCTTGAAACCACCTATCTTTTGAATATGGTCCCAACCAAGAAAGTAAACAAAACACCTTATGAGATTTGGCATGGAAATGTATCATCCTTATCTTAATTAAAGGTATGAGGTTGTGAAGCTTATGTAAGACAAGAAGTTTCAAACAAACTAGATCCCATATCTATTAAGTGCATCTTTGTAGGATATCCTAAAGATTGTTTAGGATATTAATTCTATAATCCCAACAAAAATAAAGTCTTTATCGCTAGAAAGGCTATATTCTTAGAAAGCAAGTTTCTAAATTGTGAATCTAGTATGAGGCATGTGGAACTTGAGGAAGAGTCACAGACTAATGTGTTGCAAGCATTAGTACCCAATTAAAATTGAACATGACATTGATCAGGAACTTAACAAAACACAAGGTGTTTGCAAATTTGGTAGAGTTCGTTTAGAACCATAGAGATATGGATTTCTCATTAATGAGATTTTTCTTGTGGATTCCGATGATCCATCAATTATCGAAATGTTATGTCAGATTTTGAATCCAAAATATGGCTTGAAGCCATGAACAACGAGATGCAATCCATGCATGAAAATCAAGTATGGGACTTGGTTGATCTTCCTCCCAACAGTGAGACAATAGGGAGTGAGTGAGCTTTGAAGAAGAAAACCGACATGGATAGAAATATACACACATATAAAGGTAGACTTGTGGCAAAAGGTTACACAGGAACTTAAGGTATTGACTATGAGAAAACCTTCTCTCACATGGTTATGATCAAGTCTGTATGGATACTATTTTCCATAGTCAAATATTACAACTACGAGATATGGCAAATGGATGTTAAAACGACTTTTCTATATGGACACTTATCTGAAGATGTTTATATGGCTCAGCCTGAGGGTTTTGTTGACCAAAAGTATCCTAAAAGAGTGTGTAAGATTAAAATATGCATTTATGGATTAAAGAATACATCTTGAAGCTGGAAAATTTGCTTCAATGAGAAAATCAAAGAATAAGGTTTATTTGAAACAAAGATAAACAATGTGTTTACAAGAAAACTTGTGGGAACACTGTCATATTCCTTGTTCTATATGTAAATGACATATTTCTCATTGGAAATGACATTCTTTCTTTGAAAGGAGTTAAAGTGTTGCTTGAGAAATGTTTCTCAATGAAAGACTTGGGTGAAGCAACTTATATTTGTAATGCTCAAAAATATGGTCCCTAAAATTTCATTTAATTAATAGATAAAATAGTATTTTCCAAAACCATCGAAATGTTTAAATAACAACCAATGTATTAAATGCCATAAAATCAGAGTAAAACATCATAAGCGGAATCCCAATGGTGTGTGCGATGCAGTCATCTCGAGCTCTTCCCTTTACAACTGGAAGTTCCTGAAACATAAACTAGAAACTGTAAGCACAAAGCTTAGTGAATTCCCCCAAAATGCCGCATAGCAACATACAATATGCACATAGTGGGCCCCACCCTGTCATCAGGGACCGCCTGACATTGGACCCCATCCGACATCGGGCCTTGTCCGGCATCGAGCTGAGCTCGATAAAAAGGGCCCGCCCAACGTACAATAACATATATCAAAGGAACACATACACATGTAATAATCATATAGATACGTAGCATATAAATATTCATCAGGCACAGCCCGACATTGGGCCTTAGCCCAGAAATCATATAACCACACGCACATGCAAGAGTCACAAAGACAGCTAGCATACTAACTACATAACATAAACATGGGTCGGCATTGGTGCCTTTGACCCGCTAGACTCGGTAAGGAAACTCACCTCGAATACGGAATGAGAGTTGAACATATCCCGGCTCCGAAAATCTAGTCTACTTATCCTCTAAACATAAACGACTTCCTTAAATACAACTCAAAATGCCCAAAACCCCTTATAGGTTAAACTTGGTCAAATACTAAATTCAAAGTCAAAGTCAACGGCCCGAGTTGACCCAACACACCGAGTTGTCCTTTAACTTACCGTGTTTCTCCATTAATCTGCAATGTTGTGAAGAACCAATCGAACTCGCCGAGTTTATCAATAAACTCGCCGAGTTCGCCATAAATCCAACATCTTAATTCATTAAGCCGACACAATCGAAACTAAGAGCTTCACAGCTCAGATCTCAACTAGAATGGCATCTAGAACGGTAAAGTTTTCAACTTTACCCCTAAGAACCATCAAAATGGGTTCAAGACCTAACCCTAGACTCAAAAGGGTGAGGACTTAATCATTAAGCACAAAATCACCAAAGGCATAGCCCGAAACTACAGATATGACCCTTAAAGCTGAATGGCCACATAAAGTTTCGAACTTTATGCTCATGCATGACTAGGAGACGCCTGAATGCTCAAAAGAAGCCAAAAGAAGGGTTTAATGAATGAATGAAGCCCTTAAGACCATAAAGTTGGCACCTTTATGCCAAAAGAGCTTATGAAGATCTTTGATCTAAACGAATAGACACTTGGGGCGTTCTACTACCCCAACAACCACCGAACCATGGCTAAATGCATACAATCTAACCCAAGAGGAGATCTAAGCAATTATTAACCAAGGTGGGAACTTGATACCTCAAAAACTTGGCAAATGAGATAGTATCTAAGAGTCATTCTTCAAGCCAAATAACTCCCAATTCCTTAGCTCCTTCAACAAGCACCAAAAATGAACACTCAAGGCTCTCCTCAAGCTCACACACTCAACAATGGAAAGAAATGCTTGATTTTAGGGTTTCTGGACGGAGGAGGCTAGTAAGGAGGCCTGCCAAGGGACTTAAGGCCTTTAAATAGGGTGTAACACCCTAAAAATTATGGTTTCCTTCCCAGTTGCCAACTCGCCGAGTTCAGAAACCCCGAATCGCCGAGTTGACTCATTAAACTTCATTGCCAAAAATGACTCGACATGCCGAATTGAGGCTACCAACTTGCCGAGTCTTCCAAGAAACTATAAAAAGTTGGAAAAATAAATTCATAAAGGAAACCAGGCGTTACAATTCTCCCCCACTTGAATCAGAATTTGTCCTCAAAGTCCGTTGCCTTGAACAATCCTGGGTAATGTTCCATCATCTCCTACTTGGGCTCCCAAGTCCACTCTGACCCCTTGCGGTGCAGCCACTGCACCTTCACTAGCTCCACAACCTTGTTCCTCAAGGTTTTTGTCTTCCGATCTAATATTTCCACTGGTCTCCCAACATAGTTTTGCCGGTCATCCACCTGAATATCCTCCAAGAGTACAACCGCGGAATCATCCTCCAAGCACTTCCGTAGCTGAGAGACATGAAATGTGCTATGAAGGTACTGATATACGTGGGGACCAACTTGCCTTGTTTCCTGAACTAGATGACCCCTTTCCAAGGTGACACCTTTAGGAGAACCATATCTACCACCTAGAACTCCAAGTCTGACCGAAGCTTGTCGGGATAGCTCTTCTGCCGACTCTAAGCTGTTTGGAGCATGCTCCGAACCTGCTGATCAGCTTAGTAGTCTTGAGTACCACCTCGGTGCTCCCTATAACTCGTTGGCCGACCTCACCCCAACAAATCGGGGTCCTACATTTCTTCCCGTGGAGCATCTCGAAAGGAATTCGATCAATGCTAGCGTGATAGTTGTTGTTATACGAAAATTGTGCTAATGGAAGATTCGTATCCCAACTCCCACTAAAATCCAATACCCACGCACGCATTCATATCCTCAAAAGTCTAAATTGTCTGCTCACTCTGCCCGTCGGTCTGCGCATGAAAATTCGTACTGAAATAGAGACGAATGCCCATCTCATCATGAAACCGCTTCCAAAACCTAGAAGTAAAACGAACATCCCTGTCTGAAACCACCGAAACCGGCACCCCATGATGTGCCACTCCCTCATGAACATAAATCTCGACAAGCTTCTCTGCAGAAATACTCTCCTAGATCAGGATGAAGTGCACGCTCTTGGTTAATCGATCCACAATGACCCAAATAGAATCCACTATGTGCGGTCTTGGGAAGCTTCGTGATAAAATCCATCATGATGTCTTCCCATTTCCATACGTGAATCTCCAACAGTTGCATCTTGTCGTGAGGTCGCTGATGCAAGTCAAGCACCGCTCCACCAACAATGCTATATCCCGCTTCATGCAGGGCCACCAATAATCGGGTTGAAGATCCCAATACATCTTCTTTTCCACAAGATGAATGGAGAATCTCAACTTTTGAGCCTCCTCCATCAGAACTTGGCACACCCCGCCCCAATATGGAACCCAGACCCTCCTATGCAAAGTCAAAAGTCTGCTGCTATCATAATCGAAGGAAGCCACCTGACCCACAATCTGCTCATACTTCCAATGCTCTTCCTTCATAGCCTCAACCTATGCCTCACGAATCCGCTCCAACAACATAGTAATCGTGGTCATCCTCAAGCATAGATCTCGGATCGGAGCTGTGGCCACCTTGTGGCTAAGAGAATCAGTCACCACATTGGCCTTCCCTGAGTGGTACAGGATCTCACAATCATAATCCTTCACTACATCCAACCAATGATGTTGCCTCATGTTTAGGTTCAGATGATCCATTAAATACCTCATACTCTTGTTGTCCATGTAAATAGTACAACGAACGCCATAGAGGTGATGCCGCCAATCTTGAGGGAGAAAACCGCAGCCCCCAGCTCTAAATCATGTGTCGGATAATTTGCCTTGTGAGGCTTCAGCTTCCGCGAAGCGTAAGTGTTCACGTGACCCCGTTGCATCAACAGTGCACCCAAACTCGTGATCGAAGCATCACAATAGACCACAAAATCATCGACACCCTTCGGAAAGGTCAGAATTGGCGCCTCGCACAGCTGCTGTCTAAGAGTCTCTAAGGTTTCTTGCTTAGGCCCCCAGCGAAATGACACCGAATTCTTGGTCAGTCGGGTCAATGAAACAACAATCTTGGAGAAATCATGGATGAATCTACGATAATAACCCACCAAACCAAGAAAACTCCAAATCTTAGATGGAGACCTCGGAACCTCCCACTACATCACGGTCTTGACCTTGGCCAGATCGACCAGAATACCCTTCTGATTGACAAGCTGCCCCAACAACTGCACCTCACGGTTCATGAGATCCATGAACGCGGAAGGAGCATTGGTGAGCTCAAATGGCCATAGTGAGTCAGAAAGCTGTCTTCTGCACATCCTCATTCTTGACTCACATCTGATGATAACCCGATCGCAAATCAATCTTAGAGAACCAAGATGCACCCTGAAACTGGTTGAAAAGATCATCAATCCTCGAGAAGGGATAACGGTTCTTCATCGTTACCTTATTCAACTCTCGGTAGTCGATACACATCCAATGGGATCCGCCCTTCTTCTTCAAGAACAGAATCGGGGGCTCCCCAAGGACAACGGCTCGAACTGATAAATCCTTGTCTAATAGCTCCTACATCTCGGGAGGATCCAATCGATATAGTGCTTTGGATATCAGAGCCACACCCAGAATCAAATCAATCCTAAACTCCACCTGCCGCTTTTGAGGTGCCCTAGGCAGATCCTCCAGAAACATGTACGGATACTCCTACACAATCGGCACATCGCCCACGGTCGCCTTACCCAAAACCCGGGTATCCATGAGATAAGCGACAAAACCCAAAAAACCCTGATGAAGATAGCGTCTGGCTCTCGCTGCTGAACACATAATCGGCCCATATTGCGGTCTCTCACCCTGAATCACCAACTCTCCCCAACTTGGGGTCCGAACCCGCACTAATTGTTGCTCACAGTCGATCACCTCCCCATTCAGGATCAACCAATCCATGCCTACGATGACCTTGTTCTCACGTAGAGGAATGGGAACCAGATCAACCGGATACCCCTGACTGAACAACTAAAGGGTACAATCCTAATGAATCCTCACGACCCTGACTATCCTATCATCAGCAATCTCCACATCAAGAGGGTGATCCAGGTCCCTTGGAGCTCCAGAAATTCTCTTGCTAAGCGCAAGTGATAAAAAAGATCGGGTAGCCCTCGAATCAAATAATACCAAAGCAGAGATATCGTTCGCGAGCAACGATCCTAATAAAACACATAAACATAAGCAACAATTTAATATAGATAAAGAGATAAGGAGAAGATAGATACCCGTCACAACATCAGGAGCTGCACGCGCCTCCTCCGCCGTCAGCTGGTAAACCCTGCTCTTCATCTTTGGCGCATTTGTCGGGCCCTGAAGGCCATCAATAATCCTCAATGTTGCAGGAGCGGGTGCTGACACCGGTCCTCCCACAACCAAACTTGGAAAATGGGCCTTCTTGTGGTCCCTATGAATGCACTGAAAGCAAATCAGGTCAGATATCATTGTGATGGAGGTGGTAGTAGTACAATCTCTACTGATATGACCAGTCTGGCCATACTTGAAGCAACCAAACCCCACCCCTCTGCATGTCTCCTCGTGCATCTTACCATACTTGCCACAGCGGCTACGACCATGCTGGCCTCTCGGTCTAGAATCAGATACCTTGGGGCGCTTGCCCGAACCCTCAAAACTTGTAGCATAATTTGGCTTCCTCTTCCTCTCCATCTCTAAGTCAATCTCCCTCTCCCTATCCCTCGATGTCATGTCTTCCAGCGTCTTGCAACTAGATCGGCTAACAAACTGCCGGATATCACTCCTCAAAATCTCATGGTACTAGGCCTTATTCATCTCCTCGTCTGCCACACACAGCGGAACTAGATGTGCACTCTCCCTGAACATAGTGGTGATCTCAGTCACCGTCTCTGTAGTCTGACAGAGATCCTGGTACTCTCGCGCCAATTGTTGCACCTCAGTCACTAGTGCATACTCGGCTCGGAACATGGTCAAAAATCAATCCAAGTCATCGGATCAATAGCATCATCTCCTATAGGATGCCCTACCTCCTCCCACCAATCATGTGCACTGTCCTTCAGGAGGCAGGAAGCTAGTCTGACCTTGTCCCCCTCGAGACAATGGATAGTGCGGAAAGCGTTTGCAACATCAGCTAACCACCTGCTGCTCGTAATAGGGTCCCTAGCCCCATGATAGTTTGGTGCTCCACATGCCCGAAACTCCCTGAAGGTCAGAGAGTGCGTCCCGATCACCATAATCTCAGTGCGAAAGGCGCTCAATCTCTCATCAAGAATCTCTAGAATACCCTCCTTGACCGTGCTAAAGATTACGGGAGTCTGATCAAGGATACTACACGAAATCTCAAACGAGATGAACCCCCTCGTCTAATCATCAAGCTGTCCAACTCCAGAACCAGAACCTGAGCCTAAACCCTCCCAAACACCGGAACTGACCACTGGCCTGCCTCGTAATACCACCATACTGAAAATAGACCATAGAACTATCAGAATAAGCAATAATGCGCATATCGGGGAAATCATAGATACACAAGCTCCCTGGCTTCATTGCAGTCTTCCTTGAATCGAGTACGGATTTACAAGCCCATACTACCTTCCACATCTATCCGTACTTTCCTCAAGAAGTGCCTTAACTCAACCAAAGTGATCTATAACCAACAGATCCCTCACGGCTAAGGCTCCCAACACTAAATCTCATCCTAGGTTTTCCCTAGGCAAACTCCACACCACTATCTGCCATCAGTTGCAGAAGGAACTCCCGCTAACCTCCTCTAACTAGCTCACGAATACAATTACATATTACAAAAATTAGATAATTCTTTGAATGAGAGGTCTCTCACTACAACAGTTGGAATCAAACAAGAGTTGTGCAATAGAGTTAAGCCTAACCTTTTGAAATTATTTAGTTTCCATAATATGTAACTTTCACATATTCGCTCACTAACTAGCTAAAATTAGCAAGAACTTCTAAAAGCACAAAGCAAGCAACATACGAGCATCAAGTAATCGGAACGGAGCATAACCTAATCAGGTCATCCTATTACTGAATGATCAGCACTAGCATACAAATCTATAAGATCAACAAGCAGGCATAAAAAGTCAACTCCCTAGATTCTTAGCCCTAATCTAGCATGTGATTCACAAATTCACAATTCAAAACAAAACATAACAAGTATGGGTATTTTGGGATAACTTACTTAAGCTCGGCTGATTACATGCACCACACCCTTTTCTCTTTTAGTAATCGTTACAATATTATTGGTATAAATATCTATAAAGATAGATCAACGCGACTTTTAGGTTTATGTCAAAGTGCATACACTGACAAAATCTTGAAAAAAATCAAGATAGACAATTCTAAGAGAGGATTCTTTCCCATGCCACATGGAATTTATCGGCTAATTCACAATGTATTTTCATTTTACAGTCTATAAAGGTTACACTGTAAAAGACTTTTCGAAAGTCATATCTTCTTCATACGAGCTCCATTCTCAACGTTCTTTATATCGACAGATTCGTATTTACGAGGACATCAACTCTTCTTTACATTACTTTGGTTAAAAAGTAATCTATCATTGTTTCATATTTTATGACACACATGGATGTAATGAGTCGAACACGGAACTTCAAAAAATCATAACACCTACAAAATTTTATTATGCTAGTGTTCCATAAGACAGTTTTGGCAGTGGTCGTTATCTTACTCCAACAGATGACTAGACATACCTACCGGTTGTTTGATACATACATACCATTTTTGGCTATCTAGAAATAGGAAAAATACTAGCACAGTACTCTGGTACATAACATGTACCATCGATACGTAATAGTTTCATAGAACAGAGCTCTATTCTCTGTTACAATCTCACATACACCTGATTATAAAAACTACCTACTTATTCCACTTACTTTGAACTAAGTATCCTTGACAAGCCTTAGTTTATAACTAGACCAGATTACAATATATGTAATTCACATTCAATACACTCTTCATGTTCATGAATTACTAACACAATACAGGTTATAACTACTTACTTATTCAAAACTTACTTGGAACTAAACATCCTTTATATGTCTTAGTTTATAACTCAACAAGACTACAATCCCTCAAATCAACTTCCATTAAAATTTCCTTCTTATGGAATACTATCATAGATAATGATATTTGGCTCGCATATTATATGTTAAGTAATATTACCAAATATACATTTAACACATATTCTAGATAATAAGTATTTAATTCATATATAAACTTTCAATATATATTCAATCTTTTAAGTAATAGATACTTATATTAAAATCAAGTTCAATAAAGTGGCCATGCACTCACCTGATTGAGGTGGAAGATTTGTGGTTAGGTTAGCTCCTTGCGTAACACTTTTGCTTTTCCCTTTTGAACGAACTAAATATGAATATTACACAGTCATAGTATTCATTTACATTTAGGGTTTTAACATTTTGGAAACAAAGATTTGTAATCTAAATGATCTTTTGTATTGGGATTTTTTCACAAATATCAATAAATTAATTTTAAAGCATAAAGAAAATTTTTAATTAGTTCTAAAAATTTATAGGATGTCATATTGACATCCATGGTATTTTAATATAATGAAATAACTTATTTTATCTCAAATTATTTGAATTAATTGGGATTTTCCACAACAACAATAACTTAAAGTGTAAAGAAAAAGTTTTAATCGGTTTTGAATACATGGGGATGTCAGGCCCCAAGTATATTATACCTTTCAGAGTGGTCGTATGGGTGGACAAGGTTTCCTACTAATGGGATCTGCCTGAGGAGTTCAGTCAGATCCACAACAATTTTCATGTTTCTCAATTGAGGAAGTGCTTCTCCGATGAGTCTATAGTGGTTCCGTTGGATGACATTTAGGTGGATGAGCATCTGAGTTATGTTGAAAGGCCAGCCGTGATCTAGTATAGGAATATGAATGCCTTGCACAAAAAGGTGATTGGGTTAATGAAGGTGCAGTGGCAACACCAAAAGGATTATAAGTGGACTTGGGCACCTGATGAGGAGATATGTGAGCATTACCCAAGGTTATTTACAATAGCGGATTTCAAGGACAAAATATAATTCAAGTTGGGGAGAGTTATAGCACCTGATTTCCTGTATGTATTTATTTACTTAAGAGTTTAGCTTAATGAGAAGTTAAGATTTGGTGCTAGGGTGTGGCAAGTGCGACACGATCTTTAAAAATGCACAATACGCTCTCACTGATATGTCAAGCCCTACATTTTGGGATTTAGGCCCTATTTAAGGGAACTAATCCCTAGGATTTCACCATCCCAACTCTAGTGAACTTTCCTTGCAAACCCTAATCTCCCTATATGTCTCTCTCTCTTGTGTTTGTAAGCCTTTTGTGCACATTTGATGAAGCTTGAAGATGAACAAAGTCCTTAAGGTGCAAGAGAACTTGATTCCAAATTAAATCCAGTATTTCCATCTACACCTAAAGCCTTGGAAGGTATAAAGTTTTCAACTTTGTGGATTTAGTTCCTTAATCTTGATGTTATTTCCATTTTGGTTCCTTTGGATGGATGTTCTTGGAATTTGAGCAACTCTAGAACCTTAGAATGATATTTTGATGTTTCTCTAGACTATAGGTTATATACATGTGTTCTTGTATGTATCTTTTGTTGGGTCATATTTTTGTGGTTTATGTTGGGCTCATAATGTTTATTGTTCTTGGGCTTAGAATAGTATTATGTTAATGGGCTTTATATGTTTTTGGTTGTAAGGACCGAAATCACTTTGGTGATTTTGGTCATAATGGGTTTGGTATTTTGTGGTGTTGTACATGGTGTGTATATATATATATATATATATATATGTATATATATGTATGTATGTATTCAGTTGTATAGGAGTTAGTAGTTTTTCATTAGTTTTCACAGCTGATTTGAGTTTTGATGTACCTGGTGGTTTATTGATAATAGAAGTGTGAGCATTTGAAGCTATTTTGTGTTCTTGAATCAATGCTTATTTAACATTCCGCATTCTTTAAGCAATTAGGATTGATATTGCATAAGATTCACTGGTTTGGGACTTACAATTGTTAACAGATCAAGGAGGGTATCAATCGATTCAAGGACTTTGGGTTTAAAATCTTCTTGTTTTTGAAGTATTGATTTAACCGGAACCTTTGGTTAAATTGATAAATTTTTCTGTTCTTCATGAAACTACTCTTGGTGTTCTTCGTGTTCATCAGGAACTCTGGATATTTTCTTCTGATTTTTCAGGATTAGATTTGGACTATCATCATTTAAATCACGAGATTTACGGGATATCGATATATTCTTAAAATAACTAATCAAGGTGTTCGGTGGTTATCTGATCAAGTTTTGGAGTTTACGGTCGAAAAATTCTTGGAGTTTTCGGTCAACTCACCTGTTGACTTTCCTAGTTTACGGTCGACAAATTCTTGGAGTTTTCGGTCAACTCATCTGTTTACTTTCTTAGTTTACGGTCAACGAAATCTACTGTTTTTGGTCAACCTCATCTGTTGACTTTCTGAGTTTTCGTTGTGATATTCCTTGACGTTTTGGGCGCATTTAATTTTAATCAATTAAAATGGAACCTTAACACAATGCCTTACATCAAGAACCTGATTCAATTATGGGAACCACTACAAGAATTCCACGTCTATTATCAGCTGATGGGTTTCTAGAATGGAAGTACGGGATTGAAAAGTACATTAAGATGAAAGATTTTAAGATGTGGAGGAGTATTCTTAAAGGTCCGGTTAGAATTACCACAACACTGGAAAATGGCAACATAATTAATAAACGTGTGGAGAATTACACTAATGTGGACTTTGAGAAGGTTGAGGAACAAGAAAGGCGCTTGCAACTTTAACCATGGCATTGTCCCCTAACATCGCTTAAGGATTCAGGGAATATGATTCTACAAAAGCTCTTTAGGAAGCCTTGATAGAAGTTTATGAGGGAAACGATGATATGAAACAGAGCAGGCAAGATTTGTTCTGTCAAAGGTTCAATATGTTCAACCACGTCCTTGGGGAGACTCTTGAAGCCCAAATACAACGATTCATCACTCTCACTACTGAAATGAGTACTGTAGGAATCTCAGTATCCCGCTCTGAGATAAACAAGAAGCTGTTAAACTCTCTTCCCAAATCGTGGGACATGAATGTTTTTGTAATTAAGAAGACCAAGGATCTTCACAGTCTTTCTCTTGCTGAGACTATGGCTATCATCAAGGCCTGTGATTTGGATGATAAGCAACGTGAGATAAATCACGTGAATTGTTACTCCACAACAAACCTGGGAATCTCGTCAAACAATGCTTTTTCATCATTATCTATTCCACAAACTCATGCTATTCCTCGTCCTCCTTCTATGTGTTATCAACATCCAGCTTCCTCAAGCTCTTCAGGGTCAAACTCAAAAGCTCCTGCCACAATTTCAACTCCCAAGGAAGCTAAAGAAAACATTGTTGGATAAGGTGTCTAAGTCTGTAACTATAATTGGTATAACTTGACCCGACCCGGCATGGTCCATTTGGGTTACACTTCACCTAACAATTTGTATGGATATACTTTTGAGAATAAGATGTTTATGATCTATTAATATATTATAAGTTATAATATATTAATTATATTATTTTATTATTGTTGATCAAGAATTAATTTTGGATTTAATCTAATGATCAAAAGAGGCTAATTAAATATGGACTCTTACATATATATATATATATATATATATATATATATATATATATATATATATATATGGATTGGGCTAAGATTTATTTAGGATGGGCTAAGAGTATATGGGAGTCCATGGATAGTCCATGGAGCTTTTAACCCATGGATCCTAGGTAAATAAAGAGTCATGGGTATTAGGGTTTAACCCTAATCCTCCATAGTATATAAAGAGGTCCTTGGTTCTATAATTGGCACTAGTGTGTGTGAGAAACAAGGGTGGGCCGATTCTAGCAAGCATCATATTCTCTCAAGTATTTCCAAGTTGTTTTGGGTGATCTGTGACACCACTTGAGGCATCCACACTATTGGTGCTAGGCTCTAAAACTCCTACAATCAACCACAAAAGAAAGGTATGTTATTCTACTTAATGTTTTATACTACAAGTACCCCATAACATGCTAGTTAGGTTGTAAACCTTTGAAATCAAATTTGGATGTATTTTAGAGAAAACATAGATCCAAGGTTTCTAGGGTTGCATGTACACCTTGTCATTTATAATCTGCCCAACTTGTCAATATCCTTTATGTTTAAGTGGACCACAATATTGGTGATTGACTAGAGCTAAACAAGAAAGTGTGTGTTGATAAACGATATTGAATTGCTTGACAACTTTGATCCCAAAAGTTTCTGTTTTGTACATTTTGTATCTTATTTTTGTTTTTGTTAAATTTGTTCATATTTTTCCTTTATGCACAAATTTGGAGGGAGAACTAAAAAAATCATAAAATTTAAAAATCCAAAATATTTTATTATTGAGTGCATTTTTGTTTATTTAAGTCTATTTATTTTAATTTATTTTAATTCAAATTTTATTTTATTGTTTTGTCTATCTATGAAACGAATTATTTTTTAAAGAAGCCCATTGATTCTGGTGGCCCAAAAGGCCGAGAACCCAATCTCTTTGAATATAAAAGCTATTTTTTTCTTTTCCGCCTCATTTTTCATCTCACAGAAATCAGTTACACTCTCTCAAAACCCTATGGGTTTTTCTTACTGTTCATCGAGAACGATTTCTTTCATCTTCTATTCAAAAAGTCATCAAATCTCACTTGTTTTTTGAAATCTTCTCAAGGTATACATAGTACAAACATCGTGTTTCAATTTTATTGTGTTTTTAAAGTGATTGCAGGTGGGTAATGGCGTTTTTCCGGCGTATTAACGGTGGTTTCCAGTGTATTTGTCAAAGATGAATCATCAAATCTTTTCCAGGTTTTCGATTTGATTCAAATCCGATAGAAAACCATTTTGATTTGGCCGAAATCATTCCATCTGACCTAAAACAATATGCTTGACCGCAAACGTTTGGTCAAAAGTAATTTGACTGAAAACGATCTTGACCGAAAACACATAAACCTTGACTTTGATCGAAAACATAAATTTTGGACCGAAATCAATATTTTTGGACAAAATTTTTTATGAGAAAATAATTTTTAAACTTAACCTTTTATTATTCTCATTTGACTCGTTTGGTGCAGATAAATGGAAAATCAGTTAAAGTTCATTGACAATCACAATGTTGTTGGATATCTTATGGACCCTCCTGCTGCTCATCGAGAACTCAAATCCATGATTGTGGGCTTGAATAATTGCAGAATTTCTCACGCTTTGCGTTCTAATCCAGTCGTCTTCAAGTGCCTGATTGCTGATTTCTGGAAAAATGCCTCTATCAGTAACCACGGAGCAGATGGAGTTGGTGCTATTGAATCAGTGTTGAAGGGAACTAAAGTAGTTGTCTCTGAGTAAGTTATTCGAGAAACGCTTGAATTTGGTGATGCCCCTACATTTCCAATTGTGTACCCTGCTAGTCAAGTGAAGGATGTGCTTGAGAAAATGTGTTATAAAGGAACCTATCCTCCTACTGTTAAGAAGCAGTTGTCACCTTATTGGAGGTTCCTAGCGCATTACTTTGTGAGTTGCATTTCTGGAAGGAAGGGAGGATTTGATGAGATTACTCACAATGCGACCTCAGCCATTGTGGCTCTAACAGTGAACTGGGATTATAACTTTTCAAATTTTGTCTTTGAAGAAATGAAAAGAAACCTCCAAGGGAGGAAGAAAGATCAGTTCTTAATGTAACCCAGGTTCCTTCAAATGATCTTCAATGAAAAATATCCCCAAATTGAGAGGTCATCTGACACCTTGGATATGAAAGCCTTGGGTCCTAGCACCTTTGGGCTCATAAAGCATTTAAGAAAATCTGCAAAAGTTGTCTATCAAGGATTAAAGGAGCTGGTAAAATTTGGAAAATTTGCAGATACAGAAGGTGTTCAAACTTCAACTACTCAAACTGTTGTGGTGGCCGAAGAACACGCGGTGTCATCAAGACCAAATCTCAGTTCTTCATTTGAAGTTTCTGATGATGATGATGATGATGATGATGATGAAAGTGATAGTGATAACGATGGTATGGATTTTCGTATGTTTGTACCGACAAAGGAGCTAATCAATGAGGTTGTGATTTCTCCAGTTGAGACAGAAAAGGAAATCAACATTTTTAAGCAACAAAACAATCCTGTGCCCGAACAGATGGAAGCACTTGTTGAAAAATTACAGTCAACTGCAAGGAAGAGTCCCCAAGCAGTTTCTGTTACTTTTGAGTCTCCATCTGGGAGTGATAAAGACAATTCAAAAGGCTCATTGCTGCCACGAAAGCGAAAACGTAGAGATCTAAGGCCGGGAGTGCTTTCTACTGAACCAGTACAACAGTCTTCTCATATTGTTGAGCCCGCTTAAGTTACTCATGATGTTCAAAGTCCGTTTATTGAGCAGGCTCAAGTTATTCAAGTTGTTCAAAGCCTAATCATTAAACCAACCCCGGTCCAAGAAGATGTTCAAAGTCAAATGGCTAATGAGGAAACATTTGCTTCGGGAAGCTCTTCTGCCCCACCACCTCCAGAGTACGATGTTGCATCTGTCAAACTAGCCAAGTTACTTGCTTTTCAATATTCCTTTTCTCAATCCAAAGTAAAAGGAATATCTATTGGCTCCAGGCAAGGAGGTGATGAAGACTCCCATCAAACCATTTCTGAGCTCAAACAAGAGATTATGTTTTTGAAGCAGGAGTCCATTGAGAAGGGTTTACTAATTGGTAGTCTGGTTGTGAGAGTTTCTAACCTTGAACAGGAGAACTCTGTTAAAGATGCGAAGATTTCCGAACTTCAAGCAAATCTTGGTGGGATAACTGCTTTATTCTTTGACCTAAAACAACGCTTGCATCATAAGTTTGGTGATGATTTTCAACCTTTAAGCGCTAAAGGCAAAAAGATTTCTGCTTCTAGTTCTGATCCAGTCAATCCACCTTCTCAACATGCAAGTGAAAGAGTTGTAATACCTGCTCCGAATGCAAATCTTGACACATTTTTATCTTCTGGTCCTTCTTCTGCTCAAGAAAGAGGAGCGAAGCAAGCTCGAATTGAGAAGCTGAAAGGGAAGAGTTACTGATGAAGCATTCGAATCAGAATGTTCCAGGTGATCACCCTGAAATGCTTCTAAGGGAAACTGGGAGGAAATTTACTGACAAGTATGGTGATCACTCTGGCATTTTAATGTGGGGATATGATGCTGACAAGAAAATCTAGGTCGTGAAGCGAAAGAGCAGTCGAATTGAGTATTATGAGAAGCCAACTGACTTTATGTCCTGGACAAAAGTTGATCTTGATGAACTTATTCACGCTCCTTTCAACAATCCAACCAATGACTCAGTGGCCTGGGATTTTAAGAGGTTTCTTGAGGATCAAGCTAAAAATAATATTTAAAGGCATGAAGATTGCTTCATCATTCACGAAAAAGGCTAAGGATGTCATTGATCCTCACACTAATAAAACCATGGTGAATGTTATGTGGCCGCCCACAAAGCAAGCTAAAAGGATTCCGCTTCCCAGAAGTTTACCAGAAGGTACTTTGGACTCAATGCAATTATGGGTTTATGATAAGGTTACCGCGTCGGCGGTGATCAAGCAGAAAAAAGGCCAGTATCGCATTGTCGTTCCCAAAGATTTGTTGATGTTTGGAGAATGTGATATTCATACTTTGTCACATTTTCAACTTATTGTAGAAAATGAATTATTCGAAGTTGCTGGCAAAGCTTTCACTGGAATGGTTGCTACTATAATTGACAAGAAGTTGTGGGTTGGGGCATTCGATCAATTTGATGTTCATCTTGTAGACAAGTTGTAAAAGCAGCCAACAATAAACTAAGGGGGTGATTTTTGGGTCATATTTTTGTAGTTTATGTTGGGCTCATAATGTTTATTGTTCATGGGCTTAGCATAGTATTATGTTAATGGGCTTTATATGTTTTCGTTTGTAAGGAACGAAATCACTTTGGTGATTTCGGTCATGATGGATTTGGGCTTTTGTGGTGTTGTACATGGTGTGTGTGTGTGTGTGTGTGTGTATATATATATATATATATATATATATTCATCCGTATAGGAGTTAGTAGTTTTTCATTAGTTTTTACGGCTGCTTTGAGTTCTTATGTACTTGTTGGTTTATTGATAATAGAAGTGTGTGCATTTGAAACTATTTTGTGTTCTTGAATCATTGCTTATTTAACATTTCATATTCTTTAAGCAATTAGGATTGATATTGCATGAGATCCACTGATTTGGGACTTACACCTTTGTGATCCATGCACTAGTTTGGTCATTTTTGGAACTCTTTAGAAGTTAGGGTTAAAGATCTTACATGATAGACACATTAAAATTAATAAAGTTGGAAACTTTATTCATTTGGACACTAAGGAGGTTCAGATGTGAGAATTAGAGCTTCTAACTTTAAGGATTAAGTGCTTAATAGTAGGAGGTTGTTAAGCCATAGGAATGACATGCCTATTAAGTGTCGTGAAGCACTTATGACTATTTCATTACTATTTTTCTATGTAGTAAGATGCGGAGCGCCTAGTCTTAGTCATGTCGTACCTAGCATTGACTTTGAACAATTTGACTTTTGGTCAAACTTAAAATATTATCTAGTTGGTACGTGAAACCATTTCTTACGAGTGTGTACATGTAGCTAAGATTTCTTCAACTTTTGATTCAAGTGAGTTATCTCAATAAACTATGTGTTACAATATATGTCATTTATATGAAATGATGTAGTGATATTGTGGTATGTTGATTGTACGAGTAGGCTAACAGAGTCTATTGTATGTTGATTGTTTGATTATGTGATATGTTGATATGTATGTTTGAGGAGTTGACGATGGATAGACACTAGAGCCGAGATCCTAGAATACTCGTGTCAATGACTGGATATATACTATAGTCGTTAGTCATTGTTGATGACTAGACATGCATTAGAGAT
The DNA here is from genome assembly GCF_051521515.1 of Lactuca serriola. NCBI lineage: Eukaryota > Viridiplantae > Streptophyta > Magnoliopsida > Asterales > Asteraceae > Lactuca > Lactuca serriola. The sequence continues at coordinate 70,068,648 of NC_136410.1, forward strand.
GTTAGTCTCCATTTGATTTGGTGGATCGACACTAGCGTCAAGAGTCTTTGTTTGTAAGTATTACATGTGTATTGCAGTATGTGGTATTTTGGGGAACTCTCTAAGCTTTGTACTTATAATTGTAGATTAAATATTTTTCAGGTAGTTCTTCTAATCGTGGAAAGGCTCCAACTTGACTCTATTATACGTGTGTCGTAGATTATTATGTTTTTTAAACTTCCGTTGATTATGTTGATTTTGATACACTATTTTCCATGACTTGGTTTTGATACATTTTGACACTATGGTTTGATGTTTGATCTTTTACGAAAATATTTTTGATGGTTTACTGTATTTTCAAAAGAAAATTTTTGGTTGAAATTTATGACGTTACAATTATCATGAAGTGGGAATTAGTGACGACTACAAAAGAAAAAGGCATTGAAGCAACATAAAAGGCAGGCATCCTAAAATGGCCGATGAACATAATCATACACATGGTTTTGATGATTTGATCGTACCAAATTCTTTATGCAACTCATTGTTTTTTGTGCATGAATCTAGTACCACGGTAAGGAATTATTGTTTGAACTTTTACCCATTTTTATACGGGTATTATAGTTATCTTTTGATATAAAAATAAACTAAATTCCCCATCGAAATCAAATCCATCTCTTTATTTGCACTTCATCAAATGACCAGAAACACATGATATAAATAGAACACTTGTAGCTTTAAGGTCAAGTGTGGTGAAAACATGATTGATTTTGTGAAAAGACTCGTATACATGTAAAGTCAAATCCTCTATCATATCTATGTAAAATATAAATATAACACTTGCAAAAAAATCAAATCACCCACCGCTCCGAACATTTACTTAATCAAGTCCCACTTTTTATCTGTATAAAATCAAAACCACCATCGAAATCAATTTTGTGAACAGAGATGGGTGTTCTTGATCGAAGAAGAAAATAATGGCTAAGAGGCGGTCTAATAGTTCGGGCATCACCTTAACTTTTACATAGATGTCAACGTTGTCTGGACAAAATGATGTTCATATTCAAATTTTTATCGGATGTGAAAGACAAATCTCATTTTTCGTTTGATGAAGGATAACATCGATGGTGCACAAAGGTAATTATGACGGTTCGGAGAGAAAATAACGAAAGGAATCTCGATACATACACGGGGGTGGTGATAACGTCCTTTACATTGACCATGAAAAGGATTGAGGTAATGTTAACACATGTGATTTCTTGGAGAAGAAGGTGTGGAGTGGGCCCATTCAAATAAGTACTATTAAAAAATTGAAATCGATAATAAAAATAACTAAAAAATAATAAAAAAGGGCATAAAAAAATTAAACTAAACCATATGGATGGTTAGAGTTAAAAAAGAATTTAAGGATAAAATGTGCAAGCTATCCCAAATTAAAAGGGCCATTCATGTAATTTACTGATTTTATGATTTATTCTAAAAAGGTATTTTTTTAAGCCTTTAAAAAAGTCTAAGAACTTTTTATGATAAACCTATAATTCTCGGTTTATCAAAATAAAGTTATTTTATATATATATATATATATATATATATAGAGAGAGAGAGAGAGAGAGAGAGAGTCAATATCAAATAAGAAGGAAATTTTTGGTAGGAAGGTAAGAAGTTTTTTTTCTACATATTTTTTTCGCGAACAAACAAAATGATTCATTAGATGATTCATTTGTAAGATGATTCACAAGAAAAAATTCTAAAAAAAAAACATCTCGATGATTCATTTATACAATGATTTTGTTGTTATTCACTAAAATTGTCACAAAAGTGAATTTTTTCTAAATTTATTTAAAAATGAATCATAAAGATGTTTTTTTGGGAATTTTTTCTTGTGAATCATCTTACAAATGAATCATCTAGTGATTCATTTCTTTTGTTCGTCAAAAAAATATGTAGAAAAAAAACTTCTTATCTTCCTACCAAAAAAATTTCTTACCGGATATATATATATATATATATATATATATATATATATATATATATATATATATAAAAGATTAGGTGAGAACTCATTTTAAAGTGAGGACTCGTAAGTGCTCTTTAAAAAATTGAAAAAAAAATACAAATCATAAAATCGCGCATAGATTGTCCGGGAGAAAAAAAAAATTGAATCATTAAAACTGAATCATGGATCATAATGATGCAAAATAAAAAATGAAAACTGAATCATTAATCAGTTTTAATGATGTAAAAAAAAATTCCAATTTTTTTTCCGAGACATAGATCTATGCTTAATTTTATGATTTGTATTTTTTTTAGATTTTTTCAATTTATTTAAAAAGTCTTCACGAGTTCTCACTTTATATATATATATATATATATATATATATATATATATATATATATATATATATATATATATATGATTTACTATTATATTTAAGTTGTATCAATATAAACCATCAAAGTGTGACAACTTTTTTATATCAACAAATTTGAGTTCTTATAACATGTTAAAAGTGTTAAGAGTAGAATACTTTGTCAATATTTTAGTGACTTTAGTGGGATGTTTAGTATCTAAAATTATCATTAAAACCATTAAATTTTTCCAAAATTTCATATTATGATAAGTTTCTTATAATAACACGTCAAAAAATAGTTGATATAATCTCTTTTCAAACTTGAATTGTTTTTATTGTTGAATCTAAAATACAATGGACCCTTATGCCAAGACATCGCTTATAAATTGTACAATTTTGAAGTCTTACAAAAAAATATCTTATGATTAGTACGTAAAAGAAAATAAAAATAAAAAAGATGATGGATATATTTGAAATGATTGATTAAATAAATAAAAAAACTGATTCCCATGTGGGTATCGTTGGTTAACGTCAGTGTTTTCTTGTAATCAGGATTGTGACTTGTGAACCACTTGATGTCTGCAACGTGTAATTTTAAATTAATTTTAATTTTGTTTTCCATTTAAGGGTAGGCCCATCACTAACTCTGTCCATTTTGGAAGCTTTCTGCTACTTGCCTTCTCCTCTCTCCATCACTTCTTTGATGCTTTTCAGATTTTGGTTCATTGTATTCATTTCTCTATCATATCTATCTTTTTCATCATTTTCATAAATCCCTTTTTTACTCAACAATAATAATAATAACATAACAACATCGTTAAATACCATGAAGATGATGTCAAACTCCTACTGCAAATCCAAATCATTACAACATTATTTATTGGTCCAGACTTGTCAATTACTGCTTCAAAAGAGGAGACTCCCTTACAACAATATATTTCAGTTCCTATTAAATATATTCTTTTCATCTTCACCTTTTGAAATTTTTTTTTTAAAAAAGTTGTTTACTACTTTAACAACCGATTAATACAAGAAAATCACTTGTTTAAATTTTGTATTCCTTCATTAGATCGATTATTCTATATGTTATAGTGTGTGTGTGTGTGTGTGTTTAAGGTACAAATTGAGTGAAACTGAACATGAAATGTGGAGCTAATTAACTATATATGTTATAGATTTGTATTTCTTTGTGGTGAGGTGGAATTTTGTACAAAATGTTATTGTTAAAATGTTAATGTTGTCATCCAAAATGGAAGCCTCCTATTGGTTTATAGGAATTGTTTGGAGATGGAAGCTTTAAAGTTGCTATAATCCCAGCAGCAAGAGCGCTTACAGAAGCAAGAACAAACGCCGGGACATTCCCTCCACCAAATAACGCGTCCCATGGGCCCGCACCAAGTGACACAATCATCTAAACATTATTATAAATACAAAATATATTTATTTATTATTATTATTTTTTGTTAAAATGTTTTCACATAAGTAATCCAAAATACCTGTGGTATTACAATTGCAAGATTCAAAACCCCAATCGCCAATCCTACAAACAAAACGAAACAAAAAAATTGAGTAATTAAAAATTTAAAATTTAAAATTAAAAATTAAAAATTAAAATTAAAAATTAAAAATTAAAATTAATTACCTTGGCCACCACCTGTATCAGCGGTTAGATCTGCGGTCATAGAGAAGGGAACACTGTAAGTTATCTGCAACAAACAGATACGGCGGTTAATTAGATCTGGTGATTCCATTCCTTTGTTGTGATTCCATTCCGATTACTTACAGCAAGAGGAAGGCCAAGAATGGCAAACACAACCAAAGAAGCATTTTTTATTGCTTCATTTCCTCCGATCCCTTGTGATTCCCCTAAAGAAATTAAAGTAATAATTGCAGTTCCCGCCATGCAAGCAAACACAGTAAAATTGCTTACTGCCCATAAATATTTCGAACCGATCCACAGACACATCGGCTCGATTAGAAACGAACTTATACCAAGAACCACCTGTCACAATATATTCCAGTATTTAAAAAAAAAAAAAAAAAAAAAAAAAAGTAATATTACTACATTATTATTGGTGTTTGATTTTGATTTTTGAGGTCTTACTGAGTTCAATAGCAAACCAAATGCACCTTCTCTTACACCTTCATCATAAGCTTTGATTTCAATAGCACTCCCCTTTGGGTCACCATGATACACCTCTCTACCCATCCAATCTGTATCAAAAAGAAAAAAAGGAAACCACGACAACTGCAAACATACACATAATCACATTAATAAATAAATATATAAATAAGTCTATTTTGTAATGATATAAGTATTTTTTTTTTTTTGTTTTTGAATTGAAAATTTAAACTTACCCAAGTAAGGGCCATTACGAGAAGGACAGAGTGCATTCCTAATGGTAAATGGCGTAAGCTGGTCAAAAGGTTGACCAGGACAGCTCCTGGACTGTCGCTAAAAGTCTCGACTTGATCTTTAGCTGCTGAGTCAGCGTTTCTGTCATTGGTGTCTAATTCGAAAACACTTTCGGGCATGTTTCCGACTTTGTGGTGGACTGCGTTTTTCCGGGGTTTTGATTCGGTGTGGTCAGGACTATGGTCGTGATGCGGTGGATCCTCGACAAGAGGGACAGCGTCTGATAATCTGAGATGCTGTTTTGGTGCTAATGGAACCTCTTTTGCAAAGTAGAGTGTCACCATTGTGCAAAACGTAAGAAAAATCTGTGTAAAAAAAAATCCATCAAAAAAAAGGTCTCATATAAAAAACATGTGTGGTGTTATTAAAACTCACTACTGCAACTAAAAAGGCTGCTTTTAGATTTCCACAAGCCTCACAACAAGCTCTGTTTGTCAAGAAAGGGAACCATCTGAAAATGGGAATTGTGTTATAAATCTTATAGTATTTAAAAATAAATGTTTAGTTTTATTGATTGAGGTTGATTGTAATTAAAATGTTTCATGGTTTTACCTATGCCAATTTCCACTAGCACCAGATGAAAACCCTAAAATGTTTCCAATTGCCATCCATGAGCAAAAAATAGCATTTGCTGAGTTTCTTTGATCAGGGCCTATTGGAAGGATTTTAAATATTAATATTTTTTTTATATTTTAAAAATCATGTTTTCTTAGTGTTTAACAGAGGGTATAGTAGTAAATACAACCTGCTAAATCAGCGAGAAGAGCTCGGGCAGGGCCCTAGAATTAGTAAGATAATTATTTGGATGTAAAATGTGATAGTTAAAAATGTGTTGATACACAAAAATAAATGAAAAAAAAAAAGAAAAAGAAAAACTTGCCTGAACTGTGTTGTTGGCAAGGTCCAACATCCAAAATCCTAAGATGAACACGAAAGCTGCTCTTGTACGAGTACCTTTGAATGTGCTGCAATATATAATATATATATATATATATATATATATATATATATATATATATATTAACTAGTTTATAAAATTATATTAATTTTATTTATTGTAACTATATTAAGGAGGATATAAAGAGGGGACCTGCAATGTTCTTTTGTATCTCCGAGGAAGTACCCGATGTCTGCAGAAAACCCGATAATTATGACCTAAAGTGCAAAGTCTAGTTTAGTGGAGATAAAAATATGGTTAATTAAGAAAGGTGGATATATAGATGGATGTTGTAATGTAATGCTCACAGCAAGTGATATCATGAGGGATCCGATTAAAATAAATGGTCGTCTTCTTCCATATTTTGAAGAGCATTTGTCACTCCAAATGCCAACACAAGGTTGAACCTGAAAGACAAATTATTTCAGGTTGGTTAATCACAAAATTAATATGACAACCAACCAGGATTTAATATGGGAGATTCCTTTTGGACCCTATTTATAGCTCAGGGTTATTGACAAGTTTATGAAAGAAACACACATTTGCATAAAATAAAGAGGCAACAACGGGCATTAAATATTTTGTAGAAGACCTTGACTTCAACCCGTGTGCTAGACTGCTAGGATTGTCTATTTTCACAAAGCCAATCTTGGAATGTCATTCGTACTTGTTGGGGAGAAATTCATCGCAAGAATGTAGCAACAAAGCATGAAGTTTTTGTTTTACTCTTATATTTCACTAGTTTTTATTTACAACATATAAATATTAAAACAGAGTAACCATAGTCTAATATTTGTTTTGTATTTTAATTATTAGTACAACAAAACTAGTGTATTCAAGCCTTCCTCCTTTGAGTGTTAAGATGCCACCAAATGTCTCGCATCGCCTACTGCATTGGTTCCAAAATCTCAGTCCTAACAAACCACTTAAAAGATCCTTGAATCTGAGACAATGTGGGAAACCACCCTTGATTTTATCAAACGTCTTCCCAGCTTTGACCTTGAGGACAAGGTCAATTTTGAAGAGGACCACAAGATTATGAGATCACATGAAGTTGTTATTGACATTCCTTTCAATTTAATTTCTTTTTATTTCATCCTACAACTTTAAATAATGTAAGAAGAAATCATGTTGGGATATGAAAAGTATTGCTTTGTTTTCTACACTCTCATCATCTTCTTCCTCCTCCTCAGGAGCTCAGCCTTGCTCAAAAGAGGCCTACCCCCTATAAGTCTTCCTGTCATGTCAATACCTCTCCAACTACTTTTGACAAGAATTGCCAACAACTATAGACTAGTAGTTGAAGGTACTAAATTTCCATTGATGTGAAATGTACAAAAAATTTATGATTAAGCAAGTAAAGTGGTGATTTCCTAAGGCAAAAAGTAGTGATACTAAAGCGAGTAAAGGAACCTTCTCAGAGCTCTATCCAAGGTTGTGTTATGATGTCGCAAGTATAGTGTAACTGAAATTTCATAAATAATGCATATTTCCTCATTTAGCCAAAAATCAATTTTAACTGTAAATTGTTCCAAAAGGTTCTCAAATAATTCACAGTGGACAGATTCCATTACCTCACTCCCTCTTTTCCTACTTTTTCCAGCACTTCTCACACGGGCACTCCATCTTATCTTTTGCAACTTCTTCTTGTAGGTTTATGTCCTTAAAAGAACTCAGATATAAGTTAATGTTACTATCTGTGAAAGAGCTATACCTAAGTTAAGTAATAGTTCATAGCCATGACGTGGAGAAAATGTAATAAGACAAAAAGAGTTGTGAACTAGCTAAATATACAGTATAACCAGCATAAACAAGAGTTGTCATTTGCATACCAACCATGTTAACAAAACAATCTTCATGTGTTATAAAGCAGTGGCATACTTCTGAAGTTAAAATGAAATTTAGATAAGTGAAAAGATGTTATTGTAACTTACCACAAGACCTGTAATAGGACCACAAAGCCAGATAAAGGAAGAGAATGCATGCCCTATTCCAAGTGTCTGTAACGAAAATAAAAGGAGGGGAATCAATAAGAAAGTAACAACAATAGAACAAGACATGCTAACATGAACATTGACAATTGACTATCTACATTTACATATTAGGCCTGGTCTTTTTAGCTTCAAACTGTAGGACTATTCCTATTAGAGTTATATCTAGTGATCAATTCCAGGCACAAAATATGATCAAGTATGAAGGCTTCCAACTACTCAAAGACTAAAGCACAAATCCATGAAGCAATTGTATCCAAAAGAAGTCAGAGTCATGATGGGTAGACAAGGAATAGGATTTACTGAATTCTAACATTCTCACCTGAAAACCAGGTACTTAAGTTCCTTCTGGCATCTACTTGCAACCATTTTTATCTTTATAAGTTAACATTGAATTCTAATATTTAAGTAAATACCAACATAACTCCCCAGAATGTATAATGAAGAGAAAAAAGGACTCAGCATTGTTGGTTTAAAGGGCTCCAAATCACCAAAACTACATTCACTCAAGCTACACTTGCTCAACGACATGACTACTTTGAGAAGACAGATAAATGCATCGACATACAACATACCAACACTCCCTGCGAGAAATATTCGAATTGCAAAAGTAAAAAAAGAAAAAACCTGAATGTAAGGCGTTAGAAGCGAGAGTTGCAGGGCCCATCCAAATTGAACACCGGCGGCAACAGTACAACTCAAAATCAACGTAATCAAGCTACAATTGTTGGTCGGTTGTCCTTGCGACGGAGAAGAAGAATTTGAGGCAATTCCATGGGGAAATACATTAGAAGTATCGGATTCCATGCGTCGATTAGCTTCCTCTTCGAATTTCATTATTTCAACCTCCGCGTCTGCATCATTCCTGAGGTTTTTGTAGGGCACACGGATCGACATTGAATCCATATTTTATTCAAATTCACATACATACATAACACATTGCGATGGATAATTGGATATAGACCTAATTCAATACGATTCCGTCGAGATGAACGAATTTCAGATCTGCGATTGTTGTAGAATTGCAACGGTCAGTAAGTCACGAACAATTGACGCAGCGTCAAAGTTGGCCGGGGGAAGGGGAGCTGATATTGTTATGGAACGGAGGAACATGAGACAGAGACGTGATGTTGGTAACACCGTTAATTTGTCTTCGTCAATAGGACTCGCGTTGACTTCCATTCCCCTACCCTTTAATATTCAATTTTTAAGTATTTTAATTTAAGATCTTATATTCAATTAAATTTATATATTATTATTTTTTGAAATAATAGTGAAATTATTAAATTGTGGACAATTTGAAGGTTAGGCTGTATTCCATTTGGTTAACAATATATGCGGGCGTTGTGTGTAGAAACGTAATCGAATATGAGGTCAAAATGTAAGGAGTTAATTGAATATGATATCAAAATATAAGAACTTTCTAAGAGATTTCTAAACGTGAAACCAGTTAATCTGAAAAATTGTCCATAACTGAATAATTTAACCGGTATTCCCGACTTAATAGAAAAAAGATAGGAGATTTCCCTTTAATTGAAAGACAAAATTTCATGATTGGTATGGAGGATTTTAAAATTTGGCATGTTAAGGATAATAATAATATTGAGAAGTGTTACAATGATAGTCTTTATGGTTTAGAAACCTCAAACGTTATAACTTTTAATTAGTTAATTTTTTTTTTAAATGACTAGTTTGTTCTTGGACCATATCTGAAATATACACAATACTACAAGGATCGTTGCAGAATCTTGTCTTATTTTAATTTTGTATTTTTTCAACTAATTTACATAAATATTGTTACCATATAAAAATTTAATATTATTTGATTTGGGTTTCATGAACCTAAATCAGATACGTCATCCGCACTTTGTTTAAACAGTATAAGATTAAATCGAAAAACAAACACCCAAAAGTATCTTCATTATTGAACACCATTGCTAGAGTCTAATTAAACATGAGTTAAGAAAACAATTTTAACTTTCAAAAGTTCAATCAAAAGTGATTGCCAAAATTACGGTTCCAAGCATCTTAAAATAATTATAAAAAAAAATGTATTAAAAATAAGTGTGATGGACAACATCTGCATCAAGACAATGTTTTAAGTGCCTTACATCACATGGCATTCTAAATGTCTTTTCTTAGTCTTCAACTCTACCTTTTAATCTGAGTACACATCAAAATAAGGTTAGACATGGAATTACTTAGTGAGTACATCGAAAGTTGACTTTTAGTTAGTGAGAAGGTGGCAACCTTTTAGTTGCTACTTGTGCGGTTTAAGAAAAAATTTGGACATCCAACAATGGTATTGTTTTATGTTAAGTGAGTTTATATTAGGTTTTTAGATATCAAAATCCACTATCCGAGCTTTAGGATATTTGGTTTTGAACACCCCTACTAATGAATACCGTAAAGATGGTCCCTAAAAATCAATTTTCATCATTTATAACTTTTCTCTTCTTATTGTTTGGGACGAGCAATGTTTAAAGTTTAAGGATGTATTTAGTGCTCGCTTTTTGATTACTAAATCATTTAAAACATCATTTTTAACCCCGAATTTTAGTTTTGAATGCTTTTAAGCATAAAATGGATCAGGTGAGTTGAATTGCATGCAAAAAATGGAGTATTTGAGGTATATCCGAATAATTGATTAGCAAGTTGTGGAAGGGCAAAGAGTTAGATGTTGAAGATACCGAGTCGAGGCAAACTACGATTAGCTAAAAAGACAGCCACTATCGAGTTTTTTGAGTAAGAGTTGCATGATCAGTGTTTTTACTTGAGCAAATCAAACATCTTATTGGGCACATTAGAAGAATCTCCTAATCTAATAAAACAGTACTAACTAGCCACGTGGCAGTGTCTCAGCTTCCCCCCCCCCCCCCCCCATCGAATTTTCCCGCTCATAACGTTAAGTTAATTTCCACATTTGCCCTTGAACGAAATTATTTGCTGTCCCTATTATTCTGCTCTTCCTCAGTCCTTAATTTCAGGATTTCGAATTTCAAATCTTCATATTATAATAAACCTGCATTAAAAATCACATAAAATCAGGAAGAAATTTTCAACTATATTTGGTATCTATATAATTCTATACAAACTTAGCCCTTAAAACATTAAAGACAATGTAACATCTTACCTTATATTTTGTAAACAACATAATCCTTTCAGTTTTTGAATTATATATTCACCGATTGTATCTCAGAATTTCTGCTTCGTAAAGAACATCTCACTTCTGCTTCGTATTCTTTCTGTTTCGATTGTATCTCAGAATTTCTGCTTCATGAAAGTTCAACCCATAAGGTTAGTCTTTACTCTTTATTCTATCGTTCATATTTCTACATTTATTTGCTTCTCCTTCATGTCTTCATGGTTTGTGTTTATATCGAACCTTCATTCTTATAAAATCTAATAGTTTATAACAATTCTCACAGTTATCAAACTGAATGTTGTTTCTACTACAAATGATTAATGCAAAAGTATTTTATTATTTCTTCCATTTAAGTCCCAAATGTAATTAATCGAAAAGCTCATTGTTTATGAGAAATATTACCTCATTCATTCCACCAGATTCTGTCCCAATGTGTCTTTCACACTCACAAGTAAGTTGAGCAACTTCCTTCTGTTGAAAAACTGTTTAACACTGTTTTTTCAGAGTTTTTTTACTATTACTTTCAGAATTATGCTTTATAAATCCCTTTAATAGTTGTTATGTTAATGATATGTTTGCAGGAGATGTCTCTAGGTAAGAAATTGTACCTAAAGAACATTGAGCAACTTGAAGACGATACCCATATCAAAGTCCGAATACTAAAAATATGGAACTTCATAAGAAATAATGTTGTTCTTTCAATGGAGATGATTGTCATTGATGAAGAGGTTCTTTGCCTAATTTTTTAAAAATATATTATTCAACTAATAGAATCTTTTTAATGCCTAAACTAATCACCTTTTTTTTAAAGGGTACCAAATACCAATCCCATGTATTTATTAAAATTTATAAATTTTAAATACAATGACAATGTTAATAAAATAAATATACTATTATTATATCTTTATCTTTCTTTCATAATAACTATAGTATCTTATTTTATTATGTAATTAAAATTATAACTCTATTTAAATTAATCAACTGTGGGTCTTAAACCTAGTAGGTTTAACTAAAAACGAGAACTCGTATTGTAGTGACTATCAAAAGCAGATTATGAGGTTTAACTAAAAACGAGATTGCAGCTAAACAAAGATGTGGGCTTGGGCTTGAGAGTCTAGATAGATCAAATGGGCAAAGCCCAATATCCTTACAAAGCTATACTCAATATCCAGAAGAGTGATGTTGAATTCTGATTATTTTCAAAATCCATAATTCATCATCTCTTGGCTCTTGTCATCAACACAGCCCTACATCACGCATCATCATCTGCTCCATGACAATTGCCAGCGCCATTATGCCATCATCTTCTCCACGCCACCATTGGCCAACACCCGCCATCATCTTCATCTCCACCGCCTAACCACCACCTGCGATAACATCCACCACCACAGCCGAACACAGGCGCCACCATCATCTTCACAGAAGCAGCAAAAGAGTTAGAGTGGGTGCTGAGTACGTTTCCTGGATTACATGCAAACAAAAGGTATATCAGGGGAGGGACGATTAGTGATCTGACTTCTTTTGTGGGCAGCTTGCACCATCCAAAGAGACAGGAGAGTTTTCTTTTCCAACTTCGATTTTTTTTTAATGCTTTTCAATTTGACAATTTGTGATGCTATTTGATTTTATTCTAGCTTTATTGAGTAACTATATGAATTTCACGTGCAATTGAAATTATGGTTTAAAATATTGACAACTTATAATATAAAAACGAATTTCACCTGTTGTGCAATTAAAATTATGCGTAAAAATAGTGACAACCATAATATAAAAGATAACTAAATTATTGTAATAAACTATAAAATAACATATAGCTTTTATAATAATATAAGATTTTGATATAAAACATTATCGTTAAATCATACTATAAAAAGACGTTTATTAGAATGTTGTAGGTTAAACAATAATATTAAATTAATAAAATGTGAATTCTTTCTATGAAGAAAAATATGTTTCTTTTGAAATTGAACTCAGATTTTTAAATACATCAATTTATCATACCCCATGATTATTATAATCTCAAATAAAACATGTAATTAATTAGAGGTGTCCATAAGTTGCTAATGAAATTTAAACACTATTTTTATATTAACTTTCATTATTTGACGTGTGTAGAAGCCTTTATATGCTTTTTACAAGGGAACTGATTTTTCAACTGAAGCTTTTTATTAATCCACTGATAAATTAATTTATGGACAATTATACCCTTAGACCTATTTTAGTTTTAGTTTACTGAGGAGAGAAAAATTCAACTGTTTAATGCTACGTGACTCGTCGATTACATCAATTTGTATTCTAAATCTCACGAAAAAATTAGCCCCTTCTCCTTATTCTTCCTAATCATTCAGAACTACTCCATAAAATCACTAAAATATCCATTAATCACTAGGATCTCAGACTGCTTTTAACTTTGTCTCTTCGACTGCTTTTAACTTTGTCCATCATTATAAATCTTTGAAGTCCTTCAACAACGATTATTCACTTCAAAACCATGCTCAGATGCTCAAGTTCATACCGCTATTTCTTTTTATTTTGGAATTACAAACACTATTCTGCATACCCAACGCCATTGAATTTCTCAAAGACATCTCGCTTGTGAACTTCCATCTTATCTGGTGCGTCCCCAAATCAAACCCTAGACATGATTACGAGCATCTTTCACGTCTTCTCACGAGATTATAGTTGAAGGCAACAGTCATAACCATGTTTTTGTTTGAAAGAAGTGTTCATGTGCTAATTCGCCGATTCATAACGACTTGACGAATACTTTGAGAGAAAGTGAGAGAAACTTGCAGATCTGTTTCTCTTATGGAAGTTTGGCCTATCAGACGAATTTCTCTTAGCCGATGTGTGTGGTTTCGTTGCAGTTGTTTTGTGGATGTTCCAATGAACTATGGAATTACATGATGAGTTATGTGATGAAGGAAGGAGATAACATCGAATTGTTAGTTAGCAGGGTTGGTGTTATATGGATAGCATCGAGATCATTAATGTGATTGATAATCCCGATAAAATCACCATTGCCTTTATGGTTCTCAACCCTAAAAGAAAGCAAGAAAACGCAAGTCACGCAATGGCTGAAGAATAGGATGGTATGCGCTTTTTTTTGGGATAAAAAGAGAGAACGTATGGTTTGGATGTTTCTCTCTTCAATATCGTAAACCAAAAATAAAATGAGTTCAAGGGTATAATTGTCCATGAATTATACTCTCAGTGGATGGATAGAAATATGTCGTGGAAAAATCAGCTCCCTTTTTACAAATAACAAATCGATCAAAATTTTGTCTATTTATTTATTTTACTAATAAAAATCCAAGTCTTAGTGCTAATATTGTTGGATTAGGTGTCTAAGCCCATAATTATTTTGATATGTACTTGACCCGATTGTAAGCATGGTCCTTTTGGGTTGCCTTCACTATAGCAACTGATAGGATGGACTAAGGAGAAAGAGGATTAATTATAATTTATTAATATATTATATGATTAATATATTAAAAGAGAAATCATATTATTTAATTAATAATTAGTCAAGAATTAATAAGAATTAATTTTGTAGCTAAAAGAGATTAATTAAATAAAGGGGACTGATATTGTAATTATAAGATAGTTGCATAAATGGGCTAATGGACTCCATAGAAGTTGGAGTGGACGAAATCTATGGGGAAACCCATTAGAATTCGTCCAAGGCTTCTTCAGAGGGAGTCCATGGGCTGCTTAAGGCCTATGCAGTCAGATTAGGGTTTCCTGGTTGAAAACCCTAATAGCCTACCTATATAAGGAACCCATAAGGCCCCAAAAACGTGGTGAAGTAATCCCTAAGGGTTCTAGGATGTTTTTCGTACCTCCTCCCTCTCTCTCCTTGCTCATCTTGTTGCTCATGGTGTTTGTGAATCCATTAGAGGTGCAACATTTGAGGCACTAAGCTTTCAAATGTCAAGATCAAGAGGAATTGAGATTGTTATTGCTACATAACAATCAAGGTAAGATCTAAACCCTAATTCATATGTTAATTCGTTTATTGTATGCTAGATCTAGGGTTTATGAGCTTTGGATGATTATTGCATGTTCATTAGACAAACTAGATCCAAAGCTTTAGGGTTTGCATGTACACTATATGATTGATGTAGTATTCAAAACCCATAAGTGGTATCAGAGCCTAGGTTGTTTGTATAATTTATTTTATGCTAATCTGAATTGTTCAAAGTTGAAAATTTTTCGTTTTTGCTTTCTGCCTGTTCACCACGAGGTGGTGTCGGGTCAGATGGCAGATTTTTCGGATTTTTGGCCTTAATTAGGTTAGGATAATTACCATAAGTTGTTTTAATTGATTAAATCGTTTTTTAATATGGTAATGAATATCCTCATCTAATTGAAGGATAATTGTCAAATTTTAAGATAATTACAAGATTATATGATATATTAGTTATTTGTAAAATTTGATTTGTTTTATCTTGCCAAATTAAATTGAATTGTGTCAAATTTAGATAATCACTAATTATTTGATTAATTGAATTATTTGTAATTTGATCTAGGAAGTTTTGAAAAGATTCAAAACTTGCTCTCAAGTTCTGGAATTTAAAATTTTTATTAAAAGTTTAATTTTGAAATATTTAAATTCTAATCCCTAAAGTTTAGAAAAAGTTTCAAAATTTGTCCTCAAGTTTTGGAATTTAACATTTAATTAAAAGGTATTAATTTTGAAAATAATAAATTCTAAACCCTAGTATTTTGAAAAAGTTCAAATTACACCCTTATGGTTTTATTAAATTAATTAAATGTATAATTAAAAGAGAGTTAATAAATCCATAATGATATGGTTTGTATTTAATTAAATTAAAAGTATAATTTTCTTAAATTAGACCACATAATATTTTAAAAGTGTAAAATACACCCTTATACTATATAAAATTAAAACTCTAATATATTATATATGTATAAGTAAAGAGTCAGTCTTACCGTTAGTAGGCCACATTCACGAAGCTGGTCTCTAAGGGGTGTTTAAGGAAATTGTATATAAAATGGCGATTGAATGGGTATCCATTCTTACCCACCGCACTCTTGACTAGTGGAGCGTCGTTAGCCGAACGGGTAGGATAGGACACAACCTTCCATTATAAGTATAATGAAGTACGAAGTAACTAAACACTTTTATAAATTCCCAAATCTTAGTTAGTTTAGGAAAAATGTGGAGTTGGTGCTATTCCATGAAATTACACTTTCTACCCTTGCTAAGACGTTAGTGGAGCATGTGTGGTTAGCCGGCACACTAAATGGGCTCTAAGCAAAAGTGGCAAAGGGTGATTCGATGTTTATCATAGATCGATGGAGCGTGTGTGGTTAACCAGCACGTCGATTAGGTGACTATAACATTAGGGGCACCATGTATATTTGCATGGTTATCCACAACTTGTTTGTGATCCTCGGCATCCCAGTCACAAACGAAAGGCACACTCGAGATTTAAACATGCTATTGAAAAGTTCAATGAACCTCAAAAGATCTAGGAGTTTCAATTCATTTAAAACTTAATTTTCAATTTTCGTTTTTCATGGTGGTAATTGGTAAATCGTCATTTACCTACCTTCAAATGTTCTGCAATTTGGATTACGACATTCCTCTTCTATATTGTAGGATATTGTGTTGGATCCTAGCCTTGATATTTCATTTAGGTGTTATATCAAGGATTCCAATCAAATCACTTGAATTTCTCCCGTTTTGTAGATGTCAAAGTCTAACAACTATGGTCTTCCTGAATCCGTTGGAAAAAGATTTTCATATGAAGATGATGTTCCACAATTGGATTGTGGAAATGGAAATCATGCTTCACTTCCTCCACCTCCTCCAATAATTCTCCCTGACCCACATGTTCGAAGACTTGAAATGTTCAAGGTCACTCAAGCCCTATTGGCGAAAAGACACGAAGATGGAAGTCGGTATGCGCTCATGTCTTGGATATGAAGTTGCATATTGATAGACTGGGAATGTTGGGCGTCCTTGTCTCAAGGAAGTTGGTTGTTGACTTGGCTCTTCAGTCACTTCCCGAATCATATAGTGAGTTCATTAGAGAGTACTATATGATGGACCACGACATAACCCTCATTAATTTGACTTATTTTCTTATTGCTACTGAATCAGCGATGATTTGGCGCACTGGTCAAGAAAATTTGTCTGGTAAATCAATGTCCTATCCTTCTATGGAAAATGGCAACATTAGAAGTCCAAAAAAGTTTTCACTATGCAAGAGAAAAGCTAAGTCTGAGATAGTCTCATGTACCATTCCAGAAGAATCCATATGTTTCTACTGCCAAAAGAGGGGGGCATTGGTTACGAAGCTGTCCTGACCACCTGAGAGAACTAAGAAATGGGAGAGTGAAGATGTATTACTTCGCTTCAGGTAAAATCCACTATCTAACTCTATTAAGTTCCTATTTGGAGATTTTTAATACATGATGTGATAAGATTGGATTTTGATGTGTTGTAGGATCGAAGAAAATAGAGGAAGCTTAAAGGAAGAAGTGAGCTGAGTCTGATCGCGAAGAAATGAATTTCGATCGCATGATTCGATGATCGAATTTTTGGAGCTGCTACTTTTAGAGTTATGATAGATTGTTTATGAATATGAAATAACATAGTTTTCATTTGAATTTGCATTGTAAGGACAAGTTTTTCCGCACCTTTTATAAATAAAATAAATTTTGGTTTTTATCTTATTTATAATTCCTTGCAATGGCATGTATGAAAATTGATGTTTATGTATTTCTATTTTTATCAATATTGAAATGGATGTGATTCTTAGTTATGTTATTTGTGGTAATGTCGAGAATTTACCAAATAAGGAAAGATTCTTGTCGCCTGAGTTTCAATTGGACAGAAACTTGGAATCATACTTGTATTGTATGATGAATGAGAACCTTCATATTTGGAAAAGTAAGACTTATTCTTTGACAAAGAGTCAAGTGAAGGACTAAGAGAACTGCTACACAATGTTGTGTACTGGTCAAGTCCACCACAAATAACAATAAGATTATTCGTCATGATTTACCAAAAGTCTAGTAAATGTGGTTATGCTTACAAGATTAAGTATGATTTTGAATCATTGAAAAGTTTCAGTGAATGGCAGAACGAATAAGAAGAATCAATAAGGTAGAAAGATAAAAGTGTCTCTAATCTAAAAAGATGGGAGAGTACATTTGTATCATGTTTTATGCTTGTCTCATTGATTGTGAAACCATATCACAATTGATCCTCTAAGTAAATCTTACTGCACTAGTATGGCTAAGAAGAGGAATCGGAAGTTGTTGAAATGGTTAAATCAATAGGTGAATCATACTTCGTTCCAATATCAAGTCTTAGAGTCATACTCCAAGATTGTGACTTGAGTGACACATCTTAAGAAGTTTTGACACACTCATCAAATGTGGAGTAGAAAAATATTTTTCTTACTCTTGCACATTTGAAATTGGTAAGTTGTGATGTCTTGGATAAGACAAAGACCAATTAACACCAATTGTGTGTAGTGGTTTGTCTTGATAAGAATCCGCACTAACTCTTGAATATTTGTTTGTCAAGAAATGTTTCTTAACATGAGAATCTTATATGTCAAGAGGTCAGTGGGAGTCTAAATGGTCTTGAAAAAGGTTCAAGAACTAATCAAGAGTAAACCTAATGGACACTAGCGTACGACTTGAGGTTGTAACCTATTGTGTTGACAGAAAAAATTTATTTCTATGCCATTCCAGTAAAGTTATGCATATAAGTTCTACAAGTTCTCAATTGACTACATAAGGGCAAACACCTTGTTCAATGAAAGTACATTGACTAGTATAGGTGAGCTGCTAAATAACTTGGAAGCAATGGTGGGACCCTTGATGGAAAGAAATTAAGAATGAACAAGTTCTGTCCATAAGAGTCTGGATTTATCACAAACATTATCTTACGAATATGGTTATGACAAAATTCACATGGATAGGAACAAATACACCATAAAATCTAAGTGTCATACGGTTTCTCTCCTTCATGAAAATGATTGTGAGGAAATGCTTTCACTAGGAGAGATTTTAAGGAGATAGCGATTGTGTAAATTACATTCTCAAATTTGATTACGATTACGACATCCCTCTTCATAGTTCAAACTGTGAGACTTGACAATTAGTTTAAACATTTAACACTTATTGCTATAAGTGCTGAAATTGTTTAGACACATATATGAGCTATCTAAGGAAAGGTGTATGAGTTTGAGAAGCTTAGATAAAGGCTTATCAAAGCATATCGAATTAGAAATATGAACTTTGGAAGTCAATAAATATTGATTTCTAGAAGTCCAACTATTTTCTGAATACGTGTCAATGCTAGGGGAGCATAAATGTTATGCTGGTATGGATATAATTATCATGTTAGTGGGAGCATGATTATTATTTTACGTGTTGCAAGTTAGCAACATTAATTATAGAAAAACAAAAGTTTCACGTTGCAAGTTGCAGGGGTTGAAAAGTTGTTTTGCTATAATTAAGGGAGGGAATATTATACTTCGTTTCGAAATCTAAAAGCTTGGATCGAGAAATTTTAATCAAATTTAGTCAAAGGACATATATGGATGTTATGATGAAAATATTCAACTTAAAAGGATTCTATATATGGCAATATTATAGCATGGAACTCATAAAGTATCACGTTTTTCATTGTGAATCGTGTCCCATACGCTTCGGGTATAGGATCGATAGCATATGCTGTAGTATTCGACCGTTCTAAAATTTTCCAAATACCTAGGGCATTAAGAGGGAAAAGGGACTAGAACCGGATTTGACTGAAATAATTAAACAATTATCAAGTACAATATAAGGTTCGCAAAGGATTGGTCACTTGTGGGCAGTTGGAAATATAGTAACGAATGAACCATAATGACATTATTATGATTAGGTATGATTCTATTACTAATGAGTTGTCGTATGGAAAATATGGAAATGTTTCCATATTGGGAGTTGGATATCGAGAATCTATGCAGGAAGGATGTTCAAAGGGATGTACTTTGAATGTGAGACTTCATATCTATGGAATTGACTTGTAGCAATCTCCAATAAAGCACTTTGTAATATCATTGGCAAAGTCTTGGTGGCTTTGGTGCTGTGACATTACGAAAGGATCGTTGCATAAAATGTTAGAATCTAAACATATTCTAATAGTGACAAGAATTTTGTGTTCTTACACTAATGGTAAGGCTTAGGGATTGTGAAATGAGCATCATTGGAAATGTTTTCAATTGATCTATTTCACCATGTATGGACCATAGGTAAACAGAGTGTGCATGTTTGGTGCATGGGACAGTTGTTGTTATAATTCGAGTAATAAGTTGATTATCCGAAACATTATACAATGAATAATGTGTAATCAATATGGTGACTAAATAAAAAGGAGTTTTATTTATACTCAAAAGTTTGGGGCCATATTGGATTCGATTATTGTTGTGTTTCACTTTGCATGTTTTGACTTCCTGAATAATAAGATTATTCGAACGTTCCATGGTCGCTCATACTTTGGGAGTAGGTATGAAAGAAGATTGTCATGAATTGATTTGTAGATTGTCTAAAGTGTATTAGACATAACAAAGGTTTGTTGTAACATTCATGAGTGCTTATGAATATGATTTGAACATTGGATTAAACCCACACTCACTTGGATCGCTTCATGGATTTTATCACAAGTGATTTGTGAGACGATAATATCTTATATTCTTGAAACTAAGAAGTGTGAGATGTATTCTGCAAGTCGGTTGCACATGATAATATGTAAACACACCAGTAACTTGGTGTTATAAAACATATTGGTGTGTGTGATTTGATGAGTAGGTACAAGCGAGCATTGAGTCAAAGTTTATCCATTCCTTTTACTTAAAGTGGGATAAAAGGAACATATGTGGGCCCCTCGATGATTTAGTGATGACACCCTAAGTGCTTGGCCAAGTCGAGACTAAGTTGATGTGTTCAATTGTAGTTTGCTGACAGTCATTATAAATCAGAAACCAGGAAACAACACATAGACTGAGAGAATGATTATAATCTATGTCTCATGTCTATACGATATCTAGAATGGAGGAATATATGATCCCTTATCTAAAGGATACGTTTCTGATATGATCAGAGTTCGACGTCGGCTTTTGAAAGCTATGATTGCTGATCAGGTTCCGAAGTCATACGCAATATAGTTATCAGTCTTATCCAAGTGGGAGACTGTTGGATTAGGTATCTAAGCCCATAACTATTTTGGTATATACTTGACCCGATTGTAAGCATGGTCCTATTGGGTTGCCTTCACCATAGAAATTGATAGGATGAACTAAGGAGAAAGAGGATTAATTATGATTGATGAGTTAATAATAAACTCGATGATCGATTAGATCTTCGTAACAGGTAAGTGATGAACGTAAAAACAGTAAACAAAACACAAATATGAATCAAAATGTGTCGAATGATTAGATTACTCGATCCTCAGCAGAGCCCGACTAAGAACTTCCACTGTAGAGGATTCTAGGGTTACAAAATAAGAACAATGATATTGCTGAACAATACTTTTCTAATCGATACTAATCATCATTTGTTCTAGGATGCATGCAAGCATCTATTTATATTAAACCCTACAAAACTCACGGACGGACAGGCCCATACCGGAGATATATAATGGACTAGCTAACGAGCCCAATAGACGCAACACAAAAGACGACCCAACAATCTCTCCCTTTGCGTCAATTTGGAGCGAGACTACTTTTTCTTCTTGCTTGGGCAGCAGCGGGAACCTTCTTTGTTGTATCAAACAGACATGAGATCAGTGCAAGGATAGTCTGTCTGAACCGAATGTACCATTGAATCATATCATCAAAGTACTTTATATCATCCGCTGTGTTCTGCTTGCATCGATGGATGATCCCTAAAACGTATTCCAAACAGGCAGTGGTGTAGAGATGTTTGTCTGCCAAGGCGGAAAGACATTTTTGTCCTTCGTTCCTGGTAAACATGACGGAGTTTCTCTTTGGGTCAATCTTCCCCATCTGCATCATGTTGAGATCACTGGCAGAGCCAACAGGAGATATGGTAGGTTTCTTCTTGAACACGCTCGCTATCTCCTGATCCATCAGAGCAACTTCCATGATATAGCATACAAGCATCCTCTTAAAGTGGTCGATGATCGGACCATATTCTGCTTCGTTTGTAAGAAGGATGTTGTGCAAGATAATCCAGTCATGGGGATTAAGGTTGGGAAGATCTGCAAGTGAGATGGCATGTTCGGTCTTGGCAGATCCCCGTAGTACCTTGAACCGAACATTGGTGAAGTTGCCTTCCCTGTACGGCTTTAGGACCCGAACATTGACGATTTTCTGAGTGCTCCAAGTTTGGTATTGGGGTTGAGCTGCAATCAGATAAAATTCGACTCAGTCCCGATCAACCTTTGGATGAGGATGAGGGAACTCAGCAATGTTGGAAAAGGCATGAAAAATAAACGCCTTTCGGGTCAGTGGCATGTCGAACTGAGAGTCGACGGTGTTAGAACGATCTAAAGAGATCACAGGTTCTAGCCACAAGATATTTGGTGTTTCAATGGCTTCTTTAATCAGCCTCTCAAGAGTCCAAAGAGGAAAAAGAGTTTTCCTGCTCTCAAGAAGGTCGTGGGCTTCTTTCTGTTTCCTTTCGGCTTCTTCAGCCTCTTTAGCCACACGAGCACTGATATCAACCTCTTTATCTCGACCTTGTCACTTCAGAAGGTCGGCAATTGTCTCCTTATCATCTTCATCGCTCTCCTCAGCAATCTTTTTGCCCTTGTCTTTTACACCGGAACCGGAGGCTTGGCCTACTGGAGGAGGTTCGATTGTGTGTGTTGTTGTTGAAGTAGGAGGCGGTTGAGACATGTTCTCTTTTTCTCCCCCTTGTTTCGGAATGGACACGAAATCAAGGAGCCATTCAATTTTGCTGAGTAGAGAGAGGGCGGGAGCAAGCTTCTCTGCAAGGTCACGCCTCACAGAATAATTGAGGATTGGGTCATGTGCTTCAAGGATGTTTGAGATAGTTGAGTGGACATCCGAAACACATGACTTAACCACCTCTCTTTCAGATCGAAGAGACTGAATCTCCTGTTGAGAGTTGGAGAGTTGAATGCTCTTGACCTTCAGAGCGGTAGTCTTCCTTGCGAGAGCATCCATTAGAGAGTTCTCGGCAGCTAAGTCTTCTTGAAGCTTGGAGAGACGCTCCTTAATGGTTGTTCTAAAAGTTGAGTTGTCATCAGAAATTGTTTGACGAAGTGAAGCGAACGACTTCAGCTCAGATGCGACTGATGTAGCCAGCTGGTTGATGATGGGTTCCAGCGTAGTCTTGGTGGCTTCAGCACTTTCCTGTATAGATTTCAACAAGGAAGAAGCATCAGTAAATAGTTTATCGACTTTTTTGGTCGCTGCTTGACAAGCTTTGGTTGAGGTGTCAATGGCTGCAGTGGTGGAATCAAGGGAAACTTGATGAGCTTTGGAAAAAGCGTCAACAATTTTCTGAATGGCAGCTTCAGATATGGAGGATTGAGATGTAGAAGATGAGGCAATGAGCGAATCAATTTTATCATGGAGCTCCTTGAGATGCCTTTTTGTGACTGGAGCATCGTCATCATCGTCACTCTGAACTTGAAACGGACTGTAATAGACCGAATCAAAGGTCATGTCCTCCCCGCCAAGGAATGGTTCTTCACCCTCTGATGTATGAGCAGGAGAAGATGGTGGTTGTGAAGCTGGAGGCTCGGTAGTATTAGTAGGTTCGGATTGGGTGGTGTGTTCGGTTGTTGGTGTGGGTTCGGGTGCGGAGGTGGATTTGGGTGCGTCAGTATGAACCCCCGTATCAGATACGTTGGTTCTTACTTCTGCAGTGGTGGTGGTGGTTGCTTCGGTAATGATTGGAGGTGGTACTGGGATGGAAGTGGATGGTATTTCGGTGGTGGAAGTTATGTGGGGAATAGAAATAGGAATTATAACAGGTGGAGAGGAGATAGGAGAAGTAGAGAAGTGAACTTCAAGGGTTGGAGATCGTGGTGGAGTGTTACCACGAGGAGAGCCTTCAGAAGCAGAACTCTCTTCCTCAGATTCGATTGAGGATGAAGCGATAATCAGTTTACGCCTCGGTTGAGTTTTTCTCCTCTTCTGCGGTGGGGATTGAACAACCTTAGTGGTTTTTCTTTTCTTGGGAGATGGGCCTTTGACTCCCTTTGTAACCTGTTTTTCTTTCCCCTTGTCAGCTTTCTTTCCTCTTGTGACAGACTTGTCAGCATCGTGGATTGACTTGAGCATCTCTTGAGTGAGCTCTCTCGGACCAGAGCGTTTGAACTCCTTGTACGTTCTAATAATCCGACTGTCAGCAGAAACATCACCATACATTGTTTCCGGGATTGAACCGTTGAATGAAAATTTTGAAGCATCCGAAACAATGATCTTCGTGGTATGGAAAGTACCAATCGAAGACATTGGAGCACCAGCAACAATGGGGATGTGGTACTTGTACATCACCCATTTAGTGACAAGTGTCCAGAACCGGGCATATGAAATCTCCGAATGTCGAGAAGTGGAAGAAAGACTCTGAATGAGTTGTTGCCAGAGGACCGACCCGTAGTCCATGTTGATTCCATTGTAGACCCCATACATAATCGAGAGAAAAAGACGACTTGACCCGTCTGATCCAGCACTTCTTTCAGACAGCCCCTTGAAAAGCACGGTAAACATTCCATTCCACTGAGGGGGCAGGCATGATTTCTTGAATTTCGTGACTGTGGTGAGCACCTCAGTGTACCCCATGTTGTAGAACATGTTGAAAAGATGTCCCATCAGAATGGTTTCAGGGTTAACCCTCGACGAATCAGGTTCAAACCCTAACAGCGTACAAAACCTCTGCTTGGAAATCGACGCCTTGTGCTCGAAGACATCGAAGAAAATCCTGTCGACGACCTTGTCATAGTGAGCTGTGGCAAAAATTTGAGACAAAAACTCCATGGGAACTGCTTCAGCTCTGGTAAGAGCAGGAGTGATTGGCAAGTATTTCAGGCATTCGATAATAGGGAACATGAAAGCGTCATATGTGTGAGGAGTAAGATCGATGATCAAACTCTGCTGGGGGCGAATAGGCAAGATGTGAGAAGTTGCATGAACTGATGAAGAATCCGCCATTGCTGTGATGAAGATGGGAGAGATGATGAACCGCATAGGTTGCATGATTTTCTTGCTCTCTGGAAATATAGGTGCAGTAAAGAGGTAAACGGTGGTTTACATTGCCTTTTATACTGTGGGTAAAGGAGAGAGAAGAATCTTTCCTAAATCTTCGATTGAAAAACGAAGAGTTTTTCGGAGGCGATTGACGCGTGACGGTTGGTGTTGCCGATGATCACGCATGAGAGAGAGTGTCAGTCCCTAATTACACGCCTTCCCATCAGGCGCCATTTGGAGATGAAACGGTTCCAAATCGCACGCTTGGCCTTCTGGCGCCATTTGAAATCAAATCGATTGAACTCCCGCCTGACTCAGCATTTTGTCATCTTATCTCTTTAGAGTTTAACGACATCTTTAAAATAAAATCTCCCAAGTGGATCAATATTAACCACAACCTTTTATAACAACCAATCCAATTAAAATGCCTTGAAATTAATGAAACCAGAATTTTGGAAAATCAAAAAGATTTTCGTGCTGAGTGTGTAAAAGAAAAAGAAATAAAGCAACACTTTTTGAGGGATTATGTGATGTCAATAAAGACACGAAACAATGGATCCCGGGCACGAATCTCTTCCTTCAAAGTCAAGAGAGACCTTAAAGTGTTTGTGTGGTTTCCCGTTGAATAATGATCAGACACTTATTAAGAAGTGTTGAAAGGCTTCTTTTAATTAGGCTTATGAGGGTGGCTTTCGCTTCGATTCAGAATTCCTAATCTTGATATAAGACAGAAATCGAACGAAGTACTTGTGTGACCGGTGTAGTCTGTTGAACAAGTAGGTTGGAGATAATTTAAGTGGTAAGGAAATATGGAAAATCTCAAGAAAAATTAAAACTGGATTCCAGGGAAGAAATGTTATTGGTTTTAACAATTTCATAGGAATCACTCAAAAGGTAATTAGAGATTCCATAGAGGTAAGTCCGCCAATTCATTAGTGAAAACTAGAGTAAATTGATTGTTCACCGTCAATGCATATTGGGTATTGAATTTTGGGTTTCACTTAGCACGTAGTGACACGAAGCTAAGATCATAAACGCAGAAATTGTGTAACCATAAACCTCAGTGGTAATTTCTGAGAGTCTCAAGGGTTACGTTGGTGAAGCGAATAAGATGGAGAAATGTAATGTAGATGGTGTAAAGAAACCAAAGTACCTCTGCTGTGATTCAGAATTCAGAATTCCTAATCTTGATATAAGACAGAAATCGAACGAAGTACTTGTGTGACCGGTGTAGTCTGTTGAACAAGTAGGTTGGAGATAATTTAAGTGGTAAGGAAATATGGAAAATCTCAAGAAAAATTAAAACTAGATTCCAAGGGAAGAAATGTTATTGGTTTTAACAATTTCATAGGAATCACTCAAAAGGTAATTAGAGATTCCATAGAGGTAAGTCCGCCAATTCATTAGTGAAAACTAGAATAAATTGATTGTTCACCGTCAATGCATATTGGGTATTGAATTTTGGGTTTCACTTAGCACGTAGTGACACGAAGCTAAGATCATAAACGCAGAAATTGTGTAACCATAAACCTCAGTGGTAATTTCTGAGAGTCTCAAGGGTTACGTTGGTGAAGCGAATAAGATGGAGAAATGTAATGTAGATGGTGTAAAGAAACCAAAGTACCTCTGCTATGATTCAGAATTCAGAATTCCTAATCTTGATATAAGACAGAAATCGAACGAAGTACTTGTGTGACCGGTGTAGTCTGTTGAACAAGTAGGTTGGAGATAATTTAAGTGGTAAGGAAATATGGAAAATCTCAAGAAAAATTAAAACTGGATTCCAAGGGAAGAAATGTTATTGGTTTTAACAATTTCATAGGAATCACTCAAAAGGTAATTAGAGATTCCATAGAGGTAAGTCCGCCAATTCATTAGTGAAAACTAGAGTAAATTGATTGTTCACCGTCAATGCATATTGGGTATTGAATTTTGGGTTTCACTTAGCACGTAGTGACACGAAGCTAAGATCATAAACGCAGAAATTGTGTAACCATAAACCTCAGTGGTAATTTCTGAGAGTCTCAAGGGTTACGTTGGTGAAGCGAATAAGATGGAGAAATGTAATGTAGATGGTGTAAAGAAACCAAAGTACCTCTGCTGTGAAGATAAGGACCAAGCAGAAAACTCTTATCTCATGTGAGAAGAGAGTTAGGTAGCTCATGATTAGAATAAATATGAGAGCCTAATTGGGAAGACAAGGTTTGTTTGTACCAAGTCAGTAAGGCTATTATTCAGAATCAGGTGAGGCTTTGGACACATACAGTAGCATGCTTCTAGGGACACTTGCTAGTGAAATGATTTACCCACAAGAGACATACAAAAATAAGATGCAAAACAAAATAAATAAAAATATTTTTGGAGTTTTTGATTTAAAGAAAAAGAAAAAATAAAAGAATATTTTTGGAATTTTTGATACAAATAAATAAGACATAAAAAAAATGAATAATAAAAAAAATGTTGGAACCGAACCCGAGCGTTCGGTCTATTTCGGTTGAGAAAAATTTTGGAACCAAACCCGAACGTTCGGTCTATTTCGGTTGCCAAAAAAAATAAGTTTGAAAAAGAAAAGAACTTTGACAATAAGATAAATGAATTTGGAAAAATAATACAAAAGATTTACAACCATGGAAACTATCTTTGAGTGATAAGCGAAGATCAGATGATACAACCGAACCCGAGCGTTCGGTTCATTTCGGTACACCAAAACAAGACCCGAACCTGAGCGTTCGGTTCATTTCGGCATACATGAGACCCGAACCCGAATGTTCGGTCTATTTCGCTTCTTACTTTTAACCTTGAGAGGTAATTTTTGGTACTGACTCCGATTCCATCATTCCTAGCCCTTGTAGAATTTTGTTGAATGAAGCTTCAGGAAGAGCTTTGGTGAAGATGTCAGCCAGTTGATCAGTGGTTCGAACAAAATGAATTTCGATGTTCCCATCTTCCACATGATCCTTAATGAAGTGATACCTCAGTGCTATGTGCTTAGTCTTGGAGTGTTGCACTGGGTTATGACAGATCCTAATTGCACTCTCGGAGTCGCAATATAGTGGGATCTTTTTCATATTGAGTCCATAGTCCTGGAGTTGGCTTTGGATCCAAATCACTTGAGATGTATAGGAGGCAGCTGCGATGTATTCTGCTTCAGCTGTAGACAGAGATACACAAGTCTGTTTCTTTGATTGCCAGCTAACCAACTTCCCATCAAGAAATTGGCAGCCTCCAGTGGTGCTTTTCCTGTCTAGTCCACAACCTCCAAGGTCTGCATCTGAGTAGGCTTAAACGAAGAAACCTGAGTTTGATGGATACCATAAGCCGAGAGAGGTAGTTCGTTTTAGATACCGGAGTATGTTCTTCACTGCAAGCATATGAGGTTCACGAGGATTCGCCTGAAATCGAGCACAGTAACAAACAAAAAACATTATATCAGGCCTGCTAGCAGTAAGGTACATCAAATAACCAATCATCTGGCGATATAGCGTAATATCAACTGCCGGCTTATCCAAGGATGGAGTGAGCTTGGTGCCGAACGTCATTGGAACTTTAACCTTTGAATCACCCATCATGCTGAATTTAGCAAGGAGAGTCTTGGTATAGGCTTCCTAGTTAATAAAGATGCCTTCGGGTCCCTGTCTAATATTTAAACCAAGGAAAAAGTTAATTGGACCCATTGAGCTCATTTCAAATTTAGTCTCCATCAGCTTTTTGAATTCAGCTGTTAAGCTAGGATTCGTTGAGCCAAAGATGATATCATCGATATAGATTTGAACAATCATAAGGTGGTTACCTTCCCTCTTATGAAAGAAGGTTGGGTCAACCGAACCTTGTTTGAATTTGGACATCTTTAAAAACTTGGTTAGCGTTTCATACCAGGCCCTAGGTGCTTGTTTCAGCCCATAACTGCTTTGTCCAGAATATAGCAGTGATTGGGGTACTTTGCATTGACGAATCCCGGAGGTTGCTCCACGTACACCTTTTCTTCAAGTTCTCCATTCAGAAATGCACACTTTACGTCCATTTGGTAGACCTCAAAGGTCTTATGTGCAGCATAGGTAAGAAATATTCGAACAGATTCCAGCCTAGCTACAGGAGCAAAAGTTTCTTCATAATCGATTCCTTCCTCCTGGCAATATCCTTTCACCATTAGACGAGCTTTGTTTCTTATCACATTTCCTTCCTTGTCCATTTTATTTCTGAAGACCCATTTGAGACCAACAACCGAGGCATCATTAGGAGTTGGAATGAGGCGCCAAACCTTATTTCTCTCGAACTCATTAAGTTCGTCTTGCATAGCTTGAACCCAATCAGAGTGATCAAGAGCAGTGTTTACTGTCTTTGGTTCAACTTTTGACACGAAAGAGTTAAACATGTAGAACTCTACTTTTGAGAATAGAGATGTTTGTTTTGCCTTCAGCTGAGATCGGGTCAGGACCTTTTCAGAGACATTACCCATTACCTGTGAAACAGGATGATCTTTGGTCCATTTGACAAGAGGAGGGTAATTTGAATCATAGGATGGATCCAATTCAGCATTCACCATTTCTTCTAATTCAGATTGACTATCATCGTCGTAAAACATATCGGCATTCTCCCCCTCGACTGATGAGCTTTCAGGTGTATCTTGACTTTCCAGAGCTACAGGACTTTCGGGTGGTGTTGAGCTTTCGGGTGCTACAGTACCTTCGGGTGCAGCAGAGCTTTCGGGTGTAGCTGGAGAAGAGTTCTCCCCCTCAACTTGTGAGCTCGGTTGTTTTAAAGAAGATGGATCCTCCCCCTCAACTGAAGCATCGTGCTGAGGAGGTTCATTTGGAACAGATTCTCCTTCACCCATTTGTTTGGCGGCATCTTCGACGAGTTGCTTCAGATGGTCTACTTTGTTGTCTGCAGCATTGGCTTCCTAGAGAGAAGCCTTCTCCGGTTCATCGAATAACTCTACAAACTGCTCAAACAAATTTGTAATCGAGGTTGTGACTTGGCCTGTTTGAGAGAAAATTTCTCCAACTGTTTCTTCAGTGGCCTTCAGCTTTTTGACATAGCTGTCATCAAAAGTCACATAATACGTTTCTTCAATCTTCCTCGAACGTTTGTTTAAAACCCGGTATGCTTTTGAAGTGAAAGAGTATCCCAGAAAAATCCCTTCATCGGCTTTAACATCAAACTTGTTACGATGTTTTTTAGAGTTGAAGATGAAGCTTCTTGAGCCGAATACATGGAAGAATTTAACGTTTGGCTTCCTATTGTTGATGATCTCATAAAGAGTGAGAGTGAAACGCTTATTGAGATAGGACCTGTTCTGTGTAAAACATGCTGCAGCAATAGCATCAGCCCAAAAATATAAAGGTAGAGAAGCGAAACTTAACATGGTTCGGGCTGCCTCACACAAAGATCGGTTTCGTCTTTCGACAATCCCGTTTTGTTGAGGGGTATAGGGGGTTGAGAAGTTGTTACTGGTTCCTTTCTCTGCCAAAAAGTCGTCAAATTCTTTATTCTTGAACTCCAGCCCGTTGTCGCTTCGGATGTTGCGAACGACTTTCCTCAGTTGCACTTCAACTTGCTTAATAAACATCTTCAGCTTGACAGTTGCCTCAGATTTGTGCTTCAGAAAGAACACCCATGTAAAACGTGAAAAGTCATCAACAATAACAAGAATAAACTTGCTACCGCCAATGCTTTCGATAGATGATGGACCACACAAGTCAATGTGAATTAACTCAAGTGGTTCAACAACTTTAGTGTTTATAATGGATGGGTGACTTTGACGACTCTGCTTCCCCATTTCACACGCAGCACACAAATGTTCTCGTTCGAACTTGAGCAATGGAAGACCCCGAACATGACCTCTGGTGACAAATTTGTTGATATCCTTGAAGTTGAGATAGGAGAGCCTTCGGTGCCACAGCCAGCTTTCATCAGAATGTGCTTTAAATAACAGACAGATAACTGGATTTCCTTTGATAGGTTTGAGATTGAGAGGAAACATTTCGCCTTTGCGCTCTGATTTGAGAATCACTCTTTTTGTTTTCTTCTCTATTATTTCCGAACCCTCATCGCCAAATGAAACTTTAAGACCGGTACCTCCAACAAGATGAGATACACTGATGAGGTTGTGCTGTAGCCCTTCAACATATGCAACCTTTCTAATCGTGAAGTCTCCATTTGTTATCATCCCATAACCTTTTATCGTGCCAAATGAGTTGTTCCCGAACTTGACATTCCCGCCGTTTGAGAGGGATCGAAATTCCCTCAACTCTTCCTTCCTTCCTGTCATGTGACGTGAGCAGCCACTGTCAATATACCATTCTTCGTCGAACTGCTCGTCACTGATAACCTGCAAAAATCAAGCAGATTTAGGAACCCAAAGTTTCTTGGGTCCACGTGAGCCTTTCACAGGAACAAGAATAGTAAGAGAGATGTCAACAAGATATGTTCTTTTTATTAAAGTTGTTTCATCTTTCTTCTTAATGGTGAAAACTTTAATTTTGTTAGGATTTGTTACAGTCGGTTTGGATTCAGGTTCAGGCGTTTGGGCCTTGGAATGCTTTTGATCATTCTTGATTGAGGAAACCTTCGATTTTCCTTTCAAATCTGTTGAAGATTTTGGATTTTGAGTTTGAACATAATTGGATTTAGAATGGGATTGAGAAAAATTGGAACGAGAGAATCTGGATTGAGAAGTTTTCTTGATTTGAGGTTCTAAGTGACCCTTTTGTTTTTGGTCATTTGTGGGACTGAACCTTGAACTTTGGTTGCTTTTGCTCTCGGAACCGAACCTATGCTTTCGGTAGCTGGTGTCCTCTGAACCGAACCTTTCCCTTCGGTTGTTATTCCTTTTAGAACCGAACCTGTCCTTTCGGTTGTTATTACTTTCTTGCGACCTGACAACACTTTTCTCTAACTTTGAATGTTTTTCATGATAAGAGAAATGGGCGTTTTGAGATCGCCAAAACTGTTTTCGCTCTGAGAGATTCTTTTTGTATCTCAGATTCCTTTGCTGCTTTTGATCCTTCACTTGCTTCGGCTGTCGGTGGATGTTGGCTTTTTGCTTTTGCTTCCTGTCAGCCGGTTCACTTTTAACAGATGATGTTTCGCTTGTCGAAGGGACTTCTTCTACAAGAACTTCTTTTGTGCCACTAGTGCTTGGCACATCGAAGTTTTCAGGCTTGTTTAGTGGCTCTGGCACATATCTGCCTTTGGTTTTCTAGGATGTCCGTTCTGACAGACCAACGGTTTCGTCAGCATTATCTATAGGAGCAGACCAGAAAAACTCATCACAGACATCTGCATTATCTTCGTTTACTATGGCGGTGAGTTCGGCTGTCTGATGTTCGGTTACTCCTGTGACCTTATATACCTGATTTGGAGTTGTTCTTACCTTTTGGTACACAACAGATTTTTCTTCAAGAATCGGGGACTTATTTTGAGACAAACGAGCAAACTCCACAGAATTTTCAGAAATAAGATTTTTGTGGTTTTCGGGTTCGCTCTTGACAAACTCAGAACAGTCGAATTCATCCTCTACAGAAAATACGCTCATATCATCATCCTCATTAAGCTCAGACGCGTTTTCAACATCAATTTTATTTTCTGAGCTCAAGTTGGCATTCAATGAGTCAAATTTTTGTATGGTTTCGGTCCTAAGTTTCAGTTTACCGTTTTCATCCAAAAGATTTTTCAGCATGTCCTTATGGTCTTTGGACTTTATAAAAGATTCGATTTTGTCCAGTCCATATATATAAGTCGGATTCACATCATCAGACGAAACTACACTTTCGCAATTATATGCTTCA
The DNA here is from genome assembly GCF_051521515.1 of Lactuca serriola. Classification (NCBI taxonomy): domain Eukaryota; kingdom Viridiplantae; phylum Streptophyta; class Magnoliopsida; order Asterales; family Asteraceae; genus Lactuca; species Lactuca serriola. The sequence continues at coordinate 70,101,467 of NC_136410.1, forward strand.
GCATCGATTTCATCCTCCTTAAACTCAAGGAAGGGCAAAATCATGCGATGAATTTTCTGCCCTATTTCACAGTTCAAATGAAGTTGAGTGATGTTAGCATAAAGACGCTTAGCAATTAAACAAAAAACATTTCTCGGTTTCAAAAGTTTCAAATTGTCTCTTTGTAAGTAAATGTATTCGTCCTTAGATTTAATCAGCTCTGACTCCTTCAGCTCTATCCACATCCTCCGTTCCTCACTCTTGGATGACACCCTGCTTATTTGGTCAGTTATGTTAGAATTGGTGACCCGTGTTTGAGTTAAACTGCTATCTAGATTTGAGATTTTTGAATTTAAGTTTTTTAATTCTTTTTCATATGAATTTTGTGGGACTTTGAATGAAACAAAAACGGATTGTACCCTCTTGATCAACTCATCAAGCTCATTGATCTGTACGCTGAGAGGTTTTGCTGTGAAGTATAAGTCCTCTCGCTCCTTAGTGTCCTCATTCCCACCGTCTGTATTGTATCCCCTCATTTGAGATACATCTGTCACCATCAAACACTTCCCACTGCTTTCATCACCTCTTGCAACATACGCTTTTCCATGAGATGGCTTCCTGACTTCATCATCCTCCGAATCGGTTAACCAGACCTACACGCCACCGAACTCATCATCCGCTGCCGAACCCTGCACAATCAAAGCATTCATCGAAGGGTTAGCAGCAACTTTCTTTCTCTTGATCTCTTCCAGCTTTTTCATCAACACAACCTCTTCATCATTTTCCTCATCCTTCTCTGCCATTTTCTTTAGGACACAGTCTTTGGCATAGTGGTTCTTTCCTCCACAGTAGTAGCAGTTCACACCAGAATCACCTTCAACTTTCGCCTCTTTCTTTGGTTCTTCTGTCTTCGGATCCTCCCTAACTTTTTCAGAACTATAGCTTCCCTGCCAATTTCGGTTTTTGTTGGTAGGGAACCTTTTCTTAATGAACCTCTTTGGATTCGACACCATCATTGCATAATCTTCAGAAGTAAGATCATAGTCTTCTAGGTTGAGATCTTCATCTTCTACCACACTTTTGCTTTTGGATAGGAGGGCCAAGGACCCTAAACTTGAGACCACATTCTTCTCTTGCAGGACAATCTTTTCTTGGGATTTCAGAATTCCCACCAGCTTTGCTAAGGAATAAGACTTGAACTGCTCATGAGCTTTAACGGTGGACACAATACCTCTCCACTCGGATCTCAGGCCATTCAAAAAGGTAACTTTTTGTTCAATCAGCTTTCTTTCAATATCGTGTTTGATCATCTTGCTAAGAAGATGATTGAAGCGATCAAACATCTGAGTAACAGTTTCATCAGAATTCTTCTTAAATTCACCAAACTCAGACAAAAGTAAGGTCTGAATAGAATGCTCCAGATCTTCATCTGTGGAATATAGCTCTCGCAGCCTATCCCAGATTTCTTTAGCGGTGCTGCATGAACTCACCAACCTGAATGTATCTGATTGAAGAGCGAATCGAATCAGTCTCAATGCCTTAATGTTGCACTGAAACTTTTCCTTTTCTTCCTGAGCAACGTCCTTTACATCCTTTAACAGATCATTATACTCTTTCTGAGTTTTAATGATTTTTGATGTTCCTGAATGAGCAAATGGTCCAGAAACGATTGCTTCCCAAATAAGATATCCATTGTCTTCAGATCCGATGACATAATCTTCGAAATGATGCGCCCAAACTTCGTAATCCTGGGTGTAAAGAATAGGAATCTTCGTTGTTGATCCAATGATGTTGGAGATGTTGATGGGATTAGATTGTGACTCGTCCATGCTTGATCGTTTAACCTGTTTGAAAGATCAGACTTGTAATATGTAAAATTAGGGCAAAACAAATAAATGCTGAGTTACGTCAATTATGGAATGACGGCTCAATAAATATTAGTTAATGCGGAGTAACCCTAATCGCAAACTCTTTCACAGAAAAGATGTGTATGAATTACACAGCCTCCTGCTCCGATACCAATTGATGAGTTAATAATAAACTCGATGATCGATTAGATCTTCGTAACAGGTAAGTGATGAACGTAAAAACAGTAAACAAAACACAAATATGAATCAAAATGTGTCGAATGATTAGATTACTCGATCCTCAGCAGAGCTCGGCTGAGAACTTCCACTGTGGAGGATTCTAGGGTTACAAAATAAGAACGATGATATTGCTGAACAATACTTTTCTAATCGATACTAATCATCATTTGTTCTAGGATGCATGCAAGCATCTATTTATATTAAACCCTACAAAACTCACGGATGGACAGGCCCATATCGGAGATATATAATGGACTAGCTAACGAGCCCAATAGACGCAACACAAAATACGACCCAACAATGATTTATTAATATATTATACGATTAATATATTAAAAGAGAAATCACATTATTTAATTAATAATTAGTCAAGAATTAATAAGAATTAATTTTATAGCTAAAAGAGATTAATTAAATAAAGGGGACTGATATTGTAATTATAAGATAGTTGCATAAATGGGCTAATGGACTCCATAGAAGTTGGAGTAGACGAAATCTATGAGGAAACCCTTTAGAATTCGTCCAAGGCTTCTAAGGAGGGAGTCCATAGGCTGCTTAGGCCCTAAGCAGTCAGATTAGGGTTTCCTGGTTGAAAACCCTAATAGCCTACCTATATAAGGAACCCCTAAGGCCCCAAAAACGTGGTGAAGTAATCCCTAAGGGTTCTAGCACGTTTTTGGTTCCTCCTCCCTCTCTCCTTGGTCATCTTGTTGCTCATGGTGTTTGTGACTCCATTAAAGGTGCAACATTTGAGGCACAAAGCTTTCAAAGGTCAAGATCAAGAGGAATTGAGATTGTTATTGCTACATAATAATCAAGGTAAGATCTAAACCCTAATTCATATGTTAATTCATTTATTGTATGCTAGATCTAGGGTTTATAAGCTTTGGATGATTATTGCATGTTCATTAGACAAACTAGATCCAAAGCTTTAGGGTTTGCATGTACACCATAGGATTGATGTAGTGCTCAAAACCCATCAAATATATCATTTAAAAGATTTGTTTTTTGTATAAGGATAGGGAAATCCATCAGTTCTCATTTTTATTCCTATTATTTGATATTAGGTGTCCACCCACAAAAAGCGGCGGCGACAATTGTTACTGTTTCGTTAAATGGTTGTTTTGTTTAGAAAATGTTATTTGACGGTTTCAATTGTTATAAATTTTCTAAGTGATATGGTAGAAAAATTTCATGCCCAACCTTTGGGCAAACACCATGCCCATGTTAAAAAAGAAAAAAATTTAATTGATGTTTCCTTTGTTAAATATTTTTGTTGATTATTTTTTATCATAATTAGTTTTTTGTTCATAAAATGATGAGTAGTTTCTGTATAAAAAATTTGTACACTGAGTTATCAAGCATGTACCTCTTAAATTTCAAGAAAAATTAAATATACTTTATAATATTGTTAAGATATTAATTTTTCGATGAAGATCTCTAACCTTCATATAAAAAATAAGGTTTTGGAGCACAAAATTAATAATAAAGTTTCATCTCAATGTACATATAATAACATCTATATGCATTTGCATGAATTTTTTTTTTAATTTTTCTTAAGAACATGTTGAAAACACACAAATCAAACTTTCCCAATATCAACATTTCTTATACCATTTGAAGATTAAGAAACAAATGGTTTTCAAGATACTTACAACTCAAAACTCAATACAAAGAACCTAATCTACCCCGAGTATTATTCACTCAACCTAATCTAGTCAAGAATAGAAAACAACAATAAAGATTTATGTAAACAAATAATGTATACAAACCCTAATTTGAACAGATGAACACCGAGAGAGAAGATGAAGAACACTACAAGAGAAAACCCTAATCTTTTGATGTTAAAACGACTGAATGAATCCATTCTACACACTCTCTCTCTCTTTCTTTATACTTCAGAAATCGGATACAAATCTAACCCGAACAGAATCCAACCCAAGCTCACAACCCGCGTGTCTTTAACCCTGCAAATTACTTTCACAACCAAAAGAATGTATCTTGAATATAAAATACCCTTTATCAGTTTTATATTTCATTTTAAGCCAATAAATATGAGATTGCAAACTACATTTATTTTCAACATCCCCCCTCAATCGAAATATTTATTTTTCTTTAAAAACATCAATAAGACCCATTTTATTTGTTAAAAAATCATGTTGTTTTACATTTAAAGATTTAGTAAGAATATCAACATTCTGATCAGAAGAATCTATTTAACTAATTTTAGCACACCATTAGAATTTTTTTTTAACAAAATGCAGATCAATTTCAAAATGTTTCGTTCTTTCATGAAATACATGATTAAGAGCTAACTTAATTGTTGAGTCATTATCACAAAAAACAGAAACTGGAATAAGACTTTTAACCTCTAGTTCAAACAAGATTTTCAAAATTCAAATTATTTCACAAGTAATAAAGCCAAGAGCTCTATACTCTGATTCAGTAGAAGATTTAGAAACAATAAACTGTTTCTTACTCTTCCAAGAAATTAAACAATTGTTAAAATAAACCATATAACCTGATACAAACTTCCTTGTAACTAAAACACTTGGCCCAGTCTGCATCTACAAACCCTTTCAATTCAAACACACTTGACTTAGTCAATGCAACTCATTTACCAAGACTACTTTTTAAATACCTTAACAATCTGAAAGCAACATTCTAAGTACCTGAACTGTATAAGAAATATTAGGCCTAGTAACTGTAAGAGAAATGAGCTTGCCAATAAGTTTTTGAATCTCTGTCTTATTGTTTAACAATTCATTTCATTATCAGTTTCACCTGAACTTATTATAAAATTTGTTTCCAATGGTGTATTTACAGGTTTACAACCAAGCATTCTATATTCATGTAACAACTCTAAACAATATTTTCTCTTATTTAAACATAAACCATTATCAAAACTTATCACCTCTTTTCCAAGAAAATATTTGAGGATTCCAAGATCCTTAATTAAAAATTAACTTTCCATAAAGTCTTTAAGCTTTTGAATTTCTGTTTCACTACTTCCAGTCAATATAATATCATCAACATATACTAATAACACAGTTGTTGAACCCTCAAATTTTCTAACAAACAAAGAGTAGTCACTTATACTTTGCTGAAAACCAAACATAAACAAGGATGCACAAAGTTTTTCATTCCATTTCCTAGGAGCTTGCTTTAAGCCATATAAAGACTTAGTAAGTTTGCAGACCCTAGAATCATTATCAGAATAATAACCAGGTAGAAGAGACATATAGGCATCTTCTGCAAGATCACCACAACGAAATGCATTATTTATATTAAGGTTGTAAAAATCGTTTGACGGTAGCTCGACGGTCGACTGGTGTTAAGGGATTAATCGGTCTTGATGGGGATTAATCGATGATTAATCGGGGACCATAAATTATTATAAAATATTAAAATTACTTAAATATTAATATATGTTAAGAAAAACAAGTACTTCAAAATTAGAAAATAAGAAAAGTTGTAATTTGGAAATTTGGAAATACGAAAAATGAACATTTTGGTATAATATTTGAAATTTTGAAAATTTGAAAATTTTGGAGTAAAAAAAGAAAGTTGGTTTTTTGAATTTTTTTAAAAAAATTTTAAAATTTTTTGACCTTATTTTTGACTTTTTTTTTTCAATTTTTTCAATTTTTTTGACTTTTTTTTTTTTTTTTTTTTTTTTTTTTTTTTTTTTTACTTTTTTCGACTTTTTTGACTTTTGTTGACCGATTAATCCCGTCAAACCCGATTAATCCTAAATTTCCAATTAATGCCCTAATCCTCGACAGTTGGAGAACGCCAAACGATTAATCTACGATTAATCGCCGATTAATCCCGATTTCTGCAACCATGATTTATATCTAGTGTGACATCCCCAAAATCTCGGCCAGAAAAGACCGATTTTCATTTATGCTTTTAAATATTTTCAGAGTAAATCCTTTTGATTTGAAAGAGTTGCGGAATTTGTTCCCAAAACAAAACATGATAAAATAATATTTATCAAAGCATTTCATCAAGAGATGCATTTCATTATATAATCAAAACTCGGGATGTCATGTTCCGATACAGACCATAAAGCATAAACAATAAACATTACAAGTCATTCAACAAATATATACATATACAGACTTGTAAACAAAACAACAAGATGATCCATCCATCTTACGCCCTTGTGCCACTTCCTGTAATACAAATAAAACTGAGTGGGTCAGGCTTGGGAGCCTGGTGAGCATATAGGGTTTTCAACCCACAATAAATAAGTTATATTTAATTTCACCAACCAATCACTATCCCGATTACCCATTCCCGTTATCCTCACTTTACGTCCCTAAAACAACAACTATCTCAAGGGACCTAATCTAGGATTTTCATCGGGACGGACATCACTACGAAGGGGTTTCCTCAACAATAGATATCCTAAAGGCAACCATGAGGGGGATAAAGTACACCGGTGAACACATCGTTCACAACACCTACAGGTTATGAACCTGCTAGCGTTCCACTGGACTGTCTAGAAAGAGTCCGTGGTCGTTATCCATACTCCGCTGAATAACTAGATCAACAACAACAACAACATCGAGGCCTCTCATCTGTTTATTACACACCAACTATCTACCCATGTTCTACCCAACATATTAGTAGATAAAAATATATATTTTCATACGTAGTTTAAAGAAAACCTGTATAGCATGCTTGAATCAACACATATATCACATAACAGACGAGGCACACACACACCTAACACATATCTCATAAAGAAATAAGCAGATCTATAAGATAGAAGAGAGTGAATACTCATTCACACATAACACAACCAAATATATACACATAGCACGTATTTTTATATAAAATACTTCGTATTATTGTATTAGAAGAAATAACTACACACTCACTTGATCAGAAGATGATCGGACAGCGCTACGTCTTATAGAAGTAGTATTCCACAGCAGATCTGGAAGATCTCCTCGAAAATCGAACTTCTCGCGGGCAGAGCTTCGACTCGGGAACCGCGCTTCTCGGGATCTTCGGGGTCTCGGGACTTGCCTCGGGGCTAGAGTATGATACCGGGGCTTCGGGGTAGCTTCGGCATGAAAAACGATGCAAAAGACTAGAGAGAAGAGAAGAAATTGAACAACAAAGAAGGCTGTCTTCGGATCCTTTATATAGAGGCTGGAAGCCTCAATTACGCGGGGCGTACGCCTGTACGCAGCGCGTACTGCTCCAATGTTCGTAAGCGCATGCGTCATCCGAAGCCACTTGCTGCGATGTCGACACCCTCGGAGTACGCGGGGCGTACTCTAGTACGTGGCGCGTACCTCGGATCAGATCAATGACTCGTTCGGATAATGCTTCCAAATTTTGAATTAAAAATAAATACAAAATGATTAATAAACTTCGGAAATTCATAACTTCTTCATAGGAACTCCGTTTTCGACGTTCTTTATATCCACGCGAAGGTGAGACTACGCTCTACGATTTTCGTTTAGACTCCGTCGGCTAATTTTGAATTTATTTTTATTAATTATTTTTAATAGGCCGCGACAGAAACTTTCGTTATAATTTCATAACTTCTTCGTTTGACGTCCGTTCTCGCCTAACTTTTTATCGCTTCGATACCAACAATGAGATCTTCGATTCTCATTTAGATTGCTTCGGCTAACAACCGCTCGATCTCAATTCGAGTATTTCAGGCTGTATACCGCTAAGCCGGATCTTCGATAAATCATAACTTCCTCATACGAAGTCAGATTTGGGCGTTCTATATATATTCGGAAACCTCGTTTCGACTACTACAACATTAACCAAAGATATTAAGTTTATTTCACACTTAAATTTTGACGCTTATTTTTATTCTTAATTAATCAGACCACATAATTAAGCAATTAAGCACAAAACACATAATACTCAAATAATACATTCTTATTATTTCAAAACGGGTTACAAAGATTAACCTAGACTATTATATTGCTAAATATGGCAAGCCCGGAAACACAGGCGTTACATCTAGCTGATATAAGGGCCAAGAATTTTGCACAGATAATGAAATAACAATGCGCACAGTGACAATTTTTGCAACGGGAGAAAAAGTTTCTTCAAAATCTATTCCCTCTCTTTGATCATATCCTTTAGCAACTAAACGTGCCTTATACCTCTCTACTTCTCCATTTGATTTATACTAATTTTTAACACCCATTTATATCCAGTTGGTTTTCTCTTTTTACGTAAATTCGTTATTTCCCAAGTATGATTACGATGAAGAGCTTCCATTTCTTCATTCATTGCCTTAACCCAGTTTGGATTAGACAAAGCTTCTTGGTAATCTTTGGGTTCACTAGTTTTATTGAGATTAAAAAAAACTTTTAGTTTCAGTATTAAGACAAGAATAGTAACAGATCTCTTAATACCATATTTGTATTTTCCTTCAACAACATAATCAACAAACTTAACTGGCATATGTGACTCACGTCTAGTTCTAGAAGTGCCCAAAGACTTCTCTATAGAAGGAGTTAAGACAGAATGAGTACTTTCCTGAGACACATTTGAGGAAGAAGGAACAAAAGTACCAGTAGGAGGCACATGTACCTCACCACTTCTGTTGATAGTCTCACTAAAACTGACATCATCCTGATTAATGGCTGCATCAGCACCATCTAATTGGGACTCTACTATCAACTCATCAAGATTAATGGTTGAGAGTTTCTCTCAAGGTGTCAAAATGATCATGGAGGCAAAAATGAAGGCTTAAGGTCCTTTAAATAGGACACAAACCCTGAAAATTAGGGTTTTCACACTCAGCTCCTACTCATCGAGTTGGGGTCCACCAAGTCGTCGAGTAGACTCTAAAAATCACGCGGCCAATTATCCCTCTAATCGGCGAGTTGGGGCCTCCAACTCATCGAGTTGCTCTACCAATATGAATGTAAATTAATTAAATTTTATACTTGGGAGTCGGGATGTTACAATTCTCCCCACTAGAATCAAACTTCGCTCTCGAATTCATCCTATGGAAACAACTCTGGGTACTACTCTCGCATCTTAGACTCTAGCTCGTATGTCCACTCGATCCCTTCTGGTGTTGCCACTGTACCTGAACCAAGGGCACCTCTTTATTCCTCAAGACCTTCACCTTCCTATCCAAGATCGCTATCGGCTTCTCAATGTAGTTCAGGCGATTGTCAATCTGAATGTCTTCTTAAGGGACCACCGTCGTCTCATCAGCTGCACACTTCCTCAACCGAGATACATGGAAGGTGTTATGAATCGGGCTCTACTTTGTAGGCAACTGTAACCGATAAGCTACCTTACCCACTTGCACGATCACTCTGAATGGACTAGTGTATCTAGCACCCACCTTGCTTCGCTTCTTGAATCGGATCGCCCCTTTCCATGGGGATACCTTCAGGAGGACAAAATCCCCGACCTAGAACTCCAACTCTGAACGTCGCCGATCTGCATAACTTTTCTGACAACTCTGGGCTGTTAGTAACCTCTGTCTGACCTGCTGGATCTACTCTGTCATCTTGAGCACTATCTCAGTGCTCCTCATCACTCTCTGCCCTACCTTTCCCCAACAGATGGGAGTCCAACACCTCCTCTCGTATAAAAGCTCAAAGGGAGGCATACCGATACTGGAGTGATGGTTTTTGTTGTATGAAAACTCAACCAAGGACAAGTAAGTGTCCCAACTTCCACCGAAGTCCATAACACATGAACGTAGCATGTCCTCGAGCGTCTGAATCGTCCGCTTGCTCTGTCCGTCCGTCTGTGGGTGATATGTGGTACTGAAATGCAATTGGGTACCCAACTCCTCATGAAATTTCTTCCAGAACCTGAAAGTAAAACACACATCTTGATCTGACACTCTTAATGTTGGCACCCCATGCCATGTCACCACCTCTCGAATGTAGATCTTGTCCAATCTCTGCGCAGAAGAGCTCTCACTGATAGCCAGAAAGTGAGCACTCTTCTTCAACCGATCTACAATTACCCATATCACATCAACACCCCGTGCGTTCCTCAGTAATTTGGTAATAAAATCCATGGAAATCTGTTCCCACTTCCACAGGGGAATATCTAGAGGCTGCAACGGGCCATGAGGACGCTGGTGCTCCGCCTTGACCTGACTACAGGTCAAGCATCTCTCGACTACCCATGCCACATCTCTCTTCATACAGGGCAACCAATAATCCCTTTTCAAGTCCAAATACATCTTGGTGGCCCCCGGATTTATCTAGAATCTCAACCTAGGGGCCTCCTCCATCAAAATACGTCGAGCTCCACCCGTATATGGCACCCATATCCGCCCACAGAAGGTCATAAGCCCCCGACTATCCGTCTCAAACTTAGAAATCTACCTAATCACCCGCTCTCTCTTATGGTTCTCTGGTCTCATGGCCACCAGCTGGGCCTCTCGGATGGTATCTAAGACTGGAGTCATCACCATCATCCTCATGCACACGTCTCGGATCAGAGCACTCACTTCTCTACGACTCAGGGCATTGGCTACCATATTAGCCTTGCCAGGGTGATACAAACTCTCACAGTCATAGTTTTTCACTACATCCAACCACCTCCTCTGTCTCATATACAGGTTGGGCTGATCCATAAGGTTCTTCAAACTGTTATGGTCTGTGTATATGGTACACCAGACACCATAAAGGTAGTGGCGCCAAATCTTGAGGGCGAACACCACTGCCCCCAACTCCAAATCGTGGGTGGGATACCTCGTATCATGAGGCTTCAATGGCCTCGATGAATATGTTATCACATGTCTCCTATGCATCAGCACAACACCCATCCCTGATATAGATGCATCACAGTAGACTATAAAGTCCTCCACTCCCTGAGGAAGGGTAAACACTGGAGCTTCGCACAATCTCTGGCAAAGAGTCTCGAATGAAGCCTGCTGCTCGGGCCCCCAAACAAAAGTAACACCCTTCCTAGTCAATCTGGTGAAAGGAATTGTAATATTGGAGAAATCTCTGATAAACCTCCGATAGTAGCCTGCCAGGCGCAGAAACTCCTGATCTCGGATGGGGATCTCGGCACCTCCCATCACATGATTGCCTCAATCTTGGCCGGGTCGACCAAAGTCCTATTTTGGTTAACGAGGTGTCCCAAGAATTGGATCGAGAATTTCAAACTATGGGCCTCCTCCATTAAGATACGTCGAGGTCCACCCATATATGGCACCAAAATATGCACATGGAAGGTCATAAGTCCCCGACTATCCGTCTCAAACTCAGAAATCTGTCCGATCACCCACTGTCTCTTACGGTTCTCTGGTCTCATGGCTACCATCTGAGCCTCTCAGATTGTATCTAAGACCGAAGTCATCACCGTCATCCGCATGCACATGTCTCGGATCGGAGCACTCACAGCACTCTGACTCAGGGCATCGACTACCACATTAGCCTTGCCAGGATGATACAAAATCTTGCAGTTGTAGTCCATCACTACATCCAAATACCTCCTCTGTCTCATATTCAGGTTGGGCTGATCCATAAGGTTCTTCAAACTCTTATGGTCTGTGTATCTGGTACACCGGAAACCATAAAGGTAGTGGCGCCAAATATTTAGGGCGAGCACCACCGCCCCCAACTCTAAATCGTGGGTGGGATTCCTCGTATCGTGAGGCTTCAACTGCCTTGATGAATATGTTATCACGTGCCCCCTCTCCAACAACAACGCACCCATCCCTGATATATATATGCATCACAGTAAACTAAAAAGTCCTCCACTCCCTCGGGAAGGGCTAACACTGGAGCCTAGCAAAATCTCTGGCGAAGAATATCAAATGTGGCCTACTGCTCGAGCCCCCAAGTAAAATTAACACCCTTCCTAGTCAATCTGGTAAGAGGAATGACAATCTTGGAGAAAACTCTGATAAATCTCTGGTAGTAGCCTGCCAGGCCAAGAAAACTCCTGATCTCAGACGAGGACCTCGGCACCTCCCATCGTATAACTGCCTCAATCTTGGTCGGGTCGACCAAAATCCCATTCTGGTTAACGAGGTGTCCTAAGAACTGGACCTCTCATAACCAAAAATCACACTTGGAGAATTTGTCATAAATCCTCGCCATCCTCAATACTGCGAGAATCTCCTGAAGATGCTCTTTGTGATGTTCTCTAGACCTCGAGTACACCAAAATGTCATCGATGAAGACAATCACCGACCTGTCCAACATGGGCCTATACACCCGGTTCATGAGGTCCATGAATGCTGTTGGTGCGTTGGTGAGCCAGAAAGGCATCACCACAAACTCACAGTTCCCGTAACGAGTCTTAAATGTCGCCTTTTGGATATGCTCCTCGCAAACTCTCATCTGATGATACCAAGATCTCAAATAAATATTAGAAAACCAAGATACCCCTACAACCGATTGAATAAATCATCGATCCTCGGTAATGGATAATGGTTGTTGACCGTATGCTTGTTCAACTATCGGTATTCGATGCTCATCCGATGTGAAACGTCCTTTTTCTTGACAAAAAGGATCGGCGCTCCCCACGACGAGCTACTCGGCTGAATAAAACCCTTCCCTAGCAGCTCCTAGAGCTGTGAGGATAACTCTTGTATCTCGGGCAGCGCAAGGTGATAAGGTGCCTTGGCAACAAGCGCCGCACCTAGAATCAAATCGATCCAGAACTACACCTTCCTCTCAGGAGGCACGATCGGTAATTCTTAGGGGAAAACATCTGGGAACTCACACACAATCGGAACGTCGGAGATAGAACTTGGCCTCTCAGTGGCAACTCTCGTATCCATCACATATGCTAAAAAACCCATGCATACCTACTGTAAACTTTGCCTCGCCCTGGCGGCAGAGTAGAAAGCTGATCCATATCTGGTCCCCTCGCCATACACATTAAGTACTTCCTTACTAGGGTCTCGACCGTCTAACATTCACAGTCAATCACAGCTCCAAACCAGCTCAACTAATCAATGCCCCCTATGACACATACATCACCCATCGTTATCGGCACTAGATCTATGGGGAACTCAACACTGAAAATCTCACTCATCTACGGAAAACATCAGTGGTAAAAACTGCATGCTCTTCGGCTATAGAAACCATCAGTGGTCGAATCAATGCATCGCATCTGACACTAATGTGATGATTAAAGGATAAAGACACGAAAGATCGACTCGCACCCGAGTTAAATAACACCAAAGCAGGCATAGAACTCACAAGAAAAGTACCTATATAAAGCACAATATAAGCATAAACAAATCTCAAAATAACATAAATAAAGAGGTACGTACTAGGAACAACATCAGGCACTGCACGAACCTCCTCCGCACTCAACTGAAATACTCTCCCACTAGCCCTCGGAGGCTTGGCCTTCCCCGACCGACCATTAGTAACAAGTAAAGCAACAGGAGCAGAACCCTGGGCTAATCCCTGAGTGAGTTGGCGACACTCGGCCTTCCGATGGCCCGTCTGATTGCAGTGAAATCAAACCAAAAATCCCTTGGGGCAGTCCCTCGCCATATGCCCCTCCTTTCCATATTTGTAGCAAATCCCCACTCGGCAAGACCCCTCATGACTTTTTCCACACTTGCCATAAGTGCGGCCATTCTGCCCTCCAGCTCTCGAATCAACGGGCTTAGCCCGCTTTGTTGCCGGCTGCGACTGCATTAGTCTCCTATCACTCCCCTGCTGCTCTCCCTCCTCCCTAGTTTGAATCTCCAACTTAATTTCTCTCCTCCTGGCATTGGTCTGCAACTCAGCCAATGTCCGATAAGACGAGTTTGCCACGAACTCTCGAATATCTCACCCCAAGATGCTAAAATACTGACTCACACGTGCCTGCTCAGTAGACACGTGTTAAGGGCAGAACAACACCATCTCATGAAACATCCTCGTAATCTCTGTCACTGATTCTGTCTTCTACTTGAGAGACAAAAACTCGTGTGCCAAACGTTCCCTCTCTACCTAGGGAACATACTTATCTCTAAACAACTTGGTGAACCTCTCCCAAGTCACTGCATCATGATCTGTAGGGGTAAAATCAGTCGTCACAAACTTCCACCAGTCCTTCACTCCTAGGCGAAGCTGGTTCAGCGCGAACCGAACTCTCAGATGCTTTGGACATGAACACGTATAGAAACACCCCTCAATGTTGGAGATCCATCTCATGGCAGCAATCGGGTCTTGCGTCCCATCAAAATCTAGTGGCTTCGTGTTGCTGAACTCACGGAACAACAACGAGTCACCTCCCTATGGCCTAGCAGCAACTATGGTCGTGGTGGCTGCAGCAGTAGGCTCCGTGACAACAACGTATCGCTCATCGAATGTCTCAATCAACGTGGTCTTAATAGACCCGAACATCTCTGGTATGGCCTCTCTAATGGCTGCGACCACCTCCTCATGAATGATCATGCGAATCTCCTCGTCACTAGTACCACTACTCCCGAAGTTGTTGCGGGTAATCACCATAGTGTCTGTAAAACGCAAACACAAAATCATTAGAGACTAGCTCAACACACACACACACTCGATTACCCACCCCTACATGCTCCTTAGTATCCTAAGATTCTTACTTGGGTCGCATATAGATCCGGTGCTTTTAGTTGTACGGGCCCAATACTACCTTCTACACCAAGCTATAGTCATCCCAAGTCCTCCTCCTAGGATCCTAATTCACAAGTACTCTATCCCTTACAGATATCAAACTACTCTCTCGGTAGATTCCTCAATGCTCATCTAGGTATCTCTCATATATTACTCAAAACTCTCTTTAAAAGATTCCTGCTATGTTTTTCCCTACTCAGTACACACAGAGCAAAATGGCAGATAAGATCAATCAATAGCATACCCTAGGATAAGGCATCATGAATCAGGCAACTCTAGCCATAATTTCTGAAATACCTAGCCTATCCTCTAGCATGCAACTCTAATATCTCACAAGTATCTCATAATATAAACAAATAATGGTATTTTGGGAAATCACCGTTCAGGCTTTGATTGATTCACTGCTCCGTCTCATTTTCTCTTTAAAACTCTTACTCGTTTTAGAAAAATCATTTATTTTTAAAAAAAATTCTCAAATTCTCAGTTTGAGTCCAGATATACCTGAGGGTACATCCGAATCCCTCAAACCAAGGCTTTGATACCAACTTGTAACACTCTAAATTTTTAAACAAAATTTTTCATTTTTTAAACCACATAAAACTCAATATCACATTTCTCAAAAACCACAAATGTATCAATTGTCAAAACTCAATTCAACAAAATGACTGATAATATCCCAGAATCCTTAAACATAATCTCGAACAGGTGTATACAATCAAGCCGATGCCTTCCCGCGATCCTAAGAAGTACCTGAAACACATATCACACAACACGGTAAGCATGAAGCTTAGTGAGTTCCCCAAAATACCACATACACAAATAATAAGCCTCTCATAGCAATAGCTCGGCATGGATCCCCCGGTTATGCGTCTCGGTGAGGACCCTACGGTCTCACGGCTCGGTATGGACCCTCCGGTAATGTCTCTCAGTGAAGACTCTCCAGTCTCACAACTCGGGTTGGACCCTCCAGTCCTATATCTCAGTAAAGACCCTTCGGTCTCACAACTCGAATGGACCCTCCGGTCTAAACTCAGTAAGGCACAGAATAATATAACATATATCTCAAAGACAAAATGTATAATATCACATAACTCAATATAAGCACATGGGACCCTCCGGTCGATAACTCAAATAAGACCCTCTGGTCACACAGTATTACCACTCAGGAAAGTATAGTGAGAACACTCACCTCGTAAGTAAGCAAGTCGATCTAGTACCCCACGAACAGTCTACGCTATATAATCATTTCTAATTAACACTTAATAATCAAAACTCTCAAAAGTTAGGCTAACCCCTTCCCTCAATCTCGGAAAGGGTGAAAGACTATTTTACCCCTCCATGATCTCCACAACTCATGTCTTGCCCAAACCCTAAAAGTCAATGGAAACCAACACTCGAGTCAACAGTCCATGTTGACCCAACTCGTCGAGTGCATCTATGCAACTCGTCGAGTTCCTACTGTTCTTAGAAAATCGGGAAAACTCCAACTTAACTCGTCGAGTTGTCTCATCAACTCGCCGAGTTGTAGCGCATCCAGACTATCGGGAAAAACCCTAACCTACTCGAGTTGGTTCATCCACTCGTCGAGTCCCTTAAGTCTATTTCTCATTCAGACGATTTTAAGCAGAACTAAAGCCCCATATTCTAGATCTAGCCTCCTAAGGTTGAAATACCACGTAAAGTTGCAAGCTTGACGTCCATTCATGGCACCTAGGGCTCAAAGTGCCAAAACAAAGCTCTATAAATTTTTTAACGCATAAAGTTAGCCAAAAGCTTGATAAAACTTGCATCTTTAGGCCTAAGGGACCTCATACTGCCCATATCTGAAGTTTCAACTTCATGGCATGCTCAAACAACTCAAAGGCTAAAAAAGGAAGATGGAAATGGCCACAAACTCCCTAAGAAGAGATCTAACCAAACAATGATCAAGGCGATAGCTTTTTACCTCCAGAAAGCAGCTAGCACTGAAAGAACACTGGATCTAGAGGCTTCTTCTCATTCCAATCCTTATGCTTTTCTATCTCCTTCCAAGAATGCACTAAATCACACACTTTTAGTCTCTCTCTCACACACACAAATGATACCAGCTCGTTTAGGGTTTCTCTCAAGGTGTCAAAATGATCAGGGAGGTGGAAATGAAGGTTTAAGGTCCTTTAAATAGGACACAAACCCTGAAAATTAGGGTTTTCACACTCAAATCCTACTCGTCGAGTTGGGTCCACCAACTCGTCGAGTAGACTCTAAAAATCACGTGGCCATTTATCCATCTACTCAGCGAGTTAGGGCCTCCAACTCGTCGAGTTGCTCTGACAACATGAATGTAAATTAATTAAATTTTATACCTGGGAGTTGGGATGTTACAGAATCAGTATGCTAAGCGTACAAAAGTGGTACGCTTGGCGTACGCACCCCAATTGGTTTTGGGCTTCGTATGCGCTTGTAAACTTTTTGGACCTTAATCAGTTTTTGGCCTAGTCATATTTTGGGTTAGTGGTCCGATTAATCTGTTTTAGGCCATGGTTGTTTTGGTTGGGCCTTATTGGGCCATGTGGTCGATTAATAGCTTTAGACATGGACTTTAAGCCCATTAGCAAAGGAATGACTCTTGGGCAATTATGAAAGGAATTGGGCTTAGGTAATTAGGTTCTTTAATTAGATTGTATCTAATCCTAATTTTGGGTTAATGGTATTACTTTTCAACACATGTGGGTTCAGACTATTACGTGAACAACTCTCGTGTTCAAAAAACTAAGGTGGGTCTCCTCACCATACCTATAGGTTGAAGGCACTAATGTCGGCCTATTATTTGCTATGTAGTATGATAGTTGATTATGTTGTATGCGGTATGCTAGTTGTATTTGTGATACTTGCATAAAAGACCTCAGGGGATTCCCGAGGCAATTGGATACAAGACCATGTGGGGGTTGCCATGACATTCTAGGCTAAGACCATGTCGGGGGGGGGGGGGGGGGGGTTCCCATGACATCGGGCTAAGACCATGTGGGGGCTCCCATGGAACCGGGAGTAAGACCCTAGAGGGTTTCCAGGGCATCCATATATGTTTGTATGCATGGCTTATGTATCTTATTTAGTTGATATGGTTTATGTGATTAGGTGGATTGTGTGGGGTATGTTATGGGGAACTTACTAAGCGTTAGTTATAGGTTGTTGGTTGTTTCAAGTACTTTGTGATCTAAGGGCAAGAGCTCGGCATGATGGCGTGACATGTACTCTCTGGCGTTTTGTTTGGGGACACTCTGATTTCATGAATAATTTATCTGATGTTATGTATTTTTGAAAAAAATTGTGATTGGAATTTTATAATTAAAGAGCACGATTTAGTACGTTTAATGAAAAAAATTATTTGAAAATTTGGGCTGTTACATAGTTCTTCTTTCAAAGTTTATGTGAGCAAATATTCACAATTTAAGTTTTACATGCTTTATTCAAAATTAAATAAAATGATATATGTGTATAGTGTTTCTTCAAATTTATATTTAAGAGGCAAACAAAGAATTTATAAAAAAAATCACAATTTAATACCAATCATTTCACATGTTAATACAGTCAGTTAACAACTTAATACAATAAATTCACAGATTAATAAACTCAACTTATAGTGTAAACAGAAAATTACAGCTTAATGCAGTCAATTCATTATTTAAAACACAAAAATAACAATTTAATATAAGAAATTCACAGCTTAATGCAGTCGATTCATAGTTTAAACCACAAAATAAACAAGTTAATACAGAAAATTCATTGTTAAATACAAAAAAAAGTATACATTCCAAAGCATATTATCAACTTAAAAATTTTAATACAATCACTTCACTGTTTAATACAGTTAATTTATAGTTAAATATATAAAACTCACAACTTAATATAGTCAATTTACAGTTTAAACAACAAATTCACAGGTTAATGCATTCAATTTACAGTTTTAAAAACAAATATCACAGCTAAATACAAAAATTTCATAGTTTAATACACAAAAAATATGCATTCACAACTTAATAAATTACCAAATTTCATTGAGATATGTCATCAAAAACCTTGTGTGTATTTTTTTTTTCATAATTTCCTTTTATAAACATCATCAATGTAAACACCAAACAAACACCAGATCTAACCTAAAAATGGACAAACACATCAAATCTGATGTCGATTTTGTGGTGTTTTGACCAAAGATAAGAGAGACAGAGATGAAAACAAGTTATAGATGAGAAGGAGGCGACACATAATAGATCTACTACAAATCCAGCAAGCATTTTGTCGGTGATGGAACATATCAGAGAAAAAAATTAGTTCAAGAGTTCTGGAACAAAACGAACTCAAGATTAGCACCAGTAGGTTGAGATGATGACTGCGATTTGTGATTTTTAATGCTCCGACAATGGCACTAACGGTGGGGGAACAGATCTGATGTAGATCCAACAATGGAATGATGAAATAGAAGGAAAAACCTTTGTATAATAACACCAAATTCTCATACCTACATCATATCTGAATATATCTAGTGTAAATGAAGATAAAGGTAGTCTACATTGCTTGTTTGAATAAAGAAGTAGATCTGGAGGTGGTGGGACATCTGGAGGCGACAAAGAGCTTCATACTCCGTCACATTTGTTATTCCGGTGAAGCAGATCGAAGAGTTTTTCTCGTGCTTCATCAAATCTGAAATGTTATCTGAAGAAGAAGCATATTCAGACTTCAAAATAGAGTGTAGTGTTTTCTAGGTCTTCCAGCAAAGTAAAGTGGTTGATGGAAGGCGATAGTCGGTATTGGTGAGATAGACGACGGTGGAGGAGGCAACGCTCGGTAGTGATGGGAAATCTAGTCAGGGGTTCTACATCTGAAGGAGAATGCACCAGATCTGAAGGTGAATGCTTCAGATCTGAAGGCGGCGGCTCCAGATCTAAAGATCATTATATTTCGACGATAGTAGTGGTGCCGCCAATGGTGGTGGTGGTCGGCAGCGGTAAGAGAGAGAGAGAGATAGAGAGAGATGACAAAGAGAGATGACATAAAAATTTTCTTGTGAGATAAGATTGATCAAATATGTCTGATGATTTAAGTTATAAGATAAAAAAAGTGGTTCTTATGGTTTTTAACTTTTTATGGTTTTCATTTAAACCTTTATATATATATATATATATATATATATATATATATATATATATATATATATATATATATATATATATGGAAAAGTGAATATACCCTTAAGGGTATATAAGCTTAGGTACCCAAACACACTATAATACGTCGTTTTGTTTGATATATTCATTATAGTGTTCTTAAACTTCAACCCTCAACTTGATTTACTTTCAAGATTTTCGAAATTTCACTATTATCTTTCTCTTACATCACATCTTTTTGCCGAACACCTACTAAGCTAGATATATTGTAGTTGAAAATGACAATTATGTAAGATGAAGATATATGTGTAATTTATAAAAATCATTGAAGTAAATTAAGTTAGAAGTTAAATTTTAAGAACATTGGGACAGTTAGAATGTATTGTATGATACAAAACAACATAGTATAGTGAGTTTGGGTACCTAAGCTTATATATCCTTAAGGGTATATTCACTTTTCCCATATATATATATATATATATATATATATATATATATATATATATATATATATATATATAGGGAAAAGTGAATATGTGGCAGTCATTTATATAATATTAGGTATATAACCATCAAAATTGACTTCATTTTTATTCAAAAACACGATTTTTTTCATTGTTAGCTTTTTCCTATTGCTTTTGAGCTCATATTATTTCTGATTCATAATTTATCTCCAACATCTATGTATTTCAAATGTGTTGTTTATATTAAACTTTTAGTAGGCTTCATAACTTTTTTTGACACCTACCATATACATACTTGCATGGTTCTTTTTGATGTGTTACGGAAAGAAGTTTATTGGGTTTTTAATGATTAATTTCAATCTTTCATTATAGTTTTCTATATTAAATTTGAATATTAAGATTTATAGGTAGTTGATAATGTATTTTTATATATGGTTTGTGTTGCAAAATTAAATATTTAAAAACTCCATAAAAATATGTACAAAGACTATCATCTAGTCTAATAGAGAATACAAGAAAGATGGTAGAGAGATTTGATCCCATTTTGTTAAAACGATGTAGTTTTTTATGGTTCTATATCTAATATTAAGTACATAACAGCCACATATTACCTAAGCTCATATATATATATATATATATATATATATATATATATATATATATATATATATTCCAAATGATAGAAGTTAGAAGTAGTAAATGTTGATTAAAGGAAATTATAGAAGTTACATGGTAGCTGTCCGAACATAAAGAAGTAATAGAAGGTTGTTACCAGATAGCCTCGAATTAATATAATGTGCGAAGAAAAGCATGCGTATTAATTGATAAAACTCCTTAACTTATACATGAGATTAAAAACTAATATTAAACCGGATATACTCAATATATAGTCACATAATTAAGCTCCTGATGATAGCGGCTTGAGCACTGTTGGTATCTGTTGATTCCAAAAGCTCTGATAATCTCTCACTCAAATCATCGACTTCTTTGTGCAATCTTCTAATGTAATTGCATGTCTCCTGGAGTACTTTTGAAGCTGAAACCTACAATCCAGAAGAAAAAAAAAAGAAACAATGTACCTTCTTATGTGGATAAACTCTGATAATACAATAACTAAATAGGGTTTAAGGAAAAAGAAATTTTTAGAACGAAGGTCCTTATATATATGTTTGAATGAGTTGAGAGAGAATCCATAGTATCTTTATAGACACACAAATAGACATATATATATGGTTGAATGAGTCCAATACAGTCACATGCACCCCAAGAGGGAAAGAAGGAGGAACCTCGCTACTTGAGTTAGGTGCATCACAAGACTTTAATGCAATAAGCGTATGTGTTTGTGTGTGAACCCTATTACACCTCTTATCTACCCAAAAGCAAAGGAAAACCACACAACCACCATGAAACAAGTGATCAATTTCAAAATAGTTTTCAAGAGGTGCTCCAACTTGCTACTTATAGTTATGAACCCCCCCCCAATAGAATACGCATTTGGCAATCGGTTTTTGTACTTTATGCTTGTGGGGGTTGTACTTTTGGTTGATGACACTTGGCATGGAGGTAATTATATGCAAAAGTCAAGATAAATAAACAAGAAACGTTAAGAAGTTACCTTGGAAGTAGTGGTGTGATTAACGTCAAGGGGAATAAGTCGTTGTAACTTTGAAATGAGATCGGCCATCTGGGCGTCATTGATTGACGAACTGCCTTGCTGGGAACGAGATCTTCTGCTAGACATTGCCGGAGAGGATGAACGAATTGAAAGTTAGAGGTGATTATAATTTTATGACAAGGTTTGCATGGCAGAAAAAGATGCGAACTTGGCTTCGCTTTTAAACAAACAAGGGGGGGGGGGGGGGGGGGGGGGGGGGGAGGGGTGACCTAGTAAGCTACAGAGAATACCAATTGCATAAAAGAATAAAAATACCAATCGCCTAAGGGTTTCAAATTGTTTTTTAGTTTATTTTATTTGAAGTAATTATAAGTTATTATTGTTTTTTTTTTTTTAAATAAAAACTAATTGGATAAATTTTATTTCTTACAACTTAATTTTGCAACTTTTATATAAAATTAACAGTCACGTAAAATATATGATTCATTTATTTGTATGATAACTACAAAAATATTGTATTTTATGTAGATAAATCAAATTTTTAAATAGAAGAATGACGTTCCTTAAAAAATAAAAATAAAAATAAAAAAAACTGTCTAATAAACATAGGGTAATGCAAAGGTAAGATGTAGGCACATGTATTGTTTCATATTTGAACTATGTCCTAAAATAAAAAAAAAATGGAAAAAAAAAACTGAAAAGTCAGTGAGCCTATCTCTAGATGATCTTGTTGCGTTAGTCCATAACAAAAATAAAATAAAATAAACAAGGTGAGTGATTATGAAATAAAACAGATACAAGTAACAAAATTCAAAGTAAAGAGAAGTAATTATAAAAATGTGAACAATGCAAATATATAAATAGTTAAATAATGGAAGTAGATACTATCAACAAAGTATCTAGAACAAATTGTAGCAAATACAGACCGAAAAAAAAAAAAAAAAAAAAAAGCTGCCAACACAAACAGCGAGAAGGGATAGAACTTATGTTATTCCACTCTCTTGATTTTAATCATCCATATTGTTAATTTATTACTTCTATACTACTTCACTAGCAAACCGAGAAAGTAAAAAAGAAAATAGCTGTATTAACCACAAAATTGGTAGTTTTCCAATATTTTGGTTTCATATATTTTGAACATATACATATACATATACATGTAGTTCGTTGGGATGGAAATGAGACAGTGATGCGGTCGGGTTGACAATTCCTATTATTTTCCTATATATTTGAGATTATGCCACTTGTTATATTTAATAAAATTAATTTTTTTTATTATCTTTGTAATCATCTAAATATAAAACGAGGATGAGTAAAAAGAAAAAAGTCAGAAAAATATTTATTTTTTCTTTCTGTTTTATAAATGATTCGATTTTTGTGTTACACTTTTTCCTTTTTTTTTTATTGTTTTCATTTTAAGAAAAAATCTTCGGTACAAGAAAATCTTCACTTTGTGAAGTGGTTTGCTTTTCGTTTATTTTCATGTACAAAACTACCTCGAAAGGTCCAGTTTGTTCCACAAAGAAATCAATCCACAAAGGTAAACCACCAAAAAATGAACCATTTTATTAACGTCGATGACTTTTTACCGTCTGTTATACTCATCGCATATTATATATATGGTGGGTGCCACATTAGCAGCACATTCTATTACCACTAATATGGAATACCTACTATTAGGGATGAGCATATAACCCGTTGGACCTGATCGGACCGGAAAAAAACCGGGACCGGACCCGGACTGGACCGGATATACTTATTAATGGGCCGGTTTTCGGGTTTTGTTTTTACCACTAATCGGGTTTCGGGTTTGGACCGGACCGTAATAGGGTGTATGGAAAAAATATTTACCATTTTAGTGTTCTTTCAAAACTATTTACTATTTTAGTGTTTTTCTCCTTTTTCTTTATTTTTTAGTTTCATTTTCAGTTTTTTTTTTAATTTAAATATCCTATTTTTCTTTTTTTTTCTTTTTATTCTAACTTTTTATTGTTTTTCTTATTTTTCTTTACTTTTTAGTTTCTTTTTAGTTTTTTTTAAAAATTTAAATATCTTATTTTTTTCTACTTTTATTCCACCTTTTTATTCTTTTATATATATATATATATATATATATATATATATATATATATATATATATATATATATATATATATATATATATATATAAATTACAACTTTCATTTTAGTTTTTTTATCCTTTTTTACTGTTTTTTAAATATATGTTTTTTTTATTTATTTTTTTCTGTTTTATTTAAATATCCGATTTTCTTATACAACCTTTTTACCATCAAATTTTAGCCTCAACATTAAAAAATCATCAAAAACCACCACTATAATCAAAATTTAAGATGCAAAAATTCCAACATTCACATACAATGTTTTTAAAGTGAAAAAAAAATCTCAACATTGTTTCTTACAAAAAAAAACACCACAAAAAAACTCCAACATTGTTTATTACAAAAAGAAAAACATCACAATTAGCTTCATCTTGAACCCATAAAAATCTATTAAGTGGATGACTCTCCAACCATTCTCGAGCACGTGGATTTAACCGGGACATAATCGAAAACAATGTCCGTCTATGCCAAGGTAATTTAAAAAAAAAAATATTTTTATGGTATTTGTTATAGTTATTCTCTTGTTATTATTATTTTTTTTTACAGATAATGATTTTTCACCGGTTCAAGATGAAGCTAATTGTGATGTTTTTTTGTAATAAACAATGTTGGAGTTTTTTTTTGTGGTGTTTTTTTTGTAAGAAACAATGTTGAGATTTTTTTTTTCACTTTAAAAACATTGTATGTGAATGTTGAAATTTTTGCACCTTAAAATTTGATTATAGTAATGGTTTTTGATGATTTTTTAATGTTGAGGCTAAAATTTGATGGTAAAAAGGTTGTATAAGAAAATCGGATATTTAAATAAAACAGAAAAAAAAAATAAAAAAAACATATATTTAAAAAACAGTAAAAAAAGGATAAAAAAAAACTAAAATAAAAGTTGTCATATATATATATATATATATATATATATATATATATATATATATATATATATATATATAAAACAATAAAAAGGTTGAATAAAAAAGAAAAAAAAAGATATTTAAATTAAAAAAAAACTGAAAAGAAACTAAAAAGTAAAGAAAAATGAGAAAACAATAAAAGGGTGGAATAAAAAAGAAAAAAAAAAGATATTTAAATTAAAAAAAAAATCTGAAAAGGAAACTAAAAAGTAAAGAAAAAGGAGAAAAACACTAAAATGATAAATAGTTTTGAAATAACACTAAAACGGTAAATATTTTTTCCATCCACCATATTATGGTCAAAAACTCCTAACACGGAATACCTACCACTAACACACCACTCCACCTCATTTTTTTTTAAATTTAATTCAAAAAGTATATTAAAACACAATAACACATATTTTTTTTAATTAAATTTAATTCAAAAACACAATAAAACATATTTTTTTAAACTAGTTTTTTATTCAATGAAACAAGATTACATTAATTTAAAACAAACAACATAAAATAAAATAAAAAACCATAAAAAAAACCTTAAAAATGCAACCACAAACAACTTAAACTACTTTTTAAACCTTATTTTTAATCACTAAATTTTGGGCACTTTTAATTTTCGCCAAACTTTGACGTGTTTAAACTGTGTATGTTTCGTGTCTTCATATTGGTTAATGGCCACAGCAAACGGGTCGTCTTCGTATACGTTGTTTATAACAAAGTTATAAATACCATTGAATTCAAAGCATTTAACTCTCATATCGTGATACTTCAAGCATATTTCATCAAGACTACGTCTTTGGTAACCCATTAAATTGTGAAAAACATTTCTAACTTTTATCCAAAAATTAGGAGGCGTTACTGGGTCTTCTAAAGCCGCTACCCATGCTCGTGCTAAGTTCTCTTCTTCATTTTCTGACCAATTCATCCTTTTAGGAGCCATTGGTTTTGGAAGAATGTAAAATAAGTATAAGAGTTTGTGAGAAAAGAAAGAAGAAATTGTGTGAGCATGTTTAATATAAGTGTGGTATTTATAGAAGTGTAATATGTTTGAAAGGTGAAAAAAAATCCGTTACAAATAAAATAGCCATTGCAGCATCCACTAATAGCAATTTCCGTTTGATTTCGTGAAACAAACAACGCCCAACCAAGACCATGATCGACCACGACGGGTCGGGATAGTGTGCACGGTCGTGGTCGTGGTCCATGTATACCACGGGCTTCTCGTGCTATGTATACCATATTGGCTAACACTCGGTTATTGTCGACGTGGACTATAGCCAAAAACAACGCCACTCCATAGCCCACGCTCACCTTATAGTATAAGGCGTGTTTGCATTAAGACGAGGGGAAAATGACTTGGAAGGTAATTAACTTTTCAGTAAGTTCACATCTAGGTAACTGTTTTTTTGTACACATCTAGGTAACAAACTTGCTAGAAGTGTTCACATATGACCATTATAACCGGCTGTAGCAGGTTACATCCTAGATGTGAACACTTTCAACAAGTTCGTTACCTAGATGTGTAAAAAAATAGTTACCCAAATATGAACAAAACGAAAAGTAAGAGTAAATTATACGAATGGTCCCTGTGGTTTGGGGGAATTTGTGTTTTTGGTCCCTAACTTATTTTTTTTAACTCGGATGGTCCTTATTGTTTATTTTTGTTGCGTGTTTGGTCATTGTCTTACCTAAAACGACTATTGTGTCATTATTAATTTATTTTTTAATTAATTTTCTTATTTATGTATTTATTTTTTTATATATTGTAACGTCCCAAAATTCGACTAAAAATTTCTTTTAATAAAACATTATTTAAAGCATAATCATCAATCCAAAACATATATTCGTTATCAGAGTAAAACATTCTCAGGCTGTCTAATCTATGGCGTGTGCCATGCAATTACCCCAAGCTCTTCCCTCCACTACCAGAAGTACCTGAAACCAAAACTGAAAACCGTAAGCACGAAGCTTAGTGAGTTCCCCAACCTACCCCTATACCATGCATAACCACATACTACACATACTGGGCCACGCCCGCTATTCTGGGCCTCACCCCTACCTCGGGCCTCGCCCGCTACAACGGCCCCGCTGCTCCAGGCCTCGCCTGTCTTCGAGCCTCACTCGGATACAGATCTGTTTCACTTAGGCCTCGCCTGTCACTGGGCCACGCCCTCTGACATATAATAGCACATAAACATATCACAACACATAAGCTAAACATATACTAATGGACCCCATCCTAAGGCCTCGCCTATCCTGGGCCTCGCCCTTGTCCTGCTACTGATGAGTCACGGAACCCCGTCCACGCTCCTACTGATAGTGAGATACGGGTTCAGCCCACACTCACTCTTTCCCTAACTTGGGCCTCGCCCCTGTTCTGCTGCTAATGAGATGTGGAACACCATCCATACTCTGCTATTGGTGAGATACGGGACCTCGCCCACACTCACCTCCCTACCAGGCACATACATGTATCATACAGACAACAAGTATAAACTATCACATAAACCATTCCTTGGGCACTCGCCCGCTATCATTGGACCTCGTCCTAAATATCATACTAGCATGCTGTGCCTAGGGCTAAACCCTGGGTCTTTTACTCATAAATACATGGGCTGGCATTGTGGCCTTAGACCCATTCACACAAGGGAAACTCACCTGCACTTGCTGAACTGGCTGATAACCCCTCTAGCTGTTGCCCGGCAACTCTCTAAACTCCTGCTCCACTAGCTCCCCGAGCTACCAATATCAAAACATATAACACTTAGCTTAACTGACATCCAAAAGTCAACTCTGGTCAAAGACAAAGTCCTGGTCAAAGTCAAACTTACAGGTCAACCCTACTCGTCGAGTCTCCCTACTGACTCGTCGAGTTCATTAGCTCAGAATCCTTTCATTCGCGACCCAACTCGCCGAGTCTACCGATTTCTGAGTCCTAACCTGACCAACTCACTGAGTCCCCACTCAACTCACTGATCCGAGTCTTAACTTGACTTACCGAGTTCAAGAACAGACTCACCGAGTCCAAGGCAAATCTTCAACAGACTCGCCGAGTTGTTCTTCCAACTCGCCGAGTTCCTGCCAAACTTCATCCAACTCGCCGAGTCCACCCATGTGACTCGCCGAGTCGCTCCAATTCTTAATCCATTCAGTGGCTTTTCGAGCCATGCAAGGGCTCCAAATCATAGATCCATACTTCCAAAGCTCAATCCTTACGTAAAGTTGCAAACTTTACGTATAACTAAAGAGATCTAGGCTCAAAACACACTAGGGCTAGGTTTTAGGACAAAAGGGCTTCACCAACTACTCAATATCTGATGCTTTACGACATATTGGACCATCCCAACACTAGATCTGAAGTGGCAACCACATATCTAAGCCCCAAACCCGAATTGGGTCTCAAACAACCATAAAACCCCCAAATCTCATAACAAAAAAAGATCTAGATGCAAAGGAGGGAAGATAGCAGCTTATTACCTCCAAGATGAACACAAACTAAAGTAGATCTTGGATTTACACCTCTCCTTTCAAGCAACCCTCTTGATCTTCAAGTTCCTTTCAAAGGTTCCTTCCTCCAAAGTTATTTCTCTCAAATGATGGAAGCTCACACGAAATCTAGGGTTTACATGCTCTCTAGGATGATATGGAGGCTGAGGAAGGGACATAACACCCTTTATATAGGATAAAACCCCCGGGATTAGGGTTTTCCTTGTTCAGACCAGACTCGCCGAATCCCCTTAGCCGACTCGCCGAGTCGGTCACTTACTCCTCGACTCGGATCCCGCTCGGACTCGCCGATTTCCTCCTTGGACTCGACGAGTCAGCCCTTTAGCTTAGGGCTTTCTTTCCTTTCTTGGCCTTCCTGATTTTGGGTGTTACAACTCTCCCCCACTTAAACTAAACTTCATCCTCGAAGTTTGCTATGGCCAACCGCCTACGATCTGCTTCCAATGCTCTACTTATTAATCCAACACCAGCTGCATACCTTTGCTGGCCTTTCGCCCGGTCATTCCGACTAATCATTAATCCTTGCGGATAATAATCATGGGTCAACCCTGACCCTGAACATTCTGGAAACACAACTTACTCAACTGACAATCCTTCTGGTACTCTCCGAGTACTGCAACTGAACCCATAAGGGTTCACCCTCTCTTGCCTTGTGTGTTTCCTTGCCTTCCCAAGGCGATGCTCCATAACCAACTATTTCCTTTGCCACTGTGAAGGTCCTATCCTTCACCAAATCCATTACTCCCACTACCCCCAGTATGGGTCATTATCGCCAGTATCCACTGGGCATTTCTCTCTACTATAATTGGGTGCCGAGCACCCCACGATCAACTAACTGAATTCCACCATAGACCGCTTACCAGCACTGCTACTGACTGAAAATTTCTGCTATTCCTTATCTGCCTTCCGGATGAACCGAGACCACCCTGGTCCCTACCAATCTATCAATATCTGGATTACCGGCTCCCACCGGTCGCTAGCCCCAACATAATTCCTAGTCGCTCCCAGCGAATTTCGAAGAAACTTCGACTACCTATAACCACTCAATCTATTCTGCCAATTAGGCACTACCATCCTGGGATCCTTGAATCCCCGATCTTGACACTAAGGTCCTTCCCAGGTCCCACCTGTGCTACTAAAGCTCACGGGCCTCGCCCACAGGTCTCACCCAACCATACTACTGAGCAACCCTGCTCTCAGGTCTCAACTATACTGTTACTCTCATACGGGCCTCGCCCACGGGTCTCACCCAACTACATCCTGGAGCGGCCCCTCCCAAGGTCTCACCTCTCTAGGGCTAAACAGGCAAGCTCCCTACTATTCTCAACTACTACCCATTCTTGATCCCTATCTGATCACTAGGAGATAAGGGCATCGCCCCAACTCCGCTAACGAAGCTACTATGGAATGCTACGGATTACCCGTAGTCTTACAACACCTTCCACTACTGACCGCTGCTGGAGGAAGCTGTGGCTCTCCCGCTGCTCTACCATGCTCTACTTGCTGCCTCTGCCACTGTCTACTAACACGAAAGCATCCCATGCTATCTGTCCTCAAGATTCTTCATTCCGACCCACTCGAGTCCTACAGGCGATCCTCCAACCTGAATTCCCAACCACGAATTAACCATAACCATTATACGCACTAACTGACGGGGAGTTTATCAAACTCCCGACCCTGAACTCCTCAATCCATCAAACGCTGTACTACTTCTTTTCCTTCTCAGAAATCGCGTACTCATTCTGGATCTGCGTGCTCTTACCCTTGTACACTCGGAGGATTCTCCCCCACTTCGATCCTGCTTACACCTCGTTGCTTAATGCTCGAAAAGAAATCCCAATCCTTGCTACCATTCCGTAATCAATCTGCTGAGGAACCCCAAGCTTACCATAGCTAGGGATCTAACCAGTCCATTTCTAAAACTATACGGCTCCGAACTAGCGATACATACCAAGTCCCTCCCAGGCATGTTACAGTTACTGCATCCTAATTAACCTTCTCCAATAGAGCCCACCCCTTAACTACCATTCAAATATCCAAGGTATGCAGATGGCATATAACTCGATCATAAGCAAGCCGCACAAAATTAAAATACCCATACCGATAATGATGCAGAACCATAACAATATAATCATGCACAAATAAAAGAACTGAAAACAGAAGTCGCATACCTGCAACGTCCGGCGCTGCTCGCATCTCCAAGGTAGTCATCTGAAAAGCCCTACCTCCTACCGCAGGCGCCTCTGCACGGCCCTGACGGACGCCTGTGATCCTCAAAGCTGCAGGGGCAGGTGCCATCACCCATCCTGCCGGAAGCAAACTGGGGCACTGGGCCTTCTTGTGACCCCGCTGATTGCAGTGAAAACATATCAAGTCTGATCCCTGTGTGGTGGTAACAGTACAATCCCTGCTAAAATGACCAGTCCGACCGCACTTGAAGCAGCCAGACTCACCACCGCTACCACTCCTACACGCGCCCCCGTGCGCCCTGCCACACTTCTCGCTCTGGCTGCGGTCATAATAATCCCTCGATCTCGAATCCGATCCCTTGGGCCTTTTTCCCGAACCTGTGGCTACTTGAACCTCATCCGGCTTCCTCTTCCGGATCTGCTCTAAATCAATTTCTCTCTCTCTCTCTCTCTCTCTCTCTCTAGCTTGCGCGATCATATCCTCCAACGTTTTACAGCCGGACCTGCTCACAAACTCCCTGATGTCATCCCTCAACATCTCATGGTATCGGGCCTTCTTCATCTCCTCATCCGCGACATACTGCGGTACAAGAAGAGCCCTCTCCCTAAACTTGGCGGTGATCTCTGCCACAGTCTCAGTGGTCTGCATCAAATCCTAAAACTCCCGTGCCAACTGCTGCACCTCAATAATCGGCGAAAACTCCATCCTGCACCTGGCCGAGAAATCGCTCCATGTCATCGCGTCCAACGCGGCATCATCACCAATGGCATGACCAACCTCCTCCCACCAATCCTTCGCTCTGTCCTTCAGAAGACAGGAAGTGATTTTGTCCTTGTCCCCCTCAGGACACCGGCTCGTACGGAACGCGTTAGCAACATCGGTCAACCACCTGCTGCTAGCGATGAGGTCGCTAGCCCCATGATAATCTGGTGCTCCGCAAGCTCTGAACTCTCGAAATGTCAAGGTACGCACTCCCATCAAAGCCATCATCTCGGTACGGAAGGCTCCCAGCCTCTCATCCAAAATCTCCATTATACCCTCCTTGACCGTGCCAAAGATCACAAGAGTCTGATCAAGAATATTGCGCATAACCTTAGCTGATATCAACTCTCTTATACGCTCCTCGAGCTGCTCGGTCCCTGAACCCGAGCCTGATCCCTCTCCGACGCCTGATCCGCCCACTGGTCTCTCTCGCAATGTCACCATGTTGAAAACATATCGCAATACCATTAGAATACTCATCACTACTGAGGGATCATACACACACACTACAAGTTCCCCGGTCTCGCTTCATCCTTTCTCGAATCGAGTACGGTTCCTCTGCTTTCAGTAGTACGGGCCCATACTACCTTCCAAATCTATCCGCACTTTCCTCAAGAACTGCTTCGACTCCACTAGGTCCCTTTTCTACTACTACCGCTCCCAACACTATCCCATCCTAGGCTTGCCCTAGGGAAACCTCTGACTCAACTCAAACCAGTCCTCAGCTGCTGAAGGCCTCCTTGTGATGCCAATTAGCCATCACCTGAATACCATCACATGTGACAAGGCTCAGATAATCCTTCGAGTAAAAGACTTGTCCCTATATCGGTTGGACTCAAACGAAAGTTGCGTAATAGGGCCAAATCCAGCACTCTTAGATTATTCAACCCTGATCATATGTGACGTGACGTATTCACCTAATGGATAACTCCCATCACTCAGAATCCCACAATGCACAAAGCAAGCAGCATTCAGACAAGGGAAAAATCTAACCATAACATACTCAAGAAATCATAATCTCATATTAGGAATTTGTACTAGCATGCAACACAAACTCATAAACTCAGGTATAACCTAAATAGGCTATCCTACTACTGTCTAACCAGCACTATCATGCAGCTCAAAGCACATATAAAAGGCACATAAGGCATCCTCCCTAGATCCTTCGTCCTAGTCTAGCATGCTGTTCTACTAACTGATAATCATAACATAAACTTGTATGGGTATTTAGGGGTACTTACTTGAGATCGGCTGATTGCATGCACCACACCCTTTTCTCTTATCAAAATTCTTTTCTTTCTGAATTCTTTTTGCTTTTCTAAAACTGTTTTCTTTCTCAACACTCTTTTTACAAAACTGTCTTTTCATTTTAAAAACTTCCATACCAATTCCTTAGTTTGAGTTCAGACACACCCGAGAGTATGTCCGAATCCCTCAAACCAAGGCTCTGATACCAACTTGTAACGTCCCAAAATTCAATACTAAAAATTTCTTTTTGATAAAACATTATTTAAAGCATAATCATCAATCCAAAACATATGTTCGTTATCAGAGTAAAACATACCCAGGCTATCTTATCTATGGTGTGTGCCAAGGGATCACCCTGAGCTCTTCCCTCCGCTACCGGAAGTACCTGAAACCAAAACTGAAAAGCGTAAGCACGAAGCTTAGTGAGTTTCCCAACCTACCCCATACTATACATAACCACATACTGCACATATTGGGCCATGCCCGCTATTCTGGGCCTCGCTCGTTACAACGGCCCCGCCGCTCCAGGCCTCGCCTGACTTCGAGCCCCGCTCGGATACAGATCTGTTTCACTTAGGCCTCGCCCTCTAACATATAATAGCACATAAACATATCAAAACACATAAGCTAAACTTATACTAATGGACCCCATCCTAAGGCCTCGCCTATCCTAGGCCTCGCCCTTGTCCTACTACTGATGAGTTATGGAACCCCGTCCATGCTCCTACTGATAGTGAGATACGGACCCAACCCATACTCACTCTTTCCCTAACTTGGGCCTCGCCTCTGTTCTGCTGCTAATGAGATGTGGAACACCATTCACACTCTGCTATTGGTGAGATACGGGACCTCGCCCATACTTACCTCCCTACCAGGCACATACATGTATCACACACACAACAAGTATAAACTATCACATAAACCATTCCTTGGGCACTCGCCCGCTATCATTGGACCTCATCCTGAATATCATACTAGCATGATGTGCCTAGGGCTAACCCCCGGGTCTTGTACTCATAACCACATGGGCCTGCATTGTGGCCTTAGACCCATTCACACAAGGGAAACTCACCTGCACTTGCTGAACTGGCTGATAACCCCTCTAGTTGCTGCCCGATAACTCTCTGAACTCCTGCTCTACTAGCTCCCTGAGCTACCAATATCAAAACATATATCACTTAGCTTAACTGATCTCCAAAAGTCAACTCTGGTCAAAGTCAAAGTCCTGGTCAAAGTCAACCTTCCAGTTCAACCCTACTCGTTGAGTCTCCCTACTGACTCGCCGAGTTCATTAGCTCAGAATCCTTTCATTCGCGACTCGACTCGTCGAGTCAGCCCCTGACTCGCCAAGTCTACCGATTTTTGAGTCCTAACCTAACCAAATCACTGAGTCCCCACTCAACTCACTGATCCGAGTCTTAACTCGAAGGGTTTGGGGTTTCACCACTTGACTCGCCGAGTCCAAGGCAAATCTTCAACAGACTCGCTGAGTTGTTCTTCCAACTCGCCGAGTTCCTGCCCAAATTCATCCAACTCGCCGAGTCCACTCATGTAACTCGTCGAGTCGCTCCATTTCTTAATCCATTTAGTGGCTTTTCGAGCCATGTTGGGGCTCCAAATCATAGATCCATACTTCCAAAGCTCAATCCTTACGTAAAGTTGCAAACTTTATGTATAACTAAAGAGATCTAGGATCAAAACACACTAGGGCTAGGTTTTAGGACAAAAGGGCTTCACCAACTACTTAATATCTGATGCTTTACGATATATTGGACCATCCCAACACTAGATCTAAAGTGGTAACCACATATCTAATCCCCAAACCCGAATTGGGTCTCAAACAACCATAAAACCTCCAAATTTCATAACAAAAAAAGATCTAGATGCGAAGGAGGGAAGATAGCAACTTATTACCTCCAAGATGAACACAAACTAAAATAGATCTCAGATCTACACCTCTCCTTTGAAGCAAACCTCTTGATCTTCAAGTTCCTTTCAAAGGTTCCTTCCTCCAAAGTTATTTCTCTCAAATGATGGAAGCTCACACGAAATCTAGGGTTTACAGGCTCTCTAGGATGATATGGAGGCTGAGGAAGGGACATAACACCCTTTATATAGGATAAAACTCCCGGGATTAGGGTTTTCCTTGTTCAGACCAGACTCGCCGAGTCCCCTTAGCCGACTCGCCGAGTCGGTCACTTACTCCTCGACCCGGATCCCGCTTGGACTCGCAGAGTTCCTCCTTGGACTCGACGAGTCGGCCCTTTAACTTAGGGTTTTCTTTCCTTTCTTGGCCATCCTAATTTTGGGTGTTACATATATTTAAAAAAATTAATAGACCTCATACATTTGTATCTCCTCATCTTTAGTGCTCAATATCATTTGATTGAATAGTTGACCCAGCCCTTTGTTGTTTGAAAAAACCATCCACTTCAATTGGTATTTTTTTTTCACGAAAAGCAGGCATGAGATAACACATGCAGTGTTTCACTAAGATTTCGAATAGTGGTCCCGAATTCAAGTTGATTATATTTTGCCTCTTCTTCAGAGAAAGACGGTCACACAATTCCCAATCATGGTCCATGCGGATCGGATCATCCCTATAATATACATTATATCTTCATCTTTAGTGGTTGAGGAGATACAAATATGTGAAGTCTATTAATTTGTTTACTTTATAAAAAGTAAATACATAAATAAGAAAATTAATTAAAAAATAAATTAATATGGGCATAATAGTATTTTTAGGTAAGACAAGGACCAAACACGTAACAAAAATAAACAATATGGACCATCCGAGTTAAAAAAAATAAGTTAGGGACCAAAAACACAAATTTCCCCAAACCACAAGGACCATTTGTGTAATTTATTCTTACTTTTCGTTTTGTTCATATTTGGGTAACTATTTTTTTGTACACATCTAGATAACGAACTTGTTGAAAGCGTTCACATCTAGGATGTAACCTGCTATACCTGGTCATAATGGTCATATGTGAACACTTCCAACAAGTTTGTTAACTAGATGTATACAAAAAAAGATAGTTACCCAGATGTGAACTTACTGAAAAATTAATTACCTTCCCAAGTCATTTTCCCTTAAAATGAGGTGGAACGACTGTTTTTCTTTTTTTATTGAATGTCCAAATGACCGTTGACTATGGTCCATTATATATATATATATATATATATATATATATATATATATATATATATATATATATGTAAACAATAGGTATATGAAATATGCATATGAATAACTATATGCATATAGATATCCATATGAATAAGTATATGCATATGCATATCTTTATTAATATGTATCTGCATATGCATAAGAATAAGTATATGACATATGTATATGAACAAGCATATACACATGCATAAGAACGAGTATATGCATATGCTTATGAATAAGTATATGGCATGTGCATATGCATATGAATAAAAATAAGTATATGACATGCATATTTATATGCATATGCATAAGAATAAGTATATGCATATGCATATGAATAAGTGCATACATAAGAATAAGCATATGACATATACATATAAGTATGAATATGAATAAGTATATGATATATGCACATGCATATCCATATGAATAAGAATTAGTATATGACATGCGTATGCATAAGCATATGTATATCCATAAGAATAAGTATATGCATATTCATAAGTGTATATATATATATATATATATATATATATATATATATATAAGTCTATGCACATGTATATGCATAAGTATATACATATGTTTATGCATAAAAATAAATATATGCATAAGTCAATTAAATACATTTGATTATAAGAAACTATATATTGAGGGTATCTTCATCTTTTAATAAAAAAGCAAACATAATTGAATTCGTTGCACCCTCCCCTCGGAATGGTGAAATCCATCATGGTATTTAAAGGATTTCGGTGGAACTGAATTCCATCCATTTGATAACCAACAAGCCCTCAAACGTATCTAAAAGGAATTACCATTTACAGCTAGGGATAACCTGAGGAAGAAACTCTCGCTCAATCACTATTACAAAATTGCGTTATCACGTCGGTTTTTAAAAATTGGGTGGTCTTGGTTTTGATTTTTCTCATCACTAAAGGTCATAAACTAATTCACGTGATTGTTTCCATGACAGTTTATTGAAAATAAGTCACCATTGCTGAACAGACTTCGCACATTCACGCTGGTTTTACATAAAAAAGTGGCAATTTGTGTGACGGCCTAAAATAGTGGGCAAATGTCCAATTTACCAATGTTTTGTTTATTATTTTTTATATGTGCCTTTACCTTGTATCGATTATTAAGCGAGACATATGGTGTTGGATTTTTATTTTAAGTGATTAAATCTTCTACTGAAGTTCTAACATGAAAAAACACGTGACAAGTAGTGCAATGGCTGAAAATGCTGGCCGAATATCATCTACTCTAACCAATTTTTTATTTGATATGTACCTTAACGAGCAAGTGAAATCCAGCTATCCAAGTCCAATAAACCGATTTAATCTCTCCAAGTCCAATAAACCGGTTTAAACGTTTTTTTAATGTATCTATCACATCTGTTCTTCCTGATTTTTTAAGAAACCGTGCGTTTCGATCCTATCTAAAAATTAACATAAAACCGGTTGTTGTTTGAACCGTTCTCATCCCCGGTTCCTAGATCGAACCAGTTTTAAAAACATTGGACATAATATCATAATTTGTCACTACAAGTTGTAAAATATAAGCCTTGTTATAAATATTTTTGGGTCATTCAAATTATTCATCACATTCTATTTATATTGTTCTTCCCATGCACCTATGTTATAAATATATATGAACAACTCCACACGCATAAGAAGGAAAAGAAATGATCATACTAGCTAGGAAGAATTTGTCAAGCTAATATTTTAACACAGGTAAATCTTAACAAAAACCAAAAAATGTCAAACCAATTATTCATAATAAGTATTGGGTATACAACAACAGACCCAGGTATACTTGGTATATATACTAAAAATTAACAAGAAAAAACTAACGTAATTTTTTTTACAATACTTATAAAAGATAAAAGAATAGTATCAGGTTTTATCATGCAACTACTGTATCTTCACAACATCATTTTTCCCTTACATATTTTTATACCCTTACAGTCTAACCGAAAGTAATCATTTCTGGATTCAACAGCCATATCAGTTTATTTATATGTGACATTATATATTTATCTTTGTGTGGTATAATTATTCTACTTTATTCCTCATCATCATTTTCATATGCATCCCTACAATGTTTTGGAGGTGTCATGATCACAATTTACGTTTTATTATCCTCCGGGTCTCTAACATAGAATACATGTCGTGCTTGTGAGGCAAGTATGAATGGATCGTCCTTATGCCCTCATGTATCTAGTTCTAACAAGGTGTAGCGAAAAGGATCTTTTTTTAACCCCTTTTCTCTTATGAACCCAATCACACTTGAAAATAGGAATTTTTCTTATATGATAATCTAGAACCCATATATCTTGTAGAACACCAAAATAAAAGGTGTTGTCATAGGTTACTTCTTCTTTCTTCGATATGTGTGTTTCAGTCGACTCTACGCAAACCCCATTATTTTGGTTAACTATACCTTCATAGGATTGTGTACGAAGTAGGTATCCATTGATGTGATATAGAGCATATTTCATTACGATGTGTTGTGGGCCATGAGAAACCTAATTTAAGTCCTATGAAATGCTATGTATGTTGATCACTATCTCTCGCTCTACTTAAATATCATTAAAAGGACAAGCACCAGGGGGCAAATTGATCATTATTATTTTGTTTAAGAAATTGATGGATGACATGGAAAAATGTGCAAATTTCTCAAAGCAAAAATTAACTTGGATCTTTTAACTAATGATTGAAAGCTTCACTGTGCTCTTTCTCCAACAATCCCTGTCTTTTCATGGGATGTTTATTTTTCAGATGTATCATACATTGATGATAGTAAAGTTAGAATATGTTAAGTAAATGGGTTAAGCTAAAAGTCTTGGCTTAATGTATTAGGACCCCAACATACTTATATATATATATATATATATATATATATATATATATATATATATATATGCACACACACACACTATTGTGTTAATGTATTATATATAGCTATCCATAGATTTTATAAGGGCTTAATGTATTATAGTTATCCAGTCTAAGTGTTTAACTAATTAACATACTTTTACATGTATACATATTAAGTTCTAAATTTAATAATGTATTAATGAATTAATCTCTTAATCAGGAATGTATAAATAAATGCATAACTAATCAAACAAATAATTAATATACAGGTAGTAATATACTTACTCAATATATAGATACACTTCAGGTGTATTTTGTTGTATAAAGAAATCTTCTTTGAAGAAGAGTTATGGACAAACTTCAGACAAATATGTAGCTGATAGTGTGTATCCATTATTATCAATTGTGTTATGCTTATCCTTTGGAATACCAACAGTCGGTATGTTCTTTTGGTATTCACTTAAGAACTCAATTGTCTCCTCTGCAACATTCTCTTCGGCAACACATCCTCCCAGTTTGTTTTTGTTTTAGAAATCTCCTTTTATTACCTTCATGGATCTTTCAAATGGATACATCCACTGGAAGCATACTAGACCACATATTCTTACTTCCATAGTAAGGTGAATGACTAAGTGAGCCATAATATCAAAAAAAAGAGGGAGGAATGTTTTTCTCTTTTAAGCACAATGTGACATGTAGATATTCTCCCAAGTTATTGAGCTCTGCTACTATTATTTATGTGCGAAAAATATAATAGAAAAAAACATAATATAAAAATAGCATCTCTTGTGGATTTCTACATTATTGATCGTATTGAAATTGGCAAAAACTATTGCATTAGCATGTGATAGTCATGCGATTTAAGTCCAATAAGCTTATGTTCCTTTTCACTCACCAAGTGGAAAATGTTGAAGAGTAGCCTTGTGGATCCCGTAAATATTTAAGTGTCTGCAAAAACATGTCCTTTTGCTTCTAGGGTTAATGTGTAGCTTGATGCATGCATGTGTAATCGGTCACCTTCTATTGTTTTTTGTACCAAATCTGGTTTTCAACCCAAGCTTTCGAGGTCTTTGCTATCTTTCAATTCCTCTTTGGTCTTATTAGGCAAGTCTAACATTGTACCGGTAAGACTCTCACCCATATTCTTTTCAACATGTATGAAATCTATACAATTTGGGAAGGAGTGAAACTGCCAATACCTAAGGCGTTTATAGCAAATGTTGCATTTCTTTCCTTGTTTCTCCTTAAAGTCGAGCAATCTTCTTTTGAATTTTCCCTTTTTCTTTTTGCACCTCCCACATTTTCTTTAGAAGTTAAAGTGGCCTCCCCCGTTTATTCAATATAGATTTCACTTTGTTGTATATTACTTTCCAGCTCATAGGCTCTACGGCATATTCCAACTCCCTCTTTCCATTGAAACCAATCTTTTGACGTCTGACTAATCTTTTGACGTATGAATGGATTGTCATATGGAAGATAGCGCCTATGGCCGACATAACCCTGTTTCGTTGATGCAATAAGTCTAATATAATTAGTATTTTTCTGACATACTACACAACCTTTGTATCCACTATAGGGTCACCTACATGGTACACTTAGAGCAGGGTAATCATTTATGGTCCATAAAACAACAGCAAGTAGAGTGAACTTCTCTTCCGCCAATGGATCATATGTTTCAACCCCCTTTTTCGAATAATACTTGAAGATCATCAATCAAAGGATCTAAATAAACATCAATGTCATTACATGGAGAACCGGATATTAGTAATGATAGCATCATGAACTTCTTTTTCATACACAACCGCGGTGGAATGTTATAAATGACTATTAAAACGGGCCAAACACTGTGATGTTTGTTTCCTCTGTTTACATTAACCCCATTAGTTGAAATGAAAAGTTGTAGATTTCTTGCATCATTAGCAATTTCGGGGAACCTATCATCTATGTTACGCCATGTTGGTTTGTCCGTCAGGTGACGTGGTACATCATCATCTTTCCTACCACAACCAGGTTTGTGCCATATGAGATCATTTGCAATGCTCTTTAGTTTAAAGATCCATACAACACGTAATAATAGGGAAGTACCACAATACTTCAGCTAGAATATTAGAGTACACTTTTTTGAGTGCTTGTCCACCTTCAATGTTGATTCCTCACAAATGGTACATTTATTCAAATATGAATAGTTATTCCTGTATAAAATGCAATCGTCGATACAAGCATGTATCTTTTTATATCTTGAACCATTTCCTTCAGTGTTTTCTTTGCATCATAAGTACTTTTAATCATTTCATTATCTTCAAGTAATATACTCTTTATTAAAGGTAGTAGTTCATTAAAGAACTTATCTAATGCGCTATGCTTACTCTTCAAGTTCAGAAGCTGAACCAATACAGACAACTTTGTATACTTATGAAATCCTTTCTAAATGGGCTTCCCAGAATCCTCCAATGGTAATTTGAACTTCTCTGGTTTATCTAAGCAATTCTCTTCAGTTCCTTCAACCATTTATAGTGTAGCGGGATCATCTGTTGGGATTCCCGCTTCAAAATTAAAAAATTCATTATTATTGTCATCATCAGCAGACCTACTATGTCCTGACTCATCTTTTTCACGATGCATAGTCCATATGGTGTAGTTTGGATCAATTTCCTTTAGGTATAGATGATAATCTACCTCGTCGACTTTATGAAAGACTTTGTTTAAACAGCAGACACATGGACATGGAATTGAATTTTTTCTATCCTTTTTACTTGTTCCCTTTTGTTCACGTAGTCAACAACATAACTTAAAAAAGAATTAATTCCATCCGCATACGGTTGTTTGGTTCTATCTGAATGCATCCTTGACTTATCCAAGTTTATGATGTTAGCCTAAATCAATTTGCAAAAATGGACAATTTATTAATATAGTGAATAATCAATGAGGTGTATTAACATAACATGTATCTAACTGGACAAAGTAATTTGTATGAATAAACGAGATGAATTGGATTTTATAGGGCTACTAACCGATGTATTAATTACAAGCCTAAATTAATATTATATAGATTTATCATGGTTAGAAGGAGATTAGCAAATGACAAACCTGATTCCAATTCAACATCGAAGCTTCGTTGGAAGACCATATAAGATAATTTAGAACTTTTGTTGGAAAACCTCTAATAATAGTTGTGTTTGGGAGTCCTTTTGAAACTCCTTATTGGCTTTTTGAAGAATCCAAGTATTCCTAACTTTTTGTGGTGGTAAAAGCTAAAAAGTCAATAAGTTAAACGGTCATAAAGGTAATTTTATGTTTAAAAGGCCACTAAGCCAAGATAGGAGCTTTTAAACGTGGAGTGTATATATATATATATATATATATATATATATATATATGGAATTGAAATTTTGGGAAATTTTGAATCCCTTCTATTTTGGGATTTGGAAAGAATTAAAATATTTTTTAATTATAATTAATATTTTCGTCAAGAAATTTGTGACTTTTTGAAACTCACTATTTTCCCGTTGACAAAAAGCCATTTGAAAAGGACTTATGAAGTACCCAAACACTTTCTTAACTTATTGGCTTTTTTAAAAGCCAATAAATTAATAAGTTCATTTAAAGAAGAATTCTCAAGTTTTGTCATTAACATTTAAGACCTAAAAGTTTAATATCTTTCATATCTACATAACAACGACTGATGGAAAAAATATATCTCAAAAGATGGTCATGATATTCATTAAGAAAACAAAATCCTGATAAATAAAATTACATTTCATACAAAAAAAAGGTACATAAAATCTATCATGATTACATCATCAAACTAAAATTACTACATTGACATATGATATATCTACATACACAAATCTGAAACCACCACTTTGATTAACCCCATGCATGTATACAATAACATAATACTTTAGGATGGGGTAAATGAATCACTATTTAATCAAATTAAAAGAGTCCATATTCCTATACCACCACCATCACTACTCCTTGTAAATAAATATATATCATAACATTTGGAGGGTAGGTGTTAGCAAAGGCCAATTTAATGAACTGGGGGGCTACATATGTAAAAATCATAATATTAAAAAAATCCTTAATGATCTATACTTAACCACCACAATAAAATTGACATGATATCGTCGCTTCATAAAACATTACAAATTTGTAACGCCTAGTTATTTAGGTAAATTTATTAAATTCTAAAGTGTTTATTGATTTTGTGCATTAGCCTAGTACGTTGGGCATACCATGGCGAACCTTAGACATAGGGTTTTCCCCCTCATACGTTGGGTGTACCTATGTTATGTTGGGCGTACTCAAGCTATAGGCAAAACCTAAATTTTAGGATTTGGAACCTATTTAAGCACCTTATAAACCCAAGGCCTCTTCCATAATCAACCTCCTTCGTCCCAAAGCAGTTCCCACGAAACCCTAATCCCATTTAAAGTTTTTGAGCCTTGTGTATCTTTTGGTGTGTGTTTGGTGCATCTTGAAGAAAGAAGAACCCTTTGGAGAAGTCCTTGATGATTTGAAGCTTGTGGATCTAGAATCTATTCACCTTCATCATCTTTCAGCAGGTATAAAGTCTCAATCTTGGGGATTCTTTGTTTAGATCTAATCTAGTTAGTTTTTTGGCACTTTTGGCCCCATGGATCGATTCATGTGAGTATAAGTTACTATAGAAGCTTAGATTAGTAGATCTTTGTATTTTTGAGGTCCATTGTTCATAAAAATGGCATCTTGATGGATCTAGCTCAACCATACAAGAGTTTATGATCATATTATGAAGTTAGAGTGTTAGAAATTAGTGTTAGGCCGTGTTAAGCCATGTAAAGGTGTCAAGTTGACGATTTTATCATTTAATACGTATGCCAAGAGCTAGATCTGCAATTTAGACATTCAAACTTAAAGCATTAAGTGTTTGATGAGGTTTTGCCGATCTGGGTAGTACGCGGGTTGTACATAAGCGTACATTGAGAATAACACGCTTGAGCCATGTTTTCCCTTTTTGTTGTGTTAGCTTGTACATTAGGTATACTCGTGGTATTCAGGGTGTACTCAGTAGAAGGCTTTTGGACGAGTACTTGGGCCTTATGTCTTTTGATCTTGGTCCATGGCTTTTTGGGCTTAGGGTAGGAAGGGTAAAAGGGTCTTTTACCCTTTTCATGAGGGTTTGTGATTGCACTTTTAGTTGTGGTCATTACCCTGATTATTTATTTGAGTTAATTTGGATGTGTTTAGTTGAGGAGCCATCATAGTAGCAGCCTGTATGTGAATGTTCATCATTTGATTGAGGTGTGTCTTCTTACAGTGTTTTGGCGCGTTGAAGGCACCAACCTCGGTCCATCGATTATTTTTATTTGAATTCTAGATGTTTGTGTGACTCTTACATGTATTGTATGTGTTTGCATGTATACCCGGCGGGGCCTAATGTAAGGTGGTGCCTGACGATTCAGTTTGGTGGGGCCCATAGCCTGTTCTTGACAGATCTGTA
This sequence comes from Lactuca serriola, assembly GCF_051521515.1. NCBI lineage: Eukaryota > Viridiplantae > Streptophyta > Magnoliopsida > Asterales > Asteraceae > Lactuca > Lactuca serriola. The sequence goes on from NC_136410.1 coordinate 70,145,599, forward strand.
TCGGGCGGCGCCCAATGTCAATAGAGGCTCGATGGATGCCGAGTGAGGCTCGTGTATGTTATGTGGTATTTTGGGGAGAACTCACTAGGCTTTGGGCTTACGGTTTAAGTTTTGTTTCATGTACTTCCGGTTCAAAGAGGAAGGGCCCGACTTGATCGCAACACATCCACCTATTTTTTGCACTTTTATGATTTTGGGTGTAATGTCTCAAAAATAACAACAAATTTAATCTTTTCAAAACAACCTATTTACTAAAAGAAGTGTTGACAAAACCATTGTCTGCAAAACATTATCTAAAATCAGAGTCTCACAAGATCGACAACATAAAACCCAAGATGTGTACGGTCACACCTTCGCGTTGCCACGGTCCTCTGAAGTACGTGAAGCAAAACTAAAATGTAAGCCAACACTTAATGAGTTCCTACAAAAGTACCAACACATAAACATAACTAAAAACATGTATATAGAGCCTTCAGCATGACTGCACTGCCTCACTGGACCTACAACCAATCTGGACTACTCTCTGGGCCGTCGGCATGACTAGTTCGCCTCGCAGGCCTTCAGTTTATCCGTACCGCCCTAAGTACTTGGAATTCAACACAAAGCAGGATCACCTCAACCCAATACACCATCACATATCAACATATACCATAACAATCAATATCTAGCACATACAGGTGGTCATACAGATCTAACAGATTACTACAGCATAACAATATCCTATATACTAGGATACAGATCTAACAGATGACTACAACATAACAACATCCTATATACCAGGATACAAATTTAACAGATCACTACAACATAATAGCATACAGTAAAACCAAGATATCTGTGACATCCCCTGATTCATGGTCATTTTAAAAATGTTATTTATGCTTATTTGAAAATCTGAGTATTCATTTTAAAGAATAATATTGCGGAATTTGTTCCCAGAAAACATGATAAATATATTATCAAAACATTTTCAAAGAAATGTATTTTGTTTATATTAGAGCTTGGGATGTCATTGTCAATACAAAAACTTAAGCATAAACAGACCTTATTTACACTAGTGATTTACAGCTCCTTTAATCTCTCGATTCAATGTGTCGTCGTATCGATACATGTGATACAAATAGACTAAGTGGGTCAGGTTGGGAAACCTAATGAATACATAGATATTTCAATCTGACAATGTTATATCATATATATATATATATATATATATATATATATATATATATATATGTTTTAGAACATCATAACATATACAAATTTTCCTCATATAAGCAATTTATCCCACCCCGTCAACCCTCACAACAACACAATCTATACTCTAAGCTCTAAAATTTACCTTTTTACCTAATCCATACTCCTGGATTGGGTATGTCTGATCCATACTCCCGGATCGATAACTATTCCCATTCCACACTCTCGGACTAAGAACAATTGACTATGTCTAATCTATGCTCCCGGATTAATGACAAATAACTATGTCCTCTGCATACTCTCGGACTAAGGAAAAATGACTATGTCTAATCCATACTCCCGGATTAATGACAAATAGCTATGTCATTTCCATACTCTCGGACTAAGGACAAATTAGTAAGTCTAATCAATACACTCGGATCAGTGACAAATCTTAAACTTCTACCCTCCGTATATATCTCACTCGTACCCATAAGGAGATACTACCCAATATTCCTCTTAATTAATTTAGGTTTACTTTGTATCCTAAATCAACATATATTATCAGATACGCTCGTAACACGTATTTCAGACAATATTAAATAGTTCACACATAAAAATATATATTTTATACTTTAATCAATACTTGTATTAAAATCATGTTCATGAAAGGGACTATGTACTCACTTTACTAGCGTGATTTGATAGAATCTAACTAGAAGCAATCAACGGTTCATGATCGTCGGGATTAGGAAGCGGAATGCATTCAGCAAACGAGAGAGAGAGAGAGAGAGAGAGAGAGAGAAAGAGAGAGAGAGAGAGAAGAGATTTGGGTGTAAGGAATGAAAGATTTGAACTTGCTATTTATAGGGTGTTTTTGGCTCTCTCACTTCGTTAGAAATCAGTGCTCACGTCGTCAGGCCAGGCTGCATCACCATGTAGACTTGTCATTTACGTCCATAGCTTGGGAAGGTGTCTGTTTGACTACTCATGTTGTGAGCCCAAAACTTATGACTCCATAGACTTTCCATCTACATTCTAGCCTTGAAAAGTTTCCATTTGACTGCTCACTTCATGAGAAAACAAGCTCACGTCGTGAGCCCTCACAGATTAGGGTTTCTGCCACGTGTCATGCTCTTAGACAACTATATCTTTGGAAGGTCATAAATTTTGCACACGAGCTTCGTTTTTGATGTTCTTTTTATACACACGTAGGTGGAGACGTACTCTAAAAATTTCATTCAAATCACTAAGGCTAAAAAGTACCTTATCATAAACTCACTGTTTACGATTCCCGTTGTTGTGCTGGTTTTGTCGTGAAACTTCGACAGGTCATAACTTCTTCGTTATAACTCGAATTTTAGCATTCTTTACATGTACAAAACCCTTGTGACATATACTATATAACATGGTTAACATTATTTATTATAAATAATATTCCATCAAAAAGTCATTTTTTGACGCTTATTATCTCTAAATTGACTAGCCCGAACCTGCGGGCGTTACAATATCAATCCAATCGACCGGTCTTGGTGCCTTCGATCCATAAGTAAAATGAGGAAAACTCACCTCACAGTCGGACAAATAGCTAATCAATACTTTGGTCCCAAATATCGGCCCAACCCAAATCTTAAATGTGAAAACATTTCTATTCTAAATTAATAACATTTCCCTAAAAATACCCTTGGTTAAAAATGGTCAAAAATCAACAAGTCAACCGAATCAACACAAACGAGTCAACTCAACCGATTCGACTCAAGATTCATACGCGGGCCGTACATCGGAGGTACACGGGGCATACTCGATCTTTGACCATAGTTGAGATGGTTGACCATGTACGCGCTATGTACTCCAAGTTACGCAGGGCGTACGCCCAGACTTCTTAAATCCTCAATCAGAGCTTAATTAATTAAGATCTTACGTCCAACTTTCAGATCTAAGGCCAAAATACTACTAGGAGTCATAAAGTTTCCAACTTTATGACTTTGCATGTCCATTAAGTGCTTAATACAGAAAATCCTAACTTCTTAATGCCTTAAGACCTTCTATAGCATTCATGGAGGAAAACTAACCATCAAAACCATATTTTTATGACTTAAGACCCCTCATAAGGTCTGAAAGGACGACTTATTGGTCAAGAGAATGCCATGCTCAAGAATCACCATATTTGGGACCAAAAGTGTCATAAATGAAGAAATAGCTAGATCTACAAGATGGATTGATTAATTTATGAACTTTTTACCTCCAAGAGGTTGCTAGCAAGTGATAAATCCCATATCTAAGTTGCTTCCAAGCTTCAAGGTTCTTGCACCAACTTCTCCTTCTTCAAGAACACCAAAAAGGCACACAAATGAGCTCAAAACGCTCTTTTAACTTAGGGTTTTCTAGAGAGTCGAAATCTCAGATGGGGGCTGATGACAGAATGATAAATGAGGCTATAATGGTGTTTATATAAGGACCAAACCCTAAAGATTAGGGTTTGAACTTCCTCCATGTACGCCCTGTGTACAAGGTGTACACCCAACGTACTAGGGTCCACCCTAGTACACTTAGCGTACATAACGTACGCTCGACATATTACCACATTGCCCAAAATCATCAAAATGCCACTATGGCCCATTTGCACTCTTTCTTATACTTAAGGACTAAAATCCAATATTTATTCATATATAGGGTTAAAATTGAAAATATCTCAACGTTGACATGTTACAATTCTCCCCCACTTTAACTAGACTTCGTCCTTGAAGTCATACGTCACAAACAACTCAGGACAATGATCCTCCATCTCCACCTCCAACTCCCAGGTCCTTTAGGAGCCTTTCCTATGTTGCCACTGAACCTTTACCAAAGGTATCTCCTTGTTGCACAGATTCTTCATCTTCCTTTCTACTATCCCTACCAACCTCTCAACATAATTAAGGCGCTCATCGACCTGAATATCATCCAAATGAACCATGGCCTCATCGTCCAACACGCACTTTCGTAACTGCAAAACATGGAAAGTGATGTGGATCTAGTTGAGCTTACTCGGATAATCCATTTGGTAGGCTACCATGCCTACCCTGGTGATCACAAGGAATGGTCCAATATACTAGGGCCCCAATTTTTCCCTCTTCCTGAAGTGTATCACACCCTTCCAAGGTGAGACCTTCAATAGTACCATATCACCGACCTGAAATTCCAACTCTAATCGGTGCTGGTCGACATAACTCTTCTACCGACTCTAAGCTATCTGCAATCTCTGCCTAATCTGCTCAATAAGCTATGTAGTCTAAAGGTCTACCTCAGTCCTTCCCATGAATCTGTTGGATTAGTGTCTAAGTCCATAACTATTTTGGTATGTACTTGACCCGATGGTGCATGGTCCTTTTGGGTTGCCTTCACCAAAGCAACTTGATAGGATGAATTATGGAGAGAAAGGATTAAATATGATTTATTAATATATTTTGGGAATGATATATTAAAGGAGAAATCATATTGTTTAATTAGTATTAGTCAATAATTAATTGGTAATTAGTTTTGTGACTAAAAGAGATTAATTAAACTTAAGGGACTGGAATTGTAATTATAAGATAATTGCAATTTGGGCCATGGATTGTCTTAAATCAAGAGGTGGACGAATTCTTATGGGAAGCCCATAAGGAAATCGTCCAAGGGGCTTGATTAAAGGAGTCTATGGGTTGCTTAGGGCTTTAGCAACCAAATTAGGGTTTCCTTGTTAGATAACCCTAATAGCCTCACTATATATAGATCCCTTAAGGACCAAAAACGTGGCTAAGCTTCTTGCTAGGGTTTCACACGTTTTTTTGGGCAGCCTCTAACCTCTCTCCTCTTCATCCTCTTGCTTATGGTGTTTGTGAGCCATTAGAGGAGTGACACTTGTGACTCTAAGCCTTCCAAAGTCAATTCAAGGAGGAATTGGGATTGTTATTGCTACATAACAATCAAGGTACTATCTTAAACCTAATTATATGTTAATATTGATTTCCATATGATAGAATTAGGGTTTATAGTCTTGGATTCAAAGCATGTACAATAGAGAAACCTAGATCCAAGCATTAGGGTTTGTATGAGCACATAGGATGTCTTATGACCAAAACCCATCAGTGGTATCGGAGCCTAGCTTGGTTTCAATAGTATTGATGCATTGTATAACTGGAAAATTCAATTTTTGGTGTTCTGGAGGCTGGACTCGCCGAGTCCATAGCTGAACTCGCCGAGTCCATGCAGACTCGACGAGTCCAGGCTTGACTCGACGAGTCAACTCGTCAGATGGAGGTTATCTCGGGATTTCTTGCTGTTTTTTGCATTGGGACATTTACCTTATCATGTTAGATCAATATTAATCCGACTATATGATATATTTGACTATAATTTTGATCTAATTGAAGATATTTATCAATTAATAAGATAATTGTTTCCTTATAAGATAATTGATTAATTATTTTGACTAAATTGATAAATTGTTTTGCAAGAAATCATTAAACAAATCAAATATGGATAATTATGTGATTAAATGTTAATTTAAATTATTTGTTATTTGATCCTTGTTGTTATGAAAAGTTTCATATTTTCCCCTTAGGTTTTATAGTTTAAATTTGAACCCAAAAGTTTTGTTGTTTTGAAATTTAAATAGTTAAAACCCTAAAGTTTTGGAAAAGGTTTCAAAACTTGCCCTCAAGTTTTGGAATTTAAATTTTGATTAAATGGTTTAATTTTGATGTATATTTAAATTCTAAACCCTAATGTGTTGAAATGTTTCAAAACTTGCCCTCAAGTTTTGGAATTTAAAAGTTGATTAAAAGTTTAATTAGGAATGTTAAATTCCAAAACTCTAGTATAGTTTTGAAAAAGTTCAAATCACACCCTTATGGTTTTATTAATTAATTAAGGTGTATAATTAAAAGAGGTTTAATAAATCCATAAAAGTTTTGGTTTACAATTTAATTGAATTAAAGGTATAATTGTTAAATTTGACCACCTAATATTTTAAAAGTATAAAATACACCCTATACTATATATAACATTAAAAGTCTAACATTACATATATGTATGAGTAAAAGTCAGTCTTACCGTTAGTAGGCCTCATTCACGAAGCTGGTCTATGAGGGGTGTTTAAGGAAATTGCCTATAAAATGACGATGGAATGGGTATCCACTCTTACCCACCGCACTCTTGACTAGTGGAGGGTCGTTAGCCGAACGGGTAGGATAGGACGAAACCTTCCATTATAAGTATAATGAATTATCAAAGTAACTAAATGTTTTTATAAAATTCCCAATCTTAGTTACTTAGGCAAAAGTGAATTGATGCAATTCCATGAAATTACACTTTGTGCCCTTGCGAAGACGTTAGTGGAGCGTGTGTGGTTTACCGGCACACTAAATGGTTCTAAGAAAAGGTAGCAAAGGGTGAATCAATGTTTGTCATAGTTCGGTGGAGCGTGTGTGGTTTATCGGCACATCGAATAGATGACTGTAACATGTGAGGGCACCATGTAAGTTTGCATGGTGATTCACACCCGCTTTGTGATCCTCGGCATCCCAGTCACAAACAAAAGGGGCATATTGAGATTTAAACATGCCACTGAAAGTTCAATGAATCTCAAAGGATCTAGGAGTTTTCATATATTTAAAACTTAAAATTCTTTTTCGTTTTTCGTGGTGGAAATTAGTGAATCGTCATTCACTTACCTTCAAATGTTCTGCAATTTGGGTTACGGAATCCCTCTCCCGAGTTGTAGAATATTGTGTTGGGTCCTAGCCTTAGTATCTCATTTGGGTGATTTACTAAGGACTCAATCTATCAACTAACTTGAATTCGTTTTCTCCCGTTTTGTAGATGTCAAAGTTTGACAACTATGGTCTTCTCAAATCCCGTGGAACAAGCTTTCCACATGAAGATGATATTCCACGATTCGATCGAGGAACAAGAGATCATACTTCACTTCCTCCACCTCCTCCAATTATTCTCCCTAACCCACAAGTTCAAAGGCTTGAAAAGTTCAAGATCACTCAAGCCCTTTTGGCAAGTAAACATAAAGAAGGAAAGTCGGTGTGTGCACACGTCCTAGGGATGAAGTCACACATTGATAGGTTAAGAATGTTGGGATCCGTTGTCTGTGAGGAAATGGTTGTTGATTAGGTTCTTCAGTCACTTCCTAACTGATATAGTGAGTTCGTAATAGAGTACTATATGATGAACTGCGACGTGACCCTTAGAGATCTCACCTATATGCTTATTGCTGCTGAATCAACAATGGTTTGGCACAATAGAAAAGCAATGTTGATTGGTGAATCTGCCTTCGAGAGCTCTATGGATGTAGACAATGGCGACGAAAGACATGCAATGATCGAAAAGTTTGATCATAAGAGAAAGGCGATGTCTAAAGTAGTTCCATGTGATGTTCCAAAGGAGTCGATTTGCTTTTATTGCCAAGAGAAGGGGCATTGGAGACGAAGCTGCCCTATTTACCTAAGAGATCTAAGAGATGGGAGAGTCGAAACGTATGGCTCTATTATAGGTAAAATCCATTAACCAACTCTTTTAAGCTTCTATTCTAGATTCTTAATACACAATGTGATAAAATTACAATTGATGTTTTGTAGGATCGAAGAAAAGAAAGGAAGCTTAAGGGAAGAAGTGAGCAGAATCTAACCGTGAAAGAATGGATTTCGATCGCATTTCTCGAAGATTAGATTCTTAAGCTACTACTTAGAGTTAGAGTTAGATTGCTAAGAAATATGTATTAGCATAAGTTTTTCAATGAATTGCATTGTAAGGACAAATTTTTCCGCAATAAAATAAATTTTGATTTTAAATTTTATTTATTTATCCTTGCAATGGCATGTATGAAAAAAATTGATGTTAAAATGTTTCTATTATTAACAATAATGGATTTGGTTCTTATTATGTTATTTATGGAAAGTCGAGAATTTACCAAATTGGGAGAGTTTCTCATCGCCCAAAGTTTCAATTAGACAGAAATTTGGAATCACGCAACTTGGTTGCACGATGAATGAGAAATTTCATATTTGGAAATTAGACTAATTCATTGACAAATTGTCAAGTGAAGGACTAGGAGACCGAGTACACAAAGTTGTGTGTTGATCAAGTCCACCACAAGAGTAACAAAGACATTCGTCATGATTTACTAAAGGTTTAGTAAATGTGATTATACTTACAAGATTAAGTGTGATTCTAGATTGATTGAAAAGGGTTTAAATCAATAGTAGAACGAATAAGAAGAATCAAGTAGGCAGAAAGATAAAAGTTTCTCCATTCTAAGAAGAATGGAGAGTACCTTTTATGCTTTATGATAAGTCTTAATGATTAAGAACCATATCTCAATTGATCCTCTAAGCGAGTCTTAGTACAATTGTATGTTTAAGAAGAGGAATCAAGGATTGAAGAAATGGTTAAATCAATAAGTCAATCATACTTCGTTCCAAAACAAGTCTTAAAGTTAAGATTATGAAAATGAGTGAAAAGTATTAAAGGTTTATAACATTTATCAAATATGGAAAAGTTGTGATGTCTTGAATAAGACAAAGACCAACTAGGACCAATTTATGAAGTGTCTTGATAAAAGCTACACTAACTCTTGAATATTTGTTTGTCAAGAAATGTTTATTGACAAAAGGATCTTATATGTCAAGGAGTCAGTGGGAGTCTTAATGGTCTTGAAAAGTTTCAAAAACAAATCAAATAGACCTTATCAATCATCACTAGCACACGAGTTGAGGTTTACAACCTATCGTGTTGACATCATTTAGTTTCTATGCCATTCCAATTGAGTTAATTATGCATATGAGTTCTATGAGTTCTCATGAAAGGCAAGAAATCGAGATCAAGAAAGTTCGATCCATATGAGTTTGAATTTGTCGTAAACTTTAATTTTGACAAATTCACATGGATAGGAACAAATACACCATTAAATCTAAGTGTCATAAGATTTCCTCCTTCATGAAAATGATTGTGAGGAAATGCGTTCACTAAGAAAGATTTTAAGAAGATAGTGATTGTAAAATTGCATTCTCGAATTCGATTATCGTTACGGTATCCCTTTCCATAATTTGAATTGTGAGGTTTGGCAATTGTTTACACACACACATATAAACTATCTAAGGCAAAGGTGTATAAGTTCAAGAGGCATTGATAAAAGATTATCAAAGCACTAAGTATTAGAAACATGAACTTAAGAAATTCAATAAGTATTGTTTTTCTGAAAGTTAAGCTGTTTCTGAATACATGTCGAAGCTAGTGGGAGCATAAGTGTTATGTTTTATAATAATCATCATGATAGTGGGAGCATAAATGTTATGATTATATGATTATTAAGACACGTATTGCAAGTTGGCAATATTAATTATAGAAAACAAGAGTTATACCTTGCAAAGTCGTAAGGATTGTAAAGTTGTTTTGCTATAATTAAGGGAGAGAATATTGTGCTTCATTTAAAATCTAAAGGCTTAGGTTGTGGAATGTTAATAAAATTTAGTCAAAGGTACATAGTGTGTTCTTAAAATTTCGATTATGATTACGACATCCCTCTTCACAATTCAAATTTTGAGAACATAGCAAATAAAACATTATGCGTCGTGTCCCATACGCTTCGGGTATAGGATCGATTGCAAATGCTTTAATGTTTGACCATTCTAAAATTTTCCAAATGTCGAGCACATTTAGAGGGAAAAAGGACTAGAATCGGTTTAGAATAAAATAATTAAAAAACTATCAAAGGACAATCCAAGTTCGATGAGGATTGGTTGCTTGTGAGTAGTTGGAAGTATAGTATTGGAAGATATGGAAATGTTTTCATATTGGATGGACCATATCGACATCATTACGAATAGATAAGATTCTATTAAGAATAAGTTGTCATATGGAACATATGGAAGTGTGTCCATATTAGGAATGAATATTAAAAGATCTATGTCTAAGATTAGAAACTTTTATGCAAAAGGATGTTCAAAGGAAAGTACTTTGAGTGAGAGACATCATATCTAAGGAATTGTCTTGTAACAATCTCCGATAAAGGACTTTGTAATATCATTGGCAATAGTCTTTGTGACTTTGGTGCAGTGATATTACAAAAGGACCATTGCATAGAATGTTAGAATCTATCATATTTTATAAGTAACAAGAATTTGATATTCTCACACTTATGAAAAAGGATTTGGAGTTGTGAAATGAGAATGATTGGAAATGTATTCAATGTGATCTATTTCACAAAGTAAGAATCATAGGTAAACATTGTGTGCATGCTAAGAGCATGGGACAAGTGTAATAATTCAAGTAAGAAGTTGATTACCCGAAACGAAAAATAATGAGTAATCAATATGGTGATAAATAAAAGGTGTTTTATTTATGCTCAAAGGGTTGAGGCCATATGGGATTAGTATTATTCTTGTGTTTCACATTTGCATGTTTTGACTTCCAGAATAATTGAATTTATTAAGGATAATCGAATTATTCGAATGGGCCACAATCGTTCATATGTTGGAAGTAGATATGAATGAAGACTGTCATGAATTGGTTTGTGGATTCTCTAAAAGAGTATTATACATAAGCGAATGTTTGCTGCAATGTTCATGAGTGCTTATGAATATGATTTGAGCATTGGATTAAACCCACGCTCACTTGGATCACTCTGTGGAATTGTATCACGAGTGATTAGTGAGACGATAACATCTTATATTCTTGAAACCGAGATGTGTGAGTTGTATCTTGCAAATCGGTTGCACATTGATAATATGTAAACGCACCAGTAACTTGGTGTTATAAAACATATTGTTGTGTGTGATTCGGTGAGTGAGTGCAAGCAAGCATTGTATCAAATTTTATCCGTTCCTTTTATTCAAAGTAGGATAAAAGCGATATCTTTGGGCCCCTCGATGATTTAGTGATGACAAACGTAAATGCTCGGCCGGGCTAGGGCTAATTTGATTTGTTCAATTAGTCTGTCGTCATAAATCGGAAATCGAGATATAGTACAAAGAGAATGATTTGAAATCATATCTCATATGATATCTAGAATGGAGGAATATATGATCCCTTATCTAAGGACACGCGTATCTGATAGGATCAGAGTTGACAACGGCTTTGGAAAGCTACGATTGCAGATCAGGATCTGAAGTCATACGCAGAATAGTTATTAGACTTATCCAAGTGGGAGACTGTTGGATTAGTGTCTAAGTCCATAACTATTTTGGTATGTACTTGACCCGATGGTGCATGGTCCTTTTGGGTTGCCTTCACCAAAGCAACTTGATAGGATGAATTATGGAGAGAAAGGATTAAATATGATTTATTAATATATTTTGGGAATGATATATTAAAGGAGAAATCATATTGTTTAATTAATATTAGTCAATAATTAATTGGTAATTAGTTTTGTGACTAAAAGAGATTAATTAAACTTAAGGGATTGGAATTGTAATTATAAGATAATTGCAATTTGGGCCATGGATTGTCTTAAATCAAGAGGTGGATGAATTCTTATGGGAAGCCCATAAGGAAATCGTCCAAGGGGCTTGATTAAAGGAGTCTATGGGTTGCTTAGGGCTTAAGCAACCAAATTAGGGTTTCCTTGTTAGATAACCCTAATAGCCTCACTATATATAGATCCCTTAAGGACCAAAAACGTGGCTAAGCTTCTTGCTAGGGTTTCACACGTTTTTTTGGGCAGCCTCTAACCTCTCTCCTCTTCATCCTCTTGCTTATGGTGTTTGTGAGCCATTAGAGGAGTGACACTTGTGACTCTAAGCCTTCCAAAGTCAATTCAAGGAGGAATTGGGATTGTTATTGCTACATAACAATCAAGGTACTATCTTAAACCTAATTATATGTTAATATTGATTTCCATATGCTAGAATTAGGGTTTATCGTCTTGGATTCAAAGCATGTACAATAGAGAAACCTAGATTCAAGCATTAGGGTTTGTATGAGCACATAGGATGTCTTATGACCAAAACCCATCAGAATCTACGACCAACCTCCCCCCAACACACTTGGGTATGACATCTCCGACCATATAAGAGCTCAAAAGGTGGGGCACCAATGTTGGATTGATAGTTGTTGTTGTAGGAAAACTCAGCAAGATGTAGGTAGAAATCCCAACTTCCACCATAATCTATAACACAAGCCTGCAACATATACCCAAGTGTCTGGATGGTCTGCTCACTTTGGTCGTTGGTCTTCGGATGATAAGTAGTGTTGAAATGTAGCCGCATGCCTAGTTCCTCGTGGAGCTTCTGCCAGAATCGGGAAGTGAACCAAACATCTCGGTATGATAAAATTGAGACCGAAACCCCATGACGAGCAATAATCTACCGATCATACACATCAACCGATTTTTCAGCCGAAAAGCTCGCTCGGATGGCCAAAAAGTGGGCACTCTTGGTCAATAAATACATGAGGAGCCATATAACATCAAAACCCTTGGCGTTCTTTGGTAATTTCGTGATGAAATCCATGGTGATTTGTTCCTACTTTCACACATGAAACTCTAAAGGTTGCAACTTTCCATGCGGCCTCTGATGCTTGACCTTGACCATCCTATAGGTCTAGAATCTCTCAACGTACCAGGCTATCTCCCTCTTCTTACACGGCCACTAGTAACTTAGTCTCTAATCCTGATACATCTTGGTGGCTCCCGAGTGCATTGAAAAGCGAGACTTATGAGCCTCCTCCAACACTGCCTGCTTCATCCCACCAGAAACTGGAACCCAAACCCGACCTAACCGGGTCAACAATCCTTGATTATCGGTGACAAAATTGTCGATCTTGCCCCTTATCCTCTCTTGTTTCCAATTCTCCTTCTTGACTACTTCTTCCTGTACCCCAAAAGTGGGGAACCAATAAATATCCTCATACAAAACTCTCGAACTGAAGATCCAGCCGAATTGAGGCTCAAGGCATCCGCTACCACATTCTCTTTACCCAGATGGTAAAGGATCTCACAGTCATAATCCTTGACCACGTCTGGCCACTTACGCTTCCTCATGTTCAGGTTCGGCTAGTCCATAAGATATCACAAACTCTTGTAATCCGTGTAAATAGTACAATGGACCCCATATAGATAATGTCTTCAAATCATGAGGGCAACCACCACTTCCCTAAAATCCAGGTCATGATTAGGATATCGTTCCTCATGCAGCTTCAACTGTTGAGAAGCATTGCAGACCGACCCCAAACCAATGATGGATGCATCACAAAATACCACGAAATCCTCGACACCATTTGGAAGCGTCAACACCGGGGCCTCACATAACCTCCGTCACAATGTCTCAACACCAACCTACTACTCAGGGCCCCATCAAAAATCCACTACCTTCCTCGTCAGACGAGTGAGGGGTACTGTAATCTTGGAGAAGTCCTGAATAAATATCTGATAATACCCAACTAATCCTAAGAAACTGCTGATCTTTGAGGGAGATTTTAGAACATTCCACTACATCACTACCTCGATCTTGTCCAGATCGACCAAAACCCCATCTTAGTTAACGAGATGTCCCGGGAACTGGACCTTTCGTAACCAACACTCACATTTCGAGAACTTGTCATAGAACCATTCCCATCTCAATACTCCCAAAAGCTCTCAAATATGCTGTAACATCCAAAATTTCAAAACAATTAAAACTTTTCAAAATCACCCATTTTATTAACATTATTGTAAAAGGTTTTCAATACATTATTAAACAGAGTAATTTCCCAGGTTCATATCATAAAACACCAACGCGAGGAACGGTACGATCACGCCTTTGCCTTGCCACAGACTCTTGAGAACCTGAAACATAAAACCACAACTGTAAGCCCGAAAGCTTAGTGAGATACCCCCATAATACCAACCACATATACGCCTTTCCAGGCCCTGACCTTCCGGTCCATGTGTCTCAGGGGATTTCCGTCCCTGCTGGGTAAACCTTCCGGTCCTACCCACGCCGACCTTCCGGTCCATCACACAACATATTCGCCTTCCGGCCCATAACATATCGCCTTCCGGCCCATAACATATTGCCTTCCGGCCCATAAGCATAAAATGCACATATAACATAACAAACAATCATATAACAGTTCATAGACAACAATCGATCACAGATCACATATCATAGCATTACTCTAACGAGATACCGGTCTAGCCGGTCACTATCATAACATTACTCTATGAATCAGTCAACATACTAAATGCATACATACGCCTTTCCAGGCCATGACCTTTTGGTCCACATAGTAATGCCTTCCGGCCCATAACATATATTGCCTTCCGGCCCATAACATATAACAACTGACAACTACCCGGATTTCCATCCAATAAAAGGGTTGGCATTGATGCCATAAACCCTAGCGATATAGTGAGGATAACTCACCTCGAAACTGCCGACTGAACAGATAGCTCAAGCTGCTCCGATCACTGATACGATCTCCACTCCTGGATAGCCGCCAATGCACTGAACTCAAACGATAAACAACAATTACCAAAATACCCCTGGAGCCACTGGTCAATCATTGATCAAAGACAAGGTCAAAGTCAACCCCTGACCGACCCTACTCGTCGAGTCAACCCTGTGACTCGCCGAGTCCCCATACTCAAAACTTCACTCAACCCGCGACCTAACTCGCCGAGTCACCCCAAGACTCGCCGAGTTCAACGACTCTGAGTCCACTCGTCCTTGACTCACCGATTCCTTAAGATTCCCTTCCTACACGTCGAGTATCCCCTTTTTACTCGACGAGTTTCTCCTGGAAGAATCGCGGGGCCACCCCGACTCCACTCGCCGAGTCTGAAGAACAACTCGGCGAGTCCCAGTAAATCTTCAAGCCACTCGCCGAGTCTGAAGAACAACTCGGCGAGTCCATGCCATGCAGACGAGCAACTGCTTCCTGAAATACGTTGGTCCCGAAATACACAATCATGGGACCTTCTGGACCTCTAACCATCCTATTACTGGGTTACAAACGTTTGGGTAACAATATAATAATCCATCTAATCACGAAATGGGTTTCATAAACCCTAAATTCGTGCACACATCAATATAGCAGAAATGATCTGAAATATTACCTGAATAACACCCTCTCAGTGTCCCCAAACCTCAGAACTCGATCCCCTTGATATTCCTTTGGCCAAAACTCTTCTTCTTCTTGCCTAACAAATTCTTCAAGGTTCCAATAGCTTTCTCTCTTGCTCTAGACGTCCACAACAATTAGGGTTCTTCTCAATCGGCCAAAAGACGGACAATGACGGCCTAAGAGGCGTTATATACGATCCAAAACCAAACGGCTAGGGTTTCTGCTGAACAGCGTCGACTCGCCGAGTCCATATCTGGACTCGTCGAGTCCAGTCGCGAACCCGCGACCAAGTCTGCGGTCCTACTCGGCGAGTCTAGGCTTCAACTCGCCGAGTCCCCTCTTAAAACACCCCCAAATCATAATTATATCAATATTTGAAATTCCGGGCTGTTACATGTGCTCCTCGTGCTTCTCTATGGTCTTAGAATACACCAAGATATCAGTGATGAACACAATGATTGATCGATCGAGCATCGGCCTGCATACCTGATTTATCAAACTGATAAGCATTGAAGGTGCATTAGTGAGACTAAATGGCATCACCACCAACTCATAATGCCCATAACAAGTCTGGAATGAAGTCTTCTCCATGTCATCCTCTCTGACCCTCACCTGATGATACCCCGACCTCAAGTTGATCTTGGAGAACCAAGATGCACCTTGCAACTGATCAAAGAGGTCGTAAATCCGTGGAAGGGGATAACGCTTATTCACTGTTAACTTGTTCAACTCCTGGTAATCAATGCACAACTAGTATGAACAATCCTTGTTCTTGACGAACAGTATTGGCGCTCCCCACATCGAACTACTCAGTCTGATGAATTGCTTTCCTAACGGCTCCTAAAGCTGAGAGGACAACTCCTGCATCTCAGGTGGTGCCAAGCGGTATGACGCCTTGGCAATCGGAGCCGAACCTAACACTAGATCAATCATGAATTCAACTTGCCTCTTGGAAGGCACAACGAGAAAATCCTCTAGAAACACATCAGAAAACTCCTAAAAACTGGCACCTCTGAAACCGAAGTATGCTCCCTTACTCGAGTATCAACCACATAGGCAAGATAACCCATACACCCATGTTGAATATATTGTCGAGCCCTGGCTGCCGACCAAAACCTCGATCCAACCCTAGGACCCTCTCTGTAAATGATGAGTTCTCCCCCACTTGGGGTTCGAATAATCACTCGCTAACCCTTGCAATTAATCATAGCAACAAAACTCCTCAACCAATCTATCTACTATCATGCATACATCCCCCATGGGGATAGGGATCAAATTAATTGGATAAGGCACCCCGAAGATCTCCAACACACAACCCTAATACACTCTGGATGCAAAAACTTCGTGTTCATTGGTGATAGAAACCCACAACGGACACTCCAACTTGCTAAGGGTCATACCAAAATCCCTACTAAACGATCAAGATACAAACGACCGACTCGCACCCGAATCAAATAACACAAGACCAGGAAAAGAATTCACCAAGAATATACCTATTAGAAACATAAAGATAAGCATACCATAAAATAATCGAGAGGACAATAAATAGAAACATATGATTCACGACGTCTGGCACTGCCCTAGCCTCCTCGGCAGTAAGCTGAAAAGCACGGCTTGAGCCCTCGTGGGCTCCGCCCTCCCCTCACACCTATCGGTGATCCTTAGAGTGGCTGGCGCTAGGGCCTACACCGACTTGGTGGTGAGAAATGGACAATTGAACTTCACATGGCCAACCTGATCACAATGGTAGTAAATCCTGATGCTCGGTACTGGGGCTGGCTGGCGATAATCCCTCACAAAGTGCCCCTCATTGCCACATTTGTAGGATCTAGAATTAGACCGACAAGGACCCTCATGAACCTTGCCGCACTTGCCACAAGTGCGACCCCTCTGACTCCGAGATTTCACATCAGCGGTCGTGAACCGCTCTGCTGCAGGCTGCGACTACACATGGGCATGCCTCAGATCCCTTGTCTGGAGCTCCATCTCAATCTCATGATGCCTCGTGGCCTCCTGTAACTCAATAAGTGAAACATATTGATGAGTGGACACAAACTAGTGGATGACTATGCACAAAGTCACAAAGACTTCTCAACAGACATTACATAGTATTCCAATAGAGGTCAATTCCATGGAACCGAAGTCTTAAATTCAAAGTACACTCCTTTGAACATCCTTCTTGCATTAATTTTTCTAAGCTTACACAGATTGAAAGAATAACTTCCTCATATGGAAACATTTCCACATTCCCATTTTGACTATCACTTGTGAACAAGAGTTGCTTCTTTTTAGAATATGTCAATATAGTCCTTTCAAAATTGACACTATACTTCCAACTGTCCATGAGAAACCAATCTTTGGTAAACCTCATATTGCCCTCGACAATTGCTTAATCATTTTAGTCATATCTAGTTCTAGACCTTTTCCCCTCTTAATGCCCTAGGCATTTGGAAAATTTAGAAAGGATAAATATTATAGCACATGTAATCGACCCTATATCCAAAGCATATGGGACACGATTCTTGATGTCTCACATAAAGACATGATACTAGACTAGTCTTTTGCTACAATATTTTTTTTATTTTCCATGTTTTTTATAATTCGACTATGAAGAGGGATGTCGTAATCATAATCGAAATTTGAGAATGCGATATATATAAAATTTCCTTATGTTGAACCATTCCAACATAAAATTCATATATATATATATATATATATATATATATATCCTTGACTAAAGATGATTAAAATCTTAATCTAAACTTTTAGAATTGAAATGAAGTATAATTTCCTCTCCCTTAATTATAGCAAAACAACTTTTCCCAATTGAAACTTTTGTTTTCTATAATTAACATTGCTAACTTGCAAAACTTAACATAATAATCATGCTCCCACTAAGATGATAATTATTAGCATAACACTTATGCTCCCACTAGCTTTGACATGTACTCAGAAATCAACTGGACTTCTAGAAATCAATACTTTGTTGACTTTTTCTTACCAAAGTTCAGATTTCTGATACGAGATGCTTTGATAAAACTTTATCAAAATCATACACCTTTCCTTAGATAGCTCACATGTGTCTCTAAACAATTTGTAGAACTATGAAAAGGGATGTCGTAATTATAGTCTCAATTGTTTAGTCCTTTGCCATATCTCACAATTCCATGTTAGTGTGCTGGTTAACCACACACGCTCCAGTAACGAATTTGAGAATGCTAACATCACAATTGCTGTCTACTTAAACTCTACTTAGTGAAAGCGTTTCCTCACCATAATTTTCATTAATCGGAGAGAAACCTTATGAAACTTAGATTTTATGGTGTATGTGTTCCTATCCATGTGAATTTGTCATGACCATAATCACAAGACAAGGTTAGTGACAAATCCAAACTCATATGGATTGAACTTGTGCAATCTTAACTTCTTGCCACTTGGAAGCACAAGGGCCTACCATTGCTTCCAAGTAGTTATGCAAACAACTGAGAACTCATAGAACTCACATGCATAGTCAACTTTAACTGGAATGGGCACAAAAATAGAAATATGTTAACACGATAGGTTACGAACCTCAAGCCGTGTGCTAGTGATAAACAACAGGTTTTATTCTTGATTAGTTCTTGAATTTTTTTTCAAGATATTTAAGACTCCCACTGACCTCTTGACATATAAGATTCTCTTGTCAAGAACCATTCCTTGACAAATCAAGTATTCAAGAGTTAGTGTCGATTTTTATCAAGACAAACACTTCACACAATTGGCCTTAGTTGGTCTTTGTTTTATCCAAAACATCACAGCTTACCAATTTCAAATGTACAAGAGTAAGAGAACATTTTACTCTACATTTGACAAGTGTTATAAACCTTCTTAAGATTATGTCACTCAAGTTACAATCTTGGAGTATTAGTCCAAGACTCAATTTTGGAACGAAGTATGATTCATATTTTTATTTAATCATTTCAACAATTCTCGATTCCTCTTCTTAGTCAAACAAATGCTAAGATGTCCTTATAGAATCAATTGTGATATGGTTTCATAACCACTAAGATAATCATAAAACAAGATACTCAAGTACTCTCCCATCTTTTCAGATTAGAGAAACTTTGATCTTTCTGCCTAATTTCATTCTTCTTGTTCGTTCTGTCTTACATTGAAACTTTTCCAATGTTTCACAATTACACTTAAACTTGTAAGTATAACCATATTCATTAAACTTTAGTAAATCATGACGAATAGCCTTATAGATCTTTGTGGTGGACCTTGACCAGTGCACAAGAATGTGTACTCGATCCCTTAGTCCTCTACTTGAATCACATATACATGTGATCAAGGAATTAGTCTTAATTTCCCAAAGATGAAAATCCTCATTCATCATACAATACAAGTTGCATGATTCCAAGTTTCTATCCAACTGAAACTTGGGTGCTGAGAATCTTTCCTTATTTGGTAAATTATGACACTACTACAAACGAAAGAATCAAATCCATTTTCCAATACTGCTATCAATGGAATCACATAAACAACAATTTTTCACTAATGCCATTGCAAGGATATTTAAAATAAATAAAATTAAAACCTTTTTCTTTTATTTTAAAACTTGCGGGAAAACTTATCCTTACTATGCAAATACATATGAAGACAATGATGTTATTTATTCCTAGGTAATCTATCACAACTCTCAAGAAACATCTCAAAATTCTGATCATCAAACCATGCGATCGAAATCCATATTTACGATCAGAATCAGCATATTCTTCCTTTAATCATCCTCTTTTCTTTGATTATTAAAACATCAACATGTGACCTAGTCACATCATATAATAAGAATATCCAAATAGGAACTTAATAGAGTCAGATAGTGGACTTTACCTGAAGTAGAGTCAAACTTTTTGACTTTACCATCCTTATGATCTTTCAGGTAAATAGGACAGCTTCGCAACCAATGCCCCTTCCTTTGAAAATAGAAACATATGCACTCTTTGGGTATGCTACATGAGACTATCTTAGACTTAGCCTTTCTCTTTACCATTTGGTCAACCGAGTTAACTATGGTCGATCCCTTTCCATTATGAAGAGAAAGCTTTTCTGGATTTCCAATGTTACCATTGGCAATGTCCATGAATGTTTTGGGAAGTAGATCTTCCAATCAAATTTTATTTACCACTGCCCTAAATCATTGCTGATTCAGCAACAACAACCAAATAGGTAAGATCATTAAGTGTCATGTCATAGTCTGTTACATAGTAGTCCTTAAAGAACTCACTATGTGACTTAAGAAGTGATTGAAGAACCTAGTCAACATCCAACTTCCTCAAGACTTTGACACCCAACTCTCCCGGTTTGTCAATATGTGACTTCATCTCCAAGATGTGAGCACACATAGACTTTTGCTTGCCAATTGGGATTGAGTGACCTTGAACTATTCAAGATCTTGTGGGTAAGGGAGAATAATTGGAGGAGGTGGAGGAAGAGAAGTATAATTTCCATGATCCAACCACGGGACATCATCTTCATTAGGAAAGCTTGTTTCAAGAGATTTGGAAAGATCATAGTTGTCTGAACCAGACATCTAAAATGGGAGAAATTCAAGTTAGTTGATTTAAGTCCTTAATATAACACCCAATATGAAATATTAAGGCTAGGACCCAACACAATATTTTATAACTTGGAAGACGGATGTCGTAATCCAAGCTATAAAATATATGAAGGTAGGTGAATCACGATTCACCAATTTCCATCATGAAAACGAAATAAATATTAGGTTTTAATTGGATTTGAAACTCCTAGATCTTTTGAGATTCATTGAACTTTTCAATGGCATGTTTCAATCTCGAGTGTGCCCTCTCAAGTTTTGTGACTGCGATGCCGAGGATCACAAAACAAGGTGTGAATAACCATGTAGATATACTTTGTACTCTTAATTTTTATCACCTAATCGATGTGCTAGTTAATCACACACACTCCACCGATCTAAAATAAACATTAAGCCACCCTTTTCCAACCTTTTTAAATCCAAGTTAGTGTGCCGGTTAACCATACGTGCTCCACTAACAACTTAAGCAAGGTGCAAAGTGTAATTTCATGGGTTAGCACCAAATTCACATTTTCCTAAGTAACTAAGATTAGGAATTTATAAGTGTTTAGTTACTTAGTATTTATCATTATACTTTTAATGAAGGGAGAATTATAGTCATGTCCTACCCGTTTGGCTAACGACCCTCCACCAGTCAAGCAAGCGGTGGGTGAGAGTGGAAACCCATTAAACTGCCATTTTATAGGCAGTAACCTTATCCCCCCCCCCTTATACACTGACTTCGTGAATGTGGCCTACTAACGGTAAGACTGACTTTGTTCTTATATATATATATATATATATATATATATATATATATATATATATATATATATATATATATATATATAGGGAAGGGTTATATGGAAAATAAATAATTAGGGCAACACATGTTGGAACCAATGAAAACATGACAACACATCACTTTGGAATAACTACATAAATAACTTCCATAATACATTGCTTATGAATAAAGAAATTGACATATGTCACTTCATCATTGGTTCCAGCATATGTTTCCCTAATTTTTCATTTTCCATTGAACCTACTTCTATATATATATATATATATATATATATATATATATA
This sequence comes from Lactuca serriola, assembly GCF_051521515.1. Classification (NCBI taxonomy): domain Eukaryota; kingdom Viridiplantae; phylum Streptophyta; class Magnoliopsida; order Asterales; family Asteraceae; genus Lactuca; species Lactuca serriola. The sequence goes on from NC_136410.1 coordinate 70,167,502, forward strand.
TATATATATATATATAAGACCTATAACATTTTAATAGTATAAGGGTTGAATTTTAACTTTTAAATTTCTAAGGGTTCATCTTGGAATTAAAGTGTTCATGCGGGAAACTTTACAAATTCCAAAACTTGAGGGCAAGTTTTGAACAATTCAAAAATCTTTTCAATTCAATAACTTATGAGTTTAAAGTATTTTTAATGGAAAAACTCTTCATGTTCCATAACTTGAGGACAAGTTATGGAAGACATTAAAACATTTAAAAATGAGACTCTTCATTTTGTATAACTTATGGAAATTTTATGAGTTTTAAAAATCATAGATGTGACTTTTCATATAACTTGAGGACAAGTTACAAAAACACATATTATGAACAACATTTAGATCAATTTCGATCGAAAAAAATTATCACATAATTTTTATATTAACCTAAACAACTCATAAGAACATGATCATTCAAATCAAACAATTTTCATGTAATTAGCTTTACTATTAAACTAAAATAAAACATGAATCTATTGAAAATTATCTATTGAATTGCATTAGAATGAACATTACCATATAAAAAACATGTCTATAGGATCAAAAACAGCTTAGGGTAATGATTCTAGTCCAATTCCAGCAAAAAAAAGACTCGAAAATATGCTGTCAGGGGGTCCAACTCGCCAAGTGCAGGAACAAACTCGACGAGTTGAATGGGTTTGTACATGGACTCGTCGAGTCCCTTAATGGACTCATCGAGTCCCCTATCCAGACAGCACACAAACTTCATTTTTCAGCCCTTCACATCAAGTATAATTGAAAACAAGCCTTGGCTCTGATACCACTGATGAGTTTTAGAATACTACAACATCCTATGGTGCACCTACAACCCTAAATACCTTGGATCTATGTTTTCACTAATTATACATCAAATGGTTTCCAAGGCATTAAACCTATAACTAGCATGCATTTTCATATACCAAATAAGACGCTAGTTAGAGTAATATACCTTTTTTGTGCTGTAGCTTGATTCCATGGAGCTTAAGAGCCTAGTGCCCCAAGTGTGACACCTCAAATGGTTCACACAACACCACCAACAACTTGGAATAACTTGAGAGAAAAGTTCTTATGCTCAAAATCGGCTAGCCCTCTCATATGAATCCATAGGGCCGATTTCTTTGACCTATGGGGTCTTTATATATTGTGGCTATTAGGGTTACACCATGTAAGTCATGTGTTTTCATATTCTTCATGCTCCATGGGTTAAAACCTCCATGGTTACTCCATGGGTTTAGCCCAACATGAAGAACTATGGATCATAAGCCCACATATATAAGAATGAATGATTTACACAATCAATCCCCATATATTTAATTAGTGTCTTTTTTATCAAAAAATTAATTCCAAATTAATTCTTGATCAATAGTAATTAAATAATATGATTTCATATTAATATATTAGAACTTATAATATATTAATAAATCATAAATATCCTTTTTCTCACAGAATTCTATCCAAATCGTTCTGATGCCATGAAACCCAAATGGACCATGCCAAATTAGGTCAAGTAAATACCAATTTTATTTATGGACTTAGACACTAACCCAACAAATTGAACATTTTAGATATCCATAGAAAGAACCAATGGTCCAATTCCCTTCCCATTTGGCACAACACATCCATTATGCTCAAACATTTAAATATCCAAGGAAATGAGTAACTTCTCAAATCCAATCGCATGTCGGTCTCAACACACCTGTTATGTTCCCGACTATCAAACACCCATGACCTATTAAATGTGTCATCATACACCAGTTAAACAAATCTAAAAACTTTCCACTTATCCTCTTCCATGGATTCTTTTTTACTCTTCTTTAGTGCACCCAGTAAACTGACACTTACATCAATTCTCATCATTTTAAATCTTGCTTGATTCCTTCCTTAACTTATGAATTAGAGCATAAGTGACAATGTTATCTTTCCCTAGGTGACATAATACCTCATAGTCAAAGTCTCTTAGAATTTCCATTTATCTTGTTGCCTCACAGTCTCTTAGAATTTCCCTGGTGTACCCCACGATGATGTACCATGTCAAATAAAACCTTATAGGTCCTGCAACTGCTACATAAATTCTTTGAACCTTGTTGGTGCTAACCAATAGGACTCTCGAGAACTCCCTTACAACTGATATACATACAATATCATGTGTTGGGTTGCAGATTTGTTTAATATTGCGTCATTGGGCTCGGTTAATTGTTCAATTATTTTGTACTCAGGTTTGGGCCTGTCCACCCGTGAGCCTGTTAGGTTTACTATATAACAATATGCTTGCATGCATATTAGGTTAACGATCTAGAATACGATTTATAGAATTCCGATAGCTTTGCAGATTTCTTTATCTTTCTAGTAAACCTTTAATCCTCTACAGTTGTAGTTCTTCATCGAGCTCTTCTGAGGATTGTTTTATAATCATTGAACACGTTTGATTCATTCTTGAGTTGTTTATTGTTTTCATGTTCTTGCTGTTTAATCTTTATTTTACCTGTTTGAGATCTAATCGATCTTCAAGATTAAGTTTTAATCTCATCATCATGTTCCCCCTATTTAGTACCTATGCCTGAATAGTTTTCCTACTACAATTTATGTTAGCATGGTTTTCGACAACTAAACCATTCCTATCATGATATCAGAACCTCATATTGCTACAAATATAAGTTTTAGAGGTGCAAACAACTGTCTATTTCAATCAAACAATAATCAAAATCCTCTCTTATTGTTACCAAATGGTCATTGTCATTCTCTATTATTTCTAGAGAAACTCTTACATTCCAATCTAGGCATTTACAAAATGTAAAGAAAGAAAAAAATGTTTGCACTCGAACTAAATATCACCCACATATGCATAGAGCTTACTGAGAAGATACTTATCATTATATCGGCTTATCCTGAGCTTCTTGGGCTGTCATAAGGAAAGCCCTGCCTTTTGTTCTTGTCGTTTCTGCCCTTTCATCTCCTGACCAATTCCTTTTCTCTACCACCATGCGTTGGTTATTGTTAACCTTATTCTGGGGACAATTTAACCTGATGTGATTTGGGGACCTGCACCCATAACACACTTTCCCTATTTTACAATCTGAAGAAATGTGTCCTATCTTCTCACACTTGTAGCAAGTTCTTTGGTTCATATTACACTCCTCCTGATGGAATCGTTTTCATATAGTACATTGTTCTTTCCTAGATTGTTGTTCATCGTTACGATGTGAACTAGAAGTCTTTCCTTTCTTTGAATCTGTATTTGAACTTTCCAACTTCCTTTTTCCTGAATTCTTACTCTCACCCTTACGATTCTTTTCCCGCTCTCGGCCTTCTGCGCCATCTACAGTCTGAAGGTACCTGGTTTATGAATTTCTTTAAATTCATAAATGGCAGTTTTTAGTCCCAAAATATACCTCTCCACCCTCCTTTCCTCCGTAGACACATAAAACTTTGCAAATCTAGCTTTCTTAATGAACTTAGTAGTGTACTCTCTTACTGTCATATTCCCTTGTTCTAACATCAAGAATTCTTCTTCCAACTGCTTGACCGCCGTTTGAGGATCATGAATTCATGGTATTAGAAGTAGACCCCTAAAGTTTGTCTGAATCTGAACCAATCTTTTAGGCGAGGATGATGAAAAAAGAGTTAGCCATTTTGTGATATTGATTTCTTTTATCATATGGAATTTGTTTATGACACTGAAGATGAAGGCAATTATGTTGAAGAAGAAGTTAGTGTTGAAAATAAAATATATTTTCCAAAGTTCGTGATTACGGAAACCAGTGAAGATAATGTCCACGACGAGTTTCTAGGTTTTACATTGTTTATAAATATGATCTTCTTCCTATGGATACTCCAGAAATCATAACTGAAGAAACTAATAAGTAGATAGGAAAGAACTTTGATCGAGATTGTTTTGTTATTTGGTACATTTATTTTCATTTTAAAGTTAGGAAGTAGTTTGTCTTTAAATGTTGTGGGTAAGAGGAATAGAGATGAAGACTCGAGGTTAGAGACGAAGGCTCAAGGACAAGACTTTTCAAGAGGGGGAGAATGATGTAGAGAATTTCTGTAACATCCAAAATTCTTGTAAGTCTCAAAACCCTAAAAGAGTATATTATTTGCAACAATGGTCCCTTAAGTACGTTGGGCGTACTTAAGTGTACGCTTAGCGTACTGCATGGATGAAGTCGCTGAGGAATCAAGGTATGTTGGGCGTCCCTTGAGTTACGCGGGGCGTACGCACCAGGGTTCCAAAACCCTAATTATCCGGACTTGAGGCATATTTAAGCAACCTTATGTTCCTTGGACTAAACCGTAGAGAGCCTCCATAGACTTAGAACGTCCATATGCTCCTAGAAACCTTGTGAGATCATTCTTGAGCCTAAAAGTGTGCATTTGTGGCCTTTTTGTGTGTATTTCAAGAAGAAGGGATGGTCAAGCAAGCTTGGATCAAGTGGGTGCTTCAAGATCCTGCATTAAAAGCATCTTGCAAAGCTTCTGGAGGTAAAATCTCACATCTTTCCTTTCTAATCTTTAGATCTAGCTAGGGTTTTGGTGGTTTGTCCCATTTATGAACTTTGGATCTCTTTTGTTGAGTCTAACCTTCCCTTTTGTTATGAATGTTAGATCTGAGGTCCTCTAGTCATTTAGGAGCATAAAAATGGAAGCTTGAAGAGAGATTTGACCTCATGCATGGGTAAAAGACTTTGTAAAGGTCTTAATGGAGTGGCTGTGTGTGTATGAGACATGCAAGGGCATAAAGTTGCCAACTTTATGCCTTAGGACACCTTTTCAGACTTAGATCTAACTTTTGGTCGTGATAGATTTGAGTATTAAGCACTTAATGGAAAAAGTGCTTAAACTGTTTGTACGCTGGGCGTAACCAGCTGTACGCGGCGTGTAGTGCCCAAACCTTCAGTACGATGCGCGTACCAGGGTGTTACGCCGGCGTACGCAACACAGTTGGTCCCTAAGCTGTTTTGGGCCTTTGGGCCTTCGGGCCTCATTTGGTTGTTGGGCTTAAATGAATTCTATGAGTTATAGGCCTTTTTACCTGTTTGGGCCATGGACTTCCTTATTGGGCTAAAGGGCTCATTAAGGATATTGGACTTGGACTTTGGGGCCTATTTGTATGAAAAGGGTAATTGGGCCTTGTGGGTAGACTTGGAAGATTGGGCCTCTATTTGGGTAATTAAGGCCCTATTATTGATTGTATTATGATTGTTGTTATTCAACTCGGGAGGCTGCGAATTATTAGGAGGACAGTATTCGTAATCATCGGACGGAGGTGAGTCTTCTCACCATACCAATGGGTTTACGGCTCGAAGGCCGACCCATTATGTATACGTGTTGTATGTGTGCTATTCATTTATGAATTGTTATGTTATGTGATGTTATGTTGGTATGGAAGACCCCGGGGGGGGGGGGGGGGGAGCCCATGGCACTGGATATAAGACCATGTGGGGTAGCCCATGGCATTCCTAGGTAAAGACCATGTGGGGTAGCCCATGACATTGGATGTAAGGTCATGTGGGGTAGCCCATGGCAGTCCTAGGTAAAGACCATGTGGGGTAGCCCATGTCATTCTTGTTGATTGTATTGCATGGTTTCTGTGGCATGTGTGTAGCTTGAATTAGCTATCAGGATATGTGTATGTGTTTGTGTGTGGTATGCTCTGGGAAACTCACTAAGCATTTCGCTTACATGTTGCTGATTTGTTTCAGGTACTTCTGAGCCCAAGGGCAAGGGCCCGACGTGATGACGTGACATGCACTTTATCTTTCTTTTTAATGTATTTGGGGCCCTCTGATGTTTTAAAAATGAAAACAAAGATGTAATGAATATTAAATTGAATACATATGTTTGGGAATCTGTGGTTTATGAGATTGTTTTGATTAACTCAAAAGTGAAAAATATTTCTTTGTAAAATTGGGTCGGTACAATTTCAAATATAATTTGAAGATTTATTCTTATTTGTTTTATTTTATTTTAAGATTTTTTTGTTAAAATTTATCTTCATTATGAATTATCTACTATTTTGATAAAATCTTTCGAATGAATATTTTTTTCATAGATTAGATGATTCTTGTTGTAATTAAGAATCATCTTACGGTTTTTAGATTATTATAAATAGGATAGTCGTGATAACATTATGTAGTTTTTGAGACTTAATAAAGTTTAAGAATATAGATTGTTCTTGTTGTTCTTTGCTACCACCGAGTTCCGTTGTTTTCGATGTGTGTTTATTCTACATCATTTTCTTTGTTTGTGCTTGTGGCTAGTTTTTACCTACCTACTCTTTTTTCCATTTACTTAACTTGTGTATTTATTTATGTTTTACTTGTTGAAATCTTCATGTGTGTCTATATATGTGTGTGGGGCATAGTTAAAATAAAAAACAGTAAATACTATGAAAACATAAAACCACTACTTTTATGTTATTATTTTCCAATGTATTTTGTATTAACAACTTTATGTAATTATTCCTATTCTAATAAATAAATAGTTTTAATCTTCTTTTGACAAGTGTCACTATAAAACAAATCCTCATTAATATTATACCATGTGTTATGTAGAAATATTAGACAAGTCATTTCAAAATTCAAATTTTACATTTTCTAATTATATGTTAAATTTGAGGTCATAATAACTTTAAAATTTTGATATATCTCTTAATTAATAATTTATTTAAAATGACTTATTTAAAATAATTGATTAGTAATTATAAATTTTTATGATAAAAGTTTAATTAATTTATAACTATGGTTTCAACGGGTTATAAACTAGTTCAATAATGAATAAATGAATCATCATATGCTTAAACTAATATTAGAATTTACTATAATTATACACATACATAAATCTTATAATAGAATAATAACAATTTAATAAATAATCAAACGTTAATATTGACATTAGAATTACTACAAACGTACATATATACAATATTTATTGCAGATTAATAACATAAACATAGTGTTTTTGTGTTTTCATACTATTTTTTTAATTTGAATTTACACACACACACACACAAACATATATATACATACATATATATATATATATATATATATATATATATATATATATATATATATGTGGTTGTCATGTGTATAATATTAGGTATAGAACGATCAAGACTTATTTCTTTTTTATTAAAAAACATAATTTTCTTTCATTGTTAACTTCTTGCTATTGCTTTTGAATTCATATTATTTTTTATTATATAATTGATCCCTAACATCTATGTATTTCGAATATATTGTTTTTATTAGACCTATAGTAGATTTCATAACATTTTTCTGACAGCTATCCTATATATACTTGAATGGTTTTTTTTAATGGGTTATGGGAAAAGTTTATTGGTTTTTTTTTATGAACACTTTCAATATTTTCAGTATTGTTTTCTATATTTAATTTTAATATGAAGACCTACAGATAATTGGTAACGTATTCTTATATACGGTTTGCGGTACAAAATTAAAATTTTAAAATTCTATAAAAAATATACAAAGCCTATCATAAGCTTAAATAGAGGATGCAAGAAAGATGATAAAGTGATTTGATTCTATTTTATTAGACTTTTTATTCGGCGACACACAACCTTATTACTCATCGCGTGGTGACGTCCTATGTGTATGGATCATTCATCGGTGGTCATGACTATCCTACATCCCATTTACCCTATTCATATGGTATTGTGGTTAGGGGTGTTCAAAACCGGATATCCGAAAAATTCGGATAGCGGATTTAGGTATCCGAATCCGCATCCGAATTTATGAATATCCAAAATTCGGATATCCAAATTTTCAATACGGATTCGAATACCTAAATCGAATATCCAAAATTCAACTTCTTTTATTATAGGCAATAACTAAACATAGGTCAACCAAAAATACAAAAAACAAAAACAAAAGAAAGGTTGTTAATCATGTTTAACAGTTGAGAAAAAGACGTTAATTACGCAAATGTCATTCTTTCAAGTAATCTTAAGAAAGTTAGTGGTAATTTTCTTTCTTTTGGATAAAGAATTTCATAAAATAGCTATCCGTATCCGAATCAGAATAACCAGAGATATCTGAATTTCGGATATTCGAAGAATTCCATAGAACAGAGGTGCGACGAAAAGTCATGGATTGCCAATTGGCAGCCGTGCAACCTAGACACCAGCTCTTTGTTGGAGAGAGAGAAAAAAAATTCTAAAATATATAAATGTTCACTTTTATCAGTGTAGAATAAAATAGCTTTCGGTGAATAAGTGACTATATACAAACAGTGCAGAACGAAGCATGTGCCCCAATCATATTTGACACACAATGTATTTTTTTTCACGTAGTCCGATTTCTATGCCTCATTCCACGTTGTTTGATTGTTCGCAAATTACAGTGAGCTTTTATCTATCCACCACTATCTGCAAACATGTGAACAAAATTTCTTGACTCTTGAGATTATTTGTTACAAAGTTTCTAAATACCAATTGTTATGCGAATAGAGTTATATTATATTTTTTTTTATTTTCTATTGATGTTTGAGATAGAATAGATTTCTAAAGTCTTGATTGTTTTTAAAATGTGCCAGATTGTTTTTAACAAACGTTTTTTTTTTCAGCCCCACCATATCTGTCCATTATACTTTTCCCTTCATTATTACATAGGGAGCTAATATTTCTATTTGGTCTTTTTATCATTCCACTTAATAAAATAAAATTGTATTTTTCCTTTTTATGCCTTTTAATTTAAAACCAAAGTCCTTGATTTTTGATTTTTGCACAGTTAATTTGGAAACCAAAGTCCTTGATTTTGGTTTCACAACGAACCCCCATTTTATTTATTTATTTTATAACAGCCGACCCTTAATTGGTTTTATTTAATTTTTTTACTTTTATTTTAACTTTAATTTTTATTATATATTATTAGAATAAAGCATATATAAATAACAAAAATATTAAAAAAACTTAAACAATAATAAAATAAAAAATCATGTAGATATTATACCAACACTGCAAGTACATAGTATTATCAAAGTATTATCAAAATCGGTTAAAGATCTTCAATTGATTATTAAATCTCATACCATACACTAATAAAAAGGAAAATTATTATTGGTGTAATCTAAGTTACTATCACAGTCACAAAGAAAATAACAGTCACATAACCCAATTTAGAATAGCATTTCTCACGATCTAATAGCGACTGTAAAGAAAAATTCACCTAATCCAAGTAAGATGTTCAACAAAAATATTCAGACGAATGCATATCACAAAATGTAATGTCCGCAACTTCGGGCAACACAAATAAAATATAATAAGCGATAAAAACAATATTTTTATAGAAGGTTATTTAGGATAAATAACCTTACCAAAGTTATAGTATATGTGACAAAGATTCCTTACATATAAAGAACGCTAAAACCCGACTTCGTATGAAGAAGTTATGTTTCTTTGAAGTTTTGCAATTAAACCGATACGACTCTACGAATCATAAAAAGTGAATTTTGGATAGGTTGCTTTTTAGCCAAAGTAATCGAAATGAAAGTCGTAGAAATCGTAAAACCGAGAGTATGCATATATAGAACGTTTAAATCTGACTTCATACGAGGTAGTTATGATTTTTAAAAGTTTCGGCTCAGCTGTATTAACACAAAAATCGAATTTTAGATACGTCGATTTTTAGCCGAAAAAATCTAAATGAGAGTCAAAGATCTCTTTAATGCCTATTCATCGATATAAAGACAGTCGAGAACATATATCAAATGAAAAAGCTATAAATTATACACGGACTTTAGCAGGCTAAGCCTACTAAAAATAAATAATAAAAATAAATTGAAAATTAGTCGACGGAATTTAAACAAAAATTGTAGATCTCGTTGATAGCTACGTGTGGATATAAAACACGTTGAAAACGTAGCTCATATGAAGAAGATACGAATTTTTGAAGATTTATACAAATTCACGCGCAAGCGTACGCACCACCAAGGTGTGTGACGCGCCTCTGACAACCCACTAATAGATGACACATGTTACGCATCTGTAGGAGCCATGTCGACCTTCTGACATTGTGTGCGGTGCAGACGACATGTGTGGTACACACTACCTTTTTTAAGCTATAAAAGGCAATCGAAGTTCAACTCATTTCTCACTCAAAATTCAGCCAAATCCTTTGAAATTTCTTCTTAACCCTGGTCCCTTTACTCTCTTGTTTCAGACTACTTAATGACGATCTGAAGCATCTGAGAGATAAAGCTTTCGTATCGAGATTATGCCTGCATAATTCTTGGTTTTTATCAAAATACTTTGTAAGTTGAGTTATACTTACTCTGCTTTAAGTGCAACTTATAATTATAGTCATAGTCGTTATTTTGAACCTATAATTAAGATTTATCAGTGATTCCAAAGTCATTATACTGATTGATCTACTTACGGGAATGATGTCTAGGCTGGTTTTAGTGAGGTGTTTAAAGTGGGATTTCCAAACAGTATACTCTCAATACCAAATGTACCCTACCTCCGATATGATCATATCTGGTTATTCCTTACTTGATAGATCTTAATCTATACATTGGGATTAGTGAGGAATCTATACTATCATTAGTCGCTAGGAATATAAGACTAAGACTAAGTGAAATGAACCTAGTTCACATCGAAGGAAAAGCTAAGTACTGAAGCGAATCCATGCCTGACTTTTTAGCCATCTACTTTATCAAGTAAGTGCATAGTTACTTTCTTCTTACACATAGATATGAAGTATGTACTCACCATGTTTCTCAACCTGACCCACTCAGCTTCTTTGTATCACAGGTAGCGGTACAAAGGTACATGAATTATAAGAGATTTAAGGAGATGTAGATTGAAATTATAAGATACTGTAAGGCCTATTTATGCTTATGTTTTGCATCAAATTTGACATCCCAAGCTTTTAAAAATGAATTCAAAAAAATGTTTCTCTAGAAATACTTTTACGGGACCAAATTCCGCATTTATAAATAAACTCTGTTTTAAATAAGCATACATAAGAAGTTTTAAAATGACCGTAAAAATGGGGATGCCATAGTTGGTATCAAAGAATTAGTTTAAGCAAACTAGGAATTTAGAAGATTTGTAGACATAAACTTACAATGCTAAGCGATGATCATGAGATGTATGTTTATTATATTTTAGGTAGTATACCTGAATTGATACAATCACTAGCTTAATTTAGGATAAGATGCATAAATTGTTGTTATGTGCTAAATTAATTATAACATGCTTTACGTTGCTTAAATTTTTATTACTTGATTTGATGAAGAGTCTATTTTCGACCTAGAAATAGGAAATTTTATGTGTTTAGGTTTCTAAATGTTTAATTGCGGTATTAGAACTGGCATATAACTTTTCAAAGTGATAAAGAGGATTACGCATCTAAACCTTCTCTATCTTAATATTCTCGTCTTGGTACACTAAACGCTTGCTTTATAGACCGACATGGTGAGAACTCGAAGTGGACTAGGAAACAATAATAGAAACCAACAACCCGAGCCCCATGTGATCGAGCGTGCACCTGGAATAGTATCAGTAGTTGAACTTGTCACGATAGCAGGAGTCCAAGTAATGATTCAGGCTATGATGGTCGAGCAAAGGGAGGAGAAGAGACAAATGTTATGTGATAATATGGATGAACCCATTGCACCTGTCATGCAATGTGAGTTGGAAAAGATCTGTCAGAGGAATGAAATTACAGTCAGTCTGTTAGCCAGGTTGAACCCCAAGTCAGAAGGAATTATCCAAATGATATGATTGAGAAAGATGGATGTAAGTATAATGATATCATGGCTGCCAAACTGCCAAGTCTACCTGGGAGCCCTATACTAGTGGAGGTTATGCACTGGATCTTCGAGATGGAGATGGTATTTGAGAGTTGCGACTATAGCAAACGACAGAGGACCGTCCTAGCCGTCAGATAATTGAAGACTAGAGTACTAAGCTGGTGGAAGTTGTTAGCTGACTCCATACCAAAGGGAGAAGCAAGAAAAATGTCTTGGGAAAACTTCCTTAAGGATTTAAAAATGCAATATTGCTCTGAGCAAGACCTTCTTGATATCAACAATGAATTCCACAACCAGAAGAAAGGAAGGCTAAGTATCAACGAGTATGTTACAGTCTTTACTAAGAAGATGAAGTTGGTTCCTTACTTAGTTCCTTCCAAACTTTCTGTTGGATTAGGTGTCTAAGCCCATAACTATATTTGGTATATACTTGAAATGATAGTAGCATAGTCCTTTTGGGTTGCCCTCAAGACTAGCAATTGGGACATGATGATTTTGGATAAAGGAGGTTAATTTATTGATTTGATTAATAAATGGAAATAAATAATTTGTTAATATATTATGAGAATAATATATTAATTTGAAATACTAATATATTTAATTAATATTTAATTGGAAATTATTTTGGAATTAAAGGAATTAATTAAAGTATAGCGACTGAATTGCAATTGTTCAATAGTTTAGCTAATGGCAATCTAGAACCCTCCATAGAGCCTTGGACGGTTTCTTAAAGGCTAAGAATTCTATAATAATCTCTATTGTATAATTAGGGAAGTAGATAATTACCTAGTTTAAGATAATCTTGGATTTGAGCTTATCTAGGGTTTCCTGAATGAAGTATAAATAGGGGTGGAACCCTATGATTTTCGGCCACTTGTTCCTAGAGTGATCCAGCCGAAATTTGCACCTCCTTCCTCCTTCTCAATCATTTTTCACAAGCTAGTTTTGGGTGTGAGCCATTAGAGGTGTGACAATTGTGACACTAGCCTCCAAGATTTTCAAGACTTGGTCCAAGATTTTTGTTACTACATAACAATAAAAGGTATGTTTCATAACCCTTGTTTGTGTATTTTTGATTATATACAAGGGATGTAGGGTTTATGCATTGTTCTTCATATTTTACGTTCAATTAGAAAAAATGTAGACCTAATTTAGGGTTGGATGCACACATAGGATTGTTTGTAATGCTCAAAACCCATCAGTGGTATCAGAGCTTAGGTTTAGTTTTCTAATTAATTGATACTAATACAAAATTGAACAACGAGGATCAACAGAATCGTCATTATGTTTCGACACCACGGCGTGGTGCCTCGCGATTTTGCTTTACGACGACGTAGTAAGATGTCAGATACAAAAATTTTGGTTTTTGATTTATTATGAATTGATTAGGATAATTACTTTTAGTAATATTGTTTAATTGAATAAATCTGTATATTTTTGAAATTGTAATTTGATATCCTTATCTAAATTTCATAATTGGTTTTAGTTTTCAATTTAATTAATTGAATATTAATTTTGAAATTTTAAAATATAAACTTAGTATTTTTGGAAAGTTTTAAAATACAACCTTATATTATATGTAACATTAAAAAGTCTAATATTACAATATATATATAAGACAAGTCAGTCTAACAGCTAGTATGCCTCATGATGGATTAGGTGTCTAAGACCATAACTATAATTCGTATGAACTTGATTTGATGGTAGCATGGTCCTTTTGCGTTGCCTTCACTTTAGCAATTAACAGGATGACTTATGGAGAAAGAGGTTAATAAATGATTTATTAATATATTATGAGAATACTATATTAATTAGAAATCATATTATTTAATTAATTTTTGATCAAAAATTAATTTGTAATTAATTTTGGGATTAAAGGAACTGATTAAAATAACGGGGGCTATTTTGTTAATCATAGATAGTTGCAAAACTGGGCTATTGGACTCCTTGGAATGGAGTGGACGAAATCTATAGGGAGACCCTATAGAATTCGTCCAAGGCTTCCTAGTGGGAGGTCCATGGGCTGCTTAAGCCCTAAGCAGGAAATTAGGGTTTCCTCCAGAAACCCTAGCAACCCACCAGCTATTTAAAGACCCCATGTCTTGTGATTTTCGGCCAATGCTGCCTTGTAGAAACCCTAGCCGAAGTTCTAAGAGCTTTATCCTATCTTCTTCTCATCCTCTTGCTACAAGAGTTTGTGAGCCATTAGAGGTGCAGCATTTGGGGAACTAAAGCTTTCAAGACTCACGATCAATCAAGGAATTCTTGTTATTGCTATATAACAAGCAAGGTAATATTCTCAACCTTTTTATGTCTGGATTTTGAATTATATATGCTAGATCTACAGTTGTTGCTTTGGAATTTCTTTTGCATGTTCAACTAGTGAAAAACTTAGATCCAAAGCAATTAGGGTTGCATCGACACATAGGATGTTGTTGTGCTCAAAACTCATCAGTGGTATGAGAGCCTAGGTTGTTTTTTAATTGTATTTGATGCTATTCTGATCTGTCCAAAGCAGAAGCAATGCAGATTCACAATCTGTCTGTTGCACTCGACGAGTTCTATGAGGAACTCGACGAGTTCATTGCCTGACTCGATGAGTTGATTCGTCAGATGCCCGATTTTTCTATTTTCCGATCTTGTTTGGATTAGGATAATTACCATAATTCGTTTTTAATGCCTTCAATTGAATTTTTTGAATGGTAATTTGTTTTCCTTATCCAATAAGATTGATTTGGTCAAATTTTATGATAATTACAAAACTATTTTATTAATTTAATTATTTAAAATTTGATCTAGTAATTTTGAAAAGTTTCAAATTACACCCTTTAGTTTTGGATTTTAAAATTTAATTAAAAGTTTAATTTTGAAATCTTAAATTCTAGAACCCTAGTATTTTAAAAGTTTAAAAGTATAATATATATATATATATATATATATATATATATATATATATATATATATATGCGCGTATGTGTGTATGTGTGTGTATAAGAAAAAGGTCAGTCTTACCGTTAGTAGGCCTCATTCACGAAGCCGATCTAAAAGGGGGTATAAGGAAACCGCATATAAAATGGTGGTTGAATAGGTGCCCACTCTCACCCACCACTTCCTTGATTGGTGGAGGGTCATTAGTCGAACAGATAGGATAGGACATTAAACCCTCATTAATAAGTATAATGAAAAATATAAATTAAATAAATGTTTTGTTTAATTCCCAATCTTAATTACTTTATGAAAATATGAATTTGATGCTAATCCATGAAATTGCACATTGCACTTTGCCAAGTCATCAGTGAAGCGTGCGTGGTTAACCGACACACTAACGTGGACTAACAAAGAGTGGTAATGTGTAGTTTGTAAATTGTCATTGATCAATGGAGTGTGTATGGTTAACCGACACATTGATTTGGTGATAAATGACATCGAGAGTACCAAGCTAATTTACATGGTTATTTACACGTTGTTTGTGATCCTTGGTATCCCAGTCATAAACTTGAAGGGCATAATTGAGATTAAACATGTCATTGACTAGTTCAATGAATCTCAAAATATCTAGGAATTTCATTTCATTTAAAACCTAATTCACTTAAAATTTTCATTTTCGTGGTGTAATTGGTAATTTATCATTTACCTACCCTCAAGTAATTTACAATTGGATTACAAAATCCATCTTCCGAATTGTGAATTATTGTGTTGGGTCCTAGCCTTAATATTTTATTTGGGTGTTATATTAAGGATTCCTTATCAAATCAAAATTTGTCTTTCTTCTTTTGTAGATGTGAACATCAAACAACGCTTCTGGCTCCTCCAACAACAACAAATCTGCTAAATCTTTTTCGCTCTTGAAAATTTGCACAAGGGTCACATTCGATGGTTCCAATTTCGATGATTGGATCTGTAACATCCGAAAGGCCTTGCGTTACAAGGATAAGGAATATATCCTCGACAAGCAGTTGAACGAGATAGACAAAACTAAAGCTACTCCAAAAGAAATGGTTGAGTACAGGGCCAATGCAAGGATGCTACCAAGGTGTCATATATTATGGTGGCAACTATGACTTCTGAGCTACAGTGGTTCTATGAGGACTATTGGCCTTACAAGATGTTCCAAGACTTGATGGAGAAGTACCATCAAAGTGCGCGTCAAGAAAGGTATGAAATAGTCAGGTCACTCATTACCACGAAGATGAAGGATGGAGAGTCCTCCACGAGCCTCCTGCAACACATGTAGAGATATGTAGATCGTTTGCTCAAGCTGGATGTAAACTTCGATGAGGAGCTGGCTATGGACATAGTCCTACACTCATTGCCTCCTTGCTATGACCAGTTCAAGATGATTTATCATTTGAGCAAAGAGGAAGTTACATTAAGTAAACTTCAAGGCTTGTTGAGAACTATTTAAAGTGGATTGAAAGGAAAAGGTGTTGAATCCATTCTTGCTGCTGCTCCAGTCCTGGCTATTGGACAAGGAAAGGGGAAAAGAGGAAAGCTCCCTCTAAGAAAAGTTGGAAGGGAAAGTCTCATGATGGGTCTTCTTCTAGTGGACCCAAAGCAAAATCCGATTCTGCTCCCCCTGCCTCAGATCCAAAAGATGCAATGTGTTTCTACTGCCAAGACAAGGGGCATTGGAAGAGAAGCTGCCCTAAGTACCTGCAAGACATCAAGGATGGCAAAATCAAGCCTTCCCCGATAGGTATTTACAATATTTTGTCTAAAAATTCATCGCATTCTGATTCTTGGGTCCTTGATACAGGATGTGGTTTTCACATTTGCTCTGACTTGCAGTGACTAAGAGTAAGTAGGAATGTGGAGCTTAGGAATATGAACCTGAGAATGGGCAATAGGAGATCGTCACCTGTTACCAAGATAAGTGTTTATTCTTTAAAGCTTAGTAGTAGATTATGATTAGACTTGAATAATTATTGCTACTCGTCAGAAATCACGAGGAATATTATTTCTTTTAATGGTTTGTACAGACAAGGGTTTAGATATTCATTTAATAATGAAATTGGTTCTATTAATGCTTATTATAATGGTATATATTATTTTTCAGCATTGCCTTGTGATGGTGTATATGAAACTGTGATGGTTGTAGACAATTTAGGAAATAGTGTGTTGCACATTGATTCATCTAATGGTTTAGATAAGGCATGATTGTGGCATTGTTGTCTTACACATGTCAACAAGAAGTGAATTGCCCAACTCCAAAAGGATGGAGTGTTGGAATAATTTGACCTTAGATCGTATGATACATGTGAATATTGTTTGCTTGGAAAGATGACTAAATCACCTTTCACTGGTTCATATGAAATAAGTGAGGGATTGTTGGATCTCATACATACCAATGTGTGTGGGCCCTTAAGATCCACCACAAGGGATGTGAATCGATTTTATGTGACTTTTACCGATGATTATAGCAGATATGGATATATCTACTTAATCAAGCATAAGTCTGAAACCTTTGAAAATTTCAAAGAGTTCAAACATGAATTCAAGAATCAACTGGGCAAGAAGATCAAGATGCTCAGATCCAATAGGGTTGGTGAGTATCTTAGTATCTAGTTCGACGACTACCTCAAGGAATGCGGAATTGTTTCACAATTGACACCTCCTAGGACACCACATCTTAATGGTGTGGATGAGAGGTGTAATAAAACCTTGTTGGACATGGTTCGTTCCATGATGAGTCGAGCTTCGCTTCCGATATCATTCTTGGGGTATGCCTTAGAGACCTTCACCCTTATTCTTAATCTAGTCCCCACAAAAAAGGTTGCCAAATATGAACCTCGAAGTGAATGGTGTATTTTCATCGGCTACCCACAGAAGTCCTTTGGATACTTGTTCTACAGACCTAGTGACAACGTGGTCTTCGTAGCACGAATGGGAGTTTTTTTGCAAGAGGGAACTCATATGCAAAGAGGACAGTGGGAGTATAATTGATCTTCAAGAAATTCAAGAGTCAAGCGATGAAGGAACCTCTAACACTAGCACTTAACCCAAGGAAGAAATTCATGTTGAACCAAATGATGAATCGTTACCTCTTAGACATTCTAGTAGGGTTAGCGTTCCGCCTGTGTTGTATTGTTTCCATATAACTGCAGAAGGTGATACGTTTATCAGTGATAGTACACTGATAAATTTGGATGAACCTGCTAACTACAAGGAAGCCATGGCGGGACCTAAGTCTGCCAAATGGAAAGAGGCAATGGACAGCAAGATCCAGTCCATGTATGAAAATCAAGTTTGGAACTTGGTTGAAAAATGTACCAGGTCGCTAGATAGTTGGGTGCAAATGGATATTCAAGAAAAATACCGACATGGATGGAAAGGTGAACACGTTCAATTTACGACTGGTTTCGAAGGGCTTTACTCAAACCTCGGGGGTTGAATATGATGATACCTTCTCACCATTGGCCAAGATCAAGTCTATTAGGGTTATGTTAGCCATAGTTGCATTTCATGATTATGAAATGTGGCAGATGGATGTCAAAACTACTTTCCTTAATGGGAAGCTGGCTGAAGATGTTTACATGTGTCAGACAGAAGGTTTTGTGGATGCTAAATACCCCAAAAGAGTGTCTAATCTAGAGAAATCAATCTATGGATTGAAACAAGCTTCTCGTTGTTGGAATCTTTACTTTGATGAGAAGGTCAAAGAGTTTGGCTTCTCTAGGAATGCAGATGAGTCCTGTGTATATGTCAAAGCCAGTAGGAGTATAGTTAGTTTTCTAGTACTGTATGTTGATGACATACTGCTCATAGGAAACACCGTTCCAACTTTACAGGAAGTTAAGTCCTTGCTTGGAAAGTGTTTCTCTATGAAGGATCTAGGAGAGGCTGCATATATTATGTGAATAAGGATTTTGAGAAATAAGAGTAGAAGACTAATTGGAATTAGTCAAAGTACTTACTTGGATAAAGTATTAATGCATTTTAGCATGGAGAATTCCAAGAAATGAGAGTTGCCTATCTAGAGCAATACCAAGCTGAGTAAGACTTAGAGTCCGATTAATGATGCCGAGATGGCAGAAGTGAGTCGAGTTCCATATGCTTCCGCCGTTGGATCGATCATGTATACTATGAGATGTACTCGCCCTAATGTGGGTTTTCCTTTGAGATGGTCAGCCGATATCAAGGGAACCTGGGTAAAGCTCACTGGATAGTAGTAAAGAGCATTCTTAATTTTCTAAGAAGGAAAAAGGACTAGGTCCTTGTTCTTGGTGGCAGTGATGACTTGAGAGTCACTGGTTATAGTGACGCTATTTTTCAAACAGACCAAGACAACTTCCGTTCTCAGTCTGGTTGGGTGTTTACACTCAAGGAAGGAGCAGTGACTTGGAAAATTTCCAGCCATGAGACTGTGGTTGATTCAACGTGTGAGTCAGAGTATATAGCCGCGAGTGAAGCATTAAAGGAGGCTATATGGTTGAAGAAATTCATTGGAGACCCTAGAGTTGTACCAGCCATAAAGAAGCCCACGAAGATTTTCTATGACAATGAAGGAGCGGTTGCCTTAACCAAGGAACCAAGGGATAATGGAAGATCCATACATATCGACAGAAAATACCACTTCATCAAACATCGGGTAGAAGAACGACTTCTCGTCATCAAGAGGGTATCGCCATAAGAGAATCCTGCATATCCCATCATATAGGGTCTAAGTAGGGTTAAGCATGTTCAACATGTGAGGAGCATTGGTCTGAAGGACGATATTAGTTTTAGTGATTAGATAGATATTTTAGAATCTTGTAATAGATAAATGTAATTGACATTTTGTGATTATATAATGAAGATTTATATATTAATATTGTTTACTATTTTTTGTCAATTGTTTATTTTGTGTTTCAAATTTGCATGTTTTACTTCCATAATAATTAGATTATTCAAATTATCCAAGGTCGATCATACTTTGGAAGTAAGCAGTGAAATAAGACTGTCATGAATTGGCTTGCAGATTGTCTAAGTGTTTAGACATAGCAATGGTTTGCTACAACGTTCATGAATACTCCTGAAATGGGGATTTGAGTATTGGATTACACCGACGCTTATTTGAATCACTTCATGGAATTCATCATGAGTAATTGTGAGACGATAATATCATATATTCTTTAAACCAAGATATATGAGTTGTTGTTTACGAGTTGGTTATGCATTGATAATGCATAAACGCATCAGTAAGTTGATTTTATAAAACACATTATTATGTATGAGTTGACAAGTAAATAGTAGAAGCATATATGTCAAAGTTTATCTGTTCCTTTTATCTCAAGGGGTAAAAGTGATATATTGGTCCCCTCGATGATTTTGTGTTGACTTATGTGCCAGACCCGATCAGGACTAAATTGATGTGTTCAATTAAGTTCCTTGTCATACAAATCAGAAATCGAGAAAAAAACTGTTGGTCAATGAGAATGATTATGTTCCATGTCTTTTACCACATGATATATTATAGATAGGAGGATTATATGATCCCTTATTGTAAAGACACTACTGACTAGGTCAGAGTTTGACAACGGCTTTTGAGAGCTACGATTGCTAATCTAATTTTGAAGTCATACTTACAATTATAGTTATTATACTTATCCAATTGGGAGACTATTGGATTACGTGTCTAAGCCCATAAATATAATTGATATAAACTTGATTTGATAGTAGCATGGTCCTTTTGGGTTGCCTTCACTTTAGCAACTTGACAGGATGACTTATAGAGAGAGGGGTTAATAAATGATTTACTAATATATTATGAGAATAATATATTAATTAGAAATCATATTATCTAATTAGTATTTGATCATAAATTAATTTTGGTATTAAAGGAACTGATTAAAAGAACAGAGACTGTTTTGCAAATCATTGATAGTTGCGAAACTGGGCTGTTGGACTCCAGAATGGAGTAGATAGAATCTATAGGGAGACCCTATAGGATTCGTCCAAAGCTTCCTAGTGGGAGATCCATGGGTTTCTTAAACCCTAAGCAGGAAATTAGGGTTTCCTCTAGAAACCCTAGCAACCCCCCCCCCCCCCCCCCCCCGGTATTTAAAGACCCCATGTCTTATGATCTTCGGCCAATGCTTCCTTGGAGAAACCCTAGCCGAAATTCTAAGAGCTATCTCGTCTCTCCTTCTCATCCTCTTGCTACAAGTTTTTGTGAGCCATTAGAGGTGCAACATTTGGGGCACTAAAAATTTCAAGAGTCACGGTCAATCAAGGAATTCTTGTTATTCCAAAGATTTTATGTTCAATGATAGAGTAGGTTACGAATGTGGAGATAAGGTAAATATGTCATGGAATTACCCAAAGAAAAACGATGCAACAATGTTGAATGCGCCGCCAAGGCCAAAGGCAAGAGCATTGCAGATGATCCATGATAGAGTAGATGATGATGCAAGAGATCAAGAATAAGAAGCTACCTACCCGAAGTTCAAGATATAAAGCAGTCATATATGTAGTATTATGTGATGTAGCATGATGAAAGAGGCATAGTCTATGATGAACTTGAACAACCATGTAACTATTTTCATGTGGTGACTTGGAGGATTGTGAGATAATATTTGGGACAAGTATGAGTACATATCAAAGATAGTAGAGGCCCATACTACCGGAAGCATAGGGTTCGCACTTGAATCAGGGAAAGTCAAAAGGTTACTAAGACACTAGTAGTTGATCTATTATGTTCATTTTTTTCATTACCTTTGTTTCGGTAATGACTAAAAAGATGAATGCTATTCTGAACATAGTGGTCATATCGAATCGAGTCCAACTAAGATAAATCTACAAAGTAAGCTTGATATAGGTGATGGGTTTTATGCAAAACAAATAGAAAACCTATGTGTGCATGCAACCCTAAGTTTGATCTCTGTTTTCTCTAATTGAACATACAACTTTGAACATCAAATAAGAACCACAAGGATATCTAGGTAGTTTCGAAAATTAGAAACAAAGAAATCAAAACATACCTTTTGATCCTTTGGAAGCAAGCACCACAATAATCGTGCCTCTAGTGGTTCACACCCAAGCTAGCAAGAAGGACGAGGAGGAAAGAGGAGGGAGGAGAATTCACGGCATATGCTCTCTAGGGTTTGAGGTGACAAATTTGAGAGGGTTTAAGGCCCTTTATATAGGTGAGCTAGCTTAGAGCCAAAGTTAGAGTTTAAGGAGGAAACCCTAATCCCTTTGCTTAGTGACCAAGCAATCCATGAACCTCTATCCAAGAGCCCTTGGACAAAAACTCTAGGCCCTTCCGATAAGTTTTCTTCCAACCTCTTTCTAGGAGGTTCTAGATCCCATTTCCTTAACTATCAATATATTGCCAAATAGCCCCTACACTTCTAATTAATATAATTAATCCCAAAATTTATTCTAATTAATTTATTATCAACTATTAATTAAATAATATGATTTCTAATTAATACATAATTTTCAAAATATATTAATAAATCAATTTTATCAATTTATAAATCAAATAATAAATTACCCTATCTCTCCAAAAATCATCATGTCCAATTGCTAGGTTTGAGGGCAACCCAATAGGACCGTGCTACTATAATTTCAAGTTTATACCAATTATAGTTATGGGCTTAGAAACCTAATCCAAAAGTATCCCACTTGGATAAGTCTGATAACTATAACTGCTAGTACAATTTCTAAACCGACCAACAAATTGTAGCTTCCAAAAGTTGCTGTCGAACACCGACCCACTCATATATGTGTCCTATGATACGTGATTATATAATCCTCCGTTCTGCAAGATATCATTCAGATATGAGACATGGTACATAATCAATCTCAGTGTCTATTATTTTGTTTCCTAATTTCTTATTTGTAATGAAAAAGAACTACTAATCGAACACATCAATTTAGTCCTGGTCGGGCCTGACACTATGAGTCAACACCAAATCTTCGAGGGGCCCAAAGATATCGCTTTTCCCCTAAGAGTAAAAAGGAACATATATACTTTGAATTATATTCTTGTACTATCTACTCACAAAATCACACACAATAATACATTTTATAACATCAAGTTACTGATGCGTTTACGTATTATCAATGCACAACTGATTTGTAAGCCACAACTCATATATATTCGTTTAAAGATCATAAGATATTAACATCTAATAATTACTCGTGATAAATTCCATGAAGTAGTTCTTTGAGAGTTGGTTAATCTAATACTTAAATCTCCATTTCAATGTACTCATGAATATTACGACAATATTATTGTTATGTTTAAACCCTTTAGACAATCTACAATGTAATTTATGACAGTCTTAATTCACTACTTACTTCCAAAAGTATGATAGACTGTGGAGTTTGAATAATCAAATTATTCAGTAAGTAAAATGTGCAAAAATGAAACACAATAATAAACAATTGGCAAAAGGTAGTAAACAAACTCATAAATAATTCTCTATTATTTAACAACTAAAACTCCGTTACATTTACTTTGTTACAAGTTTCAATTAACTATCTAACTACTAAAGCTAATATCATGTCTCAGACCAATGCTCCTTGCATGCTGAACATGCATGACCCTACTCAGACCCTTTACGAGGGGATCTGCAGGATTCTCTTCAGAAGACATCCTCTTTATAACGAGCTGACCTTCTTCTACTCTATGTCTGATGAAATTGTATTTTTTGTCCATATGTCTTCATCTGTCATGATCTATTGGTTCCTTTGTTAAGGCAACCACCCCTTCATTATCACATAAAATCTATATTGGCTCCTTAATGGTTAGAACAACTCCAAATTCTCCGAAGAAGTTCTTCAACCAAATCGCATCCTTTGATGCTTCACTCGCTGCTATGTACTCTAATTCACAAGTAGAATCAACCACTATATCCTGTTTAGAACTTTCCCAGGTTACCGCTCCTCTGTTAAGGGTAAACACCAATGTAGATTGAGAACAAAAGTTGTCTTTGTCTATTTGAAAGCTGGCATCACAATACCCAGTTACTCTCAACGTATCACTACCACCAAGTAAAAGTACCCAGTCCTTAGTTCTTCGCAGATACTTGAGAATATTCTTAACTGCTATCTAGTGAGCTCTACCTGGATTTCCCTGATAATGACTGACCATGCTCAAAGAAAAATTCACATCAGGGTAAGTACATATCATTGCATACATGATAGATCCAACAACGGAAGCATATGGAACTCTACTCATTTCTGCTATCTCTGCATCGGTACTCGGGCTCCGAATCTTACTCAATTTAGTATTACTTTGTATGGGCAACTCTCATTTCTTGGAATTTTTGCTAATAAAACAATTTAGTACTTATTCCAAGTATGTACTTTAACTAAGTCTAATTAGCCTTTTACTCCTACCTCTCAGAATCCTTATCTCCAGAATACAGGCAGCCTCTCCCAAATCCTTCATGGCGAAACACTTTCCAACCCAAGATTTAACCTCTTGCAAAGTTGGAATGTCGCTGCCTATATAAAGTAAGTCATCAACATACAATACAAGGAAGGTGACTATACTCCTACTAGCTTTGGCATATACACAAGACTTATTTTCACTTCTAGAGAAACCAAACTCTTTGACCGTCTCATTAAAGCAAAGATTCCATCTGCGAGAAGCTTGTTTTAATCCATAGATTGATTTCTCAAGCTTACACACACTATTCAGATACTTTTGTAACACCCTGTCCCGAATCATTCCCATTTAGGTGTCGGTGACGTAATTTAGATGAGCTGGGTGTTTGGTTTGTGTTTTAGAGCCAAGGGGTATTTCAGTAAAGTGTCAGTTCAGGATTTTATGGAATTTGGATTTTTATATGGGAATTTTTTAGTCGATCATTATACGATTAAAGTGTAGAGGTTCTCGTTATCATTTCGTGCATATAAGGATCGTCAGAATCAGATTTAGAATGAAGAAGTTATGGGCTTCGGAAGAATTTAGCGTTTTAGGAAAAACCCTAGTATGCAAGGCATGCATGGGGAGTACACAGGGAGTACTCGTGTGTGACATCCCCAAAATCTCGGCCAGAAAAGACCGATTTTCATTTATGCTTTTAAAATAATTTCAGAGTAAATCCTTTTGATTTGAAAGAGTTGCGGAATTTGTTCCCAAAAACAAAACATGATAAAACAATGTTTACCAAAACATTTCATAAAAGAAATGTATTTTCATTATATAATCAAAACTCGGGGTGTCATGTTCCGATACAGACCATAAAGCATAAACGATAACATTACAAGTCATTCAACAAATATATACATATACAAACTTGTAAACAGAACAACATGATGGTTCGTCCATCTTATGCCCTTGCGCCACTTTCTGTAATACAAATAAAACTGAGTGGGTCAGGCTTGGGAGCCTGGTGAGCATATAGGGTTTTCAACCCACAATAAATAATTATATTTAATTTCCACCAACAACCAATAACCCAATTACCCATTCCCGTTATTCTCACTTTATGTCCCTAAGACAACTAACATAAGGGACCTAGTCAAAGAATATTTCATCGGGGCGACAACACATGCTTCGGGGGTTCCTCAGCAATATAAGTCAAATAAGGCAACCATGAGGGGGATGGAGTACAACGAATGAACACCCAAGTTCATTAACACCTACATGTGGTGAACCTGCTAATGTTTCCACAAGACTGTCTAGAAAAGTCCGTGGTTGTCATCTAAACTCCGTTAGATGACTAAATCAAACAACAACGAGGCCTCTCATCTGTTTATTACACACCAACTATCTACCCATGTTCTACCCAACATATTAGTAGATAAAATATACATTTTTATACATGGATAAAAACCTGTATAGCATGCTTTGATCAATACATATTTCACATAACAGATGAGGCACACACACATAACACGTATTTCATAGAAAACAAATCAGATCCATGAGATAGAAGAGAGTGAATATACAATCACACATATAACACAAAATATACACATAACACGTATTTCGTATAAAATACTTCATAATTATGCGTTAGAAGAAAGTAACCACACACTCACACCTATAAACAACAATACACTTAATACACTCGAACCATCCTTGTATTATTATTGTGTTTATGAAAGGTAGTATACACTCACTTGATCAGAAGATGATCAGACAGCACTACGGCTTACAGAAGTAGTAATCCTCAGCAGATCTGGAAGATCTCTACAAAAATCAAACTTCTCGCGGGCAGAGCTTCGGCTCGGGAATCGCACTTCTCGGGATCTTCAGGATCTCGGGACTTGCTTCGGGGCTCGAGAATATTACTGGGGCTTCGGGGTACTTCTGGCATGCAAATCGAGGTAAAACGGGAGAGAGAAGAGAGAAAAATAGAAAATGAGCCGGCTCCCCTCGCATCCTATTTATAGGAGGCTGGAGCCTCGGAGTACGCGGGGCGTACTGCTCCGAAATCGTCACTGCTTACGTATCCGAAGTGCTCGAGTGCGAGTGTCGACATTCCTCGGTGTACGCGGGGCGTACTTCGGATAAGTCCGATGACTCGTCTTCGGATAATACCGGGATTTAATAATTAAATTTAATTATTAATTATTTAATAAACTTCGAAAATTCATATCTTCTTCATACGAACTCCGTTTTCGACGTTCTTTATATCCACGCGAAGGTGAGACTAGGCTCTACAACTTTCGTTTAGACTCCGTCGGCTAATTTTAACTTTACTTTTATTATTTATTTTTAATAGGCCGGGACAGAAAAACTTCGTTATAAATTCATAACTTCTTCGTTTGACGTCCGCTCTCGCCTAACCTTTCATCGCTTCGATACCAACAATGAGATCTTCGACTCTCGTTTAGATTGCTTCAGCTAAAAACCGCTCGATCTCAAATCGAGTATTTCAGGTTGCATACCGCTAAGCCGAAACTTCGATAAATCATAACTTCCTCATACGAAGTCAGATTTGGGCGTTCTATATATATATTCGAAAACCTCGTTTCAACTACTACAACATTAACCAAAGATATCAAGTTTATTTTACACTTAAATTTTGACGCTTATTTTTATTCTTAATTAATCAAACCACATAATTAAGCAATTAAGCACAAAACACATAATACTCAAATAATACAATCTTATTATTTCAAAACGGGTTACAAAGGTTAACCTAGACTATTACATTGCTAAAAATGGCAAGCCCGGAAACACAGGCGTTACAATTCTCTCCAGCTTAGAATGATTCCGTCCCCGGAATCACACATCAACAAACAAATGCGGATAGCGACTCAACATGTCACTCTCCGTCCCCCCGGTGAGATTCGGCCCATTCGTGTGTTTCCATCGGACAAGCACTAACCCAACCATTTTGCGTCGCAACTTCTTAGTCTTCCGGTCAACAATTGTCTCTGGTTCTTCAATCAACCTTTTGTTCTCATCAATTATCAATTCAGAAATTGGAATTATATCGGGAACTTCTCCCGTGAACTTCCTCAAATAATACATATGAAAAGTGTTGTGAATTCCATTGAGTTCCTCTGGTAGTTCAAGCTTGTAAGCTTGGTTCCCAATCCTCTGAAGTACTTTAAACGGTCCAATAAACTTTGGACTCAACTTTCCCCTTTTACCAAATCTTATAAGTCCCTTCCACAGCGAGACTTTAAGAAAAACCGAATCTCCAACTTCAAAAGTCATCGGTCTTCGCTTCTTGTCAACATAGCTCTTTTGACGATCCTGAGCTGCTAACATTCTTTCCCTAATTATTTTCAACTTTTCAGCAGTTTGATGAACCATCTCCGGTCCCATAAACTGCTTTTCCCCAGCCTCAAGCCAACAAGACGGCGTACGACACTTCTGTCCGTACAAAGCTTGATAAGGTGCCATCTTAATGCTCGAGTGGAAACTATTATTGTAGGAAAATTCTACCAATGGTAAATGTTCATCCCAATTACCTAGGAATTCCAAGGTACATGCTATTAGCATATCTTCAAGTGTTTGTATTGTTCTTTCACTCTGACCATCAGTCTGCGGATGGTAAGCTGTACTTAAACATAACTTGGTATCCATTTCCTCTTGTAGACTTTTCCAAAACCTCGAGGTGAAACGGCTATCACGATCCGACACAATCGTTAACGGAACACCGTGAAACCTCACAATTTCCTTCACGTAAGAATTCACAAGCTTCTCCATAGACCATTTCTCCTTGGCTGCTAGGAAATGCGCACTCTTAGTGAATCGATCAACGACCACCCAAATCATGTCGTGACCATTCTTTGTTCTCGGCAGTTTAGTGACAAAATCCATAGAAATGTCTTCCCACTTACCTATAGGCACAGGCAATGGTTCTAAACTCCCGTACGGTTTCTGATGTTGTGTCTTTACTCTCGCACAAGTCACACGCTCAGCCACATACTTTGCAACATCAAGCTTCATCGCCGGCCACCAGTAGTAGGGTTTTAGGTCCCTATACATTTTAGTGCTACCGGGATGAATCGAGTACATGGTTTTGTGAGCTTCTTCCATCAGAAGATCTCTGACTCCTCCTATCTTAGGTATCCAAATCCGATCTTGGAACACCTTCAGTCCATGACTGTTTACACCGAACACCAACGTTTTGCCCAAACGTTCCTCCTTTCGGTCATTCTTCTCAGAAGCTTCGCTTTGCGCTTTCTTTATACTTTCCATAATGGTCGAGACAACTTCAATTCTCAACGCTCTTGGCCTTTTCCTTTCAAGATTGACTTTCCGACTGAGAGCATCAGCAACAACATTAGCTTTACCGGGGTGGTAAAGTATCTCGCAGTCGTAGTCTTTAAGTAACTCTAGCCAGCGTCGTTGCCTCATATTCAATTCTTTCTTATTAAAGAGATATTGGAGACTCTTATGATCAGTAAAAAGTTTGCACTTCGTGCCATAGAGGTAATGCCTCCATATTTTCAGAGCGAAAACTACTGCTGCCAACTCCAAATCATGAGTCGGGTAATTCTTTTCATGCTCCTTAAGTTGTCGAGACGCATATGCTATCACCTTTTCTCTTTGGGTCAAAACAAAACCCAATCCAACCCCAGACGCATCGCTATAAACAGCGAAGTCTTCAACTCCATCGGGTAAAGAAAGTATCGGTGCCTCGCATAGCTTCTTCTTTAGCTTCTCGAATGCTTCTTTATGCTTATCACTGCAAGCATAAGTAGCTCCTTTGTGGGTCAAAGCTGTTAATGGAGTAGCAATCGAAGAAAAGCCTTGGATAAAGCTTCGGTAATATCCGGCTAATCCTAAAAAGCTTCGGATCTCCGTGGGACTTTTCGGTTGTTCCCACTTCATCACAGCTTCGATCTTCGCTGGATCAACCATTATCCCTTCTTGGTTGACCACGTGACTCAAGAATTGGACTTCACGAATCCAAAAATTACATTTGGAGAACTTCGCATACAACTTCTCCTTCTTCAAAACTTCCAACACTTCTCGCAAGTGTCTGCCATGCTCCTCCTGGCTTTTTGAGTAAATCAGAATGTCGTCTATGAACACTATCACGGATTTATCAAGGAAAGGATTACAAACCCTATTCATTAAATCCATGAATGCTGCCGAAGCATTGGGTAGTCCAAACAACATAACCAAGAACTCGTAGTGTCCATATCTAGTTCTGAATGCAGTCTTCTCGATATCTTGCTCTCTTACTTTTAGCTGATGATATCCTGACCTAAGATCGATCTTCGAGAAATAGCTCGAACCTTGCAATTGATCAAACAGGTCATCAATCCTTGGCAACGGATATCTATTCTTTATTGTTGCCTTGTTCAGCTCTCTGTAATCGATGCACATTCTCATACTTCCATCTTTCTTCTTCACGAATAACACCGGAGCTCCCCAGGGTGATGAACTAGGTCTAATGAAACCTTTGTCCAATAACTCCTGAAGTTGCATCATTAGCTCCTTCATCTCCGTCGGTGCTAATCGGTAAGGTGCTTTTGCTATTGGCGTGGTTCCTGGTAACAAGTCAATTCTGAACTCCACTTATCTATCAGGCGGTAATCCAGGAAGATCTTCGGGAAATACTTCCGGATACTCACACACCACTGGAATACTCTGCATCACCTTCTTTTCTTTCTTAGCATCGATCACGAATGCTAAATATGATGTACATCCCTTGGTCAAACACTTTCTGGCTTTCATTAGGGAAATTATCCCAGAATTTACTCGCCGTTTGTCCCCGTACACCATAAATGAATCCTTCCCAGGCGGGTTTACTTTAACTATCTTCTTCTTGCATAATATTTCAGCATCATTGGCGCTAAGCCAATCCATTCCCAGAACGATGTCGAAACCATTAAGTTCGATAGGCAATAATTCCTCGTGAAACTTATTCCCATTAAGGTCGATTAAGACGTCTTTCATACGATGGCTAACAGGTACAAATTTTCCACTAGCAACTTCGACTAATAAAGCATTATCTAGTCTATTAACAGGCAAAGCTAGTTTTCTACCAAACTCATGCGAAATAAAGGAGTAATTGGCTCCAGAATCAAACAAAATTTGAGCAGGTAATTCGTTTACGAGAAAGGTACCTGAAGCGACATCAGCTTCATCTTTCGCGGCCTCAAGTGTCATCTGGAAGGCTCTCGCCTTTGGCTTTGGTGGAATGTTGGGCTTAGCTACCTCCTTCTTCTTCGGACAGTCTTTCAAAATGTGCCCCTCTTCATTGCAACCAAAACACATCCTTTTGTTGTTCGGACACTCATTGGCAAAATGTCCAACCTTTCCACACTTGTAGCAGGTTACATCCTCGCTACATTTCCCAAAGTGTTTTTTCTTACACTTATCACACCACTTCGCTTCGCCTCCCTTTCCTCCAAACTTTTTCTAATCAGATTTCGAAAATTTGCGCTTCTTACCGGAACCAGATGTTCCCTCAAACTTTCTCTTCTCACCAACCTCAACCTTGTCGGTGGTTCTCCCCTTAATCATGTTCTCAACAGACTTGGCAGCCCAGATAGCTGCCTCTAGAGTATGTGCCTGACGTACTGGCACCTCGTACTCCCATGGGAGTCCCTTCGCATACCGGTCCACCTTTGTCAGCTCGTTTGGGACGATACGCAAGGCAAACTCCATCTTATCGGTGAAGTTATTGGTGTATTCATCAACTGACATGTTGCCCTTCGTCAATGCCAAAAACTTATTCTCCAACTCCAACAAATTTTGGGCCGAGCAGAACTTGCGTTTGAACTGCACCAAGAACTCTGCCCATGTCAATTGTAGTGGCTCATTAGGGCTTAACGTCTTCCCTAGAGTGTTCCACCAATGAACGGCTCCACCTCGGAATTGACGCACTGCATAGATAGTCTGCAACTTGCCTCTGCAGCCACAAGTCATGAAGGCTAACTCCATTTCGGAGATCCAATCCATAACTCCAATCGGATCCTCCTTTCCATTGAAGGTCGATGGTTTGCAAGTTAGAAAGTCCTTGTACTTGCATCCCATTCCATCATTCCTTCCATCGTGGTTGTCTTGCCTAACTATCGATGGGTTGGCTTGACCTATAGACCCACTGGAGTTTCCACCTTCCGAGTGCCCTTCATTTAATTCAGGCTCCTCCACACGAATTGACAGTTCTTCACGATTCTGCTGAAGCAACCGTCTAGTTTCATCCATCTGACGATCCAACATTGTTTGAATCATCATTTGCACACCAGCCATGGTTATTGGCTCAGGTGCTGCTGCTACGACAGGTATTTGTTCAATCACTGGTGGTTGATTCCTGTTTTCGTCAGCATTTCCAACTCCACTTCTTCTTCTCACCATTTTGATGTACACACCGAATAAGGTGAAATTAGATCCTCAATCATGATAGATATTCAAATCATCCTTATCACTCCGAAACGTTTACATGCTAGTTCTAAATTCGTAGACGTACGCTTAGAATCCTACACACATAAGGTTTCTAGATCCGGTCGGCAACAGACCATAGATCCGAACAAATAATATCATATACGACAACATATAACATTTAGCACATAAAGCATTTTAGGCAACTTTCCTAAAATAAACTAGTGCTCGTGTCTAAAATATCACAGACACACATCTCAAAATTTCACTTAGCATTCTAAGTTTAAGTCTAGAAATCCTACAAATTCCTAGTTCGCTTAAACTAATGCTCTGATACCAACTGTGACATCCCCAAAATCTCGGCCAGAAAAGACCGATTTTCATTTATGCTTTTAAAATAATTTCAGAGTAAATCCTTTTGATTTGAAAGAGTTGCGGAATTTGTTCCCAAAAACAAAACGTGATAAAACAATGTTTACCAAAGCATTTCATAAAAGAAATGTATTTTCATTATATAATCAAAACTCGGGATGTCATGTTCCGATACAGACCATAAAGCATAAACGATAACATTACAAGTCATTCAACAAATATATACATATACAAACTTGTAAACAGAACAACTTGATGGTTCGTCCATCTTATGCCCTTGCGCCACTTCCTGTAATACAAATAAAACTGAGTGGGTCAGGCTTGGGAGCCTGGTGAGCATATAGGGTTTTCAACCCACAATAAATAATTATATTTAATTTCCACCAACCAACAATAACCCAATTACCCATTCCCGTTATTCTCACTTTATGTCCCTAAGACAACTAACATAAGGGACCTAGTCTAAGAATATTTCATCGGGGCGACAACACATGCTTCGGGGGTTCCTCAGCAATATAAGTCAAATAAGGCAACCATGAGGGGGATGGAGTACAACGAATGAACACCCAAGTTCATTAACACCTACAGGTGGCGAACCTGCTAATGTTTCCACAAGACTATCTAGAAAAGTCCGTGGTCGTCATCTAAACTCCGCTAGATGACTAAATCAAACAACAACGAGGCCTCTCATCTGTTTATTACACACCAACTATCTACCCATGTTCTACCCAACATATTAGTAGATAAAATATACATTTTTATACATGGATAAAAACCTGTATAGCATGCTTTGATCAATACATATTCCACATAATAGATGAGGCACACACACATAACACGTATTTCATAGAAAACAAATCAGATCCATGAGATAGAAGAGAGTAAATATACAGTCACACATATAACACAAAATATACACATAACACGTATTTCGTATAAAATACTTCATAATTATGCATTAGAAGAAAGTAACCACACACTCACACCTATAAGCAACAATACACTTAATACACTCGAACCGTACTTGTATTATTATCGTGTTTATGAAAGGTAGTATACACTAACTTGATCAGAAGATGATCGGACAACACTACGGCTTACAGAAGTAGTAATCCTCAGCAGATCTGGAAGATCTCTACAAAAATCAAACTTCTCGCGGGTAGAGCTTCGGCTCGGGAATCGCACTTCTCGGGATCTTCGGGATCTCGGGACTTGCTTCGGGGCTCGAGAATATTACCGGGGCTTCGGGGTACTTCTGGCATGCAAATCGAGGTAAAACGGGAGAGAGAAGAGAGAAAAATAGCAAATGAGCCGGCTGCCCTCGCATCCTATTTATAGGAGGCTGGAGCCTCGGAGTACGCAGGGCGTACTGCTCCGAAATCGTCACTGCTTACGTATCCGAAGTGCTCGAGTGTGAGTGTCGACATTCCTCGGTGTACGCGTGGTGTACTTCGGATGAGTCCGATGACTCGTCTTCGGATAATACCGGGATTTAATAATTAAATTTAATTATTAATTATTTAATAAACTTCGAAAATTCATATCTTCTTCATACGAACTCCGTTTTCGATGTTCTTTATATCCACGCGAAGTTGAGACTACGCTCTACAACTTTTGTTTAGACTCCGTCGGCTAATTTTCATTTTAATTTTATTATTTATTTTTAATAGGCCGGGAGAGAAAAACTTCGTTATAAATTCATAACTTCTTCGTTTGACGTCCGCTCTCGCCTAACCTTTCAACGCTTCGATACCAATAACGAGATCTTCGACTCTCGTTTAGATTGCTTCAGCTAAAAACCGCTCGATCTCAAATCGAGTATTTCAGGCTGCATACCGCTAAGCCGAAACTTCGATAAATCATAACTTCCTCATACGAAGTCAAATTTGGGCGTTCTATATATATTCGGAAACCTCGTTTCAACTACTACAACATTAACCAAAGATATCAAGTTTATTTTACACTTAAATTTTGACGCTTATTTTTATTCTTAATTAATCAAACCACATAATTAAGCAATTAAGCACAAAACACATAATACTCAAATAATACAATCTTATTATTTCAAAACGGGTTACAAAGGTTAACCTAGACTATTACATTGCTAAAAATGGCAAGCCCGGAAACACAGGCGTTACATCGTGCGAGGGCACTTATGCGAGGCGTACCTTGTTGTAGTTGGTCGTGAAGCTTTGGCCTCATACGCTGGGCGTACGGAGGATTCGAGAAACCCTAATTTAAGGGTGTCGTACCCTATGTAAGCACCTTAAGGCTTTAGGGCTGGCCTCTTTACTAGCCCACAAACCTCCTAAAACCCTAAATCATCCCTTAATATTCCTTGGTGGTGTTCTTGAGCCGTTGAGATGATTTTGGTGGTTGTTCTACTCTTTGTGAAGGAAGCTTTGAAGATTGAAGGTGCTTTGCTTGGAAGGAAGGTCATAGATCTACAATCATCTCATGTTGCAATCTCTTTGAGGTATCAAGTTTATACATTGGATTATAGATGTTTAGATCTCTTTATGGCTTGATTTGTTGTGTTTGGTCCCTTTTTGGGTTGGTTGTGGAGACAAGGCATTTGAATGAATTATTCTTTTGGATCTAAGCTTATTGGAGTTCCTTATGAATAAAGGTGCCAAATTTATGGGGTATTGGGTCTCATGCATGCATTAAGTTACATATTAAGTCCTTTTAAAGCTTAAGAGCTTCATTTAGCCATGCATGAATGTAAAGTTAGTAACTTTACGTGATTATTCAGTCCAAGGAATTTAGATATTGTTTGTGGTGTAAAGTCTTAATGTATCAAAAGCTTAAAATGGAAGTTGTCTATATGCGAGGGTACATTGGGCATACAACAAAGTACGCTTAGCGTGCAAGCCTTAAGGCGAGTACTCTACACGTACGAGTTGAGTACGCACCATGTACTCAACAGGGTGGGCCTCAGATTAACAGATCTTCGGTTTGGGCCATTTTTGGACTTTGATGCTTTGGGCCTTGTTGGGCCATCAAAATTCAAGTGTTTTTGGACTAGGAATGTTTTGGACCTTGGTTTAAGGCCCATGATAGGGTTTGTGCCCAATTTGGAAAATTGGGACATAATTACCTTCTTTCTCAAAATAAAGCAAGTGTTTCAGTTCGCTAGGTTGTCTCTTGCCTGCTCATGGATTCAGCAGCAGTTTGAAAGGTTAACCTATTCGGGAATCTCCGGATCTATGCTTATTTTCAACTCCCCGAAGCATTTCGTCACTTACTACGCCCTTCCTTGTCTCTGGGTGCCTAGGTATCCACCGTAAGCCTTTCCTCGTTTGAACCAAACGAAAACGGTTACTAATGCTTGTAGCTTGCTTCTGTCCTTAGTCAATTTGGACTGAAGCTGTTCTGACTGCCGTATCGTTTTTGAACCGAATACCTTCCTCTTTCATCTCTGGTCTGTTGGGCCTTGGGTAATTATTTTGAATCGTTGGATTGAGCGTTGGTTCCGGGACAAGTTATGAAGAGGGTAAAGAGATCTTTTACCCTAGTTTGGAAACTTAGTGTGGGTCAGATCCAATTATTAATGGATTCTTATCATGTGGAGGCTATGTATGCATGTTGTTTGCCGATATATATTATCTGCTGGTGTGGTGGTACATTGGGGGAACTCACTAAGCTTTGTGCTTATAGTTTTGGTTTATGGTTTCAGGTACTTTCTAGAATCGTAGCAAGGCGAAGGCGTCGCCATACACATCTTGATTTTATGTCATTGATCTTGGGAGACAAACATTTTTAAATAATGTTTTGGGAACAATGTTTTGTAAACTCTTTTATTAGTAAATGGGTTGTCTTGAAAAATATTTAATTGGTTGATTTTTGGGATGTTACAAGTTGGTATCAGAGCCTTGGTTTGAGTGAATTGGAGGAACACTCGTGTGAATCCAGTCTCAAACTAAGGAAATAAAATAGTTTTAAAAAAATTCATAATAATTTTCAAAATTCTTTTAAAAATAATCAGGAAAGGATGCGATGTGTACAATAAACCGAAGCCAATAAGTTTACCCCAAGTTGACACACTGTTATTCGATATTATAAAATTGTATGCTAGTGAGAGGCTAAGGATCTTCAGGAATTACATGACTGAGTTCGCTGATTATATGATGCCTGATAACCTAGGATTCTTTCTTATATGAAATTGAAATCATTACTATAGTTTCTTAGTGTGTGCATCGTAGTTGTACATAACAAGGATTTTATAGCCTAAGAATACTTCATTTAGCATTATTTCCTGTTCTTGTCTGATTAAGGTCTTAGATTAGTGTCAGTTATTCGACTGTCTATGGGATCCAACCTTATGTAGGATTAGCATGCACAAGTGGCTACAAGGTTGGTGGATGTTTCATGAGTGGGTACGGTTCA
The DNA here is from genome assembly GCF_051521515.1 of Lactuca serriola. NCBI lineage: Eukaryota > Viridiplantae > Streptophyta > Magnoliopsida > Asterales > Asteraceae > Lactuca > Lactuca serriola. Next base: position 70,203,818 of record NC_136410.1, read on the forward strand.
GAACAGGTCAACGAGGAGCAATTAGCCACTCTTCAGAGAGTGAGGGATGGGCGAAGGTGCACTGGGATGCTAGGAGTTTGAGATCGAGAGTTTCGTATGAGGATCTATCTGATTTTATTGTGTTTTAGTGCCAGTCGACTCCTCTGTTCTAATGTTGACTACTTTTTGATTTGTGGGACTCATGTCGATGTGTGCTAACCATCAAATGAATACACTAAATTACATGCTATGAAGGTTAAATAATCTTAGAATGAAGGACTGGGACCTATTGTGTAGCTCTTTCCTGAGTCCAACTATTGTGGGGTTAAGTCCTTTAGTCGAAAGATTAGTTGATCTTTGTTTCATGTAATTGTATTCATGAAGTGGTTAGCTGAAAATGGTAGGGTTCTTTATCAGTGGATGGCAGAGGAGGTGTGGGTAGGAATCCTAGGAAGTAATTTAAAGCGGTTGTTTCACTATGGAGAAGGTATTAGGAGTATCTTATGGATAGGTCGTAGAGGAACTGAGATGATCCTTGAGGAAAGTATGGATATGTGTGGAAGGTAGTATTGGGACCGTACTACTGGAAGCACAGGATCCATACTCGAATCGGGGAGAGTTTCAAGGATTCTAAAGGCTAGTCGGGGGGTGATAGCGTGGTTGGATACCATGATTTGTGGCAGTAGCTCCACATCTGTTAGTCTATGCTTTTGGTTGCTCGGGCATGAAATTGATTTTGGAAATTGTTTTGGGCCCTAGTGGCGAAGTCAAATTGGGTTGTTTGGTGCAGACCTTAATTAGCTTGTTGGTTTTTATGTGTCGAATGTTTCGTTCGAGGTCGTGTGTTCGGGTCACGGAATTCAAGGATGGAACGAGCATTAGGATCAACTTGGAAATTATAGTTGGAAGTAGAATGGTTCAGTGATGGTTTGGTATGTCGCTATAAGGTTGGGGTCTGAAGGTCGCAGGGTTTAGCAACAACATGTCAGTGCGGGAGTGTGCAGGTGGATTGATGTGTTTATGGATGCCTTGTGGTGTAATTAAGGGTTCGTGTTCTTGGGTTATATCAGGACAATTATCAGATCATCGATTGGGATTGCAGGCAAGGAGGGAACGTTTTGGATCGTAAGTCGGTAACTGCTTATGCTTTGGTGTGAAATGCGTATTGATAAGAGGTAATGATTGGAAAATTTCAGAGGTCTTCAGTTGAAATTCAGGATTCTATTAGGATTGGTTTAATCCCTGTCTAGGTAATCATCATGCGTGTGTTATTCATTCTAGGATTAGGAATGGTGGTACCTGCTTAAGCTGGTTCGAGTTATGATTAGGTTTCAACACCAGTAGGCGGTGGTTCGAGCCCTAAGTGGGGGAGAACTAGAATACTCAGGTTGAGTGCTAGTTGTTGAGATATTTTTTAGTTCGTTGTTTGGATTATTGTCTTCAGTTTAGTTTGGGTAGATGTTGACCGGTAAATCATTTTCAGAAACGGGCATGTTCAGTTCTGTGTGGGTTTTGATTTTTTTTATTAAGTGTCAATGTGTCCTCCACCATTGGTCGTTAAGTTCATCATTCAGCGGGGGTACTTCGAAAGATTCAAGTGGTGATAGTTAAAGTTCAAGGAATGTGTCAACCTATCATCAAGTTCAATGTGTTTTATGTTCCTTTGGCTTCGGGGTATGTTTACCCTCTTTGGGGTTGTGAAATTTTGTTTTATAATAGGCTCAGGTTTTTGGTAGCATTCGGGAAGCCTACGTGAGCTATGTATGTAGTAGTGGAATCTGTTCAGCCTTAATCAAAGTGTGAGGTCTTGTTCCGATAGTTCATGGGGTTGTATTCTGATTGTGTTTGAGAGTTGTCGTTTAGTTGGAACTCTGGTATTTGTTTGGTGGAGGTTATGGGTATCCTAAGGATGTGCATTGTAGAAAATTCATGATATGTTGTCGAGAGGAGTGTTTATGTGCTGTGGGCCCAGTAATCATGATTTCTCATTTCTCCTATTTGTGGTACCTTCGGTATTGGCTCGTCGATGGATATCGGGAAGACTCTCAAATCAACTGGTTTGGATAAAAGGGAACAATTAAGGGTTGTTGGGAGTATTAGTCATGTATCAGAAAGTCTCTGCGGAATGTATGCATTATTAACCCATTTGTTCACAAGCTATTGTTAGGGGTTTAATTATCTAGTTGGGAATCGATTATGAAGTCTCAAATCATAAATCTATTTATAAATTTCTCGAGTGGTTTGCCAGACAGGGGCCACACCTGAACAAATAGGTTTGGATGCATTACAAAAATTCTTGGATTGATCATCTTTGCTCCTCGGAGTAGTGGTTGGTAATGGCATGGAAGAGAGTCACGAGTTATTTAAGGTTTTGGTACATCATATGAATTTGGATGATGTTTGCGATCAATATGTTTTGAGGATCATTTCTGCATGTTTTTGGTGGTGTCTGTAGTCAAGGCCTAGGGGCTAGATTCATGAATAGACACTCATTAGTCATTGGGAAGGGTTGATGAATTTTTTTTATAAGTTGCCATTTTTTAGTTGGCTTTTGGTGGAAACTCGTGTTAGGAATCGTGAGTGTATTCGTGCAAGGCCCGTATTTCAGAGAGATGTTGGATATAGAATCTGTAAGCCAAGGGCATCATCTAGAGGGTTCAAGGGAAAATGGATGTTTTTAGTTCGAATGGTAGAAAAGGCTCTTATGTTTGTTCTTTGGAATGGTTCGACCCATGTGAAGGTCGAACAAGTTATGGGGTTCATAATTATAGCAGCAGCGTGTCGGTCTAGTAGTTAAGGAAATCAGTATCTTGTAGCTCATTGTGTTCATGAATTGTTATCATCAGGATGAGTCATCTCTCGAAGGAGTATTAAATCCTTTTTTGTCAACCAAAAGGTTGTCGGTAGCATCAGAGGTTCTGGGATTCTATTTCCAGTTGGAACCTCAGGTAATCAGAAGCTGAGTAGATAGTTTGATGGATAAGTGAAATGGAATTAGAGTTGGTTCAGTATAGCGAGTCTGTCAGGAAATTTGACCAATTCGAGACTTCAGATTTCAAGTTGAGTAAGATGTGGCTATTCTGCATGGGATTGTTGTAGGGTAGGAAAAGATTCGTTCATATTCAGGTTTGGAGAGCCCTGATTGGGTTGGGATCGGTCGCCTTGGGAATAGGGTGTTGTGTGCTCATGATAGTTGTTGTGTCGCTCAAGTCGCTTGGTACCTAGGTTAGAAAGGAATGACTTCGAAGACAAAATCTAATTTAATTGTGGGAGAGTTGTAACACCATGTCCTTGGCTCGGTCCATCAGCATGTACGAAGCAAACCCCACTTTTGCTGCCTCGGGGCAAGAGCTCGTGTGTCGGGCATTCTCCATGTCTGCCACCCAGCATCGACTAACGATGGGGTCCCGGACACCAAAGAACTCAGGTGCTCCACACGCCTTGAACTCCCAGAACGAGGGAGTTCATGCCCCGACCTGGTCCACAACAATCTCGGCTCGAAAAGTCCTGAGCAAATCCTCCATGATCTTCATCATCCCCTCCCTGACGGTCACGAAAATCACTGGGGTGGCGTCAAGAATGCCCCTCGTAACCTCGGCTGTGATAAGATTTCGCAGCCTCTCATCAATGGGATTTGTAGCGTAGCCCGACCAAGATCCCGATCCTAATCCTGATCCTGATCTTGAGCCTCCTTCTCCATGACGTGTCACCACCATACTGAACTGAAAAATACCATAAAATAAAATGATTAGGATCTTCAAAGGAATTCCTCCGCACCAATTCTCCTTAGAGCTTCCATATCTAACATTAGTTCGGGTACAGGTCATGTGCTTTCAGTAGTACGGGTCCCAATACTACCTTCCACACCTAACTATACCTTCCCCAAGGCTCTACCTGATAACTCTAATTCGTCCCAGAACAAAACATATCTCACACACTAGTACATCGCTCAAATCCTGGGCTATCTCAAGATTTGCTCAATCCCTTCAAACCAGAACTCAAATCAATCATAACAGGTTGCCCTATGCATGTAAATTATACGCAAAACAGGATGAAATAGACTTTTGAATAATAGACTCTACCCTAGGACCACAACCAAACGAGTAAGAAGAAATAAGGCCAAATCAATTATTTCGAGGCTATAAGACCCTAACCGCATACAATTTTGAAAGCATACACATAACAAGATCCATACGATTATTACATTCCAAATATCAACATAGCATGGCTAACATACTGGGGAAAATACTTACTTGAGCTTGGGCGATTTGTGACATCCCCAAAATCTCGGCCAGAAAAGACCGATTTTCATTTATGCTTTTAAATATTTTCAGAGTAAATCCTTTTGATTTGAAAGAGTTGCGGAATTCGTTCCCAAAAACAAAACATGATAAAACATTGTTTACCGAAGCATTTCATAAAAGAAATGTATTTTCATTATAATCAAAACTCGGGGTGTCATGTTCCGATACAGACCAATAAGCATAAACGAATACATTACAAGTCATATAACAAATATAAACATATGCAGACTTGTAAACAAAACAACTAGATGGTTCATCCATCTCATGCCCTTCCGCCACTTCCTGTAATACAATTTAAAACTGAGTGGGTCAGGCTTGGGAGCCTGGTGAGCATATAGGGTTTTCAACCCACAATAAATATCATATTTAATTTTCACCAACCAACAATAACCCAATTACCCATTCCCATTATTCTCACTTTAATGTCCCTAAAACAACTAACATAAGGGACCTAGTCTAAGAATATTTCATCGGGGCGACAACACATGCTTCGGGGGTACCTCAGCAATATAAGTCAAATAAGGCAACCATGAGGGGGATGGAGTACAGCGAATGAACACCCAAGTTCATTAACACCTACAGGTGGCGAACCTGCTAATGTTTCCACAAGACTGTCTTGAATAGCCAGTGGTCGTCATCTAAACTCCGCTAGATGACTCAATCAAACAACAACGAGGCCTCTCATCTGTTTATTACACACCAACTGTCTACCCATGTTCTACCCAACACATTCGTAGATAAAAATATACATTTGTATACATAGTTTAAAAGAAAAAAACCTGTATAGCATGCTTTAATCAACACATATATCACATAACAGATGAGGCACATACACACATAACACATATCTCATAAAGAAATAAGCAGATCTATAAGATAGAAGAGAGTGAATACTCATTCACACATAACACAACCAAATATATACACATAGCACGTATTTTATATATAATACTTCGTATTATTGTATTTGGAAAGAAAATAACTACACACTCACTTGATCAGAAGATGATCGGACAGCACTACGGCTTATAGAAGTAGTAATCCACAGCAGATCTGGAAGATCTCCTCGAAAATCAAACTTCTCGCGGGCAGAGCTTCGACTCGGGAACCACACTTCTCGGGATCTTCGGGATCTCGGGACTTGCCTCGGGGCTAGAGTATGATACCGGGGCTTCGGGGTAGCTTCGGGGGTAAAAATGCAGAGCTTCGACACGAAAATGAGAGGGAATTGGCAAAAATACCCGGAACCCTCGCATCCTATTTATAGGAGGCTGGAGCCTCGGAGTACGCGGGGCGTACTGCGTTACGCAGGGCGTACTGCCCAAAACGTCATTGCTTACGTATCCGAAGTGCTCGAGTGCGAGTGTCGACATCCCTCGGAGTACGCTGGGCGTACTCGAGTACGCGGGGCGTACCTCGGATCAGATCGGTGACTCCTTCGGATAATGCTTCCGAATTTCCAATTAAATTTAAATACAAAATATTAAATAAACTTCGGAAATTCATATCTTCTTCATACGAACTCCGTTTTCGACGTTCTTTATATCCACGCGAAGGTGAGACTACGCTCTACAATTTTCGTTTAGACTCCGTCGGCTAATTTCGAATTTATTTTTATTATTTATTTTTAATAGGCCGCGACAGAAAAACTTCGTTATAAATTCATAACTTCTTCGTTTGACGTCCGTTCTCGCCTAACTTTTTATCGCTTTGATACCAACAACGAGACCTTCGATCCTCGTTTAGATTGCTTCGGCTAAAAACCGCTCGATCTCAAATCGAGTATTTCGGGCTGCACACCGCTAAGCCGGAACTTCGATAAATCATAACTTCCTCATACGAAGTCAGATTTGGGCGTTCTATATATATTCGGAAACCTCGTTTCAATTACTACAACATTAACCAAATATATTAAGTTTATTTTACACTTAAATTTGGACGCTTATTTTTTATTCTTAATTAATCAAACCACATAATTAAGCAATTAAGCACAAAACACATAATACTCAAATAATACAATCTTATTATTTCAAAACGGGTTATAGAGGTCAACCTAGACTATTACATTGCTACAAATGGCAAGCCCGAAACACAGGCGTTACAATTCTCTCCACCTTAGAATGATTCCGTCCCCGGAATCACACATCAACAAACAAATGCGGATAGCGACTCAACATGTCACTCTCCGACTCCCAGGTGAGATTCGGCCCATTCGTGTGTTTCCATCGGACAAGCACTAACCCAACCATTTTGCGTCGCAACTTCTTAGTCTTTCGGTCAACAATTGCCTCTGGTTCTTCAATCAACCTTTTGTTCTCATCAATTCTCAATTCAGAAATTGGAATTATATCGGGAACTTCTCCCGTGAACTTCCTCAAATAACACACATGAAAGGTGTTGTGAATTCCGTTCAGTTCTTCAGGTAATTCGAGCTTGTAAGCTTGGTTCCCAATCCTCTGAAGGACTTTAAACGGTCCAATAAACCTTGGACTCAACTTTCCCCTTTTTCCAAATCTTATAAGTCCCTTCCACGGCGAGACTTTAAGCAAAACCGAATCTCCAACCTCAAAAGTCATCGGTCTTCGCTTCTTGTCAGCATAGCTCTTTTGACGATCTTGAGCTGCTAACATTCTTTCCCTAATTATTTTCAACTTTTCAGCAGTTTGATGAACCAACTCCGGTCCCATAAACTGCTTTTCCCCAGCCTCAAGCCAACAAGACGGCGTACGACACTTCTGTCCATACAAAGCTTGATAAGGTGCCATCTTAATGCTCGAGTGAAAACTATTATTATAGGAAAATTCTACCAACGGTAAATGTTCATCCCAATTACCTAGGAATTCCAAGGTACATGCTCTCAGCATATCTTCAAGTGTTTGTATTGTTCTTTCACTCTGACCATCAGTCTGCGGATGGTAAGCTGTGCTTAAACATAACTTGGTACCCAATTCCTCTTGTAGACTTTTCCAAAACCTTGAGGTGAAACGGCTATCACGATCCGATACAATCGTTAACGGAACACCGTGAAGCCTCACAATTTCCTTCACGTAAGAATTCGCAAGCTTCTCCATAGACCATTTCTCCCTGGCCGCTATGAAATGCGCACTCTTAGTGAATCGGTCAACGACCACCCAAATCATGTCGTGACCATTCTTTGTTCTGGGCAGTTTAGTGACAAAATCCATAGCAATGTCTTCCCACTTACCCATAGGCACAGGCAAAGGTTCTAAACTCCCGTAAGGTTTCTGATGTTGTGTCTTGACTCTCGCACAAGTCACACACTCGGCCACATACTTTGCAACATCAAGCTTCATCGTCGGCCACCAGTAGTAGGGTTTTAGGTCCCTATACATTTTAGTGCTACCCGGATGAATTGAGTACATGGTTTTGTGAGCTTCTTCCATCAGAAGATCCCTAATTCCTCCTGACTTAGGTACCCAAATACGATCTTGGAATACCTTCAGTCCATGACCGTTAGTACCAAACACCAACGTTTTACCCAAACGTTCCTCCTTTCGGTCATTTTTCTCAGAAGCTTCCTTTTGAGCTTTCTTTATACTTTCCACAATAGTCGAGACAACTTCAATTCTCAACGCTCTTGGCCTCTTCCTTTCAAGATTGACTTTCCGACTGAGAGCATCAGCAACAACATTAGCTTTACCGGGGTGGTAAAGTATCTCGCAGTCGTAGTCTTTAAGTAATTCTAGCCAGCGTCGTTGCCTCATATTCAATTCTTTCTGATTAAAGAGGTATTGGAGACTCTTATGATCAGTGAAAAGTTTGCACTTCATGCCATAGAGGTAATGCCTCCATATTTTCAGAGCGAAAACTACCGCTGCCAACTCCAAATCATGAGTCGGGTAATTCTTTTCATGCTCTTTCAGCTGTCGAGACGCATATGCTATCACCTTTTCTCTTTGGGTCAAAACACAACCCAATCCAACACCAGACGTATCGCTATAAACAGCGAAGTCTTCAACTCCATCGGGTAGAGAAAGTATCGGTGCCTCGCATAGCTTCTTCTTTAACTTCTCGAATGCTTCTTTATGCTTCTCACTCCAAGCATAAGTAGCTCCTTTGTGGGTCAAAGCTGTCAATGGAGTAGCAATCGAAGAAAAGCCTTGGATAAACCTGCGGTAATATCTGGCTAATCCCAAAAAGCTTCGAATCTCCGTGGGACTTTTCGGTTGTTCCCACTTCGTCACAGCTTTGATCTTCGCTGGATCAACCATTATCCCTTCTTGGTTGACCACGTGACCCAAGAATTGGACCTCGCGAATCCAAAAATCACATTTGGAGAACTTCGCATAAAGCTTCTCCTTCTTCAAAACTTCTAACACTTCTCGCAAGTGTCTGCCATGCTCCTCCTGGCTTTTCGAGTAAATCAGAATGTCGTCTATGAACACTATCACAGATTTATCAAGGAACGGGTTACAAACCCTATTCATCAAATCCATGAACGCTGCTGGAGCATTGGTTAGTCCAAACGACATAACCAAGAACTCGTAGTGTCCATATCTAGTTCTGAATGCAGTCTTCTCGATATCTTGCTCTCTTACTTTCAGCTGATGATATCCTGACCTAAGATCGATCTTCGAGAAATAGCTCGAACCTTGCAATTGATCAAACAGGTCATCAATCCTCGGCAACGGATATCTATTCTTTATTGTTGCCTTGTTCAGCTCTCTGTAATCGATGCACATTCTCATACTTCCATCTTTCTTCTTCACAAATAACACCGGAGCTCCCCAGGGCGATGAACTAGGTCTAATGAAACCTTTGTCCAATAACTCCTGAAGTTGCATCATCAGCTCCTTCATCTCCGTCGGTGCTAATCGATAAGGTGCTTTTGCTATTGGCGTGGTTCCTGGTAACAAGTCTATTCTGAACTCCACTTGTCTATCAGGTGGTAATCCAGGAAGATCTTCGGGAAATACTTCCGGATAATCACACACCACTGGAATGCTCTGCATCACCTTCTTTTCTTTCTTAGCATCAATCACAAATGCTAAATATGATGTACATCCCTTGGTCAAACATTTTATGGCTTTCATTAGAGAAATGTTCCCAGAATTCACTCGCCGTTTGTCCCCATACACCATAAACGAATCTTTTCCAGCCGGGTTTACTTTAACTATCTTTTTCTTGCATAAAATTTCGGCATCATTGGCGCTAAGCCAATCCATTCCCAAGACGATGTCGAAACCATTAAGTTCGATAGGCAATAACGCCTCGTGAAACTTATTCCCATTAAGGTCGATCAAGACGTTTTTCATACGATGGCTAACAGGTACAAACTTACCACTAGCTACTTCGACTAATAAAGCATTATCTAGTCTGTCAATAGGCAAAGCTAGCTTTCTACCAAACTCATGCGAAATAAAGGAGTAGTTGGCTCCAGAATCAAACAATATATGAGCAGGTAATTCGTTTACGAGAAAGGTACCTGAAGCGACATCAGCTTCATCCTTCGCAGCTTCCAGTGTCATCTGGAATGCTCTCGCCTTTGGCTTTGGTGGAATGTTGGGCTTTGCTGCCTCCTTCTTCCTCGGACAGTCCTTCAAAATGTGCCCCTCTTCATTACACCCAAAACACATCCTTTTGTTGTTCGGACATTCATTGGCAAAATGTCCAACCTTTCCACACTTGTAGCAGGTCACATCCTCGCTACATTTCCCAAAGTGCTTTTTCCTACACTTATCACACCACTTTGCTTCGCCTCCTTTTCCTCCAAACTTTTTCGAATCAGATTTTGAAAATTTGCTCTTCTTACTGGAACCAGATGTTCCTTCAAACTTCCTTTTCTCACCAACCTCAACCTTGACGGTGGTTCTCCCCTTTATCATGTTCTCAACAGACTTGGCAGCCCAAATAGCTGCCTCTAGAGTAAGTGCCTGACGTACTGGCACCTCGTACTCCCATGGAAGTCCCTTCGCATACCGGTCCACCTTTGTCAGCTCGTCTAGAACGATACGTAAGGCAAACTCCATCTTATCGGTGAAGTTATTGGTGTATTCATCAACTGACATGCTACCCTTCGTCAATGTCAAAAACTTATTCTCCAACTCCAACAGATTTTGAGCCGAGCAGAACTTACGCTTAAACTGCACCAAGAACTCTGCCCATGACAATTGCAGTGGCTCATTAGGGCTTAAGGTCTTCCCTAGAGTGTTCCACCAACGAACGGCTCCACCTCGGAATTGTCGCACGGCATAGATAGTCTGCAACTTGCCTCTACAGCCACATGTCATAAAGGCTAACTCCATTTCGGAGATCCAATCCATAACCCCAATCGGATCCTCCTTTCCATTGAAGGTCGATGGTTTGCAAGTCAAAAAGTCCTTGTACTTGCATCCCATTCCATCATTCCTTCCTTCATGGTTATCTTGCCTAACTATCGGTGGGTTGGCTGGACCAATAGACCCACTGAAGTTTCCACCTTCCGAGTGCCCTTCATTTAATTCAGGCTCTTCCACACGAATCGACAGTTCTTCACGATTTTGTTGAAGCAACCGTCTAGTTTCATCCATCTGACGATCCAACATCGTCTGAATCATCAATTGCACACCAGCCATGGTTATTGGCTCAGGTGCTGCTGCTACGACAGGTATTGGCTCAATCACTGGTGGTTGATTCCTGTTTTCGTCAGCATTTCCAACTCCACTTCTTGTTCTCACCATTTTGATCTACACCGAATAAGGTGAAATTAGATCCTCAATCATGATAGATATTCAAATCATCCTTATCGCTCCGAAACGTTTACATGCTAGTTCTAATATCGTAGACGTACGCTTAGAATCCTACACACATAAGGTTTCTAGATCCGGTCGGCAACAGACCATAGATCCGAACAAATAATATCATATATGGCGACATATAACATTTAGCACATAAAAGCATTTTAGGCAACTTTCCTAAAATAAACTAGTGCTCGTGTCTAAATCACAACAGACATACATCTCAAAACTTCACTTAGCATTCTAAGGTTAAGTCTAGAAATCCTACAAATTCCTAGTTCGCTTAAACTAATGCTCTGATACCAACTGTGACATCCCCAAAATCTCGGCCAGAAAAGACCGATTTTCATTTATGCTTTTAAATATTTTCAGAGTAAATCCTTTTGATTTGAAAGAGTTGCGGAATTCGTTCCCAAAAACAAAACATGATAAAACATTGTTTACCGAAGCATTTCATAAAAGAAATGTATTTTCATTATAATCAAAACTCGGGGTCATGTTCCGATACAGACCAATAAGCATAAACGAATACATTACAAGTCATATAACAAATATAAACATATGCAGACTTGTAAACAAAACAACTTGATGGTTCATCCATCTCATGCCCTTCCGCCACTTCCTGTAATACAATTTAAAACTGAGTGGGTCAGGCTTGGGAGCCTGGTGAGCATATAGAGTTTTCAACCCACAATAAATATCATATTTAATTTTCACCAACCAACAATAACCCAATTACCCATTCCCGTTATTCTCACTTTAATGTCCCTAAAACAACTAACATAAGGGACCTAGTCTAAGAATATTTCATCGGGGCGACAACACATGCTTCGGGGGTACCTCAGCAATATAAGTCAAATAAGGCAACCATGAGGGGGATGGAGTACAGCGAATGAACACCCAAGTTCATTAACACCTACAGGTGGCGAACCTGCTAATGTTTCCACAAGACTGTCTAGAATAGCCAGTGGTCGTCATCTAAACTCCGCTAGATGACTCAATCAAACAACAACGAGGCCTCTCATCTGTTTATTACACACCAACTGTCTACCCATGTTCTACCCAACACATTAGTAGATAAAAATATACATTTGTATACATAGTTTAAAAGAAAAAACCTGTATAGCATGCTTTAATCAACACATATATCACATAACAGATGAGGCACATACACACATAACACATATCTCATAAAGAAATAAGCAGATCTATAAGATAGAAGAGAGTGAATACTCATTCACACATAACACAACCAAATATATACACATAGCACGTATTTTATATATAATACTTCGTATTATTGTATTTGGAAAGAAAATAACTACACACTCACTTGATCAGAAGATGATCGGACAGCACTACGGCTTATAGAAGTAGTAATCCACAGCAGATCTGGAAGATCTCCTCGAAAATCGAACTTCTCGCGGGCAGAGCTTCGACTCGGGAACCACACTTCTCGGGATCTTCGGGATCTCGGGACTTGCCTCGGGGCTAGAGTATGATACCGGGGCTTCGGGGTAGCTTCGGGGGTAAAAATGCAGAGCTTCGACATGAAAATGAGAGGGAATTGGCAAAAATACCCGGAACCCTCGCATCCTATTTATAGGAGGCTGGAGCCTCGGAGTACGCGGGGCGTACTGCGTTACGCGGGGCGTACTGCCCAAAACGTCATTGCTTAGGTATCCGAAGTGCTCGAGTGCGAGTGTCGACATCCCTCGGAGTACGCTGGGCGTACTCGAGTACGCGGGGCGTACCTCGGATCAGATCGGTGATTCCTTCGGATAATGCTTCCGAATTTCCAATTAAATTTAAATACAAAATATTAAATAAACTTCGGAAATTCATATCTTCTTCATACGAACTCCGTTTTTGACGTTCTTTATATCCACGCGAAGGTGAGACTACGCTCTACAACTTTCGTTTAGACTCCGTCGGCTAATTTCGAATTTATTTTTATTATTTATTTTTAATAGGCCGCGACAGAAAAACTTCGTTATAAATTCATAACTTCTTCGTTTGACGTCCGTTCTCGCCTAACTTTTTATCGCTTTGATACCAACAATGAGACCTTCGATCCTCGTTTAGATTGCTTCGGCTGAAAACCGCTCGATCTCAAATCGAGTATTTCGGGCTGCACATCGCTAAGCTGGAACTTCGATAAATCATAACTTCCTCATACGAAGTCAGATTTGGGCGTTCTATATATATTCGGAAACCTCGTTTCAATTACTACAACATTAACCAAAGATATTAAGTTTATTTTACACTTAAATTTTGATGCTTATTTTTTATTCTTAATTAATCAAACCACATAATTAAGCAATTAAGCACAAAACACATAATACTCAAATAATACAATCTTATTATTTCAAAACGGGTTATAGAGGTCAACCTAGACTATTACATTGCTACAAATGGCAAGCCCGAAACACAGGCGTTACACGATTACGCACATTGCACTCTCCTTTTTTCTTACAAGAAATTAGTTTAAGAAGTTTTTTACTTTGATTCTAGAAAACAATTTTTACCATTTCCTTAGTTTGAGTCCTGGCACACCCGAGATTGTGTCTGAATCCCTTAAACCAAGACTCTGATACCAACTTGTAACAACCCAAATTTCCAATAAATTTTTTATTTTAAATATCCAAAACATTAGATATAAAATTCCAAACATATTTGTTTTCAAAATTCATAACATCAGATAAATTATTCATAAAATCAGAGTGTCGCAAATGAAACGCCAGAGATTGCATGCCGCTCCATCACGTCGGGCTCATGCCCTTAGATCCTAAAGTACTTGAAACAACCAACAAACTGTCAGCTAATGCTTAGTAAGTTCCCCAAAGCATACCCCAGACAATCCACATAACCATATAATCCATATCAATCAGATAAGCGATGCATATAATCATATAAAGTTGTCATGGGCTCCCCCAAGGTCTTACACCGATGTGCCATGGGATCCCCCCATGGTCTTTACCTGGAAAGCCATGGGTTCCCCCACATGGCCTGACATCCAAGTGCCATGGGCTCCCCCCATGGTCTTTACCTTGAAAGCCTTATGCTCCCCCACATGATCTGACATCCAAGTGCCACGGGCTCCCCCATGGTCTTTCATGTAAATATCACATAAACTACTAGCATACCGCATAGAATATAACCATCTAGTATACTACATATCACTACATCAACTAGTGTTCCACATATCACAAAATGAGCTAGCCATGGTGCCTTCGACCCATTGGTACAGTGAGGAGACTCACCTCTCAAGAAATGTTGAACTGGTAAGATCCAATACTAACTCACAACCCCGAACTCAACCGCCTACTACCACCCTATAACTAACTTTCACAAAAACCCTGAATTAGCAAGGATACCCTTAGACTCAAAATTGTTCAACCCTGGGCCAATTCAAAGTCAACAGTCCATGTTGACCCACCTCGTCGAGTGCACTTGCTGACACGTCGAGTTCCTTCAGTTCTCAGCAAAACTGGGAAAAATTCTAGTAAACTCGCCGCGTTGACAAGAAAAATCGTCGAGTTCTCATAATGTCCAAAGGATTAGGGACACCCAAGTTAACTCGCTGAGTTAGTAGGGCCACTCGTTGAGTTTTCCGAGTCTTAACATGTTCAACCACTTTTCAGCGAGTCTAAAGCCCCAAACTATTGATCTGATCCCCTATGATGAAAATACCACATAAAGTTGCTAACTTGTCATCCATGCATGGCAATAAGGGGGCTAAAACACACAATCATAGCTTCTTAAGGGATTTAGGGCATGAAGGAAGGCCATAACTTGATAAAGATAACAACTTTATGTCAAAGGATAAACTGAGATGCCCAGATCTGAAGTCATAGCTTCATGACAAGATCAAATATAAGAATGGTCCCAAAATGAGCTAATAATGACCATAAACTCCTACATGAAGAGATCTAGCAAATAAATGACCAAGGTATTAACTATATACCTCGATATGGCTGCCACTATAGTGAATACTTTGGATTTACAGCCTCTCCCTTCAGCTATGCACCTCCTCCTTCAAGCCTTCTTAAAAAAAACACCAAAAATGCACTCTTTAAGCTTTCACACACTCAAAATGGTAGGAAAAGCACGAACTAGGGGTTCACTGGAAAACGGGGCAATAAGGGAAGCTAACAATGAGGTTTAAGGCCTTTAAATAGGGTCATAACCTGAAAATTAGGGTTTTCCTTTTCCAGTGTCTACTCGTCAAGTTGGGGCTCCCCAACTCGTCGAGTTGAGTCCTTAAACCCACGTCCAAAAGAAATCCTACACTGCGATTTGGAGCTCCCCAACTCATCGAGTTCCATCCCAAAACCCTAAAATATTGACAAATAAATAATACCTGGACCAAGCGTTACATATTTGGCAGTACGAGGTGAGTTTTCCTCACTTTACTTTTGGATCGAAGGCACCAAGGCTGACCCATTAGATTATTATCCTAGTTTATCGCACGTTGGTATTCTGTAGTGACCTGTTAGATTTGTATCCGAGTATATAGAATGATGTTATGCTTAGTGATCTGTAAGATCTGCCTGATTGTCCATTGACTGGTTATATGTTTAGATGTTTATATGCCGACGTGGTGTGGGTGGGTTGAGACTATACTGCTTTGTGTTGTTCGTCAACAAACGCGATAATGTTTATATCGATATGTTGTTATGGTTTACTAGGCTTATATGTGTTTTGATATGGTATATGTTGATATGTGATGGTGTGTTGCGTTGAGGCGGTCCTGCTGTGTGTTGAAGGCCAAGAGAGCCAGGGGGGCCCAGATAGACTGTAGGCCATAGGGGCGTACCAGTCATGCCAAAGGGCCGGAGAACGGTCCAGATAGGTTGAAGGCTCGGTGACGCGGTCCAGTCATGATGAGGGTTCTGTGAGTGGTCCAGATAGTCTGTAGGCAGGTAGGGGCATTCCAGTTAGGCTGAAGGCTCTATGTGCATGTTGTTTGTTAACATGTGCATATCTATACACATAATTATACATCATATCTTAATACTTTAATTTACTTTTATACCCTTAATAGAACAAAAGGTACTTAATTTGTTATGAATTGTGTTATAGGGATAAAAGATATGCTTGGAGCAAAAAGGAAGCAGGATGCCGGAAGCTAAGAGTTTGAACCAATGCTTAAAAATGAAGAAAAAATACACTCAACATGTCGTGGTGGTCCTAACACGACTTGGTGACTTGAAGATTTTTTATTATTTCGAAGACTTGAGGAACACAGGATAAACACGAAGACCACGTCGTCGTACTTTGAATTAGGGAAAATTATAAATAGATCACGTTCTCCTACGAATTGGCTCTCTTGGCTCTGGAAGCAATCGTCACTTTTGAAGGCAAAGCACCGGTTCTAAGGCTTCCAAGAAAGGAATTCATTTATAACCTTGGAGGAAGGAGCATTAAGGCAACAAATCTCTACACTTTGACTTTTCATTAGATTTTGCTATGTCAAATACTATGAATGAAATTATGTCTTTGTTTGCTGAAATCATGAGCTAAATTCTCATGACTTTCGTTTAGCCTAGGATTGATTGTTTATTTGTGGTTGAATTTATTTATTGAATTTAGTTATTTGGTTATTTGTTGATTTTTCTTATCAAAGAACCTCACGTACTTTTGATAACTATTTTCTCTACTTATTGCTGAATTTGATTAAGTTAGTATGACTATACTCCTTAGTTTAATTTGAATCTTATGATCTTGTGATTTACAAAATTATAGGACTAAAGTTTTGAACAAAACCTAGGGTTAAGTAGAAAAGTGGGTAAAAAGATATAGGAGCTAATATATGACGAAAAATCATATAATTTATTTAATCAATAAACTAGATTGATCAATCTATTATAAGTCTAATTAACTTGAACCGAACACTAGTAAACTCATTAGTTTGTCCGCCTGATCACCGAATAAATAAGCTAATTTGCTAAATGATTAAATTAGTGAACACTAATTTGGTCATCTTAGGAATAGGTAACCAAAGAAACTAAAATCCACTGCACTTCCACAAATCAACCATAATAACATTTAAATCCAAAGCTAAACGAAAGTCCCTTACTTATCTTGGTTAAATCCTCTTTGCTTATTTGCTTTAGTTTTACTGTTAGCTTAATTAGTTGATAGTTAGTTTGGTAAATTAAGTTTCTAGTCTTGCAAAACTATAGAAAAACCCTTTTTAATTTTATTAGTAATTAGTTAGTAGTAGATAAAAATTAGCTAAAACATCATTCCTTGAGTTCGACACTTGTTCATACCATAGCTATACTATTACAT
This sequence comes from Lactuca serriola, assembly GCF_051521515.1. Classification (NCBI taxonomy): domain Eukaryota; kingdom Viridiplantae; phylum Streptophyta; class Magnoliopsida; order Asterales; family Asteraceae; genus Lactuca; species Lactuca serriola. The sequence goes on from NC_136410.1 coordinate 70,221,135, forward strand.
GATTAGGCACACTACTTAGTGTGTTTAATAGTCCAGTGAAAGGAAATTAGTTTTATAAATTTAAAACTTGAATAAATAAATACACATTAAACGCACATCAAGTTTTTGGCGCCGTTACCGGGGAACAGTCCAGTTTTAGTTACTTTAAATCTTCTATTTTATTAGGATTATTTGTTGTTTAGTTGCTTTAAATTTTTGTTTTGGTCTTTCTTCTTTTTGACTCACCACGTCGTGGTAATTTCCACCATGCCATGGCTTTATAAAGTAGAACTTTATTTTTGTTTTTGTTCTTTTAACACGTTTAATTGTTTATTTGCAGTACGTTTATGACCCTGGATCAAATACACCTTTGATCCCACCACTTGAAGACCCAAATTTATCCTCTAGGAATAACACGGATAAAACCGTAGAAGAATCTGCAACCCCAAAGAAGTCACGTTTTCAGAATATCAAATCGGTCTTTGGCATGAATAAGGGAAAGCAAGTGGGAGAATCCAACAAAAAACTGAAGGACGAAGACACTAAGAGCAATCCTACGAAGGAGGATATTGAGTATGAAACAGAAAAGGAAGGAAGCACAACTGAATATGAAGAAGAAAGCGAGCAAGATAGCGAACCCGATAAGACCATGGCGGACATTGCTGACATTTCCATGGAGGCATACAAGAAGAGAATTTGTGATGACACCAGAACGGGCCTTGTGCAACCCACCCTACCAGCCACTACCACATTTGAATCCAAGGGGCACATCCTTGCTGCACTAAAGGAGATTCCTTTCACCGGAAAGGATCACGAAGATGCTTACAAGCATCTTGATGAAGTCAAGGACATCGTCGACTAATTTAACATTCCAAATGTTCCACGGGAAACAGTGTTGTTGGGGATGCTCCCTATCACTTTCAAGGGAGCTGCAAAGGATTGGCTAAAGGCACTCCCACCAGGCGTGATAACTACATGGACAAAGATGCCTAAGGAGTTTTTGGAACAATTTTGTCCCCCATTCAAAATTTCTAAGCTCAAAAAGGTTGTTTCTAATTTTGAACAACAAATGGGGGAGTCATTGTTTGAAGCATGGGAGCGCTACAAGGGTTTACTTCGGAATTGTCCCCAAAATGATCTCAATGTGCAACAAGAGGTTTCTATCTTTTATGATGGGGTAAATGTCACAACTAGGCAACTCCTTGAATCTCAAAGCCCTTTAACCAAGAAAAATTCCACGGAAATCAAGGTGATCATTGAAGAATTCTCTAAACACTCTACAAAGTACCATAACTCGAGGAATGATGTAACAAGGGGATCGGCGAATGATGCTTCGGAAGATGTGACAACCGTCAATATTCGGTCAAGTCAAAGTCAACTAAAGTCAACAAGTCAAACGGGTCAACTCAATTTGCCCGTAGGTACTAGAGTTTACGTTATGTAATTTCTAAACAACTCTCTATTCTAATGAGAGATCATAAAACGAAAAGTGCGTACATCTAGATCTCCTTAACCTAAAATGGTGGTACGTGGAGAGGCAAACCGATAAAACAATGATCAAGAACAATAAAACAATGTTGCATACTCATAAGGAGTGTCTAAGATCCTAAAACATGGCATAACGGGGCTTACGGACCTTGCATTGCGAAACCGAACACTCAAAAAGGTCACCAATGAAATCTCTCCAAGTATGTCAAATCTCTCCCAAATCTCTCTAAGTATGTGAAATCTCTCCCAAATATCTCTCTGTATGTGAAATCTCTCCAAGAATGTCAAATCTCTCCCAAATCTCTCTAAGTATGTGAAATCTCTCCCAAATATCTCTCTGTATGTGAAATCTCTCCAAGTATGTCAAATCTCTCCCAAATCTCTCTAAGTATGTGAAATCTCTCCCAAATATCTCTCTGTATGTGAAATCTCTCCAAGTATGTCAAATCTTTCCCAAATCTCTCTAAGTACGTGAAATCTCTCCCAAATATCTCTCTGTATGTGAAATCTCTCCAAGTATGTCAAATCTCTCCCAAATCTCTCTAAGTATGTGAAATCTCTCCCAAATATCTCTCTGTATGTGAAATCTCTCCAAGAATGTCAAATCTCTCCCAAATCTCTCTAAGTATGTGAAATCTCTCCCAAATATCTCTCTGTATGTGAAATCTCTCCAAGTATGTCAAATCTCTCCCAAATCTCTCTAAGTATGTGAAATCTCTCCCAAATACCTCTCTGTATGTGAAATCTCTCCAAGTATGTCAAATCTCTCCCAAATCTCTCTAAGTATGTGAAATCTCTCCCAAATATCTCTTTGTATGTGAAATCTCTCCAAGTATGTCAAATCTCTCCCAAATCTCTCTAAGTATGTGAAATCTCTCCCAAATATCTCTTTGTATGTGAAATCTCTCCAAGTACGTCAAATCTCTCCCAAATCTCTCTGAGTATGTGGAATCTCTCTCAAATCTCTCTCGAAATCTCTCCCGACTTTCTATAATCACTCGGGGCATCCCGACCCTCGAATTTGGCGAAAACAGCCCAAAAACGGAAGTCTACGCGAAAAACGGACTTAAGGAACCGAAACCCCTCTTAGGAACCGAAACCCCTCTTAGGACCCGAAAGTCCTCTTAGGAACCGAACCCTCCTGATGAGGAAGGCTGCTGAACCGAACCGAGGGTACTGTTCATCCTAGCCGAACCTCGCATAAAAGGAAGAACCGAACCCGAAGGTACTGTTCCCTACTGTTCACTACAGTTCCTTCGCTTCTGACTTCTCTTCGGACCGAACCTTCTGACCTTCGCTTCTGACTTCGGACCGAGCCCCTCGCCCTCGTTTCTTCTTCTGGCTCGCGCCTCTCGCTTCCGACTCAGCATCAGCATGAACCGAACCTCGGCCTAGGGACCGAACCTCGGCCTAGGACCGAGAGGCCTCGCTGGGAAGCCTTTTTCTCCCGGTTTTCGATTAAATTCGCGTTTTAAGCCCGTTTTTAATTATTTTAACGCGGGATTTTCACCCAAAATCATATTTTAACATAATAAACCCTAAATATTCACAATTTAATCATATTTTCACAAAAATCTTTATTTAAATAATAAAAGCAAGTGGGTAAAGTACAAAGAGATGGAGTGTTGACTTTCCTTTATTTTATGACACAAGCAACCTCCACCACCCACTCCATGTCACTATTCCCCATCAGCCCTTACCTAGTCATTTCATTGTACTTTTCCCACCTTTTTCCAACCCCACAATTGGTCAAAGGCTAGAAAAGCCTCCCCTCTCCTCATTTCTCTTATTTTCTCTATTTTCACCAAAAAGAGCAAACTCTTTTCTCTCTCACTTTCTCTCTCTAGAAGTTCGAGATTCAAGGGCTGATCTTGGGATTTTCCTCCACGTTTGGTAAGAATGATCCCTTCTCTTTATGCTTATTTCACTTCTTTCTACTCGAATCATGGATATCTTACACAAACTCTCTCATAATTGTGTTAGATCTTCGAATCTTCAAGTAATTCTTCAAGTGTTCTTGGGTTGAACACTTCTCTTCTTCAACACTTACCTACTGAAATCACTTAAGGTGAGTTCATACCCCTATATTTTCATGTTTTCTCAAGTTTTTAAGGGGGGGGGGGGGGGGGGGGGGGGGGAATACAAGTTAAAACACCAAGAACATAACTACACTTTTCTAACAGCCTTCATCAGAAAAGTTCAACTCCATTCACGGACTGTTTTGGACAACTTAAACATTTTAGTTTTCAAAACTGTTTTAGGTGTACGTAGTTCCAGTTCTTAGCTTTAAAATGACTACTTTCACATCTCCATACGATTTTTCTACAATTTATGGTGATTTTTACAAAACTGCCTATCATTTCAAACACCAATCCGGACCAGTCTGTGATTATGGACTTTTTCACCCAAGTTGGAGGTCATTAAAAATCATGATAAAAATTATGAGTAAACTAGACACATTTTGGGAACTCTCAGAATTTACGGATTTAGTTTTCAGCTTCGTATGATTTTTCTATGAATTTTCAAAAACAGTGTAGAAAGGTTGAAAATTTGTTAACAGCTTATAACTTTCATAACACTTTGTATTATGTTGAGCAAAGTGTATAACGATAAATTCCAAATATTGATTGTGTTTCCATGTTAGTTTATCATCATAAACTGAAATATAGTCATTCATAATAAGATTATTCATTTATTTAGAACGTGTACATTAAGCTATAATGAGCATAGTTTATGGATTCATAGCATTAAAGCATTCATAAAAGAATTCTTATACATTACAAACGTTTTGGATAAACTAAAATAGGTATAGTTTATGTATCATTTACTTCTCAAACTTATTTACCAAAGGTTTTCCGTTTAGTTCACGTAAATCTGTTAATGAATAAATTTGTGAGTCATTACCTTCGGGTTACTTCCAAAGTAACAAATTCAAAAAGTCCTGTAAATTGTAACCAGAGTTTCTTGTAGGGAGAACGTGATAGTTGTGTATAGATCTATATTGGGTTTGACAAACCCACACCAGAGCTGCTCGCTACAGCTAGACCGGCAGGTCTGTGGTGACAAGTGTCATTTAACGGCGACGCCTGAAGAACGTCGTATTACGAGGCCGTCTATGTCAAGTATGGTTATGATAGCTCACATGTGGTATTAACAATCATAAGATTTACGGGTTCTAACTTTAAATTAGCGAGTTATGTCTATTTAGCTCACTGAAATTACTTTAAGTATGGAAAAATACTTATACGCCTTCATATCAAAAAGGGTTTTATGTCGATTTAAAATCACTTTTTACATCCACAATTACATACTTTATTGTATACTTTCGGTCTTGGTATTTAAGACTACACATCATTCATTATGGGATTTTTCTCACATCAGAAAGGGTTTTATGCCGATTTAAAATCACTTTTATATCTTTAAGTATGACAAATAGTGGTTCATTTTCGGTCCTGGTATTTAGGACTACATAACTTTTGTAAGGAAAATATTGGATTTTCTTGGTATCATACATCTCTTTACAAAGATCGATTTTCAAACTCTTACTATCAAAAGCTTATGAACTCGCCAACCTTTGTGTTGACACTTTTCAAAACTACTTGTATTCTCAGGAATTCAGTGAAACAGGAAATCAACCACGTTTTGAGGATGGGACGAGAAATCGTCGAACAGTTCATTTTGTTTCATAATGTAATTGATTTGAATCATGTAAACATATACTTTGGTGTAACTTTTTCAATTATATTTATGATGGTTGTATTTACTTTGAGCACTATTATACACGTTGTTGTGATACTGTACATGAAGTCCTCCACCCCTGGACGTTTCCGCCATCCTTGGTTTGGGGGTGTGACAGAAGACATGTTGGTAGTTTTTGCAATGTTGCAAAACATGGATAGGAGTATGACTAACATGCACCAAACAATCCATGCAATAAGAGTTGGGTGCAAAAACTGTAATGGGCCACATTTGACTAAGGATTGTGATCTTGATGAGTATGGAAACCGAAAGGTTCAAGCTTTCTACTCGAGCGGTGATCGATTAGATGAAGATTGGAGAAAACCAAATAAGAAGTGATTACCTAATGATGAGTACAAGAAAGCCAAGGAAGAGAAATATGAACAAGGTGGAAGAGGCTTTTATGGACTAGAGGAACCAACTTCAGAAATAGAAACCCGATTTCGAGTCAATGCTTACTCGTTTTGATGTGGCATCCGAAAAAAGGATTGTGGAAACATTAGAAGTAATTAGAGAACAACAAACTATGATGAGGGAGCAGAAAGGTCTACTAAGAAATCAGCAAGCTTCCATCTTAAACATTGAAAAACAACTTGGGCAGCTAGCTAAGCAAATAAATGAAAGATCACCAGGAGGACTTCTATGAAATATTGAACAAAACCCGAGAGGAGCCCAAATCCAAGCTATAACAACAAGAAGTGGGAAAATAATTACTCATTTAACTCCCATCGACATAAGCAACCTAGATGAGGAACAAGAAATTCAAGAAGTTAGTCAAACCAAGGAAACTAAATAGTCACAACGATGTGGCAAAATCCTGAAAAGAAAAATGTTGAACCTGTTAAGCCATACCGCCCACCACCGCCCTTTCCAAGTAAAGTAATACAAGAGAAGAATGCTGAAGATTATCGGAGGTTCCTAGATCACATTAAATCTCTTGAAATCAACATTCCATTTCGTGAGGCCTTAGCTGAAATGCCAAAATATGCCAAGCTTCTCAAGGACCTCTTAACAAATCGCAAGAAATTGGAGGGATTATCTAAAGTTTTATTAAATGAAACTTGTTCCGCTGCAATGCTAAACATGTTACCGAAGAAGATGGGTGATCCAGGAAGCATAACCTTACCACGCTAATTCGGGAATCTAGTAACTAGTCATGCTCTAGCCTACTCATTCTTCAAGAAGCTCGATCTTCTTGACCCAAGAACAGTCCACATAGTCATCTATTTAGCCAACAAGACTATGACCTTCCCAAGAGGTATTTGTGAAGACTTATTAGTGAAATTTGACAAGTTTGTTTTTCCCGCGGATTTCATTGTATTAGATATGGTGGAAGACGAACAAGTCACGATCGTCCTTGGAAGGCCCTTCATGAGCACTGCCCGAGATTTAGTTGATATTAGAGTGTCCAAACTCACTCTCTGAGTTGGAGAAGAAGCGGTCACTTTTGGAGTTAAATTGGGCAATCCAACATTCAAGGATAAGTGATGATACGGGGTTTTCTGTCGATGTGCTTTATGAACTACTGGAAAAAGAACTAGGAGGGTGGAGAGAAAAGGATACCGAGGGATTTATAGTGCTTGAAGAAGGTGATTTGATGCTGAACTTGATCTACAATAATTGGAGAAGCTATTGGAAGAAAGTGAGTACGATGAAGTGAAGAAAGAGATACAAGAAGCAACACGACGTGGAAATAGCAACACATTGTGGTCAACATTTTTTCCAAGATCTGATATTAAAAGTTTCAACAACACGACGAGTCAAGAGGCCCACGTCGTGGTGACTGAAGAAAAACAAAAAGTCAAGCTGAAAGTCTTACCCGAGCACCTGGAGTATGCATTCTTGGAAGAAGGGCAGCAAAAACCAGTGATCATAGCATCTGATCTAGCAAAACACGAAAAAGAAATCCTCGTGGAAGTACTAAAGAAGAGATAAAGTGCCATATCATGGAAGATAACCGACATCAAGGGGATTAGTCCAGCTTATTGCTCCCACAAATTTAACTTAGAAGAAGGGGCTAAGCCCATAGTACAATGCCAAAGAAGACTTAACCCGAATATGCAAGAAGTTGTGAAAAAGGAGGTGGTTAAACTTTTAGATGTTGGTATCATTTATTTGATCTCCGATAGCCCATGGGTAAATCCGTTACACATGGTACCAAAGAAAGGAGGGATGACGGTTGTTACGAATGGAGATAGCGAGTTAATCCCAATGAGAACGGTAACCGGGTGGCGCGTTTGCATCAACTATTGAAAGCTTAATGATGCTACATGAAAGGATCACTTTCCGCTACAATTTATCGATCAAATGGTCGAAAGGCTATCCGATCATCTCTACTATTGTTTCGTTGATGGTATTTCAGGGTATTTTCAAATCCCAATTGACCCACAAGACCAAGAAAAGACTACTTTCACTTACCCAAGTAGGACTTTTGCATATAGACGCATGCCTTTTGGGAATGCAACGCACCTGCTACTTTCCAAAGGTGCATGATGGCTATCTTCCATGATATGATTGAAAATTTTATAGAGGTGTTCATGGGTGACTTTTTGGTTTTTGGATCATCTTTTGAAGATTTTTTGTCTAAGTTATACCTAATGCTAGCAAGATGTGAGAAGACCTAGTCCTAAATTAGGAAGAGTGTCACTTCATGGTAAAGGAAGGAATTGTGTTGGGACAAAAAGTTTCGAGGATGGGAATAGAGGTGGATCGAGCAAAAGTTGACACTAAAGTTATATTACCACCTCCAACAAATGTAAAAGGGTTAAGGAGCTTTCTAGGGCCATGTGGGATTTCTAGTCCATTGACTTTTCTAAGGAATTTCATGAAGCTTTTCAATTGTTGGAATCTTCATTTTGAATTAATGTGTGATGCTAGTGACTATGCAGTGGGAGCTGTTTTGGGGAAAAGGGTTGACAACCATTTTAAACCTATTTATTATGCAAGCAAAGCTTTAAACCTGACTCAAGAAAAATACACTACTACAGAGAAGGAGCTGCTCGCGGTGGTTTATGCTTTTGAAAAATTCCACCCATATTTAGTTTTGTCCAAGACAATTGTTTTTACCAACCATTCTGTCCTTAAGTATCTTTTTTATAAACAAGATGCTAAACCAAGACTGATACATTGGGTGTTGCTTTTACAAGAATTTGACATTGAAATTAAATACAAAAAGGGAATGGAAAACGTAGCGGCTAATCACTTATCGCGACTAGAGAGCTCGCACTTGGAAGAATTGGAAGAAAACAAGATCGGAGATGATTTTCCTGAAGAATATCTTATGGTTATAGCAGGAGTAGTGTCATGGTATGTAGGCATAGTTAACTACTTAGCAAGTGAATATATTCCAAAAGATTTGACCTGCCAACATAAGAAGAAATTCTTTTCAGAAATCAAGTATTAATTTTGGGATGAGCCATACCTCTTTCGAAGCTATGTAAAAAGTATGATAAGAAGATGTGTGTTTGGGATGGAGAGTCTAGAAATCTTTAAACATTGTCATAGCAGACCTACTGTAGGACATCATGGAGCTCAATATATGGCCACGAAGGTTTTTGATAGCGGTTTCTATCGGCCTACTATTTTTACAGATATTGCTCAATATGTTAAGGAGTGTGATTCATGCCAACGGTCGGGGAACATTTCATCCCGAAACGAGATGCCCCAAAACTGTTGGATTAATGTCTAAGTCCATAACTATATTTGGTATGTACTTGACCCGACCCGGCATGGTCCATTTGGGTTGCACTTCACCGACACAATTTATATGGATAATCTTTTGAGAATAGTATGTTTATGATTAATATTAATATATTATAAGTTCTAATATATTAATATGGAATCATATTATTTAATTAGTATTGATCAAGAATTAATTTATAATTAATTAAGTGATCGAAAGGAACTAATTAAATATGGACTCTTATATATATGGAATGGGCCAAGTTCATTTAGGTTGGGCTAAGCTTTCATGGATAGTCCATGGAGTGTTTAACCCATGGATCCTAGGAAATGAAAGGTCATGGGTGTTAGGTTTTAACCCTAATCATCCATACTATATAAAGATGTCTTTGGTTGGTGAAATTGGCACTAGTGGTGATACACTAAGAGGGCTAGCCGATTTCACTAAGAGAGAACCAAGTATTCATATTCTCTAAAGTCTTTCAAGGTGTCTTGGTGATTTGTGATTCCACTTGAGGCTTCCACACTATTGGGGCTAAGCTCTTAAAGCTTGAAGACATCAAGCTACATCAAAAGGTATGTCTTCTAACTAGTACTTTGTAGATTAAGAACATCATAATATGCTAGTTAGGATTAAAGCCTTGGAAAGTTCTTATTTGCATGTATAATAGAGAAAACATAGATCCAAGGTTTATAGGGTTGCATGTACACCATAGGAGTGTTAGAATGCTCAAAACCCAACAAAAACAACATCCAAGTTTCTGAGATATTTGATATTTAGGGGATTGACTTTATGGGATCGTTCCCAATGACAAAAGGAAATAAATACATATTAGTAGTAGTCGACTATGTATCTAAATGGGCGGAAGCAAAAGCACTACCTACTAATGATGCTCGTGTGGTGGCGCGTTTTCTTAAGACGTTATTTTCAAGGTTTGGTGTACCTAAAGCTCTCATTAGTGATCGGGGCACCCACTTTGAAAATGATCAATTGGCTAAGGTGTTACAAAAATATGGTGTACACCATAGGTTTTCAACATCATATCATCCACAAACAAGTGGGCATACTAAAGTTACAAACCGGGCGTTAAAACAAATATTGGAGCGATCGGTTAGCGGTAATAGAAAGGAGTGGTCAGACAATCTTGATGATCCAATTTAGGCATTTCGAACGCCTTTTAAAACACCTTTTAGTACTACACCATATAGGTGGTTTATGGAAAAAATTGTCACTTGCCGGTTAAAATCGAGCATAAGGCATTTTGGGCTTTGAAGATATGTAATTTTGAATTAGCCGAACTCGTACCAACCGATTGATGCAAATGAATGCCCTTGAAGAGCTTAGAAATGAAGCATACACTAGTTCATTAATATATAAAGATAAGTCTAAGAAATGGCATGACATGAGACTAAAAGGTCATACGGATTTTCATGAGGGACAAAAGGTGCTACTTTTCAATTCAAGATTAAAGCTTTTTCCATGTAAGTTACAAACTAGGTGGGACGGGCCATTTGTTGTTAAACTAGTTTTCCCACATGGAGCTATTGAGCTTATATCAAGAGACGGAACCCCTTTCAAAGTTAATGGAGATAGAGTAAAGCATTGCGAAGAAGGAATGCCAACTGAAGAAAAAGAGGGGGAAATTGTCAAATTCACGCGAGCTGAATCAACATGAAGCGGTATGGAGTCCAGCATATGACTCCCCAAAAAGAAGCGCTTGCAGGAGGTAACCTGTGATTTGGAGTTTGCATTTTTCTTTCCTTTCCTTTTCTTTTCTTTTATTTTGTTTATTTTTAATTTATTTTTAGTCTCATTCTTCTAAATTTTTATGGAATTCGAAATGGGGAATGACATAAAACGAGTGTGGGGTGGATAATTTTATAAGATTTTGACCATAACTTGATTTTTTTTACCATGAGGTGGCAAAAATCAGAAACCCGATATTACGTTTTTTTCAGGACACCACGATGTGGTAAAGTTTTTAACTTTGTCAATTTAGGGTTTAATTCATAGTCAAAACATTTCTTACCTTTTACTCTCCACCTTTCTCTTTTGCCGTGCCAGCGTCCCCCATAAAGAACATCCTCCTCTACCTTCTATTTCTTTGTGTTTTCAACAAAAATGTATGATTTATGTGTGATTTCCTTGCTAATAATCGAATATACACTAGTATCAGGTGTACATTTGCTTATTAGAACAGATTTGGGGCCGAATTTGAGAACATAGGGTTTTGATTTTTGCAAAACTCGGACCCGATTATTGACGTTTTTCCTTTGAGTTTGTTGTTATCCTACTTGTTTTCATTCCTAGAACAAACCCTAAAGTTGATTTGAGTTGATTATGTGCAAATTCGTGATCGACAGTTCCTGGGGAAACCGACAGTTCGTCGACCATGACGACTTGTCGTGGTCCTCTACATGGTGAAGAATTTTAAGGCTTAATCTGTTTTGTTCTGATTTTAATCTTGCACATGGTTTGTTTGTGTGTTGTCTTTGGTTATTTTTCATCCATGGCTAGTCATTCACGATGCAACCAACTCGAGAGTCGCCCTGACTTCCCGTGGTACACATTTCCAAGGAATGTTGGTCCCGAAGTTCTTGCAAGATGGAATGCAAAACTAGAATGGCTGAAACAACGGAGAGTTCATGTGCCTGCGGTAGTGGATTGGCAATGGATTGGTCAGACTAGATTTGTGGAAGGAATTGAGCATTATCCAGATAAGTCATTTGATGGAGTTCATGGGAGATTTATTTGCATGGGTTGGAGACGTATTTTCCAAATTCAAGAAATCATCTACAAGGAATTGGTCGTCGAGTTCTTAGCCACTGTGTCTTTTAGGAGGAAAGATGGTATTTATGATGAAGACAACCTTACTTTTTGCCTTGGCAGAGAAAGGCGCGCTGTTAGCCTTGCTGATTTCGCCTGAAGGACAAAGATCTATCTTCCGTCCGAGGTCCATTATGAATCTTATCTTTAATATATTGTTGGTTGTGTGCGGATGACAGAGGGATTTAAGGCGGCAACACGCTGGAAAGATATAGTAAATGGAGCTTATGAAAAAGGGACTACGCAAGAGAGCGACATCCTCTCTCCTATTCATTCCCTATTGCACCGCCTCATCACGAACACCATCAATCAGTGACAGGAGGGGGATAAGTGCCCGACTTTGGATGTATTTTTCTTATCATCTCTGATATCCCTCGATGCTTATGTGGACCTACCCTTCCTTTTGGTGGAATTTCTTGTGGACTGAGCGGGCAAGGATAGGCGTGGGTCTCCTCTTTATGGTGGCAAGCTAATTACACGGCTTGCGCGTTCGGTTAGAGTTTTTGATAAACACGTCGTTGTGTTTTTTTTACTGTGGAACCATTGAAACCATTCTCTACTCTCCTTTATAAAAGGGAAACTATTATTGTAGATCATGGGATGGTTCAATTTGCTATTCCTGATGACACTCCCCCAACTGACTTGGGAGGTGGGTGAGGCAAAGTGGAAGGGGACTCGAAGGAGATGAGCCGCCAGTGGTACCGACCGACGATGAGTGGCCCATGGACCCTTATAGTGTTGCGCAAAGAAGATTTGAAGACAGCTTGGCAAGGAGTGCCAACTACACTAATATGAGTCTGGATCATCTTATGGCACAAATTCATGTCATACGACCCACTCATTTCCTCGAGTCATAGCCTTATGCACCAAGCTAGGAGGAATTATAGAGAGAACAACATGGTCGAGCTGGAGGCAGTGGAGGAGGAGATGTTGATGGAGATGATGAAGATTGAGAGTTTCTATCCTTTTGTTGAAGTGGATTCAAGACTTTTTTTATTTTTTTTATTTTTGTGTGCTTGGTTTGTTTCTTTTGGTTTGTTGGATACTTATTTTTGATTTTGGTTGATTCACTATGCTTCCTAGTTTCATTACTTTTCTTTGATTTAGCTTTCCAGGTATTATTTTTAGAGTTAGAGTGAGGGTATGTTTGGCAAAAGGAGGTTCTTTACAAAGAGAGATTAGAAAACGACCAGAGAAGTGAGGTTCGAGCATTTTCGGGTATTTATTTGCGTAAACGAGTGAAGAGTCACGCCTAAGATATGTGTACATTAGTTGGTGTCACCACATATTCAAGAAATCTGTTTCTTTTGACGTATATAATTGTCATTTCAAGGCCAACACGTCATGGTACTCTCCACCACGTCGTGTTGTCACAACCAAAATACTACAATATTAATTTGTTAAAGCCACCACGAGGTGGTGAAAACAACCACGAGGTGATGCTATTCAAATCCGTTTTGTTAGGTCCAGTATTGTGTTACGTCTATTAGGCTCGTTAGCTAGTACAATGTTTATCTCCGGTATAGGCCTGTCCATCCGTGAGTTTTGTAGGGTTTATTATAAATAGATGCTTGCATGCATCCTAGAACGCAATGATTAGAAACGATCAGATAAGTATTTTCAAGCATATTCATCGTTCTTGTTTTGTAACCCTAGAATCCTCTACAACGGAAGTTCTTAGTCGAGCTCTGCTGAGGATTGAGTAATTGAATCATTCGACTCATTGTGATCCATACTTGTGTTTTATTTCGCTGCTTTTTATGTTCTTTATTTACCCGTTACAAAGATCTAATCGATCAAAAGAGTTTTTATAACTCATCAATTGGTATCAGAGAAGGAGGCTGTGTAATCGATACACATCTTTTCTGTGAAAGAGTTTACGCTTAGGGTTGTTCCGCATTAACTGATATTTATTGAGCCGTCATTCCATAATTGACATAACTCAGCATTTATTTGTTTTGCCCTAATATTACGTATTACAAGTCTGATCTTTCAAACAGGTTAAATGATCAAGCATGGACGAGTCTCAATCTAATCCTATCAACATCTCAAACAACATTGGTTCAACGACGAAGATTCCTATTCTTTACACCCAATATTATGAAGTCTGGGCGCATCATTTTGAAGATTATGTCATCGGATCTGAAGATAATGGATATCTTATTTGGGAAGCAATCGTGTCTGGACCATTCGCTCACTCAGGAACATCAAAGATCATCAAAAATCAGAAAGAATATAATGATCTGTTAAAAGATGTAAAAGACGTCGCTCAAGACGAAAAGGAAAAGTTTCAGTGCAATATTAAAGCATTGAGACTAATCTGATTCGCTCTTCAATCTGATACATTCAGGTTAGTGAGTTCCTGCAGTACCGCTAAAGAAATCTGGGATAGGTTGTGAGATCTTTATTCCACAGATGAAGATTTGGAACATTCCATTCAGACGTTGCTTTTATTAGAGTTCGGTGAATTTAAGCAGAATACCGATGAAACTGTTACTTAGACGTTCGATCGCTTCAATCATCTTCTTAGCAAGATGATCAAACATGATATAGAAAGGAAGCTGATTGAACAGAATGTTACCTTTTTGAATGGCCTAAGATCCGAGTGGAGAGCTGTCATGTCCACAGTCAAAGCTCAGGAGCAGTTCAAATCTTATTCGCTGACAAAGCTGGTGGGAATCTTTAAATCTCAAGAAAAGATTGTCATGCAATAGAAGAATGTTGTTTCAAGTTTGGGGTCCTTGGCCCTCCTGCCTAAAAGCAAAAATATGGTAGAAGATGAAGATCTGAACCTAGAAGACTATGATCTTACTTTTGAAGATTATGCAATGATGGTGTCTAATCCAAAGAGGTTCATCAAGGAAAGGTTCCCTACCAATAAGAACCGAAATTGGCAGGGAAATTAGCTATAGTTCTGAAAAGGTTAGGGAGGAGCCAAAGACAGAAGAACCAAAGAAATAGGCGAAGGCTGAAAGAGATTCTGGCGTCAACTGCTACTACTGTGAAGGAAAGAACCATTATGCCAAAGACTGCATTCTGAAGAAAATGCCAGAAAAGGATGAGGAGAAAGATGAAGAGGCTATGTTGATGAAAAAGTTGGAAGAGATCACTCGATACACATCTTTTCTATGAAAGAGTTTACGATTAGGGTTATTCCGCATTAACTGATATTTATTGAGCCGTCATTCCATAATTGACGTAACTCAGCATTTATTTGTTTTGCCCTAATATTACGTATTACAAGTCTGATCTTTCAAACAGGTTAAACGATCAAGCATGGACGAGTCTCAATCTAATCCTATCAACATCTCAAACAACATTGGTTCAACGACGAAGATTCCTATTCTTTACACCCAAGATTATGAAGTCTGGGCGCATCATTTTTAAGATTATGTCATCGGATCTGAAGATAATGGATATCTTATTTGGAAGCAATCGTGTCTGGACCATTCGCTCACTCAGGAACATCAAACATCATCAAAACTCAGAAAGAATATAATGATCTGTTAAAAGATGTAAAAGACGTCGCTCAAGACGAAAAGGAAAAGTTTCAGTGCAATATCAAAGCATTGAGACTAATCCGATTCGCTCTTCAATCTGATACATTCAGGTTAGTGAGTTCCTGCAGTACCGCTAAAGAAATCTGGGATAGGTTGCGAGATTTGTTGAGGGGTGTAGGGGGCTAAGAAGTTGTGACTGGTTCCTTTTTCTGCCAAAAAGTCTTCAAATTCTTTGTTTTTGAACTCTAGTCCATTGTCGCTCCTGATGTTGCGAACGACTTTTCTCAGTTTCACTTCTATTTTTTTTTGAGATTTTACATACATTATTTTACCTTGCCACTTAAATTATCTCCAACCTACTTGTTCAACAGACTACACTGGTCTCACAAGTACTTCGTTCGATTTCTGTCTTATATCAAGATTAGGAATTCTGAATTGAAGCGAAAGCCACCCAAATAAGCCTAATTAAAAGAAGCCTTTCAACACTTCTTAATAAGTGTCTGATCGTTATTCAACGGGAAACCACACACACACTTTAAGGTCTCTCTTGACTTTAAAGGAAGAGATTCATGCCCGGGATCCATTGTTTCGTGTCTTTATTGACATCACATAATCCCTCAAATGTGTTGCTTTATTTATTTTTCTTTTACACACTAAGCACGAAAATCTTTTTGATTTTCCAAAATTCTGATTTCATTAGTTACAAGGCATTTTAATGGGATTGGCAGTTATAAACGGGTTGTGGTTAATATTAATCCACGTGGGTAATTTTGCTTTAACGATGCCGTTAAAAAGCTAAGATGATAAAATGCTGACTCAGGCGGGAGTCAAATCAATTTGATTTCACGCATCTGAAAGAGAGATAATTTCTGCGTGTGTTTCGGATGTCCACGCATCCATTTCCAACATCTTGGAAGCACATGACCCGATCCTCAACTACTCAACCGCCTCCTACTTCAACAGCAACTCACACAACCGAAACTCCTCCAGTAGGCGAAGCCTCAGGTTCCGGTGTGAAAGACAAGGGCAAGAAAATTGTTGAGGAGAGCGACGATGATGATAAGGAGACAATTGCCGACCTTTTAAAGAGACAGGGTCGAGATAAAGATGCAGACATCAGTGCTCGTGTAGCTAGAGAGGCTGAAGAAGCCGAAAGAAGACAAAAAGAAGCTCACGACCTTCTCAAGATCAGGAAAACTCTTTTTCCTCCTTGGACTCTTGAGAAGCTACTAAAAGAAGCCATCGAAACACCCAGCATCTTGTGGCTAGAACCAGTGATCTCTTTAGATCGTTCTAACACTGTCGATTCTCAGTTCGACATGCCACTAACCCGAAAGGCGTTTGTATTCCATGCATTTGACAACACCGCTGAGTTCCCTCATCCTCATCCAAAGATTGATCGGGACTTAGTCGATTTCTGTCTGAGGGCCGCTCAACCACAGTACCAAACATGGAGCGCTCAGAAGATTATCAATGTTCGGGTTCTGAAGCCGTACAGGGAAGGAAACTTCACCAACGTTCGGTTTAAGGTGCTAAGGGGATCTGCTAAGACCGAACATGCCCTCTCGCTTGCTGATTTTCCCAACTTGAATCCACACGACTGGATCATCTTGCACAACATCCTTCTTACAAACGAAGCTGAATATGGTCCGATCATCGACCACTTCAAGAGGATGCTTGTCTGCTATATAATGGAAGTCGAAAAGATGGATCAGGAGGTAGCGAGCGTATTCAAGAAAAAAGCCTACCATATCTCTTGTTGGCTCAGAAAGTGACCTAAACATGATGCAGATGGGAAAGATAGACCCGAAGAGAAACTCTGTTATGTTTACCAGAGATGAAGGCCATAAATGTCTTTTCGCTTTGGCAGACAAACATCTCTATACCACTACATGTCTGGAACTTGTCTTAGGGATTATCCATCGGTGCAAGCAGAACACAGCGGAATCATTCACTTCAGACAGACTATCCTTGCGCTTATCTCGCGTCTGTTTGATACAACCAAGAAAGTTCCTGTTGCTGGTCCAAGCAAGAAGAAATGATAGTCTCGCTCCAAATTGACGCAAAGGGGGAGATTGTTAGGTCTAGTATTGTGTTGCGTCTATTGGGCTCGTTAGCTAGTCCAATGTTTATCTCCGGTATGGGCCTGTCCATCCGTGAGTTTTGTAGTGTTTATTATAAATAGATGCTTGCATGCATCCTAGAACGCAATGATTAGAAACGATTAGATAAGTATTTTTAAGAATATTCATCGTTCTTGTTTTGTAACCCTAGAATCCTCTACAGCGGAAGTTCTTAGTCGAGCTCTGCTGAGGATTGAGTAATTGAATCATTCGACTCATTGTGATCCATACTTGTGTTTTATTTCGCTGCTTTTTATGTTCTTTATCTACCCGTTACAAAGATCTAATCGATCAAAAAAGTTTTTATAACTCATCACGTTTTTCGAGTCTGATAACATACCTTCTAGAGTCTAAGTGTCCAAGTCTGTAATACATGAAAAAGGGAATATTTGGAAAGATTATTATCTCAACGAGTGGCGTTTCTAATTATCCATTGATTTCCATGGCATGGATGAGTTGTTACCACACCATGGAATTTTAGTTTGACGCGATGAAATACTATTATCCCAGCTGCCATGACATGGTTGACACTTTCTTATGTTGTGGGGGAGTTTTTCATCACATAAGGAGGTTTCCATTCTATGTACCACTTCCATTTCCACACCTTTGAGCAATCTGGCTTTCCTACACATATCCACACGATTCGAGATACATCTTTTATCCCATGGGAGCTTGTTCGTTTTTCTCCCTCTTTTTAATTATATGTTTTTGCATAATATGCAATGAGGGCATTGCATAAAATAAGTGTGGGGTAGGGGGTATATTGCATTAGAGAGAAAGCATTTGATTTTGTTTTTAAATTTGCATTGCTAGTTTCAAAATTTGCATTCATATAAACTTAACTTAGGAAACGTAGTTAATTAAAATTTTTGCTAGTATAGTATTCGATGATCCGAATAGAACCCAAATGTTTACCCGAGCCAACATATGTTATAGTGTATTTGTGGCTTCCCATTTCCTAGTGAAAATTCATGAGGTATGAAAGGTAATCTGGTAGCTTATATGGCATAATATGTTCAACTTAAACCTAAAATCTATCCAGGAGATCTTAGGTAGTCATTACACTTAGACTAATACCTTAACCAATAAAGGTTGAAGTTAAGCTCCTTGCTTAAGCATGTAGGATTTGAGTGAAGAAAAAAACAGTGAGATACATGTAAAAAAAGAGAAAGAGAGAAATTACCAAAAAGTTAAAGAATTTTGGAGCAGTCAAAGTATGAAATTCAAAGATCTAAATGTTGAAGAAATCCGATTGAAGATACCAAAGATCAAATAAATAAAGAAAGTGAAGAATTCAAAGAGCTCCACTGTGGTAACAAAGTTGTAATTTCTAGAATTTATGTATGCTTGGCTGTTTAGCCAAAAATACCTTGAGGTTAAGAAAGGTTTCTGAGGATTGATTTGGAGGGTTGCAAAAATGAGTGGTGTATAACCTAAGGGGTGAAGGTTCATAAGGACTGTGAGTATTTAGGAGTGGGAAGTTCTTAGGAATTATAGACAAAAATACATGTATTGTGGTCTAGGGATAATGGCAATTTGCTTAGGGGCAAGCAAAGAATAAGTGTGGGGTATTTTGATATGTGCATATCTATACACATAATTATACATCATATGTTAATACTTTAATTTACTTTTATACCCTTAATAGAATAAAAGGTACTTAATTTGTTATGAATTGTGTTGTAGGGATAAAGGATATGCTTGGAGCAAAAAGGAAGCTGGAAGCTGGATGCCGAAAGCTAGGAGTTTGAACCAATGCTTAAAAATGAAGAAAAAAAATACACTCAACACGTCGTGGTGGTCCTAACACGACGTGGTTACTTGAAGATTCCTGGTTAATTTCGAAGACTTGTGGAACATGGGATAAACACGAAGACCATGTTGTGGTGGCCTCACTACGTCATGGTGCTCTGAATTCGGGAAAATTATGAATAGATCGCATTCTCCTCCAAATTTGCTCCCTTTTCCCTGGAAGCAATCGTCATTTTTGCAGGCAAAGCACCTATTCTAAGTCTTGGAAGCAAGGAATTTGTTTATAACCTTCGAAGAAGGAGCATTAAGGCAACAAATATCTACACTTTGACTTTTCATTAGATTTTGCTATGTCAAATATTATGAATTTCGAAATTATGACTTTGTTTGCTGAAATCATGAGCTAAATTCTCATGACTTTCGTTTAGCCTAGGATTGATTGTTTATTTGTGGTTGAATTTATGGATTCGATTTAGTTATTTGGTTATTTGTTGATTTGGCTTATTAAAGAACCTCACGTACTTTTGATAACTATTTTCTCTACTTATTGCTTAATTTGATTAAGTTAGTATGACTATACTCCTTAGTTGAATTTGAATCTTATGATCTTGTGAATTGCAAAATTGTAGGACTAGAGTTTTGAACAAAACCTAGGGTTAAGTAGAAAAGTGGGTAAAAAGGTATAGGAGCTAATATATGAGGACAAATCATATATTGAATTGAATCAATAAACTAAATTGATCAATCTAATATAATTCTAATTAACTTGAATCGAACACTAGTAAACTTGTTAGTTTGTTCGCATGATCACCGAATAAATAAGCTAGTTTGCTAAAGGATTAAATTAGCGAATCTTAGGAATCGATAACCAAAGAAACTCAAAATCCATTCACTTCAATAAATCAACCATAATAACAATTAAATCTGAAGCTAAATGAAAGTCCCTTACTTATCTTAGTTAAATCCTCTTTGCTTATTTGCTTTAGTTTTAGTTTAACTTAATTAGTTGATAGATAGTTAGTTTGGTAAATTAAGTTTCTAGTCTTGCAAAACTAGAGAAAAACCCTTTTTAATTTTATTAGTAATTAGTTAGTAGTAGATAAAAATTAGCTAAACCACCGTTCCTTGAGTTCGAGACTTGTTCTTACCATAGCTATACTATTGCATGACTAGGTACATTGTCTAGTGTGCTTAATAGTCTAGTGAAATAAAATTAGTTTTATAAATGTAAAACTTGAATAAATAAATACACATTAAAACGCACATCATTTGTTGATATATGTTATCTGTTTGTGTGGTGGTACTTTGGGGGAACTCTCTACGCTTTGTGCTTATAGTTTTTGGTTTATGGTTTCAGGTACTTCCGAGAATCGTAGCAAGGTGAAGGTGTGACCATACACATCCTGATTTTATGTCATTGATCTTAGGAGACAAAAAAATTTAAATAATGTATTGGAAACAATGTTTTTTAAACACTTTTATTACTTAATGGGTTGTCTTGAAAAAGTTTTCATTGGTTGATTTTGGGATGTTGCAACTTTGCATCTACAAAACCTTATGGCTGACTCATGTAAACATCTTCAACCAGTTTCCCATTAAGGAAAGCAGTCTTGACATCCAGCTACGAAGTTTCATAGTCATGAAAGGCAGCTATGGCTAGCATTTCGCTAATAAATCTTATTTTGGCTACTGGTGATAATGTCTCATCATAGTCAACCCCTGGGGTTTAAGTAAAGCCTTTAGCAACCAGTCGAGCCTTGAAGGTGTGTACCTTTCTATCCATGTCAGCCTTCTTCTTGAAGATCCATTTGCTCACAGCTGTCTTAGGACCTGGTACATTGTCAACCAAATTCGAAAATTGATCGTCATACATGAACTTGATCTCTTTGTCCATTGCCTCTTTCCACTTGGTTGACTCAGGGTCTGCCATTACTTCCCTGTTGTTAGCTGGTTCTTCTAAATTTACCAATGTACTATCACTGATAAACGTATTGCCATCAATAGTGATATGGAAACCATATAAGTCAGGTTGCATTCTAATTTTAATGGAACGCCTAAGAGGTTCCTTCATCGTTTTACTCTTTAATTTCTTCAATATCAATGGTACTCCCACTGTCCTCTTTTGATATGAGCTCTCTCGCGAAAAAGTCCCCTTCGTGCTACAAAAACCACGTTCTCACTAGGTCTGTAGAACAAATATCCAAAGGAATTTTGTGGGTAGCCGATGGAAATACATCTCTCACTTTGTGGTTCAAGCATGTCGTGAGTCTCTTATCTAACAAAATCTTCACAACCCCAGACCTTGATACTAGAAAAACAGCCTTTTACGACGCTCATTGCGCGTTGTAAAAGGCTCAGACGACGCGCAAATGCGCGTCAAGGAAGGCCCTATCATAAAGACAGACGACGCGCATTTACGACACGCGTTTACGACACACAATGCGTATCAAGGAAGGCCCTGTCATAAAAGAAAACGACATGCATTCGCGTGTCGTAACCTTACGACGCGCGTGTTAATGACACGCAATGCGTATCAAGAAAGCCACTGTCAAGAAAGGCCATGTCATAAATGTAGACGACACACATTTTTGCGTATCATAATTTTAAATGTTTAAAAAAATATTATTTATAGATTTACTTATTTTCAAATTAAATTTGTATTTAATGTATCATAATAGAAAATAAAATATCATATACAAAAAATAGAATCCATTGCATAAATTTAATGTCATACAAATAATCGTTCCATGGAAAGATAAAACAAATCAATAGAAGTTGTAACAAAAATTTACAAACGAATTAGATACAAAAAATACAATCCATTGTCCCTTTGCTTATTTAAGATCAACCTGCAAGTAGCTAACTAATATATACAAATTCACCCTTGTTTCTAATCATTTTCTTAAATACTTTACAAACATAATTCATCCATAGTACCTGAACTATAGTTACAGCCTTATTTCTTCTTCTTCTGAACTCATCTCTTGGAACCATTGCTCTAAGCCTAGTCTGAATAGATACAACAGCTACCTGTTTCTAGATGAAATCAGATATAAAATATGGAGCCAAACAAACCATACCTTTGGTGACACTATAAACAGACCCAACAGAAACGTGAAAAAGACCTGCAACAGATGAAATCAAAACAATGTTTCTAGCTCCAGAAGCTTTTAAAAGAGGATGTGTAAGTTGACACATATGGTAACAAGGCTGCAAATTGGTAGCCATGATCATGGAGTACTTAGTAGCCATGATCATGGAGTACGTAAACATTAAAATTCTCTTGCAACAGGGATCAGTATTATTAAATAAGAACGAGTTTGAGATTGACAACCATAACAATGGTCTGAATTTTTTATGAAAAAAACATCAGTGAATATACCTCAAACATTTCTATTGCAGACACCCTAAGGTTACAAATGCAATAAATGCCCAACCTTCGATCCAAGATAGCTTCAAAGTTTGAAGAGGCGACTCAGCTACGGTTAACCATATGTGGTTTATTCTTTTCTGATTGATGATGCTTTAAGATTACCCAATCAAAATCAAATCCTGAAATAAGTAGAACATCATATTAATCAAAAAATAATATCAAGAGTTAAACATCAGATACAATGTTATACAAATTTTACAGCATAAATGTGGTTAAATTTCTATAATATTGTATTATATGAATAAAGGATATACCTTCTCGCGTAAGTAAGTCACGAAAAAGGCGCTTCAAGAATCCATAATTAGGTTTTTGATCAAATGTTATAGATCTGCAATATTTGAAGTAAGTGGCAAACTCCACATGATGATTCTTGCATAAAACATGTTAAACAAATTGAAAATGATTTTCATACTCCACTAAAACAATTTAAATATGACTGTTATTTTAGCAGTAGCCAACTATCCCTATAAAAAAAAGTTATATTTTGTATATTGTTTCACAAATACCTCAATAGGAGTGGATACTTTCTTTTCACATATTTTGTCATATTTTTGCTTCTTTGTTGCACCTTTTAGACCTTGCCATGGGAGACTGCAAAAAAAAAAAAAAAAAAAAAAAAAAAAAAAAAAAAAAGCTCATTTTTTTTAGATTTCACGACATACTCAATTAAAATATTTAAGCACATACCTTTCAAAAAGTACAAGAAAACATAGCCCAGAGACTCCAAGTCATCACGCTGACTTTGTTCTGAATTTATATATATAAAAAAAAGAAAATATTGTATAAGAGAAAATGCAAATAAAAATATCAAATTGTAAAAAGAATTATGCAGAAATAATTGCATACCAATTCCCAAATGGGTATTACAGCTAGCATAACGTGATTTTTGCAATTTTTGTTCCAAAAACTTATTTTCAAGTTTCCTTATGATTTTGGTCCACTTGTCATCTATGTTAACCGTCTGGCTGTTGAACTTTTCATTATGACGAAAACTGAATATATATATATATATATATATATATATATATATATATATATATATATATATGTATATATATATAGACACACACACACACACCCCATAGGGACCAAATAAGAGAAATTTACAAATTTTTCCCCTGTGAAATATTGTTTTTTTTTCATTTGTGGTCCAAGGGTAAAACGGTCATTTTGAAAAATCTATCAGCTACGCTGTTTACTTACAGGTCACATGGACCAAAATCTTTATGAAACTTCAACTACGCTCACTACTCAAGGACCAAAGCTGTAATTTATTTAAAACCAGAGACAAAATGTGCCGACATCTTGCCTCTGTAATTATATCAAAAAGTCAAACCAAAAATTTAACCACTCTTACTATCTTTAGTAAGATAAACAAGAAAACATCAAAGCTGTTCAAAAGTTACCTTGACTCTGTAGATTCACAAAAAAAAAAAAAAAAAAAAAAAAAATAGAAAACGAAAATCAGTTTTCATCATGATATATGATTTTAAGTTTTTAACAATAAGATCATCATTTTCAAATTTGAATGAAAACCAACCTTCCATAGAACTCTTCACAAAGCTCAACTACAAATGACAACCGGGATATATCAGCTTCACGTATCTGAAAAGATTTTAAAAAAAAATAGCAGCAGACTTACATTTCTTGTTTGAAAAAACTAATAAATAAATAAATAAAGCAGTTTTTAAAGATGAAACCAACTGTTCCAGGAAAATTGTAGATAAGCACTGAACTTAAAACCGTTGCCAGAGCAAATATCCTGAAGAAATGTGGATCAGAAAAGAAAATCCATTGATTATAAATTTATAATTTATAAACAATAAGAAAAAGACAAACATCTGTCATCATAAACGTTTGATTTCCCTATACTTTCAAATCCTTCCGTATCCAGATAAAAGACTGAGGTTTTAAATCCATCAATGTCCATTTCAACTGGTGTTCTCCATACCCATATTCCTAAAAAAAACCATAAATGAAAGATTACATTTATACTTGGACCAAAAAATTATAAATACTACACTTGAATCAATAATATTAAAATGATTTTCTGTAGGGTGGCATCTGTGGCTGAATCGATGGATACAGTGGCTTCATCCAACACTAGGATTTTGTTTCTTCTAAGTAAAACTCCTCCAAGACAGAAGAGTTGTCTTTGCCCAGCACTCCAACTAGCCAATAACTTGCTGTTGCCTAGAAGTGTTCTTAATGATTAATCCTCTTAATGTTATTGGTTTTAGTAGTTCATTTTTATTTTCAGATAGAGAAGGCTCTAAACCTGTAATGACATCTTTATGAGCATTCACAAGCTCTTCAAATGCAGTTCCTGCCATCAAGAGCTCCTCATACTTTTCTGATTGTGTAACTTGACCGTCTTTCATAACCTTAAAAGGGAAAAAAGAATTAAATGCAAATGGTAAAATAGACTTAAAACCAATATATAAAGCCATCATGTGTAACTAAATTTATAGATTTTTTATTCTGATTACATGAATATTGTCAACAAATGAGAGAAACTCCACTTAATGAGTGACAAGAATGACAGTTTTCTTGTTTAATATCCAAAGATTAAGGGAGTAGCTAAAAAGGACAAACTAATAACATCCATTTGATTTCAACAAGTTGAAAACTTAAATTAAAGAGAGTTGTTGTTGTATGTGCATCTAAATCACTGAAAGGGTCATCAAGAAGATATATGTCATCATCATTGTAAACTGTCCCACTTTGAATCCAAGATGTTTGAATAACATATGCAATTGACCCAAACACACCCACCTAAAAAATCAAAACAACAGTCATATAAATTATAATGATGCTATAAAGAAAACAAAAAAATTAATGAGTTTGTGAACTTACTGTTCCTGAAGTTTTAGATATTTTAATTAGTACAACTTGGTTGCTGAGTTGACTCAGCCACATTCTGGTTCTGATTATCTTCTTCATCGCCAAGGTCAACATCATAATCATCTTCATCACTGTATTGTTGTGATTGCAACACCTCTACTCTTTCTAAAAACCATGATTATCTAATTAAAATTGAGAATTGAGATTATGATTATGTACTTCTGATTATTATAATAAATGGAGAATGAGAATGGAGGGAAGCCTAATATAGGTCAGAATAGTGCGTAATGTTCATTCGATTATAGAGGGTCGTCAATTAATTTTCTTACCTTTAGTAGAATCTTGACTTTATAACTTCCGGTACGATGTTCCCAATTGACTCCAGAACACGTATCAGAATCATCAAATTCATGATCCAAACAGAAATAGGTACGATTCAATTGCATTTTGGGAACATCAATTTCAGAATTGGAAACGCAATCCCGAGCGTACCCGGAATGCAAACATAACACGTTTTGGTACGAGCGAATTTGTACGAGATTCGTGGCACTTCCAGCGAATTATGTAACTATGGACCTAACTTTTTACAAATTTTCTTTATTTAACTCAACCATACGTCATTCTTATGTAACCTAAGAAGATGGAGTGTATATAAACTGGGAAAATTATACAATCGGAAGATTCAGCAACAAAAAGCGTACCTCATCAACATTCACGATGATCTGATCAACATTTTGCCCTAATTCCTCCGCAACAGCTGGTTCGCCTTCGGTTCGAACTTCCAGAACGGTAGATATATCTTTCGACGCAAATAAAGCTCCGGTGACTAGTCGTACGTGTTTCGCCGGTGATGTACGTCGTTGGAGAGAGAATAAGGGTTTGGAAACAGGTGGGGGCTTTTTTCATGTGAGATAATTACATAAAAAGGTAAAGGAAAATATAAGTTACAAAATTTCCCAGCGTAAAAGAAACCTCGTGGAGAATGAGAGACGAGAAGGTGGAGGTGTCGATTAGGGGTTGTTCAACCGGTAGCTTCGATTGATGGTCATAGTTGTCGATCGGCGCTATAATTGAAAGGAGATGCAATCATCGAACCATTTAGTGTGAGGATCGATTTGGAAGGCGGGGGTTTTAAAATTTTAGGGATTTCATTTTCCCTCTAACGAGACGCGCGTTACTTAAAACAAAAATATAAAACGACATTCACAGAGGATGCACAAGTGCCCTCCGTGTTTTTAATTTTTTACATAAGACACTAATTTAAGGGCACACAATAATGCGTGACCTAAATCCTTAATTTTTTTGAAGAGATGACACATTTTTAATGTCTCTCTCTTTTGCGTAACATAAATCAATGAGTGTCGTGGTTTGCACGTCGTAAAAGTGTCTTTTTCTTGTAGTGATATGTGCTAACGAGGGAACCTTCTCTGTCCACATCTCATGAGGTGTTTTGGCAACCTTCTTTGTTGGTACAAGATTAAGAATGTGGGTGGCAGAATCTACGACATACCCCCAGAATGAGATTGGAAGAGAAGCTCGACTCATCATGGAACAAACCATGTCCAACAAGGTTCTAATATGCCTCTCAGCCACACCATTAAGTTGTGGTGTCCTAGGAGGAGGTAATTGTGAAACTATTCCACATTTCTGACTTATGCATGATTAAGTAGATATAGCCATATCTTCTATAATCGTTAGTAAAAGTCACATAGAATCGATTTGCATTCCTTATGGTAGATCTGAAGGGACCACATACATCTGTGTATGAGATCCAACAATCCTTCACCTCTTTCACAAGAACTAATGAAAGGTGATTCTGTCATCTTTTCCAATAAACAAGATTCGTATGTATCATCTGACCTTAAGTCAAATGATTCCAACACTCCAACCTTTTGGAGTTAGGCGATGCATTTCTTGTTAACATGTCCAAGATGACTATGCCACAAGAATGCTTTGTCTAAGCCGTTAGACGAATTAATTTCAAAAACACTATTTTCTAAATTGTCTACAATCATCACATTTTCATACACACCACTACAAGGTAAATCTTCAAAATAGAGAAAACCATTTTTATAAGTAGAAATAGATCCATTCTCATCATTAAAAGAATATCAAAGGCCTTGTTTAAACAATACATGAAAAAAAATTATGTTTCGTGTCATTTCTGACGAGTAGCAACAATTTATTAAATCTAATCCTAACCCACTACCATGCACTAAGTTCATCCTTCCACTCTCCCATGATTAAGTTCATCCTTCAACTCTCCACATGCTCACTTCTTTTTAGCGCATGCAAATCAGAACAAATGTGAAATCCACATTCTGTATCAATGACCCAAGAACGACATTACGACGAGTTATTAGATAAGATAGTGTAGATACTTGTCGAAGTTGGCTTCACCTTGCCATCTTTGATATCTTGTAAGTATTTTGGGCAGCTTTGTTTCCAATGCCCTTTGTCGTTATAGTAGAAGCAAGCGGCCTCTTTAAGGTTAGAGACAGGTTGAGCATCAGAATTGGATTTTCCTTTGGGTCCATTACTTGATGACCAAACTTTAGATTTTCCATTCCAGTTTTGTTTAGGAGTACCTTTCCTCTTTTTCACTTTGCTTATGTCTCATTGTTGTTCAAATGATAAGTTAAAATGAAGTGATCATAACAACTGGGTAGAGAGTGCAAGACTATATCAATAGCCAATTCCTCATCAAAGTTCACATTAAGCTTGATCAAACGATCCACATGTCTTTGCATCATCTGTACGTGGCTGCTTATAGACTCTCCATCTTTCATCATGCTTGTTATGAGGGACATTACCCCTCGTACTTTTCTTGACAAGATCGCTTATGGTACTTTTCTATAAGGTCCTTTTTCATCTCGTACTGCCAGTAATCCTCATAGTGTCTCTACAACTTTGGATTCATTATGGCCACCATGATGCACACAACTTTTGTGGCATCATTGTAGTGTTTCTTGTAGGTGACCATTATTTCAGCAATGGCATTCTCTTCATTGATCTCATCCAATGGTCTCTCGAGGACATATTCCTTGTCCTCAAAACGAAGGGTCATATTTATGTTACGTATCCAATCATTGTAGTTGGTGCCATCTAGTTGCACCTTAGAGCAAATGTTCAACAAGGAAAAGTTGTTATTGGAGGAGGAGGAGGAACTAGACACATCAGTTGGAGTAGACATTTGAAAAGAAAGAAAGATAGTTTTAGTTAGATAATAATAATCCTTAATATAACACCTAAAATTATATAAAGGTAAGTAAATGACTATTTAACAATTTCACCATCGAAAAAAATGAACGAATTAGGTTTTAATTAATGAAATTCCTAGATCTTTTGAGATTCATTGAAACTTTTCAATGGCATGTTTAATCTCGATTATGCTCTTCCATTTGTGACTGAGATACCGAGGATCACAAACAAGATATGACTAACCATGCAAATGTGTTTGGTACTCTCGTTATAATTTATCATCTCATTTTAATGTTCTAGTTAACCACATGCGCTCCATTAATCAATGATAATCTCCGAGGCACCCATTGGCACTCTTTATTTGTTCCTATTAGTGTGTCGGTTAACCACAGATGCTCCACTAACGACTTATAAAGTCCAATGTGCAATTTCATGAGTTACCATACAAATTCACATTTTTCCGAAAATAACTATGATCGAGAATTTAACAAAAAATAGTTATTTTATAATTCATTATACTTATTAATGAGAATTAATTTTGTTATATCAAACTCGTTCGGCTAACGACCCTACAACATACAAGAGAGCGGTTGGTAAGAGTGGATACCCAGTGGCGATCATTTTATAGGCCACTTCCTTAAACTCCCCTTATAGTGTGACTTTATGAATAAGGCGTACTAGCGGTTCGACTGACTTATTCTTGTACATATAGTAATAATTATTCTTTTAATTTTACATATAGTATAAGGTGTATTTTAAACATTTCAAAATACTAGGTTTAAACTTTAAATTTTGAAAATTAAAAAAAAACATTTAATTTGAATTTAAAATTAAACCAAATCATTTAATCATTATTTATTAATTAAATTTTTCATTAATTTTATTAAATCAATTGAGGATTATCCAATTAAATTAATCAAGATAATTTAATCCTAATCCTCCCCCCTAAATTTCGAAAAAAAATGGGTAGGGATAATCCAAATTTATGATTATCCTAATCCCTACCAAAAATAAGAAAAACCTAATCCATGGGATACTAATTTTTAAGTTACCATGTTGGGGAGGAAGGTAAGGATTTCAATCCTTACCTTAGTTTTGAAATCTTGAGGGTCAAGGAATCCTTCTACAAATCAAAAACTTGGAGGGCAAGGCAAAGGGTTTCAACCCTTTCCTAAATTTCGAAACTTAGGGCCTAAGAAATCCTAATTTAGAAACCCTTGTCCAAAAGGGTTTAATTTCTATAAACCCTAATTGATCAATTCAACTTTGCAATCAATTCAATAGAAAACAAGCCAAGGCTCTGGTACCACTGATGAGTTTTATGCAAAATGAATAAAAAACCTATGTGTGCATGAAACCCTAAGTTTGATCTATGTTTTCTCTAATAGAACTTACAACTTTGAAAATCAAATAAGAACCCTAAGGATACCTAGGTATTTTCAAAAATTAGAAACAAAGAAAGAAAAACATACATTTTGATCCTTTGGAAGCAAGCACCACAATTGTCGTGCCTCTAGTGGTTCACTCCCAAGCTAGCAAGAAGGATGATGAGGAGAGAGGAGGGAGGAGAATTTTCAGCCTATGCTCTTTAGGATTTGAGGTGCCAAATTTGAGAGGGTTGAAGGCCCTTTATATATGTGAGGCAACTTAAAGTCAAAGTTAGGGTTTAAGGAGGAAACCCTAATCCCTTTGCTTGGTAACCAAGCAGCCCATGAACCTCCATCCAAGAGCCTTTGGACGAAAATTCTAGGCCCTTGCTAGAAGTTTTCGTCCAACCTCTTTCAAGGAGGTTCTAGAGCCCTTTTTCTCAGCTATCAATAATTGCCAAATATCCCCCCTTCAATTATAATTAATACCATTAATCCCTAAATTAATTCTAGTTAATTTCTGATCAACTATTAATTAAATATTATGATTTCTTATTAATATATTATTTTCATAATACATTAATAAATCAATTATTTCAATTTATTAACCAATTAATAAATTAACCTCTCTCTTCAAAAATTATCATGTCCAATTGCTAGGTTTGAGGTCAACCCAAAAGGATTGTGCTATTATCATTTCAAGTTTATACTATTTATACTTATGGGCTTAGACACCTAATCCAAAAATAGGATCTGACTTAAATCGGGAAACGGAAGAAAAATACAATTGAAGTGATCGACTGAAGTATCATAATCATCATTAAGACTAAGCAACTCATGGCTAGAAGTGCTACATGCTATGATATGATTATGTCATATTAGAACATGAAAGAATGTATCTTCCATGTTGGAGTTAGACTCAAAGAGACCTGAGTCTAGCCATTGAATCATAGGATGGAAGATCATTGGAGCATGACCATTCAGTCTGTTGTAGTAGTTAAAGTAAAGATCTTATCATACATTAACTTTATTGTTGAAGGATCAAGAGTCTCCAATGAAGATCAAATTTAGAATAAATATCATGTGAAAGATTAGTCATCGCCAACAGTCAATAATGTCCAAAACTTATTTGAAGAGACATAGGAGCTAGGCAGTTATAGCGGTCCAAAATCAAATACCGGTCAAGGGCCGATATTTGGGATATGGGTTATCACGGTGGGATATCGCTTTTTTATGTCATGCATAATATATATATATATATATATATATATATATATATATATATATATATATATATAACCGACACATCATCATCATTTAAGAATTATGTACTTAACACATCAACATGATCAAACCTATAGAAACTAGCAAGTTAGCACTTAAGTACGTAGCAATTAACATAACAATAAGATGGGTTAATACTTAAAACATGAGTCTATGACCTAAAACTAACAATTAAGTACTTAACATAATAGTAGGTTTAGTTAAGTTAAGTCCACAAGACTTAAGGCCATGACTTAACACTAGAAAAAAGCAAGTAAAATTACTTAACTGATATCCCACCTGGAAATCGCCTGGAAATATTGGTAAATATCACCGATTTTTGTGGTCCGATATTTGACACCGCTATTTTGAAAAGTACCGATAATCGTTATCCCACCTGGAAATCGCCGATATTAACTGCTTAGAATAGGAGTTACGGTTATTACCTATGATGGAAAGGTAACGTGCATATTCATTATATAAGCCATGTTTTGCTGATGATTCTGGGACGAAATCATCCTAAGAGGAGATAATTGTAATGCACGAAACTTCGGGCTAGACAAATAAAATATAATAAGCTATAAAAACAATAATTTTATAGAAGGTTATTTAGGATAAATAACCTTAAATAAGTTATAGTATATGTGACATGGATTATGTACATATAAAGAATGCTAAAATTTGACTTTGCATGAAGAAGTTATGCTTCTTTGAAGTTTCACAATTAAATTAACATAACTCTACAGTAAAAAGTGAGTTATGGATAGGTTGTTTTTTAGCCTAATGTAACGGCCAAAATTTTCACACCAGGTATAACCCAAAATACATTCCATAATTATAAAAGTTTTACAAAACATTTTGCTATTCGCTGGCATGCTGGAGCACAAGAAGCTATCACAAGGATCGTGCTGGCAGCAAGCAGATGATCGAGTCGGGCGTTACAATCTTTAACCTGCAAAACATTTACAAACAACCAACATAAGCCTCACGGCTTTGTGAATAACAACTACAATAACATAAACACATAATTCAAATAACAAATAATCCAACATGCTGATATATTAATAATATCTCCTAAGAGATCTAACAGAAACCTTTTTTTGCATAATAATCCCATGCTTAGTAAAACACTAAGCCCAAACCTGTCAAATGATATTATCTCCAATCCGAGATAAATATAACTCAATATATATCATTATCTCACTATATCCAATTTAACTATTCAAGTACCATATCTCCAATCCGAGATAGCATATTCAAATAATTATACCATCCTAAGGTACCATATAATGTCATAATAATCACCAATACACATATACCAACATGTGCATGTACCAACAACAACGGATGTTAGAGTAGTGTTACTCACCTTCTCACTTGGTTGATACACAACTTCGGTCCTTGACCTATACAGCTTTCCCGTCTGTCACAAATCAGCTACCTAACCAAAAATTTCCAAGTTTCTTAGAACCTGTTATAATTTACCCTTAACTACACCCCGTGACTAATTGTCACCAAGCTCATTAAATACAATAAGATATCAATACTAGGCTTAACCCCATAAGCCAATAACCAAATATACCATATCGGGACATTTCAGTAGCTTAGGGTTTATGACCCTGACAGTTCCAACTAACTATCTTACCATGAGATTTGTTTACAAATCTCACCAACAGGTCTGTAACAGCACCATATCACGGATACAAGTATACGTACATAACATATACTCAAATCTATGAAATCCCAACAATAATGATGTATATCAAAAATTAAAAAATAATGTGGTAAATTACACCTCTGTGAGCCTCGTATCTCTAGTATATCGGCAAATCACTTTATACGATCTCCCGCAACCGAATTCCGGCAGCGCTTCGCTTACATGCACCAAAACCTTCCAAATGACCCCAAAACACTCATTTTTATACTCTGCAAGCTCTCATGTCGTGAGCATTATATGCTCACGTCGCGAGCAGTGTCCATACATGGTCCAACCACGCATCACACTCTTCTGTCATGTGTCTCGTCGATTCATCGCATCTCACGTCGCGATAGTCAAATGTCACATTGTGAAAATCTTGATTCACGTCGTAGTGGTCAAAGGTTGACCTTTCACTTGATTCCGTTGAATTTCTCATAATATCATCCTACTTTCATCTCAACTTCCAATAGCCATAACTTTCTCATACGGACTCCATTTTCAACAAACTTTATATCCACGGAATCCTCATCAAACAAACTAAACATTCTTCAATAAAATTTTAATAATTAACATTTCTAAAATTTAACTCTTTCTAGGGTTTACCTCTCCTACCCCTGTCATGATATCTATATTACATAAAATAACACCTGTTACGAAAACCGAGTGTCATAAGTCTTCCCCCCTTCAAAAGATTTTGTCCCTGGAATCTCTTGAAGTCTCATGCTATAATCAAGAATTCCATTAAATAATAGTGCTTCCAAGAAGAACTATTGAATCACATCCTCCACTACAATTGCATAAAAATGTATGGCTGTACATTATACTATCACAATTTACTATTATTTTCATAGCATAAATGCGCCATATGTTTACACTAAAATACACATATAACTTTATTAACAATGATAACCATTTTCAATACAAAATGTTTATGAGCTATTAATTACCATGAAATTTCTACATATCATTTTAAACTGCTTTTCGATTATAACACTTCTCCTTGAGCCTCACAATCGACTAACATTTCTTCGTGAGAATTTCATAACACAGAAAAATCTCACATAATAAGGATAGGAACATATTCACTATTGCTAAACAATTCTACTTAATCATAAATTTTATTTAATGTCATCGTATTCTTTGCAAAAAGTAGTACTAACTTACTACTTAATTAAAATCAACTATTTTTATTTATCATTCTCAACTATCACCAGATACTCGATTTACGACTCCTTCCAAGTTACGAGTATTTCATTATTACCAAATCAATTAACTACACACCATGCTCTCCAATCCGATATCACACATACCATTAATTATCAATTATTATCGAATATTATATCGGTGAATACCACATTTCCACATCTCATCATTCACATGATTTTATTACATCAAAATTTCTCGATTTCACCCAACCCATTATGGTCTTTAATACCATAATGTAAATCAGATACATAGTAAATCCAGCCATACTGATATCTTCTATACATCCAATTGGTCAATCAGACACCTATTCCTCGTTATCTTCACACTACGAAGATGTCATTTCATTCTCACCCCAGCAACCTCTTACTATGCTGTCAATATGTGACATTTCAAAGTCAACCTTTATGGCATCATGTCAACCAGTGACATTAATAATTCATCCTTATTCTCTTGGTAACTATGATACAAATATTACCATACATACACTTATACACATACATATATTTTAAATTCCTGTGGTATCTCCAATCTGATATTACCACCATATCATTTCACGTTCCAATAGTATCCCTAATCCAGGATAACTATCATGTCATACCTGTCACATCTCATTAGTATCCCCAATCCAGGATAACCATTTTGTCATACCTATCACGTTCCAGTGGCATTTCAATTCGAGGATATCCACCATATCGTACCTTTACAAATGACATCTCCAAACCAAGATAACCACCAAATCATACACATACCAGTGGTATCTCCAAACCAAGATAACCACCAAATCATACATGTACTAATGGTATCTCAAAACCATGATAACCATCAAATCATACATGTACCAGTGGTATCTCCAAACCAAGATAACCACCAAATCATACTTGTACCAGTGGTATCTCCAAACCAAGATAACGACCAAATAAAAAAATATGTATGTATGTGTTGTTGGATTAGGTGTCTAAGCCCATAACTATAATTGGTATGTACTTGACCCGAGACTAGCATGGTCCATTTGGGTTGCATATCACCACGACAATTTGATAGGATGGACTTTTGAGAAGTGGTTATTTATGATTTATTAATATATTATAAGTTTTAATATATTAATATGAAATCATCTGATTTAATTAGTATTGATCAACAATTAATTTGGAATTAATTTAGTGATCAAAAGAGACTAATTAAATCAATGGGGATTAATTATGTAAATTAGTAATATATATATATATATATATATATATATATATATATATATATATATATATGGTTTGGGCTTATGATACATGATGAACTAAGTTTATGGATGAATCCATAAAGACTTATCCCACTTGATTCATGGATCATGGATAATAAACCCAAGAGTATGGATTAGGGTTTACCCATGACTCTTAGATTCCTAACATATATATATATATATATATATATATATATATATATATATATATATATATATATATATATATACTTGACCCAATAGCTAAAATCGACTACTCTAATGTTCTACAAGTTCATATGAGCCAATTTGTATGTAAGAAACTCTCTTAAATGTCATCCTTTGTCTAAGGTGTGCTGTGAACCAATTGAGGTGTCACACTTGGGGCACTACGTTCTTAAAGGCCAAATTCAACAAGTTCTACAAGCTACATAAAGAGGTAAACTCCTAACTAGTATTTTATGTTGTTTATGTCAATTGCATGCTAGTTGTAGGCTTAATGCTTTGGAAACAATGTTGCATATATAATTAGAGAAAACATAGATCCAAAATATTTAGGGTTGTATGTGCACCATAGGATGTTGTACTATACCAAAACCCTTTAGTGGTATCAGAGTCATGAGTTGTTTTCTATTATATTTGATGCAGATATTTTATTTTTCCAAAACTGAAAAGCTGTCTGACAGCCTTACTCGAGGAGTCCATGCTTGAACTTGACGAGTAGGATGGTTTTAGGCATGTACTTGACGAGTCCAATATGGAGCTCGACGAGTTGCATGTCCAGACAACAAAATTTCAAGTTTTTTGGCCTCTTTTGGATTAGAATCATTACCACAAAATGTTTTAGTTCATAAATTTTGATTTTGTTGATATGGTAATGATGATTCTCATCCAATGAAAAGATAATTGTCAAAATTTTAAGTGAATTGTGAGTTTAAATGATAAACTAATTTCTTGAAGATTGATGATATGAATTTTCTTGGCTTATGAGTTAATTTAGATCATAAAAATTATGTGTTAATTTTGTTTGGAAAAATTTATCTTAAATGTTTTTAAAGTCTTCCATAACTTGAGGACAAGTTCTGGACTTGAAAAGTTTTTCATAAAAAACCATATTAAACTCATAAGTTATGGAAACGAAAAGTTTTGACAAGTTTCAAAACATTCTCTCAAGTTTTGGAATTTGTAAAGTTTCACTTATGAATACTTTAATTCCAAATTAAACCCTAGAGTTTTAAAAGTTAAAATTCAACCCCTTATACTATTATATTATGATAAGTTTAATAATTATATATATATATATATATATATATATATATATATATATATACATATATATATATATATATGTATATGTATATGTATAAGAATAAGTCATTCTTACCGTTAGTAGGCCTCATTCACGAAGCCGGTCTATAAGGGGGTATAAGGTTACTGCCTATAAAATGACAGTTTAATGGGTGTCCACTCTCATCCACCGCTTCCTTGACTGGTGGAGGGTCGTTAGCCGAACGGGTAGGATAAGGCATTTATTCTCATTATTAGTATAATGATAATTATAAAGTAACTAAACTTTTATTAAATTCCCAATCTTAGTTACTTTAGGAAAAATGTGAAAATGGTGCTATTTAATGAAATTGCACTTTGCACCTTGTTAAGTCGTTAGTGGAGCGTGTGTGATTAACTGGGACACTAATCTAGGACTGATAGTGTGTAGCAAAGGGTAGCTTGATGTTAATCATAGATTAATGGAGCATGAGTGGTTAACCGGGACATTTATTAGGTTGTTTGTAACATTGGGTGTACCAAGCTAATTTGCATGGTTATTCACTCCTTGTTTGTGATCCTTGGCATCCCAATCACAAACTTGAAGGGCACAATCGAGATTTAAACATGCAATTGAAAAATTCAATGAATCTCTAAGGATCTAGGAATTTCAATCCATTTAAAAACTTAATAATCAATTTCGTTTTTCATGGTGGAAATTGGTAAATCGTCATTTATCTACCTTCAAATATTTTACAATTCGATTACGGCAGCCCTCTTCCGAATTGTAAAATATTGTGTTGGGTCCTAGCGTTAATATTTCATTTGGGTGTTATATTAAGGACTTAAATCTACTAACTTGAATTTCTCCCATTGTAAATGTCTAGTTCCAACAACTATGGTCTTCCTAAATCTTTTGGAACAAGCTTTCCTCTTGAAGATGATATCCCACATGGCAATCAAGGTGAAAGATTAATCCCTTTGTCGTGAATTAGTGGAAATGGAAATCATGCTTCACTTCCTCACCTCCTACAATAATTCTCCCTAACCCACAAGTTCAAAGACTTGAAAAATTCAAGGTCAAGCCTTACTTGCAATGAAACATCAAGATGGAAGGTCTGTGTGTACTCATGTCTTGGAGATGATGTCACATACTAACAGGCTGAGAGTATTGGGTGTCGTTATCTCGAGGAAGTTGGTTGTTTACTGGGTTCTTCAATCACTTCCCGAGTCATATAGTGAGTTCATTAAGGACTACTACGTGACAGACCACGATATGACCCTTATTGATCTTACGTATTTGCTTGTTGCTGCTAAATCAACAATGATTTGGCGCACTGGAAAAGCAAATTTGATTGGAAGATCTACTTCTCAAATTCCATGGACATTGAAAATGGTAACATTGGAAGTCTAGAAAAGATTTATCTTCCCAATGGAAAGGGATTGGTCATAGTCAAGCCGGTTGACCAAATGGTAAAGTGAAAGGTTGAGTCTGAGATTGTTTCATGTACTAATGCAAAAGAAGCCATTTGTTTCTACTGCCATTTGAAGGGACATTGGAAGCGAAGCTGCCCTTACTACCTGAAAGATCTGAGAGAAGGTAGAATAATAAAGTTTGACTCTGCTTCAAGTAAGTCCACTATCAAACTCTTTTAAGTTCCTATTTCGAGATTCTTAATACATGATGTAATGTAATTACATTTTGATGTTTTGTAGAATCAAAGGAAGCTTAAAGGAAGACTATGATGAGTCTGATCGCGAAGATGGATTTCGATCACATGGTTCGACGATCATATTTGTGAGTTGTTGCTTAAGAGTTAAGATAGACTGCTTTGGAATAGATAACAACATAGTTTTCACTTGTATTTGCATTGTAAGGACAAGTTTTTCGCACTTTTATAAATAAGGAAAAAATTGTTTTTTTCTTATTTTAAGTTTCCTTACAATGGCATTTGTGAAAAATTGTTGCTTATATGTTTCCATTGATAGCAATATTGAAAAATGGATTCGATTCTTTCATTTGTGGTAGTGTCACAATTTACCAAATAAGGAAATATTCTCATCACCCAAGTTTCACCTAGATAGAAACTTGGAATCACGCAACTTGTATTGTGTGATGAATGAGAACCTTCATCTTTGGAAAATTAAGACTAACTCCTTGTTCACATGTACATGTGAGTCAAGTGAAGGACTAGTGGATCGGGTACACTTGGTTGTGCGCTGGTCAGGTCCACCACAAAGAACGATAAGACTATTCGTTATGATTTACTACAAGTTTAGTAAACATGGTTATACTTACAAGATTAAGTGCAATTATGAATCACTGGAAAATTTACAATGTAGGCTGAACGAATAAGAAGAATCAAATTAGGCAAAAAGATAAAAGTTTCTCCAATCTGAAAGAAAGGGAGAGTACTTGAGTATCGTGTTTTATGATCATCTTAGTGATTATGGAACCATATCACAATTGATCCTCTAAGTGCACTTGAATGACTAAGAAGAGGAATCGGGAATTGTTGAAATGGTTAAATCAAAAGGTGACTCATACATCGTTCCAAAATCAAGTCTTAGAGTCATACTCCAAGATTGTAACTTGAGTGGCATAATCTGAAGAAATGTTTATAACACTTATCAAATCTAGAGTAAAATGTTTCTTACTCTTGTACATTTAAAATTGGTAAGTTGAGATGTCTTGGATAAGACAAAGATCAACTAAGACCAATTGTGTGAAGTGTTTGTCTTGATTAGAATCCGCACTAACTCTTGAATATTTGTTTGTCAAGGAATGGTTTTTGACAATAGAGTCTTATATGTCAAGAGGTTAGTGGGAGTCTTAAAGATCTTGAAAGTTTCAAGAACTAATCAAGAGTAAACCTATTATGAAACACTAGCACACGACTTGAGGTTTGTAACCTATCGTGTTGACATATTCTTGTTTATGTGCCCATTTTAGTTAAGTTGACTATGCATGTGAGTTTTATGAGTTCTCAATTGTTTTCATAACAACTTAGGAAGCAATGGTAGGCACTTGTGCTGCCAGGTGGCAAGAAATTAAGATTGAACAAGTTCAATCCACATGAGTTTGGATTTGTCACTAACCTTGTCTTGTGATTATGATTATGACAAATTCACATGGATATGAACAAATACACCATAAAATCTAAGTGTCATAAGGTGTCTCTCCAATTCATGAAAAAGATTGTGAGAAAATGCTTTCACTAATAGATTTTAAAGATATAGCAATTGTGATATTTGCTTTCTCAAATTCGACTATGATTACAACATCCCTCATCATAGTTCAAATTGTGAGAAATGGCAAAGGTCTAAACATTTGAGACTTATTGTTGTAAGTTCTAAAATTGTTTAAACACACTTGTGAGCTATCTAAGTAAAGGTGTATGAGTTTGAGAAGTCTAGATAAAGTCTTATCGAAGCATCTTATATCACAAATCTCAACTTTGGTAAGAAAGTCAATAAGTATTGATTTCTAGAAGTCCAACTGATTTCTACATACATGTCAAAGCTAGTGGGAGCATAAGTGTTATGCTAATAAGAATGTAATTATTATGCTAGTGGGAGCATAATTATTACGTTAAGTATTGCAAGTTAGTAGTGTTAATTATATACAACAAAAGTTTCAATTTACAAAGATGCATGGTTTGTGTTGAGTCTAATGAATTGCGTCATGGGCTCGGTCCATTGCCTAGATTAGTTGCCGGTATTGGGCCTGTCCAGCCGTGCATTATTTTGTATTAGGGTTTAGTATATAAGTTGCATGCATGTAGACTTAGATTGTAGCGCTTTCATTATTTTCGTATTCACTGTTTTGTAAACCCTAGCTCGCCTCTACATCGGAAGTTCTTCATCGAGCTCTGTTGAGGCGTGATTGAGTTTTGAATCATAAGCTCTTATTTGATTCTAATCTGTGTTCGTTCATTGTTTATTATTAACTACTAGAATTCTTTTGTCGCACTTGTGAAAGATCTAAACGATCTAAGAGTTTTAAACTCATCAATTGGTATCAGAGCAGGAGACTGTGTAATCCATACACACCTCTTCTGTCGAAGAAGTTCATAGGGTTTTTATTCCGCATTGATTGATATTTATTGAGCCGTCATTCGTTGTTGGCGTATCTCATTAATTGTTAATCTAACCCTAATCAAAATATTACAAGTCTAATCTTTTACAGGTTTTCGATCAAAAGTGCTCACAATGTCTATGGACGATTCTCAAACCAATCCGATAAATATCTCAAACAGCATAGGGTCTACAACAAGAATACCGATCTTGTATACGCAAGACTATGAAGTCTGGACGCATCACTTTGAATACTACGTGATTGGATCGGAGGATAATGGGTATCTAATCTGGGAAGCTATCACTTCAGGCCCATTCGATCATACTAGCACGTCAAAGATTGTTAAAACGCAGAAAGAATACAATCAACTTGTTAATGACGTAAAAGACATCCCTCAGGATGAAAAGGAGAAGTTCCAGTGCAATATTAAAGCTCTTAGGATGATAAGGTTTGCACTGCAATCAGATACATTTCGTTTGGTAAGCTCCTGTGCTACAACCAAGGAGATCTGGGATAGATTGAAGGAATTATATTCCACAGATGAAGATCTGGAACACTCTATCCAAAGTCTCCTGTTATCAGAGTTTGGTGAATTTAAGCAAAAGCCTGAAGAAAAGCTGATCCAAACTTTCGATCGTTTCAATCATCTTTTAAGCAAGATGATAAAGCATGGTATTGAAAGAAAGGTGATTGAACAAAAGGTCACTTTCATGAATGGTCTCAGATCTGAATGGATGGCTGTAGTGTCAACTGTCAAAGCTCACGAACAGTTCAAGTCATACTCTTTGGAAAAGCTTGTGGGTATCTTAAAATCCCATGAGAATGACTTATCGAAGGAAATGAATGTTGTTTCGGGTCTTGGTTCTCTAGCTCTTGTCTCTAAAGGAAAGAGTTCGATCGAAGAAGAAGAAGAATTAGATCTTGCTGATTTTGATCTAACCGGCGAGGAATATGCAATGATGGTATCAAACGCAAGGAAATTCATCAAGAAGAAATTCCCAGCCAACAGAAACCGAAATTGGCAAGGAAGTTATAGTGCCGAAAGGGTTTGATCAAAAGATGATTCTCTTTATTTGCAAAGAGACAATCTTAAACTTCTCAAACAAAGAAACGTTTTCTGTTTAATTGCTAAGAGGCTTTATTTTAACATTACTTAGTTGCATCTTGATTGTGAAATAGGGAAGAAAATTCATCGTATGATTTTGCCTTTCCTTGAATTAAAGGAGGATGAAATCGATGCAGAAGCATACAACTGTGAAAGTGTTGTGTCCTCTGAGGAAGTGTCTCCAGCATATAAGATTGGTCTGGACAAAATTGAATCTTACATAAAGTCCAAGGACCACAAGGACATGCTCAAAAATCTACTAGATGAAAATGACAAATTGAAACTGAGAGCCGAAACTATACAAAAATTTGATTCATTGAATGCCAACTTAAGTTCAGATAACAAAATTGATGTTGAAAATACATCTGAACTTAATAAGGACGATGATATGAGTGAAATTTATGCAGAAGATTTGGTAGACTGTTCTAAGTTAGCCAAGAATGAACCAAAGTCCAATAAAAACCTCATTTCTGAAAACTCTGTTGAGTTTGCTCGCTCTACAACTGACAAGTCCAAAACCCTCAAAGCTAAAGCTGTTGTGTACCAAAAGGTTCAAACCACTCCAAATCAGGCTTACACTGTGCCAGGGGTCACTCCACAACAAACTGCAGAGTTAACAACGATGGTAGAATAAGACAATGTTGGTGGATGTGATGAATAATTTTGGTCATCCCCAATCGACAATGCAGACGAGACGAAGGGTCTCTCACAGAAAACCTCATGGAGAGTGAAAGGTAGATATATACTCGAACCACTAAATGAGCCAACAAAGTATGATGTACCGAGCACAAGTCGAACTAAACCTTTTGTGGATGAACCGAAGCAAACTACGAGTGACACTTCTTCAACAAAAAGTGAATGATGTGCTCATACTTCTAAAAGAAAGGCCAACATTCATAGAAATCCCAAATAGGCCGCCGATCGAAAGCATCAATGTAACGTAAGATACAAGAAGAATCTCTCCGAAAGAAAACAATTTTGGAACTCTCAAAATCCTGACTTTATAAGGATTGAAAGAAAGTCTAAATTGGAGGAAAAACTCAACGAACCAGAAGCACAGTCACGACAGGAACCAAAAGAGCAGCTTCGGTCCTTTAAAAGATTGGAACTGAAAGGGTGGTTTCGGTCCATCACCCATCCACAACCGAAAGGGTGGTTTCGGTCCATCACCCATCAACAACCGAAAGGGTGGTTTCGGTTCATCTCCCAACAACAGCCGAAGGGAGAGTTTCGGTCCCTCATCCTTGGACAACCGAAAGGGAAGTTTCGGTTCCCCATCCAACTCCAACTGAAAGAAAAGCTTTTGTCCTCAAGCCTACAAGTCTCATCCCAAAAATCAAGAACCCAACGCCTCTCCTAATTCTAAATCTCTCAATTCTAGTCCTTCTGTCAAAAACTCTAGTTCTCCTAAGTCAACAAAAATTAAAGTCTTTACCATTAAAAGAAAAGATGAAACCACTTTAATTAAACGCACATATATGGTTGATATTTCTCTTACTATACCATGTCCTGTAAAAGG
The DNA here is from genome assembly GCF_051521515.1 of Lactuca serriola. Taxonomy (NCBI): domain Eukaryota; kingdom Viridiplantae; phylum Streptophyta; class Magnoliopsida; order Asterales; family Asteraceae; genus Lactuca; species Lactuca serriola. Next base: position 70,264,414 of record NC_136410.1, read on the forward strand.
CTCACGAGGACCCAAGAAACTTTGGGTTCCTAAATCTGCTTAATCTTTTGCAGGTTATGCGTGACAAGCAGTTTGACGAAGAATGGTACATTGACAGTGGCTGCTCGCGTCACATGATAGGGAGAAAGGAGGAACTAAGGGAGTTTCGCTCTTTAAAAGATGGCGGCATTGTAAAGTATGGTAACAACTCGTTTGGCACCATTAAAGGCTACGGAATGATCACTAATGTCGAATTCTCCATAAGGAAGGTAGCATACGTTGAAGGACTCCAACACAATCTAATAAGTGTATCACAGCTGGTGGTTGGTACCGGGTTGAAAGTATCTTTCGATGATGAAGGCTCAAAAATTGTCGAGAAGAAGTCAAGCAACGTTCTATTAAGATCCAAGCGAAAAGGAGAAATGTATCCACTGAACCTCAATCCAATACAAGGTAAACCTGCAATCTGTTTACTCTCAAAGGCACACTCCGATGAAAGCTGGTTATGGCATAGAAGACTCTCACACCTGAACTTCAAGGACATCAATAAATTAGTTCTATGTGATCATGTACGAGGGCTGCCAGTTCTGAAATTTGATAAGGATCATCTTTGTGCAGCATGTGAAATGGGAAAGCAGAGTCGACAGAGCCATCCCTCAATAATCAACACCAAGGTCATAGAACCATTGGAGTTACTGCATATTGATCTATGTGGTCCGTCATCCATTGAAAGCATTGGAGGAAACAAGTATATTCTGGTTATAGTAGACGATTTCTCAAGGTTCACCTGGACCTTCTTTCTCAAGCAAAAGTCTGAAGCTGTAACAAAGCTCAAGCTCTTCATTAAATAGATAGAAACGCAACTCAGAAAGATTTTTCGTAATGTAAGGAGCGATAATGGCCTGGAATTCAAAAACAAAGATTTTGAAAGTTTTCTTGCTAAAAAGGGGACAACGCACAATTTCTCAGCCCCCTATACTCCACAACAAAACGACATTGTTGAAAGGAGAAATCGATCCTTGTGTGAAGCTGCTCGTACCATGTTGTGCTTTGCATCCTTGCCATTATACTTCTGGGCTGACACAATTGCGGCTGCATGCCATACTCAGAATCGATCTTACTTGAATAAACGGTTCTCCATTACTTCTTACGAGATTCTGAACAACCAAAAACCAAACGTGAAATTCTTTCATGTGTTCGGTTCTAGGTGCTTCATTTTCAACTCCAAAGAGAATCGCAACAAGTTCGATGCTAAGGCGGATGAAGGAATTTTCTTAGGCTACTCCTTGAACTCCAAGGCATATAGGGTTCTCAATAAACGCTCGAAGAAAATTGAAGAAACATACTATGTCACCTTTGACGATAGTTATGTTAAAAAGTTAAGGGCAACCGAAGATGCATCACAAGACATATTTCCAAAGAATGGTCAGGTTACTGTCTCAATCTCAAATCTTTTTGACCAATTCATGTTTATGTTTGATGAACCTCAGAAAGCGATCAACTCAGAGTCAACAGTTGCAGACAACAAAGTTGACAATTTGAAACAAGTTATAGATGATGCTGCCAGGAAAAAGCCTGATGAACAATCCAAAGGAACCGAAGATACAGCTAGGAGGCAACCTTCTGATGACCATCCTACTGTCGAGGAAGAGGGTTCTTCTCCTCATCATGATCAAGGTTTTTCTTTCTAGGGGGAGGACTCATCAACAAATACATCCACCTCCACTGAAACTCCAACAAATGAAGGAGGTACAAATGCTGATCCTGAACAGGAATCATTCTTCGAGGGGGAGAAAACAGTAAGTGAAGATGACACTTTGTCTGAACTCGAAGAAGAAATCAATGCTGAATTGGATCCCATCTACGATCCAAAGTTCCCTCCACTTGTCAAATGGAATAAAGATCATCCCCAGACTCAAATTATTGGGCAATCCTCTGAAAAGGTGTTGACACGATCTCAAATAAAAGCGAAACAGGCTGCTTTATTCTCAAAAGTCGAGTTTTGTATGTTCAATTCGTTCGTGTCCAAAATCGAGCCAAAGACTGTTAATTCAGCTCTTGATCATTCAGACTAGGTTCAAGCCATGCAGGATGAGCTAAATGAGTTTGAAAGACACAAGGTATGGCGTCTTATTCCAACACCAAAGGATGCTTCGGTTGTCGGTCTCAAATGGGTGTTCAGAAACAAGATGGATAAAGAAGGAAATGTTATCCGTAATAAAGCTAGGCTGGTAGTCAAAGGATATTGTCAGGAAGAGGGAATCGATTATGAAGAAACCTTCGCTCCAGTGGCAAGATTGGAATTTGTTCGTATCTTTCTGGCGTACGCTGCTCACAAGAACTTTGAAGTCTATCAGATGGACGTCAAATGTGCCTTTCTCAACGGTGAACTTGAAAAAACCGTATATGTTGAGAAACCACCGAGATTTGTGAACGAGAAGTATCCTGATCACTGCTATATCCTCGACAAAGCTGTCTATGGCCTGAAACAAGCTCCCAGAGCATGGTATGAAACTCTTACTCATTTCTTAAAAATGTCTAAATTTAAACAAGGTTCGGTTGACCCAACCTTCTGCCGTAAGCGAGAAGGTAACCACCTTATGATAGTCCAAATTTACGTTGATGACATCATCTTTGGCTCCACGAATCCTAGCCTAACAGCTAAATTCCGAAAGTTGATGGAAACTAAGTTTGAGATGAGCTCAATGGGTCCAATTAATTTCTTTCTTGGATTGAATATTAGACAGGGACCCGAAGGCATTTTTATTAATCAGGAAGCATATACCAAGACTTTGCTCACCAAGTTTGGAATGACGGGAGACTCCAAGGTAAAAGTGTCGATGGCTTTTAGAACGAAACTTACACCATCATTGGAGAAACCAGCAGCTGACACAACGCTTTATCGACAGATGATTGGGTCTTTAATGTATCTCACTGCGAGTAGACCTGATATAATGTTCTCTGTCTGTAATTGTGCTCGATTCCAGGCCAACCCACGAGAACCTCATCTTCAAGCAGTAAAGAACATCTATCGCTATCTAAAGCGAACTTCCTCTCTCGGTCTATGGTATCCAGCCAACTCCGGATTCTTCGTGCAAGCATTTTCAGAGGTACTTTCGCTTCTTTTACCATCTCCATCCTCTTTCTCCATTATATTTCACTTCATCAATATAACCCCTAAGACTCTCAGTTTTAACCACTGAGGTTTATGGTTATACAACATCTGTGTTAATGATCTTAGTTTCATGCCACTATGTACTAAGTGAAACCCAAAATTCAACACCACTAATGAATTGACGGTGAATTCAATAATTCAAGATATTACTTGTTACCCAATGAAATCTCTTTTTCTTTTTGAGTAATCTTTATGAGATTGCCTTTCACCAAGGTATCTCTAACCCTAAAAGATTCAGTTTATTTTTTTTTTGAGATTTCTTAAACTCATTTGTCACTATAAACTATTTCTCACCCACTTGTTCAACAGATCACAATGATCTCACAAGTACTTCGTTCTATTTTGATCTTATATTAAGTATCGAAATTATGAATTGAAGCGACAGCCACCCACTTTACCCTTTAAAAGATGCCTTTCAAAACTTCTGAACAAGTTATTGATCGTTATTTTTAGGGAAACCAAGAAAGCACTTCAAGGTGTCTCTTGACTTTGAAGGAAGTGATTTTTGCCCAGAATCAACTGCTTTATGTCTAATACGACATCACAGTAAATCCCAAAATACTAGTTTTATTTCTTTATCTTTTACACCCTTTGCACTAAAATTTTTAATTTTCCAAAATTCTAAGTTTTACAACAGATTATCAAGGCACAAATACTCAAGCGTTATCTGGTTGATCGATTGGATTGAATAGGACGCTTACTCAGCAGAAATTCAAACGTTTTGACGATTTGAAAAAGGTGAGTTGTTATCAAAAGGCATGAAAAGGGGAAACATTTTTCTCTCTCCTGCGTCACCCTCGGCATGCCAACTGTTCTCACATCAAGTTAGGCGCGCTTTTAGAGATAATCCAACATTTCAGCCGAATTCTTCTCTCTCATCCCTGTACGTATAAAACGAATTGGAACGGTACTCTCTCAACCTTTATCATTTCCAAAAAGCTCTCCAAGAAACCCGGTTATTTTCTACACTGTTCATCATCACTCTCAAGCTCCTACAATGGCAGAATCTTCATATGTTCATGATACCTCAGTTCGTCAACCCCTTCTCACAATAAAACCCCAACAAAACCTAATCATCGATCTCACTCCCTTCGTTTATGAGCCGTATATGCTTTATGTGGTTGAGTGTCTCAAATACTCACCACTTGTTGATGCACTGACAAAGGTTGAAATCGTGCCAATGTCGTTCTTATCCCATGTCTATTGCACGACATTCTACGACAAAGCAAATGAGCGTATCCACTTCGAGCTTCACGATGAGAAAGTCTCGATCTCCAAGAGTCGATTCTATGCCCTAATCGGTCTCTCACAAGACCCATCTCTAGTAAACCCTGACTCCATTACCACTGGCCAACTGTTCACCATGTTCTATCAGATGGGGTATACTGAAACCCTAACAACCGTCACAAAGTTCAAAAAGTCTTGCCTTCCTCCTCAATGGAATGGCTTATTCAAACTCTTGTTCAAGGGTTTATCTGAGCGAAGTGCTGGTTCTGACGGTGCTAGCAAGGCCTTCATGACGGTGCTGTATGGGCTATACAGTGGGCTCAATCTTGACTATGGGTCTATCATTTGGCAACAGCTGGTTCAAAGTCTGCTTTCTTCATCAAAGCACTCAGAAATTTCCTGTGGGTATTTTTGGACCATCATCACCAAGTGGGCAATGGATCGCAATCGCGTTCCAATAATGGCGGATTCCTTACTCTCTTCAATCGCCACCTTTCATACGACGAAGATCATCGTCACTGACCCCACAAAGTTTTCGTACATCGGCTCCAAACCTAAAAGAATGCTTGCTTCTATCTCAGCATCAAGCAATCTTCTTCAGCAGTACAGAAAATGTAAGTTCGTTGGTCCGTGTCAGCTTACTCCTATAATGCTTCGTTCCATTGAAGAAGCTGATAAACCAGCTAAAAGGGGCAAGAAACCTGAATCGCAAAAGGTGGGACAGGTAGCGAAACCATCCAAGGGGCAGACCCCCAAGAAGAGGAAAACTGACAAAGCATCCCCTTCTCAACCACAACCCAAAAAGCAGAAGAAGCCTGCTAGGAGGCTTAGTCTTCAATCCTCTAGTGAGTCGGATTCAGATTACGTTCCTCTTAACCAGAAGAAAGCTCAATTATCAGACTCTGAGAACGAAAGTTCAGATGAAGAGGCTTCGGGCCGAGGGGATACTCCACCTCGCTCCCCAACTCCAAAATTCTGGTTCGTACACTACCTCCTTCACCTCCACCTGTTACCATTCCTGCTTCTATCCCTCCTATTTCTCAAACAAAAACCTCTCAACCTTTCACCTCTATACCTATCCCCACTCCTATCTTCACAGACACAACCTCTACCACCACCACAAAACCTACCTACACTATTCCCAAACCACCTATAACCGAACCTACCTTTACAACCGAACCTCCATTAACAACTAAAGCTCCTACTACTTCAAAACCCTTATCACCAACTCCTTCTACAGAAACAACCCCAATCTTGGGCGGTGAGGACTTGGAGTTTGACTCCACATACTTCAGTCCTTATCGAGTACAGAGTGAGGATGATGGCGACGAGCCCATTACCAAACGTCATCTTAAAGCGGTCAACGAAAAGCTGGATCAACTGCTTTCCTCCTCTTCTTCAAGCACTTATTCAGATGCAGCATTGAAGGCTCTATTCTCTTCAGTGGTTGCTAAACATTCAGCCTCCTTAACTGCTGCCGCCAAGGCTATTGAAGCCTCCACTTCTTAGTGTCAACAGGCCACTCAAGCTATTGATGCATCTACAAAAGAGTGTAAGGATGCGACCGCAAAAGTCGATAAACTAGTTTCGCAGGCTCACATCTTTTTAGATTCTTTGCAGGATGCTGCTACCAAGAATGCTGCTACAATTAATTCTTCTATAGAAATTCTTCAACAAACTCTTCAGTCTGAGTGCTGGAAGGTTGAAGCAGCACGCCTCGCCATTGAACAGGCGAATGAAGCGTTTCGTGCTAATGTTAATGAACGCTTGTCTCAACTACAAGCGGACTTAGCCATTGAGAATGGGATCATGGATGAGCTTGCTAGACATACAAATCAACTTAAATTACAAACACACAAGCTGCGATCTGCTCATGCCGAGATCGATGACCTCAAATCAGAGAGGGAAGTTATAAAGAGTTTCGCTGCTGACGTACAATCCATTCTTCTTCATCTCATTGAAGGTCATGATCCCCTTGTCACTATCACCACCCGAAGGCATCTTACAGACAAGCTCCGACCGGCCCTAGATGTCCTCAGTCGTATCGAGGGTGTTCTGGTGACTGGGGTCCAACCGCAACAAGGAGGAGAAAAAGAGTTCAAACAAGAGAAACAAGAGACGAACCAACCTCCTCCTTCCAGCTCCAAGCCAGCCGCTGAACCAAAGGGTAATGAAGCTTCGGTCAGTAACAAGGAAAAGAAAAAGAAGAAAATCGGTGAAGATGATACCGACAACGAAGACGATGTCTACGTTGAATTTCCTAGAAATCCTATCCCAAAAGTTGATTCTTCATCAAAACAAACTGAAGAAATTTCAATGAAGGAGCAAGCTGAGCTAGAACAGAAGCAAAAGGAGGCGGAGCTCCTTGAAAAGAAAAAGGCCATGTTTCCTGAATGGACCAAAAACTTGCTTCAGAGGTGTGCGATTGACGAGCCAGTTGTTCTATGGCTTGAGCCAATCATGTCTTTCAGCCTTGACAACTCCAGGGATGCGCAGTTCGACATGCCAATCACCAGAAAGGCATTCGTCTTCCATTGTTTCAACTCAACTGCTGCCATTCCATCTCCAGACCCGAAGGTAGATAGGGATCTGCTAGAATTTTATCTGGAGTTTGCTCAGCCTCAATACCAGACATGGAGTTCAAAGAAGATAACCACAGTCAAGGTGATGAAACCTTATTCAGCAGGGAAATTCATCAATGTCAAGTTTAGGGTGACTAGAGGAACCAAAGGCTCCGTTCACCACTTTTCCCTTGCTGATCTACCAAACCTCAACCCCCATGATTGGATACTCCTCAACAACATTCTTCTGTCAAATCCCCAGGAGTATCAGCCGATCATTGATCATGTCAAGCGTATGCTTGTGTGCTACGTACACGAAGTAGCGAAAATGGACCAGGAAATTGCATCTGCCATAAACAAGCGACCAACGATCAAACCGATGGGCAGAGCTGGCAATGTTAACTCCATGATCAAGGGGAAGATTGACTCTAAGTATCACACAGTAATGTTTCTCAGGGGCGAAGGTCAAAAGTGCATGTTTGCTCTGGTTGACAAACACCTTTTCTCTACGACTTGTCTCGAGCATATCTTGGAGATTATACAAAGGTGCGACCAAAACAGTGTTGCTGATAAAAAGTTGTTCGTCGACATGCTGAGGTGATACATTTTGTTCCGACAGACTCTTCTCGCCATCATTCCTAAATTGTTTAAAGTTATCAAGACGGTGAGACCTGCTCAGAAGAAATAATCTCTCGCCTCATTTGACGCAAAGGGGGAGATTGTTGAGTCTAATGAATTACGTCATGGGCTCGGTCCATTGCCTAGATTAGTTGCTGGTATTGGGCCTGTCCAGCCGTGTATTATTTTGTATTAGGGTTTAGTATATAAGCTGCATGCATGCAGACTTAGATTGTAGCGCTTTCATTATTTTCGTATTCACTGTTTTATAAACCCTAGCTCACCTCTACAACGGAAGTTCTTCATCGAGCTCTGCTGAGGCGTGACTCAGTTTTGAATCATAAGCTCTTATTTGATTCTGATCTGTGTTCGTTCATTGTTTATTCTTAACTGCTAGAATTCTTTTGTCGCACTTGTGAAAGATCTAAACGATCTAAGAGTTTTAAACTCATCAGTTTGAAAAGTTGTTTTTCTATAATTAAGGGAGAGGAAATTATACTTCATTTCAAATCTAAAAGCTTACATTGAGTTTTTAATCAAATTTAGTCAAATATATATGAATGTTATGTTGGAATGGTTCAACACAAGGAAATTCTATATATGGAAATGTTAATTGTGTTCTCAAAATTTGATTATGATTATGGCATCCCTCTTCATAATTCGAATTATGAGAACATGGAAAATAGAAATATTGTAGCAAAAGACCGGTCAAGTATCATGTCTTTATAAATCGCGTCTAATATGCTTCAGGTATAGGATCGATTACATGTGCTATAATATTCATCCGTTCTAAATTTTCCAAATGCCTAGGGCATTAAGAGGGAAAAAGGACTAGAATTGGATATGACTAAAGTGGTTAACAACTATTAAGGACAATCTAAGGTTCGCTAAGGATTGGTCACTTGTAGTTGGAAGTATAAAAGTGGATGGACCATATTGACACACTCTTAGAAGATGTAACTCTTGTTCAGAAGTGATAGTCAAAATGGGAACATGGAAATGTTTCCATTAGTGGAAGTTACGCTTTACATATGTGTGAGATTTGGAAACTTAATGCAAGAAAGACGTTCAAAGGAATGTACTTTGAATTTGAGACTTCGTTTCTATGAGATTGCTCTCCATTGGAGTACTTTGTAATGTTTGTTTCCAAGTCTCTGTGACTTTTGTGCATAGTCATTACAAGAGGATCATTGCATATAAGTTTAGAATCTAATATATTACCGTAAATGGCAAGAATTTGATATTCTTACATTTACGGTAAAGATTTGGAATTGTGAAATGAGCATCATTGAAATGTTGTTAATTGATCTATTTCACAAAGTAGGGATCATAGATAAACATAGTGTGCATGATTGGAGTGTGGGACAACTATTGTTTTAATTCAAGTATTAAGTTTATTATACGAAAAATTATACAATGAATAATGAGTAATCAATATGGTACTCAAAAGTTTTGGGGCCATATAAGATTAGTATTATTCTCGTGTTTCACTTTGCAAGTTTTGACTTCCTGAATAACTAGGTTACTCAAACCATCCATAGTTGATCATACTTTGGAAGTAGGTATTGAGGTAAGACTATCATGAATGGGTCTATAGTTTGTCTAAGTGTTTTAGACATGGGACAAGTTTGTTGCAGTATTCATGAGTACTCCTGTAATAAGATTCGAGTATTGGATTCAACCTACGCTAATCTGAATCACTTCATGGATTTTATCACGAGTAATTGTGAGACGACAATATCTTATATTCTTGAAACGGGGACATGTGATTTGTAGTTGGAAGTTGGTTGCACATTGACATATCTAAACGCACCAGTAACTTGGTGTTATAAAACATATTGTTGTGTGTAATTTGATGAGTCAGTACAATCAAGCATTTGAATCGAAGTTTATCCGTTCCTTTTACCCCATATGGTTAAAAGCGATATTTGTGGGCCCCTAGATGATTTAGTGATGACACCCCTAAGTGCTTGGCCAAGCCTGGACTAGTTTGATTTGTTCAATTAGTCGGTCATCATAAATTGAAAATCGGGAAACAACAGATGGACAGAGAGAATGACTATAATCCATGTGTCAGTCCATACGATATCTAGAATGAAGGAATATATGATCCCTTAACAAGTTCTACTAGCTACATAAAGAGGTAAACTCCTAACTAGTATTTTTTATGTTATTTATGTCAATTGTATGCTAGTTGTAGGCTTAATGTTTTGGAAATAATATTGCATGTATAATTAGAGAAAACATAGATCTAAAGCATTTAGGGTTGTATGTGCACCATAGGATGTTGTAGTATACCAAAACCATTCATGTGTATGTATTTCCGTTTCTGTGGTATCTCGAACTTGAGAAAACACTACAATTCCTTTAAGTTTTTATGATAAATCTAATACCGAAGTTATCCTTATATTCATTTCCATATTTTTCTCAGGATACTTCAAACACCAACATTTTCATGTCATTGCCACCTTATGAAAAATATATGAATCCAATATTTTGTAAGTAAAGCAAAGTTTACTCATATTCACTACTCATCTCAAAAATATTACTACCTCCAAAATTTATATATGAAGTATCAGTTTCTTCTACTGGGTTTATATCCTGAAAATATTTGTCCTCATATCTCCCAAATTCATCACGACTAATATTAAGTATCCTGCTTTCAATCCAGAGCACAATTTTAACTTCATAATTTCCAGCCACATTGTGGCTCTAATCTCGTATCACAACACAGTCACCAATTATCAGCTCACACAGTTGAAATATAGATACTAAACATCAATCAACCATACATAATAATCTCATGGCTTATCTTCCAAAACCAATCATTTAGCTGGAAGCCAGCCCTAGACAAAATTTAATCCTTACATTATGGTCCATCTATAATCATGTCATGACCATGATAATTCTTCACCTTGTGACCCTTTTTTCATGTCATGGTCTTACATCTGCAACGTCGTGATATATTCATAATATCTCCTAAGAGATCTAACAGAAACCTTTTTTTTGCATAATAATCCCATCCTTTGTAAAACACTAATCCCAAACCTGTCAAATGATACTATCTCCAATCCAAGATAAATATAACCCAATATATATATCAGTATTTCATTATAACCAATTTAACTAGTCAAGTACCATATCTCCAATCCGAGATAACATATTCAAATAATTATACCATCCTGAGGTACCATATAATGTTATAATAATCACAAATACACTTATACCAACATGTGCATGTACCAACAACAACGGATGTTAGAGTAGTGTTACTCACCTTCTCACTTGGTTGACACACTACTTCGGTCCTTGACCTATACAACTTTCCCGTCAGTCACAAATGGTACCTAACCAAAAATTTCCAAGTTCCTTAGAACTTGTTATAATTTACCCTTAACTACACCCGTGACTATTTGTCACCAAGCTCATTAAATACAATAATATATCAATACTAGGCTTAACCCCATAAGCCAATACCCAAATCTACCATATTGGGACATTTCAGTAGATTAGGGTTTATAACCCTGACAGTTCCAACTAACTATCTTACCGTGAGATTTACTTACAAATCTCACCAACAGGTCCGTAAAAACACTATATCACGGATTCAAGTACATGTACATAACATATACTCAAATCAATCCAATCCCAACAATAATGATGTATAAAATAATTACATAATAACATGGTAAATTATACCTTCGTGAGACTCATATCTTCTATATATCATCACAAATCACTCTATACGATCTCCCACAACTGAATCCCGGCAGTGCTTCGCTTACGTGCACCAGAACCTTCCAAATCTCACTAAAAACACTCAGTTTTATACTCTACAAGCTCTCACATTGTGAGCATTATTCGATCACGTCGTGAGTAGTGTCCAAACATGGTCCTGCCATGCGTCGCACTCTCCCGCCACGTGTCTTGTTGATTCATCACATCCAACGTCGTGAGAATTACTTGCTCGCGTCGTGATAGTCAAATTTCATGTCATGACAATCATGATTCACGTCATAGTGTTCAAAGGTTGACCTTTGACTTGACTTCTGTTGACTTTCTCATAATAGTATCCTACTTTCATCTTAACTTCAAATAACCATAATTTTCTCATACAGACTCCGTTTTCAGCAAACTTTATATCCACAGAATCCTCATCACACGAACTACAACATTCTTCAATAAAAATTTAATAATTAACATTTATAAAATTTATCCCTTTCTAGGCTTTATCTCACCTACCCCTTTCGTAATATCTATATTTCATAAAATAACACATGTTACGAAAAACCTGGAGTCACACCTAAGTAATGTAAATAAAATACATGGTAATTGTAAAACCGAGGGTGTACATATAGAGAATGTCTAAATCTGACTTCATATGAGGAAGTTATGATTTTTCAAAGTTTCAACATAGTTGTGTTTGCACAAAAATCGAATTTTAGATCGCTCGATTTATAGACAAAATAATCTAAAGGGGAATCGAAGATCTCATCAATACAAATCCGTTGATATAAAGACAATCGAGAACAGATATCATATGAAAAAGCAATGAATTATATACAGACTTTAGCAGGCTAAGCCTGCTAAAATAAATAATAGAAATAAATTGAAAACTAGCCGACGGATTCTAAATGAAAGTTATAGATCTCGTCGATAGCTACATGTGGATATAAAATAAGTCAAAAACGGAGCTCGTATGCAGAAGATACATACTTTTTGAAGTTTTATAAAAATTTGCACGTAGGCGTACACGCCGTCAAGGTGCGCGCCACGCCTATGACGACCCACCCAATAGAGGACATGTTTCATGCATCTGTAGGAGCCACGTCAACCTTCTGATATTGTGTGCGGCACATGCAGACGAAATGCATGACACATCCTACCTTCTTTCAACTAAAAAAGGCAGTCGAAGTTCAGCTCATTCCTCACTCAAATTTCAGCCAAAATCCTCTGAAATTTCTGCTTAACCCTAGTCCATTTACTCTCTAGTTTCCGACTACTTAACAAGGACCTGGAGCGTCTGAGAGATAAATATTTCTGATCGAGATTATGCCCGCATAATTCCCGATATTCATCAAAATACTATGTAAGTTGAGCTACACTTAGTCTGCTTCAAGTGCAACTTATAACTATAATCATAGCTGTTATACTAATTGATCTACTTATGAGTATGATGCCTAGGCTGGATTTAGTGAGGTGTTTAAAGTGGGACTTCCAAACAGTATACCTTGTAGACCAAATAGACCCTACCTTAGATATAATCCTACTTCGTTGTTCCTTACTTGCTAGATCTTGATGTATACATTGGGATTAGTGAGCAATCTAGACTATCATTAGTCACTAGGAATATAGGACCAAGACTTAGTGAAATGAACCTAGGTCACATCAAAGGAAAATCTAATTACTGAAGCGAAGCCCTGCTCGACTTTTCAGCCATCCACTTTATCAAGTGAATGGATAGTTACTTTCATCTTACACATAGATATGAAGTATTTAGATAATTGAATGTTATATGTGCTTATGTGTAAAAATGATATGTGATAGATGAAATATTATAAAGATAAATTTTATATGACTTATGTCGTATATGTATTTTCATGAATATAATACGTTGGGTAATGAAGGGTAATGAGAAGATTAAGGAGAGTTAAGATGTCATAGTATGATGAGAGATGAAGTTAATAAGATGCCATAGTACGATGAATGATGAAAATAACAATAGGATGTCACGACTTTAATAGTACTAGACTACTAACAAGGTAGAAATTGTACTAATGTACTTATGATGTAGATATGGTACCAGTGTACCAATGATGTAGTTACCTAACAGAGTATAAGTGGTAACCACCAGACTATTTGACGACAATCCCTTGGAATACAGGCAGGTTTATAACCTATACATGATGGACTTCGTGCCCATTTGATGTACTCTACCCTACTGACATGTATTGTGGAGAAATCCATGTAACAATACTCTCGACAAAGATGATTAAGATAATCCTTAGGAATGAAGGTAGAAATAAAACCTACTGACACGTATTGCAGAGAAATCCCTGCAACAATACTGTCACCAACGATGACTATGATGGCCCTTATGACATATCCTTAGGGGAGAATAAAGAAGAAAGCAGAGATGGGTAATCGGGTTAATTGTTTGATAATTAAATATATTAACTATATTATTGTAGGTTGAAAACCCTATGTACTCAGCAGGTTTCCCAACCTGACCCACTCAGCTTCTTTGTATAACGTGTAGCGGTACAGAGGTACATGAATGATGAGAGATTCAAGGAGATGTAGACTGATAGTCTAAGATACTCTAAGGTCCGTGTATGTTTATTTTTGTATCAATTATGACATCTCAAACTTTTATACATCAATGAAAAAAAATATTTTTTCGGAAATACTTTTATGGGACAAAATGTCGCATTTATAAATAAACTTTATTTTAAATAAGTATAAATAAGAACTTTTAAAACGACCGTAAAAGTAGAGATGTTACACAAAAATGTTCAAACTAATACATCGCGAGAACCGTTATTTCAAATCATGGTTCGTAATCGTTGTGTCATTTGTGACCGTGATACATTTTTAGATTACCCCACTAACAAATTTTTTTATTAGTTTCTATTTTATGAAACTTAATAAATCAAACAAAACTATTTAACCAATTTTGATAATAATATCTACGTTGTGTCATATCTATATAAACTTTTATTTAATTTTTGTTTCAAATATTTAAATATCATTATTATTTATAAATACTTTAATTTAATAATGTATAATAAAATCATAATTAAAAATAAAAGTAAACATCAAATATAAAACCAATTAAGGGTCATTTTGGGAAACAACCAAGGTCGTGGGTTTCCAAATAAAATGCATAAAATTCAAAGCTATATAGAGCCACAAAATCAAAATAAAGGACAATGAGGAAATTAAAGGCATAAACAGAAAAATATAATTTTATTAAGTGGATGGATAAAAATTCCAACTATTAGCTCCACTGTTACATATGAAACCTAACTATTTTTTTAGCAATAAAACTCCATTTCTTTTTAACAAAATTTAAACAAGAAGATTACTCTTTAAGTATATGCCAGCAGGAGTGGAGCTACTGCCATGGGGCAGGAGTATAGATGTGTCCCTGATAAAAGTTGTTTAACTATCCCCAAGTTAAAAAATTTTGATTCATAAACAATAGTATTTATTTATATATAATAATGATATTTTTTTACATATTATATTATTTCTTTCTAAAATATAAATTATTGTTTATAGCAAAAAACTATTGTATACAAATCTAGTATATGACCTTATATTTTCATAGAAAAATCAAATATTTTTATACTTTTTCATCCTACCATCTTTCTACATATTTAAGATTGCGACACTTGTTATTTTTTGATAAAATTCAAAAAAATATATATTATACTTGTCATCATCTAAAAAAAATAGGATGATATTTAATTTTTTTTTTCATAAAAAAAAGAGTTAATTACTAAAATTGTCCCTATGGTTTGGTCAAAATTTCATGTTTGGTCTCTAACTTTTCTTTTACAGCCAGATCGTCCATGTGATTTGATTTTGTTGCGTTTTTTGTCCCTTACATACGTAAAATTAGGGACCAAACATGCAATTTTAACCAAACAATAGGGACGAAAAACACAACGAAATCAAACCGTAGGGACGACCCGAGTGCAAAAAAAAATTAGGAACCAAACGTAAAATTTTGACCAAACCATAAGGACGATTTAAGTAATTTACTCTAAAAAAAAAACTAAAATAACTTTGGGCGTATACCATCTAATTAAATTTACATGTTTAAAATGTGTAGATAATATTAAGGACCACATCCCTTGAAAAAATTAGTCAACCATGCAAAAATGGTAAACATATGTTTCTTTTTCCCTTCACACCTTAATTCTTCATTCCATCTACCGTTTCATCATTACTTATAAAATGCTACGTCCTTGCTCTTTGAATGAAGGAGTCATAAATTTGAAAGATTTACATATCCAATAATGGTTGATGTATATGTTCTTGAGCCCTCTACCAAGGGTAGGGGCACATATGTAAAGCTGTCTCCTTATTATTGAAGTTCAAAAGCATAACGCCATTTAGAAGCATGGATCCATTTTGGGCACCAAACAAAACACATTAAATTAGGATGTCTACCTATGTTGGATTCTCATGTGCTTGTTGTATGTCATGGTCCACATAAAAATCTTCAAATAAACGTCTAAAATGGATAAACTTAATTTTATTAATATTATCTTAAAACAAAAAAAAAAAGTTGTCACTCGTTTTATTATATAAATTTCCATTATTTTTCTTTAGTGCTAATGAAATTATATATTCTAATTCGTTAAGAAAGGTTGAGAACAATCATCTCAGATTGATCAGCAATTTAAGGTTGTTTTATTAAAATAAATAAACATATTGTAATGGATATAATAATAGAAGTATAAATATGTGATTGATTATAGTAATTTAAAGATACACTTGCGATAAATTTCAGCAAAAAATAGATGTACTTTGTATATTTTTTTCGTTTTAAATGACATTAATTTTAGTGTGTATATATATATATATATATATATATATATATATATATATATATATATATATATATAATGGACTAAGCTGGAATAAAACATGTACAAGTGTTATCTGAAGAGAAAATCATAATATGGAATAAAAAAAATAAGAAAAAAAAATATGACCCTACCCCCTCCCTTCTCTTCTTTCTCTCACCTCTTTTCCCTTGAGCGACCCCCTCCTCTATGGCTCTACACAAATAATTTTATGCAAATTCCCTTCAAAGTGTCTTCTTTTTAGGCAACAATGATATACTTTACCCCATTTAAGCCAACTTCTATTCGGGTCCATGCAGTACCCCGCAAACCAAATGGACCATGCAAACATCTTTGTTATAAGGCATGTGATCATCCAAGAATTGAAGTTTTCGAGAATCGAAATTAATCCCAAACTATTTACCACTCAATTGTTGGGAATTAGATGAAAATTGCGTGTTTTAGATCAAAATAATGTGATTGTATAGATAGTTATCATATCATAGTTATCATATAATAATTTCACTTTTATTCAAAACTATGTTTACCATGTGAGTGGCATCAACAAATATTATTTTTATAAGATAATACAATAATCGAAAACTTTAATTCTATAGGAAAATAAATAAAGCAAAACCAAGAATTGTTTTAGAGTTGATCTTAATTCGTTACTCTAGAAAATATCTAGTATAACGGTATTTATACTCACAAAATTCATAAATGGGTAATGATAACGAAAACTGGTATTTACATAATTTGTTTGTGGTTACACATAAGTTGTTCTCTTCTCAAGTATTTTATGTACAACAACACATACATCAGTTTTGACTTATAGTCGTTTGGCTTACAACAACTTAGCGTTGAAATAGCTAAGCACTAAATAACTTAGCATTACAACAATTTTGCCTGAAATAATTTTTCGACATAATCAGCTTCGCAACAATATATTTTCAACAATAATAGACAATCATTTGCCATCCGTTATACCCACCACATACCACATATGTGGTGGGTGCCACATCAGCACCACATTTCCCTACCACTAACATGAGATACCTACCACTAACACACCACTCCACATTATTATTTTTATTTATTTTTTAATTCAAAAATAAAATAAAATTACATTTTTTATAATTAAAAAACATTATTTTTTTAAACTAGTGTTTCATTAATTATAAAAATAAAATTACAACTTCAAACCACATTACTTAGTTAATTTAGAAAAAAACAATTACATTAATTAAAAAAACAAAGAGACATACATATAAAAAACCTAATTGTCGTTCATGTTATGTTGGTACAAATGTTCAGCGACATCTTCTCGAAGATTGAAACACGTTTCACTATTATGAGTTTCAACAACTCGCTCTAAAAACGCATTCGTTCCGGGTATGAACTCCTCAATTGGAACGACAACGTCGTTCGGATCATATTTGCAAATCGCTCGACCTTCATCTTCAATAATCATATTATGCATTATAATACATGCTAGGACCATTCGTTTAATTCATTCTTTATCCCAGAGTCGTGTAGCATATTTCATTACATGCCATGTCTGCTTAAGGACTCCAAATGCCCTCTCGATATCCTTTCTCGCCGATTCCTGTTTTTTTGTAAAAAAACTTTGCCTTTTCACTTTGAGGAACCGAGTATACCTTCATCAATATAGAATAATCCGGGTATATCCCATCACCAAGGTAGTAACCGTATTTGTACACATGCCCGTTCACCGTGAACGTCATATCAAGTGCTTTGTCGGTCAAAATATCGTTGAAAAGTGGAGATTGGCCAAGAACATTAATGTCGTTGTTAGACCTCGCTACTCCAAAAAAGGCATGCCATATCCACAAATCTTGAGATACGACAACTTCTAGGATGATAGTTGGTTCACCTATATCTCCTCGAGTGAACTGACCACGCCATGCAGTTGGACATTTTTCCCAAGCCACATGCGTACAATCTAGACTGCCAAGCATACCTGGAAATCCATGCCTCTCATCATGAGCCGCATATAATCTCTCAATATCACGTTGAGTAGGTTTGCGCAAATATTCTTCGTGAAAAACCTCATAAACACATGCAGAAAACCAATCTACACATTCAACTGCAGTCCTCTCGGATACTTTCAAGTATTCGTCACATGCATCAAATGCTATATCGTATCCCAAATACCTAAGAGCAACCGCACATTTTTGTATACTACTAAAACCCATTCTTCCTCTAGCGTCGGGTTTTTGTTTGAAAAAATCATAACGAGATTCTAAAGCATTACTAATACGTAAAAATATTGCATTATTCAAACGGAAACGACGTTTGACGGAGTCGTCATTATAAAGACAATTATCGGCAAAGTAATCACGTTCCAATAAGTCGTGTGCGGCTTGGCGATCACGATTGACGACCGCTCTTGTACGAGCTGCATTCGAACTTTCTTCGTCGTGAATGTGTTGCACAACGTTGAAGAATGTGTCGACGAATTCTACGTCGTCATCCGAGTCAACAGCTTTTAAAATTTCAATATGTTTTGTGGAATCCATGTATATGTGTTTTGTGGTTTTAGAGAATGAAGATTAGAATGAGGTGTAAGTTTTGGTGAAAATAGAAGGTTTATTTATGTAGTGAATTGAGTTTGAAAAAAAATATAAAAAATAAACAAACGGGCAAAATAGTCGTTCAACGGCCAAATAAACCAACAACCAATCACCTTCTTTGTTTGATTTCGTAGTCAGGAGCACAGATGAGCACGACCACGCCCGACCACGGAATGTCGGTGTGGTGTGCACGAGACTTTCTCGTGGCCAGCTAGACCACGATTTGCTTCGTGGTATGTATACCACAAGGTCTAATATAGCAGCTTTGCAAACTTTTTTGCAACTTTGCACATCGGTATTGTAACTTTGAAACACAATAGTTTTGCAACTTTGAAACATTAACTTTTCCTTAAGTTATTGTAACTTATAAGACCAAAAGTATTTTAGCTGAGTTAAATTTAGTATATCTGCAAATTTTATAGGTGTTTTTCTATTATAATTTCAACTTGAAATTCTATCGTTCTCTTAATTACTCAGCAGGAGCACTGCCATGAGCTTTGTCTTTTAGACACTAGTTAGGGCACTACCCACGTTTAATTGTGTACGAGATTAGACTCATGCTACACAAGTATGCACTCCACAATATCAAACTTGCATTAGATCACAATTTAATCCCCTTTGACACTAATATAAATACCAATCACACCAAATGACACTAACATATAGTGTAACCCTTGAATTTATATAATAAAGTAAAAAACTCAAACTTGGAGATAAATGAAAATCGAACCAATTAAGTTTTCATGTTAGTATTTTACGTATTCTAAATATTTAAGAATTGAGGTGTGGTAAGATTGAACCTTTAAACCTATTTCACTATTTGAATATGTGAAGATAAAATACACACTAATTTCAACACCAATCTAGTTATACAAATTCGACACACTTATGAAGCTGAGTGTCTCTATCCATTCATGATCACATAAAATCCCACTCGCAACTGCTCATGGCTACACATCAAGTTCATATAGGTAATTTTTTAATCATTGTACCTACATATACATTGTCTAATTGAATTATTAAGAAAAATAAAATTTAACATATAACTTCGAACACATATATGGGGATGTTTTTATTTATGTGTTCCAATCACTAAGTATAAGCTTTCATCATTGAATATGGTTCCAAATGTTATATTAAAAGGGCATTGGGTGTCTCAGAACTCGATATTTAAATGGAATTTAGTCCAATAACCTTAGCAACCAAGTCATTTGTTAGGCTCTTGGTATTATGGTCTGCAAAATTATGTTGTATCTTAAGAAACTCAAAATATATAACATAATCCGTGATTAATTCCCTAATAATGTTATGTCTAACACCTAAATGTGTATACGTCACATTATACACTTGGTTGTATGGCTAAGCCAAGGCGCTTGCACTATTACAATGTATAGAAATGGAAAATTTTGGTTGGGCCAGAATGGAATGCCAAGCATTAAGTTTCTTAACATTTTTGCGTCTTCACCAACAACAACTACAACATCGAACTTCAAATATAATTTTGAGTTTTTGAAGCAAGTTTTCGTGTTAGAATCATAAAAATAACACATCCCCCAAGCAAAAATACCCAACCACTTGTAGAGTAATGATCCACCAAGTTAGATATCCAGCTTGCATATGAATATCGCTCTAAAAGTAAACGATACCCAAGATAACTCATACCATAAGTTCATAATTCATTGTTCCTTTAAAATATTTAAATACTCATCTTATTGCTTGCTAATGTTGAGTACTCAGATTACTTGTATAAATACTCAACTTTCCCATGAAAAAAGCAATATTCATGCTAGTTCTTCTTATAGAATACATCAAGCAACCATTTTCTTGAGAGAATTCTAATTGTGATACATCTTTACCCATATTGGGTATTTTTTTCAATATAGTTTATTTAGGTTATCATAATACCCTTGTTCACGCATTTAATTCTTGTTACAATAATTACATCAAACACATAAATATATTTTATAGAAAGTTTTGATGACAATAATTTCTTAGTTTTGTTCACCTGATTTTGGTTAGTACCGAAAATCAACATATCATCAACATATTATGACACATGTACTATAAGATTCAAACTTTTTATAAACACCTATGTCATATTAGACAAAAGCAAAAACAATTGGCAGAATAACTTCATTAGATATTTGATTCTATTTTGGGTACCTGTTTTATCTCAAAGAATGACTTAACAAGTTTACATACCGTATGCTTGTTTATGTCATAACAAATTCTTTCGTCTATTTCAAATAACCATATTTTGAATAGCCACCAACACAATCAAAAATCTAATAGTAGAATCGTTGCTACTGAAGCGTATATGTCAAAATAGTCAATGTTGGGATCTTGAGTAAACCCTTCAATCTAATAGAGATTTTAATCTATCATAGAAAATCATTTAACTTCATTTTATTTTAAACAAGCAAGTGGTATAGAACCTAGTTGAATATCTGATAATACGCAGGCGTTATTTATGAAAGATTGAAGACATTTTGTCATCAATTGCATCTTTTCAACACATTACATCTATGTATTCCATATCCTATTCAAATGTCCTTTGATCCTCAATTATATTATAACATTAAAAGTATTGGAATTCATTTTCATCCCATGAACTTCTACTAGATGTAGTCGGAAATTATACCAAAAGTTTTGGAAAGATGAACTCTTTTGCTTTTCCAAACAAGCTATGTTTTTGTTCAAGCAACACCAAATAGTTTCTTTTTTTGGATTTTTCACTGGTGTTTAGAATCGGGTCCCTTTCTGTTGTTGAAAAAATACAATTCGTCAAAATCACATCACATAACTCAATTAATCTGTCAACGGACATCGAATCAAGTCCTATTACATAAAACCTATATGCTTTGGAATATTTTGCATATCTATTTAACTGAGTGAGTTAGGTTGGGAAACCTGGTAAGATACACTGGATTTTCAATCCCACAGTAACTTAATGATAATAAATTATATATCTCAAACCTGCAAAACCAACTGTTATCGTCAACATGGATATATTATATCTTTAAGACAATCTACCCCATCCCATCGATCCTCACCTATTGATCCTATGTAATGACCTTATGAGATTTGTATAGTAGGATCACTATGAGCAACAAGTTGACTGTTGTTGGCTCGGGGATTCCTTGGCAAAAGACGGGGATCAATAAATACAACAAACGAGAGTAATTGAGTCCCTGAATGAACCACAATTCATTAACACCACAAAGACAATTAAGTCAGGGGTGGTCATATATACTTTGTTAGATAACTTAGATGTTCTAGGAGTGGTCTGAACCCAAGGTATTATTGAGTGAAGTTATACCCTCAGATGCACCCTATCTGGAAGTCTAAAAAAATGACTCGGACATACCTAGTAGTGGTCTGACTCCAAGGCATTATTGAACAAAGTTCTACCCTCAGACGCATCATATTTTCCATTCTACGAAGCTCTCATAATCACTTCCTAAATGAAAATAATGACACATGAAGCTCATCAACAGAAAAAAGAGGGGAATACTATGTAGTACTCGGTGATGCACCCGTACCAGGACACGTATATTGTCGATAAAAGACTTTGTAATACCCATAATCATCCCAAAAGTTCCTGCATATGTAATATCTTTACAATACATGGTAAGTCTACATCTCTTCAGCTGAACTCAATCTAAGTATCCTTTATTAGTCTTATTTCATTACTAGCCTAGACTACATTTCTTGATATCAACTCCCAATACAAATTATGTTTAGACAACGCTATCCAAATCTAGTGTATACATTTAACATATAGTAATAGGTATTAATATATATTTACTTTCTCAGAAATAATACTTCTATTACAATTATCATGTAATAATATTATATATACATCTTAATCACGTATAGAACCATTTCTGGTTCGCATAGACTATACTATAAAAAATACATTTAGCACATATCTTAGTCACTAAGCATATAAACTTTCAACAGATGTTAAGATTTTTGATAAATAATTGTATTAAAATCATGTTCATGAAAGTAACTATGCACTCACCTGATAGAGGTGGAAGATCCTCGAGAAAGCTAGATCTTCTGCTAATACTTCAGTTTTTCCCAAATACGAATATTACTATGCTTCAATATTCTTTCGTATATGTAAGGGTTTTATAACCACTTCTCGAAATCCTCAAAAATCCAATGAATACATCAAGATATATCAAATAAGGAATAAACAGGTAACAACATATCGTAGGTAGATCCTTTTACTATATATATATATATATTGTTTGGAAATTCCACTTTAACCACCTGACTAGATCTAGCCTAGACATTACTTCCTTAAGTAGATTAATCAGTATTATGACATGGAATCGCTGATAAATCTTGTTTATTAGGTTCAAAATAATGATAATGAACTTAAACATAAGATACACTTAAAGCATAATTATTGTAGCTTAACATACAGAGTTTCTAGTGAAAAGTTGGGAATTATGTAGGCAGATTCTTGACTTGAAAGCTTCTTTTCTCCGGAGTCCTAGATACCTCAGTGCCTCGCTAAAGTAATCCAAATACATGGGAAATCCGGACTTAATGGTGAGGAAGGCTTAGAGAGGTTTAGGGTTGAGTATGTGATCATATGAGCTGAATTCACATCTATTTATATATGCTAAAAAGGTGGGCGCACCACACCATAAACCAGAGGTGTGTCATGCCTGAAAGACGTTCGATCCTTTTAGGTGCCACGCGTCATCAAATCGTTGAGCCACATTACCATGTCTCCCATCGTATTCAACCTTCCCATGTGTCAAATCCTAGTGGTGCCACTTGTCCACTTCTCATAGCACCATGTCGACGTGTCAATAGAAGATTCGGCCTCCTCTTCGCTGTGTAGCGCACTCCGGTGCTACCACATTATCATATGCAGGTATTCTCTGCAATCTTCAAAAATCCATAACTTTTGCATATGAGCTCCGTTTTTGACGTGATGTAGATCTAAACATACGCATTTTCGATTACTACAACTTTCCTTTAGGTCTTAACAACTAAATCTCACTCTATTTTTTAGATTCATATTTTTATAGAGATTACATTGTTAAAGTCCATGTGAAATTCATAACTCATTCATACGTACTCTGTTCTCGACTGTCTCAACATCGATGGATACGTATTTATGAGATCGTCAACTCTCATTTATATTGTTTTGGCCAACAATTAACCGATCTAAATTTCGATTAATTTCTGTGTCGCGCACTGTTGTACTGTGTTGCATCGAAACTTCGAAAAATCATAACTTTCTCATACGAAATCAGATTTGGACGTTCTTTATATGCATATTTCCGTTGTTATAATTAATATGACTTTAGTGTAGATTACTTTGGCTAATAAGCAACCTTTCTTGGATTCACTTTTTACGACATACTTTGTCGTATAGGGTTGAAGGCGAAACTTTAAAGAATCATAACTTTTTCATACGAAGTCAGATTTAAGCGTTCTTTAGATCCACAACATCGTAATAATGACTACTACAAATTTAGTTAAGATTATTTATCCTAAATAATCTTCAAATTAAAATGTTATTTATTTCTTGTAACACACACGACGGATGATTATCCTATTCGAAGATTTTAATTTTAAACAATTACCGCTTATTATATTTTAAGCTTCTAACCTGAATTTGTGGGCGTTGCATTATTTCGTAAAGTCAGAGTAGAATTAAAATTACATAAGTCATTATGCAAAAAATCCAAAATACGTGAGTTTTTATTAATTGTAGGCAATTGGAATAGCTTATTGAGTAAGTTTAGTAAACATTTAAATCTTATATTTGTCTGATTTAATGTTAAAGCCTAGAATTAATCTAACTTTTGACATATCATATATTTTTATATAATTAATATGACGCAATATAGCATGCCACATCAAGGAGGAATTATCATAAATATGTAAAAATGTGAGTAGATTTTGCATAAGCACTAGGGTGCAATTTTATTTCGCATTCAACATTAACATGCCACCATATTAGTATCTAAATGCCATGAATACGCCCAATCTAGACAAGATCTACTTGCTACATTCATAAACTTTTTTAAAACCATATTTTTTAACATACTACCCAAAATAAGATATTTTGAATCTCCATTACAGAGCACGCATTACATAAAGAAAATGTTTTCCACGAGCAAATACTACATGGCTTTATCATGGCCAAGAAGTGGGACTCAACACTATATATATATATATGCCAACTTGATCCATCTTACATGAGTTAAAGTAATTTGAACCAAAAACGATATTTTCATATTTGAGATGTCACAGCCAAGTCTATACACAAGTTTTCAACATCATCATGTACATAAAATGCATTAGCAATGATAGTAACACAACTATGAATAGAACAAAGTAAGACGACATAAAATCTAACATTAGGTTTGAGAGTAGATTGTATACCCTTCTCCTTTCCTATTGGCACTTGCTCTATTGTTATTTAATTTCAAATGACAAACCTTTTTTACATGGAAAACTTTATGAAAATCTTCAATAAATAAATATATTTGTTGCTTATTAGGACCATTCTTGTAACACCCGTTTCTAAGAGGAATCGAATTACAGTTTCAATGAGTCAAAAGGTTGGATTTTGGAAGAAAAAGAAGCCTCACGATGTGAGACGTAGATGCTCATGACATAAGATGGATCATATGAAAACTTTTGTCCGGGACTGGTCTCACGACGTGAGACATAAAGGCTCACGACATGAGAACTACTACAGCCCAAGCCCATAATCTTTTAGGGTTTGCTTCATATTTAAATACCCTTAAAATCATTTTAGGGTTGCTTATCAGCACCAAACCCTCTTTCACCTTAGAAAAACCCTAATCTCCATCATTTCTTGATATTTGATCATTTTGGAGCGTTTCTTGATTTGGAAGATGAAAAAAAGAAGAAGGTGATCTTTTAAGGGTTGAGGGCCTTAGGAATGTCTTGGAGTTCAGATCTAGAGAATGGTTGAGTTTTGGAACCTTGCATGATAGTTGGATGCCTTTTCTTTAACTTTTGACCTAAATGAGCTCCAGACATGTATTGGGCATATATGTTTTAATAGCATCGACTTTATAGTATATTAAGAAGTTATAAGACCTTCTAGAAATTTAGAGTGCAAGACTTAATGGATTAAGGACTTAAAATTTGGACTTTTTTCATCAGACTGTTCTCATGTCGTCAGACATGGGGGTCTCACGATGTGAGGATTGAATGACCCTGTTTCTGGATAGCTTCTTGGAGCTTACGACGTAAGAGGAGGTTGCTCACAACGTGAGGTAAGCTCTGTTGACTTTTCTTGAATGAGTTAGCCAGGATGAGTCGGGATTAGTTGAAATCGGACCGAGTGAGCTCTCACTATGTGACCTACGGCTGGTCATGACGTGAGGATGAATAATTGACATTATAGGTTGTTGACTTTGACTTTGATTATTGACTTTTGGTCAAAATTCTATTTTTAGAAGGTAGACATAGGGTTTACCTTGTGTGGATTGATATGAGGTATCGGGCACCCGTATTTTGGTAGGAGAGTAGTTAGCTAAGGTCAGCTTTGTGATTTCGGTGAGTCTCCTCACTATGCCCGTAGGTTGAAGGCACCAATTTTGGACCATTAGGATATGTTATGCTAGGTGTCTTTATAACTCTTGCATGGTATGTTGGGCTAGGCCCATTTGTATGTTGGGATAGGCCCATAGATCAGGAAGACCTAGGCCTAATGTATGTTGTGTAGGATGCTAGTTGTCTATGTGACTCTTTTAGGGTATGTTGGGTTGGGCCCATCGTATAAGGGCTTAGACCATTATGGTGGGTTGGGCCCAATGAGTAGGCTAGGCCAAATTATATGTATGGTATGTGGTATTTTGGGTAACTCACTAAGCTTTGTGCTTATGGTTTTATGTTTATGGTTTCAGGTACTTCCGGTACAAAAGGGAAGGATCTGGTGTGACTGCATTGCATCCACCCATGTTTCCACAACTTTATGATTTTGGGATTGTACTATGATAACTATTTTTACTCTAATATACTTTTGAATGATGAAAAATGCTAAATGGTGTTTATGTTTAAAACTGAAATTTTTACTTTACAATTTTTGGGATGTTACAAGTTGGTATTAGAGCCTTAGTTTGGGGGATTCGGGCACACTCTCAGGTGCGACTACACTCAAATTGAGGATGAATGTTTGCATACATGTTGATATGATATGTGATATGAATGTTTTCATGTACAATAAGGCTAGGGATACTTTTAGTAATTCCATGATAGATTGGTCTTATATGTAATGCCTTGTAGCCTAGGAAGCATTTGATGCTATGATTGGGAATATGTATTGGTAGAAGTAATTGTTAAGTGCATGCTTTAAAAATTTTATACATTTAGGATCATATAACCTTAGAATTATTGATTTGGCCTTATTTCATGTTCCTCATTTGGTTGTGGTCCTAGGGTAGAGTCTTTTATTCAACAATCTATTTGATCATGTATTGTGTATAATTTGCTTGCATAAGGCAACCGATAGTGAGAAGGGAAGTTCCTAGCATCAGTTTTAGTAAGTGAGCTTTGGATTTTCTATGTTTGTTTTGTGGATTGGAGTGTTACTGTTGGATTAGGTGTCTAAGTTCATAACTATTTCTGGAATGTACTTGACCCAATTAGCATGGTGCATTTGGGTTGGATGGCATCATGCACTTGGATAGATTAAAATAAGAGAAAGGACACTTATGGTTTATTAATATATTATAAGTTCTAATATATTAATAATATTATTTAATTAGTATTGATAAGGAATTAATTTGGAATTAATTAACTGATCAAAAGGAAACTAGTTAAATATATGGGTTGATTGTGTAAATCATCCATTCTTGTATATTGGGCTAATGATCCATGGTTTATCAAGTTGGGCTAAAACCCATAAGATGCTCCATGGAGGCTCCATGGTGTTTTTTTAACCCATGGATCCCAGAAATGAAAAGTCATGTCAATTAGGGTTTACATGGTGTAACCCTAATTATGACACACTATATAAGCATCATGTTGTAGAACAAAATTGGCCACTAAGTAAGAAAAGTGAGGGCTAGCCGATTTCTAGAGTGTTTGCATTTCTCTCTAAGTTATCCCAAGTGCTTTGGTGTTTTGTGAGACATTTGAGGTATCACACTTTAGGTTCTTGTCTTAGAAGGTTCTCAAGGAATCCAAGCATCTTAAGTTATGTATTTCTTACTAACTTTTATGTTTAAAATTTCCCTATGTATGCTAGATAGGTTATGAACCTTGGAAAAACAAATTTGCATGTATCATAGAAAAACATAGATCTGAGGTTTCGAGGGTTGCATGTACACCATAGGAGTGTTAGAATGCTCAAAACCCTTCGGTGGTATCAGAGCCTAGGTTTGCTTTCTTGATACTTGATGCTACATGTTTTTTTCAAAAGTTGAAATTCTACATTTTTTGCATCCGACTGCTCACCACGACGTGGCAGTATTTACCACGACGTGGTGATACCCCTGTATGTAGAATTGTGAGGTTTTGCTTGGTATTGGATGAGGATCATTACCTTAAACTGTTTTTTGAACCTTAAAACCTGTTTTTGATGTGGTAATGATTATTCTAATCCAATTTCAATGGTTATTATCAAAATTTCAAGTTTTATATGGTTTATTTATTATTGTTGAAAATTGTTGATATGCATGTTCATGAACTTATG
The DNA here is from genome assembly GCF_051521515.1 of Lactuca serriola. NCBI lineage: Eukaryota > Viridiplantae > Streptophyta > Magnoliopsida > Asterales > Asteraceae > Lactuca > Lactuca serriola. The sequence continues at coordinate 70,292,856 of NC_136410.1, forward strand.
AGTTTAGAAGATCATAGGAATTATTTGTAACTTGCTTGTTAGTTTAATTCTTGATCATTATGTGTTTTAATGGAATCCATAATATGTCCTCAAGTTATGGATTACCAAAAGTCACTTTTTTAAAGTCCATTATGAAACACATAAGTTACATAAAATGAAAAGTCTCTCATTTTAATAAACCATTAACTCATAAGTTATGAAAGATGAAAAGTTTTGAAAGTTACAAAACTTGCCCTCAAGCTTTGGAACATGTAAAGTCACCTTAAAAACTTTAGTTCCAACCTTTAGAATTTTAAAAATTAAAATTCAACCCTTATACTTTATAATATTATAAGTTTAATAATAATTATATATGTATAAGAAAAAGTCGTTTTACCGTTAGTATGCCTCAATCACAAAGTCGGTCTATAAGGGGGGTATAAGGTTGCTGCCTATAAAATGGCGGCTTAATGGGTGTCCACTCTCACCCACCGCTTCCTTGATCGGTGGAGGGTCGTTAGCCGAATGGGTAAGACAAGGACTTTAAATCTTCATTAAAAGTATGATGAATATAAAGTAACTATATGTTTTTATAAATTCCCAATCTTAGTTACTTTGGGAAAATGTGAATAAGGTGCTAACCCATGAAATTACACTTTGCACTTTGATTAAGTCGTTAGTGGAGCGTGTGTGGTTAACCGACACACTAACTTGTACTTAACAAGGTAGGAAAAGGGTAACTTAATGTTTATCAGAGTATCGGTGGAGCGTGTGTGGTTAACCGGAACATGGATTGAGGGGTAAATATTAAGGGTACCAAGTAATTTGCATGGTTACTTCACACCTTGTTTTGTGATCCTCGGCATCCCAATCACAAAACCTGATGGGCACCCTCGAGATTGAAACATGCCATTGAAAAGTTCAATGAATCTCAAAGAATCTAGGAGTTTCAAAACCGATTAAAACCTCATAACTTATTTCATTTTTCATGGTGGAAATTTGTGAATCGTCATTCACCTACCTTCAAATATTTTATAGCTTGGATTACGACATCCCTCTTCTAAGGTATAAAATATTGTGTTGGGTCCTAACCTCAATATTACATTTGGGTTTTTTAATAAGGACTATCTTTATATCTAATCTAAAATTGTCTTTCTTCTTTTCAGATGTCTTCCAACAATGTTGCTTCTGGCTCAAACCCTACCGGCTCGTTCTCTCTCATGAACCTTTGTGGGAGAGTCATCTTTGATGGATCCAACTTTATGGATTGCATCAGGAACATTAGGATGGTCACTCGGTATGAGGATAGAGAATATGTCCTCGACAAGGAGCTTAAGGAACTTGAGTCGTCTGCTACTCTTGAGGAGATCGCCGAATATCAGGCACATGAAAGAGATGCTACCAAAGTGGCATGCATCATGTTGGCCACTATGACAGCCGAGCACCAAAAGTCCTATGAGGACTACTATCCTTTTGAGATGCACCAGGATTTGATAGACCGCTATCATCAAAGTGCTCGTCAAGAGCGATATGAAATTATCTCCTCCATGATAACAACCCGGATGAAGGATGGTGAACCCATCACGGGCCACACGCAGAAAATGCAAGGGTATGTGGACCGTTTGCTGAAACTGAATGTGAACTTATCCGAGGAGTTGGCAATTGACATCATTTTGCACTCCTTACCTTCATGTTATGATCAATTCCGTATGATATACCAGATGAAGAAGGAGGAAGTTACACTCAACAAAGTTCAAGGACTTTTGAAGACCGCAGAAAGTGGTCTTAAAGGTAAGTCGGTTGTTACCACTCCTACACCTACCACGACCCCTGTCTTGGCAATCGGGCAAGGCAAAAGAAAGAAGAGGAAGATCCCTTCAAAGGGTACCAAGGGTAAGACCCTTGATGGATCCTCTTCAAGTGGAACCAAGAAAGGTTTTGTTACTCCTTCTGCTAACCCCGAAGAGGCTGAATGCTTCTATTTCCATGAAAAGTCGCACTAGAAGCGAAACTGCTCAAAGTACCAGCAAGATGTGAAGGATGGGAAAGTAAAACCCAACCATGTAGGTACATACACTATATTGTCTAATAATTCACCCCATTCTAATTCTTGGGTTCTTCATATAGGATGTGGTATTCACATATGTACTGATTTGCAGGGACTAAAAAGAAGTGAGAATGTGGAGCATGGGAAGATAAACTTGATCGTGGGGAATAGGAAAGCTTCACATGTCACAAAGATTGGAGTTTATTCTTTGTTTCTAAGTAGTGGATTAGTATTAGATTTGAATAAGTGTTGTTACTCATCTGAAATGGCGAGAAATATTATTTCCTTTCATGGTTTGTACAAACAAGGTTTTACCTTTTCATTTGATAATGATAGTAGTGGTATTAATGCTTTCTTTAATAATGTTTTTTATTTTAAAGAATTACCTTGTGACGGTGTATATGAAACTGTGTCGGATGTTGATAATTTAGGAAATAATGTATTGTGTATCGATTCTTCCACTAGCTTGGATAAAAGCATCTTTATGGCATTGTTGTCTTGGACATGTAAGCAAGAAATGCATAGGCTAACTCCAAAAAAGATGGAGTCTTGGAGTCGTTTGACCTAAAGTCAAATGATAGTTGTGAATCTTGTTTGCTTGGGAAAATGACAAAGTCACCTTTCACTAGTGCCTGTGCTAGGGGTGAGGGTTTGTTGGACTCATACACACTGATGTGTGTGGACCCTTCAGAACTAACACAAGAGATGCTAACCGCTTCTATATGAATTTTACTGCTGATTTTAGTAGATATGGATATGTCTACTTAATCAAGCATAAGTCAAAGACCTTTGAAAGATTCAAAGAGTTCAAGCAGGAAGTGGAGAATCAGTTGGGCAGGAACATTAAGATGCTACGATCCGATCGAGGTGGTGAGTATCTTAGTACAAAGTTCATTGACTATCTTAAGGAATGTGGGATTATCTCACAATTGACACCTCCCAGGACACCGCGGCTTAATGGTGTGGCTGAGAGGCGCAATAGAAACTTGTTGGATATGGTTCGTTCCATGATGAGTCGAGCTTCGCTACCAATCTCGTTTTGGGGGTATGCCTTAGAGACTTCCGCCCATATCCTTAATCTACTCCTACAAAGAAAGTTGCCAAAACACCTCATGAGATGTGGACCAGAAAAGTTCCCAATCTGGAACACATCAAGATTTGGGGATGTGAGGCTTTTGTGAGAGGCGAGTCTCACGATAAGCTCGAACCTCAAAGTGAGAGGTGTATTTTCATCGGCTACCCATAGAGATCCTTCGGTTACCTCTTCTACAGACCGAGTGATAATGTGGTATTTGTAGCAACAAGAGAATCTTTCGCGAGAGAGAATTCATTAGCCAAGGAAACAGTGGGAGGCAAATTGACTGTGATGAAATTCAAGAGTCAAGTGGTCAAGGAACCTCAAACCCTAGCAATCAACCTGAGGAGGAAACTCATGTTGATCCGACAGAAGAGCCTGTACCTCTGAGGCGTTCCACAAGAGTTAGAAATGCACCTGAACATTACTATGGTTTCCATATTACTACGGAAGGTGATACACTTATCAATGATAACACACTGGTAAGTCTGGATGAACCTAATAGCTACACGGAAGCCATGGCAGGCCCTAAGGCTACCAAATGGAAAGAGGCTATGGACAACAAGATACAATCCATGTACAACAATCAAGTTTGGAACTTGGTTGACAATGTACCAGGTCGTAAGACAGTTGGGTGCAAATGGATCTCCAAGAAGAAGACCGACATGGATGGTAATGTACACACTTATAAGGCGCGACTGGTTGCAAAGGACTTTTCTCAAACTCCGGGAGTTGATTATGATGAGACCATTTCACCAGTAGCGACTATTAAGTCTAGGGTTATGTTAGCCATTGTTGCATTTCATGATTATGAAATATGGCAAATGGATGTCAAAACCGCTTTCCTTAATCAAAAGTTGGTTGAGGATGTTTACATGAGTCAGCCATAGGGTTTTGTCAGTACTGAGTACCCTAATAGAGTGTGTAAGCTTGAGAAATCCATCTATGGATTAAAGCAAGCACCTCGCAGATGGAATCTTTGCTTCGATGAGAAGGTCAAATAGTTTGGCTTTTCGAGGAGTGAAGATGAATCTTGTGTATATGTCAAGGTTAGTGGGAGTATAGTTAGATTTTCGAGGAGTGAAGATGAATCTTGTGTATATGTCAAGGTTAGTGGGAGTATAGTTAGCTTTTTGGTATTGTACGTGGACGACATACTACTCATAGGAAATGACATCCCAACTCTGCAAGAAATGAAGTCCTGGCTTGGGAAGTGTTTTGCTATGAAGGACCTTGGAGAATATTTATATATCCTAGGGATAAGGATTTTGAGAGACAGGAGTAAAAGACTAATTGGACTTATGTAACGCCTGTAGATTCGGGCTAGTCAATTTAGAGACGATAAACGTCAAAAATGACTTTTTAATAGAAGATTATTTAGAATGAATAATCTTAACCAAGTCATATTATATGTTACAAGGGTTTCGTACATATAAAGAATGCCGAAATCCGAGTTATAACGAAGAAGTTATGGCCCGTCAAAGTTTCACGGCAAAACCGGCACGGCACCGGGAGACGTAAATAGTGAATTTACGATGGAGTACTTTTTAGCCTTAGAAATCTAAACAAAAGTTGTAGTATATGTTACACCGAGAACATACAAAAAAAGAACGCCCAAATCTGACTTCGTATGAGGAAGTTATGAATTTTCGAAGATTTAGCTTAGCAGTGTACAACTCGAAACTCGAATTTTAGATCGAGCAGTTTTTGGCCTACGTGACCTAAATGAGAATTAAAGATCTCATTAATAAGAACTCAACGGTAAAAAAGACAGATGAAAACAGAGTCTGTATGTAGAAGTTATGAATTTTACGCGAACATTTAACAGTATAATCTCTTCGTACTGTTAAATTTAAGATCAGTCGAGAATTAGCCGACGAAGTCAAAATGAAAGTTTTAGATCTTATTTTTGCCTATGCGTGAATATAAAGAACGTCAAAATCGGAGCTCGTATGTGAAAGTTATGGATTTTAGAAATCGGAAGTGTGTTGTGCGAAAATGGATGACGTGGCACAATCTTTGCCATTGTTTTCTCCCCAAGTCTTGCCACTAGATGGTGACATGTGGCACCAAGTTCAACCATATTTCACCCTATAAATAGAACCTCTCCCACCCTCATTTTTTCCACACCTTTCCTATTCTTTCTTCTCTTTACTCTCTCTCTCTCTCTCTATAGAACCTCTCTCTAGCCTCGAAACCCCCGAAGAACCTAGGGAACCTCCCTAGCATGAGGCGGAAGCCCCGGAGTGCTCTACAGCTCCGAGAAGAAGATATTTTCGGCTCGGGAATGCTGCTCCAAGCAAAGATCGGTTTTCTTTAAAACTCGTTGTAAGTGAGCTACGCCTACGCTATTTTTAATATAGCTTTTATTTAATTATAGTAACGTTATTAGGAACTTATAATAAGTACTCGGGCTATTATTATGGGTTATATAAGTATTTTTTATGCTTATATAATAGTTATAATAACTAGACTATTAATTAGTCTCGGCGAATAATAGACTAAACTCTAGGGGTAATAATACTAGGTTTCGTCGAAGGAAATTATTTTTAAGAAGCGAAGCGCTGTCTGAGTTCGGAATCACCACCTTTTCAAGTGAGTGCATGGTCTCTTTCATCTTACACATAGATATGAAGTATTTTATATAAACTACGTGTTATGTGTGCATATTATCTATATACTTGCTATCTATGATGGATGAACGATTTTATACAACTTTTATATGATTTAAACTGTATATGTATTTATATCTACGTAATATGTTGGGTAAAACATGGGTAGATGAAATATGAGTTGGATGATGAGTTGAGAGGTGATATAGACCATGAGGTAAGGGTGAAAGGTGGACGATGTGAGAAGCCTTGTTCCCAAATGCTGGCCCCGTCATCTAGCAGAGTATGGATGACAACCACGGACTATTCTAGACAGTCCGGTGGAACACTAGCAGGCTCGCAACCTATAGGTGTTGTGAACGATGTGCTCACCGGTGTACTCTAAAAACCCATTGACATGTATTGCGAGTGGACTCTCGAAAATGATACTGTCAAAAAAACGAGACAACCCTAGCAGCTGTGCTCGAAGGACAATACTGGCAACTGCACCTCATATAGAATGTCACAACTATGGCAGCTGCGCCTAAGTGATAGAACTAGCAGCTGTGCTTGACAGCTGTGTCATTGAAAACGATGGACTTCATACCTATTCCTTAGGAAAATCCTTAGGAATGAATGAACGAGAAATAACTGATTCTTAGGGTAGATCCTTAAGATTAAAGAAGATAATGAGGATGGGTAATTGGGTTAACTCTTGATGATTAAACCTAATAATTATATTATTGTAGGTTGAAAACCTTGTGTACTCACCAGGTTTCCCAACCTGACCCACTCAGTTTATTTATATCACAGGTGTTGATATGAAGTCACATTACACTAAGAGATTAAGGAGATATAGATCACTAGTGATAACGAATGTAAGTTCTGTTTATGCTTATGTTTCTGTATTAACGATGACATCCCAATGTTTTAAATGAATAAAAATACATTTATTTAGAAATGCTTTGATAACAAATTTATCATGTTTCACTGGGAACAAATTTCGCATATTTTTATTAAGAAGAGGCACTCTGATTTTTATAAAGCATAAACAAAATCGGTCTTTCCTGGCTGTGAAAATGGGGATGTCACAACTTAGTCAGAGTACCTACTTGGAGAAGGTGTTGAATAGATTCAGCATGTAGAATTCCAAGAAAGGAGAGTTACCGATCCTGAGTAACGCCATACTGAGTAAGACTCAAAGTCCGAGTACAAAGGCTGAGATAGCATAAATGAGTTTGATAATGTATGCTATGACTTGTACTCGTCTTGATGTGGCCTTTGCATTGAGCATGGTCAGTAGATATCAGGGGAACCCTAGCAAAGCTCACTGGACTGCCATAAAGAACATTCTCAAGTACCTACAGAGGACTAAGGACTGGATCCTTACCCTCAGTGGGAGTGATGACTTGAGAGTATTGGGGTATAGTGATGCTAGCTTTCTGAATGATAGGCATAATTTCCGCTCTCAGTCAGGCTGGGTCTTTACCTTAAACGGGGGAGAAATTTCTTGAAAAAGTTCCAAGCAAGAGACAGTGGCTGATTCAACTTGCGAATCAAAGTATATAACGGAAAGCGAGGCAGCGAAGGAGGCTATATGGCTAAAGAACTTCATTGGAGACCTTGGAGTTGTACCAGCTATAAAGGAGCCTATAGAGATTTTCTGTGATAGTGAAAGCGCAGTTGCCTTAGCAAAGGAACCAAGGGATCACGGTAGATCCAGACACATCGACAGAAAATACCATTTCATCAGGCATCGAATAGAAGAAGGACTCCTCATGGCAAAGAGGGTATCATCGGATGAGAACTCGACAGATTCCCTCACGAAGGGACTGGGCAGGGTTAAGCATCTCCAGCATGCAAGGCGCACAGGGCTGAAGGATGATATTAGTTTTAGTAGTTAGATAGATTTGAAGTGTATAAAGTGTAATTGACATTTGATGATGAGTAAAATTTGTATTTATTTATGAGTAAAGTGTTTCTATCCTTTGTCAATCGTTTACTATCATTTCATTTTGCATGTTTTGACTTCCAGAATAATTATGTTATGTTATTTCATATTATTCAAATTCTTCACAGTGGGTCATATGTTAGAAGTAGATATAAATTAAGACTATCATGGATTGGCTTGTAGAGGTCTAAGATGTTGGACATAGCAAAGTGGTGCTACAACACTCATGAGTGATCATAAGTTCTGAGTATTGGATTCAACCCACGCTCACTGGTATCACTTCATGGAATTTATCTCGAGTGATCGTGAGACGGTACAATCATATAAGTCTTCAAACCTAGAGATATGACTTGTTGCCTATGAGTTGGTTATACATTGATTGTACGAAACCGCATTGGTAACTCGATGTTATAAAACGTGCCTTTGTGTATGATTCAAAAAGTAGTAGAACAAGCATATGAGTCGAAGTTTATCTGTTCCTTCTTGGATTAGAAGCGATATCTAGGCCCCTCGATGATTTTGTGTTGACCCATGTACCGGGCCCGGTCAAAACTAAGTTGATGTGTTCAATTAAGTTCTATGTCAAACAAGTTGGAAATCGGGAAACAAATTGTTGGACAATAAGTAAGACATTGTTCCATGTATTTGTCTAACTGATATCTAGAACAGAGGATTATATCATCACTTATCTTAAATGGCGTATCATCATCATCTCAGTTCCGCGAGACCTTGAAAGAGCTACGATTGCTGATCAGTTCCTGAAGTCATTCTTATAGTTATAGTTATTAGACTTATCCAAGTGGGAGACTGTTGGATTAGGTGTCTAAGTTCATAACTATTTCTGGAATGTACTTGACCCGATTTTCATGGTCCATTTGGGTTGCATGGCATCATGCACTTGGATAGTCTAAAATGAGAGAAAGGACACTTATGGTTTATTAATGTATTATAAATTCTAATATATTAATAATATTATTTAACTATTATTGATCAAGAATTAATTTGGAATTAATTAAGTGATCAAAAGGAGACTAATTAACTATATGGGTTGATTGTGTAAATCATCCATTCTTGTATAGTGGACTAATGATCCATGGTTTATTAAGTTGGGCTAAAACCCATAAGATGCTCCATGGTGTTTTTTGAACCCATGGATCCAAGATATGAAAAGTCATGTCAATTAGGGTTTACATGGTGTAACCCTACTTATGACACACTATATAAGCATCATGTTGAAGACCAAAATCGGCTACTAAGTAAGAAAAGTGAGGGCTACCCGATTTCTAGAGTGTTTGCATTTCTCTATAAGTTATCCCAAGTGCTTTGGTGTTGTGTGAGACATTTGAGGCATCACACTTGAGGTGCTAGGCTTACAAGGTTCTCAAGGAATCCAAGCATCTAAAGGTATGTATTTCTTACTAACTTTTATGTTTAAAATTTCCCTATGTATGCTAGATAGGTTATGAACCTTGGCAAAACAAATGTGCATGTGTCATAGAAAAACATAGATCCAAGGTTTCTAGGGTTGCATGTACACCATAGGAGTGTTAGAATGCTCAAAACCCTTCAGTTACTACACGAATGTTGCTTGCTTTGTACTTTGTCGAACTCTTAGTGATGTAAGTTAACTATTAAGTGAATATGTTAAGTCACATGTTGCAATGGTTAAATAATCTCAGAGTGATTGATTTAATTAAATTGTGCAGCTCTCGTTTGAGTCTAACCATTGTAGAGTTGAGTATTTTACTCGAAGGGTTATATAAGCTTTGTGGAATGTGATTATATTTATGAAGTAGTTAGTTGACATTAGCGAGAGTTCTTCACGAGCCGATGGCAGGGTGAGGTCGGTAACCTAGGAGAGCCTATGAAGTGCTTTAGTGGGTTTGGTTGCGTTGTTTAGTGAGGACTTGGAGTACTATTTGAGAAGGTGACCTTGAGGATTTGGGATAATTCTTGAGGAAAGTATGGATATGTATGGAAGGTAGTATTGGGCCCGTACTACTGAAAGCAGAAGATCCATACTCGAATCGAGGAGAGTCATGGAGAATATAGGGAGCCTGTGGGATGAGTATTCTTGGGTATGTTCTAATCATTTGTATGATTTTTTTTTTTCAGAATGGTGATGAGAACATGTGGACGAGGTTTAGGTTCTGGTGCAGGCTCATGTATAGGTACCGAGCCGATTGATGAGAGGATGTGGGAGTTCATCTCGTCGGAGATCATCCGCGGTATTTTGGAGCAGACTCCTGTGATCTGAAGAACGATCAAGGAGGTGATTATGGAGATTTTAGATGAGCGTCTTGGCTAGTTCCACATAGAGATTATGGTTATTGTGGGAGATCACACTCTTTCCTTCTTCTAGTTTCGTGCTTGTGGAGCTCCAGAGTTCTTTGGAGAGAAGGACCCCATTGATTGTGGGAGATGGTTAGTCGATATGGTGAATGCTTTCCGGACGAGTTTTTGTCGTGAGGGGTCGAAGGTAAGATTTGCTTCCTTACTTCTGAAAGACAGAGCTCGAGATTGGTGAGAGGATGTAGACTTTGCTTTATGAGGCGAAGCCCTGGAGAGGATGACTTGGGATGAGTCTGTGACCCGGTTTAGGAGAAAGTTTGCACCAGCTATTGAGGTTCAGCAGTTGGCGACAAAGCTTCAGGACCCTCGCCAGACGACTAAGACTATGGCAGAGATCACTGCCAAGTTCCGAGAGAGGGATTTGTTCGTTCCGCAGTATGCAACGGACAAGGAGATAACGAAGGTAAGGTATCATCATATGATGAGGGATGACATCAGGGAGTTTATGAGTTTGTCAGGGTACGAGACCCTGAATGATATGATTGCTAGATCCCGAGAATAGTAGATCGATTCGGAGCACCTTGGAAAGAGGAGACTAGAAAAGATTTAGAATGCAGTAGGCCACACGAAGAGGCCCAAGACTCAGTGTTCGCGTTTGGGAGGCCATCAGGTTCAGGGCCGTTATGCCAAGTGTGGGAGAACCCATGATCAAGGTTGTCGGGAGACAAATAGGGGATGTTTCATTTTTGGTCAAACGGGTCATTTCATTAGGGATTGCCCTCGTGGATCGGTTCCGATATGTTTTCACTACAACCAAGTAGGCCTAAAAAAGGCCAACTATTCGAGGTTGAGGGGTGGGGTAGTGAGTGCACCTGCTCCAGTCACTTTGAGGATCATTGAATGTAGTGAGGGTAAGGCGGGAGCCCCAACAGGAAGTATGGGAGTTATAATATCAATATCATTCATGAATTTAAGATCTAATCACAAAATTATTCACTATCATCATATTTAGGCTCAAAAGCAAACTCAAGGTTGGAATCTGAGGATGATGAGTGTAAGCGATGATTCATTCAAGTGCTAGATTGAAACCCTAGCTTTCAAATCCTTTTAATGCTTCCATATTAACCCTAGATATTCATTTTGTCATCAAAAATTTCCAAGAGTGGTCTCCTCCCACCTCCAAAATGTTGTTTTCAAGAAAATGAAAGAGACCTCTAACTAGTTGTCATCTTACATATTTTGGCATTGGCCGCTCACATTATATTTTCACATTGATGACACCATTTAACCAACTATACAGTGGAACTTCATTTATTTACATTTAAGCATTGTTGCTTACTTTTTTAGCTATATGTTCCTTGAGTAAGTCAGAACTAGTTATTAAGTTTGCAAATTGGGAAAACTTGTCCCTCTACGTTTAGAATCTAGCAAAAAGCATGCCTTAATTTTTTACATTCAATCTTCTTAATAGGAATGGCAACAGGGCGAGTTCGGGGCGGGGCATGGTTTCCCAAACCCTCCTCGATATCTTTCGGGTATCTTATCGGGGCGCCCCGTTGGGTTCATGTTTTCCCGTCGGATTTCGGGTATCTTTTCAGGTTTACAACAATTCATAACGAAATCTTTATTCCATTTTAGGGTACCCCGATGTCTTATAAAAAATATGTTTTCTAGCCTCTCTTTTAAATTAAAAATATGATGAATCACTTAACAAAATTAACTCACCGTTATATATATATATATATATATATATATATATATATATATATATATATATAATCGGAGCGAGGATAACCCACTCATTGCCCCAAACCCGATAACAACCCGTTACCCGACCCAAAATAATTGGGTTTCCCCGTTGGATTCGGGTTTTTTGGCCATCCCTACTTCTTAATAAACATGGAAACTTTTCATGATAAATAATATTTTAATTTATAAGGTAGTAGATTTATTTATTTTTATTTACTATTTAATAATATTTTTTTAAATTAGCCATAAATAATGATGTTACATTTACATGTGTGCATGCATTATCCTTGGGCTTTGCATTTTCCTACACACGAAGAGACTCTTATATGCACAAATGACTACCTAATTGTACCATGGACACGTCTTCTTTCTTATCATTCAAATTATGATTAATTCCATCTGAGAAGGTGATATTTTATTGAGAGCTCAATTGATAAGTAGATTAATCTATTTTCATGTTATTCTTGGCAAAATGTCCAAGAATTCAAAGCAACTCGTTATAATGCTATATCACCGATCGAGAATAGACAACTTTATAATTTGTATGTTTACTTACCTAAAATTTATTTTTTTTGAGCATCTTTTCGCCGTATACTTGGATTCAAATTGATCTCATGGTTCTTTCGACAAGTCCGCAGTTAACGAACATCAAAAGTGCATCAGACATCGCATTCAGAATATGCTCCTAGCGTATATAGTCTCTATTCACACATTTACTCCTTTTACTTTTTTGTTCGAAGGTTCTATCCTCCAAGATTTATTGAAATAGTTCAATTATAGTATATACAACTTTTAGCATGGTCAACAAGAAATTCATCTTCTTTTGTTATCTCCTAAAACAGTGTCTTCAAAATTTTCTAGTTTGCTAAACTTCAAGGTCGTCTCTTGTACAGATTATATGTTTCCTGTGATTAACAATAATAAAATAGACTTCAATATTTTTCGGAAATTAGAAACAAACGGTGCATGTTTTTATCAAAATAACGAGATTGTTTGGGTAGATAATAGATCATATTTTCATTTTCCTTTAAAACTAATTGCACTATAAGTCTAAAATGAACAAACATGGTATTGTTGTTGGATTAGGTGTATAAACCCATAATTATAATTGGTATGTACTTGACCCGAGAGTAGCATGGTCTATTTGGGTTGCCTTCACGAGAACAATCTGACATGATAGATATTTGAGAAAGAGACTATTTATGATTTACTAATATATTATTTGTATAATATATTAATTGAGAAATCATATTATTTAATTAGTATTGATCAAGAGTTAATTTAGTGATCAAAAGAGACTAATTAAATTAATAGGGACTGATTATGTAAATCAGTGATATATACTATTTGGGATATTGATCCATGATGAGCTAAGTTTATGTAAGTATCCATAAGAGTTAGCCCACATGAGATATAGATCATAACCCAAGTGTATGGATTAGGATTTACCCATGACTCTTGGAATCCTACACTATATAAATGTCATCCCTTAACCAAAATCAACAACCCTATGGATTCAAAGAGAATCATAACCAATTTGAGTATGTCTAGCCTCTCTCTCAAAGTCCTCCTTTAGTCAAGGTGTTTGTGAACCATCTGAGGCATCACACTTGAGGTGCTAAGCTCTTGAAAGGCTAAAACTACAAGCTACAATAAAGAGGTATTCTTCTAATTTGATTTTATGAATAATGTACCAAAATTGTATGCTAGCTGTAGGCTTCAAACTTTGGAAATTTTATTGCATGTATAATTAGAGAAAACATAGATCCAAAGCTATTAGGGTTGCATGTGCACCATAGGAGTGTTATAGTGCTTAAAACCCAATAGTGGTATCAGAGCCTATGATTGTTTTATGTTATATTTGATGTTTGTTAATTTTCAAAGCTGAAAAAATCGATTTTCTGGCATCTGATTGATGAAATCGCCGAGTCCAATGCTTGACTCAACTAGTCCACTCAGTAAAAGGGCAACTCGACGAGTCATGTTCGTGTACTCGTCGAGTAGATGCTTCTGATGGCATATTTTCGGGATTTTTGGCCTGTTTTGGATTAGGATGATTACCACAAAATGTTTTAGTTCATAAAATTTTATTTTGGTGGTATGGTAATGATTATACTCATCCAATGAAAAGATAATTGTCAAAGTTTTAAGATAATTGTTGGTTATATGATAAACAAAGTTACTTATAAATTGTTGATATGAATTATCTTGCCTTATGAGTTAAATTAGATCAATCCTAGATTATATGATAATTCTATTTGTTAAAATTGATCTAAATGTTTTTTAATGACTTCCATAACTTGTCCACAAGTTATGGAGCATGAAAGGTCTCATCTATTAAAATGACATTAAACTCATAAGTTATGGAAATGAAAAAGTTTTCAAGAGTTACAAAACATGCCCTCAAGTTTTGGTATTTGAAAAGTCTCAAATTATGAAAACATTAACTCTAGTAATTGAAAGGTTTTAAAAGATGCATCTTGTAGGTTCATAACATAAAAAATTAATTAAATATTTTTAATTTTGAATTTTTAATAACCTAAATGCATTGAATAGTTCAATTACACCTTATTGACTTTATTAAATTAATTAAAGTGTTTAAATAAGAGAGAAGTTTAACAAATCCATAACAACATGGTTTAAGATTAATTAAATTAAGAGTATAATTTATTAATAGATTAAATCACCTAGTATTTTAAATGTTTAAAATACACCCTTATACTGTATAAAATTAAAAGTCTGATATATTATATATGTAAAAGTTAAAAGTCAGTCATACCATTAGTAGGCCTCATTCACGAAGCCATTCTATAAGGGAGGTATCATGTTACTGCCTATAAAATGGTGGTTTAATGGGTGTCCACTCTCACCCACCGCTTCCTTGACTGGTGGAGGGTCATTAGACGAACGGGTAGGATAAGACATTAATTCTCATTACAAGTATATGAAAATACCAAGTAACTAAACACTTATAAATTCCCAATCTTAGTTACTTAGGAAAAATGTGAATTTGGTGTTAACCCATGAAATTACACTCTGCACCTTGTTAAGTCGTTAGTGGAGTCCGTGTGGTTAACCGGAACATTAATCTAGGACTGAGTGTGTGGCAAAGGGTAGCTTGATGTTAATCATGGATCAATGGAGCGTGTGTGGTTAACCGGCACATTGATTGGATGATTTGTAATATTAAGTGTACCAAGGTAATTTGCATGGTTATTCACACCTTCTTTGTGATCCTCGACATCCCAGTCACAAACTTGAAGGGCATAATTGAGATTAAACATGCCATTGAAAAGTTCAATGAATCTCAAAAGAATCTAGGAATTTCAATTCATTTAAAACTTAATAATCAATTTCGTTTTTCATGGTGGAAATTAGTAAATCGTCATTTATCTACCTTCAAATATTTTACAATTAGATTACAACATCCTTTTTCCGAATTGTAGAATATTGTGTTGGGTCGTAACCTTAATATTTCATTTGGGTGTTATATTAAGGACTTAAATGAACTAACGTGAATATCTCCCATTATAGATGTCCACGTCAGCCAACTATGGTCTTCCCGAATCTTATGGAAAAAGCTTTCCTCATAAAGATGATATTCCACAAGACAATCAAGGTGAAAGATTAATCCCTTCTTTGTGCTGTAGTGGAACTTCACTTCCTCCACCTCCTCCAGTAGTTCTCCCTAACCCACAAGTTCAAGGTCACTCAAGCCCTATTGGCTAGCAAACACCAAGATGGAAGATCTGTGTGTGCACATGTCTTGGAGATGAAGTCACAAATTGACAGGCTGGGAATGTTAGGAGTCATTGTGTCAAGGAAGTTGGCTGTTAACTTGGTTCTTCAGTCACTTCCTGAGTCGTATAGTCAGTTTGTTAAAGACTACTCTATGGAAGACCGCGGCGTGTCCTTTATCGATCTTACCTATTTGCTAATTGCTTCCGAATCAGCAATGATTTTACGCACTGGTAATGCAAATGCGATTGTAAGATCTACTTCCCAAACTTCCATGGACATTGACAATAGAAACATTGGAAGTCCAGAAAAGATTTCTCTTTCCATGAGAAAGGGAAAGGCTAATTCTGAGATTGTCCCGTGTACCATTCCCAAAGAGTCCATATGTTTCTATTTCCAAGAGAAGGATCATTGGTTGCAAAGCTGCCGTATCTACCTGAAGGATCATAAGGATGGTAAATTCAAAAAGTTTGACTCTTCTTCAGGTAAGTCAACTATCTAACTCTATTAAGTTCCTATTGGTAGATTCTTAATACATGATGTGATAAGATTACATTTTGATGTTTTGTAGTATCAAAGGAAGCTTAAAGGAAAAGCATGATGAGTCTGATCGTGAACAAATGGATTTCGATCGCATGGTTCAATGATCGGATTTTTGAGTTGATGCTAGGAGTTATGATAGATTGCTTAGGAATATTTAGAAACATAGTTTTCATATGTACTTGCATTGTAAGCAAAGGTTTTTCGCATTTTATAAATAAAGAGAAATTTTGATTATATCTTATTTATATTTTCTCTGTAATAACATTTGTGAAAATGGATGTTTGTATGTTTCTATTTTTAGCAATATGGATTTGATTCTTTCATTTGTGGTAGTGTCATAATTTACTAAATAAGGAAAGATTCTCATCACCCGAGTTTCAATTGTCCAGAAACTTGGAATCGTGCAACTTATATTGTGTGATGGATGAGAACCTTCGTCTTTGGGAAATTAAGACTAATTCTTTGTTCATATGTACATGTGAGTCAAGTGAAGGACTAGGGGATCGGGTACACTTGGTTGTGCACTGGCCAGGTCCACCACAAAGAATGATAAGACTATTTGTCCCTATTTACCAAAGTTAGTAAATATGGTTATTCTTACAAGATTAAGTGTAATTCTGAACCGTTGGAAAAGTTTCGATGTATCGAAAAACGAATAAGAAGAATCAATTAGGTAGAAAGATAAAAGTTTCTCCAATCTGAAAGGAAAGGAGAGTACTTTAGTATTGTGTTTTGTGATCATGTTAATGATTATGAAAACCATATCACAGTTGATCCTCTAAGGACGCCTTAGTGCTCTTGGATGGCTAAGAAGAGGAATCAGGAATTGTCGAAATGGTTAAATCAATTAAGGTGAATCATACTTCGTTCCAAAATCAAGTCTTAGAGTCATATTCCAAGATTTTGCCTTGAGTGACATAATCTTAAGAAGGTTTACAAGACACTCATCAAATGAGTATTAGAAAAGATGTTTTCTTATTCCTGCACATTTAAAATTGGTAAATTGTGATGTCTTGGATAAGACAAAGACCAACTAAGACCGATTATGTGAAGTGTTTTGTCCTGATAAGAAATCACACTAACTCTTGAATATTTGTTTGTCAACTAATGTTTCTTGACAAAGAGAATCTTATATGTCAAGAGGTCAGTGAGAGTCTTAAAGATCTTGAAAAGCTTCAAAAAAATTCAAGAATAAACATATTGTTAATCACTAGCACTCGACTTGAGGTTTGTGACCTATCGTGTTGACATATTCTTGTTTCTATGTCCATTCTAGTTAAAGTTGACTATGCATGTGAGTTCTATGAGTACTCAATTGTTTGCATAACAACTTGGAAGCAATGGTAGGCCCTGTGCTGCCTGGTAACAAGAAATTAAGATTGAACAAGTTCAGTCCATATGATTTTGGATTTGTCACTAACCTTGTCTTATGATAATGGTTGGATATGACAAATTCACGTGGATAGGAACACATACACCAAAAAATCAAAATGTCGCAAGTTTTCTCTCCAATTCATGAAAATGATTGTCAGGAAACACTTTCACTAAGTAGATTTTAAGGAGATAGCAATTGTGATATATGCATTCTCAAATTTGATTATGATTACAACATCCCTCGTCATAGTTTGAATTGTGAGAAATGGCAAATAGTTTGAACATTCGGAACTTATTGTTATAAGTTCTGAATACTTTAGATAGACATATGAGCTTCTTAATAAAAAGTGTATGACCTTAGATAAAGGCTTATCAACACATCTCGTATCAGAAATCTGAACTTTGGTGAGAAAGTCAATAAAGTATTGATTTCTAGAAGTCCAACTGATTTCTAAGTACATGTCAAAGCTAGTGGGAGCATAAGTATTATGCTGGTAAAAACTATAATTATCATGATAGTGGGAGCATGATTATTATGTGAAGTGTTGCAAGTTAGCAATGTTAATTATAGAAAACAAAGGTTTCAATTCACAAAGTTGCAGGGTTTGAAAAGTTGTTTTGCTATAATCAAGGGAGAGGAACTTATACTTCATTTCAATTCTAAAAGTTTAGATTGAGATTTTAATCAAATTTAGTCAAGGGAATATATGAATGTTATGTTGAAAATATTCGACATAAGGAAATTCTATATATGGAAATGTTATAGCAAGAGACTGGTAAAGTATCAGGTCTTATTGTAAGACATTATGAATCGTCTCCCATAAGCTTCGGGTATAGGATCAATTGCATATGCTATAATATTTATGTGTTCTGAATTTTCCAAATGCCTAGGGCATTAAGAGGGAAAAAGGACTAGAACCGTATATGACTAAAGTTGTTAAACAATTTTTAAGGACAATCCAAGGTTCGCTAAGGATTGGTCACTTGTGGGCAGTTGGAAGTATAGTAATGAATGAACCATATTGATATAATTCTGAATAGATAGGATTCTATTAAGAATGGATAGTCATATGGGAATTATGGAAATGTTTCCATAATGGGAGTTGGATATCAAGAATCTATGAGTACGTTAGAAACTTTTCTGCAAGAAGGATGTTCAAAGGAATGTACTTTGAATATGAGACTTCGTATCTATGGAATTGTCTTGTAACAATCCCCAATGGAAATTTTTGTAATTGGCAAAGTCATTGTGACTTGTATGTATAGTTATTACGAAAGGATCAGTGCATATAAGCTTAGAATCTAACAAATTATAGTAAGTGGCAAGGACTTGGTATTCTTAAACTTACGGTAAGGATTTGGAATTATGAAATGAGTGTCATTGGAAATGTTTACAATTGATCTATTTCACATAGTAAGGACCATATATAAACATAGTGTGCATGCTTGGAGCTTGGGATAGCTATTGTTTTAATTCAAGTATCTAATTGATAAATCGAAACATTATACAATGAATTATCTGTAGTTAATCTGGTGATTAAATAAAAGGTGTTTTACTTATATTCAAAAGTTTTGAGACCATATTGGATTAAAATATTCTTGTGTTTCACTTTGCATGTTTTGACTTCCCAAGTAACTAGGTTATCCAAACTATCCAAATTCGATCATACTTTGGAAGTAGGTATTGAGGCAAGACTGTCATGAATCCGTCTGTATATTGTCTAAAGTGTTTTAGACATAACACAAGTTTGCTGCAGTTTTCATGAGTAATTTTGGAATAAGATTCGAGTATTGGATTAAACTCACGCTCATCTGAATCACTTCATTGATTTTATCATGAGTGATTGTGAGACGATAATATCTTATATACTTGAAACCAAGACATGTGAGTTGTAGTTTACAAGTCGGTTGCACATTGACATATGTAAACGCACCAATAACTTGGTGTTATAAAACGTATTGTTTTGTGTGATTTGATAAATAAGTACAAACAACCATTTGTGTCGAAGTTTATCCATTTCTTTTAACTAATGTGGGATAAAAGCGATATCTGTGGGCCCCTCGATGATTTAGTGATGACAACCCTAAGCGCTTGGCCAAGCGTGGACTGATTTGATTTGTTCAATTAGTCGGTAATAATAAATCGGAAATCAGGAAACAACACATGAACAGAGAGAATGATTATAATCAATGTCTCAGTTCATATGATATCTAGAATGGAAGAATATATGATCCCTTATCTAATGGACGCGTCATTTAACTACGTCAGAGTTCGACATCGGCTTTTGAGAGCTACGATTACTAGTCGGGATTTTGGAGTCGTACTTGCAATAATAGTTATTAGACTTATCCAAGTGGTAGACTGTTGGATTAGGTGGCTAAGCCCATAACTATAATTGGTATGTACTTGCCCCGAGAGTAGCATGGTCCATTTGGGTTGCCTTCACCAGAACAATCTGACAGGATGGATATTTGAGAAAGAGGCTATTTATGATTTACTAATATATTATAAGTATAATATATTCATTGAGAAATCATATTACTTAATTAGTATTGATCAAGTGTTAATTTAGTGATCAAAAGAGACAAATTAAATTAACGGGGACTGATTATGTAAATCAATGATATATAGTATTTAGGCTATTGATCCATGATGGGCTAAGTTTATGTAAGTATCTATAAGAGTTAGCCCACTTGAGATATGGATCATAACCCAATTATATGGATTAGGGTTTACCCATGAATCTTGGAGTCCTACACTATATAAATGTCATCCCTTAACCAAAATCAACACCCTATGGATTCTAAGAGAATCATAACCAATTTGAGTATGTCTAGCCTCTCTCTCAAAGTCCTCCTTTGTTCAAGGTGTTTGTGAACCATCTGAGGCATCACACTTGAAGTGCTAAGCCCTTGAAAGGCCAAAAATACAAGCTACAATAAAGAGGTATTCTTCTAATTTGATTTATGATTAATGTACCAAAATTGTATGCTAGTTGTAGGCTTCAATCTTTGGAAATTTTATTGCATGTATAATTAGAGAAAACATAGATCCAAAGCTATTAGGGTTGCATGTGCACTATAGGAGTGTTATAATGCTTACAATCCAATAGTTGTTACATATCCCCTAGATGTATGATATCTGATTGGTTGAATCCTTTTCTAATGTACAAATAGGAAGGAACATTGAAAAAGTAGACAAATTCTAGGATAGAAAGAGATACCAAAGGATGGACCTCAATATTTTTCTATAATGCCTAAGTTAGATGTCGATTAGGAGTATTTATAAATTGCTTAGGGTGAGAAAGTGATTGCCTTACCGATGTGTATCGAGGTTCTTATATACAGACAAAAACAGTCTGAGTACTTGCTCTTTTACCGGGTTATGCAATTGCCTAGAGGTTGCAAAAGTATTACCCTTCAATATAACAGTATATCATTTTCCGTGCTTCCTAAGATGCTGCGTAAGGATATGTACAGATGATTTTCTTGCTATAATATATTGGTTTTTGGGCTTATACAGTTTGTTTGCATTCAATGAGGAGATCTAACATAGTAATCTATGGGCTTACTGTGTTGAGATGACATGCTTTAATGTTTTCGTATCGCCTTTATGTATGGTATAGCCCCCATACACCATTAAACCCTTAGCCTAATTGTTAAAGGCTTGAGCTAAACTATTTTTAATAATTGGGCTTAAATATCCTTTAATTTCCTAGGGAACAAATCGTCCAAAATTGGTTGTACGTGCTTGTATAGTCGCATAACCGTTGGGGCAGTTGGTTCGTAAGAGATCGGTGCTGCCACCTTTTTTCCCTTATACGAACTATATATCTCAATTTCCATGCCAATTTTACATTTGATGGTATCTTGTGAATAGTTAGCCCTGATTTCTAAGAAGTATCGTCTTGTAGATGAGGATGGTGTTGACCCTCATGGTGCAGGTGTTACGATTAAAAGTCTGCCTCTCGGTAAGATGTTATATTATCTTTACTATTATTAGATTAGGTGTCTAAGCCTATAAATATAATTGGTATGTACTTGAATTGATAGTAGAGCAGTTCTTTTCGGTTGCCTTCACACTAGCAACTAAACAAGATGATCTATTAAGAAAGAGGAAGAATTTATTATTTGATTAATAAATTGAAATAAATGATTTATTAATGTAATATGGAAATAATATATTAATTATAAATCATATTAGTTAATTAATATTTAATCATAAATTAATTTGGAATTAACTTTGGGGTTAAAAGAATTAATTAAACGTGCAGGGGCTATTTGGCAATTTATTTATAGTTATGGATTTGGGCTCTAGAGCGTTCCTAGATAGGTTGGACGAAATCTTCTAGGAATACCCTAGAAATTTCATTCAAGAGCTTCTTGGATGGGGTTCTTTGGCTGATTAGGCCTTAAGATAAGGAATTAGGGTTTCCTCCATAAAACCATAACTTTGGCTCTAAAATACCAACAACTATATAAAGTGCATACCTCTTGGATATTTCGGCCAACCACTCTAACCCTAAGAAGAGCCAAAATCTTGAAGCTTCCTCCTCCTCCTCTAACATACATCCTCTTGCTACGTGTGTTTGTGAGCCACTGGAGTTGTTACACTTGTGACACTAGTTCTCAAGCTTCAGCAACTTCAAGGAATTGTTTGTTGTTACTATATAAAGTTCAATGGTTAGTCTACTATCTCTTAATATGAATTTTGATTATAGTAGATGCATCCTAGGATTTATTCTTTTGTATTCAATACTTGCATGTCCAATAGTGAAAACATAGATCCTATAATTAGGGTTGCATGCACACATATGGATTGTTTGTTATGATCAAAACACATCAGTGGTATCAGAGTCTAGGATTGTTTTCTATTGAATATGATGCAATTGGTTGAACTTGACAATTAGGGTTTATGGTAATTAAACCCATTGGAGTTAGGGTTTACGCAAATTAGGGTTTCCTAACCCTAATTTCAAAAATTTGCCTAAGGGTTTTAACCCTTTCGTTTGGCCTCCTAATTTCGAAAATTTAGCGTGTCCTAACCATAGGGATTTTTGAAAATATCTCTAGGATTGGAAACCTTGCCTTCCTCCCCAAAACATGACAATTTTGAAAATTAGGGGATTGGGTAGGGGTGTTGTTTTTTGGTAATTATCTTTTGAAATTGTTAACTAGATAATTATAGAATTTTATAATTATCCCTCCCATATTTTCGAGATTTAGGGGATAGGAATTACGTTAAATTATTTGATTAATTTAATTGGATAATCCTTAAACGATTTAATAAATTAATTAAAAGGTTCAATTAGTAGATAATTATTAAATCAATTTCTTTAAATTTAATTAAAATTGTTTTTAATTTCGAAAAAAATTTAAAAGATTATAAACCAAGTATTTTGAAATGTTTAAAATACACCTTATACTATATGTAAAATTAAAAGTTTAATATTTACTATATGTATAAGAAAAAGTCAGTCGAATCACTAGTACGTCTCATTCATAAAGTCGGTCTATAAGGAGAGTTTGTGGAAGTGGCCTATAAAATGATCTTTATTAGGTATCCACTCTTAACCACCGCTCTCTTGATTGGTGAAGGGTCGTTAGCCGAACAGGTTTGATAGGACACTTAATTCTCATTAATAAGTATAATAAAATTAATAAAGTAACTAAATGTTTTCAATAAATTCTCAATCTTAGTTACTTTAGGAAAAATGTGAAATTGATTCTAATCCATGAAATTGCACATTGCACTTTATATAAGTCATTAGTAGAGCGTGTGTGGTTAACTGGTACACTAATATGGACTAATAAAGGGTGGAAATGGTTTTCTCCTAAATTATCATTGATTAATGGAGTGTGTGTGGTTAACCGACACATTGATTAGATGATATATGACATCGAGAGTACCAAGCTAATCTGCATGATTATTCACATCTTGCTTGTGATCCTCCTTATCCTAGCCACAAATGGAAGAGTATAATCGAGATTAAACATGCCATTTAGTAGTTTAATGTATCTCAAAAGATCTAGGAATTTCATTTAAAACCTAATTCGTTTAAATTTCGGTTTTCGTGGTGAAATTGGTAAATCGTCATTTGCCTACCTTTAAATAATTTACAATTAGATTACGACATCTCTTTTCTGAATTTTGAACTATTTAGTTGGATCATAGCCTTAATATTTCATTTGAGTGTTATATTAATGATTTTTTTATCTAAACAAAACTTGTCATTCTTCTTTTCAGATATCAACTTCCAACAATGCTTCTGGTTCCTCCAACAACAACGACTCCTCCAACAACTTCTCGCTATTGGTCATATTCTCAAAAGTCACCTTTGATAGCACCAATTATAATGATTTGATGTGAAACGTCAAGATGGCTCTACGCTTTGAGGACAAGGAGTATGTGCTTGAAAAGTAACTAGTCGAGATTGATGAAACAAAAGCTACTCCTAAACAAATAATTGGGTATATGAAACATTATAATGATGCTACCAAAGTGGCATGCATCATGGTGGCTGCTATGAATCCTGAGCTACAAAGTTTCTATAAGGATTACTATCCATATGAGATGAATAAGGACTTGATGGAAAAGTACCATCAACGAGCTCGTTAAGAAATATACGAGGTACTAAATTCCCTCATTACCAGCAAGATGAAGGACGGAGTGTCTGTCGCGAGCCACATGTAGCATATGCAACGATATGTGGATCGATTGATCAGTTCATCATGACTTATCATTTGAAAAACCAAGATACCGCATTGACTTAACTTCAGAGCTTGCAGAGAACTGTTGAAAGTGGGATGAAGGGAAAGAGTATTTTTTCCACTCCTACTGTTGCTGCTCCTGTATTGGCTATTGGGCGAGGAAAGGGGAAGAGGAGGAAAGGTCCTCCAAAATAGAATTGGAAGGGAAAGTCCCAAGAAGGGTCCTCAAGAAATGGAACCAAAGGAAAAGCCAGTTCTGATGCTCTTCTTGCCTCTAATCCGAAGGAGGCTACATGCTTTTACTTCCATGATAAGAGGCATTGGAAACGAATCTACCCCTAATACTTGCAGGACATAAAGGATGGCAAGGTGAAGCCAATCTCAGCAGGTATTTACACTATCCTATCTAAAAACTCATCACATTCTAATTCTTGGGTCCTTGATATAGGATGTGGTTTTCACATTTGTTCGGAGTTGTAGGGGCTAAAAAGAAGTGAGGATATGGAGCATGGTAAGATGAACCTGATTATAGGAAATAAGAGATCATCACCTGTTACCAATATTGGTGATTATTCTTTAGTGCTTAGTAGTGGGTTATGTTTAGATTTGAACAATCATTGTTATTCATTAGGAATGACGAGAAACATCTTTTGATTTCATGGTCTATAGAGACAAGGTTTTTCATATTCTCTTGATAATGAGAATGGTTCTATTTATGCTTATAAAAATGGTGTATTTTATTTTGAAGCATTACCTTCTGATGACGTGTGTTAAACTATGATGGTTATAGACAATTTAGGTAATAGTGTTTTGCAAATTGATTCCTCTAATGGTTTAGACAAAGCATCCTAGTCGCATTGTCGTCTTAGACATGTCAACAAGAAAAGCATTGCCCAACTCCAAAAGGATGGAGTATTGGAATCATTTGACTTAAGGTTAGATGATACATGCAAATCTTGTTAGCTTGGAAAGATGACTAAATCGTCTTTCACTTGTTCTTGTGAAAGAGGTGAAGGATTGTTGGATCTCCTACACATAAATGTGTGTGGGCCCTTTAGATCCACCACAAGGGATGGGAATCGATTCTATGTGACTTTGACTGATGATTATATGTCACACCCCAAAACCGGAACGGCGGAAACGTTCTGGGGTGGATGACGTCATGTCAAGTATCACAACACATGCGTTATAGTAATCAAAGTACAACAAAACATTGCATTAATAGTAATAGTTTTACATGGTTTACATTACAATACATCAAGGTAATACAAGTAAATATATAGGTGCAGCTTGGTACTAAACTGTCTTCGTCAGAAGCTCCGGGGATGTACCTGTCTAATGCTGACCTGAGAATACAAGTTATTTGAAAAGCGAGTATCAGCATTTTTACAAATGCTGGTGAGTTCATAAGTATTTAGTGTCATTTCATCCAAATAACTTTAATAAAAGTGGTAGTTTTAGAGTGTCCATTACATTAGTATCTTTTCCAGAAAATCCTATATTTTCTTTAATAAAAGCAGTCTTCTACCAAGACTGGATGGAGTTATGTGGTAAAAAGTAGTTTCCCTTAATCACTATCGTTATCAAAATACAAAATTTGATTAATACAGAAAACAGGAGAAATCAGGGAAAATAACATATGCCTCAGTAGTGAAGACTGCTGACTAAGGCGAGGGGAATCATAGACTCCAGGAGAGTATCGAACGAACGACACGCCTGGATCAGTCTAACAAAAGAGACACAGACCCCAGACGGTACCAAATGAAAGGTACGGCTAGCAAGGTCTAAAAACAGAGGATACAGACCCCAGACAGTATCTAATGAAAGATACAACCAGCAAGGTCTAAAAACAGTGTGACTCTGAGAGTGGGTTTTCAGCATACAGTGTAAAGTACAGTGTAAAATACAGTGTGAAATACCGTTACCTTAAGGCCATGAATTATAAGGTAACCTGGGATACTCGTAACCATACTAACCGACACTAGAGTACCTGATGCCCTGCAAGCGTCTATAAACTGTGACATTTGTCACCCCTTGGCTTGGTAGGTCGTGGACTGTAGCTAGCAGTCAGGGTGCGGGGGTGTCAATCCCGTATAGATCTATACACACAATGTACGCTCTCCCTACAGGAGACTCTGGTTACCAACTAGACGACGGAGAAGGCCGTGTCCCGAAGATGCATCTCAAATAGTGGGTAGTGGGTTTCCAATATAAGTACCGAACTAGAGGTAGAGACTTATAACCGAACTGACTAGAGTAAACCTATATGTCTATGCTTGTATACATGATATATAACTAATGATCAAATGACCTTCGGACGGACATCCGATCCCACCAGACCACATCTCAACGAAGAAAAGGAAATAGGGCGAACAAGCCTTCCTAAGTCCTTCAACCATTATTTATATGCATCAATACAAGCACAGGCATACATCTAACTACGTTTGAGTGTGTAACAAGTGGTAACATATCGTGAAGTATAAGTGTACAGTGTGGAATAACCGAATCGTGAAGTATAAGCGTACAGTGTGGAATAACCGAGTCGTGAAGTATAAGCGTACAGTGTGGAATAACCGAGTCGTGAAGTATAAGCGTACCAAATATAAGTGTATCACGAAGTGGAAGCGTTATCGAGTAGGAGTTTAAAGTAAGTAAAAGCGAAGCAGCGATATCTACCAAGCAAAAGTAAAAGTATCCGACATGACAGAGAACTTTGATCAAAACCCTGGAAAAACCTTTATACTTAAGAAAATCACATTTTGGTATTTGTTGGTAAAATAAGTTGTAAACCTTTAGAAACTCTTTGGAAACCTTTCATAAACCAGTTTAAAAATGAACTTTGGTAAAACAGTATAAGTAAAAGATTTGAATAAGTGAAAACATTTTAGAAAATCATTTATAGTATCATACTCGGTAAAACAGTTTACAGTGTGGTAAATCCTTGTGCATGCGGGTTATCAATCACATGTGATTGATATGATAACTGACATGTTTAACTTGTATTCCCCCCTATAAAACATGTAAAAACATATAAAAGGTTCATTCAGGGGTATGAACTCACCTGGTGTAAGTGGATCCAATGAAGGTGTCGGTTGAGTGCCCGGTGTCAAGTAAAGACTTGGACACACTTAGTGACCTATTTAGCATATGATAACATATGTTTTCATACAATTAGTATATATAATACTAATTAATCAAGTATACGCACCCTAAAGAGTGGAAAACACTTTGGTTAAGTGTTTGGGGTGTCCTGGGTAACATTTAAGGGCTTGAATGACTTAGGAATGGAGTTTACTCTCCAAGAGTAAACTCTATACTTAGTGTTTACGGACCTGGGACAACTCCTATGAGTTTACGGCCGTAAACTCATGGTGAGAGTGTTCTAGGGTGTTTAAAGGCTCTATCTTGATCGTGGAATTATGCTAGGTCCAAATCCAAAAGGTATGAATGGGTTTAAGGCATTTAAAGGGACCAAATGGGAGTTTACGACCCTAACCATGGGAGTTTACGGCCGTAAGCTCCCAAAGACCTCTTCCTTGGATGTTTTAAGTCTTAAATGGTAGAGGATAAAATCCTAAGCATTTTTCCAAGTCCAATGGGGAGTTTAGGGCACCATTTAACCCCCTTATAGGAGTTTACGGCCCAGGTACCCTTTCATGAGGGGTTTATGGCCGTGAACTCCCTATGGAGTTGTTTTAATTAAGTTTAAGGTCCCTAGCTTGTTGGTGGTTGATTCTAGAATTTAATCCAAGGCCATTGGTGTGTTTAAGGGCATTTTTAACACACAAATGTAAGTTTACTCCACATGAAGAGGATTTTACAGCCCAAGCTTGTTCTTGGTTAGTAAATTCATGTTTACTCTTCAAAAACCCATTTCAAGGTGTTCTAAGTTCGAATATGTAAGCCTAAAAGTCATATCTAAGCCTTAGGGGCAATTTGGAGGGGTTTTGGGGCTTAAAAACCCCATAAAATGGTGTTCAAGGCCCAAGAGTGTTCTTGGGCCGTAAACACATGATTTTGTCCCTATTTTATGCTTTAAACTTAAATTTACAGGCTAGATAAGTTATACAACGGGTTAGGATAGTTTACCTACTCGTTTGGGGCTCGAAACGAACGATTTTTGGCTCGAATTTAAGTTCTAGAGAGAGAGAGAGAGAGAGAGTGGGGAGAGTGTAAAAAGTCTCTAATGGACTCCACTCACCCTTATATGGGGGTTGGAGTTGGGGCTCAGTTGAAATCTACCCGATACTGCTGTTAAACGGGGCTTTTTGGTCGCACCCGATTAAACGGTCAAATTTTGACTTGGTTGCAACCACACCTTTTTAAGGGTATTTTGTGGGTGTTTCTAATTTGTTTCAACCCTTACCAAGTTATTATAAAAGTCTTAAATTAATTAACCTCTTCCAAAAGGTCAACGGACAGTTAAATAAGCGAGGCTTATTAATGGAAAAGGGTTAAAAATGACGGAATAGATTTCGGGTTGTCACATCATCCCCCCGTTAGAGGGAATTTCCTCCTGAAATTCAGGTCTAAGAAAGGTAGTAGGTATGAATGATAGAGGCAGGAGGGTACTTCCTATTCGGTTTGTCCTCGCATTCCCAAGTGAACTCTGGTCGGTGTTTGTCATTCCAACAAACCTTCACCTATGGAATGCGGATTCCGTCTCGTGTAGTTAGTGGGTTCCGACTGGTGTATCTACGAGGTTAGGGTTCTCAATGGTCTCTATCAAGATGAGTGGGATACGAAGAGTGACGTCGGGTAAACACATATCAGTTCTAAGAAGTGGATCGATTTGGTGTGAAGCTTGTGGAATATCCGAAAGTAGTAGTGGTCTAATGAGGGTTGGACCAAATCTCCGTGAGGATTCTCAGATGGTCCTAAGCTCTAGGAAGGGTAGAGCTTTTCAGTACTTAGAACATAGTGTACTTCTGTGGCAAGATCATCATTGGCGTGACCGTCATTCCGAAGTTCCTAATGTTCTCACTCGTACTGGATGTGTAGTCCTTCAGGTTGGTTCTTAGGAAGCTCAAGTTGTGCTTGGTTTTGTGTTTCCTGACAATTGGCTTTTAGAGGCTTTCCAGGTCATCGAATGGGTTGTGTAACTACGATTTTCTGTTTGCTGTGGCGTGTCTATCTCAAGCTCGTGCAAAACGAACTTGCACTAACGAATCTTGAGATACGGAAACCCTCAGGGTCGGGGAGATAGGGTTTCACTAGACGAGTGTTGGACTACCTCGGGATGTGGTTCTACGATTTCTGCGTGAGATAGTATTCGTGGAACACCTAATAGTCCAATGAATCTCTTAAGACTTTGGTTTATTCTAGTGTGGAAAGCGCGTGCTCCAATATAACCCATCGACTAACACCTAGACTGGTGTCAAGTCTATAATCTCTTCGGGATCCGGGTTATAAGGCTTAACGCAACTACTTTCACACTTTGATCAAGTATTCTTGGTTGTGGAGGTTATCCTGTGGTTCTCGGTATTCTAGTGTTTACCTTGGAGAATGAAGTCTATCATCTACAGGGCGATGACGATTTCCTCCATGCAAGAGGGTGGAGGGTTATAGGCACTATTTGTCTGTAACAGGGTGGACGGAGTGCCTGAGTAGTGCGAACATCTTCTGCAACTACTTTTCCGAAGTGGTCCTCTTGACTCCAGCTCTTATTTTATGGAATATGATAAAGGGCTTTACTATGAGGTTCGTGGTAGAGCTCATACTTGGCTTAACCACTAATACTTGGTGTATGCAAGCTGTATATAATTGAGGTCGGCAGGATGTTCAGCTGTGCGACTCCACCCCAGACCCACAACCCAACGAGGAACAGGGAGTAGGGAAGAAGCACACATCTTAAATCTTTTTGATATCAACTATATACCACCTTTATGCATATACCTGGTTATAGTGGTCAGTCTCATGAGTTCTATCCTCTGGGTTCACGAACCTGGTGTGCGAGGTGCGAAGGGTCTTTCTGGGGAATCTACGAAGTATGTTTCGGATGGTTATTGTCTTCTGGAGTATCTTGCAGTGTCTTTCGCTTCGGTTTCCATATGACTAAGAGGGGTCGGTCAACAGCGCGCGGTACCCTTCTCCTGGGTACTTTGGAAGGTTTGAGATAAGAGGGACGATTGGAGGATCGCATTAGGTTTGATTGTTTGCAT
Organism: Lactuca serriola; assembly: GCF_051521515.1. NCBI lineage: Eukaryota > Viridiplantae > Streptophyta > Magnoliopsida > Asterales > Asteraceae > Lactuca > Lactuca serriola. The sequence goes on from NC_136410.1 coordinate 70,323,067, forward strand.
TATGTTTAGGTTCGGAAGAACCTTTATTTGCCGACATGGCTACGGAGAAAGTTCGTTTTACACAGCACTAGGGATGTACATATGGTTGCACGAAGTCGAACCATGATCAATAGAGTCATCGAAGTTGGCATACTTCGACATGATATAAATTGAGGATCGATAGAGTCATGTGCCGAACGAGCACACAAGTTCTAGGCGTCTCGGGTTTCATCCTGTGTATCACTGCCATGGATTCTCGGACCGATAGAGTCGACGCGGAACTATAAAGTGTTCTAAGTTTTTCTGAGTAGAGTACCTGTTCATGAATGGATTCTCACGAGGCATTTCTATAATCGCCTAACATATACTAGTCATGTATAATTAAGGTGGGGAGGACAGTTGAATGAGCGACTCTGCCCTAAATCCACAACCAAACGAGGAACAGGAAATGAGGCGGCATTCACTCACTCTAGGTCTATCCATTTTAACTATACATGGCCTTAACGTATATGTTTAGCCATTATAGTTTTACCTAATGAATTTTAAATTTTATAACAGTGCTGTGACTTTCGCCTTATTGGGGAAATATTTACATTTGAATTAGCCTTTTAATGTTTTTAGTTAGTTATCCGAGATCGAGAGACGTACCAAAATCTTCTGGCTTCCTTGATGCTTCTCCCTAAGCAGTAGAGTTAGGCTCCTCCTGTGTCCTTGTCTTTTCCTTCGGTTGGGCAGTCCTTCTTGAAGTGTCCAATCTCACCACATAGGTGGCAAACTGTATTGGCCGTCACATTGGTGATTGATGCAATACGCTCCACCGGAGTTCTGCATACACGAGCAGTATGCCCCTTCATGTTGCACCTAGCACATATGAGTTCCCGGCAGACACTATGATGATGGTAGTTGCGCTTGCTGCAGTGGGGGAGGTTTCCTAGGTATGGTCTTCTTGAAGTTAGGAGGAAAGGATTGACAGGAGTATTGATTGCCTCAGCTCGTTGCCCTTCGGAAGGTCCTTGAGCCGAGGTACCTCCCTCCTCGATCTTGAGTTTTCTCTTTAGTGGATTCGGTTGAGGTTCTTGGGTAGCTGGGTATGCAGGTGTTGGTTGCTGCTGTCCATTGATAGGATCAGAATTTCCAATAGGGCTCTTGCTAACATGGGCGTTGTTAGCATTCAGGTGAGCCATGACAGCTGCTACGGATGCCGAGACTGCAGCTTGGAACGTAGCTTCATCGAATAAGAGAGGAGGTTTCTTGCTTGCGGACTGGTTACGCTTCTTCGGTGGCATGGTTTTCCTACACGGAAAGGAATATGAGATAATGAGAGACGATGGCTAGCCCTGGACTTATCTGTCCTGACTGCATTAGGCATAAATTTTTCCCATGCCTCGGGTACTGGTTGTCTGAGTGTCGACCTACATCCCTATGATGTAGTCCTGGTGTACAAGGTAGGAGTATGAGTATCGGAAAAGGCCATAAGATGGGAGTCGTTCCTACTAAGTTACCTTATACTAGGAAAGGTTTCACTCTCCGACCTGGAAAGATTTGAGAACAGTTCGGAACGAACACCGCGGAAAGAGAGGCTTATAAAGACTTATGGCTAAATACCCTCAATAGAGGTGCAGGGATCCGCTCTAATCGTGTAACCGGAAACGGGACACGACGATTTACCTAACACATAGCGTGAGTAGTGAAATCACTAACTCACTAAATTGTATTATTTTAAGGGTGTATTAGCGTGACGAACACGAGGAAAAGACAATTCTCGGGTTCCGTGTATTGGCTCCATCTGTCTACCTCGTAGCTTTGACTGGAATCGGCGTTGGTTTCCTTCGGGTAGTTACCTAGGGTTCTCTTCTCATATGGACATACTGAATCTCTACTCCGCCTTACTTCTGAATCCGACTCCGGGTGTCATCACTTCATGATGGATGACTGGGAATCTCGGAAGTTTAGGCGAATTTCTCACCGATGTCCCTAAAAAGATATAGGCACTTGGTGATTTCAATAGTCCGGACCCAGTTCATTTATTTCCGAACTGGAAATCTTCTCAATGAACTTCTTCGGGGTCGGAATCAACTCTTCTGCCAAGCACTGAACTGGATAGGGTTTTCTACAGGGTTCGTGCGAGAATGGAAATGTCTAAAGAATCCTAAGAGATTATTAACATTTCACTGGATGATCCATATCGAGTCCTGCTACGATTACACAGGGTATACAAATCATATATAGCTTAGATCCGATAGGCCTTCGAATATGTGATACTACTCTAGATCCACATCCCAACGAGGAAAAGGAAATAGGGCGAAACCACACATTCTTAGCCTATGGGATCCTTATTATAATTAACCTTGGGAGTATACTCTCTTTAATTGTAGGTATATCAATAAGGATCTTTTTAGTTCTTCACACAAGGTTAGTTATGGATCCTAAAATACCCCTATGGTCTTTTAATTCTTGTTTGTTTCTTATCTTCGGATTATGATTCTGGGATTAATGTGAGTCTTTTAGTATTCCAAAATACTCCTATAGTATTTTAAACTTTATGTTTGGATCTAGCATTCCTAGTTGGTAAGTTTCAGACCTGTTGCAACCCCACTATCACTCCCAAGCACACGTTCATCGCATCTCGAATAAATGTAGTCGATCAGGTTACATTTATTCCTGCTTACGATTACATAACTGCCCAGGTTTGACGGTAATGCTCAACATCCGAAGACTTTTATTATGGTTCCTCTTGTGATACTTGTGTTCGAGTGTTTAGGTTCTGGATGTTCTTATACTTTGGTAAAATTGATGGGTTTTAGCCATAAGAACTTTCCTATGTGCGCATGCAAAACCCTAATGCTTGGATCTAGGCTTTCTAATAAACATGCTTTGAATCCAAGACTTCTAATTACTAATTAGGTTAAACAAGGACATTGAAACAGATCTAGAATCATACCTTTGAGTTCCTTGTTGATCTTGAGGTCTTGGAGCTTCTAGAGTCACAAATGTCACTCCTCTAATGGCTTACAAACACCAATAGCAAGGAGAATGATTTAGGAGAGAGGAGAGGGGAGGAATTCGACCAGAGTTCTCTTGCTTTTTCAGAAGTGTCGAATTCCCTATGCCATGGGGTCTATTTATACTTGTAGACTCCTTAAGGATTACAGATAAGTCCCTATCAGATAATCTTCTCTTAAGGCTATCCAAATCCATTCCTAGATAACTCTAATGGACGATTTTAGCTATCCTAATCCTCTTAGAATTCGTCCATAGTATATCCAAATGGATTTACAGTTTAAAGCTTAACTATCAAACAATTGACAGTTTATACCCCTTTATTTAATTAATCTCTTTAAGTCACCAAATTAATTCTAATTAATTCTATGACTTATATTAATCAAATAACAAATATATTATTCATTATATTATTCCCATAATATATTAATAATATTTATTCTCTCTTAATAAATCATCCTATCACGTTGCTATGGTGAAGGCAACCCAAAAGGACCATGCACAACCGGATGTAGTTACAGCCTTAGACACTATTCCAACAGTCTCCCACTTGGATAAGTCTAGTAACTATACAAGTACAATTTGGTTTGCAATCGTAGCTCTCAAAGACGCTGTCAACTCTGATCTAATCAATCTTGTCCTTTAGATAAGGGAACGTACAGTCCTCTGTTAGATATCATGCTGACAATCCTATGGAATGGTTAGTCAAGCATTTAGGTTTCTCGATCTCTGATTTATTTGACATAGAACTTAATCGAACACATCAATTCAGTTCTGACCGGGCCCGGCACATAAGTCAAATCAAATCATCGAGCGGCCGAGATATCGCTTTTACCTTATTAGATAAAAGTTACAGATAAACTTCGACTTATATGCATTTACTTATTCATTTACCAACTATACACAACAATACGTTTTATAACACCAAGTTACTGATGCGTTTTCGTATTATCAATGTACAATCAATTAACAAATAATAAACCATATATCTAAGTTTTAAGACTATATGATATTATCGTCTTGCGATCACCTTTTCTATCTTATTCCATAAGGTGATTCCAGCAAGCGCGGGTTTATTCCAATGCTCAAAACTAGTTCATAAGCACTCATGAACGTTGCAGCAATCCTTTGCTATGTCTAACACCATTTAGACATTCTACACACCAATTCACGACAATCTTCTTTCATATCTACTTCCAACATATGAACGATTGTGGACCATTTGAACAATTCTATTATTCCTAATAATTTCAATTATTCTGGAAGTCAAAACATGCAAAGTGAAACAATAGCTAAACAATTAACATAAGATAGTAACATTACTCATAAATAAAACTCCTTTATTTAATCATCAAATGTCAATTACATTTATCTATTACACGTTTCTAATACTATCTAATCTATGCTAATATCATCCTTCAGCCCAATACTCCTAGCATGCTGCAAGTGCTTAACCCTACTCAGTCCCTTCGTAAGCGGATCTGCTGGGTTATCTTCTGATGATATCCTCTTAACTACGAGTTGTCCTTCTTCTACACGATGTCTAATGAAGTGATACTTTCTGTCGATATGTCTTGATCTACCATGATCCCTCGGTTCCTTGGTTAAGGCAACCGCACCTTCGTTATCACAGAAAATCTCCATTGGCTCCTTTATGGCAGGTACGACTCCAAGATCACCGATGAAGTTCTTTAGCCATATTGCCTCCTTCGACGCTTCGCTCGCTGCAATGTACTCTGATTCGCACGTTGAATCAGCTACGGTTTCCTGCTTGGAACTTTTCCATGTCACTGCTCCTCCATTTAGGGTAAAGACCCAACCCGACTGTGAACGGTAGTTGTCCCTGTCGGTTTGAAAACTGGCGTCACTATACCCTCGCACCTTCAAGTCATCACTTCCTCCGAGGACTAAGAACCATTCCTTCGTCCTCCGAAGGTACTTAAGAATATTCTTCACCGCTATCCAATGGGCTTTGCCAGGATTCCCTTGATATCTGCTAACCATGCTCAAAGCGAAGGCTACATCAGGGCGAGTACAAGTCATAGCGTACATGATTGAGCCAACTGCGGAAGCGTATGGTACTCGGCTCATTTCTGCTATCTCAGCTTCGGTACTCGGACTTTGAGTCTTACTCAACTTGGCATTACTTTGTATCGGTAGTTCTCCCTTCTTTGAGTTTTCCATACTAAAACGTTTTAGTACCTTCTCTAAGTAAGTATTCTGACTAAGTCCAATTAGTCTCTTACTTCTTTCTCTTACTATCCTTATTCCCAAAATGTAAGAAGCCTCTCCGAGGTCCTTCATAGCGAAACACTTCCCGAGCCAGGACTTTACCTCCTGCAGAGTCGGGATGTCGTTTCCTATGAGTAATATGTCATCGACATATAGAACGAGGAAGCTTACTATACTCCCACTGGCTTTGACATATACACAAGATTCGTCTTCGCTTCGTACAAATCCAAATTCTTTGACTTTCTCATCGAAACAAAGATTCCATCTGCGAGATGCTTGCTTAAGTCCATAAATGGACTTCTCAAGCTTACACACTCTATCCGGATGCTTCGGATCCACAAACCCCTCTGGCTGAGCCATGTAAACATCCTCAGCCAACTTTCCGTTAAGGAAAGCGGTCTTGACATCCATTTGCCAAATCTCATAATCATGAAATGCGGCAATTGCTAACATCACTCTAATAGATTTAATCTTCGCAACTGGTGAGAAGGTCTCATCATAGTCAACTCCGGGAGTTTGAGTAAAGCCCTTCGCGACCAATCGCGCTTTATCTGTGTGTACGTTCCCATCCACGTCGGTCTTCTTCTTGAAGATCCATTTGCACCCAACGGTCTTACGTCCGGGCACGTAATCAACCAAATTCCAAACTTGGTTATCATACATGGATTGGATCTCGCTATCCATTGCCTCTTTCCACTTTAAAGACTCCGGGCCTGCCATGGCTTCCTTGTAGCTATTAGGTTCATTAAGATTTACTAGTATACCATCACTAATATACGTGTCCCCTTCGGTAGTAATATGAAAGCCATAGAACTGGGGATGAACTCTAACTCTATCGGAACGTCTAAGAGGTAAGGATTCGTCAATTGGTTCAACCGGAGTTTCCTCCTCGGGTTGAGTGCCAGCGGTAGAGGTTCCTTCATCCATCGACTCTTGAATCTCTTCAAGTTCGATTTGCCTCCCACTGTCTCCTTGGCTTATGAGTTCTCGCTCTCGGAAAACTCCTCTCCTCGCAACGAAGACAACATTGTCCTTCGGTCTATAGAAGAGATATCCAAAGGATGTCTGCGGGTAGCCGATGAAAATACATCGCTCACTTCGAGGTTCAAGCTTGTCGTGAGTATCTCGTCTTACGAAAGCCTCGCAACCCCAAACCTTGATATGTGCCAACGAGGGAGCTTTCCCTGTCCACATCTCGTGAGGTGTTTTGGCAACCTTCTTAGTAGGGACTCGGTTAAGGATATGGGCGGCAGTCTCTAAGGCATACCCCCAAAAAGAGATTGGTAGTGAAGCACGACTCATCATAGAGCGAACCATATCCAATAAGGTTCGATTACGCCTTTCTGCCACACCATTTAACTGCGGTGTCCTAGGAGGCGTCAATTGCGAAACTATTCCACACTCCTTGAGATAATCGTGGAATTCAAGACTTAGGTACTCTCCTCCTCGATCGGATCGAAGCATCTTGATTTTCCTGCCCAATTGATTCTCCACTTCATTCTTGAACTCTTTGAACTTTTCAAAGGTGTCTGACTTTTGCTTCATTAAGTAGATATACCCATATCTACTATAGTCATCGGTAAAAGTCACATAGAAGCGGTTCCCATCCTTCGTGGTTGATCTAAACGGTCCACATACATCGGTATGTATTCGGTCCAATAGACCCTCGCCCCTTTCACAAGTACTTGTGAAGGGCGACTTAGTCATCTTTCCAAGCAAACAAGACTCGCATGTGTCATCTTCCCTAAGGTCGAATGACTCCAACACTCCATCCTTTTGGAGTTGGGCTATGCGTTTCTTGTTGACATGTCCAAGACGACAATGCCACAAGGAAGCTTTATCCATACTAGTGGAAGAATCAATATTCAAAACATCATTTCCAAAGTCATCAACAATCATAACAGTTTCATATATTCCATTACATGGTATAGCTTCAAAGTAAAAGACACCATTTAGATAAGCCAAAATAGAACCATTCTCATTATTAAAAGAAAATCTAAATCCTTGTCTAAATAAACCATGAAATGAAATGATGTTTCTTGCCATTTCTGGCGAATAGCAACAATTGTTCAAATCTAAAACTAAACTATTCCTAAGCACTAAGGAATACACTCCAATCTTGGTTACAGGCGACGATCTTCTGTTCCCCATGATTAGATTGATCCTTCCTTGCTCCACATCCCTACTTCTTCTTAGTCCCTGCACATTAGAACAAATGTGATAACCACAACCGGTATCAAGAACCCAAGAAATAGCATGATTAGAATCGTTAGATTTGATTGTATATATACCTGCGAAAGATGGCTTGATCTTTCCTTCTTTGATTGCTTGCAGGTAATCCGGGCAGCTTCTCTTCCAATGTCCTATCTTGTGGCAGTGGTGACACTCTGCCTCCTTCGGGTTAGAGCAGGGCTTGGCGGGATCAACTTTGGTCCCACTAGAAGAGGCACCATCTCGGGCTTTCACCTTGCGATAGTTCTTCGATGAAGCTTTCCTCTTCTTTCCCTTCCCTTGTCCAATAGCCAAGACAGGAGCAGCGGGCGGATTGGGAGTAGGTGCAACAGACTTGTCTTTAAAGTTGCTCTCAGCAACCCTCAAGAGACCTTGGAGCTTGCTTAGGGTGACCTCTTCTTTGTTCATGTGGTAGGTCATCCTAAATTGGTTGTACATCGGAGGTAAAGAGTGAAGCACCATGTCGATCGCCAAATCCTCACCGAAGTCAACATTTAACTTGCGAAGGCGGTCGACATACCTTTGCATCTTTTGCAAGTGCACGGTAAGAGATTCTCCATGACCCATCTTCGCGGAAATCATGTTAGTGAAAATCTCGTACCTCTCTTTTCTCGCGTTTTGGTGGTACCTTTCCAATAAGTCTTGGTGCATCTCGTACGGGTACATGTCCTCGTAGGACTTTTGGAATTCGGAGTTCATGGTGGCGATCATGATGCAATGTACCTTCGTTGCATCTCGCTCATGAGTTTCAAAGGCGGTGATTTCGGCTGGAGTAGCGATTTCGGTGTTGATTTTCTCGAGCTTCTCATCAAGGACATACTCTTTGTCCTCATAGCGAGCAATGGTGCGAATGTATCTTATCCATTCGCTAAAGTTCGTTCCATCGAAGGTGACCTTTTGGCAAAGGCTCATCAATGTGAAAGAACTAGCAGCAGCGTTGTTTGCGTTCGACATCTACAATTAGAAAAGGACAAAGATAGATTAGAATATGAATCCCTAATTATCACCCAATAAGAAAATTAGGGCTAGGATCCAACAATAACATTTACATACTAGAAAAGGGATGCCGTAATCTAACATGCAAATAAATTGAAGGTAAGTGAATGACGATTCACTAATTCTCCATCACGAAACTTAAACTATTAGTCCTAAGTGTTTTTGAGAATTCCTAGGTTCGGATGAGATTCATTGAAACTATTCAATGGCATGTTTAAATCTCGATATGCCCCTCTTGTTTGTGACTGGGATGCCGAGGATCACAAAGCGGGTGTGAATTACCATGCAAATTCACATGGCGCCTTCATTGTAACAATCACCTATTCGATGTGCCGGTAAACCACACACGCTCCATCGAACTATGATAAACAACGAATCACCCTTTGCCACCTTCGCTTAGAACCAATTAGTGTGCCGGTAAACCACACACGCTCCACTAACATCTTAGCAAGGTGCAAAGTGTAATTTCATGGGATTGCATCAATTCACTTTTCCTAAAGTAACTAGGATTGGGAAATTTTAAAATATGTGTAGTTACTTTGTATTTCTTATTATACTTTTAATGAGAGGATGAGGTTGCCCTATCCTACCCGTTCGGCTAACGACCCTCCACCAATCAAGCAAGCGGTGGGTGTGAGTGTACACCCATTAAGCGCCATTTTATAGGCCGCAACCTTATACCCACCTTATAGATCGGCTTCGTGAATGAGGCCTACTAACGGTAAGACTAGCATTTAGTTATACATATATATATTATTCTAGTAATATCATATTAGTATAGGGTTGTATTTTAAAACTTTTAAAATCTAGGGCTTGAAATTTAAGTTGTCTAAATTAAAGCTTTTAATCACAAAAGTAAATTTCAAAACATGAGGGTAGGTTTTAAACATTTAAAACATGGAGGATCAAATAACAAATAATTCCAATTAACAATTAATATCCTAATTATCTATATTTGATTTATTCAAGATTTCTTTTTAAGATAATTACCAAAATAATTAAAATAATTAATTAATTATCAGATAAGGAAATTAAATATTTAATTAGTTGATAATTACCTTTAACTAGATCAAGATAATAGTTATATTTATCAGAAATACGAATTAATATTGATCTAATTAGTTTATGGTAAGTTAAGATAAGATAAACACAAAGAAATCCCGAATCTGGCCATTCCTGACGCCTGGACTCGCCGAGTGCACAAAGGGACTCGCCGAGTCAGGCCTACTCGCCGAGTCCACTTTGAGACTCGCCGAGTCCATGACTCAGAAACCAAAAAATCGAATTTTGCAGGTTTGTTTCAGTTAATCAAGCAACAATTTACAGAAAACCAAACTAGGCTCTGATACCACTGATGGGTTTTAGCCATAAGAACTTTCCTATGTGCGCATGCAAAACCCTAATGCTTGGATCTAGGCTTTCTAATAAACATGCTTTGAATCCAAGACTTCTAATTACTAATTAGGTTAAACAAGGACATTGAAACAGATCTAGAATCATACCTTTGAGTTCCTTGTTGATCTTGAGGTCTTGGAGCTTCTAGAGTCACAAATGTCACTCCTCTAATGGCTTACAAACACCAATAGCAAGGAGAATGATTTAGGAGAGAGGAGAGGGGAGGAATTCGACCAGAGTTCTCTTGCTTTTTCAGAAGTGTCGAATTCCCTATGCCATGGGGTCTATTTATACTTGTAGACTCCTTAAGGATTACAGATAAGTCCCTATCAGATAATCTTCTCTTAAGGCTATCCAAATCCATTCCTAGATAACTCTAATGGACGATTTTAGCTATCCTAATCCTCTTAGAATTCGTCCATAGTATATCCAAATGGATTTACAGTTTAAAGCTTAACTATCAAACAATTGACAGTTTATACCCCTTTATTTAATTAATCTCTTTAAGTCACCAAATTAATTCTAATTAATTCTATGACTTATATTAATCAAATAACAAATATATTATTCATTATATTATTCCCATAATATATTAATAATATTTATTCTCTCTTAATAAATCATCCTATCACGTTGCTATGGTGAAGGCAACCCAAAAGGACCATGCACAACCGGATGTAGTTACAGCCTTAGACACTATTCCAACAAAAATATGGTTATATTTTAAAGTATAATTCTTGGTCAGAGTGTTTTATTCCCATGTATTTATAGGCTGTATTTCTTCTATGAATTGATATACTTAGCTCACTATAAACAATGCTCTGATACCAATCTGTCACACCCCAAAACTGGAACGGCGGAAACGTTCTAGGATAGATGATGTCATGTCAAGTATCACAACACATGCGTTATAGTAATCAAAGTACAACAAAACATTACATTAATAGTAATAGTTTTACATGGTTTACATTACAATACATCAAGGTAATACAAGTAAATATATTGGTGCAGCTTGGTACTAAACTGTCTTCGTCAGAAGCTCTGGGGATGTACCTGTCTAATGCTGACCTGAGAATACAAGTTATTTCAAAAGCGAGTATCAGCATTTTTACAAATGCTGGTGAGTTCATAAGTATTTAGTGTCATTTCATCCAAATAACTTTAATAAAAGTGGTAGTTTTAGAGTGTCCATTACATTAGTGTCTTTTCCAGAAAATCCTATATTTTCTTTAATAAAAGCAGTCTTTTACCAAGACTGGACGGAGTTATGTGGTAAAAAGTAGTTTCCCTTAATCACTATCATTATCAAAATACAGAATTTGATTAATATAGAAAACAAGAGAAATCAAGGAAAATAACATATGCCTCAGCAGTGAAGACTGCTGACTAAGGCGAGGGGAATCATAGACTCCAGGAGAGTATCGAACGAATGACACGCCTGGCTCAGTCTAACAAAAGAGACACAGACCCCAGACGGTACCAAATGAAAGGTATGGCTAGCTAGGTCTAAAAACAGAGGATACAGACCCCAGACAGTATCTAATGAAAGATACAGCTAGCAAGGTCTAAAAACAGAGGATACAGACCCCAGACAGTATCTAATGAAAGATACAGCTAGCAAGGTCTAAAAACAGTGTGACTCTGAGAGTGGGTTTTCAGCATACAGTGTAAAGTATAGTGTAAAACACAATGTGAAGTACCGTTACCTTCAGGCCATGAATTATAAGGTAACCTGGGATACTCGTAACCATACTAACCGACACTAGAGTATCTGACGCCCTGCAAGCGTCTATAAACTGTGACATTTGTCACCCCTTGGCTTGGTAGGCTGTGGACTGTAGCTAGTTGTCCGGGTGCGGGGGTGTCAATCCCGTATAGATCTATACACACAATGTCCACTCTCCCTACAGGAGACTCTGGTTACGAACTAGACGACGGAGAAGGCCGTGTCCCGAAGATGCATCCCAAATAGTGGGTAGTGGGTTTCCAATATAAGTACTGAACTAGAGGTAGAGACTTATAACCGAACTGACTAGAGTAAACCTATATGTCTATGCTTGTATACATGATATATAACTAATGATCAAATGACCTTCGGACAGACATCCGATCCCACCAGACCACATCTCAACGAAGAAAAGGAAATAGGGCGAACAAGCCTTCATAAGTCCTTCAACCATTATTTATATGCATCTATACAAGCACAGGCATACATCTAACTATGTTTGAGTGTGTAACAAGTGGAAACATATCGTGAAGTATAAGTGTACAGTGTGGAATAACCGAATCGTGAAGTATAAGCGTACAGTGTGGAATAACCGAGTCGTGAAGTATAAGCGTACAGTGTGGAATAACCGAGTCGTGAAGTATAAGCGTACCAAATATAAGTGTATCACGAACTGGAAGTGTTATCGTGTAGGAGTTTAAAGTAAGTAAAAGCGAAGCAGCGATATCTACCAAGCAAAAGTAAAAGTATCCGACATGACAGAGAACTTTGATCAAAACCCTGGAAAAACCATTATACTTAAGAAAATCACATTTTGGTATTTGTTGGTAAAATAAGTTGTAAACCTTTAGAAACTCTTTGGAAACCTTTCATAAACCAGTTTAAAAATGAACTTTGGTAAAACAGTATAAGTAAAAGATTTGAATAAGTGAAAACATTTTAGAAAATCATTTATAGTATCATACTCGGTAAAACAATTTACAGTGTGGTAAATCCTTGTGCATGTGGGTTATCAGTCACATGTGATTGATATGATAACTGCCATGTTTAACTTGTATTCCCCCTATAAAACATGTAAAAACATATAAAAGGTTCATTCAGGGGTATGAACTCACCTGGTGTAAGTGGATCCAACGAAGGTGCCGATTGAGTGCCCGGTGTCAAGTAAAGACTTGGACACACTTAGTGACCTATTTAGCATATGATAACATATGTTTTCATACAATTAGTAAATATTATACTAATTAATCAAGTATACACACCCTAAAGAGTGGAAAACACTTTGGTTAAGTGTTTAGGGTGTCTCGGGTAACATTTAAGGGCTTGAATGACTTAGGAATGGAGTTTACTCTCCAAGAGTAAACTCTATACTTAGTGTTTACGGCCCTGGGACAACTCCCATGAGTTTACGGCCGTAAAATCATGGTGAGAGTGTTCTAGGGTGTTTAAAGGCTCTATCTTGATCGTGGAATTATGCTAGGTCCAAATCCAAAAGCTATGAATGGGTTTAAGGCATTTAAAGGGACCCAATGGGAGTTTACGGCCCCAACCATGGGAGTTTACAATCGTAAGCTCCCAAATACCTCTTCCTTGGATGTTTTAAGTCTTAAATGGTAGAGGATAAAATCCTAAGCATTTTTCCAAGTCCAATGGGGAGTTTAGGGCACCATTTAACCCCCTTATAGGAGTTTACGGCCCAGGTACCCTTTCATGAGGGGTTTACAGCCGTGAACTCCCTATGGATTTGTTTTAATTGAGTTTAAGGTCCCTAGCTTGTTGGTGGTTGATTCTAGAATTTAATCCAAGGGCATTGGTGTGTTTAAGGGCATTTTTAACACACAAATGTGAGTTTACTCCCCATGAAGAGGATTTTACGGCCCAAGCTTGTTCTTGGTTAGTAAATTCATGTTTACTCTTCAAAAACCCATTTCAAGGTGTTCTAAGTTCGAATATGTAAGCCTAAAAGTCATATCTAAGCCTTAGGGGCAATTTGGAGGGGTTTTGGGGGTTAAAAACCCCATAAACTGGTGTTCAAGGCCCAAGAGTGTTCTTGGGCCATAAACACATGATTTTGTCCCTATTTTATGCTTTAAACTTAAATTTACAGGCTAGATAAGTTATACAACGCGTTAGGATAGTTTACCTACTCGTTTGGGGCTCGAAACGGACGATTTTTGGCTCGAATTTAAGTTGTAGAGAGAGAGTGGGGAGAGTGTAAAACTCTCTAATGGACTCCACTCACCCTTATATAGGGGTTGGAGTTGGGGCTCAGTGGAAATCTACCCGATACTGCTGTTAAACGGGGCTTTTTGGTCGCACCCGATTAAACGGTCAAATTTTGACTTGGTTGCAACCACACCTTTTTAAGGGTATTTTGTGGGTGTTTCTAATTTGTTTCAACCCTTACCAAGTCATTATAAAATTCTTAAATTAATTAACCTCTTCCAAAAGGTTAACGGACAGTAAAATAAGCGAGGCTTATTAACGGAAAAGGGTTAAAAATGACGGAATAGATTTCGGGTTGTCACATTATAGCAGATATGGCTATATATACTTAATCAAGCACAAGTAAGAAACCTTTGAAAAGTTCAAAAAGGTTAAACCAAAATTCGAGAATCAATTGGGTAAGAAGATCAAGATGCTCAGATCTGATAGAGGTGGTGAGTATCTTAGTATCGAGTTCCACGACTACCTTAAGGAATGTGGAATTGATTCACAATTAACACCTCCTAGGACACCACGACTTAATGGTGTGGCTAAGAGGCATAATCGAACCTTTTTGGACATGGTTTGTTCCATGACGAGTCGAACTTTACTTGCAATCTCATTCTGGGTGTATGCCTTAGAGACTGCCGCCCAGATTCTTAATCTTGTCCCAACAAAGAAGGTTGCCAAAACACCTCCCAATATGTGGACAGGGAAGGTTCCCTCGTTGGCACATATCAAGGTTTGGGGTTGTAAAGCTTTTGTTAGAAGAGAGACTCACGACAAGCTTGAACCTCGAAGTAAAAGATGCATTTTCAGCGGCTACCCACAAAAGTCCTTTGGATACCTGTTCTACAAACCTAGTGAAAACGTGGTCTTTGTAGCACGAAGGGGAGTCTTTCACGAGAGAGACCTCATATGCAAAGAGGAAAGTGGGGGTGAAATTAATCTTGAAGAAATTCAAGAGTCAAACAACGAAGGAACCTCTAACACCAGCACTCAACCTGAGCAAGAAATTCTTGTTGGACCAGTTGATGAGTTATTGCCTCTTAGGTGTTATAGTAGAGTTAGCGTTCCCCCTGTGTTAAATGCTTTGCATATAACTGCAGAAGGTGATACATTGATCAATAATAACACACTGGTAAATTTGGATGAACTTGTTAATTATAAAGAAGCAATGGCGGGCCCTAAGTCTGCCAAGTAGAAAGAGGCAATGGACAGAGAGATCAAGTCCATGTATGACAACCAAGTTTGGAATTTGGTTAACAATGTACCAGGTCGTAAGACAGTTGGGTGCAAATAGATCTTCAAGAAGAAGACTAAAATGGATGGAAAGGTACACACTTTCAAGGCTCGACTGGTTTCAAAGGGCTTTACTCTAACCCTAGGGGTTGACTATGATGAGACCTTCTCACCAGTATCTAAGATTAAATCTATTAGGCTAACGCTAGCCATAGCTACGTTTCGTGACTATGAAATTTGGCATATGGATGTCAAAAACTGCCTTCCTTAATGGGAAGTTATTTGGGGATGTTTACATGGTTCAACCAAAGGTTTTTGTGGATGCAAAGTACCTCTAATAGAGTGTGTAAGCTTGATAAATCAATTTGTGGATTGAAATAGGCTTCTCGCAGATGGAATAGTTGCTTTGATGAGAAAGTTAAAGAGTTTGGTTCTCTACAAATGAAGATGAATCTTGTGTATATTTCAAAGCTAGTGGGAGTATAGTCACCTTCCTAGTATTGTATATTGATGACATACTACTCATAAGAAACGACACTCCAACTTTGCAAGAGCTTAAGTCTTGGCTTGGAAAGTGTTTCGCTATGAAGGATCTGGGAGAGGCTACATATATTTTGGGAATAAAGATTTTAAGAAAAAGTAGTAAAAGACTAATTGGACATAGTCAAAGTACATATTTGGATAAGGTGCTAAAGTGTTTTAGCATGAAAAATTCCAAGAAATGAGAGTTTCTTATCCAGAGTAATACCAAACTGAGTAAGACTCAGAGTCCATGTACGGATGTAGAAATGGAATAAATGAGTCGAGTTCCATATGCTTCCGCTGTTGGATCGATCACGTATGCTATGACATGTACTCAACAGGACATGGCTTTTGCTTTGGGCATGGTTAGTTGATATCAGGGAAATCTAGGTAAAGATCATTGGTAGTGGTCAAGAACATTCTTATGTATCTGCAAAGAACTAAGGACTGGGTCCTTGTACTTGGTGGCAGTGATGACTTAAGAGTTACTGGGTATAGTGACGCCAACTTTCAGACAAACAGAGGAAAATATTGTTCTCAATCTGTCTGGGTGTTTACCCTTAATGGAGGAGCTGTAACTTGGAAAAGTTCAAATGTAACGCCCCATCTCTGTTATGTTGTTCCTATGGCATTTATTTAAAAGTTTCATTGAGGGACTCGGCGAGTCTATGGCCTGACTCGTCGAGTAGGGTCGAGTTTTGTGCATGTGTTAGTCGGCGACTCGGTGAGTCCATATTCGGGACTCGGCGAGTCTGCCTGCCTGGAAGAAACCCTAAATCCCCGGGTTGCTCACTATTTAAGCAATGCTATGTGCCCCAAACTCGCCTCCTTCACCCTCAGAGAGCTGTGAGAAAACCCTAATCCATCCCTTATTGTTTTAAGTGCTTTTGTGTGTGGATTTTGAAGGCTTGAAGAAGAAGAAGAAGAAGAAAGGAGCAAAGAGAAGAGGTGTAGAGCAAAGATCCAAGGGAAAAAGTAGAGTTCATTGAGGTATTTCTCGGATTCCTTCTGTTTTATGCTTTAGACCTCCATTAGAACTCTTCTAGGGCTAGTTTGATGCATTTTCCAAGCCTTATAGTTGTTTGGATGCCTTAATAGGTCGAGATATCCCTAGATCTGTTCATTTAGTAGTTGTAGAGCCCGGATCTATTGCCTTTTTTATGATGCTTTGCATAAGAACACTAGATCTAGCCTTTATTATGCTTTTTGAGCCTTATTATCTTCTTGGTCTCTTATGGGCACGTAAAGATAGAATCTTTACGTGCTAATCGAGTTAAGGAAGCCCAAATCTATAAGTTTCAGACGCTGGATTCAAGCAGAATCGAGTTTAGAGTAGCTGCATGGATGTGACTCGGTGAGTCGAAAGAACGACTCGGCGAGTCAAGTCACGAGTCCCGTTTTTCCCCTTTTTGAGTGATGTCGAGTGGAAGCCTGTGAGTAGTAGAGTGGACTCAGTGAGTTGGAGGGCAGACTCAGTAATGGAGGGACTCGACGAGTTGTTCATACAACTCGGCGAGTCCAAGGCAATCTTCTTAGCTCAAGAGCAACTCGTCGAGTTGTTCATATGACTCGACGAGTCGGATGAAGATTGTCTGAGTTCTTGGATCGAGAGGGTACTCGTCGAGTCGATGCCATACTCGACGAGTAGCCACGAGTAGGGTTGAGAAGTGAGACTAGAGACTCGGCGAGTTGGCGGCCCAACTCGGCGAGTCAGGTCAACTGTGGGTTGACTTTGACCGAGAGAGTTGACTTTGACCAAGGGTAAAAGAGTCATTTTACCCCAGTGCAGTGTTTAGCATTTGATTGAGTGTGTTTATGGACTTGTAGCCGGGGAGATACCGGAGGAGCAGAAGTTAGCTTCCAGAGCCATTCACACAGCAGTCAGTTCACGAGGTGAGTTTCCCTTCAGTAGGAACGGGTCTAAGGCCACAATGTCGGCCCGTTCAGTTAGCCGTAGTTTCTGGACTTCGGTCCAATGCAGTAACTAGTATGTTTGACGCCTCCATGGCTCAGACGGGATTTATGTGTTTATGCTAGTTGATATGTTTATGCTATGTTCAGTCAGCTTCGGACTTCGGTCCGATGTAGAGGACAGAGGTCCCAGTCAGCTTCGGACTTCGGTCCGATGTAGGGGACGAAGGTCACAGTCAGCTTCGGACTTCGGTCCGATGTAGGGGACAGAGGTCCCAGTCAGCTTCGGACTCCGGTCCGATGTAGGGGACGAAGGTCCCAATCAGCTTCGGACTTCGGTCCGATGTAGGGGACAGAGGTCCCAGTCAGCTTCGGACTTCGGTCCGATGTAGGGGATAGAGGTCCCAGTCAGCTTCGGACTTCGGTCCGATGTAGGGGGCAAGGCCCCAGTTAGCCTGGACTTCGGTCTGATGCAGTGGGCAAGGCCTTGTATGTGCTTATATGTTATTATGTGGTAGTTTGGGGGAGCTCACTAAGCTTCGTGCTTACAGTTTCAGTTTTGGTTTCAGGTACTTCCGCAAGCAAAGGGAAGAGCTCGGGATGATGGCATCGCACACACCACAACTTCAGTTTTGTCCTGGGAGTTGATTTAGTTTTCTTGATATGTTTGGATACAGTTGTGATTCAGTTTTTCTTACAGTATTTTATCATGGTTTTTGAAACACACAACATATGGTTTTATTATGTGATACTCAGTCTCATGGGTTTTGTTATAATAAAAATCGAAATTTTTGGGTGGTATTTTTGGGTTGTTTCAAGTTGGTATCAGAGCCCTGGTTTGAGGGATTCGGATACACCTCCGGGTGCATCTGAACTCAAACTAAGGGAAAGATAAAAAGATTTTCAAAAAGAAAAAAAATGTTTTCGAATGAAATTTTGAAAAGCACTTAGAAAGAAAAGAATTTTTAAACAAGATAAGGGTGTGGTGCATGCGATCAGCCGAGCTCAAGTAAGTACTCCCAAATTACCAATACAAGTTTTATTATTATGATTAATTGTTCCAGTTTCAGCAGAACAGCATGCTAGTATAGGACTAAGGATCTAGGAGGATGCCTTATGTGCCTGCTATATGTG
This sequence comes from Lactuca serriola, assembly GCF_051521515.1. Lineage (NCBI taxonomy): Eukaryota > Viridiplantae > Streptophyta > Magnoliopsida > Asterales > Asteraceae > Lactuca > Lactuca serriola. The sequence continues at coordinate 70,341,641 of NC_136410.1, forward strand.
TTACAGCTTTATGAGAATTGCATGCTAGTATTGAGTAGACAGCAGTAGGATAGCCTGTTTAGGTTATGCCTGGTAGCGCGAGCTTAGCATTGTATGCTAGTGTAGTTCTCGTTATCAGAATAGTTTTGCCTGAGTATGTTTCCCTTATCCGAATGCTGCTTGCTTTGTGCTTTGTGGGACTCTGAGTGGTGGGAGTTAGCCATTAGGTGAATACGTCACATCACATGTGAGCAGGGTTGAATAATCTCAGAGTGCTGGGTTTGGCCCTATTGCGCAGCTCTTGTCTGAGTCCAACCGTTGTAGGGACGAGTCTTTTACTCGAAGGATTATCCGAGCCTCATTGCATGTGATGGTATTCAGGTGGTGGCTAATTAGCATTACAAGGAGGCCTTCAACAGCTGAGGACTGGTTTGAGTGGAGTCAGAGATTTCCCTAGGGCAAGCCTAGGATGAGAGTATCAGAGATCAGTAGTAGTAGAAGTGACTTGGTGGAGTCAAGGCAGTTCTTAAGGAAAGTACGGATAGATGTGGAAGGTAGTATGGGCCCGTACTACTGAAAGCAGAGGATCCGTACTCGAATCAAGGAAGGCCGAGACAAGACCAGGAAGCGAGTAGTAGTATCAATGATCCCTTGAGATATTTCAGTTTTCTGATGATGCTATGATGTGTTTCAGAATGGTGGTTTTGCGTCCGAGGACAGCAGCCGACCGTGGAGGTGACGGGGAGGGATCAGGATCAGGCTCGGGGGACGAGCGCATGGATGAGCAGACCAGAGAGTTTCTTTCTTCAGAGATTACTCATATCATTTTAGAGCAGACTCCTGTGATCTTCGGTTCGATCAAGGAGGGTATCCTAAAGCTGATGGATGAGAGGTTGGGCACCTTCCGTGCCGAGGTGGCGGCCATGATGGGGTCGCGCACACTTACGTTCAGGGAGTTCAGGGCATGTAGAGCTCCAGACTATCACGGGGCGCGGGACCCCATAGCGAGTACTAGATGGTTGGCGGATGTGGCTAACGCGTTCCGTACTAGCAGGTGTCCCGAGGGGGACAAGGTCAGGTTGGCGTCCTGTCTTCTGAAGGACAGGGCACGGGATTGGTGGGAGGAGGTCGGACATACCATTGGAGATGATGCAGCGTTGGATGCCATGACCTGGGCTGATTTCTCTACCAGGTTCAGGGCGGAGTTTGCACCAGTCATTAAGGTGCAGCAGTTAGCCAGAGAGTTTCAGGACCTCACCCAGACTACAGAGACGGTGGCAGAGATCACCGCCAAGTTCAGGGAGAGGGCTCTTCTTGTTCCTCAGTATGCAGCCGATGAGGAGATGAAGAAGGCCCGTTATCATGAGATGTTGCGGAGCGATATTCGCCAGTTTGTGAGCCGGTCCAGCTGTAAAACGTTGGACGACATGATTGCTAGGGCTCGAGAGAGGGAGATTGATCTCGAGATGGAGAAGAAGAGGAAACCGGAGACGGTTTCGGGTTCAGGAGGTTCGGGCAAAAAGCCCAAGGTTTCAGATCACAGATCCAGGGTTCAGCCGTGCCACAGTCGATATAGCAGGTGTGGGAAGATGGACGATGGGGTGTGCAAGGCAGGGAGTTCCAGCTCCTTCAAGTGCGGTCGGACTGGGTATTTGAGCAGGGATTGTACGGCCCCTGCTACTGCCGTTGCAGCATCAGATCTGATTTGCTTTCAGTGCAATCAGAGGGGACATAAAAAGTCCCAGTGTCCGAGTTTAGCTGCAGTAGGGAAGGTGGCTGCACCTGCCCCTGCTACTTTGAGGATTACAGATGGCCGGCAGGGCCGAGTGGAGGCGCCAGTGGCGAAGAGTAGGGCATTTCAGATGACAGCAGAGGAGGCGCGAGCGACTCCTGATGTGGTGACGGGTATGTATCTTCCCTTCATCTCTTTATTATTATTGATTGATTATTGCTTATGATTGTATGTTTTATATAGGGTCGTTCTCTGTGAACGGCATTTCTGCTATGGTATTATTCGATTCGGGGGCTACCCGATCATTTGTATCGCTTACTCTTAGTAAGAGATTTAGCAGAGCTCCAGGGGAGCTGGATTGTCCACTAGAGGTTGAGATAGCAGATGACAGGACCGTGAGGGTCGCCAGAGTGCATAGAGGGTGTTTTCTTCAGTTGTTCGACGAGCAGTTTTCAGTGGACTTGGTTCCTATTCCCCTGCGAGGGAATATGGTTATTGTAGGCATGGATTGGCTAAGCCCCAATGGGGCGGTGATTGATTGTGAGCTTCAGCTAGTGAGGGTTCGCACTCCCAGTGGGGGAGAGTTAGTGATTCAGGGCGAGAGGCCACAGCGCGGACCGACCTTTTGTTCCGTCGCAAGGGCGAGGCGCTATTTTCAGCAGGGATGCGCTGGTTATGTAGCTTATGTCTTGGATGCCCGGGAGAAGGGCAAGACGACAGTTGATGATGTTCCGATAGTGCGAGACTTTCCGGATGTATTCCCCGAGGATTTACCTAGAATACCTCCTGAGAGGCAGGTTGAGTTTGGGATCGACTTGATTCCTGGTGCGGCTCCGATAGCCAAGGCACCGTATCGCCTAGCTCCCCCTGAGATGCAGGAGTTGTCTACGCAGCTGCAGGAGCTGCTAGACAAGGGTTTCATTCGGCCGAGCAGTTCGCCTTGGGGAGCGCCGATCCTGTTTGTGAGGAAGAAGGATGGGTCGCATCGTATGTGTATAGATTACCGGGAGTTGAATAAGGTGACGGTGAAGAACCGATACCCACTTCCGAGGATAGATGATTTGTTTGACCAGCTTCAGGGAGCGTCTTGGTTCTCCAAGATCGATCTACGCTCCGGGTATCATCAGATGCGGGTTAGGGATGAGGATGTGCAGAAGACTGCTTTCAGGACCAGGTATGGTCATTATGAGTTTGTGGTGATGCCATTTGGGCTCACCAATGCCCCAGTCGCGTTCATGGATCTCATGAATCGCGTGTGCAGGCCGATGCTGGATCGGTCAGTGATAGTATTCATAGATGATATCTTGGTATATTCCAAGATGCAGGAGCAGCACGAGGAGCACCTGAGGGAGGTGCTAGAAGTTTTGAGGAGGGAGAAACTTTTCGCAGAGTTCTCCAAGTGTGAGTTCTGGTTGCGCGAGGTGCAGTTCCTCGATCACCTCGTCAACCAGAAGGGTATTTTGGTGGATCCGGCCAAGATAGAGGCCGTGATGCAGTGGGAGGTCCCGAAGTCTCCATCTGAGATTCGGAGCTTCCTAGGGTTGGCAGGGTATTACCGGAGATTCATTCAGGATTTCTCCAAGATAGCAGTGCCGCTCACCCGACTGACCAAGAAGTGGGTGGTATTTCGTTGGGGGCCCGAGCAGCAGGTAGCGTTCGAGACCCTCAGGCAGAGATTGTGCGAGGCTCCGATCCTTACCTTGCCAGAGGGAGTAGAGGACTTCGTAGTCTACTGTGATGCCTCAATCATAGGTATAGGAGCAGTGTTGATGCAGCGAGGCCATGTGATAGCTTACGCTTCGAGGCAGTTGAAGCCTCACGAGGCTAACTATCCTACCCATGATTTAGAGTTGGGGGCGGTTGTGTTTGCCCTCAAGATTTGGAGGCATTATCTTTATGGGGTCTGTCGTACTATCTACACGGATCACAAGAGTTTGAGGTACCTTATGGATCAGCCGAGTTTGAACATGAGGCAGAGGAGGTGGTTGGATGTGCTGAAGGATTATGATTGTGAGATCCTTTACCATCTAGGGAAGGCCAACGTGGTGGCCGACGCCCTAAGCCGCAAAGTGTCGGCAGCACCTATCAGAGGTTTGTGTTTGAGGATGACAGTGATTACTCCATTGTTGGAGCGGATCAAGGAGGCTCAGGGTGAGGGCCTCAAGGAGGAGAGGCAAAAGTGTGAAAGGATAGTGGGCCGGGTAGCTTCGTTTGATTATGACAGTCGGGGATTTCTGACACTTCATGGGAGAGTGTGGGTACCGTACTGGGGTGGGGTACGGCAGGTGTTGATGGATGAGGCTCATAAGTCTCGATTTTCTATCCACCTAGGGGCGACGAAGATGTATAGAGATCTTCGACCCGATTATTGGTGGACCTGCATGAAGCGGGATGTCGCTTGGTATGTTGAGAGGTGCCTGACCTGCAGGAAGGTCAAGGCGGAGCACCAGAGGCCTCACGGCAAGATGCAGCCGTTAGACATTCCCGTGTGGAAATGGGAGGACATCACCATGGATTTTGTCACCAAGCTTCCCAGGACCGCACGAGGAGTAGATTCGATATGGGTAGTAGTGGATCGGTTGACGAAGAGTGCTCATTTTATCCCGATTCAGGAGAGTATATCGGCAGAAAAGTTAGCCGATATCTATGTGCGTGAGATCGTGGCACGTCATGGAGTGCCGGTATCGGTGGTGTCAGACCGAGATGTCCGTTTTACATCCAGATTCTGGAAGCGGTTTCACGAAGAGATGGGTACTCATCTTCATTTCATCACCGCTTTCCACCCTCAGACGGACGGGCAGAGCGAGAGGACGATTCAGACTCTCGAGGACATGCTCAGGGCGTGTGTTCTAGACTTCGGTGGCAGTTGGGATACGTATCTTCCGTTAGCGGAATTTTCGTATAACAACAGTTATCATGCGAGCATTGATCGACCTCCCTTTGAGATGCTTTATGGGAGGAAGTGTAGGACCCCGATTTGTTGGGGCGAGGTCGGTCAACGAGTCGTTGGGAGCACAGAGGTGGTGCTCAAGACGACCGAGTTGATTTAGCAGGTCCGTAGTAGACTGCAGACTGCGCAGAGTCGGCAGAAGAGCTACGCCGACAGGAGGCGTTCAGACTTGGAGTTCCGGGTGGGCGATATGGTCCTCCTGAAGGTCTCACCATGGAAGGGTGTCATCAGGTTTCGGAAGAGGGGCAAGTTGGGCCCCAGGTTCATTGGTCCTTTCAGGGTTTTGGCCCGAGTGGGTCGGGTTGCTTATCGGTTGGACCTTCCTGTAGAGCTTAGCCAGATCCACAACACTTTCCATGTGTCTCAGTTGAGGAAGTGTTTAGTGGATGAGTCAGCAGTTGTTCCCTTAGAGGATATTCAGGTTGATAGCAGCCTGAATTATATTGAGAGGCCGGTCGCGATTCTGGACCGGAAGACAAAGACCTTGAGGAACAAGGCAATTCAGTTAGTGAAGGTGCAGTGGCAGCACCGGAAGGGGTCTGAGTGGACGTGGGAGGCTGAGGAAGAAATGAGAGAGCACTACCCGGAGTTATTTGCAGATTCAGCCGTAGCAGACTTCGAGGACGAAATCTGAGACAAGTGGGGGAGAATTGTAACGCCCCATCTCTGGTATGTTGTTCCTGTGGCATTTATTTAAAAGTTTCATTGAGGGACTCGGCGAGTCTATGGCCTGAATCGTCGAGTAGGGTCGAGTTTTGTGCACGTGTTAGTCGGCGACTCGGTGAGTCCATATTCGGGACTCGGCGAATCTGCCTGCCTAGAAGAAACCCTAAATCCCTGGGTTGCTCACTATTTAAGCAATGCTATGTGCCCCAAACTCGCCTCCTTCACCCTCAGAGAGCTGTGAGAAAACCCTAATCCATCCCTTATTGTTTTAAGTGCTTTTGTGTGTGGATTTTGAAGGCTTGAAGAAGAAGAAGAAGAAAGGAGCAAAGAGAAGAGGTGTAGAGCAAAGATCCTAGGGCAAAAGCAGAGTTCATTGAGGTATTTCTCGGATTCCTTCTGTTTTATGCTTTAGACCTCCATTAGAACTCTTGTAGGGCTAGTTTGATGCATTTTCCAAGCCTTATAGTTGTTTGGATGCCTTAATAGATCGAGATATCCCTAGATCTGTTCATTTAGTAGTTGTAGAGCCCGGATCTATTGCCTTTTTGATGATGCTTTGCATAAGAACCCTAGATCGAGCCTTTATTATGCTTTTTGAGCCTTATTATCTTCTTGGTCACTTATGGGCACGTAAAGATAGAATCTTTACGTGCTAATCGAGTTAAGGAAGCCCAGATCTATAAGTTTCAGACGCTGGATTCAAGCAGAATCGAGTTTAGAGTAGCTTCATAGATGTGACTCGGCGAGTCGGAAGAACGACTCGGCGAGTCAAGTCGCGAGTCCCGTTTTTCTCCTTTTTGAGTGATGTCGAGTGGAAGCCTGTGAGTAGTAGAGTGGACTCAGTGAGTTGGAGGGCAGACTCAGTAATGGAGGGACTCGACGAGTTGTTCATACAACTCGGTGAGTCCAAGGCAATCTTCTTAGCTCAAGAACAACTCGTCGAGTTGTTCATATGACTCGGCGAGTCGGATGAAGATTGTCTGAGTTCTTGGATCGAGAGGGTACTCGTCAAGTCGATGCCATACTCGACGAGTAGCCACGAGTAGGGTTGAGAAGTAAGACTAGAGACTCGGCAAGTTGGCGGCCCAACTCGGCGAGTCAGGTCAACTGTGGGTTGACTTTGACCGAGAGAGTTGACTTTGACCAAGGGTAAAAGAGTCATTTTACCCCAGTGCAGTGTTTAGCATTTGATTGAGTGTGTTTATGGACTTGTAGCCGGGGAGATTCCGGAGCAGTAGCAGTTAGCTTCCAGAGCCATTCACACAGCAGCCAGTTCACGAGGTGAGTTTCCCTTCAGTAGGAACGGGTCTAAGGCCACAATGTCGGCCCGTTCAGTTAGCCGTAGTTTCTGGACTTCGGTCCAATGCAGTAGCTAGTATGTTTGACGCCTCCGTGGCTCAGACGGGATTTATGTGTTTATGCTAGTTGATATGTTTATGCTATGTTCAGTCAGCTTCGGACATCGGTCCGATGTAGGGGACAGAGGTCCCAGTCAGCTTCGGACTTCGGTCCGATGTAGGGGACGAAGGTCCCAGTCAGCTTCGGACTTCGGTCCGATGTAGGGGACATAGGTCCCAGTCAGCTTCGGACTCCGATCCGATGTAGGGGACGAAGGTCCCAGTCAGCTTCGGACATCGGTCCGATGTAGGGGACAGAGGTCCCAGTCAGCTTTGGACTTCGGTCTAACGTAGGGGGCAAGGCCCCAGTTAGCCCGGACTTCGGTCCGATGCAGTGGGCAAGGCCCAGTATTTGCTTATATGTTATTATGTGGTATGTGGTAGTTTGGGGGAGCTCACTAAGCTTCGTGCTTACAGTTTCAGTTTTGGTTTCAGGTACTTCCGCAAGCAAAGGGAAGAGCTCGGGACGATGGCATCGCACACACCACAACTTCAGTTTTGTCCTGGGAGTTGATTTAGTTTTCTTGATATGATTGGATAGAGTTGTGATTCAGTTTTTCTTACAGTATTTTATCATGGTTTTTGAAACACACAGCATATGGTTTTATTATGTGATACTCAGTCTCATGGGTTTTGTTATAATAAAAATCGAAATTTTTGGGTGGTATTTTTGGGTTGTTTCATCAAAGCAAGAAACGGTGGATGATTCTACCTGTGAATCAGTGTACATTGCAGCAAGCAAAGCATCAAAGGAGTCTATATGGTTGAAGAACTTCATCAGACTCCTTGGAGTTGTGCTAACCATAAATGAGCCAATGGAGATTTTCAATGATAATGCAAGAGTGGTTGCCTTGACAAAGGAACCAAGTGATCATGGCATATCTAGACATATCGACAGAAAATACCACTTTATCAGACATAGAGTAGAATAAGGATACCTCGTTGTAAAGATGGTATCATCTGAAGAAAATCATACCGATCCCCTCACATAGGGTCTAACTAGGGTTATGCACGTTCAACATGCTAGGAGCATTGGTCTGAAGGATGATATTAGTTTTAGTGATTAGATAGATATTTTGAAACTTGTAACAGATAAATGTAATTGAGATTTGATGATTAAATAATGGAGATTTATTTATGAGTATCGTTTACTATCTTTTGTCAGTTGTTTATCATTGTGTTTCAATTTTGCATGTTTTACTTCTCGAATAATTAGATTTTTCAAATATCCACAGTCGATCATATTTCGGAAGTAAGTAATGAATTAATACTGTCATGAATTGGGTTGTAGATTGTCTAAGGGTTTAGACATAGCAATGGTTTGCTGCAATATTCATAAGTACTTTTGAAATGGGGATTTAAGTATCAGATTAACCCATGCTCACAGAATTACTTCATGGAATTCATCACAAGTAATGTTGAGACAATAATATTGTATAATCTTTAAACGAAGATATATGAGTTGTTGTTTACGAGTTGGTTGTGCATTGATAATACGTAAACGCATCAGTAACTTGATGTTATAAAACATATTGTTGTGCATGATTTGATGAGTAAATATTGCACGCATATAAGTCAAATTTTATCTATTCCTTTTGTCCTAACGGGAAAAGTGATATCTTTGCCCCTCGATGATTTGGTTTTGACTTATGTTCCGGGTTGGGTCAGGACGAAATTGATGTATTCAATTGTAGCTCTTTGTCATTACAAATCAGAAATCGGGAAACAAAACTGTTAGACAATGAAAATGATTATGTTCTATGTCCTTTGTCCACATGATATCATGCAGAACGGAGGATTATATGATCACTTATCTTAGGACACATAATTAACTAGGTTAGAGTTCGACAACAGCTTTGATAGCTACAATTTGCTAGTCAATTTTGAAGTTATACTTGAAATTATAGTTAGTAGAGTTATTATAACAACCCAAATTTTTCAGAAAATTTTGAACTTTTAATTTCATAAATATCAACCATCATGAGTACAAAAAATCCCATTACATAGTCGTATTATTTTAAAATACAGAGTACGAAAACTAAATGTGAAAACACTAGAGAATGCACACCGCGCCATCAAGCTGAGCCCTTGCCCTTATCAATAGAAGTACCTAAAACATTCAATAAAACTATAAGCACAAGCTTACTAAATTTCCCAAACACATGACTCAATAGAGTCAAATAATATCATGCACACATATACGCATATAAGTTTGTTAAGGGACTAACTTTATGGTCTTCATTTGGAATGCCATGTGCTACCCCCATGGTCCCGTATCCCCGAGCCATGGGCTCCTCTTATGGTCTTCACATAAATTCACATATAGATTAAATAGAAACATTTACATACTCCATTACTAATCATCTCATATCAGTTAATGGACCAGCCTTGGTGCCTTCGACCCATCAGTGTAGTGAGAAGACTCACCTCAAATACTGAACGATAGCTGACTAGGTCCCGAATCCAAATATCAGCTCTACTCAACCCCTAAACAGAAACAATTCCTTAAACACAACTCAAAATGCCCTAAAACCCCTTAAAAGTCAAACTTCGTCAAAGACTAAAGTCAAAGGTCAAAGTCAACGGTCAGAGTTGATCCAACTTGTCGAGTTGTCCTTCAACTCGTCGAGTTTCTCCATTAACTATACAAATCCGGAAAACTCACATCAACTCACCAAATTTACCCAATGAACTTGAGTTAGCCAGGAATCCAACATCTTAATGCATTAAGCCGTTTCCATTGAATCTAGGAGCTCCAATTCTCAGAGCTCCTTCAAAATGATGTCTAGAAGGGTAAATTTTCCAACTTTACCCTTAGGAACCATCCAAGTTGAGTCAAACCCAAACCCTAGACTCAATAGAGTGAGGCTTGACCCATTAAGCCCTTAAACACCCAAAACAATGTCCTAATATGCAGATCTGGTCCCCTAAGGTTGCGAAATCACGTTGAGTTTCCAACTTTATGTCCATGCATGCTAAGAGGAACCCTAGGACTCAAAATGGGTTTAATAAAGGACTTAATGCATAAATGGGAACTAAGACCCAGTAAAGTTTGCAACTTTAAGCTAGATAAGGCCATATCATGGCTAGATCTAACCTGACAACCCCTGGAATACTCAACTTCTTGGAAAAATCAACCATGAGCCTAAAATCAAGATAGAATGCCAAAATAATATATCCAAAACAATAAAACAGATAGCTATAAACTTTATACCTCCAAATGACTGAAATGGGTGGGGAGATTCTAAATCTAGGTCTTCTCTCCAAGCTATGCACCTTCAAATTCAAGGATCCTCCAAAAGTGTGCAAAATAGCAACTCTTAAGGCCCTCCACAAGCTCACACACTCTCAAGAACGATCATACACTCTTTTAGGGTTTTCTGGACAGAGGAGGCTGGTGAGGAGGCCAGCCAAGAGATGCAAGGCCTTTAAATATGGTGCAACATCCTAAAAATTGGGGTTTCCTTCCCAGCTGCCAACTCGTCGAGTTGAGGCACCCTCACTCAACGACTTGGTCCATTAATTCCCGCGGCCAAATTCCACTCAACACGTCTAGTTGAAGCCAACTGGCCAAGTTCAACAGAAAAAAAATCAACAATTTAAAGAAATAAACTCATACCAAAATTAAGCGTTACACTTATCCAAGTGGGAAACTATTGGATTAGGTGTCTAAGCTCATAAATATAATTGGTATGTACTTGAATTGATAGTAGCACAATCCTTTCGAGTTGCCTTTACACTAGCAACTAGACATGACGACTTATTGAGAAAGAGAAAGAATGCATTCTTTGATTAATAAATTGAAATAAATGATTTATTAATGTGTTAAGGAAATAATATATTAATTAGAAATCATATTATTTAATTATTATTTAATAAAAAATTAATTTGGAATTAATTTTGGGATTAAAGGAATTCGTTAAAAGTGTCGGGGCTATTTGGCAATCTATTAATAGTTGTGGATATGGGCTCTAGAACCCTCCTAGATGGGTTGGACGAAATCTTCAAGGAATACCCTAGAAATTTCGTCCAAGGGCCTCTTGGATGGTTTTCTTGGGTTGCTTAGGCCTTGAGCTAAGGAATTAGGGTTTCCCCTATAAAACCATAGATTTGGCTCTAAGCTACCAACAACTAGATAAAGGGCATACCCCTTTGAGATTTCGGCCAACCATTCTAACCCTAAGAAGAGCCAAAATCTTGAAGCTTCCTCCTCCTCCTCTCTCATACATCCTCTTGCTAAGTGTGTTTATGACCCATAAGAGGTGCTACACTTGTGACACTAGTTCTCAAGCTTCAACAACTTCAAGGAATTGTTTGTTATTACTATATAACATTCAAAGGTTAGTCTACTATCTCTTATTACGAATTTTGATTTTAGTAGATGCTTCCTAGGGTTTATTATTTTGTGTTCAATAATTGCATGTCCAATACTGAAAATATAGATGTAACAACCTGAAATTTCGTATCATTACTTGTAACCCTTTTGTAATCCATTTCGATCAACCAATCGTCATTTCCAAATTCGTTTCCGATTTAGTTATTTAATTAAGTCATTAAATTGTAATTATCTAAAATGACTTAATGGGTGTCCTAATGCATTTAGAAATCATTCTAACACCCCAATCTAGTGATCGGAACATTTCTAGAATCAACCATATCGGGTTACGGCAACTTGGCCGGGTGCGACCAAAAGCCCCGTCTAAAGCCGGTATCGGGTAAAATTTCATCGTGTCCAAATCCCGAACACTATTTAAAGTGTTCTAAGCCTTATTTTGAAGCTTTTGCTTCATCTCACTACTCCCTCTCTCTAACCTCTCTCCTCATCAAAGATTCAAGGTCCAAAACATTGAATTAAGGCTCCAAATCTTTGAGGTAACATCCCCAACTTGTTGTTTAACCTCTTAGGCCTTCAAATTCTTGTTTAATTTATCATTTTGGACCTGGAACATGTGTTTACGGCCAAGGATCGTGCTTGGGCCGTAAACACATAAAAACATGGGTTTTTGAGCAATTTAACCCTTCCAAACCATCATTGGGACTTAGATATGACCTTAAGGCTTGCAAACCCGGACTTAGAACACCCTAAACATGGATTTTGAGGGAAAAATAAGAGTTTACGGCCAAGGAATATGCTTGGTCTGTAAACTCCTCATTCATGGGGAGTAAACTCATTTAATCATGTTAGAAAGCCATCCCACACCACCAATAGCCTTGGAATAAAACCTAGAAACCAAAAATAGTTTAAGGACCTTAAACATAACAAAACCCTTCATTTGAGAGTTTACGGCCATAGCACATGCTCCAGGGCCGTAAACTCCTAATTATATGTCATTTGATGCCCTAAATTCATACCAAGGCTTGGAAAATTAGTTAGAATCACATGTGATTGTCCTAAGCATCACAAAATAAATACGGTTTGATCTTGGGGAAGTTTATGGCTGTAAACTCCAAGTTTATAGCTGTGAACTTCCATAAGTGATGTATATGTTGATTCAATTCAATCCAAGGCATTAGAAAAATCCATTCTAGCATTCCCCATGTCCATTCAAGCCATTTAACACTCAAAATCACCCAAACATGAGTTCACGGCCGTGAACTCATGTATGTAGGGGATATATGGCCGCAAACTCCATTAAGAGTTTACTCTTGAAGAGTAAACTCAATTCCCAAGTCCCTCGTATGATTACACGTCCGTAGATGTCACCGGGTCACTCCAAACACTTGTTTTGAAGTGTTTTCGCTCATTGGAGTGTAGTATCTCATCTAATTAGTATTTTTAAATATAATTAGATATATTTGGATATTATTTCATAATACATAGGAACCTCGTGAGTAATCAAGCCCCGAACCAACGTTTAGCATCCGAAATCGTCACATTTCCTCGTCTGGTGAGTTCATACCCCTACACTTTTTCACTGTTTTTCACTGTTTTCAGGGGGGAACACAAGCAAAGTACAAGTGATTACTTGTACTCAAAACCTGTTTTCATGTGTGTGTTTCACATTTTATATGCTTTTAACACTGATTGTTACAATTGATAACCGTTTGAACATGCAGATCACGTAAACATATATTTGTGAAATGGATTTTTAAACTGTTATGTTCTATAGATATTTCACAAATGGTTTTCCACATTTTATCAGTTAAAAGCATGACATTAGAATCATTGAACATAAAACCTGTACACTGTTTTTTGGTCCTCGGTAACACTCCACAGAGATATGCAAGTGGAGGACTATCGTATTATTACTAGTAAATTTGTTAGTCCTGTATGATTGGAGACACGCCCTCGGCGAAGACTCCACAAAGATACGCGAGTGGAGGACTGCACCCGTAACCAGAATCTCTTGGATAGGGAGCGTGACTTGAGTGTATAGATCTATACGGGGCTGACTACCCCACACCTGGCTGCTAGCTACAGCCGAACCGAAATGGTTCAAGGGTGACGAAAGTCATAAGGTGATGTGGACTACTTATTGCCATATCTAGTCTATCGTATGGTTATGGAACTCGCAATTAGGATAACAGATATTTACTTAATAGTAATAATGAATAACATAATACACTTCACAAGATAACCAGGTTTATAGAATACATCTTTCACATTGGTAACCAACATTCAGGAAAGCATGGGGCTTTCCTGGGGAACATTGTACATAACCATGTTATACATAATACATCTTTTACATTGATAACCAACATTCAGAAAAGTATGGGACTTTCCTGGGGAAACATTGAACATAACTAGAAAAGTATAACAAAACGGATAACTTCACATCTTTTACATTTGGTAACCCACATTCAGGAAAGTATGGGACTTTCCTGGGAACGCACTTGTACATAACCAGAATAGTAAAACAAACCAGATAACCTAACTGTACATTTTCACAAGGGTAAACGTGTTTCAGTGTACAACTTTACTTATATCTTGACAACAAATAACCAACACTTTTAAGAAAATATGGAATTTTCTTGGTGTGTGTAACATTTTCAGAAACGAAAAGGAAACCATACGTTTTCGCAAAACAAAACCGCTTATGAACTCACCAGCGTTATGCTGATTTTCAAAACCGCTTGTGTTCTCAGGTCAGCGTTAGAACAGGTACCCGAAAATCCTTTTGTCCAAAGATGGAGTGCGCAGAAGACCAGTTTCCTTTTGCTTTATAAATATACTATGTATCACATGTACACTTTACTTTTCAAAACAAATGTAAAACTTCTCAATATGTAATGTAATGGTTGCTTTTCTGTACTTACTATGTGCATTGGATTTGATACTCAACGTGGAGTCAACCCCGGAAATGTTTTCGCCTTCGGTTTTCGGGGTGTGACAGATTGGTATCAGAGCCCTTGTTTATAGTGAATAAAGTATACCAAACCTTACATGGTATAAAACTATCAACACTAAAGGGCCTAAGTGCTCTGAATTAAAAGTATCTTCAAACTATAAGTCTTTTCAAAAGTATACAAGTATACCGAACCGTCGAGATCCGTAACTATAAGTAGAACAGAACATAAGTAAATGGGTGTTGTGGACTACGGTTAAACCTGGGCAGTTATGTAGTCGTGTCTAGGATCAATATAGCCTGGCCAACTATATTCATTCGAGTCACGACCAACATGTGCTTGGGAGTGACTGTGGTATGCGGCATGCCTAAAACTTACCCTAATACCACAAACATCGAGCTAGTATCATAGCGAATCATGAAATACTATGGGAGTATTTCTCGAGCCAATCCTTTGTAGAAATCCTTGTTCATGTATAGATCCTTGATCAATCCGTTAGCGATAGTTTACCTGCTTTGATAACTTTTTCCTGCGTTATCGCTTATTCAGAATATATATCTGTCATATCTCTCGAATCGATTCAGAGGACTTATCATCCTTTCTTTCTTGATCTTATTAGATCAAGATGCCTCCCAGAAAGAGAACCAGCTCAAAGACCAACAACCCTCCGCCACCACCTCCTCCTGAATTTGACCCCGTGGTATTTCAGGCAGCTGTTACCGCCGCGGTGGCAACTGCTATGTCTCAATTAAACACCGGTGGTTCCGGTGGTTCGGGAGGTGGTACTCAAACTCAAGATCAAGAAAGTAACCAGGGACACCGAAAGGAGGGTTCCTATAAGGATTTCATGAATGCAAAACCAGCATCCTTCGATGGCATTGGAGGTGTCATTTCCTTATCCCGATGGTTCGAGAAAATCGAATCCATTTTTGAAATCTGTGCCTGTGCTGAGTCCGACAAAGTTAAGTTCGCAGCCTGTACCTTCATTGATAAAGCCTTGACTTGGTGGAATGGCCGAGTCAAATCCCTGACCCTACCCGTAGCCAATGCCATGGGCTGGGAAGCCATGAAAGAACTCCTCATTGCTGAGTACTGTCCCCGTGGTGAAATGCAGAAACTAGAGCACGAGCTCTGGAACTTGAAGATGAAAGGTTCCGACATTGCTGCATACACTTCCCGATTCGATGATCTCGCACTTCTCTGCCCTGGATTAGTCACTCCTGAAAGTAAAAAGATCGAGAGGTTCATTTGGGGGTTAACCGAACCGACAAAGGGTCATGTTTTGGCTGCCCGTTTGGATACCTATGATAGTGCCAAGACATTAGCCCAAACTCTAATTGATCACAGTGATGATGTCGAGGAAACCATTACCACTTTTGAGCCGACCAAGAGGAATGGTGAGAAAAGAAAATTCTGGAAGAAGAAGAAGGGTCAATCTTCCCAAGGATCCTCCAAGAGACAACAGACTGTAGTAGTCCATGCTGCTACCACCCCCGTTGCTGCTGCTTCTGTTGTGGGATCCACAACTCCAACTCCTACTAGCAGGTATGCTGGTAATCTCCCTCTGTGTGACAAGTGCAAATACCACCACAACCCCGGCCCCTGCCGAGAACTATCTTGTACCAATTGTAATAAGAAGGGGCACACGGTCCGATTCAGTAAAGCTCCAGCCCAATCGGCCAATCAATCATCTGAATCAAGCGTTGGTCAAGCCTGCTATAACTATGGAGAGGTTGGGCACTTTAAAAGGAACTGCCCCTAGAAGTCAACAGCTGATAATACCGGGAGAGTCCTAGCCATAGGACGGGAGGAAGCAGTCGCCGATCCCACTGTAGTCTCGGGTACGTTTCTTCTCGACAACTCATATGCTAGTATTCTTTTTGATTCTGGTGCTGAAAGAGGCTTTGTTAGTCATTCGTTCAAACATAACCTAAAACGTAATCCCCAACCTTTAACTGAAACTTTTACCATCGAGATGGCTAACGGTGAGAAAGAAAGCACTAACGAGATATTCGTAAGTTGTACCCTTACCCTGAATGACCATTAATTTCCTATCGATCTCATGCCGGTTTCCATAAAGAGCTTTGATGTCATCATTGGCATTGATTGGTTGAGTCCCAATCATACAGATATCCTTTGTTTTGAAAAAGCCATCCGTCTCAACCTTCCTTCGGATCAAACTCTCGTAATCTATGGCGATAAACTCAGTTCCAATCTTCGTATCATTTCCTGCATCAAAGCTTAAAAGCTCCTGCCAAAGGAGTGCATTGCATTCTTAGCCCATGTAATCAACGAGAAACAGGAAGTTAAAGACCTCGCGAGCATCCCCGAAGTCTGTAACTTTCCTGATGTATTTCCCGAAGAACTTCCAGGAATTCCTCCCGAGGGTCAGGTCGAGTTCCGTATTGACCTAATTCCTGGAGCTACTCCCATAGAGAAATCTCCGTATCGTTTAGCTCCAGTAGAAATGCAGGAGTTATCCAGTCAAATCAATGAGTTGCTCAGTAAGGGATTCATTAGACCGAGTTCCTCACCCTGGGGAGCTCCGGTATTGTTTGTCAAGAAGAAAGATGGATCCTTTCCGATGTGTATCGATTATCGCGAGCTGAACAAGTTAACCGTCAAAAACCGATATCCTCTTTCGCGAACAGATGACCTCTTCGATCAACTCCAGGGAGCCAGTTACTTCTCCAAGATAGACCTTCGGTCAGGGTACCATCAGCTATGAGTTCATGAGAGTGATGTGTCCAAAACTGCTTTCAGGACTCGGTATGGACACTACGAATTCGTAGTGATGCCCTTCGATCTAACCAACGCACCGGTAGTGTTCATGGACTTGATGAATCGGGTGTGTCGTCCTTATCTGGACAAGTTTGTCATTGTGTTCATTGATGACATACTTGTCTACTCCAGAAACGAAGAAGACCACAAACAGCACTTGAGGGTAGTGTTGGAAACCCTTAGATCTGAGAAGTTGTACGCGAAATTTTCCAAGTGTGAGTTCTGGATTCGGAAGGTAACTTTCCTCGGTCACGTTGTAAACGAGGAGAGTATTCATGTAGATCCTTCCAAGATAAAAGCGATAGAGAATTGGTCGACACCGAAGACACCCACAGAAATCCGGCAATTCTTGGGTCTCGCCAGCTATTATCGTAGATTTATCCAGAACTTTTACAGAATTGCCAAACCCTTAACCACTCTAACCCAGAAAGGTGTACCCTTTTGTTGGAGTGATAAGCAAGAAACCGCATTCCAGAAGTTGAAGAAAGCCTTGTGCATCGCGCCTATTCTGTCCCTACCCGAAGAGACAGAGGACTTCGTTGTCTACTGCGATGCGTCTAATCAAGGCTTAGGCTGTGTGCTTATGCAAAGAGGAAAGGTAATTGCTTGTGCCTCTAGACAGTTGAAAGCACACGAGGTCAACTATACCACGCATGACTTGGAGTTAGGAGCCGTAGTCTTTGCATTGAAGATTTGGAGACATTACCTTTATGGAACCAAGTGTACGATCTTCACTGACCACAAGAGCCTACAACACATCTTTGATCAGAAGGACTTGAACATGAGGCAACGACGATGGGTAGAACTACTCAGCGACTATGAGTGTGAAATTCGTTACCATCTCGGCAAGGCCGATGTGGTAGCAGATGCCCTTAGCCGAAAGGAGAGTACAAGTCGAAAAGTGTAGAACCAGACAATGACCATCCATTCCAACTTACCCATGCAAATCCGAGAAGCCCAGTCAAAAGCCCTCAAACCCGAGAATCTGTCGACTGAAGCCTTGAGAGGAATGGAAAAGAAACTTGAGATCAGAGGTGATGGAGTCTACTGTTTCATGGATCGGATCTGGATTCCAAAGTCCGGAGGATTCAGAGATATTGTCATGGAGGAAACACACAAAACCAAATACTCTGTTCACCTGGGTTCAAACAAAATGTACTTGGATCTCAAGAAACAATACTGGTGGCCAAACATGAAAGCCGAGATAGCTACGTTCGTGGGCAAGTGTCTGACTTGCGCCAAGGTCAAAGTTGAGCACCAGAAACCCTCGAGTCTGCTCCAGCAGCCCGAGATACCCGAATGGAAATGGGAGATGATTACCATGGACTTCATCACCAAATTACCCAAGTGTCCGAGTGGGTATGATACCATTTGGGTGATTGTCGATCGTCTGAAAAAGTCCGCCCACTTCATTCCGATCAAAGAATCATTTAAGATGGAAAGACCCGCGCGAATTTACATCCAAGAGGTAGTTCGACTGCACAGTGTACCTGCGTCCATTATCTCCGATCGAGATAGCAGGTTTACCTCCAGATTCTGGCACTCTCTCCAGAAGGCTCTTGGAACCAAACTAGAGATGAGCACGGCGTATCATCCTCAGACCAATGGAAAAAGTGAGAGAACAATCCAAACCCTGGAGGACATGCTTAGAGCATGTGTCATTGATTTTGGAAAGTCGTGGGACACACATCTACCTTTGATCGAGTTCTTGTACAACAATAGTTACCACACCAGCATCAGGGTTGCCCCGTTTGAAGCCCTATACGGCCGTAAGTGCAGATCCCCTCTGTGCTGGGCCGAGTTGGGGGACACACAGTTAGCCAAGAGTCGAGTCCCCGTCAGTGCTCTCACTGGTCCTGAAATCATCCATGAAACCATCGAAAAGATCATCCAAATCCAGGAACGATTGAAAGCTTCACGAGATCGCCAAAAGAGTTACGCTGAAGTGCCTATCCGATGAAACCCTAGTGATTCCTTTAGACGGGATCGAGATCAATGAAAACCTCAACTTCATGGAGGAACCGATCGAAATCATGGATCGAGAAGTCAAACGTACAAAGCAAAGCCGCATCCTGTTAGTGAAGGTCCGTTGGAATGCCAAGCTAGGACCGGAGTTCACTTGGGAGCGTGAAGACTCGATAAAACAGAAGTATCTGCATCTCTTTCCAAATACATGATTCGTATCTTGTATTGTATCTTAATTTTGAATTTCGGGATGGAATTCCCTCTAACGGGGGGATAATGTAACAACCCAAAATTTCGTATCAATACTTGTAACCCTTTTCGTAATCCATTTCGATCAACCAATCGTCATTTCCAAATTTGTTTCCGATTTAGTTATTTAATTAAGTCATTAAATTGTAATTATCTAAAATGACTTAATGGGTGTCCTAATGCATTTAGAAATCATTCTAACACCCCAATCTAGTGATCGGAACATTTCTAGAATCAACCATATCGGGTTACGGCAACTTGGCCGGGTGCGACCAAAAGCCCCGTCTAAAGCCGGTATCAGGTAAAATTTCATCGTGTCCAAATCCCAAACACTATTTAAAGTGTTCTAAGCCTTCATTTGAAGCTTTTGCTTCATCTCACTACTCTCTCTCTCTAACCTCTCTCCTCATCAAAGATTCAAGGTCCAAAACATTGAATTAAGGCTCCAAATCTTTGAGGTAACATCCCCAACTTGTTGTTTAACCTCTTAGGCCTTCAAATTCTTGTTTAATTTATCATTTTGGACCTGGAACATGTGTTTACGGCCAAGGATCATGCTTGGGCCGTAAACACATAAAAACATGGGTTTTTGAGCAATTTAACCCTTCCAAACCATCATTGGGACTTAGATATGACCTTAAGGCTTGCAAACCCGGACATAGAACACCCTAAACATGGATTTTGAGGGACAAATAAGAGTTTACGGCCAAGGAATATGCTTGGTCCGTAAACTCCTCATTCATGGGGAGTAAACTCATTTAATCATGTTAGAAAGCCATCCAACACCACCAATAGCCTTGGAATAAATCCTAGAACCAACCAAAAATAGTTTGGGGACCTTAAACATAACAAAACCCTTCATTTGAGAGTTTACGGCCATAGCACATGCTCCAGGGCCGTAAACTCCTAATTATATGTCATTTCATGCCCTAAATTCATACCAATGCTTGGAAAATTAGTTAGAATCACATGTGATTGTCCTAAGCATCACAAAATAAATACGGTTTGATCTTGGGGAAGTTTATGGCTGTAAACTCCAAGTTTATAGCTGTGAACTTCCATAAGTGATGTATATGTTGATTCAATTCAATCCAAGGCATTAGAAAAATCCATTCTAGCATTCCCCATGTCCATTCAAGCCATTTAACACTCAAAATCACCCAAACATGAGTTCACGGCCGTGAACTCATGTATGTAGGGGATATATGGCCGCAAACTCCATTAAGAGTTTACTCTTGAAGAGTAAACTCAATTCCCAAGTCCCTCGTATGATTACACGTCCGTAGATGTCACCGGGTCACTCCAAACACTTGTTTTGAAGTGTTTTCGCTCATTGGAGTGTAGTATCTCATCTAATTAGTATTTTTAAATATAATTAGATATATTTGGATATTATTTCATAATACATAGGAACCTCGTGAGTAATCAAGCCCCGAACCAACGTTTAGCATCCGAAATCGTCACATTTCCTCGTCTGGTGAGTTCATACCCCTACACTTTTTCACTGTTTTTCACTGTTTTCAGGGGGGAACACAAGCAAAGTACAAGTGATTACTTGTACTCAAAACCTGTTTTCATGTGTGTGTTTCACATTTTATATGCTTTTAACACTGATTGTTACAATTGATAACCGTTTGAACATGCAGATCACGTAAACATATATTTGTGAAATGGATTTTTAAACTGTTATGTTCTATAGATATTTCACAAATGGTTTTCCACATTTTATCAGTTAAAAGCATGACATTAGAATCATTGAACATAAAACCTGTACACTGTTTTTTGGTCCTCGGTAACACTCCACAGAGATACGCAAGTGGAGGACTATCGTATTATTACTAGTAAATTTGTTAGTCCTGTATGATTGGAGACACGTCCTCGGCGAACACTCCACAGAGATACGCGAGTGGAGGACTGCACCCGTAACCAGAATCTCTTGGATAGGGAGCGTGAATTGAGTGTATAGATCTATACGGGGCTGACTACCCCACACCTGGATGCTAGCTACAGCCGAACCAAAATGGTTCAAGGGTGACGAAAGTCATAAGGTGATGTGGACTACTTATTGCCATATCTAGTTTATCGTATGGTTATGTAACTCGCAATTAGGATAACAGATATTTACTTAATAGTAATAATGAATAACATAATACACTTCACAAGATAACCAGGTTTATAGAATACATCTTTCACATTGGTAACCAACATTCAGGAAAGCATGGGGCTTTCCTGGGGAACATTATACATAACCATGTTATACATAATACATCTTTTACATTAATAACCAACATTCAGGAAAGTATGGGACTTTCCTGGGGAAACATTGAACATAACTAGAAAAGTATAACAAAACGGATAACTTCACATCTTTTACATTTGGTAACCCACATTCAGGAAAGTATGGGACTTTCCTGGGAACGCAGTTGTACATAACCAGAATAGTAAAACAAACCAGATAACCTAACTGTACATTTTCACAAGGGTAAACGTGTTTCAGTGTATAGCTTTACTTACATCTTGACAACAAATAACCAACACTTTTAAGAAAATATGTGATTTTCTTGGTGTGTGTAACATTTTCAGAAACGAAAAGGAAACCATACGTTTTCACAAAACAAAACCGCTTATGAACTCACCGGCGTTATGCTGATTTTCAAAACCGCTTGTGTTCTCAGGTCAGCATTAGAACAGGTACCCGAAGATCCTTTTGTCCAAAGATGGAGTGCGCAGAAGACCAGTTTCCTTTTGCTTTATAAATATACTATGTATCACATGTACACTTTACTTTTCAAAACAAATGTAAAACTTCTCAATATGTAATGTAATGGTTGCTTTACTTTACTTACTATGTGCATTGGATTTGATACTCAACGTGGAGTCAACCCCGGAAATGTTTCCGCCTTCGGTTTTCGGGGTGTGACAATAGATCCTACAATTAGGGTTGCATGGACACATAGGGATTGTTTTTTACGCTCAAAACCCATCAACTATTTTGAAGTAGGTTTGAGGATTCTTCCATCACTTTCTTTGGTCAAGTTGTTAAGGCTTATAGAATTCATATGTGTTAACTCAAACCTGACTCCATTTCAAAGTTAATTTATTTTGAATTGTTGTGCCATGCTTGTCTTATGGTGCCTAAGGTCAATTTGTTCTAGTATTTCTTTCTTATTTGTAGTAGTGGTGCTTGGGTTTACTATCATTTTCATGGAAGGAGTTTTATAAAGGGTCTCCCCAAATAGTTCAATTTCGCGTATCCCAACATTTTTTTCATCGTCCTTGTACTATTGATGATCAGAAGCATGCCTGAATCCACGAGCCTGGTCAATATATTTCAAAAATATCTAGGTTGGGTGACTATGAAGAAGGTTCTTAAGGTGGTTTTGGGCAAGTTAGCATGAGTCCTCATTCGATTTGTGTGGGTGTTGTTCTTGCTTGTATGTTTGTGGACCAAGCATCCTATTTTGTTCTTATATTCTTATTACGTATTTTATGCTTTTCAATTGATTGTTTCGATGTTTGTATGCATGTTTTCCTTTAGGTGATACTCAAATTCCCTTTTCGTTACATGATTTTGTTAATGGAAAGATTTCTGCTCGAGATATCACGTCTGAAGA
Organism: Lactuca serriola; assembly: GCF_051521515.1. NCBI lineage: Eukaryota > Viridiplantae > Streptophyta > Magnoliopsida > Asterales > Asteraceae > Lactuca > Lactuca serriola. Next base: position 70,364,261 of record NC_136410.1, read on the forward strand.
TTTTAAATTGATCTTGATGGGTGATATCATAAGTGATAGAAATGGATGATGTACTGACGATGATCATGATGATGAGCATGACGAGGAATCATCGTCTACTCTTAATGCTCACGATTCATGTGAGTCGAACGTGGTTGGTGGTAATTGGACCCATGTAGGTGTTGCTATGATAGTTGGTGATGTTCAAAATTTGGTTCAAATCGAATTTTCCAATCAGAATATTTGGATTGGACTATTTGGTTTGGATATTCGGATTTTTAGATTGATTTGAAGCTAAACCAAATTATTATTTTGGATTTCGGATTGAATTTTTTTATAAAATAAGAACCGGATAATCCAAAAAACCGAATAAGAACTTATCATTTATTTTTAATATATATCTAAAATCAATTATAAATTTACAATTTTTTTATTGTAAGACCTTTCATCCAATATCATACATGAGTATTTACTTCTTCAATAGTTTTTTTCAATGAATTATTTAACTATAATTATCTTTTCTTAATAGTTGTTTATAAATTAATATTCATAACTAAAATGTTTTTTTAGTTACTTTTACAAAGTTGGATAATATTTAAGTTATATATTTTTAACATGCTTTTCCTCTTTAAAACAATACTATAAAAAACCGATCCAACCAAATTGTAATTTGGTTGGATCGGATCCGATCGGATTTGAATTTAGTTTGGACTATTCGGATACATGTTAAGAAAACTGAAATCTATTTGGATTTACTTGATCGGATCCGATCAAACATATACATTCAAATGAACCCTCGTAAGGAGAGTTGTTGATGATGATGAAACTGAAGATGAAGCCATTGATATGTGCTTAATTGTTAGGAATAGGGGTAGAGGAATAGCGACCTCTACTGCTTTTATTGTGACACTGTATGTCATGGAGAGTAGAGGGTGATAAAACGATATTTTTCCTTAGATCCAACCACCTTTCAATCATTTACAAGCAGTCTTGGTGTAAATATGCCCACCGCGTATGTCGAGCAACTGAATGTCATGAGTCCTCTCCGGGATGCAGGTGTTCCTCAGTTTGTCGGGCATATATATATGCTCCTGATTAGGAATTCTGATGAGATCATACCTTTTTAAATCTAAAGGTGCCTTGTCTTTCTTTAAGAACTATTCCTCTCCTGGGACCAGGCTTAGTCTATACAGGAAGCAATGAGAACTTGTTCAAGAGATATTCAAGGTGAAACTTGTGAAAAACTTGGCTTTCGGTAATAAGATAATGGTGTGGTGTGATAAGAACGTTGAACTTCATAAGGAGAATCATGATTTGCACGATGAGTTTAAAAAGGTCTCTGGGATTGAGAATCATTTCTATTAAGTATAAAACTTGAATGATCGAATAGATTTAAATAGGTAAAGAATCAAAAACATAGAAAGAAGATCAACATGTGTCGAATGATTAATATGCATAGTCTTAGAACAGCTTGATTAAGAATGATACTATAAAGGTTGTGTAGGGTTTACAAGATGGACAATTAGACGATCACAAGATACGGTGCATGCATGCACTTTAAAAAGAAAAACCCTAATAATAAATGACGGGTGGACAAACCCAACCCGTAATACAAAAATTGACTAAACAATAAATCCACAATGATGCAACATAAATGACCCAACAATCTCCCCCTTTGTGTCAATTGAGGCAAGAGACCTTCACTGTGGAGTACACCTCTAAACTTCAAAAAGTTTCGGAATGATATTCAACAAGCCCTTGCGAACCTATATATACCAAAGTATCATATCGGAGAAACACTTCTTATACCCTTTACTATTCGCTTTGCATTTAGCCATAAGCTCCAAGATGTATTGCAAGAAAGTAGTGGAGTAAAGATGCTTATCAGCAAGATAGAAACAAACTTTGTGGAAATCATCATCTGTTCGCTCTTTGGGTTGAAAAGCCATGCACCAGCCTTCCTTTCGTATTTTCCCCAGCTTAATTTTGTCAAAATCTTTTGGAACTTCCTGGGGGAAAACAGTCGGCCTCTTTCCTAGAATAGTTGCAATCTCAACATCCATCTTGCCAATCTCCTGGATGTACAAAACTAACATTTGTTTCAGATTAGCAACAACGGGTTCATACTTTTGTTTATCCTTGAGAAACATGTTGAGCAGCAAAATCCAATCATACGGGTGCAGGCAAGGTAGATTGGCAAGTATGAATTCACATACCTGAGTCGTAGAACCTCTAACAACTTTAAAATGAGCATTTGGGAAGCTATCGGTTTTAATTGGACATGAAACCTTGATAACTGCTATCTTTTTCACACTCCAGGTTTAATAATGAGGCTTCATGTGCTTTAAGTAGAAGGAGAAGAGCATATGATCAACACCGTTGTCAGTTAGAGGAACGTTCACAAATTTGATGAAGCTACGAAATTCGAAGGCTTTCGGTGTGATTGGAAGATCAAGTTGCGAATCTTGTGTGTTCTGCAAGTCGAAAGATGCAACAGGCTCTAACCAATACTGGTTTGGATTATCGATAGCCTCATTCATAATTCGCTGCAAAGTCCACAATGGAAATAAAAGCTTCCTACTTTCCAAAGTGACCTGATCTTCTCGTTTAGCTTTCTCTTTCTCTTCTGCTTCTCTCACAATTCGATTACGTTCATCGATCTGAGCTTCATGAGTCTTCCTTCATTACAAATCATGCTCATCAGGTTCTTCTTCTTCACTGTCATCAATGATCCTTCCATTAGTGAGCTTTTCTTTACCTTTCGAACCCGAAGCTACGTTATCCATCAGTTCGTTTTCTGAATTTGGCTTAACAGTTGGCTTCACAGTTGTATTGGCTGGTTTTGGGGTTTCTTTCTTAGATTGCTTAACAATTTCTCCCCTTGTTTTGGAAGTGTGCTAGACTCCAAAACACCCTCAGGCCTGTTTAGCATTGCAAGCACATGCCTAAGTTTTTCAGCCAGATGCTTCTTAACCATGATCGTGATTAGAGAATCACAAGTCTCAATAATATCTGAGAGTAAGGCGTTCACATCTGCAATACAACTCTTCATCACCGCCTTTTCGGATAAGAGTGTAGTAATCTGTTGTTCAGCATGTGCGAGCTTGACAGACAGAACCTTCACTTTTTCTATTTTGACGGCAAGCTTATCCTCGATTGAGTTTTCAATGGAAAAGTCTTCATGAAGCTTGTCTATCTTGGATGTTATGGAGGTTTTGAGCTCTAGATTGTCAGATTGGATGTCACTGCAAACCTTTCCTAGTGCACCCTTCTCAGTACGAAGGGTTGATCTAAGACTGGAAATTACTTCATTCTCCTTCATAATATTTGATTCGAAAGATGTTTGGAACTTACTCATAAAAGATTGAGCATCAGTGAGTACTTTATCGACTTTTTCGGTCGTTTCCTTGCATATCAAAGTTGAAGCCTCAATAACTTGATTTGTCTTGTCAAGGTTCGCAGATTGTTCCTTCATCATCGTTTCAAATAAGGCCTTGACAGTTTCTTGAGAGTAGTCACCGTTAGAGGATGTTTTGGTGGACTCAATTAAGGAATATAACTTTTCAGTCAGTGCCTTTAACTATCCTCTGGTGACTGGAGCTTCATCATCAGTCTCTATTCTGATGTTGAATGGATTGCAACTAAATCCTCCAAAATCGTCTTCATCATCACCATAAATAGTATCCGGATTGTCTTGGCATAGAGGTGAGATGGGTGATGTAGAAGGACCAAAAGTGAAACCTGAAGCACCTGCCTCCGCATCAGACGTGTTGACAGAAACTGGAGGTTCACTAGTGGTAATGGTTATGGTTGCTATCGATTCGGTAAACAGTGGGGTGGATTAGGCAATAGTAACTTGGGGTTGCAAAACGCCCACAGGAGGACATGGTGCGATGGTGATGGGAGTGGTAGTGGAAATAGTAAATTCATCTCAAATAGGAACAGATGTTGCCATTTGAAAAGTTACCTTCGGGTTCCTTGTTGCAGGCTCCAAAACTTGGGGTGAGATGTTTCAATAGTATCAACATGTTCATGGTGAACATTGTCTTGAACCGGAATATCCGAAACTTTGTTAGACTGCGAATCTCCGTGGTCACTCGGTGTGGGAGTACAAGGCTTACGATCCACTCTCTTTACCTTTTTCTTGGGAGTTTGGGCTTGTTCAGATGGACAAGCTTTCTCAGCTCTCTTCTTTCTACCCTTCTTTGGTTTGTCAGCCTCTTCAAGTATCTTTTGAACTGCATCAGTCATTGGGCGAAGACCGGAGGCAGGAAGACTGCGATAGGTTCACATTAGTTCATTTGCTGCAGGAATGTTGCGAAGTATCGCCTCAGGGATGAAGCCGATGAATGAGAATCTTGAATTCTCAGCCAATATGATGGTGGTGTGGAAGATCTGAATAGCGGACATACTGCAACCCTCAATGACTGGGATCTTGAGCCGATCAATAGCCATTTGAACTACCAGAGTCCATAAATGAGCACACGAAATCTCGTTGTGTCGTGTAGTCGAAAGGGTACTATGGATAATTTGAGCCCAAAGCATAGTCCCATAGTCAAGTTTGATACCTGAAAAGATGTCGTACATTATCATCATGAAAAGCTTGCTTGCATAGTCGGAGCCGGTTAACCTCTCAGAAAAACTTTTGAAGATGAGGGTGAACAATCTATTCCATATCGGTGGTAGATTTGGGTTCTTGAACTTTGAAAAGACAATAAAAACTTCCTTGTATCTCATTTGGTAAAACATTGCTAAGATATCAGAGTTTGAGATGGATTATGGGTCTATTAAATAATGTCCTTGTGGAAGCCCTAGTAGGTGACAAAATCGCGATTTCGAGATGTGGGATTTCTTGTTAGAGATTTCAAACATAATCTATTCCTCCCCTTATTGGTAACTTGCGGTAGAATACGCCTTGTACAAAAGAACCAAGGGTACGATTTCCGATTTTTCCAGTGCGATGACCAGTGGGGAATAGCGGAGACACTCAACAAGAAGTTGAAGAAAACCATCATGCTTGACAGGATCAAGTTCCAAAATGAAATTCTGGTTTGCCTTGATTTTGAGAAGAGAATATTGTGTCATTTGTTCTGCGACGGAAGGGGTTTCTAATGAAGCTGCCATGGATGCTTGATGAAGGAGATGATGACCAGTAACGAGAATAGTCACTGGGATGATTTTAAATTCTTTTGAAAGTGGTAATGAATATTAAATCGTCAAAATCCTTTTATACCATATATTAAGATAGAGAAATTTGGCAGTTGGTTACATCGAATACTGAAAAGTCGCCTAGAAAGGCATGAGTGACAATAGTGACGTGTGTCAGGCGGCGTCACATCTGCGTCAGTTTCAAATTTTCACACACCCAAATCTTATCCTTTTAAAATGCCATTTCAGTTACGCCCTTTTGCAACTGATTTGGTTACACCCTTTCACAATTAATCGCCATCAATTGTTCTGGGAAACTGAAAGTAAGAATGAGTACCACAAACCAGACGTTGGAAAATCACAAAGATCTCCATGCGATAGTGTGCCAAAGATAAATAAATAAATCAACTTTATTCTACGGGATTCTAGTGATGTCTTTTAAGACATGAAGCAAATGGATCCTAGGCAATGATCGCGTCCTTCGGAGTCAAGAGAGACTCTAAAGTGTCTGTGTGGTGTCCCATTGAGTTACAATCATCTGTTTATTAAGAAATCATGAAAGGCTTCTTTTCATTAAGCAAAAAGGGTGGCTTCCTTTTCATCCAATCTATGAAACTTGACATAAGTCCAAATATTCGGATGAAGTACTTGTCTGACCAGTGTAGCCATATGAATAAGTATGCTTTGGAATTTGAGTAACCATAAACCTCAGTGGCAATATCTGAGAGTCTCAAGCATTACATTCATGAATACGAAAGTGATAGAGAAGTAGGAGGAGGTGGTTCCAAAGAAATAATGTACCTATGCTATGCGAAAGTAACCAAGCAGTCAACTCTTAACTCGATACGAGAAGATTAAGGGAGCTCATGACCTATGTGAATGAACAACCTAATTGGGAAGAAACGATTGGTGTTATCGATTCATTAAGGCTTCACATAGAGTCTTTGAGGCTTCAGACAACATGCAACAGCATGCTTCTAGGGACACTTAACTAGTGCATAAATTAGGAAATTTATACATGCCCCAACATTCATAATTGAGATCACCAAGATATGTGCCTTCAAACCTGCTCAATTATCTAATATTTTTGGTATTTTGAATATTTTATGAAAAGAAATAAGTAATGAAAATAAAGAAAATATTTTTTAATTTTTTTTTTCTGAAAAAAGAAATAAAAACATAAAGAAATAAAATATTTTTGAATTTTCGATTTTCAAAAAAATAAGAATAAAATAAATATTTTTGGATTTTCGATTTTCTGAAAAATAAATAAAAAGAGAAATAAACAAATAGCAATAAAAAAAATGTACAAAGGATGCATGAAGTTCCAAACCACGAATGAACAACAGACTACGAGTCACTACGAACATTCGCACAAGTTCGTAGTGAACAGTGGACCGCGAGTCACTGCGAGCGTTCGCACCAATTCACAGTGTGAACAGTGGACTGCGAGTCACTGCAAGTGTTCGCACCAATTCGCAGTGCAATCAAAACTTTATGAGTGCGAAGGTGGTTTCAGAACAGGTTCAACCTCTATCATTCCTAAGCCTTGAAGAACGTGATTGAAGATTTGTTCAGGTAAGGCTTTTGTGAAGATGTCGGCCAGCTGATCAGCAGATCTAACAAACTGTATCATGACATTTCCGTCTTCCACATGATCTTTGATGAAGTGATGCCTCAACGCGATGTGTTTGGCCTTTGAATGTTGCACTGGGTTGTGACAAATGCAAAAGGCGCTCTCAAAATTACAATGTAAGGAGATTCGCTTCATATTGATACCATAGTCACAAAGCTGACTTTGAATACAGATAACTTGTGAAGTACACGAGGAAGCGACAATATACTCTGCTTCAGCAATTGTTAGGGAGACACAAGTTTGCTTTTCAGATTGCCAACTTACGAGTTTGCCATCAAGGAATTGGCATCCTCCCATTGTACTCTTTTGATCCAAACCGCAACCTCCAAGATCATCATTCAAAAACGCTTGCACAAAGAAACTTGAACTTGAAGGGTACCATACTCCTAAAGATATTCTTAACAATAGTCATGTGGGGTTCACGAGGATTCGTTTAGCCAACAGAAAACATTATATCTGGACGACTAGCAGTCAGATACATTAATAAAACTATCATTTGACGATAGAGTGTCATAATAGCAACTGATTTGTCTAGAAGCGGTGTTAGTTTCATTCTGAATGCCATTGGAACCTTCACCTTCGAGTCTCTCACCATTCCAAACTTAGAAAGTAAGGTATTTGTATAATCCTCCTGATTGATAAAGATACCTTCCTGACTCTTTCTTATATTCAAACCAAGGAAAAGTTAATCGGATCCATGGAGCTCATCTCAAACTTAGTTTCCATCAGCTTTCAGAACTAAGCAGTTAAGTTGGGGTTATTTTATCCGAAAATAATGTCATCAACATAAATTTGGACGATCATCAAGTGGTCACCATCTTTCTTCAGAAAGAAGGTTGGGTCGATCGATCCTTGTTTAAATTTAGCTTGATTTAAAAAGCGTGTAAGAGTTTTGTACCAAGATCTTGGAGCTTGCTTTAGACCATAAACTACTTTGCCCATAATATAATGGTGGTCCATATATTTTTTGTTAATGAACCTTGGTGGTTGTTCCACATACACTATTTCTTTTAGTTCCTCTTTCAGAAAGGCACACTTGACATCCATATTATATACTTTAAAGTTCTTGTGTGGTGCATATGCCATAATGATGCGAACAGACTCCAACCTTGCAACTGGTGTGAAGGTTTCTTCGTAGTCAATTCCTTCATCTTGGCAATACCCCTTAACAACTAGTCGCACCTTGTTTCTTATCACATTTCTGTTGGATTAATGTCAAGCTACATCAAAATGTATGTCCTCTAACTAGTACTTTGTAGATTAAGAACATCATAATATGCTAGTTAGGATTAAAGCCTTGGAAAGTTCTTATTTGCATGTATAATAGAGAAAACATAGATCCAAGGTTTATAGGGTTGCATGTACACCATAGGAGTGTTAGAATGCTCAAAACCCAACAGTGGTATCAGAGCCACGAGTTGTTTTCTGTTATATTGATGCAAATATTTTATTTTCAAAGTTGAAAAAAAAAGGAAAAAAAACATGAAGTTCGTCAAATTTTAAGATAATTACTTGTTCTTGTGAAAAACTAATTATTTGTAAAATTTGAATAATTTGCTTTATGAGTTGAATTAGGTCAAATTTAATAAAAGATAAAATGATATGATTATTTTATTAGTTTTAAAAGTTTGATCTAAAGAGTTTTATTTTTTGAAACCTCCATAAGTTATGGATATGAAAAGGTTTTAAAAAAAAATTGATTCAAAGCTTTTATGGAGTTACAAAATTTGGTGTTAATGTTTTAAAGGATTCCATAACTTAAGAATAAGTTATGGATCACCAAAAGTTTTTTGTGTTACCTTGTTTTATGAGTGAATTTAGATTAATGAATAAAATTATGTGATAGTTGGTTTTAATCCAAATTAATCTAAGAATTGATTCTAAAATGTGTTTTTGTAACTTGTCCTCAAGTTATATGAAAAGTCACATTTAAGAATCATAAAACTCATAAAAATTGGCAAAGGTTACAAAAATGAAGAGTCTAGTTCTAATTAAATGGTTTTATGACTCCATAACTTGTCCTCAAGTTATGGAGGACCAAGAGTCTCTTCATTTAATAAAATAAAATAAAATAAAAAAAGGTTTAACCTTAATTAATTCCATAAGTTATAAAATAAAGAAAAGTTAATTCTTTTATTAGTTTAAAGTCTTCCATAACTTGTCCTCAAGTTATGGAACTTGAAGAGTTTTTGGATTAAAACTACTTTAAACACATAAGTTATGGAATTAATTAGTTTTGAATAGTTTCAAAACTTGCCCTCAAGTTTTGGAATTTGTAAAGTTTTCTCTTATGAATACTTTAATTCCAAGTTAGCCCTTAGAATTTTAAGAGTTAAAATTCAACCCTTATACTTTATAATATTATAAGTTAATAATATATATATATATATATATATATATATATATATATATATATATATATATATATAAGAGTAAAGTCAGTCTTACCGCTAGTACGCCTCATTCACGAAGCCGGTCTATAAGGTGGGTATAAGGTTGTTGCCTATAAAATGGCAACTTAATGGGTGTCCACTCTCACCCACCGCTTGCTTGACTGGTGGAGGGTCGTTAGCCGAACGGGTTTGACAGGACTATAATTCTCCCTTCATTAAAAGTATTAATGATAAATACTAAGTAACTAAACACTTATAAATACCCAATCTTAGTTACTTAGGAAAATGTGAATAAGGTGCTAATCCATGAAATTACACTTTGCACTTTGTTTAAGTCGGTTAGTGGAGCGTGTGTGGTTAACCGGCACACTAACTCGTATTTAACAAGGTAGGTAAAGGGTAACTTAATGTTTATCATAGTATCGATGGAGCGTGTGTGGTTGACCGGCACATCGATTGAGGGGTAAACACTTAAGGGTACCAAGTAATTTGCATGGTTACTTCACACCTTGTTTTGTGATCCTCGGCATCCCAGTCACAAAACCTGAAGGGCACACTCGAGATTGAAACATGCCTTTGAAAAGTTCAATGAATCTCAAAGATCTAGGAGTTTCAAAACCAATTAAAACCTAATAATACATTTCGTTTATCTTGGTGGAAATTGGTGAATCGTCATTCACCTACCTTCAAATATTTTATAGCTTGGATTACGGCATCCCTCTTCTGAGTTATAAAATAGTTTGTTGGGTCCTAGCCTTAATATTTCATATTGGGTGTCATATTAAGGACTTTAAAATCAACTATCTTGAATATCTCCCAAAAGATGTCTGGTTTAGACATATATGATCTTTCCAAATCTCTTGAAACAAGCTTTCCTAAATGAAGATGATGTCCCATGGAAATCATACTTCTTTCGCCTCCTCCAATTATTCTCCCCAACCTACAAGTTCTTGAAAAATTTAAGGTTACTCAAGCCCTATTGGCAAGTCAAGGTCTAGGTGTGATCACATCTTGGAGATGTAGTCACATATTGACAAGCCGGGAGAGTTGGGTGTCAAAGTCCTGAGAAAGTTGGTGGTTCAATCACTTTCTAAGTCACATAGTGAGTTCCTTTGGGACACCTACGAAACAGACTATGACAAGACCCTTAATGATCTTATCTATTTGCTAAGATCAACTTCCTAAAACTTTATGGACATTGACAATGATGACACAGGAAATCCAGGAAAGCATTCTCTTCCCAATGGAAAGGGATTGGCCATAGTCAACTTAGTTGACCGAATGGTAAAGAGAAAAGCTAAGTCTATGATAGTCCCGTGTACCATTATCAAAGGCTCCATATGTTTATATTGCCAAAGGAAGGGGCATTGGTTGCGAAGCTGCCAAATTTACCTAAGGATGTTAAAGTCAATAAGTTTGACTCTACTTTAGGTAAATTCCACTATCTAACTCTGCTAGGTTTCTATTCTGAGATTCCTGATACATGATGTGACTGGGTCACATGGTGATGTTTTAAGAATCAAAGAAAAGTGAAGAAACTTAAAGAAAGAATATGTTGAATCTGATGGCGTAGATGGATTTCTATCGCATAGTTTGAAGATCGGATTCTTGAGCTACTTCTTAGGAGTTATGAGATATTGCTTAGGAATAGATAACAACAAGTTTTCATATGGATTGTAAGGACAAGTTCTTCCGCAAAGTTTTTAAAATAAAAGGAAAATTTTTGATTTTATTTATTTTAAATATCCTTACAATGGCATCTGTGGAAATTTTTGTTGCTTATAAGATTCCATTAATAGCAAGAGTGGAAGTATGAAATTGATTCTTTCATTTGTGTTAATGTCTAAATTTACCAAATAAGGAAAGATTCTCATCACCCAAGTTTCAATTGGACCGGAACTTGGAATCATGCAAGTTGTATAGCATGATGGATGAGAACTTTCAAGTATTAGAAAATGAAGACTAACTACTTGTTCACATGGATGTGTGAGTCAAGTAACAGACTAAGGGATCGAGTACACATTCTTGTGCACTGATTAAGTCCACCACAAAAGATCGATAAGATTATTCGTCATAATTTACTAAAGCTTAGTAAATATGGTTATACTTACAGGCTAAAGTGTAATTCTGAGACATTGGAAAAGTTTCAATGTATGGCAGAGCGAATAAGAAGATTCAAATAAGGCAGAAGGATAAAAGTTTCTCAAATCTGAAAAGATGGGAGAGTACTTTAGTATCAGTTTTGTGATCATCTTAATGATTAAGAAACCATAGCACAATTAGTTCTCTAAGGAAGTCTTAGTGCATTCTTATGACTAAGAAGAGGGATCTTGAATTGTTGAAGTGGTTAAATCAAGAAGATGAGTCATACTTCGTTCCAATACAAGTCTTAGAGTCATACTCCAAGATTGTAACTTGAGTGACATGTCTTAAAGAAGGTTTAAAACACTTGTCAAATGTAAGAGTAAAAGTTTTCTACTCTTGTACATTTGAAATTGGTAAGTTGTGATGTTTTGGATAAAACAAAGATCAACTTAGGCCAATTGTGTGAAGTGTTTGTCTTGATTAGAATCCACACTATCTCTTGGATATTTGACAAGGGAGTCTTATAGGTCAAGAGGACAGTGGGAGTCTTAAAGGTCTTGAAAGTCTCAAGAACTAATCAAGAACAAAACCTGAAGGTCTTCCCTAGCACACGACTTGAGGTTCATAACCTATCGTGTTTACATATTCTGTGCCCATTCCAGTTAAAGTTGGCTTTGCATATGAGTTCTTAGAGTTCTCAATTGGTTGCACAACAACTTGGAAGCAATGGCAGGCCCTTGAGCTGCCAGGTGGCAAGAAATTAAGATTGAGTTCAGTCCATATGAGTTTGGGTTTGTCATTATCCTTGTCTTGTGACTATGATTTTGACCATTCACATGGATAAGAACACATACACCATTAAATCTAAGTGTCATAAGGTTTCTCTCCGATTCATGAAAATGATGGTGAGGAAACACTTTCACTAAGTAGACTTTAGCTAGATAGCAATTGTGATATTTGCATTCTCAAAGTCGTTAGTGGAGCGTGTGTGGTTTACCGGCACACTAACCTGGACTTGTGAGAAGTGGCAAAAGGTCTAACCATTATGATTACGGCATCCCTCTTCATAATTGTTTAGACACACAAGTGTGTTATCTAAGGGAAGGTGTATGATTTTGATAAAGTTTTATCAAAACAATCTAGTGTCAGAAATCTGAACTTTGGTAAGAATGTCAGCTGATTTCTGAGTACATGTCAAAGCTAGTGGGAGCATAAGTGTTATGCTAATAATCATCATGTTAGTGGGAGCATGATAATTATGATAAGTATTGCAAGTTAGCAATGTTAATTATAGAAAACAAAAGTTTCAATTGGGAAAAAGTTGTTTTGCTATCATTAAGGGAGAGGAAATTATACTTCATCTCAAATCTATAAGCTTAGATCATGAGGTTTTAATCATTTAGTCAAGGATATATATATGAATTTCATGTTGGAATGGCTCAACATAAGGAAATTCTGTATATGGGTCCATTATTTGCGTTCTAAAATTCGATTATGATTACGGCATCCCTTTTCATAATCTGAATTATGAGAACTTGGCAAATAGAAATGGAAATGTTATAGCAAAAGACTGGTTTAGTCTTTATGTGAGACATCATGAATCGTGTCCCATATGCTTCGGATATAGGATCGATTACATGTGCTATATTCATCCATTCTAAAATTTTCCAGATGCCTGGGGCATTAAGAAGGGAAAAGGTTTAGAACTGGATATGACTAAAAGGATTAAACAATTGTCGAGGACAATCTAAGGTTTACCAAAGATTGGTTGCTCAAGGACAGTTGGAAGTATAGTGATAATTAACTCTTGTTCAGAAGTGATAGTCAAAATGGAATCTGGAAATGTTTCAAAGTTAGAATTTTCAATCTGTTTAAGATTAGGAAACTTAATGCAAGAAGGATGTTTCCAAGGAGCTGATCTCCTTTGGAATACTCTGTAATGGTTGTTGTCAAGTCTTTATGACTTTGTACATAATTATTACAAGAGGATCAATGCATATAAGTTGAGAATCTAACAGATTTCAGTAAATGGCATGAATTTGGAATTCTTGCATTTGCAGTAAGGATTTGGGAGTGTGAAAAGAGAATCATTGAAGTTATGTTCAATTGATCTAGTTCACAAAGTAAAGATCATACACAAACATAGTATGCATACTTGGTGTGTGGCATGACTAGTGTTTAAGAAAACATAGTGTACATGCTTGGAGCATGGGACAACTATTGTTTTAAATTCAAGAATAAAGTTGATAGCTGAAACAGTATACAATGAATAATGTGTAATCATATGGTGATAAATAAAAGGTGTTTTATTTATGTTCAAAGGGTTGATACCATATTGGATTCAATTATTATTGTGTTTCATTTTGCATGTTTTGACTTCCCGAATAAACTAGGTTATTCTTCCGGAATGACTAAGTTATTCAAACCATCCACAGTCGGTCATATGTTGGAAGTAGATATGAATTAAGACTGTCATGGGTTGGCTTGTAGAGGTCTAAGGTGTTGGACAAAGGGCTACAACACTCATGAGTGCTCATAAGTTCTGAGTATTGGATTCAACCAGCGCTCATTGGAATCACTTCATGGATTTTATCACGAGTGATCATGAGATGATAATATCTTATATTCTTCAAACCTAGAGATATGAGTTGTTACTATGAGTTGATAGTACATTGATTGCACGAAAACGCATTTGGTAACTCGGTGCTATAAAACGTGCCTTTGTGTATGATTCAACAAGTAGTAGAACAAGCCATATGAGTCGAAGTTTATCCATTCCTTTTACCTTCGGGATAAAAGCGATATATGTGGGCCCCTCGATGTTTCGATGATGACAAATGGAAGTGCTCGGCCGGGCCATGACTGATTTGATTTGTTCAATTAGTCAGTCGTCATAAATCGGAAATCGAGAAACAACAAATGGACAGAGAGAATGATTATAATCCATGTCTCAGTCCATATGATATCTAGAATGGAGGAATATATGATCCCTTATCTAATGGACAAGTTCGTTGACAAGATCAGAGTTCGACAGCAGCTTTAAGAGCTACGATTGCCAGTTAGGTTTGAAGTCATACGCAATAATAGTTTTAGACTTATCCAAGTGGGAGACTTTTGGATTAATGTCTAAGTCCATAACTATATTTGGTATGTACTTGACCCGACCCGGCATGGTCCATTTGGGTTGCACTTCACCGACACAATTTATATGGATAATCTTTTGAGAATAGTATGTTTATGATTAATATTAATATATTATAAGTTCTAATATATTAATATGGAATCATATTATTTAATTAGTATTGATCAAGAATTAATTTATAATTAATTAAGTGATCAAAAGGAACTAATTAAATATGGACTCTTATATATATGGAATGGGCCAAGTTCATTTAGGTTGGGCTAAGCTTTCATGGATAGTCCATGGAGTGTTTAACCCATGGATCCTAGGAAATGAAAGGTCATGGGTATTAGGGTTTAACCCTAATCCTCCATACTATATAAAGATGTCTTTGGTTGGTGAAATTGGCACTAGTGTGGATACACTAAGAGGGCTAGCCGATTTTACTAAGAGAGAACCAAGTATTCATATTCTCTAAAGTCTTCCAAGGTGTCTTGGTGATTTGTGATTCCACTTGAGGCTTCCACACTATTGGGGCTAAGCTCTTAAAGCTTGAAGACATCAAGCTACATCAAAAGGTATGTCCTCTAACTAGTACTTTGTAGATTAAGAACATCATAATATGCTAGTTAGGATTAAAGCCTTGGAAAGTTCTTATTTGCATGTATAATAGAGAAAACATAGATCCAAGGTTTATAGGGTTGCATGTACACCATAGGAGTGTTAGAATGCTCAAAACCCAACAATTTCCGTCTTTGTCTAGCTTGTTACGAAATACCCATTTTAGACCAACAACAGATTCATTGAGCTCCTCATGCATTGCATGCACCCAATCAGAATGATCAAGAGCAATTTGAACATTTTTAGGTTCAATTTTGGAGATAAGCGAGTTGAACATGCAATATTCCACTTTAGAGAATAATGCAATCTGCTTCGATTTTGTTGTGCTCTCATAAGAACTCCTAAAGACGAATCTCCTATTACTTGAGTTTGTGGATGATCTCTGTTCCATTTGGTCAACGGAGGGTAATTAGGATAATAGGTTGGATCCAATTCAACATTTACATCTTTAATATCTGACTGCACATCCGAATCATCATTTACATTGTCATTCTCCCCTCAAATGATGTATGTTCTTCTTCATTCGGAGTTGAACCCTCCCCCTAGATTGGTGGTTCTTTGCTGATTTCAGGGGTTTTGTTCTTCCCCTGAACAGGTGTATGAGATGAAGATATTGAAGTAAAACCCTCCCCCCCTGCGGTGTAGCATTCTCACCTTTTGATTGAAATGAAATTTCAGAGTATTTCGGAGTGGAGTGCTCGTGTTCCATATATTTCGCAGCATCCTCAATGATTTTCTTCAGTTCATCTTCCTTGTTGTCTGCTGCTTTGGATTCTGAGGAAATCGCCTTTTGAGGTTCGTCAAAAAGGTTCATGAATTCCTCATAAAGGCTGGACATAGGAATTGTCATCGGATTTTTCACGGGAAAGATTTCCTCTGATCGGGAGTCGAACTTTTGATACTTCATAAGATAAGTGTCATCCAAGGTGACATAGTAGGTCTCTTTGATTCTATTTTATCGTTTGTTTAGAATCCGATATGCCTTCGACATTAAAGAATACCCCAAGAAAATTAGTTCGTCAGCTTTCGCATCAAATTTGTTCCTTTGTTCCTTAGAGTTAAAGGTGAAGCACCTAGAACCAAAGATATGGAAAAAACTTGACATTAGGTTTTTTATTATTCAATATCTAACAGAGAATTGCTTATTGAGGATTGATCGATTTTGAGTAAAACAAGTTGTTCCAATAGCATCCGCCCAGAAGTAAAGTGGCAGATTTGCGAATGATAGCATGGTTCTCGCAGCTTCACACAAATATCAGTTTCTTCTTTCAACGACACCGTTCTGTTGAGGAGTATAAGGAGCCAAAAAGTTGTGAGTTACACTTTTCACAGGCATAAATTCTTCAAACGCTTGGTTTTTTAATTCCAAACCATTGTCACTGCGAATGTCAAGAACCAAATTTGTCAGTTGTATCTCAATCTACTTTATGAAATCCTTGAGTGTGGGAGTGGCTCCTGATTTCGTCTTAAGAAAATGCACCCAGGTAAATCTAGAAAAATCATCAACACTTACAAGTATATATTTCTTACTACCAATGCTTTCAGTTGTGGAAGGACCACAAAGGTCTATATGCAAGAGTTCAAGTGGTTCTATAACTTTCGTATTCACAATTGTTGGATGACTTTTCCTACTCTGCTTCCCCATTTCATAGGCTACACAAAGATGTTCTTTATCAAACTTCAAGAGAGGAACCCCTCACATATGATCACCAAGAACCAGCTTATTGATGTCCTTAAAATTGAGGTGTGGAAGTCTCCGGTGCCACAACTAGCTATCATCTGTAGAAGCTTTCGTAAGTAGGCTGATAGCAAGCTTCCCTTTGATGGGGTTCAGATCGAGTGGATACATCTTGCCTTTGTGCTTTGACTTTAGGAGTATTGTTTTAGTCTCCTTTTGGATAGTTTTAGATCCCTCATCATCAAATGAAACTTTCAATCCGGTACCAACAACCAACTACGAAACACTTATGAGGTTGTGTTGTAAGCCTTCCACGTATGCAACTTTACAAATGGTAAATTCCCCATTTGTGATCATTCCATAAACATTTATTTCTCCAAGTGAATTATTTCCAAATTTCACTCTTCCACCATCTGTTAATGCCGTGAACTCTCGTAGTTCTTCCTTACTTCATCTCATGTGACGCGAGCAACCACTATCAATGTACCATTCAGAGTCAAACTGCTCGTTACGAATTACCTACAAAAATCAAATAGATTTGGGAACCCAAAGTTGTTTGTGTCCACATGAGGCTTTCACAAAAAAAAAAAGGAAAAGTAATAGCAACATCAACTAAATAAGATCTTTTAACCAAGGTGGTGTTATCTTTCCTTGTGATTTGAAAAACAGTAATCCTATTATCTTTTAAGTACTTATCCTATGTGGATATTTTCTTTTTCTTATTTTGGATTTGTTGCTTGACAACTTTCTTCACATCCTTCTTTTTGGACATCTTAAATGGAATTTTAGCCTCCAAAACTATCTTTCCTTTGCCCTTAACATCTTGTGATGTCATGGATGATTTGAAAAATTCGTATTAGGAGAGAAGCAAGACTTTGTCTTCTCCACAGGTTTGTAGGATTTGAAAAATAGGGTTTTTGAAAAACCTATTGTTTTGAAATTGTGGAGATTGAGACTGAGTTCGTGGAAAACTCCCAGGTTTTGCGTGTGAAGATACTTTCGCATTTGGATTGGATGATTTTTCTTGATAAACGAAGGTAAGATTTTTGGATCTCCATAATTGCTTTCTTTCCTTCAAATTTTTGTTATATCTCGCATTTTTTTTGATGTTTTTGAGCTGCGAACTGTTGGGTTTTGAGCATTCTAACACTTCCTAAGTGTACATGCAACCCTAATAACCTTGGATCTATGTTTTTCTAATTATCATGCAAAGTTGATTTCCAAGGTTATGATCCTATCTAGCATACATGGGGAACAATTCTAAATTGAATAATAGATAGAATTACATACCTTGTTGTTGTAAGTGTTCCTTGAAACCTTGTGAGCCTAGCACCTCAAGTGTGATGCCTCAAATGCTTCACACAACACCAAATGCAAAGTATAAACTTGAGAGAATACTCTAAGACTCTCAAAATCGGCCAAGCCCTCTTGTTTCTCTTGTGTATCACTAGTGTAGCCGATTTTGGGGAGAGAAATGGTCCTTATATAGTGTGTTGCATTAGGTAAAACCCTAATGTAACATGACTCTTCATTTCTTAATCCATGGGTTAACTCCATGGAGCATCCTATGGGTGGAACCCAACTTGATAATCCATGGAGCCTTTTAGCCCACTATATAAGATATGGAAGATTTACATAATCTACCCATATATTTAATTAGTTATTCTTTTGATCACTTAATTAATTCTAAATTAATTCTTGATCAAAACTAATTAAATAATATTATTAATATATTAGAACTTATAATATATTAATAAACCATATGTGTTATTTCTCTCATTTAGTTTATCCAATTGCATGGTGCCATGCAACCCAAATGGACCATGTCGGGTCGGGTCAAGTATTTACCAGAAATAGTTATGGACTTAGATACCTTATCCAACACGAACTGCTAAGAGAATTTATGAATATTTGCCCTAGATTTCGGCTTTATAATGGGAATTTCTGTCTTTACGGATGATTTTTACAATCTAATTTTTATTTAGTCCCTTGGTTGTAGAAACCTGATTAGGAACACTTTGAACCTTTGGGAAAACAGTTGCTTTTTTTTTTTAAAACATTTGATTTAACTTCAGAAAAACATGCAAACTCAACCGAATTTTCAGAAATTAAGACTTTTGCAGGTTCAGGCTCGCTTTTAACAAATTCTTAGCAATAAACCTCATCCTCCACAGAGATTTCACTTATATCACTATCATCATCGAATTCAGATGTATTTTCAACATCGAGTTTATTTTCTGAACTCAACTTAGGGTATAATGAGTCAAACCTCTGCATGGTATCAGATTTAATTTTCTCTTTGTCTTTTTCATTGAAAAGTTGTTTCAATATATTTTTATGATCTTTGGATTGTATGTAGGATTCATTTTTGTCCATTCCTATCCTCTAAGAATCTGAGACTTCGTCAGATGAGACGATGGATTCACACCTGTAACAATCCGCATCGATTTCGTCCTCTTATAATTCAAGAAAGGGAAAAATCATCGTATGGATTTTCTTTCCAATTTCACAATCAAGATGTAACTGGGTAATATTAAAATAAAGTCTTTTAGCAATTAAACAAAAAATGTTTCGTTGTTTTAAAAGTCCCAAATTATCTCTTTGCAAATAAATCAACTCATCCCTAGACCTAGACAATTCTGATTCCAACTTTTCAATCCACATGCGCCTCTCTTCACTTTTTTTCGAAACCCTGCCGAGTTGATCGGTTAAGTTAGAATTATTCAAACTGGTTCTTTTTAAACTTTCACTGAAACTAGATACTGTATATTTTAGATCATCTAATTCAATTTCATATTGAGACACAGGAACGTTTAGAGATTTAAGAATGGTGTGTACTTTGTTTATCACCTTCTCACACTCGTTGATCTGCTCAGGAACAGGTTTCGAAGCGAAACAACTGTCGGAGGCACATCCGCCTTCAGTAGCATATCCTCTATGCTTCGAAACTTCAGTGGTCACCATCAGGCACCTTGCATTGGACTGCAAAACATCATCTTTCGCCACGAAGCTTCTCTCCTAAGTTGGCCTACGGACCTCTTCGTCCTTAGGGTTAGTCAACCACACTTCGACTCTAACAAATTCATTATCATGTTCCTACTCAATTAAAGTAGATTTATCGTCATCATCACTTTTCTTCTTCTTAATTTCCTCTAGCTTTTTGAGGAAATAAGCCTCATCATCCTCCTCTTCTTTCTTCTCATTCATAAGTCTTAACATGCACTCCTTTGCTAAATGATTTTTTCCATAACAATAATTACATTCATAACAGAAGTCACCTACAAGCTTCTTTTCTTTCTTCGCTTCTTCCTTTTGAGAGTTGTTCACACTCTCATCCTTCACTTTCTCAGAACTATAACTTCCCTGCCAGTTTCGGTTTTTGTTGCGACCAAAATTATTCTTTGCGAACCTATTGGCGTTAGACACCACCATAGCAAAATCTTCCTTAAAGAGTTCACAATTAGAGAGCTCACACTCCGAACCATTGTCAGCAACTTTCTAATCCTTTGCCACAAGAGCTAACAAACCCATTCTAGAAACGACTTTTCCTTCACTGGTCACTTCGTCCTCATGTGACCTCATAATACCAACGGGCTTTGCCAAGGAGTAATTTTTTAACTACTCGTGTGCTTTAACCATCGACACCACAGCTTTCCACTCAGATCTTAACCCATTCATGAAGGTTACCTTCCGCTCTATCAGTTAACGTTTGATCTTGTCCTTCACGATCCTCCTCAATAAATGGTTGTAACAGTTGAACGTTTGGTCCAGCTTCGCCTCAAGCTTCTGAACGAAAGCTCCAAACTCTGAAAGTAATAGAGTTTGGACGGAATGCTCAAGATCTGCGTCGCTTGAGTATAGTTCCCTAAGCCAATCCCATATTTCTTTTGCAATTTCGCACGAGCTCACTAATAATAACGTGTCGGCTGGTAAAGCAATGTGAATAACCCTTAGAGCCTTGACATTTCTAATTAGCTTGTCCTTTTCATCTTTAGGTATATCAGCAAATTCAAGAAGAAGAAGATCGTTGTAATCTGCTGAAGTCTTGATAAATCTATTTCTACCTGTGTGAGCAAACTTCTCCTTTGTTATTGCATCCAATATCAACCAACCATTGTCTTCAATACCTGTCACGTAATCTTTAAAGTGCAGTGCCCACACTTCATAATCGTTTGGAAATAGAATAGGGACCCTTGTTGCAGATCCAATACCGCTTGAGAGATTGATTGAGTTAACGTGATAATCATCAAGATGCATGTTGTCGATTTGATAAAAACCTATAAGAACCAAATGTGTAAACCTAAAATCGATTTTAGGGTAAAATAAAGATCAAGATTCAACGTCTGTAATCGATGAAATCGAAGAAGACGGCAAACTCCAGATCATATTAAAGCGAAAACCCTGATAAATCTTTAACATAAGAGATGCATATGGATTACACAGTCTCCTGCTCTGATACCAACTGTTAAGTATAAAACTTGAATGATCGAATAGATTCGAATAGGTAAAGAATCAAAAACACAAAAAGAAGATCAAGTTGTGTCGAATGATTAATATGAACAGCCTTAGAAGAGCTCGATTGAGAACTGCTATTCTAAAGGGTGTGTAGGGTTTACAAGATTGACAATTATACGATCACAAGATACAGTGCATGCATGCACTTTAAATAGTAAAACCCTAATAATAAATGATGGGTGGACAGGCCCAACCTGTAATACAAAAATGGACTAAACAATAAATCCACAATGACGTAACATAAATGACCCAACACTTTCATTACTCCTTCTTCGGGTTTTATCACGTAATGTCCAACTATTCCCTGATAAGTTTGTGGAGATGTCGAAGAAAGTTGTTAAGTTAGCAGGGTTGGGTTCCATTCTTGTGATGGTTCCTAAGCCTTAATTAGAAAATATGAGGGGTGAGATGAGGTTGTCGCAGGAAGAAAAAAGTTATTTTGGAAAGAAATTTGGTTGATAATCATCGTTTAGAGGTGGCGATTGTGCTTTTTCAGGGTAAGGTGGCTTCCGTAGAGTTAGAAAAGGTTGGGTATGTGGATAAAATTGCCAAGTTGGAGTTGGGAATCTGTAAATTGAAGAGTGATTTTGGGGTGTCTGCGTTGAATGATGTTGACCTTCACACGAGTGTGATTGGACTTACTTGACAAGTTCAAAAAATAAAAGGGGATATGACGTGGGTATTCTCCGAGGACATAACTATAAGTTGTGTACAAGGTTTTTATTGACTCGTCTTTTTATGATGTGAGTCAAGCTCTTTAATCAATATACATTGAGTTCGTGAAAAGGCAAGGGTGTGAAATGATGAATAGTGAACATTCCTTGGAGCTTATTGAGGTTGACATGCCATTATATGACCCTACAAAGTTGCAAGGGATGGAAAATGCCTTATCCTCCGTGTTCTGCAGTGATTACTTATCTGAACTAGGCTTTCCTATAGGTACGTTTGGTGAACTATAGGTTTTGGTGTCGGGTCGTGCTGGAGGTGGTGCATCCACAAGTGGTGGAGGTAATGAAGGTGCTTAGATTAGTAAGATGGTTGGCTTATGCTAATGCTAGTAGAATTTGGTTGATGTTGCATGAATATTGGTTTTTTTAATGCTTTGTTGTTTTTTATTGCTAGGGTATTTAATTGATGTTGCTTGATATTGTATTGTGTTCTTGGGTTCCAGTTTTATTATGCTTCTTATTTCTAGTATTTGACATGTACTTTGCTTTTCTTTATATTCATTGTTGAATACTCTTGACTAATTATCCTACATGTTTATTTGTTAGGCTATTTTGCCTAATCCTTTTCTAGACTATTACTTCAGATTTTTTTGCGTAACAAGTTAACGTTTGGTCAATTTGTTGTATTGAAAATAATTTCTAAGTAGTCAACTGAATGAGCTATAGTTAGACGAATTTTTTGCTTATTGGCTAACTGGGTAGCCTTGTTCAAGATATTGTTATGAGCAAAGTTTCTAAGTAATTAGTTGGTCGAGCTATAGTTAGAGAATTTTCGTTTCTTTCTTGACTAACCTGGTATCCTTTGTCAAGATATTTCTCTGACCAAAATTTTTAAGTAGTCGGTTGGATGAGCTACAGTTAGAAAACTGTTGTTTCTTTTTTTGATAAATAAATAGCCTTGTTTAAGATATTGTTGTGACCAAAATTTCAAAGTAGTCGGATGGTCGAGCTACGATTACAAAATTATTGTTCTTGTTAATTTTGCTATTAAACCATCATTTCTTCGATTAGGGGAGGTAGTCACTTTTCCTCTTACATATACATAGTTGCATATGTAAGACTCATGATATTTTTCTTTTCTTAACATCTTATCTCATCATAATGCTTATGGTTGATCATTGCTACTATCAGGACAAGCTTACTTTGTACTTGAATCTCAAGTGTGTTTGTCTGGCTTCATTATCTCCTTCCTTCCTATACGTCTTCTTGTTTTCTCCATTAAACAAAATTGATTGTTTTTGTTGTTCCTACATCCCATTTTATATTGGTGACATATTCGACGGTATCTCACTTGGCTTTCCTTCTATAGATGATATGTAGACTTTTTATTGTTTGTTTATGCTTTCGATGTCTCTTGCCTTCGTTGGTTTTGATTTCCAGTTCGTCGTTCAAGTTGAATAACATTTTTTCACTTTTGTTATCTTTCTCTTTTTTCTTTCACTACTAGAAAAACAGCCTTTTACGACGCTCAATGCACGTCGTAAAAGGCTCAGACGACGCGCAAATGCGCGTCAAGGAAGGCCCTTTCATAAAGAGAGACGACGCGCATTTACGACGCTCATATACGACGTGCAATTACGACGCGCGTTTACGACACGCAATGCGTATCAAGGAAGGCCCTGTCATAAAGGAAGACGACACGCATTCGCGTGTCGTAACCTTACGACGCGCGTGTTAATGACACGCAATGCGTATCAAGAAAGCCCCTGTCAAGAAAGGCCATGTCATAAATGAAGATGACACACATTTTTGCGTATCGTAAATTTAAATGTTTAAAAAAAATTATATATTTATTAATTTTTAAATTAAATTTGCATTTAATTTCTCATAATAGAAATAAAATACTTTTTTGATAGATTTACTAATTTTCAAATTAAATAACACATTAAAAGTCTCATAATACAAAATAAAATACCATAAACAATAAAGATAATTCATTGCACTAAGGACCATGTTAACAAAAGAATATAACATTATATACCATAAGTACCCTCAAGTAATCAATATCTTACAATGTTACTAAAAATACCCTCAAGTAATCAATGTCTTACAAAGTTACTAAGAGACTTAGATACTCAGTTGGTATGTAATATGCCACTAAGAAGCCCAAGAATTGTTTGTGTTTTTCCTGTTCCTGGTGGATCCTACATAGACAAAAGGTAAGAATTAACATTTTCAAAGTACAATGCCTCGATAAGGAAATCAATGGTAAAAGGCAAATCTGAATAAGAACAAACTTTATACATATATACATGGAAGTATTGTAATACACAATAACAACAACAAATACCAAATTACCCTTTGCTTACCTTTTCTTATGGCCACCTCTAAAAGTGAGAATTTGATAAAAGATTTAGGTCACGCATTCTCTCATCAAGCTCTATATCCAAAAGTGAGAATTTGATAAAAGATTTAAAAAGTGGGAAAATATCAAGGATATAGAGGATAATACATTAAGAAAAAAACTACCTTCACAAAGAGCAAGTTTCAACCTTCTTCCCCAACAATGTTTGAAAGTAAAAAGCTCATATATATCGATCTCTGCTAAAAGGTATCTATTGCTTGATGATCTTTCTTCAAATTGAAGTACAAAATATATTAGGCATATGATAATAAGGAGAGAATTATATTTTTGTTTTCATTTTTTATTTTTAATGTTCCTTTCACTGCTGTAATCCAACACATAACAGGATAAATAAATAAATAAAAACTAACAGAGATTAATGTTCTCTAAAATGAAGAACATGATACTTGATAAAAGAGAGAGTTAATTCAAAATTGATGGATGTTTACCTTTAAAAAAGGAAAAAAGACCATTAAATATGTATATTCCTGATAGCAGAGAACGCAGTGACAGTGAAAATCTTCATTTATCATGACAGATAACCATCCCTCAATCCTTCTACCCACTTATATACTCTGTTACAACAAACAAAATATATAAAGAATTACCCAAAATGCCCCCCCCCCCCATTAATAAGCCCTTTATTCGTAGGATTTTCCCATAATACCCCTATCTAAAATATTTGGCAGGCTTTTTTGGTTAACTCATCAAGTCATTATGTCCAAATTAAGTTAAAAGGAAACAACTATATGTAGCTTTCTGGATTAAGTGCTTAACCCATTAAGCCTATTAAGATAAAAAAAAAAGAAACAAAGTAAAAGTAATAAAATATCATATTATTTTCCATTCAGATTCTATATATATATCATTTCACTTTCAAGACTTCAAGTTTTTAAAAAAATAAAAAATGCCAGTTTACAAAACTAAGCAATTTTAAGTTTAATAAAATATGGGAATACAAATCATCAAACTCACATCTGGACTTGTATGGCAATGATTCTTCTCCATTATGTATTCCATGTATCCCATCAAAAACCACACTAGGAGAACCTGTATATATAAGCCTCTTCATATTAAGTTTAGTACAAGCATCAATTATGTTCTTAGTACCTATAAATCCAAAAACAAAAGTTAATACTCTCTTAGAAATTAACTAACTATGTTTATTATCTTTCTTTTTACCTGTAATTATTATTATTAAATAATAATTAAAACTTAGGATGTGAACAATAATATATATATCCATGGGTCCTACACAATATCAAATAAGGAAACTTACTAGCCCAATTACAACAGAGACTACAATGGCTGCTAGAGCACACTGTAAAAACAAAGTCAACAAGAGGTGAAGTGAAGTCAAGATAGAAAATAAAAAGTTTTTATAACTGTATTATATGTACCTGAGGTATAAATTCAAACAATGGTGTCATGAATAATAAAGCAGAGCAGATGATAATGCCCATGACAAATCCTAACAAACCGGTTTTCGCCCCACTTTCATTATTAACTGCTGACCTTGAAAAGGAACCTATAAAACATATTTAATTCCAAATTGGTCCTTTTAGAAGCATTTCAATATTTATAAAACCTAGCATGTATTACTATTATTAAGTTATATCACTTGTTCCTTTGTTACCTGTTGCAGGGTATGCTGAGAAAAAGGACCCAACAATATTAGCTACTCCTAGGCCAAACAACTGTTAAAAAAACATTGAATGAGTCAGAAAAGAATATTGATTGAATGATGCAGCTAGTAGTTATTAATGGAGGAATCAGGTGCAGCCATATGGAAAACCACTTCTTCCCCTTCACAAGCTGCATAATGGCAAAATCACACATCAAACCATGTCAAATGCTAGAAACAATGACCATGTAGCTAAATGATCATAAAAAGTATATATCTATAGGAAGGATAGATAAATCCGAATTGCAATTTACAAAACTAATTGAGTTACCTTTATATGCATGTACATGGTGGTGCTGAGGCAGATGTTGGATTTAACAGACAAAGTAAGTACGTTCCACCACTTTTGCAATAGCCATCATCACAGATGCAGGAATCTTGATTCTTGGCCTGCAAACTACATAAAATCATAAATAAAGGCAAAGTGGAGCTTAATCTTTCCATGAAAACAAACCAATAAGAAGAATATACCTTTCATACCCAAGACCTACAAGAATAAATGGAGCTTTAGCAATCATTTGCCCAACTTCTTCATTATTTCTTGCACTGACTGTTGCCACATCTGCCAGCTCACTATCTGTAGCCTGTGATTTTTCACATACAGTTACAAAAACATTTAACAATTACATGTTTTTTTGGTCTGATAATGAAGGACTAATAATCTGAGCACCTGCTACATGAACATGAAATCTGAATGTCAAAAAATATAACAGGAGCAATAAAATAGATTAAAATTCCATGTCATGTAACTCATTGCATAACAAATATATCACATTCGTGAATTAACAAAGTATTTTACTTCAATTGAAGTCTGGCATGTTAGAAGATAAACTGCATGATCTATGATCATTCCATTCCTTCCTTGATTCCAAGAAAGGGAAAGTTAATGCTTTCAAACTTACATCAGAATTCCTAAAAGACTCAATAATACAGTCATTACAATAGCCAAGGCTGAATTTCCTCCAAGAAGCTGCATCAACAAGACAACAACTTTTAATCAATCTCAAAATGAATGATATAAAACAAATTAGTAATTAGAAAATGTTTCTAGAATAATTAACTAACCCAAGTTAAAGCAACTTCACTTGATATTGTTGTAGGCATACAGCAAAATAAAGCTAGTCCTGTAAGAGATATAAAAAATATATTGATAAAATGATTAAAGATTTGAGTTGTTACAAAATAGCACATCAATGAATGAAACATGTTGCATGTTCCTTTTATAAAACAAGACCTATTATATTATTATTATTATTGAGGTTGAAGGTGAAAATGCAGGATGATTTTGAAAAAAGGGTAGTTAACAACAAAATATAAGCCTGTGATGATTTCAAAATATTTAAATTAGTCTAATTACCTATAGTTATTTAAAAAGGGAGAGTGAACAAAATGAACCTATAACTTTGATGGAAATTTTATAAATTTTAGTTCTAACAAGCTCATAAAGTCCAACTGGCCCTGCTGCAACAGCTGCACCTACTTCTTCACTGTGTAGTGTGAGTCCTGTATATAGAAATAACAAACTATAAGTAGATTAAAATGTTTAAATGGTTTAATAACCAGAAAGACATAAAATATTTTCCATATTGATGAATAACTTAAAGCATGACTTTCTTTCAAGTTATAACCTCATATGAGAAATATCCCACAAGTGCTAAATTTTGCTACATGATATTTGTGAGCAAGGCATCCAAGACTAGGGTTTATAAGGCTTAATGTTACTCCGCTAATAAGAGTTGCATCAAGTTAATTAAGAAACCAAGTATCAGTAAGAAATAAACTCAAACTTTCAGCTCTAATTGAAGTCACAGATTTAGAAGCACTCAACTTTGAAGCCATAATTTCAGCTCTAATTTTTTTCATTAAACTCATAAGTATATCGTCATTGGGATCTAAATCATTGACTTTTTTCAAGATACTTTTGGTAGATGCTTGATTCTTCAAACACAAAACTTCAACACTTACCTTACTATCTTTTACAACTACAATTGAAGAATCTCTATGGTTCAGTGGTGCAAGAGACTGTGTAAATATAATCTTTTTACTTCCTTCAACTATTAGTTTAAGTGAAAAGTTTTGATGAAAAGATTCTGTTCAAATCATCATTATTACAGTTGCCTGAAGAAGGTCAGAAATGGGGTTTCCTTATATGGTTGCTTTTCAGCTACTGTAGACTCATCTTCCTTGCTGGAAGCGTGGAATATCCATGAAAACAATATGATTCATAAAAAACCTCAAAGACTTAAATCTCAGTTTGATTTTCTTTTAACATACGTCTATTCTACAGTGGTTAAGAAGAAGACAAGCTCGTTCTCTACACACTCAACAAGGGATTCCCCTTTCAAAATACGGGGTACATATGTGTACCCTTTAGATATATATCATTTTCACTTCATTTTTTAAGATTACTCAAGATTTGTGAAGATAACAAAAAAAGAACTGTGTTGTAGGTTTTGGTTGATATTATTTGTGTACTGTGCAGCTAAAAAGGCTGCATTATTGTGCACTGCAGTTCCCAGTATTTGGATAATGAAATTAGAATCTTGATTGTAGTCTATTTTGTCTGCATTGGAGCTTTTATAGCTAGAACTCAATCCACCCTAAATTAATATTATCATTCATCGTCAAATTCCATAACAGAAGAAAAGGGATTCGATTCACAAATCAAATGAATGTTTTACGATCGTACCTTGAAAACAACCATCGGCTGGAAAATAGCGATAAATTGTGGTGATTCTTTCTCTTGATAGATACGACCTTGAACAGGTCTCGCCTTCAGTGAATTCATGAACATCGATGTATTCAATTTAGCAGTTGTATTATGATCCTCTTGTTGATATGTGATCCAATCGAAGTGCAACTATTTTACAACATAATAAATATAGCCCTAATTTTGAATTTAGGGAGAAAGAAGCACACTGATCATCCTTCTGCTCTGCTCTCATTATCTCCGGAGGAGCCGCCAGTGAGAACCGCTGGCATAGGGAGTTGGAGGTAATGGTTGGGGTGGAAGCTAGACCGACATCTTGTCTACCACTGCTCGTCTCGGGACGTCCTATACTAGAGGACTCCCCGGCTTCGGTTCCTTTTTTTATTTATTCTCCATCTATCTCTCTCTCTCTCTCATAGGGAGTTTTTAATTTCACCTTTTATTTCCACCAAAGACACCACCTATTAAGGGTTCGTCGGAATGTGATTGTCGTCGGAATATTATACAAGGATTTTGCAAGGCTTAACAGTGAGGATGGTGTGAGAGAGCTACAAATGGTGATGGTGGATGAAGTGTTGGCTGATAAGGCCGGTACATCGTCGTCGTGCAGCCTGAAGAGTCAGTGTGGGTCGGAGGTAGTGGAGGTGGGTGAGGGGCGGAGACAAAGGAGAGGAGATATTAGAGAACAGATCGAAACGAACGTAAGAGAAGAAAGCGGGGTTTAAAATTATTGGGGATTTTATTTTCCCTCTACGCAGAGAGACGCGCGTTTCTTAAAAAAATATAAAACGACATTCACAAAGGACGCACAAGTGCACTCCGTGTTTTTTATTTTTTTACATAAGATATTAATTTAAGGGCACACAATAATGCGTGACCTAAATCCTTAAATTTTTTGAAGAGATGACACTTTTTTATTGTCACTCTCTTTTGCGTAATATAAATCAATGAGTGTCATGGTTTGCGCGTCGTAAAAGGGTTTTTTTCTTTTAGTGTTTTATCCACGATAGGCAACGATGCTCCTTCATTGGTTCGGATACGCGCTTGTCACACCCTCGGCCAGCGGCGAAAATGCCTGGTTGTTTGACTTATTCATGGATCACAGTTATTTCCTACATTGAATAGTACAAAAACACAATATAAAAATACCTACTTCTATTTATACTCAATAGAAATTACATTGTTATTCGTTCTTTGAGTACATCGTTACATAAAGTTAAAGTACAATACAGGCCTTAACAAATAGGCATCAAATACAAAAAGCTTGGAACATTGATTGATAACAAAAGAGGATATGACATGTGTTCACTTCCAGCTCTTACGTTCCTGAGAATACATGTGTTTTGAAGATACACCAACATAAATTTGGTGAGTTCAGAGGTTTTCACTCTTGGTACTTTTATAACTAAAAGTTTTGAGGTGTATGAGTGTTTCCTAACTTATATCCAATAGTACTTTTGTAATTAAAAAGTGTACTTTTACAGTATATAAGTATTTATCTAACTTATAATTATAGATACTTGTAAAACCGCTAAGTATGTGTTTACTATGTATAATTGTTTATCAGCCTTAGATTCATAGATACTTGTAAAAATTCCAAGTACGTGTTAATAGTGTGCCTCACAAACATGACTGTACGAGTCTGTCTCCCAGACATGAGTGATGAGTATGCCTCCTAGGCATGAGTGAATGGATGTGCCCCCTAGTCGTCACTGAATGAGTATGCCTCCCAAATTGAGTGAATGAGTGTTCCTCCTAGGCATGAGTGAATGAATGTTTTATATGTTTGCATGTTTGTATGTTTGTATGATTGTGTGTTTGTATCTAAGTTTTGTAATTAGAGTTTGATAGTATAAGATTTCTAACCAATTTTGGCATCATAACGACTTAAAAGTAGCATAGACATGGTTTTTACCCAGTGTAAAACCAACAATATATATATATATATATATATGTGTGTGTGTGTGTGTGTGTGTATGTGTGTGTAAAATAATAGTGTATTGGTAAAAATATCAGAGTGTTTAATAAACCGATATATATATATATATATACACACACACACTCACACACAAAAATTATATTAATATAAACAATTAACAATTAAATTTAACGTTTATCTAGAAATAAAAGAATAGATTGCATGTATTCTCCCTCAAAAAAAATCGGAACAAAAAGTAGGGGTCATGAGACTCACTTTCGTTGTGCTCTTTAAGGAGATCTGAAATCGAAAATCGGAACAAAAAGTATACAACACTCTGTTGAACGAAACGTCGAAAGGGGGTTGTAGATTGGGACAAATTAGATTGAATCTTACTGAAAAAATAACACTAGAAAACTGTCCAGTTCTCCTGAAAAGACCTCCGGTCGCTGGAAAATGGTCGACGAAGATTGCCATTGAGCAAAAAAGTGTTTTTTGGAGGGGAGAGAGAGAGAGAGAGAGAGAGAGAGAGAGAGAGAGAGAAGTATGTGTGTGTGTGTGAGAGAGAGAGAGAGAGTGCAATCCGCTTGCAGAAGGGCTCAAAAGGGCCAGGCGAGCAAATTTTGATGGCTGATAGTGGTGGTCGACAACGGCTGCTGACGGTTTTGGTGGTTTTTTAGGCTACCAGATCTTTTTTTTTCGCTGGAGGGAGGGTGGTCGATAGTTTGACCTGAGCTGGAGAGGTGGTTAGAGAAAGACGGGTGGTTAGTGTGCTTCAGTAGCGGTGGTGAACGGCGGATCATAACGGTGTTGCAGTGGTTCACGATGACCGAAAATTCTTAAAAGAGAGGGAGAGAGATTTTATGGAGAGAGGTGACCTCCTCTCCTATTTTTTTTATAGATTCCTGTAGAGAAATGTGGCCCAAAACATTAGTGACAGATGTCACCTCCCATATTGTGACAAGTGTCACCATTTAAATGGTGAAACGTGTCACATTCTTGATTCGGGTGCAAATGTATGACGAAAACGGCATCTCTCACTTTTTTAAGGACACTAGTTCGATGTTCCAGAAATGGCAGTTCCGAATATGTAAATGTAATTTCCTAACAAAAGATGTATCTATGTGTTATAAATTCATGATACGATACTTTCGAAAGTGTAATCAAATATTAGAGTATTGTCTTATTCCAAAAATGCGTTCAAAAGTACTTAATGAAATTCGTAGCTATCCCTACGAATCGATTTAAAGTCCGTTTGTGTAAAAATCAGTTACATTGTTGATTTCTTTTCTTAAAATGGTCTTAACTTTCACTTAAGATCTCCATTTTTTACGTTCTTTATATCCATGTAATCGTATTTTCATGTTCAATTTGTTTAGAGTGCTATTTGTACACAAAAAATTGCATACAAAAATCTTGTTTTTTAATGTATTAAATAATTACTTATGTATAGTGAATATTGTATGCTTGTTATCGATCTATATCTATCGAAGACTTGAGTGTTATTTCGTATGCATTTCTAAGTATAAAAAACTTATATGCATGAAGTGTGTAACACATTACAATATGTCTAATACATTAGGTGTTCATGTTGTCTAAGACCGGTGAACGATGACCTAATTCTACTAGGTGTCACATTCTCCCCCAATTAGAAGAATTTTGTCCCAAAATTCAGCTTGTAGTCAGGGTATTACGTAAATAGTTAAGTGTATTTATGCTTCATTTGGTCCTTGCGTGGTCCTTCTATAGTTGCCTTGTGTATGCAAGTTGTATATAATCCGAGACTGGATAGTCGATCGATATAATGATTCTACGCTAATCCTAAAACCAAACAAGGAATAGGATATAAAATGGAATCAAACATTCAAAGTCTATCGAATCTTAATTATGTACAACCCTCAAAGCATACCCTTTGCACGTATATAATATCAACATATGCTTCTTTGTTTATAAATGAATTGATTTGATAGAGTTCTTTCATAGACTTCATTGAGAAGGATAGCAAGAGTGTCATCAGAAAAATCCTCATTGAGGTTTGATATGTGAAAAATGTTATGTATATTATTGAGTCCTTAAGGCAACTTGAGTTGATATATGAAAAATAGTAACCTATCAACTTGAGTTGATAGGTTACTATTTACAATACGTCTAATACATTGGGTGTTCATGTTGTCTAAGACCAATGAACGATGACCTAATTCTACTAGGTGCCACATTCTCCCCTAATTAGAAGAATTTTTTCCCAAAATTCAGCTTGTAGTCAGGGTATTACGTAAATAGTTGAGTGTATTTATGCTTCATTTGGTCCTTGCGTGGTCCTTCTATAGTTGCCTTATGTATGCAAGTTGTATATAATCCGAGATTGGATAGTGGATCGATATAATGATTCTACGCTAATCCTAAAACCAAACAAGGAATAGGAAATAAATTGGAATCAGACATTCAAAGTCTATTGAATCTTAATTATGTACAACCCTTAAAGCATACCCTTTGCAAGTATATAATATCAACATATGCTTCTTTGTTTATAATTGAATTGATTTCATAGAGTTCTTTCATAGACTTCATTGAGAGGGATAGCAAGAGTGTCATCAGAAAAATCCTCATTGAGGTTTGATATGTGAAAAATGTTATGCATATTATTGAGTCCTTAAGGCAACTTGAGTTGATAGGTTACTAGACCAATCTTTTTTAGAATTTCAGAGGGTTCTATGTATCATGACAATGGTTCTGAATAGAATTCCCTCCACTTTACCTTGCTATTTGTCGAGGAAGAAACTTCTACTAACATTACCTAAACATTCAATGAATACTATTACATGCCATTAAAATTAAACATTCTTTTGATTGAAAGATTTCACCCTAAAATGGTTGAACTCAAATAAGAGTTGCGTAATAGAGTTAAATCAAGCATTCTAAAACCTTTTAATTCTAGATGAATAAATCCTAATGTATCCGTCTAGTATTCAGCAAACATTAATATAGGTTGCAAGCAACACATAACATGCAATTCTGAAGCTTATCATACATGTGCAAATTCATTTGCGATGTTTTCTTCTCTCTTAAATTTTTTTTAAGTGTCTCGAATTTTGGTAGTGAGGTTCAAAAAAATTGTTATCGTTAATGTCCGCATTCAAAGAAGTCACGTTTTTTTGGTAAAGGTATCTACATCAATTAATTAGAGTTTATCATTATAAGGATGAGGTTATCATGATAGGTGTGGTTATTCAGATTTAGGATACAATTTTCTAGTACTTTTTGAGTACTTCATGACTAAGCATTAGCCATCTCTACTGTATAGGCTTCTTCAGGTTTACTCAATTTATGTTCTAGAAATTATTTAAACTTCAGGGATATAAACTGATATAAGTATTTAGATCAATTAGTACGTCTTGCGTGTAAGTTGTTAATCAAAGAATGTACAAGTCTTCCCTAACTGGTCTTGGTACGTGTCCTTTGCTCCAATCAAAATACTCTTCCCCCAGTATTTCCTCCTTGATCCTTCAATTTTGAACTTTCTCTCTTGAAGTACCTAGCCTCTCGAATTTCAAAATAGTTGCGACTCCTACCAATGTCAATTCCTAGGTTCATGTTGGGCTCCTACATAACTTAGCAGTGTGGCTCTTATTGTTGCATTTGTTGCAGAACAATTCTCTAGATGAACCTAAGTGGTGGTGGTTTCCTTTATTACATAATAGAAGGTTCCTTGTATATTGCCTCAATGGGGATGGGTGATGATGTTGTTTCTACATATACTGTCACTACCTCTTGCTTCTTTCCCGAAGATTGTTTAGAGTTTTTTTTTATAATCTTCATCAGACTTGCACTTTAGGATTCCAAAATTTGGAGGGAAAGTATTTGCAACCATGGTTCTTTAGAAGGTCCCTAGGGAGTCGAACGAAAGGGTATTTATTTAGCAAATCATGGGTTGTTGGTCTTGAAGAGATGACAATTCCCTGAATCTGTGACACCAGTCGCCAGATGTATCGTTTAACCATCTTGTGTTTCGGGGTTATAAATATTGGCATGTGAGAGAAAGGTCATTAAAAATGGTAGTGTAAGCAGCAATTTCTGAACCCTTTATGGTTATGTTCTAGTTCCAGTTCTAGGATTTTCAGTTCTTCCTTAGGACAATATTCACATTTGGTTACTCCCAAGTCATGTCGTTCGCATTGGCAATACCCATTGTCATTGCATGGCTATTCCACCATGTCAAGGTTGCATTGGAGAATGTGTGGGCGGCATAAGGGAACTTGCAATCTTATGTATAAAAGATCAACTGAAAGATGGACTCCATCTTCTCAATCAATCTAGTAAGACCTAGGACTCCTTTGTTTCCGTAGAAGCTTTTCTATTTGCAATTGACGAAATTTTTGTAAGAGCTAATTCTGTGAGGCCCTATATTGTCTCAACGAGAGTTGCTCCCATGACCATTTATGCTTCTATTTCCACCATTTCCTCCTTTGCATGTGGTGCTTCATATTGTTTCATAGTTAGCCAAGGCTTCAGTGGCTCGTTGTTCTACGATTTTTTCAAGTGATGTCGAGTCTATAGGTGGTGTTACTATTGGAAATGGAAGTAGTGTTGGTTGTGATGGGGGTGTTGGTGGTGATGGTCTGGGGTTAAGTCTCATGCTTCTTCTTCTTAGAGGAATTGTTCCAATATAATTAGTAATGAAAGTGTAAGTTTTATGAAGCATTTTTTAGTTATTAGGATATGGGTGTTAATGAATAACTCATTACAAAAGTTAGTATAATATCTCTCCAAAAATACCCTATGGTTTTTAAGTTGGAAATGCAAGGTGTACAAACTTTACGAATCTCAAGGAAATAGTATAAACATATTCATCATGTTTTCATATAAACTCGTTTGGTTACATCAATTTTTTACATTAACAAAAGGCATACGCACGATAAGGAGTGGTAAAAAAGGCCTTATACATGGATTCACCAAAGACTAACCACAAAATTTTCAAGATGAACTATACTCTTGCTAACAGCTTTTCCTAACAACACTAATTATAACCTATAGACTATATACTATATACTCCCATTTCCATCTATTAACCATATCCCAAGATAGTAGCTCAATGCATGGAATAGCTCGTTCATTTTATTTTGGAATTCCCTATTCCCTTTCTCAACTTCCATAGCTTTATCCTGAGTACTTTCTTCTCGAAGGACTGCATTCTAAGTCTAGAGTTCCAACTTCGTGATCCTAGTATCATGAACAATCGTATCCGTGTATGAAGAGTTCATTCAATGATGGATAATTGGTATAGTCTAGCTTGAAGTTATGAAAATTCATTGTATTCAAGCCCTTCTTGAAAGAAGTCCTCTAACTAGATCAGCAAAGTAGGTAGCATCCAACGGCTGGCACTGAATTAGAGCGATGCAAAAGAGTCCGGGCTTAGTCGGCGGGGATAAGATTCTATTCTCGGAGTCAGAACTACTCCTATACAAGGTTGTCGTCTCATGCTACTAGGTTATACCCACACTATGTCGAACTAGGTATATACCAGACATGGTATATACCGAAACAGGAATATACCAGACCAAGTATCTACACGACCAGATATATACCAAACTAAATGCATGTCGAACTATGCATGAGTACCGAACCACAAAAAGTAACGACTAAGGTATAAGATAACATCACAACAATATCATAGTACATCTAAACTTAAAGTAAACAGCATGTACCATGATATGTGACCGATGGATCCTTTAACCAACGAGAAATAGTTGTTAAGAAGCTAGTAAGTACACAAGAGAATCCAGTCGTTGATGCGATTCCCATCATGAAAATATGAAACCTCGAATGACCTAAAGAAACGTGACAAATTACAACAGTCGTGAGAAATAAGAATGTGACACTGGAAGGGTCGGGAGAAGATGAAAGAGAGATAAGTCAAAATAATTTAAAAGAAGAAGAATTGGAAATAGAGGAATTTGAAGTTTTCAAAAGTTTCGAAGCCATGAGAAAGGGGAAAATAGGAAGAAATGAGTGAAAGACCCAGAAAGAGAAAGAATGGGAATTGGTCTCAATGTACACCAGTCAGACGAGGGATTGAGACAAGACAACGATAATAGACAATAGAAATGTGGAGAAATTGAGCAAAAAGGAAGTAAGTTATGGTCCATCACGCTCTAAAAAATGATGAAATACTCTAAAAAAGACTGTGAAGGGTCGCCTGAGGTAGTAGAGGCATAATAATACAACCAAGCCTTCAAAAATTTGAATTTTTGTTCACCCTTTACGGACCATACCAATGAAACGCCCATTCCAAAATGACTGAAGGGACCTAGAGTGCCTCCATATGACGAAATGGGTCATCAAGATGATTCCAATGGACCTGAAATTATGGAGTTTATATTTCGCAAGAACTTTCGATGGATCTGCTAGATACTGGTTAGCAAGCTTACCCCCTCGGAGTATAGGTAGATTTGAGGATATATGTCAAAAGTTTTGTAATAGCTTTATTTAAAAGAGGAGGTTCTATCAATAGGTACACACAATATTTACCTCTCGAGAACGTGAAGGAGAGTCCAATAAGGCCTATTTCAAGCGGTTTAATTAAATCATTTAGAAGATGTCAACGAGAAATGGCCCCATGATCATAGTGTCGTTTGTCACACCCCAGAAACTGAACGGCGGAAACGTTCTGGGGCGGAGGACATCATGTACAGTATCACAACAATGCATAATAGTAAACATGAAACAACATCATCCATTGCATTAATAATATAATTTTAATAAAAGTGTGTTCTGTGTATAGTTTATAAGGCACCAAAAATGATTAATCAAAATAAAGACGAGTCTTGAAAGCTCCGATTTCTCAAAACCTAGCCATCGGTACCTATCTACTGGTGACCTGAGAATAAAAGTTATTTTGAAAGAGTAGATCAGCGTTAAAGCTGGTGAGTTCATAAGTATTTTAGTATCATTGTTTGTATGAAAGTGTTTGAAAATGTTTGATGTAAATGTTTGTATCTCCTAGAAAATCCTATATTTTCTACTAAAAAGGTAGCCTTCTACCAAGGCTCGAATGTTCTGTGTGTTGTGTTATTTGTAAAAGTGTGTATCTTTCCCAAATATGACTATCATTACCAAAATATAGTTTACATTACCGTTATGTGAGAAGATCACAATGTGAATGCAATGGGAAAATAACGATGTACTATAGTACCAATGTAGTAACTACCTAAAACCAGTTTGTTAATTAAGGTAAAATGTGATATGATTGTAACCATACTTGATCGAATAGTAAAAACACAACGCTCGGAGACATCGAAATGTTATGACATTCGTCACCCGTAGACCTGCAGGTCCCACTGTAGCTAGCAGCAAGGTGTAGGACGGTCAGTCCCAGATAGATCTATACATAAATTCACACTCTCCCTCCAGGAGACTCTAGTTACAAAACATGACACAGCAGTAGATTGTCATGCCATGAAGTAGTGGCTCATATTAATATTATAGTATTCTAGTGTTCGTATAGTATGCTCTAGTGTATTGTATCTTCTCTCTGTTCTAGTGTATAGTATGTTCTCTTTGTATAGTGTAGTGTATGTTCTCTTTGTTTCTCATCATAGTATGTTCTTTCTGTTTCTCATAATAGTAAGTTTGTATTGACTCATAAATGAACTGACTCTTATATGTTTCATTGTACTAGAAATAGTGAGTAGTGAACCTCTAAACTATACCTATTATCTATACACATATACATATTATATAACTAAGATTCAAACGACACTCAAACAAATAACTAGATACCCTAAGTCCACAACCAAACAAGGAACAATAAATAAAGTGAGTTATAAGTCCTAAGTTCTTTTAATCTTATATTTAACTATATCTATATAGACATGATTTTCGACAATATATAAGTTTAAAAGAGTTTAATAGAAAGTGTAACATGTAAAAGAGTTTTAACCATTTGAATGGTAACAGATGACTTGATGTCAGTTTATAAAATGTTTTGAAGAGTTTGTTTGATAAAACAGTTTGAAGTATAAGGAAATCCATTGTTTTGATAGTTATTAATCACATGTGATTGATATAACAACTATAATGTTATCAACTTGTATCCCCCCCCCCCCCCTAAAAGCATTTAAATCATTTAAAAGGTAGATTGAGGGGGTATGAACTCACCTGTAGTGAGTGATACAAATGTAAGATCGATATAGGATGTTAAGTGTCAAGTGAAGTGTTGAGCACAAACGGATCCTATAAGGCATATAATGACACATATATGTATATAATTAGTGTATATAGCAACTAATCATGATAAGGAGCCACCTTAGAGACTAGGAAACACTTGGATTGAAGTGTTACAATCACATATGATTGCATTAAGGGGGTTTACAGCCACACAAAGGGGTTCATGGCCATGGAGTTTTCGGCCATGGTGTTTACGGCCAAGGTGTTTACGGTCAAAGATGCTCACGACCAATGAAGATCTTGAGGAGGGTTTACGGACAAGGAGATACTCATGACCGTAAACTCTTATTGTTCTTAGGAAATGGTTGTTTTCAAGGGTGTATGTTAAGAGCTTCTATAGGATAACTTGTACATGGAAAGATACTTATGTTTTGAAGCTTGAAGGAGATGTTCACGGTCCAAGAACTAGTATGTTTTCTTGGTGTTCTTGGTGTAAGTGATGAAGATTTGAAGATCTATCCAAAAGAGATAATTTTATGGATGAAATCATAGAGTTTCACTAGATAAAGAAGGATATCAACTTATAAATGGAAGAATCACTTACACTTTTGAAGATCAAGATGAAAATTCTTGATGATAGTTGAGAGAGAATCGAGTTTCTTGACTTGGAAGTGTGAGAAGTGAAGAAAAAGGAAGGAATATCATATATATATATATATATATATATATATATATATATATATATATATATATATGGGAGGAGTTTACAACCAACCAAGAAATTACGGCCGTAATCTCTAGTTTACGGCCGTAAACTTCAAGACTTGGAGTTTTCCGGCTTGAATGTTGCACCATGAGCTCTAGCAGATAGTTCCTAATACTAATTCCTTGAATGTACTAGGCTTAGAACACTTAAACAGACCCTAAACAATGCTAAAAGATAGTAGAAACAAGTATGATTGTGATTGAATTGAATGGATGTACAGGATAGAAATTTCGGGTTGTCACAGCGTTCACCTACAGACTCTTGGAAGGGGACCTATTTCGCAAATTGGTAGGTATAGAATGGGTAAATGAAAAAGAAATGATATGCAAAGTCAATCACTTCCTAAGGGAAGAGGCAGGAGGTGAAAAAAAGCAGTAATAGATGGAAAAATAGTTGCAAGATGAGGGAGGAAAGAAGAACGAACCAGACAACATCACGTGCCATTACCAACATGAACGATACCAACCATATCGACAGGGGACATATGACGCGTATACTCCCAAAATTTCGAGTAAAGAAGATAATATTGACCGAAACAGAAAATACCTTCAAGACCTGAATAGGTACTGTGACTTCCATAAAAAGTCGGTTCATGCAACCGAAGATTATGAAAGATTAAAGAGAGAAAAGGGAACAATCAATCGCCCAAAGAAGGACTAGAGCACTTTCTGAAGAAAGAATACGCACATA
This sequence comes from Lactuca serriola, assembly GCF_051521515.1. Classification (NCBI taxonomy): domain Eukaryota; kingdom Viridiplantae; phylum Streptophyta; class Magnoliopsida; order Asterales; family Asteraceae; genus Lactuca; species Lactuca serriola. The sequence goes on from NC_136410.1 coordinate 70,404,440, forward strand.
TATACAACGTTGAAATTGCCATGATACAATAAGAAGAGACTATTAATAATTTGATCAAGAAGCGAAAGTTAGTCAACATCAAGTTCAATCATCATGATATGATACCTTTTGATCACCAAGGCACCGAGGATTTAATTATTATAGGAGCAGTAGGAAGAACACTTGTACGCATTATCTATGTAGATAACGAAAGCTCAGTTAACATCATTTATAAGTATTTCTTGAAATACCTCTCGAGAGACGTCCAAAACTACGTTCAACCTGCCACGTCGGTTGTAGTAGGTTTTGCTGGTCAATCTGTATGGCTAGTTAGGAGAATCACATTTGAATTTATGAAGACTAAAGAGGAAGCATGTAGAAAACCATCCAAAAAGATTTCCGTATAATAATGGTGCCATCCCCTTATAACATGTTTTGAAAAACAGGTATGTGGAAGTTGCAGGTAGTACCGTTAATATTGCATGGTTTACTCAAAGTTCCCTCTACAACGCTAAGTCCTCCACAGCGCAGTCATGTCATACAACTTGATATTCTTGAACCAATCATGGAAGAAAGAAGTCCATCAGTAATTACGGAGGAAGTTATTATCAACGAAAAACATGAAGGTCAGAAGGTAAAGATAGGTATGAAATTGTTGGAGGTTTTGCAAAAAGTTTTCATAAAAGAGTATGCGGACACGTTTTCATAGAAGCCAGAGGATAAAAGAGTATGTAGACACGTTTGCATAAAAGAGTATGCGGATACGTTTGCGTAGAAGCCAGAGGATATGGTCGAAATCCCCAGGTCGTTAATAGAGCATAGTCTCAACATCAACCCAAGCCATACCCCTATCAAATAGAAGAAACATATGATGGATAAATAAAGGTACGAAATAGTTAATATGGAGGCAAACGATTTGGTGATGGCAGGTCCTATGGGAGGTACACAGTTTCCAAAGTGGATTACCAACCCGATGCTAGTTTGGAAGGAACATGGCACTATGCAAATTTGCATTGATTTCACATATCTTAATAAGGCATGTCCGAAATATAGTCTCCCCATCCCAAAAATAGAGAATAAGATCGAGTCACTAGGAGGATTCAAATGGAAATCCATTTTGGGTGCTTACAAGGGTTATGATCAGGTAAAATGGCAATAATTAGATGATGGAAAACAACTTTTTGATAAAGAAAAAGAGACGTCTTTTATACAAAGATGCCATTTGGGTTAAGGAATGTGGGGGCCACATATCAGAGATTGGTACAGAAGTATATGTTGATGATATGCTGATCAAGAGTAAAGGCTATGATAACTTCTGGAGGGATATAGAAGATACCTTGAAGCAGATGAGACGAACAAACATGAAACTCAATCCTAACTAGTGTGTGTTCGAGGCACAGGAAGATAAATTCCTTGGTCATGTCATAACCACGTTGGGAATAGAAGCGTATCCAGAAAAGGTGGAAACACTGCTAAAATTAGAAACACCTAAGACAATAAAAGACATACAAATCCTAAATGGAAGGCTAGTAGCACTAGGAAGATTCCTAGCAAAATCAACAGAACAAACATTGTCTTTCTTTCAATCATTTAAGAAACATACAGGGAATAACAACATCATATTGTTGAATGAAGCCGATGTTCCTTTGAGATGTTAAAATTGTAGCTTCGGTGTCTAGCGACACTAGCAAGTCCAATTGCAAGTGAGCCAATAATGATGTACCTATCAGCAAATCAAGAAGTGATCAGTGCAGTGTTAGTAGCTGAAAAAGACAAGAAGAAAATGTCTTTTTACTTTGTTAGCATGGTATTGCAAGGAGATGAAAGAAATTACTCAGTCGACGAGAAGCTAGTATTGACTTTGGTGTACGCAGCAACGTGATTGTGCCAGTATTTGCAGGCCCTTCCAATTCTGAAACTGATAAACCAACCAATAAAGCAATATTTGAGACAACCGGAAAGATTAGGACGAATGACTAAGTGGGAAATCGAATTGGGAAGACATGATATCAATTCCAAGCCAAGGGTCTACATTAAAGGCCAAGCTTTAGCATACACCCTGATGGAAATGCCCGATGACCAAGTTTGACTATCAAAATGTAGCGAGGAAGTTACTACTCAATTGTTCATGCAGAACTAAACCTTCATAGAGTATGGAAAAACAGATAATCGGATATTACATACTAATGGATTATCCGACTAGCATAGTTTGTGAGCAGGAATCATCCTTTCTAGCCCTTAAAGGGGATAAATGTAACGCCCGTAGATCCGGACTAGTCAATTTAGAGATAATAGGGGTCGAAAATGACTTTTCGGCAAAAGATTATTTAGAATAAATAATATTAACCAAGCTGTAGTATATGTTACAAGGTTTCCGTACATATAAAGAGCGTCGAAATCCGAGTTATAACGAAGAAGTTATGACCCATCGAAGTTTCGCGACAGAACCGGCACGGCACCGGGAAGTGTAAATAGTGAATTTACGATAGAGCGACTTTTAGCCTTAACGATCTAAACAAAAGTCATAGAAAATGTTAAACCAAGAGTGTCCATAAAGAGAACGCCCAAATCTGACTTCGTATGAGGAAATTATGATTTTTCTAAGATTTAGCATAGCAATGCACAACCCGAAAATTCGAATTTTAGATCGGTCGATTTTCAGCCAAAATAATCTAAACGACAAATGAAGATATCGTTAATAGGAGTAAAACGATAAAAAGACAGTTTTATAAATCCGAGATAGAATGAGAATTAGCCAACGGGGTCTAAATGAAAGTTTTAGTACTCGTAAATAACAACACGTGGATATAAATAAAGTCGGAAACGGAGCTCGTATGCGGAAGATATGGACGAAGCTTAGTCGCTACTCTTCGAGCGCGATAAATACGATACAGTTTTTGTAAATCTGAGATACAAGGAGAATTAGCCGACGCGGTCTAAATGAAAGTTGTACTCCTCATAAATACCAACGCGTGAATACAAAGAACGTAGAAAACGGAGCTCGTACGCGGAAGATACGGACGAAACTTAGTGGCTACTTTTCTATAAAATCCCTATAAATAAAGGGTGAACCCTTCATTACTTCATCACACCATAAGCATTTCTTTCTCTCTCTAACTTCTCTCTACCCTCCCTAAACCCCTCCCTAGCATGAGAAGAAAGCCCCGGAGCACCCGACGGCTCCGAGAAGAAAAGCTTTCGGCTCGGAAACGTTGCTTCAGCGAAGCCCTGTTTTTAATAAAAACCCGCTGTAAGTGAGCTACGCCTATACTATATTTAATATAGCTTTTATTTGATTATAGTAACATTATTAGGACCTTAAAATAATTATTTGGGCTATTATTATAAGTTATATTAAGTGTTATTTAACGTTTATATAATAGAAATAATAGCTAGACTATTAATTAGTCGCGGTTAACTTTAAAAACTAAACCCTAGTGGTATTGATATTAGGTTTTGTCGAGGAAAATTGTTTTGAGATAACGAAGTGTTGTCTGAGTTCGGAATCACCACCTAATCACGTGAGTTCATAGTTACTATCATCTTACACATTGATATGAAGTATTTTATATAAATTACGTGCTATGTGTGAATATTATCTGAATACTTGTTGTCTATGTTGGATGAACGATTTTATACATGTTTTAAATGATTTAAACTGTATATGTATTTTATATCTATGATAATGTTGGGGTAAAACATGCGTAGATGTAATAGATGGAATATGAGTTGGATGATGAGTTGAGAGGTGTTAGAGACCACGAGGTGAGGGTGAGAGGTGGACGATGTGAGAAGCCTTTTCCCAAACGATGGCCCCATCATTCAGCAGAGTATGGATTACAACCACGGACTATTCTAGACAGTCCAGTGGAACATTGGCAGGCTCACAACCTGTAGATATTGTGAACGATGTGTTCACCCGGTGTACTCTAAACCCTAGCGTCCATGCAGACTTGGTGCCTAAACCTTGGTGATCATGCAGACTTGATGCCTAAACCTTGGTGATCATGCATACTTGATCCGTAAACCTTGGTGATCATGCAGACTTGATGCCTAAACCCTGGTGACTATGCAGACTTAGTGCCTAAACCCTAGCGACTATGCAGACTTAGTGCCTAAGCCCTTGCGACTATGCAGACTTAGTGCCCGTTGTGTAAACTGTGGCAACGATGGACTTCGTGTCGATTCCTTAGGATGATCCTTAGGAATGAATCAACGAGAAATAGATGATTCTTAAGGTGGATCCTTAAGACTAAAGAAGATAATGGGGATGAGTAATTGGGTTGATTGTTTGATTGTTTAAACATAATAATTATATTATTGTGGGTTGAAAACCCTATCTACTCACCAGGTTTCCCAACCTGACCCACTCAGTTTATTTATATCACAGGTGTCGATATGAAGTGACATTACACTGAGAGATTAACGAGATATAGATAACTAGTGATAATGAATGTAAGTTCTGTTTATGCTTATGTTTCTGTATTGACGATGACATCTTAAATGTTTTCAATTGAATAAAAATATTTTTCTTCGGAAATGCTTTGATAGCGTATTAATCATGTTTTACTGTGAATAAATTCCGCAACATTTTTATTAAAAGAGGTACTCTGATTTTATAAAGCATAAACAAAATCGGTCTTTTCTGGCCGTGAAAACGGGGATGTCACAATAAATCAACCTATGCATTGAGTTTTGAATTTTTTTTGTTCGAACAATGAAGTTGAATATGAAGCTTTACTTGCAGGTCTACAACTGGGACCGAGCATGAACGTCTTAAGGATAAAAGTATTATGTGACTCTATGTTAGTTGTCAACAAAATCAAAGGGGATTATGAAGTAAAAGAGGAACATGTACAGAAGTACCTGAGCCAAGCGAAAGAATGGATAAAAAGGTTTCATACATTTGAGATCACCCAGGTCCCGTGATCGAAGAATAAAGAGGCAAATGCCTTAAGTAAGCTAGCATCAGTGGTATTTAGCCACCTCTCAAAAAAGTGTTAGTACAAATACTACCGAAGAAAAGCATTGAAGATCCCATCATAGATATTTTGAAAGTGATTGAAGAAGAGGAATCGTGGATGACGCCATGTATCTTTTTTCTTCAAAAAGGGACATTACCTGCAGAAGATAAAGAAGCTCGTAAGTTTCCAATCAATACAACATGTTATACCATGTATGAAGATCGACTATACCAGAAGGTATATTCACTCCCTTGTTAAAATACATCACGAAAAGAGAGGCAGATTTTGTTGTAAGTGAAATACATTCGGGAGTATGGGGTGCGCACACAGGATCGATGGTAATTACCCAAAAATACTCTAAACATCGTATTTTTGGACATCAATGACTAATGTTATGAACGAATTCATCCAGAAATGTCATGACCACTAGATACACTCAAATGGTCATGTTCTTCCACCTACGGAATTGACATGTATCAATAGTCCATGACCTTTCTTCCTATGGGGAATTGATATTGTAGGACCATTCCCTAAAGCACTGGGAAGGTTGAATTTCTTGATAGTGGTAGTAGATTATTTCACTAAGTGGGTCAAGGTTGAAGCACTAGCAATAATATCATGAAAAAATATGGAAAAGTTCATTTGGAATTAAATAGTCTGGCGTTTTAGCGTTCCACACACTATCATCAATGACAATGGGAAAAAATTCGCAAAGAATCCTTTCAAAAAATGGTGTTGGGAAAAAGGAGACAAGTTGAATTTCACTTCAGTGTTGCATCCTCAGGTGAACATGCAAGTAGAGGTTACCAACTGAACCTTGGTAAAAGGGATCAAGAAGAGGTTGGGGCAAGCTAAAGGAAACTGGGTCGCAAGCTACAAAATGTGTTGTGGGCATACCGAACAACAATATGTACACCAACCAAAGAAGCGCCATTTACCTTGGTATATGGGATAGAAGCAATCATACCCATAGAAGTAACTATATGAAAAACCTGAACCAGTAATCCCCAAGAAAGAACAAACAACCCAGACCTACAAGTAAAGCTTGACCTTGTGGAAGAAAGGCGAAATGATGCAGCTATACGTCAAGCAACTTACAAAGCATTGATAGAAATATATTACAATGTCAAGGTCAGGAACACATCATGTAAAGTAGGAGACTTGGTCCTTCGAAGAAATGAAGCAAGCCGAAAAGAACACATCGGGAGGTTAAGCGGAAACTGGGAAGGACCATATCAAGTGGTAGAAGCAAGGAAAACTGGTTCATACATCCTAGAAAACATGAAAGGAAGCTGACTCCCACGAATGTGGTATATGAAAAATCTCTGCAAATTCCATTTCTAGGGCAATGATAATTAATAACCTTTCGATAATCGATCAAAAAATGTATTACTAGCATTAGACAATAGGCACCTTTTGTATACCATGTAATTATGAACTTGAATGCAATCTTATGGCTTTTAATCAATAAATTTCAACCTTATTTATATTCAACACAAACCATAAGTCCTTATAGCTTATGGTTTGAGATTAATACAAGTCACCATGATCCGTAAAATCATGGTTTGACCTTACTTGTATTCCACACGAACCATAAGTCCTTAGAATTTATGGTTCATGATTATTACAATTGAACATGATCCGCCAAATTATGGTTTGACCTTATTTATATTTATAACGAACCATAAGTCCTTATAGCTTATGGTTCGAGATTATTACAAGTCACCATGATCCGCAAAATCATGGTTCAACGTTATTTGTATTCAACACGCACCATAAGTCCTTATAGCTTATGGTTCGATATTATTACAAGTCACCATGATCCATGAAATCATGGTTCGACCTTATTTATATTTATCATGAACCATAAGTCCTTATAGCTTGTGGTTTGAGATTATTACAAGTCACCATGATCCGCCAAATCATGGTTCAACCTTATTTATATTTAGCACGAACCATAAATCCTTATAGCTTATGGTTCGAGTTTATTACAAGTCACATGATCCGCCAAATCACGGTTTGGCCTTATTTACATTTAGCACGAACCATAATTCCTTATAGCTTATGGTTCGTGATTATTACACGTCACCGAGATCTGCGGAATTGTGGTTCGACCCTATTGTTAAGCACAGTCCATAAGTCCTTATAACTTATGGTTCGATTTAACACACAATCGCCATGATATGACAAATCATGATTCAAATTTATTATTAATGTGACCCATAAGTTCCTATAGATTTTCATTCAATATAATTGCAACTCATCGAGATGAACAAACCATAAAATATCAAATTAAATCATGGTTCAAAATTATGAAAACATGGTTTAGGCTCATTAATAAAATGGACAATGAAGATCGAAATCCATACATCAGAGTAAATCAAATTGCTACAATTTACTAAGAAGTAGGATTGACGCAAAAGTTGCTAATTCAAAAATATCATAGCTTAACGTTGCTTGAAAACGCATAAATCAACAAAAAAGGATCAATCGAATCAACAAATAGTATAGTTTGGAATGTTAAATCAACCAAATTTAGCAACAATAATTAGATGCAAGATCAACAGTCAAACACAAAAGGAGTTGTTGAAAAAAATTTAAACAAGCACAATAAAAGAGTGCAAGAATATCTGAGTAACCAACAGTTAAATAAACGTAGATGAAAAATATTGTCTAATAACATTACGGTTCGACATTACAACCTGTCAACAACTACATGAAAACACAAACCATGGCTAACTCACGTACTAGTATCTACATCATCTCGCTTGAAAATTGGATCCAAAGCTGCCAATTTATCCTTCAACACATTGATTTCTACTCTGTCCCCCTCCAAAATCCCAAAGAATGAATAATTATAGGTAATCATGTCAAAGAAGTGATCTAGAGTACAGCGTTTGGCATCAGAATAGGATTAGAAAACTTTCTTTCCATCCAATGCTTCGGGGTACTTCTCTTTCATCTCAACACAGTCCTGAAGTAGACCCAACTGGATGGTTGCACTCTGGTGGGCATTGTTGACATCCCAAAAAATCAATTGAATTCAACACGGCTCAGAAAAAAAAAAAAAGGGATGCCTTCCTTTGTGACACACTTCAAATCCGAATTGCCCTGTTCTAATACCACTTGATGTTGAAGCACATTATGCTTAGATGAAGTCTAGAGCTCAACCGAAGATACGATTTGGGTGTCTTTCTTATAAATAAGAGTTGGGGAATTTTCAAGCTCTTCATCAAGTAGTTTTATGCGTACGTCCTTACCCGAACAAGCAATCTCCATTTGGGATACTTTATCGGTATATTAAAGCTTCAGGGATTCAAATTGCTAGGATTTTTCTTCAAACTCTCTACTCTATTTCGAACGATGACTAATTGTATCATTAGTCCTAAGCTAAAGGTCTTGATTCAGCTTCTTTAGTTCGTCTTGGCAACGAAGACTCCCACTTAAGACATTCAATAGATCCATGTTTCTCTCAGACAAGTCTAATACCTCTGCTCGTAGTTTCTTCGCCTCTTCTTCCAATTGCTCATGACTACTTTGCATACCCTTTAAAACTTAAAAGGCTTCTACAAATTTGAGTTGTTGGTTGGCAAGAATATGTGTATATATCCGAGTGCGAGCAGGAACTTTATTCAATAAGTGCATTCCATCCATCAAGCATGAATGGGATCTATCAAGGCTATCCTCGTCTGATACACAAGCAAGTTCGGGACCTTTGGGAACATGGATCCTAGCGAAAGGTCATTGAAATTGGGGCAACAAGGCTACATACTTGACAGGTGTATGCATATGAGCATCTTTCTCAGAAGAAGGAAAATACTGAGATAAACAAAATAACATATCATCATCAAGAAAGATAATGAATAAAGGCAAGTAAAGAGTTTTATGGTGCACAACATACCAATTTGTTGTGAATTACCTTAAGAGACATCAAAAGTCAATTCTAGGTGAGAATCATCCCCAAACAAGGGAGTGGTGTCAAAAATTTCCACATGAGTAAGGTTCGAGCTACCAGGAGCAACCAAACCAGTAGGAGGAGGGTCTGCCATAACAATTATAGACTCAATGGTAGATGCATGGAAAAGTCCAAAACCGAAACCAAAAAGTGTTCATTGGAAGACAGAAGCAACATACAAAGTGGAAGGAGTCTGATCTTTATACGATGGATCGATGGACTCAAGAACAGTTGGGACTTTCGAAGTAGGATGGAGAAGAACCTTAGATCCTGGGGCTTCATCGATAGAAGAAGGAAGACTTTCTTCAGCATGTTTAAATTCAAGATCAACAATTACTGGAAACTCATGAACAATAACTATTTCAAGCGGTTCCAAAGAAGTCTCAGGATCGACAGACTCAGAAGAAGGTTGACTACTAGATAACGATAAGATACAGTTTTTTGCATCAACACCACGAGCGCTTCTTTTTCGATTGGGGGAGAATAGATTGATTACCTTCTCAATATGATTCATTAATCCTTCCAAGGAAAGGATTTTTCCATCTCAATCTTCCTCTTAGAAGATTGAGCCCTTAACGTCACCCTGATTGAAGAATATGAGGGCTTCCTACTGTCATGCTCCATCTTCACGATTTTCTTGGAGGGGGAAGGAATTACAGGCACAATAGTATCCTGACCGTAAGGATTGGTGGTAGAATCCATGTTAGACTCTGAACAAGAAGGAGAATTGGGAATAGTAACATCCTCGGTGACTATAGTAGAATTCGCTAGACACTGGCAATGCAATCGTTCTAATAAAGTGACTTCTCGACCTGCTAGGGTTTTCACCAGCTTCTTCCCTAATTTATTGCAGTAAGAGCTTATCCCCGCCATGCCTAACATTATTTCTTCATGATTGGTCCATCTGATAAAGTTCTCCGATAAACGCTCAGCAACACTTTGTTCTTCAAAGAATAAACTAGGAGAAGGATCGACAGCCCTATTAGCAGTTGCACCATATAACATAGGTCTAACAAAAGTAAAGGCATGGAAGAAGAAGAACTCTTCTTTATAATAAATTATAGAAGTAGAAAGTTCATCGTATATCTCTATCGGGCCATGGTGGAGAGAAAAAGATACCCAATCACCATTGGAGATAATAACATGGAAGTGGCGGATGTGGTGAAGGAACGCATCATGTCCTAAGTAGAACACAACATTGTGAAGCAAATGATTTTTTGAAAACCCTTTGGAGTAATCTGATCGATGTGTAGATGATAGTAGTCTAGTACCATCTTCAAGAGGTCAAATATAGGCAATCATAAACCTGATTTAAAGAAAACCAATACACACCAACTAACCCTTCTGGAGCATCAACAATGGCATCCCCAGGCTCGAGAAAACACCGATAAAATTTGGGATCAATATGGTACTTCTTCATGTTATGGTTGGATTTGGTGTCTAAGCCCATAACTATAACCAGGATGTACTTGACCCGATTGTAGCATGGTTCTTTTGGGTTGCCTTCACCAGTGCAATTTGATAGGATGGACTTTTGAGAATAAGGATATTTGTCATTTATTAATATATTATAATTATAATATATTAATTGAGAAATCATATTATTTAATTAGTATTGATCAAGAATTAATTTGGAATTAATTTAGTGATCAAAAGAGACTAATTAAATATATGGGGACTGATTAAGTAAATCAATGATTCTTATAGTGTGGGCCAATGATCCATGGTTAATTAGGATGGGCTAAACCAATGTGATAGTCCATAGAGGTTTAACCCATGGAGCCTAAGTAATATGAAAGGTCATGGTGCATTAGGGTTTGCAAAGATGTAACCCTAGCATTTTTTACACTATAAAAGGAATCCCCTAGAGCCAAAATTGATTACCCCTATCATTCTAAATATTTGATATTGATTTTGTGCTAACTAGCTTATTCTCTCAAGTCTCCTCTTACATTTGGTGTTTGTGACACATTAGAGGTATCACACTTTAGGGGATAAAGCTTTCAAAGGCCAAGAACTACAACTACATCAAGAGCTATTCATCTAAATATGAGTTTTGTATTGTATATCCTCCATTGTATGCTAGTTAGGATGTATGCTTTGGAAAATTGAAAATGCATTTACAATTAGAGAAAACATAGATCCAAAGAATCTAGGGTTGCATGTGCACCATAAGAGTGTTATAGTGCTTAAAATCCAACAGTTATCAGAGAGGCTCTTAGGGGTAAGTTTGGATTTCATGGTGTGGATGCTCAAGATTTCTTTGTTAGCCATGAGGGGGTGAAATAAAGAAGCAAGAATGAAAAGTAATTTGAAAGTAATCACAGGCGATGAAGACAAATAATCAAGAAATAAGGGAATTTTTAGGGAACCAAGTAAAGCTACATTTATGTAGTAGAACAAATGACAATTATACACCGTATAATTAGAGAAAACATAGATCCAAAGCATCTAGGGTTGCATGTGCACCATAGGAGTGTTATAGTGCTTAAAACCCAATAGTTATCAGAGAGGCTCTTAGGGGTAAGTTTGGATTTCATGGTGTGGATTCTCAAGATTTCTTTGCTAGCCATGAGGGGGTGAAATGAAGAAGCAATAATGAAAAGTAATTTGAAAGTAATCACAGGCGATGAAGACAAATAATAAAGAAATAAGGGTATTAATATGGAACCAAGTAAAGCTACATTGATGTAGTAGAACAAATGACAGTTATACACCGTAGACCCTTTAAATGGAAAAGGAATTGAAGAGACGGTTATAGCCAATGATGAACACTAGGAGTCGTAGAACCGTCATGTAAAAATTTAATTCAAGTGTCTATGCTTATCCTATCACAATAGTTAATTTCCAAGGTTTTTTAAGTTTAAATTGTTACTTCTAAAAGAAAAGTAACAATCCAAACTGAGAGGGGCTTAATAGGGTATAGCCTATCCAGAAGCTACGCTCATACCATCACTATGATAAACCAGGTATATACCAGACCAAGTATATACCGAACCAGGTATATAACAGAACAGGTTTCTACCGGAATAGATATTTACCGAACTAAATATATATAGTGAATTAAATTCATGCCGAACTATGCATGAGTACCAAACCAGAAAAAGTAATGACTAAGGTACAAGATAACGCCACAATAGTATCATAGTGCACTGGAACTAAAACTAAACAACATGTACCACGATATATGACTGATGGATCCTTTGACCAATGAGAAATAGTTGATAAATGGCTAGTAAGTACACAAGAGTGTACCTTCGGGTATATGAACATTAATGTTACAAGATGGCAAACCTGCTCGATACATGAAGAGATCGCAACCTCCAAACATCTACTATAAACAAGTGATAAGAATCGCTTAACAAGGTACACAATCATTCACACATATTATCGTGTCTCATTTTTGACTTATGACATACTTTATCAACATCATATCTGACTTTATTCACTATATATATATATATATATATATATATAGTGATTTAAATGCATGCCGAACTATGCATGCGTACCAAACCACAAAAAAGTAATGACTAAGGTACAAGATAACGCCACAATAGTATCATAGTGCACTGGAACTAAAACTAAACAGCATGTACCACGATATATGAGTGATGAATCCTTTGACCAATGAGAAATAGTTGTTAAATGGCTAGTAAGTACACAAGAGTGTACCTTCGGGTATATGAACATTAATGTTACAAGATTTCAAACCTGCTTGATACATGAAGAGATCGCAACCTCTAAGCATCGACTATAACAAGTGATAAGAATCGCTTAACAAGGTACGCAATCATTCACACGTATTACTGTGTCTCATTTTTTACTTATGACATAATTTCTCAAGATCATATTTGACTTTATCATCGAAGCATTGGTCTGGGATCCCCTCCCAGCAATTAGCTGATCAAGTTGTTTGCAGTCTCCACATTAATCAGTCGTGAAGGAATCATTAACTGTCACAAACAATTGAAGGTGAACTCAGAGGCGCAACAATGGAAATCCATTATAAACTCCTTATCCTAAGTGTGTTTCCATTCAAGCTTTTGCACTCATCTGGAAAGATACACAACATTGCCCTCAATGATATTCAGCTCGTCACTCATAGTTTTGAGTTGTTTCCAGAGACTAACACTACCTGTGAGTAGTAGAGTTACAATGTTACTAGTAGTGTCTATAGTAGGTTGCGAATGTGTCCCATATGTCTAATCAATATCAATCTTACGAGTGATTCCACATTCAGCAACCCAATCATCCATAAACCTAATGACCAAATAAGTTATATTACTGGGTTTTTCTTAAAATGATCATAACTTTCGTGTACGGTCTCCGTTTTTTGTATTCTTTATATCCACATAATCATATTTTCATGTTCTATATGTTTAGAGTGTTATTTATACTTCAAAAAACTACTTAATACATAAATATTGTTTTCAATGTATTACATCATTACGTATGTATAGTGAATAGTGTATGTTTATGAACAATTTATATCCATCGAAGAGTTGACTGTTATTTCGCATGCATTTATAAGTATAAAAACTTTATTTGCATTAAATTATGGAATACAATACATTAGGTCTAATACATTTGGTGTTCATGGTAACTAAGACCAATAAACTATGACCTAATTCTACTAGTTGCCACATCGATACTTTATCTTGCTTCTCCTTTACCCTTTTCATGTCATCATGCTTACTATTTGCTATTTTTTATTGTCCATGTGAATCCCCTTATTTTGATCGAAACAACTTGCTCCTAGATTGGTAAGGTTGGTACTTATGCTAATACATTAATTTTCTCGTGTAGATTGTTGCTTGCGTCTGTACTTACTGTCCTTTTATCTACTTCTTTAGGTCTTTATGTTTCATGTTTTTCTTTGCATGGTGTGCTTATCAACATTGTGTTTCCCTGTGTGCACACAAAATTATTGGGCTTGTTGGTTTCATCCTCTTGGCCCTGGTCTTTCTCCATATTCCCCGCTCTTCTCTTTGCGGGTATTGTACCTACCCCTGACGTAGTATAAAACTTGACTACTCCATGTATTTTCGATGTTATCACTCCGAACTTGTGCATTACTTCTAAAAGAAAAGTAACAATCCAAACTGAGAGGGGCTTAATAGGGTATAGCCTATCCAGAAGCTACGCTCATACCATCACTATGATAAACCAGGTATATACCAGACCAAGTATATACCGAACCAGGTATATAATAGAACAGGTTTCTACCGGAATAGATATTTACCGAACTAAATATATATAGTGAATTAAATTCATGCCGAACTATGCATGAGTACCAAACCAGAAAAAGTAATGACTAAGGTACAAGATAACGCCACAATAGTATCATAGTGCACTGGAACTAAAACTAAACAACATGTACCACGATATATGACTGATGGATCCTTTGACCAATGAGAAATAGTTGATAAATGGCTAGTAAGTACACAAGAGTGTACCTTCGGGTATATGAACATTAATGTTACAAGATGGCAAACCTGCTCGATACATGAAGAGATCGCAACCTCCAAACATCTACTATAAACAAGTGATAAGAATCGCTTAACAAGGTACGCAATCATTCACACATATTATCGTGTCTCATTTTTGACTTATGACATACTTTATCAACATCATATCTGACTTTATTCACTATATATATATATATATATATATATATATATATAGTGATTTAAATGCATGCCGAACTATGCATGAGTACCAAACCACAAAAAAGTAATGACTAAGGTACAAGATAACGCCACAATAGTATCATAGTGCACTGGAACTAAAACTAAACAGCATGTACCACGATATATGAGTGATGAATCCTTTGACCAATGAGAAATGGTTGTTAAATGGCTAGTAAGTACACAAGAGTGTACCTTCGGGTATATGAACATTAATGTTACAAGATTTCAAACCTGCTTGATACATGAAGAGATCGCAACCTCTAAACATCGACTATAAACAAGTGATAAGAATCGCTTAACAAGGTACGCAATCATTCACACGTATTACTGTGTCTCATTTTTTACTTATGACATAATTTCTCAAGATCATATTTGACTTTATCATCGAAGCATTGGTCTGGGATCCCCTCCCAGCAATTAGCTGATCAAGTTGTTTGCAGTCTCCACATTAATCAGTCGTGAAGGAATCATTAACTGTCACAAACAATTGAAGGTGAACTCAGAAGCGCAACAATGGAAATCCATTATAGACTCCTTATCCTAAGTGTGTTTCCATTCAAGCTTTTGCACTCATCTGGAAAGATACACAACATTGCCCTCAATGATATTCAGCTCGTCACTCATAGTTTTGAGTTGTTTCCAGAGACTAACACTACCTGTGAGTAGTAGAGTTACAATGTTACTAGTAGTGTCTATAGTAGGTTGCGAATGTGTCCCATATGTCTAATCAATATCAATCTTACGAGTGATTCCACATTCAGCAACCCAATCATCCATAAACCTAACGACCAAATAAGCTATATTACTGGATTTTTCTTAAAATGATCATAACTTTCGTGTACGGTCTCCGTTTTTTGTATTCTTTATATCCACATAATCATATTTTCATGTTCTATATGTTTAGAGTGTTATTTATACTTCAAAAAACTACTTAATACATAAATATTGTTTTCAATGTATTACATCATTACGTATGTATAGTGAATAGTGTATGTTTATGAACAATTTATATCCATCGAAGAGTTGACTGTTATTTCGCATGCATTTATAAGTATAAAAACTTTATTTGCATTAAATTATGGAATACAATACATTAGGTCTAATACATTTGGTGTTCATGGTAACTAAGACCAATAAACTATGACCTAATTCTACTAGTTGCCACATCGATACTTTATCTTGCTTCTCCTTTACCCTTTTCATGTCATCATGCTTACTATTTGCTATTTTTTATTGTCCATGTGAATCCCCTTATTTTGATCGAAACAACTTGCTCCTAGATTGGTAAGGTTGGTACTTATGCTAATACATTAATTTTCTCGTGTAGATTGTTGCTTGCGTCTGTACTTACTGTCCTTTTATCTACTTCTTTAGGTCTTTATGTTTCATGTTTTTCTTTGCATGGTGTGCTTATCAACATTGTGTTTCCCTGTGTGCACACAAAATTATTGGGCTTGTTGGTTTCATCCTCTTGGCCCTGGTCTTTCTCCATATTCCCCGCTCTTCTCTTTGCGGGTATTGTACCTACCCCTGACGTAGTATAAAACTTGACTACTCCATGTATTTTCGATGTTATCACTCCGAACTTGTGCATTACTTCTAAAAGAAAAGTAACAATCCAAACTGAGAGGGGCTTAATAGGGTATAGCCTATCCAGAAGCTACGCTCATACCATCACTATGATAAACCAGGTATATACCAGACCAAGTATATACCGAACCAGGTATATAATAGAACAGGTTTCTACCGGAATAGATATTTACCGAACTAAATATATATAGTGAATTAAATTCATGCCGAACTATGCATGAGTACCAAACCAGAAAAAGTAATGACTAAGGTACAAGATAACGCCACAATAGTATCATAGTGCACTGGAACTAAAACTAAACAACATGTACCACGATATATGACTGATGGATCCTTTGACCAATGAGAAATAGTTGATAAATGGCTAGTAAGTACACAAGAGTGTACCTTCGGGTATATGAACATTAATGTTACAAGATGGCAAACCTGCTCGATACATGCAGAGACCGCAACCTCCAAACATCTACTATAAACAAGTGATAAGAATCGCTTAACAAGGTACGCAATCATTCACACATATTATCGTGTCTCATTTTTGACTTATGACATACTTTATCAACATCATATCTGACTTTATTCACTATATATATATATATATATATATATATATATATATATATATATATATATATATATATATATATATATATATATAGTGATTTAAATGCATGCCGAACTATGCATGAGTACCAAACCACAAAAAAGTAATGACTAAGGTACAAGATAACGCCACAATAGTATCATAGTGCACTGGAACTAAAACTAAATAGCATGTACCACGATATATGAGTGATGAATCCTTTGACCAATGAGAAATAGTTGTTAAATGGCTAGTAAGTACACAAGAGTGTACCTTCGGGTATATGAACATTAATGTTACAAGATTTCAAACCTGCTTGATACATGAAGAGATCGCAACCTCTAAGCATCGACTATAACAAGTGATAAGAATCGCTTAACAAGGTACGCAATCATTCACACGTATTACTGTGTCTCATTTTTTACTTATGACATAATTTCTCAAGATCATATTTGACTTTATCATCGAAGCATTGGTCTGGGATCCCCTCCCAGCAATTAGTTGATCAAGTTGTTTGCAGTCTCCACATTAATCAGTCATGAAGGAATCATTAACTGTCACAAACAATTGAAGGTGAACTCAGAGGCGCAACAATGGAAATCCATTATAAACTCCTTATCCTAAGTGTGTTTCCATTCAAGCTTTTGCACTCATCTGGAAAGATACACAACATTGCCCTCAATGATATTCAGCTCGTCACTCATAGTTTTGAGTTGTTTCCAGAGACTAACACTACCTGTGAGTAGTAGAGTTACAATGTTACTAGTAGTGTCTATAGTAGGTTGCGAATGTGTCCCATATGTCTAATCAATATCAATCTTACGAGTGATTCCACATTCAGCAACCCAATCATCCATAAACCTAACGACCAAATAAGTTATATTACTGGGTTTTTCTTAAAATGATCATAACTTTCGTGTACGGTCTCCGTTTTTTGTATTCTTTATATCCACATAATCATATTTTCATGTTCTATATGTTTAGAGTGTTATTTATACTTCAAAAAACTACTTAATACATAAATATTGTTTTCAATGTATTACATCATTACGTATGTATAGTGAATAGTGTATGTTTATGAACAATTTATATCCATCGAAGAGTTGACTGTTATTTCGCATGCATTTATAAGTATAAAAACTTTATTTGCATTAAATTATGGAATACAATACATTAGGTCTAATACATTTGGTGTTCATGGTAACTAAGACCAAT
Organism: Lactuca serriola; assembly: GCF_051521515.1. Classification (NCBI taxonomy): domain Eukaryota; kingdom Viridiplantae; phylum Streptophyta; class Magnoliopsida; order Asterales; family Asteraceae; genus Lactuca; species Lactuca serriola. The sequence goes on from NC_136410.1 coordinate 70,422,416, forward strand.
AAACTATGACCTAATTCTACTAGTTGCCACATCGATACTTTATCTTGCTTCTCCTTTACCCTTTTCATGTCATCATGCTTACTATTTGCTATTTTTTATTGTCCATGTGAATCCCCTTATTTTGATCGAAACAACTTGCTCCTAGATTGGTAAGGTTGGTACTTATGCTAATACATTAATTTTCTCGTGTAGATTGTTGCTTGCGTCTGTACTTACTGTCCTTTTATCTACTTCTTTAGGTCTTTATGTTTCATGTTTTTCTTTGCATGGTGTGCTTATCAACATTGTGTTTCCCTGTGTGCACACAAAATTATTGGGCTTGTTGGTTTCATCCTCTTGGCCCTGGTCTTTCTCCATATTCCCCGCTCTTCTCTTTACGGGTATTGTACCTACCCCTGACATAGTATAAAACTTGACTACTCCATGTATTTTCGATGTTATCACTCCGAACTTGTGCATTGCCAACTTTATAAATATTACGTTGTATAGCGATAATGTGTCTGGTTCGTTTCGTTTTTGCCATTATTATAGTCAATCAACGTCAATAGAAGAGTGATTGTTCCTTCTAGCCATATTTTATGTTTAGAAAAGCTAATGAGATGTGTTTTCGGCGGCTCTATTTTCCTTTGTACTTGACATAGGAGATGTTTGTGGAAGTGTTTATGTCATTTACATAATTCTTTCCTATAAATCAGCCAATTATCAAAAGTTTATCTTCTATGTGGTTGTTGCTACTGTAGTCCCTTTTATCGAATGTAAACTTATCTTCATCCTTGTGACAACCCGATATTTCAAGTCAATGCAATGACCTAAAAGTCAAGGATTTCTAATCTACTTTTGATATAACAAAAAAAGTAGCGTCAAAAATAAAATATTCAAAAGTCTTAATTGGGTTGCATAAATTAATAGATATTGTAATAAGGTTTTCAGAAATCTAAAGAACACAAAAATCCGAGTTATAACGAAGAAGTTATGACCAATCAAAAATCTGCAGCAAAACCGGTAAAACACTGTTAAGCATAAAACGCGAAATTTCAATAAAATACTTTTTAGCCTTAGGTATCTAAACGAATGTCATAGATATCATTAAACCGTGAACGTACATAAAAAGAACGTCCAAATCTGACTTCGTGTGAGGAAGTTATGATTTTTCTAAGTTTCAGAGTAGCGGTAGATAGCTAAAAACTCGAAATAGAGATCGAGCAATATTTAGCCGACACAACCTAAACGAGAATTGAAGATCTCAACAATAGTAATACAACGGTAAAAAGATAGACGAAAACGGACATCAGATGAAGAAGTTATGAATTTTTAAAGGTCTTTTTCTGTCCCGGCCTATTAAAAATATATAATTCAAAATAAATTCACCTACGCGTCGATATAAAGAACGTCAAAAACGGAGCTTATATGCGAAAGTTACGCACTTTAGAAGATTGGGCACACAAACCAAGGGGAGTACGCTATAGCGTACGAGGGTACCCCCAGCTTACTCAGTGCACGGCCTCGGATCGACCACGTCCCCCACTACCCACTAGCCTGTCTCATCCGAAGTCTGGAGTCCGAAGATGGCGTCATGCATGACGGACAGCCAGCGTACGTGAGTACACCCATCGTACGAGGGCTAGTTCCACCCCTATATAAAGGGTGAGAGGCTTCCGACTTCTTTTGCATTTCACAACCTTTCTCCCATATTTTCTCACTCTCGAGCCTCCCGAAACTATCCTGACGTCCCGGTTACAAATCCAAGCTTCGATGAAGGTCCGAAACTACCGAGAAATTTTCCACTTTCCGGTCGAAGTGCTGCCCGAGAAAAGTCTCGTTTTCTTCATAACATCCCACTTACCAGGTGAGTTCATACCCCTATATTTTCATGTTTTTACTATATTTTAGGGGGGAAAATACAAGTGAAACGCAAGAAAAACTTATGTTAAAATGCAAATCGTTACATACAATTTCTAATGCTTTATCTACATTTAGTGTATAAATGTTAAATAAGTAAAATAACGTTATTACAAATGTTATACTTTACATGCAAAGTTGGTAATATACTAAGGTTTATCATTCAAGTGAAACACACTTTTGAAAAACTATAATAGGTATTGTTTACAAGATATTCATGATATTTTACACTCTATGAACACTATAGAAAGGAAATACTTACATTTACAAGAAAAATGGACTTTTCATACGTAGATCTATTTGATACAAACTTTTGTGAGACATTTAACTTCACGTACTTTCAAGTACGCATTTCAAGTCTTGTGTTATAAACCATAATCTCATGTAGGGAGAACGTGATACTTGTGTTTAGATCTATACGGGATTGACAATCCCGCACCTAAACTATTAGCTACAGTTGGGCCGGCAGGTATGGGGTAACAAACGTCATATCATTCCAACACCTGAAGAACGTTGTCACAAGTAGTCTGGTTTAATAGTACGATTATAAAACTCACATGAATTATTAAAACATTTGATTTACGGGGCTATCAAACACCTTAGTGGTTATATATCCATATATAAATCTACTCACAGTATTTTAGGTATGGAAAATACTTATGCATTCTGGTTTTTGGAACTCTTAAAAACTACTATTCATTTATGGAAAATATTGGAATTTCTAGAAACAAACTCAATTACTTTATACAAAAAGGCATACAGTTCTTATACAAAAACGCTTATGAACTCACCAACTTAATTGTTGACACTTTTTCAAAATTACTTGTATTTCTCAGGGATTCAGTAATACAGGTAAACAACAACTTTTGGGGAAGGGGCGTTAAGGCGTCAATTTCAAACTTATTATATCATCATAATGTAATTTCTTTTGAAACATGTAATACAATCAACAACGTAACTTTTTAAATTATCTTTATGATGGTTGTGTTTGCTTTCTTTAATATTTACTCAACTATTATGATACTACATGAAGTCATCCGGCCTCGAACGATTTTGTCGTTCTGGTTTGGGGGTGTGACAGATTGGTATCAGAGCATTGTTTATAGTGAACTAAGTATATCGAACCACATAAGATATACAAACTATAAATGCAAAGGGACTAAAACTCTCTGACGAAACATTTTCGCACCAACCATACTTCATTAAATTAAAATGTTAGTTTCATAAATGTACAAATACATGCATGCAACAGTTTAATGTCATAGTTAGAACTATACAAAAGTATTAAGACAAAGTTGGACACTATGACTAAGCCTCAGAATATGTAATCAGATCTAGGATGAATATAGCCTGATCAACTATATCTATCCAAGATATGACCAACGTATGTCGGGGAATAGTCGTAGTGAGCAACAAGTCAAAAACTTACCAAAGTAACACTAGAATCAAACTTACAAATTTAAATACTATAGAAGTATTTATGACACTATAAAAACTATAATAAGTGAGTAAACCCTGACATTTCGTTAGGACTAGGATCGTCAATTAAATAAAATTAAGCTTAAAAAAAACTAAAAACCTTCACTTACAGGGCTATAATTGCAAAGTGCATACTTTACGGTTACACATGATTGAGGTTGCATAGACTTAGGATTTATGATTTTCCTTTAGGCTCTTTTCCTTGTTTGGATGTGGGCTTAAAGTGAAGCTACTTATAAAACGGTCCATTCAATCTCAATTGTATTTAATTCGTATACACTAGGTAATTATAGGAGGACTCGGTGTAGGTCTTATCATAAAATTTTCTCTTTACACTCAAATTCTATATATAATTCTCTTATCTCTATTCTCGATCAGACGAAATGGCAGGATTTCATATCCCCGGGGATCCCTACTACCCAAACCATGGAAATGGAGGTTGGATTGAGGAGGATCCAGAAGAGGATCCCGAAGAGGTCACCAAGGAAGATCTAGAAGAGGATCCCGAAGAGGAAGAAGAAGAGGAAGCAGATGATGAGGCACTAACTCAGAACCTGAGGTCTACAATCCTCCCCAGGTAGTACGAAATCTTCGACGGGACTTTCAAGGCCCGACGCCCCTCTGGGCTGTAGATCTGAAACGATGGAGCAGGGAACAAGGACAACGTCCACCCTACGGCATGGGACAAGGCTTTTATAACCTCAGTAGCAGAGGTTCGGATGATAGAGCTCTCCCTGTCATGGTTCATCGCATCTCCAACCAAGGAGAGCAAACAAGGGTAAACGCCAACCAAGTTATGGATGTTGGTGCCACTGCCCAAATCACGGCGGTACGTCTTCGTCGCCTGGACGAAGAACGTGATCGAACAATAGAGCACAACTTTTCCCTTTAGAAAGACATTACCGCTGCTAGAGTCGAGGTAAGGGAGTTCCAGAAAAACCAAGCCGCAATGGAGAGGCGCGTCATCGAGGCTGAACGTCAAGTAGCTCGAGCTCGGACTTCCACGACAACATACCATGGTCAGCAGTGTACCACCCGCTCGGAGTAGAGCGCATACTTCTTGCGCTATGTATATACTTATCGAGTGAGCATTGGTGCTACTCTTTCCCTCATGTATGTAAACCCGACAGATTGTGAGTACACAATTCGAGGGTCTGAATGCGGTCAAATTTTCCCATTTTCATTGATGTACTCAAGACCTGTGTTAAGGTTAAATTTTCCTGATCGATGTATCGAATATTAATATCAATGAGATTGACATGCATTTATTATTTCATTGAATATTTAATTAAATTCTTAAAATACTAAGGAAATTACGCACTTATTATTGTAAGTTCCATTTCGCAATTAACTTACAAATTCGGTAATGTTCAGAACGTAAAGCATATAATACTAAGACTTTCGATAATCATTTCTGAATACTTATCAAGAATTCGTCTTTTAACTTATGGCGGAATCATGTCGCCAAGAAGGAATCCCCAACGTTTCAATACTATAGGAACACCAACACCACCTCCATCAATGGACAATGCTATTTTCCATGCTGCCGTAACAGCTGCTGTTACAGCAGCAATGGCATAAATTAGTAACAACATATCGGTAGGAAGAATAAATAGCTCTACTAATGGCCAACACCAAGTTCGTTCCGGGGAATGCACTTACAAGGACTTCACCAACAGCAAACCCATATCCCTTAGTGGGACTGGAGGAGTTATGGCTCTATCCCAATGGATAAAGAAAACAGAAGCAATATTCGAGATCTACTCATGCCAAGAAGGGAGCAAAGTAAAATTTGTTGCATGTACTTACTCCGAACGAGCCCTAACATGGTGGAATGGCCACATCAAATCACTAACTGTGGTAGTGGCTAACTCCATGGGATGTGAAAACCTGGAAACAAATGATCATGCAAGAGTACTGCCCGAGAGGCAAAGTACAGAAGCTCGAGCAAGAGCTTTGGGTCCTTACTATGGTAGGCTCAGACATCATGACCTATACCAATAGGTTTAGTGACTTAGAAATACTTTGCCTGGGAATGGTTGCTCTAGAGAGCAAGAAGATCGAGAGGTATAATATGGGGACTGTCACCCCAGATTCAAGAAAGTGTACTAGCTTCCAAGCCAGTTACTTTCGATAGTGCCAAACAGTTGGCACAGTCCCTTGTCGATCATGGTGTCTGCCAAGGATTCATGACTGCAGTTCCGAAGCAACCCATAGAGAGAGAAAAAACAAAAACAATAATACCAACAACAACAACAACAACAAGTTTTGGAACAAAACGAAGGGTCAATCTTTGCAAGAACCTTCCAAGAAACAACAAATAATGGCAAACCATGTTGCTACTACTCCCACCACTGCTCCTGTTACCCCTACACCAGCAAAGCAATATGTTGGAAAGATACCAAAGTGAAGAAAATGCAATTTCCATAACAATGGAAATTGTAGGGTGATGCATTGTAATAACTGCAACAGGAAAGGACACACTGCCCATTTCTGTAAGGCACCGGCACAACCAATCACCCAAGTTCCTGGAGTCGGTGTGCCTCAGGCATGTTATGGGTATGGTGAAGTTGGGCACTACAAGAGAGATTGCCCTAAGTCAAGGAATGTTGGTGGCGTCGGAAGAGTGCCGACAATAGGGCAGAACGAAGCAATAGCTGATCCCACAGTGGTTACGGGTACGTTTCTCCTCAATAGCGCTTATGCATGTATACTTTTTTATTTTGGTGCGGAGAGGAGTTTCGTGAGCCATGAATTCAAACACTTACTTAAGCAAAACCCCCAATCACCTAATAAGATATTTACAGTATAAATGGAAAACGGTAAAACAGAAAGCACAAACGATATGTACATAGGTTGCACGCTAGATTTAAATGAACACTCGTTCCAAATCGATCTAATGTCGATCACTACAAGAAGCTTTGATGTCATCATCGGTATGGATTGGTTAAGCCTTCACCATGCTGATATACTTTTTCATGAAAGGGTCGTTCGCCTTAATCTGCCAAATAGCAAAACTCTTATCATTTATGGCGATAAACCCGGTACCAATTTACAAATCATCTCTTGCGTCAAAGCCTAAAAATACATGTGCAAAGAATACCATGCTTTCATAGCGCACGTGGTAGATAAGGAAAAAGAAATGAAAGATATCAAAGACATTCCAGAAGTCTGCGATTTCCCCAACGTCTTCCCTGAGGATCTTCTAGGAGTTCCACCAGAACGTCAAGTCGAGTTCAGAATCGACTTGATTCCCGAAGCTACCCTAGTAGCAAAAGCGCCGTACCGTCTATCCCTGGCATAGATGCAGGAATTATCTAGCCAACTAAACGAGCTACTCAATAAAGGATTCATCATGTCGAGCTTCTCACCTTGGGGAGCACCAGACCTATTCGTAAAGAAGAAGGATGGATCCTTTTGCATGTGCATCGACTACCGAGAACTAAACTAGCTCAAAATCAAGAACCGATATCCCCTACCGCGCATAGACAATCTGTTCAACAAACTCCAAGGAGCAAGCTACTTCTTAAAGGTCGATTTAAGATCCGGGTACCATCAACTGCGAGTCCTGGAAGGAGATGTTCCCAAGACGGCCTTCCGAACTCGTTATGGTCACTACAAGTTTGTAGTGATGCCCTTTGGATTAACAAATGCACCGGCGGTGTTCATGGATATAATGAACCGATTATGTCGTTCTTTCCTAGACAAATTGTTAATCGTGTTCATAGATGATATACTCATCTATTCGAAGAATGAAGAAGAACATAGACAACACTTCCGGCAAGTCTTGGAAACACTAAGGGCAGAGAAGTTATACGCAAAATTCTCAAAGTGAGAATTTTGGATTCGGAAAGTAGATTTCCTTGGTCATGTGGTTAGCAAAGAAGGGATATACGTGGACTCGTCCAAAATCAAGGCAATCGAGAACTGGTCAACTCCAAGAACTCCAACGGAAATCTGACAATTCTTGGGCCTTGTTGTCTATTACCGAAGATTCATACAAAACTTCTCAAAGATTGCCATACCACTTACCGCCCTGACTCAGAAGGGTGTAACTTACAACTGGGGAGAAAAGCAGTACGTTGTGTTCCAAACACTGAAACAAAACCTATGCAGTGCACCTATATTATCCCTGCCAGAAGGAACAGAAGACTTTGTGGTCTACTGCAACGCATCAAACCAAGGTCTGGGATGTGTTCTAATGCAACGAGGAAAGGACATCGCATACGCCTTGAGACAACTCAAGACACACGAAGTCAACTACACTACCCACGACCTGGAACTGGGAGCAGTTGTTTTCGCCCTAAAGATCTAGAGGCACTATCTCTACAACACGAAATGCACAATATTCACCGATCATAAGAGCCTTCAGCACATTCTCAACCAAAAAGAAATCAACATGAGACAGAGATGATGGGTTGAACTACTAAGAGATTACGAATGCGATATTCGTTATCATCCAGGAAAAGCTAATGTAGTAGCTGATTCTCTCAGTCGAAAGGAATACTCGGGCCGCCAAGTGAAGTCCTTAACCATGATGATCCATTCGCACCTGTCCATGCAATTCAAGGAAGCTTAAATGGAATCCTTGAAAATAGAAAATGTGGCTGGCGAATCCTTAAGAGGAATGGATAAAAATCTTGAAGTCAAGGGTGACGGAGTTCGTTATTTCATGAATCGAATCTGGACACCGAAGTTTGGTGGATTCAGAGACATTGTCATGAATGAGGCTCATAAGACTCGATACTCCGTGCATCTCGGTTCAGAAAAGATGTATCTGGACCTCAAGAAATTGTATTGGTGGCCGAACATGAAAGCCGAAATTGCTGCCTATGTAGGCAAGTGTCTGACTTGCACCAAAGTCAAAGTAGATTACCAAAAGCCCTCGGGATTGTTACAACAACCTGAAATACCCTATTGGAATTGGGAGCGGATAACCATGGATTTCATAACCAAGTTACCCAAAACAGCGGGCGGACTTGACACCATCTGGGTGATCGTCGACAGATTAACCAAATCCGCGCACTTCCTACCAATAAAGGCAGCTGACAAGATGGAGAAACTAGCTCGAACATACATCAGAGAGATTGTGCGTTTGCATGGTGTACCAATATCCATTATATCTAACAGAGATAGTAGATTCACCTCACGGTTCTGGCAATCATTACAAAAATCTCTAGGGACGAGACTAGACATGAGTACCGCTTACCTTCCACAAACCGACGGTCAGAGTGAGAGGACCATTCAAACTTTGGAAGATATGCTAAGAGGTTGTGTGATCAATTTTGTTAATGCATGGGATACCCATTTACCACTATTCGACTTCTCGTACAACAATAGCTATCACACTAGCATCAAGGTTGCTCCATTCGAATCCCTCTATGGCCGCAAGTGCAGATCACCTCTATGTTAGGCTGAAGTGGGTGACACGCAACTAGCTAGGGGACAAATACCTGACAGCACTCTCACAGGCCCGGAAATCATAAGAGAAACGACCGAGAGAATTGTCCAAATCCAAGAACGACTAAAAGCTTCAAGAGACAGACAAAGGAGTTATGCTGTCAAAAGACGGAAGCCCTTGGAATTTCAGGTTGGGGACTGGGTTCAATTGAAGGTCTCACCCTGGAAGGGGTTAATACGTTTTGGAAAACGTGGGAAACTAAATCCAAGGTATATCAGACCATTCGAGATCCTTTCCAGGATCGGCTTGGTAGCTTACAAGCTTCGAATACCGCAGGAACTCAATAACGTAGATCATACTTTTCATGTGTCAAACTTAAAGAAGTGTTTGTCCGATGAGACCCTCGTCGTCCCTCTGGACGAAATCGAAATCAACGATAATCTCCACTTTGTAGAGGAACCAATAGAAATCATGGATATGGAAATTAAAAGAACAAAATAAAGTCCCATACCCATTGTGAAGGTCCGCTGGAATGCAAAGCAAGGACCTGAATACACCTGGGAGCGAAAAGATCAGATGAAACAAAAATACCCGCATCTTTTCCCTAGCCCATAAATATTTATCTTATAATAAATTTTGGGACGAAATTCTCTTTAACGGGGGGATGATGTGACAACCTGATATTTCAAGTCAATGTAATGACCTAAAAGTCGAGGATTTGTAATCTACTTTAGATATAATAAAAAAAATAGCGTCGAAAATAAAATGTTCAAAAGTCTCAATTGGGTTGCATAAATTAATAGATGTCGTAAAAAGGTTTTCAGAAATGTAAAAATACAAAAATCTGAGTTATAACGACGAAGTTATAACCAATCGAAAATCCGTAGCAAAATCAGTAAAACACTATTAAGCGTAAAACGCGAAATTTCAATAAAATACTTTTTAGCGTTAGGTATCTAAAAGAATGTCGTAGATATCATTAAATCGTGAACATACATAAAAAGAACGTCCAAATCTGACTTCGTGTGACGAAGTTATGATTTTTCTAAGTTTCGGAGTAGCGGTAGAAAGCTAAAAACTCGAAATAGAGATCGAGCGATATTTAGCCGACACAACCTAAACGAGAATTGAAGATCTCGACAATAGTAATACAACGATAAAGAGATAGACGAAAATGGACATCGGATGTAGAAGTTAAAGAATTTTTCGCGGTCTTTTCCTGTCCCGGCCTATTAAAAATATATAATTAAAAATAAATCAAAATTTGACAACGAAGTCTAAATGAAAGTTGTAGATTATATTCTCACCTACACGTGGATATAAAGAACGTCAAAAACGGAGCTCGTATGCGAAAGTTACGCATTTTAGAAGATTGCGGCACACAAACCGAGGGGAGTACGCTATAGCGTACACGGGTACACCCAACATACTTAGTGCGCAGCCTCAGATCGACCATGTCCCCCGCTACCCTCTAGCCTGTCCCATCCGAAGTCCAGAGTCCGAAGATGGCGTCATGCATGACGTATGCCCAGCGTGCGAGGGCCAGTTTCACCCCTATAAAAAGTGTGCTAGGCTTCCGACTTCTTTTGCCAATTCACAACCTTTCTCCCTCATTTTCTCATTCTCGAACCTCCCGAAACAATCCCGACGTCCCGGTTATGTATCCAAGCTTCGACGAAGGTCTGAAGGTCTGAAACTCCCGAGAAATTTTCCACTTTCCGGTCGAAGTGCTGCCCGAGAAAAGTCTCATTTTCTTCAAAACATCCCACTTACCAGGTGAGTTCATACCCTTATATTTTCACATTTTTACTATATTTTAGGGGGAAAATACATGTGAAACGCAAGAAAAACTTATGTTAAAATGCAAATCCTTACATACAATTTCTAATGCTTTATCTACATTTAGTGTATAAATGTTAAATAAGTAAAATAACATTATTACAAATGTTATACTTTACATGCAAAGTTGGTAATATACTAAGGTTTATCATTCAAGTGAAACACACTTTTGAAAAACTATAATAGGTATTGTTTGCGAGATATTCATGATATTTTACACTCTCTCAACACTATAGAAAGGAAATACTTACATTTACAAAAAAAATGTAGTTTTCATACGTAGATCTATTTGACACAAACTTTTGTGAGACATTTAACTTAACGCGTACTTTCAAGTACGCATTTCAAGTCCTATGTTATAAACCATAATCTCCTGTAGGGAGAACGTGCTACTTGTGTATAGATCTATACATGATTGACAATCCCACACTTAAACTGTTAGCTATAGTTGGACCGGCAGGTCTGGGGTGACAAACATCATATCATTCCAACGCCTGAAGAACGTTGTGACAGGCAGTTTGGGTCAATAGTACGGTTATAAAACTCACATGAAGTATTAAAACATTTGATTTACGGGGCTATCAAACACCTTAGTGGTTATATATACATATATAAATCTACTCACACTATTTTAGGTATGGAAAATACTTATGCATTTCGGTTTTTGGAACTTTTAAAAACTACTATTCATTTATGGAAAATATTGGATTTTCTAGAAACAAACTCAATTACTTTATACAAAAAGGCATACAACTCTTATACAAAAACGCTTATGAACTTACCAACTTAATTGTTGACACTTTTTCAAAATTACTTGTATTTCTCAGGGATTCAGTAATACAGGTAAACAACAGCTTTTGGGGAAGGGACGCTAAGACATCAATTTCAAACTTATTATATCATCATAATGTAATTTGTGACAACTCGAAATTTCTATCTTGTGCACTTATTCAAATCAATCAAGGTTAGACTCATTTTTCTTTGCTATCTTCTAGCATTGTTTAGAATCAATTTGAGTGTTCAAATCCTAGTATAATCAAGGTATGGGGCTAGGGATGAGTGTATTTGAGTTCAACACCTTTCAGTTGAGCCAAACACCCCTTTATGAGGTGTGTGCGGCCGCACACATGGGTGTACGGCCGTACACCCATCCTAGCCGTACACTCTCATATATAAATATGAGACTTAGCCTTTATTTACCTCTTTTCACACTCCTAAGCCAAGGAATCAACTTCTCTCTCAAGTATCATCCGATTTTTCTTCTAGATCTTCAAGTTGTAAGTGTTTCTTCATTTTGATTTGTTGATTCATTACACTATCTAGTAAGGATCTATGATTTCATCCATGAAATTACTCCTTTTGTTTAGTTCTTCAAGTGTTCTCCAAGAACACCAAGAACACCTACTAAGTTTTTGGACCTCAAACACCCCTAAAGGCTTCTACATCGTAAGTTCAACTCCTTATGCTTGTAACTTACTAGTTATACTCCTTACAAATCGTCCAAACCATGATCATTAAGGAGGGTACAGCTGTACACACCCCATGTGGTCGTACACCCCTTTGTTTAGTGTTATTTGGCCTCAAACTCATGTTCTATGCTAGCACATGATCAAGAACACTTAGGGGATGCAAGATAGAGACTTGGAATACACTTTTGACCATTTTTACATTATTATCAAGAGTGTACGGCTTTGCACACCCTTTTTAAGGTCCAAAATGGTAACAAACTTCCATTAAGACTAAGCATTGGTCAAAACACACTTCCTAGATGCTTAATAAGACTTTAAATCACTCAATAGCATGTTTTACCATGAGTGTGCGGTCGTACACCCACTTGGTCCGTACACTCTGACCATACACACATATGAAACACACCATTCTGGCCGTACACTCCAAGGTGTGGCCATGCACCCATTATATGCAACCCTTGGCACTTCTAGCACTTGAATCTAAGTGTTTTCTATGTCCTAGGGTATCTTTCCTTGCATAATTAGTTGTTTAAACACTAATTATATACATATATGTGTCATTATATACTTATTAGGATCCGTTGTGCTCAAGTCTTCACTTGACACTTAGCATCCTACAAACTGATCTTTCATTCGTATTACTCACTGCAGGTGAGTTCATACCCCCCTTAACTTATCTTTTAAATGATTTTATATGCTTTTATGGGGGGATAAAAGTAGAAACAATATAGTTATTATATCAATCACATGTGATTGATAACTATCAAACAGACGGATTTACTATACTTCAAACTGTGTTATCAAACAAACTGCTTCAAAACGTTTTACAAACTCTTTCAAACATATATATTGTCAAAATCATGTCTATATAGATATAGTTACATAAGTAGGAATGAAAGGACTTACGACTGATGACTCACCGTATTTCTAATTCCTTGTTTGGTTGTGGACTTAGGATATAGGTTGTTTGTCCGAAGGTCGTTTGAATCTTGGTTATATATTATGTGTATATATATATATAAATATTAAAGTTCTACATTCAGTTCAATACCTTTGGGTAGCAAAGGTGTACAAACATGTTCATTCATACAAACAACATTACTAGTAAACTATAATAGGTATAGTTTAGGAAGTCACTACTCACTATTTCTAGTACAATAAAACATACAAGAGTCAGTCCATTCATGAGTCAATACAAACATACTATGATGAGAAACTAAGAGAACATACAATACACTACATTATACAAGAGAACATACTATGATGAGAAACAAAGAGAACATACACTACACTAGAAGAAATAGAACATACACTACACTGGTATAAAGAGAACATACACTACACTAGTACAAAGAGAAGATACACTACACTAGTAAAGAGAGAACAAACTCTACAAATACTAGAACACTATAACATTAATGTGAACCACTACTTCATGACATGGCAATCACTTGTTGTGTCACGTTTTGCAACCAGAGTCTCCTGGAGGGAGAGCGTGAATTTATGTATAGATCTATACGGGACTGACCGTCCTACACCTTTCTGTTAGCTACAGTGGGACCTGCAGGTCCACGGGTGACGAATGTCATACCATTTCGACGTCTTCGAGCGTTGTGTTTTTACTAGTCGATCAAGTATGGTTACAATCATATCACATTTTACCTTAATTAACAAACTAGTTTAAGGTAGTTAGTACATTGGTAGTTACTTACATACACTACAACTGTACACTGATATTTTCCCGTTGCATTCACATTGTGATCTTCTCACATAAACATGTAGACTTTATTTTGGTAATGATAGTCATACTTGGGAAAGATACACTTTTACAAACAACACAACAGGCAGAGCATTTGGGCCTTATTAGAAGGCTGCTATTTAGTATAAAATATAGGATTTTCTAGGAGATACAAACATTTACAAACACTATCATACAAGCAACGACACTAAAATAATTATGAAATCACCAACTTTAATGATGATATACACTTTCAAAATAACTTGTATTCTCAGGTCACCAGTAGACAGGTACTGATGACCAAGTTTTGAGAAGATGGAGCATGTTCAAGACTCATCTCTTATTTTGATTCATATTTTTGGTGTCTTATAAACTATACAGAACACACTTGTATTAAAATTATATTATTAATTAAAAGGATGATTTTGTGACTTGTTTACTATTATGCATTGTTGTGATATTGTACATGACGTCCTCCACCCCCGAACGTTTCCGTCGTTCAAGTTTTGGGGTGTGACATAATTTCTTTTGAAACATGTAATACAATCAACAATGTAACTTTTTAAATTATATTTATGATGGTTGTGTTTACTTTCTTTACTATTTACTCAACTGTTATGATACTACATGAAGTCATCCGCCCTCGAACGATTCTGCCGTTCTGATTTGGGGTTGTGACAATCCCCGTCTTAATTGGCTTCTGATTGTTCAATATTCCGAAACATGGAAATTTTTCTCTACCCAGAGCCTTTGACCTTGGGTTTTTTTGGGGTGATATTTTCTAGTTTCTTTGAACGGAGTCCTCTTATTAGGTTTCTAAGCTGCCTGACCTACACTTTTTTCTCTTCAGACCAGGGTACACTCGATTGTATGATGTTTGGTAGATTTGTTAAATACGCAATAGTTGTTGTGCTCTTAGCCTCCTAGTCTATCTCATAATTTTTCCCCATTATTCTTTTTTATATCAACTACTATTTCCACTTCTTTCCTTCCTCTATTTCTTGCTAATGGGTAGTTTCAACCTTTTTGTGCAAAGCGAATCGGTCTTTGCATCCCTGTGTTGTCGTATCTTTGGTTCTCTTGAACCAGAACTTTTATGTAATGTGTCCAATTATCCTTGTTAACATAAAATCTTTCTCCTTGGCCATTCTTGATCTTTTTGGATGTTCTTTCTTCTTAACAATGGTCCCTTTCCATCATGTCTTTTCTTAATTTTGGTGGTTTACCCACTAGCTTTTTGAACAAGACTCTTGGATGGAAGCCATAGGTAAAGGCAATAATCACCATGTTATACACCCGATCTGGGGCATTTAGAGTCACTTTGTTGAATCGATACACAAAGGCATGTAACAATTCATCTTCCCGTTGTGTGCATCCTAAAATGGCTTAGCCATCCATCGTGTATCTCCTTTTGTGTATGAAGTTCCTTACAAACTCCTCTCAAAACAGGTTGAAATCATGTATACTTTCCTCCGGCCAACTTTTGTACCACAGTCGTGTTGAACCAGTCAATGTAGTCGGAAAAACTATACACGAGTACTTCTCGTCTAAGTAGTAAGAATCCATCATTCATTTGTATGTTTCAATGTGATCTTCGGTCACCCGAACCATCATATTTTGAGATTGCAGGTAGGTTCGTTCCTAGTGGCAATTGATATTCTCATATACTTCTTTTAAGGGGCGAGTTTTCTGCTCTTAGGACACCACAATGATTGATATTCCTAATTGTTTCCCAAGTCATATCATTGTTCGCTGCCTGTGGTAACCATAGAATTTGCAGCATTGTCTGATTTCCTAAGATTTTTTTAGGGACATATGCTTGTTGGGACTATGGTGTCCAAAATGCATACTAATGTGTTATCGGTTGTGTTGGGGATACTATCGGTGGTGTGGTGTTCAAAGTTGCCGCTACATTTAGGATAAATGTTGGGATTAAGTTGATTAGGCTGAGGGCAAGTCTGATAAGGGACGTAAGATTTGTTGTTTTTCTTGCATGTTTAATACAAATGTCACCAATGTTATTACGTATCCCCCCCCCCCCCCCGATGCTTGATAGTTGATTGGTTGTATCGACTTCTAATGCATAAATAGGAAGGCACACTGCAAAAAGTAGAACAATGCTAGGTTAGAAAGCAATATTGAGGGATGGACCTCGGTATTGGTCTCCGATGCCTAAGTTAGATGCTTATCTAGGTTCTTATATACAGACAAAAGAGTCTGGGTCCTTGATTATTTGACCGGTTTATGCAGTTGTCCATAGGTTGCAAGGGTAGTACCTTCAATATAATAGTATTTCCATTTCCGCGTTTCCTGGGATGTTACATAAGGATTTATATGGATGAGTTTTTTTCTATAATATACTGCTTTCCAGGTTTACACAGTTGGTTTGCATTCGATAAGGAGAACTGGCCTAGTAATCTATGGGTTTACCATGTTGAGCTAGCGTACTTTAATGTTTATGTATCGCCTTTATGTATGAGCTAACTCCAATACACCATTACATGGATAATCCAATAAAAACACTTTAATTCTAAGGTAAAATAAGAAATCAAAAAATGGAATTGTACTTTGAGTTGTTATTAATTTGTAGTATATAAACCATGTATTATATTCCTTATTTATATTCACAAAAATGATAAAATGGATAAGGATAACGATGTATTTGCAATTTTTTGTATAGGTGAGAGCACATAGACTACTTTTTCCTTATGGTAGTTTTACCTTACAGAAGTTTAGCATTACAACAGTTAGTTTTTCAGCAATATAGCATTACATCAGTTGAGCCTTACAACAACTTACAACAATTTTGCAACAACATACAACAACATTGTAACACAATAGATTTGCAACATATAAATTTTGCAACTTTAAAACTCATTTTGTTTCACTTTGCAAGACAACAGTTTTGCAACTTTACAATAGTAACTTTACCTTAAGCGTCTATAAGACCAAACATATTTTGGCTAAATCAAATTGGATATTTCTATACTAATAAGCTACTTATGGAGGTGTTTTCCACTGCAGTTCTAACGTGAAAGTATGTGGAGTTTTTGGGCACTACCTTTAACCCCGAGAGGGTGGCGTCCCCTTGACTCTGCAGTTTGATCGCTCAATAGGACCACCATGAGAGGCTGTGTCCCTTCGACCTTGCAAAGAGCGTTACACCTTGACCTCACTTTGCGTTATGTTCGTGATCAAATTAGTCTTATACAAGTGTGTACTTTGCACCATTGAAATTGGATTTTCATCACAATTTGATCCCCTCTAAAACTAGTATAAATTCCAATTCCACTAAAATGACATGTAATACTAAAGTTATATGTGATACCAATTCACTGCTTCTTTATAATATGCTTTAGAACATTTTCATTTTATTCCATTAGCAATACAAATATCTATTTTCATTTTCAATCTAACATAATGTATTATTTATTTTATCTTTATTTTATGATACCAAACTCTATTCTAATGATTCTATGTTTATATCTAAGATTTAGGTTGTGTTTGGCACGCCAAAGCTAGCTTATTTTGCGAGCTTTTCTAAGTTGTCATTTTTGGCAACCAAAAAGTAACTTATAAGCTATTAATAATAATAATAATAATAACAAATAAAACTACTTGCACCAGATTTTTTAAAATACTCCAATAATACCCTTAATTAGATGTAGAAAACTCATTATGCTAAATATTTTTTATGACATTTTATATTTTCCAGCTAGATTATAAGCTAGCTTATAAGCTACTACCGAGCCTTTCACTTATCAGTTAGTTTTTCAGCTATCAACTAGTTTTTCAAATGGTACCCCAAACATAGCGTTTGAGGTGGTTACCACAAAAATTAACAATCAAATAAACATTACTAAGGATTATATTTGCTTTTTATACTTTTAAAAATTACCAAATAAATAAATAAAATATGGATCTAATTAGTTTTTTTCTTTTCTAAATTGTGATGTCATCAGCCAAAAAAATCAACATTTCCAAATGTACCATTAGGACATCACCTACTCGATGACATTAACATATTGATCCGTAACACGTAAGAATAACAACAATAATAATAAAGAGTAAGGTTGTGTTCGACGTGCATAAACTAGTTTTTGCTTTGAGTTTTTTGGAATATAATGTTTTGTGAGTCCATTTAAATAGATTATAAACTAGTTTGTGGAGGTTATTTTTTAGACGCCCTGGCGACTTGCTCGTCTACCCATTATGTTTGGTTGTATGGGATTGTATGCGGCAGCAGAGACTTTGTCCTACGTTTTTGTCGTCTTCAGGCCCAATCTTGGGTGTTAAATGACTATATTTTAAGGGACAGTAGTATATGTAGTATGAATTATGATTATATTTGTGTTTTGACTTGTCTTCATGATACAATTCCGAGCTTTGATTTTTGCGGTTTCACTAATAAGAACATTGCCCCACCTAGAGCTCAACATGCATTGGTGACTATTGTTTTTTTAGTAAAATTGTCCAAGATATAGATGTACACTTCACAATGACTATTAGACAAAAAATTGTTTTTGAGTATCTATGAACACCATGCTTATGATTTTCTTTTGGATATCCTTATAGGGGGTCTTAGCAACACATGTCATCAATGCAATATCATACTATCCTACGATATCACCTCATTATTCTTATGTTTCTGGTTGATGAGATATGTACAGTCTGTTAGGACACATGCTTAGACTCTTATGTGGAGCATACAATACATTATAAAGAGCTTACAGGTTTCAAGTATTGACACAATATGGTGAGGGGCGTTCTCTTTGAAATTTTTAGGCGTGCCAGAGTTTCCGCCAAAAAAGAAGCACCCATGAGCTTTATGAAATTATTGGTTACATCTTGCGATAATTAAGTGTGTAAATTGTTGGATTATTAAGGTTTGAAATAGTTTGTTGGCCAAATTTGATGTTATATATTTTTAATTATATATGTAATTACTATTTTATGTAATTTAATATGGTCGTGGGACTTATCCATTATTTTGTTTTACACATTATTATCGTCTATTTTATCAACTACCATCGAATTCAAAAACTAGTTTTTCATTGTCAAATACAACTTTAATCATCATATACATAGAAACAATAACACCACATGACTCTTTTTTTTTTTAAATAATAATAATAATAATAATAATAATAATAATAATAATAATAATAATAATAATAATAATAACAATAATAACATATTAAATACGTATTTCACGATATGATTTTAGAAACCGAAATGTTATACTATAAAACCGGATTTCTTACATTGCTTGAGTCGTTTTCGCAAAAAATTAAAAAAAAAAAATAAGAAAAATAAAAAATCAATCCCCCAAATTTTTACGATTTCAAGTTTTATCAGATTATCAACAAATATATTCTTATGTTAATATATGTGAATCGTGGAAATATAACAATTTTGCGAAATGTTATATATCACATCTTTGTAATACAGTATTTGATTCTTTCATATGTTAGGCAATACGGTAGTTTTTTCTATTCATGTAAACTTATTTGACTTTATTTCCGGCATGATAAGAGCAATGTTATGAAGATCCGGATCTTACGTGGATAAATTAAATTAATGAAGTCTTTTTACAACACCAATAGATATTGGAAATGAGGTGATTTGGTGTCACTTACATATATTAGTCTTTTCACTGATTGGATAAAAAAAATAGATGCTGTCAATATCATTTAATTACTTACATAAAAACAAATATGTTATGTTTTAATAAAACCATGACAAAGAAGACATTTCACAGGGGATTTTTTTGTGCTTTCTCATGATACTCCCAACAACCCCATGTAGTGACATGCCTCTAACTATTTCATGTGTCCAAAAAAGGACCATGCCTCATCCTCATGTAAGAGTCAAATAAGACAAAAGTCAAACCTAATTTTCAGCCCATGTGATGTGTTCCTCTTTAGCCTTATTGTCATTAGGGACATTCTCCGTGCCCTATTCTTCCAAAACATCTGCCTCCCTAATAATTTTCCAATAACTCACAACTTTTTTTCGTTATGGCATCTTTTCACACTTTTGACCGCCATAAAAGTAAAATATTTTCCTCCAATAAAAGTTATTTTTGTATAAAAAAATTATTTTTCAGTAACTTTTATCTAGCTCAAATTGCCCCTTAAATATCATATCATTGTTAAACTAGAAACATATTATCCTGTTAGGTGGCTGGAATAACGGCCCAACCCCTATAATGGGCGCAAATGACATTATAATGGAAACTTTCACACTATCGCTTCTAAAACTAGAATCTTTAACTGGACATGAACAAAAATGCTAGTTCCGTAGCTAGACATTAACAGAAAGACTAGTTTCGATAAAAAAATTGAGACTGAGCTAGTCTAAAACGAGACCATACCAGCCCCAAAACCGTATAGGACCGGTCTGAAAAAAGAACGGATTGTTTTAAGACCAGCCCAAAAAGACCATGTCGTTCTGAGACCGGCCCGACCGGCCTGGTCCAAGACCGTCATATGACCGTTCAAAGATCTCAAAAAAGACTGAAAGCGAAAATTTATGTACATTTAATTTTTGTGTTAATTACACATTTTTAATCGCATATTATCCAACTTATTTTCTTCTTTTTTTAATTAAATTTTAGTATATCATTTTTATTAAACCTTAAGGTATCATTTTGGTGTTAATCATATACTTGTTAATCGAAAAAACTCAAAACTTAAACAAAAAATCAGAAAAAAAAATATTGAAACCAAACCAAAAAAAGACGCACAGAAAGACCGCGAGACCGGCCCAAAAAAGACCAAGACTAGGTTCAAATAGATCGGGCTGAAAAATGACCGATACGAGACCGTCTAGGATCGATCCGAAAAAAAAAATCAAACCATTCTGAAAGTGGTCCGGAACCACCAATGTGCATCTCTACTTTTAACGTTGATGAGCATTCTGATAGGTTTTGAGCAAAAGAACATTCCTATATGCACATGCAAAACCCTAAATCTTTGGATCTAGGTTTCTCTATTGTACATGCAAACTCATCCAAAGCTTGTAAACCCTAAACTAGCATACGACAAAACTAATTGAATATCAAATAAACAAGTTAAATGAATACTTTGATTGTTCATTTTAGATCTTAAAGCTTTAAGAACCTTAGCACCCCAAATGTTATGTCTCTAATGAATCACAAACATCAAAAGCAATTGGATGAAGCAAGAGAGAGAGGGGAGAGGGAAAAATCGGCTCCAAGACTTCTAGGTTTCAAGTGTAGCCAAATTCCCATGCCCAAGAGGTCTTTATATAGGTGTGGAAATTAGGGTTTAAGTCATTATCCTTATCTGGTTACTTAGCCACCAAGCAGCCCATAAGATAATTCTAGAACCCTCATTTTGGACGAATTCCTAAGGCCTTATCCTTAGAATTCGTCCACCCTATACTCTAGGGTTTCCTCACCCAACTTTTCAACTATCACATAATTACAAGTTCAGTCCCCGTAATTCAATTAACCTCTTTTGACCACAAAAATTAATTCTTAACTAATTCTTGACCAATGTTAATTAAATAAATATGATTTCTCTTTTAATATATTATTCTTATAATATATTAATAAACCATAATAACCTCTTTCTCTATTGTTCATCCAATCAAGTTGCTTTGGTGAAGGCAACCCAAAAGGACCATGCAACAACCGGGTCAAGTACATACCAAATATAGTTATGGACTTAGACACTAATCCAACAGTCTCCTACTTGGATAAGTCTAATAACTGAAAATGCAAGTGTGACTTCAGGATCCGATTAGCAATCGTAGTTCTTAAAACTCTTTATCATATCAATAACGTGTCCTTTAGATAAGGGATTGTACGGTCCTCCGTTCTATATATCGTGTGGAAAATTACATGGAACATAGCCATACTTATTGCCCAGCAGTTTGTTTCTCGATCTCTGATTTGTCTGACATAGAACTTAATTGAACACATCAATAGCACTCTGCATCCTTTGGGTTGGAGGTGGGTGCAGCGGGACCAGCCATGGTTCCACTAGAAGAGGTACCATCATGGGACTTTCCCTTATGGTGGCTCTTTGAAGGAACCTTCCTCTTCTTACCCTTCCCCTGCCAAATAGCCAAGACGGGGGCAGCTGTAGCAGGAGTTGATGCAACGAATTTATCCTTGAGGTCGCTCTCAGCAGTCCTCAACAAGCCTTGAAGCTTGCTCAAGTTGACCTCCTCTTTGTTCATGTGGTAGTTCTTGCGAAACTGGTTGAAGCAGGGTGGCAGTGAGTGAAGAACAATATCAATCGCCAGCTCTTCGTTGAAGTTAACATTTAACTTCAGCAGGCGGTCAACATATCTCTGCATCTTCTGCAGATGAGTAGTGACAGACTCTTCGTCCCTCATCTTGGTCGTGATCATCGAAGTGATGATCTCGTACCTCTCATGCCTGGCACTTTGGTGGTACCGGTCCCTCAAATCTTGGTGCATCTCATAGGGATAGTAGTCCTCGTAGGACTTCTGGAGTTCTACAGTCATAGTCGCGAGCATGATGCAATGGACTTTCGTAGCATCTCGCTTATGGGCCTCAAAGGCAACGATCTCCTCGAGAGTAGCAGTGTTTACGTTCACCTCCTTCAACTCCTTGTCGAGGACATACTCTTTGTCCTCGTAGCGAGTAACCATTCGGATGTTCCAGATCCAATCATTAAAATCGGTCCCATCGAAGATCACCCTCCCACAAAAGTTCATGAGTGAGAACGAGCCGGGTGAGGTTGAGCCTGAAGCATTCTTGTTGTTCGAGTTAGACATCTGAAAAGGAAAAGATACAAAGTTTGATTAGATAAGAATCCCCAATTAAACACCTAAATGAGAAATTAGGGCTAGGATCCAAAAACATTATTTGCAATTTAGAAGAGAGATTTCGTAATCTAAACAACAAATAATTTGAAGGTAAGTGAATGACAATTCACTAATTTCCACCATGAAAAACAAAAAACAATTATGTTATTAATGTATTGAAAACTCTTAGATCTTTTGAGATTCATTGAACTTTTCAATAGCATGTTTAAATCTCGATATGCTCTTCAAGTTTGTGACTGGGATATCGAGGATCACAAACAATGTGTGAATAACCATGCAAATGTACATGGTGCCCCCAATGTTACAATCACCTAATCAATGTGTTGGTTAGCCACACACGCTCCATTGATCTATCACAAACATCGAATCACCTTTTCCACATTTGCTTAGAGCCAAATTAGTGTGTCCGTTAACCACACACGCTCCACTAACGTCTTAGCAAGGGTACAAAGTGTAATTTCATGGAATAGCATCAAATTCACATTTTTCCTAAAGTAACTAAGATAGGGAAATTTATAAAACATTTAGTTACTTTATTAATCATTATACTTTTAATAAGGAATTAGTTGCCCTATCCTACCCGTTCGGCTAACGACCCTCCACCAATCAAGGAAGCGGTGGGTGATAGTGGACACCCATTAAACGGTCATTTTATAGGTCATAACCTTATACCCCCCTTATAGATCAGCTTCGTGAGTGAGGCCTACTAACGGTAAGAGTAGCATTTATCTTATACATATATAATAATTATTCTTATAATATTATAACAGTATAGGGATGAATTTTAAACTTGTAAACTTCTAGGGTTTGGAATTTAATTATTTCAAAATTAAACTTTTAATCTAAAAATTTTAATTCCAAAACTTGAGGGCAAGTTTTGAAACATTTCAAAACTATCTAGATCAAAATTCAAATAATAATAATTAAACAATGAATTGGTGATTATCTAATTTTGACCTAATCCATTTTCATGCAAGATAATTGATCAAATAATTCAAATAATTAAGGTTTATCAAATAAGGCAATAATTATCTAATTAAATGATAAAAAAAAAACTTTTATTTTGACTAAGATAATCACATGGAATCAATAAAAATTGGATTTTATTAATTAAAAACATTTTTGGTAATTATCTCAAGTCAAAATAAGCCAAAATCCCGAGATATGCACTCTGACCTGCCACCACGACGTGGCATACACGTCGTGGCAATCTATGCCACGTCGTGGTCACCAGCCAAAAGCAAAAAAAATGAAAAACCTTTTGCTTTGAACAATTAATCTATGCATCAAATACAAAAGAAAACCAGCCAAGGCTCTGATACCACTGATGGTTTTTGAGCAAAAGAACATTCTTATGTGCACATGCAAAACCCTAAAGCTTTGGATCTAGGTTTCTCTATTGTACATGCAAACTCATCCAAAGCTTGTAAACCCTAAACTAGCATACAACAAAACTAATTTAATATCAAATAAACAAGTTAAATGAATACTTTGATTGTTCATTTTAGATCTTGAAGCTTTGAGAACCTTAGCACCCCAAATGTTGTGCCTCTAATAAATCACAAACACCAAAAGCAATTGGATGAAGCAAGAGAGAGAGGGTAGAGGGAAAAATCGACTCCAAGACTTCTAGGGTTCAAGTGTAGCAGAATTCCCATGCCCAAGGGGTCTTTATATAGGTGTGGAAATTAGGGTTTCAGTCATTATCCTTATCTGGTTACTTAGCCACCAAGAAGCCCATAAGATAATTCTAGAACCCTCCTTTTGGACGAATTCCTAAGGCCTTATCCTTAGAATTCATCCACCCGATACTCTAGGGTTTCCTCACCCAACTTTGCAACTATCACATAATTACAAGTTCAGTCCCCTTAATTCAATTAACCTCTTTTGACCGCAAAAATTAATTCTTAACTAATTCTTGACCAATGTTAATTTAATAAATATGATTTCTCTTTTAATATATTATTCTTATAATATATTAATAAACCATAATAACCTCTTTCTCTAATATCCATCCAGTCAAGTTGCTTTGGTGAAGGCAACCCAATAGGACCATGCAACAACCGGATCAAGTACATACCAAATATAGTTATGGAATTAGACACTAATCCAACACATTCATAATTTAATTATTTAAGGTAAAAACTTCTAAAAAACTTAACAGCATATACCAATTAAAATTATAACCATTTTTTAACAGAAAACACACACACACACTCTAATCTTACTTCTAATTATATACATTTTTCAATGAAGAGACTTGAACCCCCAATCACTTAAGAAATGACATTTTTCCTACAAATATTGATACTGCTAGGTCAAAGACATATGCGAATAAAAGAAATGGAAATAGCACATTGGTGGGCTCATGCATGTTTGTTCTAGCATTAAAGGGCTAAGAATCCATTAGGTCATTCAAAAAAAATCGATATCTGATTAAACCGATCACCCATTTACAATTCAGGTAGATCATTTCGGTTTTATTGGGCTTCGGGGATGAAATACTTGGTAATTGACTTACAGTTTCTTATCGGTTTGGTTAGCAGATTAGAAAATATGACCTCAGGTATACTTGAATACCCGATTTGGAATTATATATATATATATATATATATATATATATATATATATATATATATATATGTATATATATATATATATATATCACATTGGTATTATACTGGTTACATTCTACAAGCCCCTCTTTTTAAACCCATAAGTACATAATTCATCAGTCATCTTCCTGGTATCCGATCCCCACAAGTGGCATACCTTAGCTAAAACCAAACAACACTCATCGCCATTGAATCAGAAATACCTAACAACACCCAATACTAGGTGCTTTTTTATGTATCTTTCCTTCAATCTTCGTCTCTTTGTTTCATGTCCAATGCTCATATCTTTCTTTTCAAGTTGGAAATAGTTTAATTAGGGTTTAAAATGCGATTATATAAAAAATGTAAAAAAAAAAATGTTATTGTATATTGATAATTTGTTTCATATTTTTTAATAAAAGATTTTGTGTCTTACTACTGGATGTTAGAAACTAATTATTATATTGAAGATGAACAAGGTTCTAAAAGACTCGTCATGGTTTCACCATGGCGCGTCGTAGCTCCAAGCCTTGTGTCTACCACGTTTTAACAAAATGTCACCTTAAGTCAAATAAATATATAAAAATGAATTATTGTGTATATACATATATATATATATATATATATATATATATATATATATATAATTTTTAATTATATACAAAATTTTCGCCTTTAGTCACGCCTTACAAACGGCATGACTCGTCATGGCTTGTAAAAGCTTGAGGCTTGATATTTCCGCCAAGTCATGCCTAACGTCATTTAGAACCTTGAAGATGAGAGTATGAGACAATTAACCTTGAAATTCCAAGAAGTAATCTAATTCCAATAACAAGTGGGAAACAAACTAAAATATACAAAACAAGATCTTAATTTAGGGAGCAATTTTATAGCACATGTTTTAGGTATGAGTCAATTCATTTAAATTTTAGAAATTTATTCTTGGGCTGCCACGGCGTGGTGGGGCTTCACCACAACTTGAAATTATTTTCTTGACCGCGGGTTTAATTGAATCGCCACGGCATGGCAACCGATTGAGGCGAAACCCAAATCCCTGGGCTTTAGGCCCTATATAAAGGACTTTATGGCTAGGGTTTCAGCCTCCATCACCATTTCAAGACCTAAAATCATAACCCTAGCCTCCCTTGTGTGATATTGAGCTTTTTGTGATGTTTGGTTGTGTTTTGATGAAAGGAGAATAAGGTGCTAGCCCAAAGATCAACCAGCAAATCCTCCCTGTCCTTGCAATCACTCTCTATACCATTTGTAAGTCCTCAGGTCTCCATTTTGATGATTCTTTGGTTTTAGATCTAGCTTTATTAGCTTGTTATGGTCCGTAAGTGATCTTTGGTTGATTTGTTGTGATAAAGGTTGCAACTTTTTGACTCTCCTGAGTCCCATGAACAATATATCTTGTAGATCTAGATTTTGATTGAGATATTTAGCCTTGCATAAGTTTTGGTCACCTTTTTTCTCATTTTGACGTAAAATGGAATCTAGACATGCATGTCTATAAGGCACCCAACTTTATGCTAGATCTAGAATTTTAAACCCTTCTGGAGTTGATTTGGCTATGTACTTTGAGGAAAAGTGCTTAATGGTTAACCATATAATGATTTTTGCCCTTATTAGACCTTGGTTTGGAGATCTTGTCTTATTGAAGTGTCTTACTGGGTAAAGTTAGAATTTTTATCCATTAAGGCATTGAAAAAGAGTGGATCTACACTTTTTAGCCTTTGATTTTGAGTTAAAAGCAGCTTAACTCGATTAAGCTAATCAGACTCCTCACCACGGAATGACACTAGGGCACCACGACGTGGTGAAAGGGATCAGTTGATTGTTTTGTCATCTTATTCCCACGTTGTGGCCAAGGAAGACCATGACGCAGAAGCCAATTGTGTTTCTCTTCGACTTTGATTTGGGTTGACTTTTGGCCAACCCCTTAGCTATGAAAGGTAGACTAAGAGTTACCTTGTTAGAGAATCTAGGTGTAGTGTAGCACTTGTCTTAACTAGCAGTGAGTGCAGCAACAATTGATTATCATCTGAGAGGTGAGTTCCTTCATTGTACCCATCAGTCGAAGGCACTAATGACAACCCACTAGATTATGTTTGTAGGATGATAGTTGTCTTTGTGACACTTATTGTTATGCATGTATGTGTTTGCTGTCTTTGTGACGCTTGCATGTGTGTGTGTGTGTGTATATATATATATATATATATATATATAATTATGGGTGGGGCCCGTTATGTTGTAGGCGGGACCCGCATGTGATCTGGGCGGGACCCGTTATGTTGTGGGCGGGGCCCGTACGCATGTATTTGGTATGTGGTATTTTAGGAACTCACTAAGCTTTGTGCTTACTGTTTAGGTTTATGTTTCAAGTATTGCCATCTCGAAAGGGAAGGGCTCGGCTTCGTAGTGCATCTACCCATGCTTTTCATGCTTTTATGATTTTGGGAATTGTACTTTGTTGACTATTTTACTAAGACATGCTTTTAGATGGTTTGATATGAATATTTGATGGTTTGGGTTGAATTAAAAATGAGATTTTTACCTATGATTTTTGGGATGTTACAAGTTAGTATCAGAGCCTTGGTTTGAAGGATTCAAGCACACTCTCAGGTGTATTGGAACTCAAACTAAGGATTTCTAATAATCTTTTATAAGAATATAATTTTCTAAAAAGGTTTCTAAAAGAAAAGGGTGATGTGGTGCGTGCAATCAACCGAGCTCAAATAAGTTTTCCCAAAATATCCATACATGTTTATAATTTCAGTATGTGTATATGTGAATAGAATGTTACAATAGGGCTAAGGATTTGCTCGTAATTACATGATAGGATGCAAGGAGAGATGTCTTATGTGCCAATTGTGTGAGCCTTTATAATTGCATGCTAGTATAGAATTCAGGTGAATAGATAGTATGACCAGATTGGTAGTGAACTCGTTTAGAACCCAATTCTCGAATGTTGCTTGTTTTATGCTTCTAAGGACCCCACTGGTGTTGGCTAAGTATTAAGTGTATGTGTTAAATTACATTTTATGGGGATAAGATGATTTTTGAAGGTTAGATTCAACCATATTGTGCAACTCTTGTTTGATTCCAAACGTTATTGGGTGGGATATTCAAAAATTATCTTATGTCGATAACATGTAACTGTAGTTGTGAGGTAATTAGAAGGTATTGGAGGGGTTCTCTTCTAAAACTGATGGAAAAGGCTGATGGGAGCAGGGGAAGCCTAGGAAAGCCTAGGACATGTCCTAGCGTATAGGGTGCTCTATAGTATGAGTGAAGTAATGGATAGTAAGGAAGTGACTTGGAGGATTCGAGACAGTCCTTGAGGAAGGTATAGATAGGTGTTGAAAGTAGTATTGGGCCAGTACTACTGAAAGAACATGATCTATACCCAAGACAAGAAAGACCTTGATGAATTTGAGAAACTTCAGGAGTGTGAACCTCTTCGTGCGTATACCGATTATTTATGTATTATGTTTCAGCATGGTGATGACATGTGGCTGGGCGGGAGGTTCAAGATCTGGATCAGGTTTAGGATCGGGTACCGAACCATTTGACGAGGGATTACGCAACTTCATCACATCTGAGATTACGAGAGGCATCCTTGATTCGGCCCTGGTGATGTTCGGGTCGATCAAGCAGGGTATCATCGAGTATTCAGAGCCAAGCTAGTTGATGGTTAGTACGAATCTCGCACTTTCTCATTCAAGGATTTCATGGGGTGTGGGGAACTAGAGTTCTTTAGGGTTAAGGACACCATTTCCTCCAGAAGATGGATAGCATACATGGAGTGTGCTTAGATGACTAGCTTCTGCCCCGAGGGTTCAAAGGTGAGGTTCGATGCAGGATGTCTGAGGGAGCGTGCCCGGGATTGGTGGGAGGAGGTTGGTTGTGCTCTGGGATCCCTATCCATTGAGGCCATGACCTGGTTGGATTTTTGAACATGAAATCGAGCGGAGTTTTCACTGGCTATTGAGGTGCAACAGTTGGAGAGGGAGTTCCTGGACAAGCAAAAACAACTGAGACCATGGCGGAGATCACCGCCAGGTTTCGAGAGAGAGCTTTATGGGTACCCAGTATGCAGCAGATGAGGAGATGAGGAAGAATCGATACCATGACATGCTAAGATCAGATATCAAGGAGTTTCTTAGCTTTTCAGCCTGTCCGACATTGGAGGACATGATATCCAGGGTCTGGGAGCGGGAAATAGATTTGGAGCACATCAAAAAGAGGAAGGCGGAGCAGGTGCAGACATATGGGGGTTCAGCAAAGAACCTTAAGATTTTTTATTCTAGATTCAGGGTCTAACAGTGTTGGGGAATTTATGGAAAGTATGGTAGGATGCATGATGGGGTTTGCATGGCAGGTGGTTCAGGTTGCTTTAAGTGGGGCGATACATGGCACTTAAGCACAGATTGCACTACCACCACTACCACCCATGTTTCAGGTCTGATATGTTTCCATTTTAATCATAAGGGCCACTAGAAGGCTGACTACTTGAGTTTGATATTAGGAGTGATTGCAGCACCCGCTCCAGTGACGTTGAGGATCACTAATCGTCGAGAGGGAAAGAAAGCAGCCGCGGTAGTGAAGAATAGGGCTTTATAGCTGAAATTCGAGGAGCCGTGTTTGAATCCCGGCGTGGTTATAGGTATGTTTTCCATTTATTTATGGGATTTCATTATTGTTATTGCTTACATTTCATGTTGTGATGTTTAGGGATGTTTTTAGTCAATGGTGTTCCAACCATAGTTCTGTTTGATTCAGTCGCCTTGCACTTAGCAAGAGGTTTGAGGATGCTCCTAGGGAGCTTGATTAGCCATTAGAGGTAGAGGTTATCGATGATTGTTTAGTACGGGTATCGAGACTACATCGAGGTTGTGTTATGGAGCTATTCAGTGAGAGGTATCCAATTGATTTGGTTCTCATTCCTTTGCGTGATAGCAAGGTGATTATGGGTAGGGATTGGTTTAGACCTAATGGGATGACGATCGATTGCAGGCACCAGTTAGTGTGGGTTCGAAACCCAAGCAGGGGAGAACTAGTTATTCAGGGTGAGGATGCTCTGTATGGATCGGTTCTATGTTTAGTGATGAGTTATAAAAACTCTTTTGATCGATTAGATCTTTGTAACAGGTAAATAAAGAACATAAAAAGCAGTGAAATAAAACACAAGTATAGATCACAATGAGTCGAATGATTCAATTACTCAATCCTCAGCAGAGCTCGACTAAGAACTTCCGCTGTAGAGGATTCTAGGGTTACAAAACAAGAACGATGAATATGCTTGAAAATACTTATCTAATCGTTTCTAATCATTACGTTCTAGGATGCATGCAAGCATCTATTTATAATAAACCCTACAAAACTCACGGATGGACAGGCCCATACCGGAGATAAACATTGGACTAGCTAACGAGCCCAATAGACGCAACACAATACTGGACCTAACAATCTCCCCCTTTGCGTCAATTTGGAGCGAGACTATCATTTCTTCTTGCTTGGACCAGCAGCAGGAACTTTCTTGGTTGTATCAAACAGATGCGAGATAAGCGCAAGGATAGTCTGTCTGAAGAGAATGTACCATTGAATCATGTCTTCAAAGTACTTTTTATCATCCGTTGTGTTCTGCTTGCACCGATGGATAATCCCTAAGACATGTTCCAGACATGCAGTGGTATAGAGATGTTTATCTGCCAAAGCGAAAAGACATTTCTGGCCTTCATCTCTGGTATAACAGAGTTTCTCTTCGGGTCTATCTTTCCCATCTGCATCATGTTTAGGTCACTTGCTGAGCCAATAGGAGATATGGTAGGCTTTTTCTTGAATACGCTCGCTACCTCCTGATCCATCTTTGCGACTTCCATTATATAGCAGACAAGCATCCTCTTGAAGTGGTCGATGATCGGACCATATTCAGCTTCGTTCGTAAGAAGGATGTTGTGCAAGATGATCCAGTCGTGTGGATTCAAGTTGGGAAGATCAGCAAGCGAGAGGGCATGTTCGGTCTTAGCAGATCCCCTTAGCACCTTAAACCGAACGTTG
This sequence comes from Lactuca serriola, assembly GCF_051521515.1. Classification (NCBI taxonomy): domain Eukaryota; kingdom Viridiplantae; phylum Streptophyta; class Magnoliopsida; order Asterales; family Asteraceae; genus Lactuca; species Lactuca serriola. Next base: position 70,453,724 of record NC_136410.1, read on the forward strand.
GTGAAGTTTCCTTCCCTGTACGGCTTCAGAACCCGAACATTGATAATCTTCTGAGCGGTCCATGTTTGGTACTGTGGTTGAGCGGCCCTCAGACAGAAATCGACTAAGTCCCGATCAACCTTTGGATGAGGATGAGGGAACTCAGCGGTGTTGTCAAAGGCATGGAATACAAACGCCTTTCGGGTTAGTGGCATGTCGAAGTGAGAATCGACAGTGTTAGAACGATCTAAAGAGATCACCGGTTCTAGCCACAAGATGTTGGGTGTTTCGATGGCTTCTTTCAGTAGCTTCTCAAGAGTCCAAGGAAGAAAAAGAGTTTTCCTACTCTTGAGAAGGTCGTGAGCTTCTTTTTGTCTTCTTTCGGCTTCTTCAGCCTCTCTAGCTACACGAGCACTGATGTCAGCATCTTTATCTCGACCCTGTCTCTTTAAAAGGTCGGCAATTGTCTCCTTATCATCATCGTTGCTCTCCTCAGCAATTTTCTTGCCCTTGTCTTTCACACCGGAACCTGAGGCTTGGCCTACTGGAGGAGTTTCGGTTGTGAGTTGCTGTTGAAGTAGGAGGCAGTTGAGTAGCTGAGGATCGGGTCATGTGCTTCCAAGATGTTGGAAATGGATGCGTGGACATCCGAAACACACAAAGAAATTATCTCTCTTTCAGATGCGTGAAATCAAATTGATTTGACTCCCGCCTGATTCAGCATTTTATCATCTTATCTTTTTAACGGCATCTTTAAAGCAAAATTACCCACGTGGATTAATATTAACCACAACCCGTTTATAACTGCCAATCCCATTAAAATGCCTTGTAACTAATGAAATCAGAATTTTGGAAAATCAAAAAGATTTTCGTGCTTAGTGTGTAAAAGAAAAAGAAATAAAGCAACACATTTGAGGGATTATGTGATGTCAACAAAGACACGAACCAATAGATCCTGGGCACGAATCTCTTCCTTCAAAGTCAAGAGAGACCTTAAAGTGTGTGTGTGGTTTCCCGTTGAATAACGATCAGACACTTATTAAGAAGTGTTGAAAGGCTTCTTTTAATTAGGATTATTTGGGTGGCTTTCGCTTCAATTCAGAATTCCTGATCTTGATATAAGACAAAAATCGAACGAAGTACTTGTGAGACCAGTGTAGTCTGTTGAACAAGTAGGTTGGAGATAATTTAAGTGGCAAGGTAAAATAACGTATGTAAAATCTCAAAAAATAAAAATAAAAAAAAAAAAAAAAAAAAAAAAAAAAAAAAATTGGATTCCAAGGGAAGAAATGTTATTGGTTTTAACAATATCATAGAAATCACTCAAAAGGAAATTAGAGATTTTACTTTGTATCCCCATGGATAAGTCCGTCAATTCATTAGTGAAAGCTAGAGCAAATTTATTGTTCACCGTCAATGCATAGTAGGAATTGAATTGTGGGTTTCACTTAGCACATAGTGACACGAGGCTAAGATCATGAACACAGAAACTGTGTAACCATAAACCTCAGTGGTAATTTCTGAGAGTCTCAAGGGTTACGTTTGTGAAGCGAATAAGATGAAGAAAAGTAGTGTAGATGGTGTAAAGAAACCAAAGTACCTCTGCTGTTAAAATAGGGACCAAGCAGAAAACTCTTATCTCAGGTGAGAAGAGAGTTAGGTAGCTCATGATTAGAATAAATATGAAAGCCTAATTGGGAAGACAAGGTTTGTTTGTACCAAGTCAGTAAGGCTATTATTCAGAATCAGGTGAGGCTTTGGACACATATAGCAGTATGCTTCTAGGAACACTTAACTAGTGAAATGATTTCCCTACAAATAGACATACAAAAAGATAAGACATAAAAATATAAAATAAAAATAAAAAAAATAAATAATAAAAAAAATATTTTTGGAGTTTTTGAAGTAACGAAAAGAAAACAAGAAAAAGAGTAAAAAAAATTTTTGGAATTTTTGATTTCAAAAAAAAAATTTTAAAAATGGAAACACTTAAAAAAAATTGGAACCGAACTCGAGCGTTCGGTCTATTTCGGGTTTTAAAAAAAATTGGAACCGAACCCGAGCGCTCGGTCTATTTCGGGTGCCAAAAAAATAAGTTTGAAAAAGAAAAAAAAACTTTGATAATAAGATAAATGAATTCGAGAAAATAATACAACAGATTTACAACCAAAGAAACTACCTTTGAGTGATAAGCGAAGAGCAGATGATACGACCGAACCCGAGCGTTCGGTTCATTTCGGTACACCAGAACAAAACCTGAACCTGAGCGTTCGGTTTATTTCGGCATACATGAGACCCGAACCCGAACGTTCGGTCTATTTCGCTTCCAACTTTTGATCTTGAAAAGTAATCTTTGGTACTGACTCTGATTCCATCATTTCTAGCCCTTGTAGAATTTTGTTGAAAGAAGCTTCAGGAAGAGCTTTGGTGAAGATGTCGGCCAGTTGATCAGTGGTTCGAACAAAGTGAATTTCGACGTTCCCATCTTCCACATGATCCTTTATGAAGTGATACCTCAGTGCTATATGCTTGGTCTTGGAATGTTGCACTGGGTTATGACAGATCCTAATTGCACTTTCTGAGTCACAATATAGTGGGATCTTTTTCATATTGAGTCCATAGTCCCGGAGCTGGCTTTGGATCCAAATCACTTGAGATGTACAGGAGGCAGCTGCGATGTACTCTGCTTCGGATGTAGACAGAGATACACATGTCTGTTTCTTTGATTGCCAGCTAACCAACTTCAAAAATGGGTGTTACCGAAAAGACTTGGTCCCAAAAGATGTGAATTGGGGGACCCACTTCAAAGTTCATCAAGCACCTCAATGCAAGGTGTGATAAACAAAATCTATCTAACTATCTACTCTAGACCCCTAGAAAAACGATAACCTATCCTAAAAAGGCGGTGAGAATCTAACTAAGCAAGACTCGGACGAGACTCGGGAGTACTAAGGGGTACTCCCTCCAAAACCAAGATGCGAGTCTTCAATATCTTCAATGCTTCAAAATACCTTACCGGGCTAGTCTTTGCTCGCACACATTGGCATGACCAACCACATCCCTCCGCACCTAGACCCAATCAAGCTACCTGCATCTGACCCCCACACAAGCAGTCTCAAAGTGGTCTATGAGGCTCAAAACGTGTCCCATTCATCAAATACAAGGAATTCCATATCAAGACCCGGGACCAATCTATGACTCAATACTTATGACTCGGCGCTATGGTACCTGTAGGGATGAGAAGACAAGAGAGAACAAAAATGCATGAACCTAACCTAGAATGCATCTAAAAAGTATGAAAATTAGAAAAGAAAGAAACAAAATATGCAATTTTTTAATGCAATTTTTATGAATGCCCTAAATGACTTAGTCTAGATGCAACTATATACAACCTAAATGCAATAAAAATAAAAGATTAGATTACCTCACCCCAAGCTTAAAATTAAGCATTGTCCTCAATGCTTAGGATGAGAGTAAGGAAGGATCATACTGGGATCAAGGTGGAGGAGGCCCGCGAGGACGGTATGGAAGCAACACATGGGTCGCATAATGATGCTTGGATGGAGTTCTTGGCCGCCTAAATACACATGGATGAAAGCTTGGTCGCGCAAAGGACGCATATGAAATGGCTCGAAATTTTCTTATGAAATGACATATTTGCGCGGGTACCCTCGCAAACTTTGCGCGGGTGGGGGGCAGCCGCGCGCACATGTCAGAATACATCCCATGTTGGGGTAATTTGGAACTCGGAATCTGCGCGGTTGGGGGTCAGTCGCGCAACGGCTGCGCGGGCACCCGCGCGCAACAATCAGAGAGCACCCCATGTTGGTGTAATTTGGAACTCGGGACCTGCGCGGCTGGAGTCGGTCGCGCAAAGTCTGCGCGGGCACCCGCGCAAAAGTCAAATTTTTGGAATTTTTCAAACTTCACCAAAATCACTAGAAGACTTCTATATGCTTATTTTTAGGCCAACTTTAAGTTTAGAAACACCCAAAACTTCAAGCGGATATTATTTATTCACAATGCATTTATTTAACGTCTTTTCCAAGACATAGCCCCGCGTCCATCAACTTTCGTAAATCGGTGTTTCCATTGTTACGTTGTCGAATTCTCCCGTGTCAAAGCCTTCATAAAATATTTTCAAATGGTGCCCATTCACTTTGAAGATTTGGTTTTTTTCCAAACTCTTGATTTCAACCACACTAGGATCAAACACTTTTATAACAATAAAAGGTCCATGCCATCGAGATCGCAATTTTCCCGGGAATAGCTTTAAGCGTGAATGATAAAGAAGAACTTCTTGACCCGGAATAAAGTGTTTTTGGGTTATGTGCTTGTCATGAAATGCCTTTTTGTTCTCTTTGCACCTTTTGAACCTTTTGAACCTTTTAATTATCTTCTTCTTGACCACTTCCATCATTGGAGGATCCAATCTTCTTTGAGGTTCCCTCTTAGGATTACAATCATCTTCCATGATTATCTTGTCTGTGCATACATTAGGGCTTATCCTGTTTATTGGCTCAATCACATCAACCCGATACAATGGAGAAATGTTACTAGGTTACCTCATTCCTTTAAAGATGTTGAATTGAATGGTTTCTCCATCAAACTCCATAGTTATCTTTCCTTTATGGACATCAATGATTGTGTGAGCGGTATGCATGAAAGGTCTTCCAAGGAGGATCGTAGATGATTTGGAAGGAGTCTTCTCTTCAAGATCAATGACATAAAAATCCGCTGGAAAAACAAGTTGATTAACTTGTACTAACACATCCTCAATCACTCCTCTTAGAGACACACTTGACTTGTCTGCTAATTGAATGATGACTCCCGTTTCTTCCAAAGGTCCAACATTGAGAGATTGAAAAACCGAATATGGCATCACATTGATCGAGGCTCCAAGATCTAACATAGCACTTTCGACATGCAAATCACCAATGGTACAAGGGATAGCAAATATTTCCGGATCCTTGCATTTGGGAGGTAACTTCTTTTGGATAACCGCAAACACATTTGCATTGACTTGAATCTTTTCATTTGCCTTGAATTTTCTCTTCTTGGTGCATAAATCCTTGAGAAATTTTGCATAACTTGGAATTTGCTTAATAGCATTCAATAGTGGAATGTTGATTTGGACCTTGCGAAAAGTTTCAAATAATTCATTTTCTTCCTCTATCTTCTTGGAAAAGGCTAACCGGGAAGGGAAGGGAGGTGGTATGACCAATGGTTTGATGGGTTTGTTGGAAGAGTCGGGTTGATCAACGTTTGGCACAACCGGTTCCTTTTGAGTAGCTTCAACCTTCGAAGGCTCAACAACAATAACCTCATCTTCTTCTTCTCTTGAAACTCTTTTAGGGTTGCTTTCTCCAAGTGTTTTGCCACTTCTCAAAGTTATTGCACTCACATTGGTGTTCTTCTCGGTTTGAGATGGAAGTCTACCCCTTTGTTCTATCTTGTTGATAGCGGTGGCCAAGTCTCTGATTTGTGCTTGAATGTTTGAGAAAGTGTTCTTGGTCTCTTGTTGAAATTGGGTTTGGCTTTGAGCAAGAGAAGTGACAAGTTCTTGAAGGCTCATTTGATGGTTACCACTTGATTGACCTTGTTGTGGAGGGTGTCGGTAATTTGGAGGGTTATAAGAATTTTGTGGATATGGAGGTTTTTGGGATTGGTATTGTGGATGTTGGGGTCTCATCAAAAGATTTGGTGGATTTTGCTTTGGTGGATAAGGGTTGTTTTGGTTATTCCTCCAAGTTGGGTTGAAATTGTTTTGAAATCCCGTGGGTCTTGGTTGACCTTGATATCCTCCCATTATTCACATCTTCCGGTTCACTTCCAAGTGTGGGAAACTTATCCGTATAATGGCCCGTCATTGCACAAATACCACACACCATCAATTGTTGACCACTTCCCACCACCATTTGACTTAGCACATTAGTCAAATCCAAGAGCTTTGATTCCAAGTGTTGAGTGTTGCTAACTTCACCAACCACTTGTGTAGAATTTCTCTTCATGTCATTTCGAGTCCCAAAATTCCTTTGATTTTGAGAAATGGTACCAAAAAGTAATCGGATCTCGTGAGGGGTTTTGTTGAAGATGTCACCACCACTTGAAGCATCAATCATCCTCCGATCGTTTTCATTCATACCCTCATAAAATTGTTGAAGAAGTAGTTGTTCGGGTATATTGTGTTGAGGACAACTTGCACACAAATTATTGAAGCGCTCCCAAAAATCATGAAATGTTTCATTTTCCCCTTGACGAATCCCCAAAATGTCACTTCTTTGACTTGAAATTCGGGAGGTGGGATAGAATTTTCTATTTAAGGCCTTGAGTAACTCTTCCCATGTGTGAATAGATCCCAGTGGTAAGTTGAATAACCACTCTCTAGCTTTGTCTTCCAAGGTGAGCGGGAATGCAGTTAACTTGAAATCATCCAATGTCACATTGTCAGGCAACATGCTAACACATATCATATGAAAGGACTTCAAATGCTTTTGAGGGTCTTCTCTATCCAAACCATGGAACTTGGTAAGTTGATGGATGAAACTTGACTTCAATTCAATCCCTCGGCGGTTTGCGGGATAAACAATAGCAAGAGGTGTGTGAGTAACATCCGTTTCCATCATTTGTCTAAGTGTCAACTCTTGAGGAGGATTGGGTGGATTGGGGTTATTGGGATATTGTTGCAAGTAATTGGGATGTTGTTGGTAAGGTGGATATGGGTATTGTTGGGGATTGTAGATTGGTGGTGGATAAGGTTGGTAGTTAGGGTATTGGTTGTAAGGAGGTTGTTGTTGTGGGTACATTGGGTTTTGGTACATTGGAGGGTGTTGGTAATTGGGTTGATTTGGGTAATGTACTTGTTGAACTTGAAAAGCATTGTTTTGAGGTTGGTTGTTTTGGTGGAAGTTTTGGTTTTGTAGTTGTGGTGGTGGTTGATAATTGGGTTGGTTTTGAGGAGGGGCTTGATTCCAAGGTGGCATATCAATGAGAGGTTCTTATGGTTGTTGTCTTGGTTGATGGGGTGGGGTATTGGCATCTTGATTGATTGGGTTTGGGTTGGGATTGTGAGGTGGAGTGTGATTCATGGCTATGTGGTTTTCAAACGGAATGTCTTCAAAGGAATGACCAACAATTGGAGAATTCGGCTCGGTGTCGGTATCACTTGAAGTATGAATTTGATCTTCTATGTTGATTAGTGGAGAAGAGGAAGAAGCTTGAACTAGTTGTTGTTGCTTTGCTTGTTTGGCTAACTTTTTCAACCTTTTTGCTTCTCTTTCAATTTCCGGATTGTAGAGTAGTTCACCGGTTCTTGTAGACCTAGGCATAAATAATCAAATAACAATAACCAATTTCCCCGGCAACGGCGCCAAAACTTGATGGAATGTCAAGCCCACCAAGAAAATTTCACCCTTTGATTGCTAAATAAATGTAATATAATGGTAAAAAGGGGTATCGATCCTCGGGGAAATGGTTGTATTCAATCACCAATGCAATTCAATAGAACTAGTGAAATTAAACTAATTAACTACAATTAAACTAAAAGGGGGGTTTTTTATTACTTGAAAACTAAAATATTTGAATAACTAAAAACCTTGCAATTAAGCAAGTTGATGAGATGCTCAAAGGTTGGAAATAATTGGTTAACTAAGGCAATTCAACACAATGAACATTTGTGTGTTTATCATTAGGATCTAATACAAAGCTTATCCTTCATCCCAAATTGGTTATAGCAATCATGAAGCATGATATGCCAAGATTCCTCATAGGTAGTATGGAGGTTGGGGAAGCCCACAACACACCTTCTTAATTAAGATCAAGGGTCAATTGAAGCAATTAATCCCAAGAAATCAATTAGCCTTAAGAATGAAGGAATCCCCAATTCCTAGAGGATGTCAAATGCTTACACATCCATAAAGGAGATATGATTCATAAGCTAGAGATGATTTCTACCATCATAAAGCCTTTGTTCTAGATAAATTCAATGATCTAATGCAAAATCAATGAAATAAATCAACTATTGCTCAATGAAATACTAAGCTCATGATCAAAGCATCAAATAAGCATAAGAATTGCAAACTAGAATCATAAACATGGAATAAATTGATAATCAACATAAATCCTTCAAAACCCACAAACATTCATTGGTTTTCAACCAAAGTCAACCAAATAAGAGTATTAGCCACTCATGGCAACAAAGTAACAAGAACAATAATCTAATTGCATAAAGAAACTACCTAAGATTTGGAAAGATGAAAGGAAATGATTTCTAGCTCCCAAAATCGCCTCTTCCAGGTCTCCAATGGTGGAAAATCGTGAATGATCTTCTAGATATGATCCCCAAGAGTTATGGTGAGCCAAATGACCAAAATGCCCAAACTGGGCAGTTGCGCGGGTACCCGCACGACGAAAATTCCACCCGCGCAAATGTTGTTGTAATACTATTGGTCCACCAAGCCACTCCACCCTTCCACTACCAAAGATTCCTTTGGTACCCCTCCTTGTCCATGTAATTTGAAATGCACCAATCATCATTTAGCCACCAAATGGATGCTCCAAGCCCAAAATTTGAATTTTATGATCTATCTTCACAAGCCCAAATGATCCAAGCCAATAACTTTCAAAGCCCAATTCTTCCTCTTTGATTCCGCCAAGCCCAATAATGCCTCGGGAGCCCACTAAGCCCGTCTCCAATCAACCCGCAACCGCAACAAGCACCGAAAAACCTACAAAATATCTCATGCAACATAACAAGCACCCGGTATGATCCATAATAAAGAAAAATAAATAAATTACAATGCATTAATGATAAAAAGATCTAAAAATCTAAAAATAAACTAATAAAATAAGGAAATAAAATAAGCTATCACTAACCAACTTCCCGTCTAGGAATTGGCAGCCTCCAGTGGTGCTTTTCCTGTCTAAACCACAACCTCCAAGGTCTGCATCTGAGTAGGCTTGAACGAAGAAACCTGAGTTTGATGGATACCATAAACCGAGAGAGGTGGTTCGTTTCAGATACCTGAGTATGTTCTTCACTGCAAGCATATGGGGTTCATGAGGATTTGCCTGAAATCTAGCACAGTAACAAACAGAAAACATTATATCAGGCCTGCTAGCAGTAAGGTACATTAAAGAACCAATCATCTGACGATATAACGTAATATCGACTGCCGATTTCTCCAAGGATGGTGTAAGCTTAGTGTCGAATGCCATTGGAACTTTAACTTTTGAGTCTCCCATCATGCCAAATTTAGCAAGAAGAGTCTTGGTGTAAGCTTCCTGGTTGATAAAGATGTTTGCGGGTCCCTGTCTAATATTTAAACCAAGGAAAAAGTTAATCGGACCCATTGAGCTCATTTCAAATTTAGTCTCCATCAGCTTTCTGAATTCAGCTGTTAAGCTAGGATTCGTTGAGCCAAAGATGATATCATCGACATAGATTTGAACAATCATAAGGTGGTTACCTTCCTTCTTACGAAAGAAGGTTGGGTCAACCGATCCTTGTTTGAATTTTGACATCTTTAAAAACTTGGTTAGCGTTTCATACCATGCCCTAGGTGCTTGTTTCAGACCGTAAACCGCTTTGTCCAGAATATAGCAGTGATTGGGGTACTTTTCATTGACAAACCCAGGAGGTTGCTCCACATAAACGGTTTCTTCAAGTTCTCCATTCAGAAAGGCACATTTCACGTCCATTTGGTAGACCTCAAAGTTCTTATGTGCAGCATAGGCCAGAAATATTCGAACAGATTCCAGCCTCGCTACCGGAGTAAAAGTTTCCTCATAGTCGATTTCTTCCTCCTGGCAGTATCCTTTCACCACGAGACGAGCTTTGTTTCGAATCACATTGCCTTCCTTGTCCATTTTATTTCTGAATACCCATTTGATACCAACAACTGAGGCGTCTTTAGGAGTTGGAATGAGGCGCCAACCCTTGTTTCTTTCGAACTCGTTGAGTTCGTCTTGCATAGCTTGAACCCAATCAGAGTGATCAAGAGCAGTATTAACTGTCTTTGGTTCAACTTTTGAGATGAAAGAATTATACACACAGGACTCTACTTTGGAGAATAGAGAAGTTTGCTTTGCCTTCAGTTGAGATCGGGTCAGGACCTTTTCAGAGACATTACCCACTACCTGTGAAACAGGATGATCTCTGGTCAACTTAACAAGAGGAGGGTAATTTGGATCATAGGATGGATCCAATTCAGCATTCACCATTTCTTCTAATTCAGATTGGATATCATCGTCGTAAAACACATCAGCATTCTCCCCCTCGACTGATGAGCTTTCAGGTGTAGCTGGACTTTCTGGTGCTACAGGACTTTCGGGTGGTGTTGAGCTTTCAGGTGGAACTGGAATGGAAATCTCCCCCTCAATTTGTGAGCTCGATTGTTTTGAAGAAAGTGGATTCTCCCCCTCAATTGAAGCACCATGCTTTGGAGGTTCGTTTGGAACATGTTCTCCTTCACCCATTTGTTTGGCGGCATCTTCAACGATTTGCTTCAGATGGTGGACTCTGTTGTCTGCTGCCTTGGCTTCCGAGAGAGTAGATTTCTCTGGTTCATCGAATAGTTCTACAAACTGTTCAAACAAATTAGCAATCGAGGCCGTGACTTGACCTGTTTGAGTGAAGATCTCTCCAATTGCTTCTTCAGTGGCCTTTAGCTTTTTGACGTAGTTCTCGTCGAAAGTCACATAATACGTTTCTTCGATCTTCCTCGAACGCTTATTTAAAACCCGGTATGCTTTTAAAGTGAGTGAGTATCCCAGAAAAATTCCTTCATCAGCTTTAACGTCGAACTTGTTACGATGTTCTTTAGAGTTGAAGAGGAAGCATCGTGAGCCAAATACATGGAAGAATTTAACGTTCGGCTTCCGGTTGTTGATGATCTCATAAGGAGTAAGAGAAAAACGCTTGTTGAGATAGGACATGTTTTGCGTAAAACATGCTGCAGCAATAGCATCAGCCCAGAAATATAAGGGTAGAGAAGCGAAACTTAGCATCGTTCGGGCCGCCTCACACAAGGACTGGTTTCGTCTTTCGGCAATACCGTTCTGTTGAGGGGTGTAGGGGGCTGAGAAGTTGTGCCTGGTTTCTTTTTCTGCCAAAAAGTCTTCAAATTCTTTGTTTTTGAACTCCAGTCCATTGTCGCTCCTGATGTTGCGAACGACTTTTCTCAGTTGCACTTCAACTTGCTTAATAAACATCTTTAGCTTGAGAGTGGCCTCAGATTTGTGCTTCAGAAAGAACACCCATGTAAAACATGAAAAGTCATCAACAATAACAAGAATATACTTGCTACCGCCAATGCTTTCGATAGATGATGGACCACATAAGTCAATGTGAAGTAACTCAAGTGGTTCGACAACTTTAGTGTTTATAATGGATGGGTGACTTTGACGACTCTGCTTCCCCATTTCACATGCAGCACACAAATGTTCTCGATCAAACTTGAGCAATGGAAGACCCCGAACATGACCTCCAGTGACAAGCCTGTTGATATCCTTGAAGTTGAGATGGAAGAGCCTTCGGTGCCACAACCAGTTTTCATCAGAATGAGCTTTGGATAACAGACAGATAGCTGGATTTCCTTTGATAGGTTTGAGATTGAGAGGAAACATTTCGCCTTTGTGTTCTGATTTGAGAATCACCCTTTTTGTTTTCTTCTCTATGATTTCCGAAACCTCATCGTCAAATGAAACTTTAAGATTGGTACCTCTAACAAGCTGAGATACACTGATGAGGTTATGTTGTAGCCCTTCAACGTTCGCCACCTTTCTTATAGTGAAATCTCCATTGGTTATCATCCCATATCCCTTTATCGTTCCATATGAGTTGTTCCCGAACTTGACATTCCCACCATTCTGAAGAGATCGAAATTCCCTTAGCTCTTCCTTCCTTCCTGTCATGTGACGTGAGCAACCACTGTCAATATACCATTCTTCGTCGAACTGCTCGTCACTAATAACCTGCAAAAATTAAGCAGATTTAGGAACCCAAAGTTTCTTGGGTCCACGTGAGCCTTTCACGAGAACAGGAATAGTAAGAGAAACATCAACAAGATATGTTCTTTTTATTAATGTTGTTTAGTTACAGTCGTTTTGGTTTCAGGTTTTGGCGTTTGGGCCTTGGACTGCTTTCGGTCATTCTTGACTGTGGAAACCTTCGATTTTCCTTTCAAATCCTTTGAAGAATTTGAACTTTGAGCAGGAACAGAATTAGGTTTAGAATGATAAGTATTAGAATGAGAGAATTTGGACTGAGAATGTTTCCTGACGTGAGGTTCTAAGTGACCCTTTTGTTTTTTATCATTAGAGGGACCGAACCTTGAACTTTGGTAGCTTTTGCTTTCGGAACCGAACCTATGCTTTCGGTTGCTGGTGCACTCTGAACCGAACTTGTCCTTTCAGTTGTTGTTGCCCTCTTGCGGCCTGACAGCACTTTTCTCTGACTTTGAATTTTTGTTATGATAAGAGAAATGGGCGTTTTGAGATCGCCAAAACTGCTTTCGCTCTGAGAGATTCTTTTTGTATCTCAGATTCATTTGCTGCTTTTGATCCTTCACTCGTTTTGGCTGTTTGTGAATGTTAGCCTTTTGCTTCTGCTTCTTGTCAGCTGGTTCACTTTTCACTGATGATGTTTCATTTGTGGAAGTGACTTCTTCTACAGGAACTTCTTTTGTACCACTAGTGCTTGGCACATCGAAGTTGTCAGGCTTGTTTAGTGGCTCTGGCACATATCTGCCTTTGGTTTTCCAGGATGTCCGTTCTGACTGACCAACAGTTTCGTCGGCATTATCTATAGGAGCAGACCAGAAAAACTCATCACAGCCATCTGCATTATCTTCGTTCACTATGGCAGTGAGTTCGGCTGTTTGATGTTCGGTTACTCCTGTGACCTTATATACCTGATTTGGTGTTGTTCTCACCTTTTGGTACACAACAACCTTTTCTTCTAGAATCGGGGACTTATTTTGGGACAATCGAGCAAACTCCACAAAATTTTCAGAAATAAGATTTTTGTGGTTTTCGGGTTCGCTCTTGACAAACTCAGAACAGTCGACTTCATCCTCTACAGAAATTACGCTCATATCATCATCCTCATTAAGCTCAGTCGCGTTTTCAACATCAATTTTATTTTCTGAGATCAAGTTGGCATTCAATGAGTCAAATTTTTGTATGGTTTCGGTCCTTAGTTTCAGTTTATCGTTTTCATCCAAAAGGTTTTTCAGCATGTCCTTATGGTCCTTGGACTTTATAAAAGATTCGATTTTGTCCAGACCATAAATTATAGGTGGGATTCACATCATCAGACGATACAACACTTTCGCAGTTATATGCTTCAGCATCGATTTCATCCTCCTTAAACTCAAGGAAGGGTAAAATCATACGATGAATTTTATGCCCTATTTCACAATTTAGATGCAGTTGAGTGATGTTAGTATAAAGACGTTTAGCAATTAAACAAAAAACATTTCTCTGTTTCAAAAGTTTTAAATTTTCTCTTTGTAAATAAATGTTTCCGTCCTTAGACTTAATCAGCTCTATCCACATCCTTCGTTCCTCACTCTTGGATGACACCCTGCTTATTTGGTCAATTAGGTTAGAATTGGTGACCCGTGTTTGAGTTAAACAACTATCCGGATTTGAGATTCTTGAATTTAAGCTATTTAATTCTCTTTCATATGATTTCTGTGGGACTTTAAATGAAATAAAAAGAGATTGTACCTTCTTGATCAATTCATCAAGCTCATTGATCTGCACACTGAGAGGTTTTGTTGTGAAGCATAAGTCCTCTCGCTCCTTGGTGTCCTCATTCCCACCGTCTGTATTGTATCCCCTCATGTGAGATACATCAGTCACCATCAAACACTTCCCACTGCTTTCGTTACCTCTCGCAATATATGCCTTTCCATGAGATGGCTTCCTGACTTCATCATCCTCTGAGTCGGTTGACCACACCTGCACGCCACCGAACTCGTCATCCTCTGCCGAACCCTGTACAATAAGAGCATTCATAGAAGGGTTAGTAACAGCTTTCTTCCTATTGATCTCTTCCAGCTTTTTCATCAACATAGCCTCTTCATCTTTCTCCTCATCCTTTTCTGCCATTTTCTTCAAAACGCAGTCTTTGGCATAATGGTTCTTTCCTCCACAGTAGTAGCAGTTGACGCCAGAATCTCCTTCAGCCTTCGCCTCTTTCTTTGGTTCTTTTGTCTTTGGCTCCTCCCTAACCTTTTTAGAACTATAGCTTCCCTACCAATTTCAGTTCTTATTGGTAGGGAACCTTTTCTTGATGAACCTCTTTGGATTAGACACCATCATAGCATAAAAATCTTGCATGACAATCTTTTTTTGAGATTTCAAGATTCCCACCAGCTTTGCCAGCGAATAAGATTTGAACTGCTCATGAGCTTTGACTGTGGACATGACAGCTCTCCACTCGGATCTTAGGCCATTCAAAAAGGTAACCTTCTATTCAATCAGCGTCCTTTCTATATCATGTTTGATCATCTTGCTAAGAAGATGATTGAAGCGATCGAACGTCTGAGTAACAGTTTCATCGGTATTCTGCTTAAATTCACCGAACTCAGATAAAAGCAACGTCTGAATGGAATGTTCCAAATCTTCATCTGTGGAATAAAGCTCTCGCAACCTATCCCAGATTTCTTTAGCGGTACCGCAGGAACTCACTAACCTGAATGTATCAGATTGAAGAGCGAATCGGATTAGTCTCAATGCTTTGATATTGCACTGAAACTTTTCCTTTTCGTCTTGAGCAACGTCTTTTACATCTTTTAACAGATCATTATATTCTTTCTGAGTTTTGATGATCTTTGATGTTCCTGAGTGAGCGAATGGTCCAAACACGATTGCTTGCCAAATAAGATATCCATTATCTTCATATCCGATGACATAATCTTCAAAATGATGCGCCCAGACTTCATAATCTTGGGTGTAAAGAATAGGAATCTTCATCGTTGAACCTATGTTGTTTGAGATGTTGATAGGATTAGATTGAGACTCGTCCATGCTTGATCGTTTAACCTGTTTGAAAGATCAGACTTGTAATACGTAATATTAGGGCAAAACAAATAAATGTTGAGTTACGTCAATTATGGAATGACGGCTCAATAAATATCAGTTAATGCGGAATAACCCTAATCGTAAACTCTTTCACAGAAAAGATGTGTATCGATTACACAGCCTCCTGCTCTGATACCAATTGATGAGTTATAAAAACTCTTTTCATCGATTAGATCTTTGTAACAGGTAAATAAAGAACATAAAAAGCAGTGAAATAAAACACAAGTATGGATCACAATGAGTCGAATGATTCAATTACTCAATCCTCAGCAGAGCTCGACTAAGAACTTCCGCTGTAGAGGATTCTAGGGTTACAAAACAAGAACGATGAATATGCTTGAAAATACTTATCTAATCATTTCTAATCATTACGTTCTAGGATGCATGCAAGAATCTATTTATAATAAACCCTACAAAACTCACGGATGGACAGGCCCATACCGGAGATAAACATTGGACTACCTAACGAGCCCAATAGACGCAACACAATACTGGACCTAACATTTAGCTGCGAGAGCTAGGAGATATCTTCAGCAGGGTTGTTCAGGTTTTATGGCTTATGTGTGACACCAGGGTGGAGAGACATAGGGTGATCGAGGATGTGTTGATAGTTCAATAGTATTCAGATGTATTCCCGGAGGAATTGCATGGATTACCTCTGGAGAGACAGGTGGATTTTCGTATAGATCTGGTTCCAGGTGCGACACCGATAGCCAAGGCACTCTATCGGTTAGCACCATCAGAGATGCAAGAGTTGTCTACACAACTGCATGAGCTGTTAGACAAGGGGTTTATCAAGCCGAGTAGTTTGCCCTAGGGAGCACCAATTTTCTTTGTGAAGAATAAGGACGACTCTCACAGGATGTGCATTGATTATCGGGAGTTGAACAAGCTAACGGTGAAGAACCATTATCCGCTTCCGAGGATTGATGATTTGTTCGACTAGTTGCAGGGTGTATCTTGGTTCTCCAAGATCGATCTGCGTTCAGGCTACCACCAGATGAGAGTCAAAGAAAAGGATATCCAGAAGACTACTTTCAAGACTCGTTATGGTCATTACGAGTTTGTGGTGATGCCTTTCGGTCTCACCAATTCCCCAGCCGTTTTCATGGATCTCATGAACCGCGTGAGCATACGGATGTCGGATCAGTCTGTTATTGTATTTACTTATGATATATTGGTCTATTCTAATACCAAGGAGCAACATGAGGATCATCTATGAGAGGTTCTGGAGACTCTGTGGATGGAAATACTTTATGCCAAGTTCTCTAAGTGTGAGTTCTGGTTATGCGAGGTGCAGTCTTTAGGTCACCTTGTCAATGAGAGGGGATATTGGTTGATCCGACCAAGATTTGAGGTTGTAATGCAGTGGGAGTTCCCTAAGTCTCCATCTAAGATTTGAAGCTTCTTGGGTTTAGCGGGGTGTTAATGGAGGTTCATCAAGAACTTCTCCAGGATCACAGTTCCGTTGACTAAATTGACAAAAAAAAAGTCTGCTACTTTCCGTTGGGGGCCTGAGTAGCAAGCGCGTTTGACACTTTGAGGCACAAGTTATATGAGGATCCAATCTTGACCCTGTCAAAGGTGTGGATGATTTTGTGGTGTATTGTGATGCATCGATTTCGGGATTGGGTGTAGTGTTGATACAGACGGTCCGTGTGATAGCTTATGCTTCGAGACAGCTAAAACTGCATGAGGCAAATTATCCCACTCATGTCTTCGAGCTGGTGGCAGTGGTTTTTGCCCTCAAGATTTGGCGATATTACTTGTATGAGGTTCGTTGTATCATTTACACGGACCAAAAGAGTTTAAGGTATCTGATGGACCAGCCAAATCTGAATATGAGGCAGCACAGGTGTAACGTTCCATTTACACAACCAAAAATTTCCATTTTTATTAACTAAAATTTCCCAATTATAATTCCATTATTAAGAAAACCGTTTATTCCAAAATACATTTGTAGAAAATCAAAGTAATATAAGAAATGCAGAATCCTCAATGTTGTTGATGAGTGTGTACAGTCTCGCCTTCACCTTCCCATGATCACTGATAAAACCAGAAAAACATAAACAACTTGGTCAAAAAGTCAACGGTCAATGAAAGTCAAGGTCCAAGGCTGGTGAGTACGCTCAGCGTACGCCCAACGTATGCGGCCTATCCTCGCTCCTCCATTAAGCACTTTATCCATTAATACCTTTTGTCTGGAGCTCAGATCTAGACTCAGGACATCGACTTAAGTCATAGAGTTTCCACCTTTATGACTTTCTATGGCTAGAAAATGTCTAAAAGCTAAAACCCTAACTTATTAATCCATTAAGACATCATAACTCTTGCACGGAATGGATAGAAGGACCAAGATCACATTTTTATGCTTCGTTATAGCTCCATAATGGATAAAGTTTCCAACTTTATCCACTAGGATGGTCCAAACAACCAAGATCTAGTCTTTAAATTTCAATGGGACCCAAAAATGCATCTTTTTCAACTTAATCCATTAAGTCCAAGTCTCCAACCTTCAGATCTGAATCAATATGATGTTCAGATAGATAAAGTTTCCAACTTTATTCATAACATGATCATAACCTTTCAAGATCTAAACCTTATGCACTAAAGTCACCAAAAGCTTATAACACCCAAAACTAGCTAGGTCTTACAAATGTATCATCAAGATTCAAGCTTTATACCTCCAAAAGAAAGATCAAGGTGAACAAGGTCTGGATCTACAAGCTCTAGTGTAACCAACACTTATCCAATGAGCCCCTTCTTCTCCAAGATGCACCAAGAACATGCCAAAGCAGTTAAAAACACCTTCGTTCGCTCATAAGGATCAAAATAGGGTTAGGTTTTCAAGGGAGGACGTTGGAGAGGTGGAGGCTAAGAATGGAAAAGCTTTTGGGAAGTTAAGGAGCTTAAATAGGGCTCAAAACCAAGAAATTAGGTTGTAGGTGTTGTAATAGTGTCTAAGGCTGCAACTATATTAGGCAAGTATTTGACCCGATTGTGCATGGTCCTTTTGGGTTGCCTTCACCATAGCAACTTGACAGGATGATTTATAATGAGAGAAGAAATATTATTAATATATTATGAGAATAATATAAGGATTAATAATATTGTTATTTGATTAATATAAGTCATAAATTAATAAGGAATTAATTTGGTGACTTAAAGAGATTAATTAAATAAAGGGGCATAAACTGTCAATTGTATGATAGTTGTACTTTGGGCTATAATCCCTTAAGGATAAGGGGTGGACGGTTTTAGGGGCTTTGGATAGACCTAGAAATCGTCCAAGGCTTATCATATGGAGATTAGATTGCTTAGGGCCTAAGTTATCCAATTAGGGTTTAAGGGTGAAACCCTAGGAGCCTCACAAGTATAAATAGACCCATGGGGTCAAGGAAATCGGCACTCTTGCCTTTGGAAGAACCCTGGCCGAATTCTTGCCCTCTCCCCTCTCTCTCTAATCATCCTCTTGCTAAGTTGGTGTTTGTAAGCCATTAGAGGAGTGATAATTGTGACTCTAAGCTCCAAGGATAAGAAGATTCAAGCAAGCAACTTAAGGTAATCTTCTAGATCTGTTTTCTTATGTAATTACCTAGATCTATTGTTCAAAAGTCTTGGATACAATGCATGTTCAATTAGAGAAACCTAGATCCAAGCATTAGGGTTTGTATGTGCACACAGGAACGTTCTTATGGCTCAAACCCATCAATGGTATCAGAGCCTTGATTGGTTTCTATTGAATTGATGCATTGGTTGCTTGTTTGTTGATTGCAAAATTTGAATTTTGTCCATCTGCCTGATGAAATCAACGAGTTCCATAGTGGACTCGGCGAGTAGGCTTCAACTCGGCGAGTCCATTGTGGTACTCGGCGAGTTCGAGCGTCAGAAAGAGCTAGTTTCGGGATTTCTTGTTGTTTATCTTATGGAAACTTGCCTTTATCTTAATGGGTCAATATAAATTCGATTTTAACATATATTTGAGTCTATTCTTGACTTAATTAAACATATTTATCAATTAATTGAATAATAATTTCCTTATGTGATAATTGATTGATTATTTTAATTAAATTGGTAAATTGTTTTGCAAGAAACATTTAAATAAATCAAATAAAGATAATTATGAGATTAAATGGTTAATTTGAATTATTTGTTATTTGATCCCTTATGTTTTGAAAAGTTTAAAACTGGTCCTCTAGTTTTGAAATTTATGTTTTGTGATTAAAAGTTTAATTTAGACAATTTAAATTTAAAACCCTAGAATTTTACAAGTTTAAAATTCAACCTTATATTAATATAATATTACAAGATTAATATGTATATATGTATAATTAAAATGCTAGTCTTACCGTTAGTAGGCCTCATTCACGAAGCCAGTCTATAAGTTGGGTATAAGGTTGCGGCCTATAAAATGGCGCTTAATGGGTGTACACTCACACCCACCGCTTGCTTGATCGGTGGAGGGTCGCTAGCCGAACGGGTAGGATAGGGCAACCTCATCTCCTCATTAAAAGTATAATATGAAATACAAAGTAACTATATGTTTTTCAAAAATTCCCAATCCTAGTTACTTTAGGAATAGTGAATTGATGCAATCCTATGAAATTACACTTTGCACATTTTCTAAGAAGTTAGTGGAGCGTGTGTGGTTTACCGGCACACTAATTGGTTCTAAGCAAAGGTGGCAAAGGGTGATTCATTGTTTATCATAGATCGATGGAGCGTGTGTGGTTTACCGGCACATCGAATATGTGATTGTTACAATGAAGGCATCGTGTAGATTTGCATGGTTATTCACACCCACTTTGTGATCCTCGGTATCCCAGTCACAAACGAGAGGGGCATATCGATATTTAAACATGCCATTGAAAAGTTCAATGAATCTCATCGAAACCTAGGAATTCTCAATACATTTAGAACTTAAAGTTAGGTTTTCATGGTGGAGAATTAGTGAATCGTCATTCACTTACCTTCGAATTATTTGCATGTTGGATTACGGTATCCCTTTTCTAATATGTAAATATTGTTGTTGGATCCTAGCCCTAATTTTTCTTATTGGGTGATAATTAGGGATTCAAATTCCAATCTATCTTTGTCCTTTCTATTTGTAGATTTCGAACGCAAACAACGTTGCTGCTAGTTCATTCACATTGATGAGCCTTTGCCAAAAGGTGACTTTCGATGGAACAAACTTTAGCGAATGGATAAGATACATTCGCATGATTGCTCGCTACGAGGACAAGGAGTATGTCCTCGATGAAAAGCTCGAGAAGATCAATCTAGAAATCGCTACTCCAGCTGAAATGGCTGCTTTTGAGACTCATGAACGTGATGCGACGAAGGTTCATTGCATCATGATAGCCACAATGAACGCCGAATTCCAAAATTCCTACGAGAACATGTATCCGTATGAAATGCACCAAGACTTATCGGGGAGATACCATCAAAACGCGAGGCAGGAACGTTACGAGATCTTTACTAACATGATCTCCGCTAAAATGGGTCATGGAGAATCTCTAACCGTGCACCTGCAAAAGATGCAAAGGTATGTCGATCGTCTTCGCAAGTTGAATGTTGACTTTGGAGAAGACTTGGCGATCGACATGGTGCTTCACTCTTTGCCTCCGTGTTACAATCAATTTAGGATGACCTACCACATGAACAAAGAAGAGGTCACCCTAAGTAAGCTCCAAGGTCTCCTTAGGGTTGCTGAGAGCAACCTCAAGGACAAGTCTGTTGCACCAACTCCCAATCCACCAGCTGCTCCTGTTTTGGCAATTGGGTAAGGAAGGGGTAAGAAGAGGAAGGCTCCGTCTAAGAGATACCGCAAGGGAAAGTCCCGAGATGGTTCCTCTTCTAGTGGGACCAAATTTGATCCTGCTAAGCCCAACCCTAACCCAAAGGAGGCAGAGTGCAATCATTGCCACAAAATAGGGCATTGGAAGAGAAGCTGCCCAGAATACCTGCAAGCCATCAGGGAAGGAAAGATCAAGCCGTCTTTCGCAAGTATATATACAATTAAATCTAATGATTCATCTCACGCTATTTCTTGGGTCCTAGATACCGGGTGTGGTTACCACATTTGTTCTAAATTGCAGGGACTAAGAAGAAATAGGGATATGGAGTGTGGAAGAATAAATCTAATCATGGGGAACAAAATATCGTCGCCTGTGACCAAGATTAGAGTGTATTCTTTAGTGCTTAGTAATGGTTTATGTTTAGATTTGAATAATTGTTGCTACTCGCCAGAAATGGCAAGAAACATCATTTCGTTTCATGGTTTTTTAGACAAGGATATAGATTTTCTTTTAATAATGAGAATGGTTCAATTTATGCTTATCTAAATGGTGTCTTATATTTTGAAGCAATGCCATGTAATGAAATTTATGAAACTGTTATGATTGTAGATAACCTAGGAAATGATGTTTTGTGCATGGATTCTTCCAATAGTATGGATAAAGCATCTTTGTGGCATTGTCGTCTTGGACATGTCAATAAGAAGCGCATAGCCCAACTCCAAAAAGATGGAGTGTTGGAGTCATTCGACCTTAGGGAAGATGACACATGCGAGTCTTGTTTACTTGGAAAGATGACCAAGTCACCCTTCACTAGCACATGTGAAAGGGGTGAGGGTTTATTGGACCTCATACATACCGATGTATGTGGACCCTTTAGATCAACCACGAAGGATGGGAACCGCTTCTATGTGACTTTTACCGATGACTATAGTAGATATGGGTATATCTACTTAATCAAGCAAAAGTCAGAAATGTTTGAAAAGTTCAAAGAGTTCAAGAATGAAGTGGAGAATCAATTGGACAGGAAAATCAAGATGCTTCGATCCGATTGAGGAGGAGAGTACCTAAGTCTTGAATTCCACGACTATCTCAAAGAGTGTGGAATAGTTTCACAATTGACGCCACCTAGGACACCGCAGTTGAATGGTGTGGCAGAAAGGCGTAATCAAACCTTGTTAGACATGGTCCGCTCTATGATGAGTCGTGCTTCACTACCTATCTCGTTCTGGGGGTATGCCTTAGAGACTGCCGCCCATATCCTTAACCGAGTCCCTACTAAGAAGGTTGCCAAAACACCTCACGAGATGTGGATAGGGAAAGCTCCCTTGTTAGCACATATCAAGGTTTGGGGTTGCGAGGCTTTCGTAAGACGAGATACTCACGACAAGCTCAAACCTCGAAGTGAGCAATGTATTTTCATCGGCTACCCGCAGAAATCCTTTGGATATCTCTTCTATAGACCAAAGGACAATGTTGTCTTCGTTGCGAGGAGAGGAGTTTTCCAAGAGCGAGAACTCATAAGCCAAGGAGACAGTGGGAGGCAGATCGAGCTTGAAGAGATTCAAGAGTCAATTGATGAAGGAACCTCTACCGCAGGCGTTCAATCCAAGGAGGAAACTCCGGTTGAACCGATTGACGAGTCCTTACCTCTTAGACGTTCCGAAAGAGTTAGAGTTCAACCCTAGTTTTATGGTTTTCATATTACTACCGAAGGGGACACGTATATTAGTGATGGTACACTAATAAATCTAGATGAACCTAATAGCTATAAGGAAGCCATGGCAGGCCCGGAGTCTGCAAAATGGAAAGAGGCGATGGACAGCGAGATCCAATCCATGTATGACAACCAAGTTTGGAATTTGGTTGATCATGTGCCCGGACGTAAGACCGTTGAGTGCAAATGGATCTTCAAGAAGAAGACCAAAGTGGATGGAAAGGTACACACATATAAGGCGCGATTGGTTGCGAAGGGCTTTACTCAAACTCCCGGAGTTGACTATGATGAGACCTTCTCACCAGTTGCGAAAATAAAGTCTATTAGGGTGATGCTAGCCATTGCTGCATTTCATGATTATGAGATATGGCAGATGGATGTCAAGACCGCTTTCCTTAATGGAAAGTTGGCTGAGGATGTTTACATGGCTCAGCCAGAGGGTTTTGTTGATCCGAAGCATCCCAATAAAGTGTGTAAGCTTGAGAAGTCCATTTATGGACTTAAGCAAGCGTCTCGCAGATGGAATCTTTGCTTCGATGAGAAACTCAAAGAGGTTGGATTT
Organism: Lactuca serriola; assembly: GCF_051521515.1. Lineage (NCBI taxonomy): Eukaryota > Viridiplantae > Streptophyta > Magnoliopsida > Asterales > Asteraceae > Lactuca > Lactuca serriola. The sequence goes on from NC_136410.1 coordinate 70,476,867, forward strand.
GTACGAAGCGAGGATGAATCATGTGTATATGTCAAAGCCAATGGGAGTATAGTTAGCTTCCTCGTTCTGTATGTCGATGACATATTGCTCATAGGAAACGACGTCCCGACACTGTAGGAGGTTAAGTCCTGGCTCGGGAAATGCTTCGCTATGAAGGACCTCGGAGAGGCTTCCTATATTTTGGGAATAAGGATAATGAGAGAATGAAGTAAGAGACTAATAGGACTTAGTCAGAACACTTACTTAGATAATGTACTAAAACGTTTTAGTATGGAAAATTCAAAGAAGGGAGAATTACCGATACAAAGTAATGCCAAGTTGAGTCAGACTCAAAGTCCGAGTACCGAAGCGGAAATAGCAGAGATGAGCTGAGTACCATACGCTTCCGCAGTTGGCTCAATCATGTATGCTATGACTTGTACTCGCCCTGATGTAGTCTTTGCTTTGAGCACGGTTAGTAGATATCAAGGGAACCCTGGCAGAGCCCATTGGATTGTGGTCAAGAATATCTTTAAGTACCTTCGGAGGAAGAAGGAATGGTTTTTAGTCCTTGGAGGGAGTGAAGACTTAAAGGTGCGAGGGTATAGTGACGCCAGCTTTCAAACCGACAGGGACAACTACCCTTCGTAGTCGGGCTGGGTCTTTACTCTGAATGGAGGAGCAGTAACTTGGAAAAGTTCCAAGAAGGAAACCGTAGCTGATTCAACGTGCGAATCAGAGTACATTGCAGCGAGCGAAGCGTCGAAGGAGGCAATATGGTTGAAGAACTTCATTGGTGATCTTGGAGTTGTGCCTGCCATAAAGGAGCCTATGGAAATTTTCTGTGATAATGAAGGAGCGGTTGCCTTGACCAAGGAACCAAGGGATCATGGTAGATCTCGACATATCGACAGAAAATATCATTTCATTAGACATCGAGTAGAAGAAGGACACCTCGTGGTTAGGAGGATATCATCAGAAGATAACCCAGCAGATCCGCTTATGAAGGGACTGAGTAGGGTTAAGCATTTGCAGCATGCTAGGAGTATTGGACTGAGAGATGATATTAGATTAGATTAGATTAGATAGTTTTTGAAACATGTAATAGATAAATGTAATTAACATTTGATGATTAAATAAAGGAGTATTATTTATGAGTAATGTTACTGTCTTATGTTAATTGTTTAACTATTGTTTCACTTTGCATGTTTTGACTTCCAGAATAATTGAGTTTATTAAGAATAATCGAATTATTCAAATAGTCCACAATCGTTCATATGTTGGAAGTAGGTATGAATGAAGATTGTCATGAATTGGTGTGTAGATTGTCTAAATGGTATTAGACATAGCAAAAGTTTGCTACAACGTTCATGAGTGCTTATGAACTAGTTTTGAGCATTGGAACAAACCCGCGCTTGCTGGAATCACCTTATGGAATGTGACGAAAAGGTTGATCGCAAGACGATAATATCATATGGTCTTAAAACCAAGATATATGGTTTGTTATTTGTTAATTGGTTGTACATTGATAATGCGAAACCGCATCAGTAACTTGATGTTATAAAACGCATTGTTGTGCATAGTTGATTAATGAATAAGTAAATGCATATAAGTCGAAGTTTATCTGTTACTTTTATCCTAAGAGGGTAAAAGCGATATCTCGGCCGCTCGATGATTTGATTTGACTTATGTGTCGGGCCCGATCAGAACTAAATTGATGTGTTCGATTAAGTTCTATGTCGAATAAATCTGAGATCGAGAAACCAACTGCTGGACAATAGATTCCATAGAATTGTCCGCATGATATTTAAACAGAGGACTGTACGATCCCTTATCTAAAGGACAGATTGATAAGATCAGAGTTTGACAGCGTCTTAGAGAGCTACGATTGCTAATCGGATTATACCTGTGAATATAGTTACTAGAATTATCCAAGTGGGAGACTGTTGAAATAGTGTCTAAGGCTGCAACTATATTAGGCAAGTATTTGACCCGATTGTGCATGGTCCTTTTGGGTTGCCTTCACCATAGCAACTTGACATGATGATTTATAATGAGAGAAGAAATATTATTAATATATTATGAGAATAATATAAGGATTAATAATATTGTTATTTGATTAATATAAGTCATAAATTAATTAGGAATTAATTTGGTGACTTAAAGAGATTAATTAAATAAAGGGGCATAAATTGTCAATTGTATGATAGTTGTACTTTGGGCTATAATCCCTTAAGGATAAGGGGTGGACGGTTTTAGGGGCTTTGGATAGACCTAGAAATCGTCCAAGGCTTATCATAAGGAGATTGGATTGCTTAGGGCCTAAGTTATCCAATTAGGGTTTAAGGGTGAAACCCTAGGAGCCTCACAAGTATAAATAGACCCATGGGGTCAAGGAAATCGGCACTCTTGCCTTTGGAAGAACCCTGGCCGACTTCTTGCCCTCTCCCCTCTCTCTCTAATCATCCTCTTGCTAAGTTGGTGTTTGTAAGCCATTAGAGGGGTGACAATTGTGACTCTAAGCTCCAAGGACAAGAAGATTCAAGCAAGCAACTAAAGGTAATCTTCTAGATCTGTTTTCTTATGTAATTACCTAGATCTATTGTTCAAAAGTCTTGGATACAATGCATGTTCAATTAGAGAAACCTAGATCCAAGCATTAGGGTTTGTATGTGCACATAGGAACGTTCTTATGGCTCAAACCCATCAGTAGGTTCTGATCGCGTACACCCAGCATACTCCTGGTATGCCCAGCGTACCAGGCTGAACCTTCGTGGTCATCCTTTCCTACTACGCTCAGCGTATTAGGCTAAACCCAAAACCCTCCTAAGTTATAATAGTCCTAACTTCTTCGTTCCAACTCCGTTTTTGATGATTTTTATATCCACAGAAAGGTATTGAAGAGCCCCATGATATTATCTAAATATCTTGGACTAAAAACTTCTCAAACAAAAATCCATATTTCTTGCAAGAACCTGGCCTATGTCTTTTCGTTTTCTACCCTTCGACCCAAAACACAATTCAAGGGTTAAATCTTTTAACCATTGTTACATCCTTCCAAAAGGACTAAACTTTGCCTCCTTAAGGCCCAAAGCCTATATGAAATTGATTTCCAGCCCACGACCATGAAATAAGAAACGATAGGAAACGGGATGTTACAATTCTCCCCCACTTAAATTAGATTTCGTCCTCGAAATCAGTTCTCGCTTCCACTTCATGGTATAAACCCCTGAGGGTCCTTCAAACCCAGAGGGTCCTTCAAACCCAACTCCTTCAATGTGGATAATATCACTAAAATGCCAACATCAGAAACCATCATCAATAATGGTTCCACCCTAGGCTTAAGTCAATCAAACTGAGACTCCAAAATCTGATGCAACCCTCATTCCAACTAAACTGGACGAGAATCAGCAGATTTGATTGGTCGAAGAGCTTCTCGGCCAAATGTCGGCATGCTAATCTCATATATACGTGTACCAATGAAAATACAAATGGTCAAATACTAAACTATACCACGCTCCTACCCAGCTTCAACAGCTCTGTTTAGCTATTTATTGTCATCACTCGTGCTTACCCCCAGTCCATTAACCGACAACAACACTTGTACTTACCCCCATCCACTAACTAAAAATAGCACTTGAGATTACCCCTGATCCACTAATCATTAATAGCACTCGGGCTTACCCCCGATACATGAATCAATTATATCACTCGGGCTTACCCCCAATCCATTAATCAGTAACAGCACTCGGGCTTACCTCTAATCCATTAATCGGTAGCAGCACTCACAACCTAACAAGATGCACATCGATCCCAACAAGACCTAACTGACCCTAGCAGGCCTTTGGGCCATGAATCAAACTTCCAACCCCCAATCAAAAAAGAACATAAAAAGAAGCCTTCATCACATCCCTCAACGTGGGCTCCTAACACCCTAGAGTCTAAATCAAAAGCACGGTCTACAGATGCTATCACAACTAAAACTAATATGAATCGAAGGGAAATCCAACAGTTGACGATGATCTTGACGCAAAATCAGAAGATTCTGCAGTTGCACGAAAGTCTTGGACTTGGAGAAATTTGACTGAGAACCGAACCTTGGCACAAGGTCTTCCTGCTACAAGGTTCCACTCTCCCTCGCTTGAAATATTCTAGAATCCGGCAACTTCACAATCCATCGATACCCATACTAACTTGAAATCTACCATTTGATCCTAACCACTGATATCTGGATACACTGGAAAATCCGAACCTACACAACATTCACAAATTCCAATACACATACAACCAAGGACAAAGATAATTAATCCATTCGTAACAAGAAATCAAATTTAACAGAGATAAATAAGATAATTTCATTCAACTGATCATCCAAGATTACAACTAAACTTCAAAAAAAGAAAATACATATGAATACCAACACTGTAGCAATCAACCAAATAGAGGAACTGATAACTCAAACCTCGGTCTCTAGGACTCAGCCGGCCCATGACGATCGTCGGGTAACTACCAAGCTAGGGGTGTAGGGTCCAACACCTCAACAAAAATGAGAAATTGACAATGAGCCCTGATGTGTCCCTCTTGGTTGCAACGGAAACAACCCCGCGAACTCCGCCTGCAATCCTAGCTAAAATGACCCTCCTCGGCACACTTGAGACATCAAAATTATCGGCACCTTCCATCATGAAACTTCCCGCACCTGAAACACTCGGAACTCCTCCCCTCAGCTGATCCTGAACTCAGTTCGGCGGAATTGACCTGTTTGGCTATTGACTGATACTGTCCTAAAGATGTTTCCCCCTCCTTTTGTTGAATCTCCAACTCAATCTCCCTCCTTTTAGTGCTTGATTTCATCTCAATAGAGGTCTGGTATTGCTGAGTAGATACAAACCCTTGAATCTGTTGGAATAGTGTCTAAGGCTGTAACTATATCCGGTTGTGCATGGTCCTTTTGGGTTGCCTTCACCATAGCAACTTGATAGGATGATTTAATAAGCGAGAGAGTAAATATTATTAATAAATTATGGGAATAATATAATGAATAATATATTTTTATTTGATTAATATAAGTCATAGAATTAATTAGAATTAATTTGGTGACTTAAAGAGATTAATTAAATAAAGGGGTATAAACTGTCAATTGTTTGATAGTTAAACTTTAGACTGTAAATCCATTTGGATATACTATGGACGGATTCTAAGAGGATTAGGATAGCTAAAATCGTCCATTAGAGTTATCTAGGAATGGATTTGGATAGCCTTAAGAGAAGATTATCTGATAGGGACTTATCTGTAATCCTTAAGGAGTCTACAAGTATAAATAGACCCCATGGCTGATGGAATTCGGGACTAAGCCAAAAGTAAGGAACCTCTGGTCGAATTCCTCCCCTCTCCTCTCTCCTAAATCATCCTCCTTGCTATTGGTGTTTGTAAGCCATCAGAGGAGTGACATTTGTGACTCTAGAAGCTCCAAGACCTCAAGATCAACAAGGAACTCAAAGGTATGATTCTAGATCTGTTTCAATGTTGTTATTTAGCCTAATTAATAATTAGAAGTCTTGGATTCAAAGCATGTCTATTAGAAAGCCTAGATCCGAGCATTAGGGTTTTGCATGCGCACATAGGAAAGATCTTATGGCTAAAACCCTTCAGTGGTATCAGAGCCTAGCTTGGTTTTCTGTAAATTGTTGCTTGATTAACTGAAACAAACCTGCAAAATTCGATTTTTAGGTTTCTGAGTCATGGACTCGGCGAGTCTCAAAGTGGACTCGGCGAGTAGGCCTGACTCGGCGAGTCCCTTTGTGCACTCGGCGAGTCTAGGCGTCAGGAATGGCCAGATTCGGGATTTCTTTGTGTTTATCTTATCTTAACTTACCATAAACTAATTAGATCAATATTAATTCGTTTTTCTGATAAATATAACTGTTATCTTGATCTAGTTAAAGGTAATTATCAACTAATTAAATATTTAATTTCCTTATATGATAATTAATTAATTATTTTGATTATTTTGGTAATTATCTTAAAAGAAATCTTGAATAAATCAAATATAGATAATTAGGATATTAATTGTTAATTGGAATTATTTGTTATTTGATCCTCCATGTTTTAAATGTTTAAAACTTGCCCTCAAGTTTTGAAATTTATATTTATGATTAAAAGTTTTAATTTAGACAACTTAAATTTCAAAACCCTAGATTTTAAAAGGTTTAAAATACACCCCTATACTAATATGATATTACTAGTATAATATATATATATATATATATATATATATATATATATGTATAACTAAATGCTAGTCTTACCGTCAGTAGGCCTCATTCACGAAGCCAATCTATAAGGTGGGTATAAGGTTGCGGCCTATAAAATGGCGCTTAATGGGTGTACACTCACACCCACCGCTTGCTTGATTGGTGGAGGGTCGTTAGCCGAACGGGTAGGATAGGGCAACCTCATCCTCTCATTAAAAGTATAATAAGAAATATAAAGTAACTATACATATTTTAAAATTCCCAATCTTAGTTACTTTAGGAAAAGTGAATTGATGCAATCCCATGAAATTACACTTTGCACCTTGCTAAGAAGTTAGTGGAGCGTGTGTGGTTTACCGGCACACTAATTGGTTCTAAGCGAAGGTGGCAAAGGGTGATTCATTGTATATCATAGTTCGATGGAGCGTGTGTGGTTTACCGGCACATCGAATAGGTGATCGTTACAATGAAGGCACCATGTGAATTTGCATGGTTATTCACACCCGCTTTGTGATCCTCGGTATCCCAGTCACAAACAAGAGGGGCATATCGAGATTTAAACATGCCATTGAATAGTTTCAATGAATCTCATCCGAACCTAGGAATTCTCAAAAAAAACACTTAGGACTAATAGTTTAGGTTTTTTTGATGGAGAATTAGTGAATCGTCATTCACTTACCTTCAATGTATTTGCATGTTAGATTACGGCATCCCTTTTCTAATATGTAAATGTTATTGTTGGATCCTAGCCCTAATTTTTCTTATTGGGTGATAATTAGGGATTCATATTCTAATCTATCTTTGTCCTTTTCTAATTATAGATGTCGAACGCAAATAACGCTGCTGCTAGTTCTTTCACGTAGATGAGCCTTTGCCAAAAGGTCACCTTCGATGGAACGAACTTTAGCGAATGGATAAGATACATTCGCACCATTGCTCGCTATGAGGACAAGGAGTATGTCCTTGATGAGAAGCTCGAGAAAATCAACACCGAAATTGCTACTCCAGCCGAAATCACCGCCTTTGAAACTCATGAGCGAGATGCAACGAAGGTACATTGCATCATGATCGCTACCATGAACTCCGAATTCCAAAAGTCCTACGAGGACATGTACCCGTACGAGATGCACCAAGACTTATTGGAGAGGTACCACCAAAACGCGAGACAAGAGCGGTATGAGATTTTCACTAACATGATTTCCGCGAAGATGGGTCATGGAGAATCACTTACCGTGCACTTGCAAAAGATGCAAAGGTATGTCGACCGCCTTCGCAAGTTAAATGTTGACTTCGGGGAAGACTTGGCGATCGACATGGTGCTTCACTCTTTGCCTCCGATGTACAACCAATTTAGGATGACCTACCACATGAACAAAGAGGAGGTCACCCTAAGCAAACTCCAAGGTCTCTTGAGAGTTGCTGAGAGCAACTTCAAGGACAAGTCTGTTGCACCTACTCCCAATCCGCACGCTGCTCCTGTCTTGGCTATTGGTCAAGGAAAGGGAAAGAAGAGGAAAGCTTCATCGAAGAACTATCGCAAGGCGAAAGCCCGAGATGGTGCCTCTTCTAGTGGGACCAAAGTTGATCCCGCTAAGACCTGTCCTAACCCGAAGGAGGCAGAGTGCCACCACTGCCACAAGATAGGACATTGGAAGAGAAGCTGCCCAGAGTACCTGCAAGCAATCAAAGAAGGAAAGATCAAGCCATCTTTCGCAGGTATATACACAATTCAATCTAACGATTCTAATCATGCTATTTCTTGGGTCCTTGATACCGGTTGTGGTTACCACATTTGTTCTAATGTGCAGGGACTAAGAAGAAGTAGGCATGTGGAGCAAGGAAGGATAAATCTAATCATGGGGAACAGAAGATCGTCACCTGTGACCAAGATTGGAGTGTATTCTTTAGTGCATAGGAATAGTTTGGTTTTAGATTTGAACAATTGTTGCTATTTGCCAGAAATGGCTAGAAACATCATTTCATTTCATGGTTTGTATAGACAAGGATTTAGATTTTCTTTTAATAATGAGAATGGTTCTATTTTGGCTTATCTAAATGGTGTCTTTTACTTTGAAGCTATACCATGTAATGGAATATATGAAACCGTTATGATTGTTGATAACTTAGGAAATGATGTTTTGAATATTGATTCTTCCACTAGTATGGATAAAGCATCCTTGTGGCATTGTCGTCTTGGACATGTCAACAAGAAGCGCATAGCCCAACTCCAAAAGGATGGAGTGTTGGAGTCATTCGACCTTAGGGAAGATGACACATGCGAATCTTGTTTACTTGGAAAGATGACTAAGTCACCCTTCACGAGTACATGTGAAAGGGGCGAGGGTCTATTGGACCTAATACATACCGATGTATGTGGACCATTTAGATCAACCATGAAGGATGGGAACCGCTTCTACGTGACTTTTACCGATGACTATAGTAGATATGGGTATATCTACTTAATCAAGCAAAAGTCAGAAACCTTTGAAAAGTTCAAAGAGTTCAAGAATGAAGTGGAGAATCAATTGGGCAGGAAAATCAAGATGCTTCGATCCGATCGAGGAGGAGAGTACCTAAGTCTTGAATTCCATGATTATCTCAAGGAGTGTGGAATAGTTTCGCAATTGACGCCTCCTAGGACACCGCAGTTGAATGGTGTGGCAGAAAGGCGTAATTGAACCTTATTGGATATGGTTCGCTCAATGATGAGTCGTGCTTCACTACCTATTTCTTTTTGGGGTATGCCTTAGAGACTGCCGCCCATATCCTTAACCGAGTCCCTACTAAGAAGGTTGCCAAAACACCTCACGAGATGTGGACAGGGAAAGCTCCCTCGTTGGCACATATCAAGGTTTGGGGTTGCGAGGTTTTCGTAAGACGAGATACTCACGACAAGCTTGAACCTCGAAGTGAGCGATGTATTTTCATCGGCTACCCGCAGACATCCTTTGGATATCTCTTCTATAGACCGAAGGACAATGTGGTCTTCGTTGCAAGGAGAGGAGTTTTCCGAGAGCGAGAACTCATAAGCCAAGGAGACAGTGGGAGGCAAATCGAGCTTGAAGAGATTCAAGAATTGATAGATGAAGGAACCTCTACCGCTGGCACTCAACCCGAGGAGGAAACTCCGGTTGAACCGATTGACGAATCCTTACCTCTTAGACGTTCCGATAGAGTTAAAGTTCATCCCTAGTTTTATGGCCTTCATATTACTACCGAAGGGGACACGTATATTAGTGATGGTACACTAATAAATCTTGATGAACCTAATAGCTATAAGGAAGCCATGGCAGGCCCGGAGTCTGCGAAATGGAAAGAGGCAATGGATAGCGAGATCCAATCCATGTATGATAACCAAGTTTGGAATTTGGTTGATTATGTGCCCGGACGTAAGACCGTTGGGTGCAAATGGATCTTCAAGAAGAAGACCGACGTGGATGGAAACGTGCACACATATAAAGCGCGATTGGTTGCGAAGGGCTTTACTCAAACTCCTGGAGTTGACTATGATGAGACCTTCTCACCAGTCGCGAAGATTAAATCTATTAGAGTGATGCTAGCTATTCCCGCATTTCATGATTATGAGATTTGGCAAATGGATGTCAAGACCGCTTTCCTTAACGGGAAGTTGGCTGAGGATGTTTACATGGCTCAGCCCGAGGGGTTTGTGGATCCGAAGCATCCAAATAGAGTGTGTAAGCTTGAGAAGTCCATTTATGGACTTAAGCAAGCGTCTCGCAGATGGAATCTTTGCTTCGATGAGAAAGTCAAAGAGTTTGGATTTGTACGAAGCGAAGACGAATCTTGTGTATATGTCAAAGCCAGTGGGAGTATAGTAAGCTTTCTCGTTCTATATGTCGATGACATATTACTCATAGGAAACGACATCCCGACTCTGCAGGAAGTTAAGTCCTGGCTCGGGAAGTGCTTCGCTATGAAGGACCTCGGAGAAGCTTCTTACATTTTGGGAATAAGGATAGTGAGAGAAAGAAGTAAGAGACTAATTGGACTTAGTCAGAACACTTACTTGGAGAAGGTACTAAAACGTTTTAGTATGGAAAACTCAAAGAAGGGAGAATTACCAATACAAAGTAATGCCAAGTTGAGTAAGACTCAAAGTCCGAGTACCGAAGCTGAGATAGCAGAAATGAGCCGAGTACCATACGCTTCCGCAGTTGGCTCAATCATGTACGCTATGACTTGTACTCGCCCTGATGTAGCCTTCGCTTTGAGCATGGTTAGCAGATATCAAGGGAATCCTGGCAAAGCACATTGGATTGCGGTGAAGAATATCCTTAAGTACCTTCGGAGGACAAAGGAATGGTTCTTAGTCCTCGGAGGGAGTGATGACTTGAAGGTGCGAGGGTATAGTGACGCCAGCTTTCAGACCGACAGGGACAATTACCGTTCGCAGTCGGGCTGGGTCTTTACCCTAAATGGAGGAGCAGTGACCTGGAAGAGTTCCAAGAAAGAAACCGTAGCTGATTCAACGTGCGAATCAGAGTACATTGCAGCGAGCGAAGCGTCGAAGGAGGCAATATGGCTAAAGAACTTCATCGGTGATCTTGGAGTTGTACCTGCCATAAAGGAGCCCATGGAGATTTTCTGTGATAACGAAGGTGCGGTTGCCTTAACCAAGGAACCGAGGGATCATGGTAGATCAAGACATATCGACAGAAAATATCACTTCATCAGACATCGTGTAGAAGAAGGACAACTCGTAGTGAAGAGGATATCATCAGAAGATAACCCAGCAGATCCGCTTACGAAGGGACTGAGTAGGGTTAAGCACTTGCAGCATGCTAGGAGTATTGGGCTGAAGAATGATATTAGCATAGATTAGATAGTATTAGAAACGTGTAATGGATAAATGTAATTAACATTTGATAATTAAATAAAGGAGTTTTATTTATAAGTAATGTTACTGTCTTATGTTAATTGTTTAACTATTGTTTCACTTTGCATGTTTTGACTTCCAGAATAATTGAAATTATTAGGAATAATAGAATTGTTCAAATTGTCCACAATCGTTCATATGTTGGAAGTAGATATGAATGAAGATTGTCATGAATTGGTGTGTAGATTGTCTAAATGGTGTTAGACATAGCAAAGGGTTGCTGCAACGTTCATGAGTGCTTATGAACTAGTTTTGAGCATTGGAACAAACCCGCGCTTGCTGGAATCACCTTATGGAATAAGATATAAAAGGGTGATCGCAAGACGATAATATCATATAGTCTTAAAACCTAGATATATGGTTTGTTATTTGTTAATTGGTTGTACATTGATAATGCGAAAACGCATCAGTAACTCGGTGTTATAAAACGCATTGTTGTGTATAGTTGGTTAATGAATAAGTAAATGCATATAAGTCGAAGTTTATCTGTAACTTTTATCTAAGAAGGTAAAAGCGATATCTCGGCCGCTCGATGATTTGATTTGACTTATGTGCCGGGCCCGGTCAGAACTAAATTGATGTGTTCGATTAAGTTCTATGTCAAATAAATCAGAGATCGAGAAACCTAAATGCTTGACTAACCATTCCATAGGATTGTCAGCATGATATCTAACAGAGGACTGTACGATCCCTTATCTAAAGGACAAGATTGATTAGATCAGAGTTTGACAGCGTCTTTGAGAGCTACGATTGCAAACCGAATTGTACTTGTATAGTTACTAGACTTATCCAAGTGGGAGACTGTTGGAATAGTGTCTAAGGCTGTAACTATATCCGGTTGTGCATGGTCCTTTTGGGTTGCCTTCACCATAGCAACTTGATAGGATGATTTAATAAGCGAGAGAGTAAATATTATTAATATATTATGGGAATAATATAATGAATAATATATTGTTATTTGATTAATATAAGTCATAGAATTAATTAGAATTAATTTGGTGACTTAAAGAGATTAATTAAATAAAGGGGTATAAACTGTCAATTGTTTGATAGTTAAACTTTAGACTGTAAATCCATTTGGATATACTATGGACGGATTCTAAGAGGATTAGGATAGCTAAAATCGTCCATTAGAGTTATCTAGGAATGGATTTGGATAGCCTTAAGAGAAGATTATCTGATAGGGACTTATCTGTAATCCTTAAGGAGTCTACAAGTATAAATAGACCCCATGGCTGATGGAATTCGGGACTAAGCCACAAGTAAGGAACCTCTGGTCGAATTCCTCCCCTCTCCTCTCTCCTAAATCATCCTCCTTGCTATTGGTGTTTGTAAGCCATCAGAGGAGTGACATTTGTGACTCTAGAAGCTCCAAGACCTCAAGATCAACAAGGAACTCAAAGGTATGATTCTAGATCTGTTTCAATGTTGTTATTTAGCCTAATTAGTAATTAGAAGTCTTGGATTCAAAGCATGTTTATTAGAAAGCCTAGATCCGAGCATTAGGGTTTTGCATGCGCACATAGGAAAGATCTTATGGCTAAAACCCTTCAGAATCTCCATCTTGAGCATACTTAAATATTGTAACATTTGCGCCTACTCTAAAGCGGCATACTCAAGGCAGAAAAGAGCACTCTCTAAAAACATCTTGGTGATCTTCGTCACGACTCCGACATCTACTTGAGCGATAGGTACTCCGTTCCAGTCGCTCCTAATCAACAAGAGGATCATACTCTACTCGGAACATATCCAAAAACTGATCCCAAGTCACTACGGATCCCTCTGCATACAAAAATCCATGGTACACGAAATGTCACCAATCCTTCACAACGCATCGAAGAAGATTCAACTCAAAATTTACCTTCTGGATCTCGGGAAAGAAACATGTGAAGAAACATCCCTCCATGTCAAAAATCCATCTCGAAGTGATGATCGGTGTCCCTGTCGCATCTAAACTCTAGAGGCTTCGTATAACTGACCTCTCGGTACTGCATCACCTCGCCTCCCTGAGATCATGCAATGGTGACGGCTACTGCGGCTACCTGTGTGACGGCGGCATAGCGCTATTCAAACTCCTCGATCGGTGCGGTCTTGACTAACCCAAACAACTCTGGAGTTGCCTCCTTGATCGCCTCGGCCACTCTAACAAATATTCTCATGCAGATGTCCTCCTCACTCAAACCTGCTCTCCTAGTGTCACCAATTCCTGATCTTGAACCTTCAAAACTCGCCATAATGAAAATATACCAAGGAAAGATAAAACATCAAAACACAATGCTCAGCACACCAGGCCACACTCTTATTAGTTCCTTAGTAGCCTCGAGGTTCCTCCTAAATCACATGCAAATCATGTGCTTTCAATATTACGGGAACATACTACCATCCACACCTATCCGTAGTCGATTCAAAATTCATCTTAAGGTCCTAAGTCGCTGTACAAGACCACTCCTAGGTGCGCCAACACCTATTTCTCCTATGAGCTACAACTAACTTCCTAGGCACTTTTTCTAGGATTATCCTCGCTCCCGCACCACTTGTTACTTTTGTGTATGCTTTTTGTACACAATACGGGGTCAGGTAGACTGTCGAATAATAGACTTTGCTTTAAGTCCATGGCCAAACAAGAATAAGGCTAATTTGATCATTCTAAGGCTATTTAATCCCGACCATGTACAACTAATCAACATACACGCAGCAAGCACAAAATCAAGTAACATTTAACAATCAACTCCCTATACCATAAGGCATCCCCAAAATCAGGCACTTTTATCCCATAGTTCCAACAACCACCTTAGGCCATCCACTAGCATTCTTTTCTAACAGTTTACATATCAACAAAATCAAAAAATCAACACATATAACAAGTATGGGTATTTTAGGGACCACTTTCCTGTTGGGGCTCTGGCTAACTGTACACACCACATCTTCCTATAAATCCAAAGTTAAGTCAATGTCCATATTCCGAATCCCAAGCCAACAATCAAAGAAGAAGATGTTAAGATATCGAGTCCATGTCCCTAACCCAACCCTTTTATTATAAATTCTTTCTAAAAACATTTTGTGAAAACTCTCAGATCCTAGTTTGGGACTGGATTCACACAAGTGTTCCTCCAATTCTCTCAAACCAAGGTTGTGATACCAAATTGTAACGTTCCTTCTTCACAACCAAAAATATTCATTTTTATTAGACTAGAACTTCCCAATTATAAATCCGTTATTGAGAAAACCGATATTGCAAAATACATTTATCCAAAATCAAAGTAATATAAGAAATGGGGAATCCTCAACATTGTTGATGAGTGTGTGCAGTCCCGCCTTTGCCTTCCCATGATCACCGATAGAACCTAAAAAACATAAACAACTAGGTAAGCACAAAGCTTAGTGACTTTCCCCTAAAATACCACACACAACCAAATAGATATATATTGCATGTTGGGTTTACAACTTCCCACTTGGATTACCCTGGCCCACAATCTCCCAATTGGATTGCCCTGGCCCACAACTTCACGGTTGGATTTCCGCACATATTGCAAATGGGTCCACAACCTCCCGGTTGGACTACCCTAGCCCTCAACCTCCCCGTTGGATTGCCCTGGCCCACAACCTCCCACTTAGATCTCCCCGGGTTTGTTAACTGACCACACAAAACAATACAGTCTCAATCCAACCACACTATGTCGACATATACATAACAAATTACATATACTCAACAAATATTTAATCATATAATCAACCAATGGGCTAACAAGAAACACCAATCATACAGCTCACAACTGCCTAGTAGTACTCTCACAGCACACTGTCCTGCTACCATCTAACATTCATGAAATGCGTAACCATAAGTAACCAGAGGTGAGTTACCCACACGAATAAATGATCCTACTCTTAAGCCATAACCAAACAAGGAACATGCAACAAATCCTAGATCAAGAGTTCTTAAGCTATCATACATGAATACATACAGCCCGTAGGGCAATCCACTAGATGATAACCAGTATACCAATACTACAGCATATCATATAAGGATATATACACAGATCTAGCAGATGACTATAGCACATCAACATCCTATATACCAGGATACAGATCTAACAAATCACCATAGCATAACAACATCCTATTTACTAGGATACACAGCCTAGTAGGCTGCATTGGTGCCTTCGACCTACATGTACAGTGAGGAAAACTCACATAAATCGAAGAACTCTAAAACACTGTGACATTATCCCTTTTATGCAATGCGTGCACATGCGAATCCACTGACACCAGAACCGGATAGAATCTTAATTTAGCCCCAAATCCTCAAGTTTAACCCAAGGTCAAACTTGGTTAAAAAGTCAACGGTCAATGGAAGACAACTAAAGACAAGGTCTAAGGCTACTGAGTACGTCCATCATACTCAGCAAACGCCCAACGTATGTGACCTGTCCTCACTCCTCCATTAAGCACTTTATCCATTAAGGGATTTCGTCCAGAGCTCGGATCTAGACTCGTGACATCGAATTAAGTCATAAATTTCCATGTTTATGACTTTCCATGGCTAGAAAAGGTCCAAAAGCTAAAACCCTAACTTATTAATCCATTAAGACATTATAACTCTTGGATAGAATGGATAGAAGGAGCAACATCACATTTTTATGGTTTCTAATGAATCCATAATGGATAAAGTTTCCAAGTTTATCCATTAGGATGGTCCAAACAACCAATATCTAGTCTTTAAGTGTTAGAGGGGCCTAAAAATGCATCTTTCTCAACTTAATCCATTATGTAAAAGTCCCCAACCTTTGGATCCTAATCAATATGACGTATATATGGATAAAGTTTCCAACTTTATCCATAACAAGGTCACAAAATTTCAAGATCTAAACTTTATGCACTAAAGTGACCAAAATCTCATAACACCCAAAACTAGCTAGATCTAACAAATGCATTCTCAAGATTCAAGCTTTATACCTCCAGAAGAAAGACCAAGGTGAACAAGGTCTGGATCTACAAGCTACAATGCAACCAACACTTCTCCAATGAGCTCCTTCTGCTACAAGATTCACCAAGAACACTCCAAAGCACTTAAAAACACCTTTTTTGCTCACAAGGCTCAAAATAGGGTTAGGGTTTCAAGGGGGGACGGTGTAGAGGTAGAGGCTAAGAATGGAAAGGGTTTGGGGAAGTTAAGTAGATTAAATAGGGCTCAAAACCCCTAAATTAGGGTATAGGTTCTGATCGCGTACACCCAGCATACTCTTGGTATGCCTTGTGTACCTGGTTGAACCCAAAACTCTCCTAACTTCTAACAGTCATAACTTCTTCGTTCCAACTTCGTTTTCGACGATCTTTATATCCATGGAAAGGTATTGAAGAGCCCCACAATATTATCTAAATATCTTGGACTAAAAACTTGTCGAACAAAAATCCATATTTCATGTAAGAACTCAGCCTGTGACTTTTCCTTTTCTACCCTTCGGACCAAAATACAATTCAAGGGTTAAATCTCTTAACCATAATTATCTCCTTCCACAAGGACTAAACTTTGCCTCATCGAGTTCCAAAGCCTTTACACAATTAACTTCCGGCCCACAGCCTTGAAATAAGAAATGATAGGAAACAGGATGTTACAGTAGGTGGCTTGATGTAGTGAAGGATTATGATTGTGAGATCCTTTATCACCCAGGGAAAGCCAATATGGTGGTCGATTCTCTTAGCCACAAGGCGGATGGTGCTCCCATCATGGATGTTTTTCTAAGGATGAAGGTTATTAATCCACTATAAGAGCAGATTCGGGAGGCTCGGGTTGAGACTACGAAGAAGGAGCATAGGAAGAGTGAGTGCATAGTGGGTCAGTTGGCTTATTTTTATTATGGTAACCGAGGAATGTTGACCCTTCATCGGAGAGTCTGGGTTCCATATTCTGGGGGTGTGTAGTATATTTTGATGTAAGAGGCACACTAGTAAAGATTTTCTATTCATCCAGATGCAACCCAAATGTATAGAGATCTCCGACCCGATTATGGGTGGCCCTACATGAAACAGGATGTGGCTTGGTATGTGGAGAGGTGCTTACTTGTAGGAAAGTCAAGGTCGAGCACCAGCGACCTCACGGAAAAATGGAGTCGTTGGGTATTCCTGTTTGGAAATGGGAGGAGATCACGATGAACTTCTTCACGAAGTTGTCACAGACAACGTGGGGAATGGATTCAATTTGGGTCATCATGGACCGATTCACCAAGGGCGCTCATTTGGTTCCATTACAGGAGAGAATGTCTGCGGAGAAGTTGGAAAACATTTATATCCTAGAGGTGGTGGCACGACATGGGGTTCTAGTATCAGTGGTTTCAGTTTGGGACATTCGGTTCACCTCTAGTTTTTGGAAGAGATTCCATGAGGATTTGGGTATTCGGTTACACTTTAGTACGGCTTCTCACCCTCAAACTGATGGTCAGAGCGAGGGGTTTATTCAGAACTTGGAGGATATACGTCGGGTATGTGTGTTGGATTTTGGTGGTATCTGGGATATGTATCTCCCATTATCTAAGTTCTCTTACAACAACAGCTACCACACTATCATTGATCGGCCTCCTTTTAAGATGCTCTATGGGAGGAAGTGTCAATCCTGATTTTTTGGGGCGATTTCGGTCAGCGATTCATGGGTAGCACGGAGTTGGTACTCCGAACTACTGAGTTGATCTAGCCGGTGCGCGGAAGGTTGCAAACCATACAAAGCTGTCAGAAAAGTTGTGCTGATAGGCGACATTTAGATTAGGATTTCAGGTTGGGGATATGGTACTCCTGAAGGTGTCACCGTGGAAAGGTGGCATCCGATTCAGGAATAGGCACAAGCTGGGCCCCAGGTATATTGGACCTTTTAGGGTGGTTTCCTAGGTAGGAAGGATTGTGTATCATTTGGATCTGCCTGAGGAACATATTTGGATCCACAATACTTTTTATGTCTCTCATCTTTGGAAGTGTTTGGTTGATGATTCCGCAGTGGTCCCTTTGGAAGAAATTGAGGTGGTCGAACGCTTGAATTATATAGAGAGACAGATTTCCATCCTCGACAGGAAGATGAAGACCTTACGTAGCAAGGTTGTGAGCTTGGTGAAGGTGCAGTGGCAGCACCGTAAGGGTTCAGAGTGGACATGCATGCCCGAGGAGGAGATAAGGGAGCATTACCCTGAGTTTTTTTCGATGGCAGACTTCGAGGACAAAGTATGATTCAGGTGGGGGAGACTTGTAAGACCCGTTTCAAGTATGATTCAGTTCATTTAAATTTTGGAAATTTATTTGTAGGTTGCTATGGCTTCGTGGGTTTTCACCATGACGTAGCATTATTTTCGTGGTTGCGGGTTTAATTGACTCACCACGGCATGGCAATGGGTGCCACGGCACGATAGACAATTTTGGAGAAACCTTAATCCCTACGTTTTGGGCCCTATATAAAGGATATTATGGTTGGCTTTCAACCTCCATCACCTTCTTAAGACCTGAAACTGTAACCCTAGCCTCCCTTGTGTGATATTGAGCTTTTTGTGGTGTTTGGTTGCATTTTGAAGGAAATAGGAGAAGGTGCTAGCCCAAAGATCAAGCAACAACTCCTCCTTATCCTTGGAATCACTCTCTCAACCATTTGTAAGTCCTCAAGTGTCCATCTTGATGATTCTTTGGTTGAGATATTTAGCCTTTCATGAGTTTTGGTCACCTTTTTTCTCATTTTTACTAAAAATGGAATCTAGACATGTATTGGACATGCATGTCTATAAAGCACCCAACTTTATGCTAGATCTGGTATTTGAAACCCTTCTTGAGTTGGTTTAGTTATGGAATTTGAGGAAAATTTATTAATGGTTAACCATGTCCTGAGTTTTGCCCTTATTAGACCTTGGTTTGGCGATCTTGTCTTATTGAAGTGTCTTAATGGGTAAAGTTGGAAATTTTATCCATGAAGGCGTTGAGAAGGAGTGGATCTAGATTTTTGAGCATTTGATTTTGAGTTAAAAGCAGCTTAACTCGATTAAAATAATCATACTTCTCACCACGGCGTGGCACTAGACTACGATGGCATGGCGAGTAAGGGCTTGTCGATTGTTTTGTCATCTTATGCCAACGTCGTGGCCAAGGAATACCACGACGTGGAGGCCAATTGTGTTTGACTTCGAATTTGATTTGGGTTGGCTTTTGGCCAACCCCTTAACTTTGTAAGGTAGACTAAGAGTTACCTTGTATGACTATCTAGGTGTGGTGTAGCACTTTTCTTGACTAACAATGAGAGCCGCAAGATTTGATTATCGTCTGAGAGGTGCACTCCTTCATTGTACTCGTGGGTCCAAGGCACCAATGCCAGCCCACTGGATTATGTTTGTAGGATGATAGTTGTCTTTGTAACACTTACTTTTATGCATGTATGTGCTTGTTATCTCTGTGACTCTTGCATGTGTATGTATGTTATATATATATATATATATATATATATATATATATATATCATTATGGGCGGGGCTCATTATGCTTTGGGTGGGGCCCTATGCGATTTGGGTGGGGCCCGATATTTTGTGGGTGGGGCCCGTATGCATGTAAGTGGTATGTTGTATATTGGGAAACTCACTAAGCTATATGCTTATGGTTTAAGTTTATGTTTTCGGTACTTCCAGCTCGAAAGGTAAGGTCACGACTTGATCACAACACATCCACCCATGTTTTCCAAGCCTTTATGATTTTGGGAATTGTATTCTAATGACTATTTTACTGTGACATAATTTTGGATGGTTTGATATGAATATTAGATGGTTTGGGTTGAATTAAAAATGAGATTTTTACCTATGATTTTTGGGATGTTACAAATTTGGAAAGTTTACAAACAAAGACGGTGTTTAAACATCGAGATGTAAGAATTATGGTGTTAATAACCCCATCTCCAACCCACTTCCATTTTTTCCCTCAAAAATTGGATAAAAAAAGGGGTAAATAGTGTTTCATCTCCAACTCTACTCTAATTTTACCCCATTTTTACTCCAAAAATTATATTTCTAGTTTATTCTATTCTTCCAACTTACATATATTATCAAACACACTCTTTCTACTAATTTGGTTTTAACAGATATATAGTCTATATTTTTTTCATTACAATAATATTATACATATATTTATATAACTATTATACATACACACTTTTAGTATATATTTTAATTATAAGTTTTTGTAAATACGTTATCGTGTTTTAAAATTTCAGTATTGTATTTAAATTTTTATATGAATTTGATAAACAAAAACAAACTTTATATTATTAATTAATTAATATAATTTAATATATAAAAAATATTATTAATATTAAATATTACATTAAAATTATAATTAATTATTATAAAAATAAACTAGAAACGTACAAATATATAAAAAGATAGAATAAAACCGACAACTCAAAGTTCATCCCCATTTTCGGGGTTATGAATAGTATTACACCGAATATGGTGTAATACTATACATATCCCCCAAGATGTGGGAATAAATGGGGTAGAGTTAAAGAAAAATAAGGGAAAATATGGAAATGGGAGTGGGTTGAAGATTCTCTAAATAGCAAGGTTCAAAAAAACTCGTCAAGGCGTGTCATTGCTTCAAGGCTTGTAATTGACGTCAAGCTTTAACAAAATGTCGTTTTAAGTCATATATGTATATAAAAATGAATAATAGTAGAATATATATATATATATATATATATATATATATATACACACACACACACATAAAAAATTATTATTTATATACAAAATTATTGCCTTAAGTCACGCCTTAGAAACGACGTTGCTCGACACGGTGCGTAAAAACTAGATATTTGAGATTGCTGCCAAGTCCACGCCTAACGTTATTTGGAACCTTGGTAAATACAAATATGACTTGAAATCTTGGTAATCTTAGACAAAAATCGCCCACCTCCTCTTCCAAGAGGCTTCTAGAATATTCCAATTAATCTCAATGAATTAATTAATATTCAAGCCTTTTAATTAATTGTAACTATTTAATTAATTAGAAAAATAATTTCTAATTAATTTATTAATCCGTAATAAATTAATAACTTATTTTTCTCCATTTTCATATTGTTAATTGTGTCATGAAGCCAAACCAAAAGTGTCATGTTATTATTTAGAAATATTACCAATAGTTAGTAACCTTAGACATTATTTTCGGTAATCTCTCACTTGGACAAGTCATCAACTATTAGAGGTCAAATACTTCTCAAACAATAAAAAGAGAGCTACTCATCCTTTGCGATTGCAAAACTCTGATCATGATCAAAATCCATACCTTAGATAAGTGATCATATATTCCATTGTTCTAGATATCCGTATGAATATGATACATATATAAGGGTCAATCTGAAAGTTAAAAATTCTATTTATCAATAGAGATTTGTGACGACTACACCCAACTAAAAAAATTAAACACATCATTTTTAGTCAGGACCCGACCAGGCATATTTGATTTCAACACCAAATCATAAAAGGACCCAATGATATCAATTATATTGTTATGTAAGAAGTAACAAATAAACTTTAACTACATAGTTTTTGTCTACTAGTCATATCATATATGGACATACCATTTATGACTACCAAATATGTCACACCCCAAAACCGAAACGGCAGAAACGTTCGGGGGTGGAGGACATCATGTTTAGTATCACAAGACATGCATCATAGTAATCAAAGTAATGAACAATTATTTCATTTGAAAGAAAGTGTTTACAAAGTATGTGGTAACATAACATAGACTATAAAGTAAATAACAAAACAAGAATTGAAGTTATACTGCTCCATCTTCTGAATCCCAGTGCGCGTACCTGTTTACTGGCCTCCTGAGAATACAAGTTATTTAGAAATAGTATGACATTTGTCACCCGTAGACCTGCAGGTCCCACTGTGGCTAGCAGCAAGGTGTAGGACGCTCAGTCTCGTATAGATCTATACACAAATTTACGCTCTCCCTCCAGGAGACTCTGGTTACAAAATGAGCCATAGAAGTGATGCCATGCCCCGAAGTGGTGACTCACATTTATGTTATAGTATTCTTGTATATGTATTTTATGTACTAGTGTAGTGTATGTTCTCTTTATCTAGTATGTAGTATGTTCTCTTTGTTTCTCATCATAGTATGTTCTAGTATCTAGTATGAACTGAACCTCTAAACTATACCTCTTATAGTTTACTAGTGTTTTACTTGAGCTGTTTATTGAAAGACTCATTTTACTACTAAGTTATGCTTATACTTTAAAAATGGAGTTTTGTTAAACTATAAAGTAACATAACTTTAAAAGAGCTTTTAGAATGTTTTGATAATTTATAAAGACATAAGAAATCTTTTGAAAGATGTTTATAACAAACATTTACACAATTATCATTGTTTTCAACTTGTATTTCCCCCCCCCCCCCCTTTAAAAGCATTTAAAATAGTTAAAAGATTCATTATAGGGTTATGAACTCACCTGATGTGGGTGAATCAAACGAATGTGTGTGTAAGGATGAGAAGTTCCATGAATGGAGTCCTGAGACTTAATTAGTCCTAAATGACATATAACGGCATATATTGACATAAATATAGTGTTTAGAAGCAACCAAATGCAAGGAAACACCTCACGGGACTAGGAAACACTTTGACCAAATGTTGGAATCACATGTGATTGAACTAAGCGGAGTGTACGGCCAACAATGGAGTTTACGGCCATGAGTTTACGGCCAAGGGAGTTTATGGCCATAAACTCATGGTCAATCATGCCAAAGTGTGTGTTTTAAGGTATAACAACATCCATTAAGGGAGGTCAAAGGCTTGGACTTAGGAAGGGTTTGCGGCCAAAATGGCACACTTATAGGGGTTTACGGCCATGGGAGATGGCTTGGCCGTAAACTCCTTTTGTTCTTGCATTCTTGATGGTTTCAAGGCTCTAATCAGGTGTTTCAACTAGATAACAAGTTAAGGAAAGGAGTACTCACGATATTGAAGCTTGAAAGGGTTGATTTCGGCCAAGAACACTAGTGTGTGTTCTTGGTGATCTAACAAAATGGAATGATTTCATGGATGAAATCATGGAATGATACTAGTTAATGAAGGATATCAACTAATCAAAGGTTATAACACTTACATATATGAAGATCTAGATGAAGAACCCGATGATACTTGAGAGAGTTTGAAGGATTTCGGCCAAGGAAGTGAAAAGAGTTGAAAAATGGCTAAGTGTTACATATATAAGGGTGAGTTTATGGCCATCTTGAGTTTACGGCCGTAAACTCTTGGTGTCTTGGCCGTAAACTCCTCTTGAATGAGTTTGTGGCTTGATCTTTGTACTGTGGTTCTAGCAGTACTTCCTAACACTCATTCCTTGAATGTATTAGGCTCAGAACACTCAAACAGACTCTAAATAGTGCTAAAAGATAGCAAAAGTGAGTCTGACTTTAGGTTGATTGGTCTGGTTTTTAAAGCAAAAATTTTCAGGTTGTCACATCATCCCCCTGTTAGATGGAATTTCGTCCTGAAATTAGCTTTCTTAGCAGTACTACTGGGGTTGCGCTCCTTTGATTTGTAGAATACCCACTCATAGACCTGGAAACTGTGCCCTAGTGTTCATGATAGGATTCATACTTGGACCATCTATCATTACCTGTGTATACAAGTCGTATATAATTAAGATTAGTTAGACGGTCGGATTGTGCGACTTTGCCCCAGGTCCACAACCAAACAAGGAACAGGAGATAGGGCAAAAGCACACATACTAAATATGCGTAATCATAATCATATACCATCCTTGCGTATACACTGAATAGTAATAGGTGGGCTGTATTCGTCCTTAGCCTCTGTGCTCGAACTTGGTCTGCTGGACGAGTGGTATTTCGTGATGGTCTGTGGAACATACGACGACAAGGCTTCGAAGGACAAAGTACCCTTCGCACGAGTACTCTGGGGTTTAGAATACGAAAGAAAAAACTGAGGTTTAGGTCGGACTGTCGTTACGAATGACGAAGGTTTCATAAATTTGATGGTCGCAGCAATGAAAACATATGAACTTAGTATGGTGAGGACCACGCCAACTCATGACGAATGATAGAAACGGGCTCTTTACTTGAACAAAAAATTTGGCCGATTTGAAAGAAATGTATACTATACGATGATGTACCCCTAGTGTGCTCGACAATGTACTCTTTGTAACCGTTATAGTGCTTTATGTTTTCCCCTTGATGTTAACACTTCTACGTATCGTACCGCGGTGAGCGAGTACATACAATGAAAGTGCTTTCATAACTAGTGACGATACTTAACTAGTTTCACATATTTCATGACTTGTTATTCATGATCAAAATTTATTCTCCATGTTTCATTCTTATTACTCTCTTTTAGTCACCACACATTCTTGCAAATGTCGGTACTTTATCCCTAGTAAAATACTCAAGTACTAGAAGTAATGTTCGAATGGTATTATGAATTTGCATATCTGATTGTAGACTAAACATTCTAAAATGAGTTTCCTTTTGACCCTAAGGATAGTAGCACGAGCTTGGTATCCTTAATCAAAATTTGTTTTCTATGTTGTAGTCTTTCCCATAAATGTGGACCATAAATGCTTTCTAAGTCTTTTTCTTATTTTGTAAACGGATAGTCTATCAGAACAAGTCTCAGATTAAGCCTTCCTTTTGTCCTTGGAATTTAAGGCCATATTAGGTATTCCAACACTAATCACCTTTTCACCGCATGGGGAATTAGCTTTCTTCTTCTTAACACTTCTATTGATGATAGCGAACATGCGAGTATATGAAGTTGAAGTTCTCATGAATGGCCATATTAGTCCCAAAAGGCCCTCAACATGCCATGCATCAGCTTAATGGACATTTCAAGTTGTCTATATCAACATCAAACTGAATTGATTATATTTACATGTCAACTAGTTGATTGTGATAACCATAGTCAACTCCCAACTTAATGAAATTCCATTGCACTTCAATAGTATGCTTGATAATTGTTTTAACAGTTCTGGAATGCAGTTCTTAAAGGAATCTCAGGAAGATCTTAATCCAAGGCATGATCTTTCTATTCATCTATGAGAATTATTCGTAAACTATGAATTTGTACTAGATTGATCATCCTACCAGGTAATACTTTTAAGATTTCTTACAGTGATAGACTTTAGTGGAGTGCCGTATAGACATCATTCAATATTAATTCAATTCTTCTTTGTATTATGTATCCTTAAAATAAGTTTTGGCCCTAATTAATTATTTTCTAAGGCTAGGATCCATATTTGGCTCTATGGTGTGTAAAGGGACATCGTAAACACACCACAAAGTTATTTAGGTAGGCAAAGATCTTTTCCAGTTTTCAAACTCCATGAAACTCCTAGATCTTTTGAGATTAATTGACATTCAATGGCATGTTAATCACGGATTATGCCCATCTCGATTTAGTGACGGGAATGTCGTGGATCATTGAATAGATGGTGAATCAACCATGCAAAACTGTGTGACCCTCGATATAAATTATTATCATATTCACGTGTCGATTAACCACCAACGCTCCATTAACAAGATAATTTTATGAGCGACACATCATATTAACTTATATTTTCACAATAACGTGTCGGTTAACCACACACGCTCCATAATCAAAATATAAACAAGACGTGCATTTTCATGGGTAACACATGAATTATGTTTTTAATTTTAAACGATAATTTTATTTTATTACTTGATTAATACTTTTAATCTTGAAATGAAATCCGATCGAACTCTTTCAGTAACTCCCCTCTCAAATACAAAAATATGGTAAGGGTGGTATGTAATGATGCTTTTAAAAAACCGACCTCATTCGGAATCAAAGAAACCTCCTTAAATCTCTCTTATAGTATTATAGTGGGTACCGCTAGTGTTGATTCGACGATAATGATTTAATTAAAAATGAGAGGACACATGTTGTATGGTTGTTATACATATAGTAATCATACCATACACTAAATTTAAACCTTTTAAATTTATATTCTTTTCAATTTAAATATTCTAATTTAATTCTCTTATTAAATAATATTCAAAGATATTTATTCAAATTTTAATTTTAATTTTAAATAATATTCAAATTTAATTAATTAACTATTCAGATTTAAATTCTTATTAACTGATATTTCAAATTAATCTAGGATCTAAATATTCAAATTTAAAGAATTAAAATAATATTTTAATTAAGAGGCTTATCTTTAGTTTTTCGAAAAATTAGAAAAAACGACATCTAAAGAATCCGGCCACACATGCCGCATTAGCCACGGACGCATCCCTTCCGTCGATATTCAAGTTTCCATTCTTTTATTTTTACAAAGTTGTGCAATTAACTAAAACATGTTAGACACTGATACCACTGATGGGTTATTAATACATCTATACACACAAGATATGCATAGTGGAATAAAAAACAATCCATATGTGTACATGCACCATATGATCTAGGTTTTACTAATTATAGCAACCTAATTTCAATTCAACTAAAGAGAAGGATAAAACACTTACCTCTTGATCTTTTGATTGAGACCTTGCAATTGGCAACTCTTGCAATGGATGAAGGATCCAATGGAGAATCCCTTTAATGAATTCAGACCCAAGAGTCCAATAAGCAAAAGGGGAATTAATTGAGAACTAACTGAAAAATAAAAGGACAATTAATGGAGAGATGTGATGTGTCCAAGTAAGGAGCACGAAATATTGACCAAGTTAAAAAAGAAAACTCGTTTGGTGATAAATGTTTCAGTCCATTCACCTCTAAACCATACAGTTAAGGTGAGTTTCACCTACTAACTTCAGGAGAAGGCTTAGAGTAAGAAGATTACAAGGATTTTTCCATCAATCCGCTAAATCATGGTAAGAAATCAAGATCCTTGCATCTATTTCTTGGTTTTGTTGGTGAAGTAAAGGTTTTGTTGAACTAAAATGGGAATCCGAAAATCAAATATGAAAATGATGTTTTTGAGTGATGTAGTAGCTCAAATACATAATAACATATATATTCATGTAGTTTTTATGATGGAGCAAAGAAGGAAATTAATGAACTCAAACTTGGTAACTCTTGAATGTCTAGATAAAGATCATGGTTTAGTGAATCAACTTGTTTTAAGTTGTTAACAGATGTTATGATGAAAGAATAATTAAGTTTGAAAGGTTAATAAGCTGGATGCAGACATAAATTAATCTATGAAGAGGTGGAATACGCCATCTACACAGCACGTCGATGTATGGTGCACGACACGTATCCGCTCCAAACAGAATCCAACTTTCTATCAAGAGTGTATACATGACAGACATGTGTTGATTTGATTAAAAGGAGGTTTAATACATGTATTTATATGTGTATTACAGTGGGTGAAGCAAATGAGCTATTATCATCCTCATATACCTTAAAAAGGTGAGTAACTATATATGCATGGGGTATTATGATGATGTTAGTATGTGTTCTTTTATGTTTAGACTATATGTGTTAGTTGTTATAACTTAGGGATGTCTTATTAGTGACTCTTATACTTGTGGATGTTGCGAGTAATATAATGAAACTTGTGGATGTTGCAAGTAAACATTACCATGACTTGTGGATGCTGTAAGTCAATATAAATTTTGTTGTTTATACTCTAATTAAGTTGATTTATTTGGCATTAATATTGATTATGTTGAAATGTGGTTATGTAATTGTTGCATAGTTACTCGCTAATCTTTTTAGCTTACACTTTATTGATGTTGGATGTTACAGGACTTAATACTACCGACAATGTGTAACACCCGGATAAAATAAATTACACCTAGAAATTTATTCCTTAATAAAAAATTAAAAAAAACATTGGGTGTACTTTCTTTTAGCCAGGTGTTACAAGTTGGTATTAAAGATTGAGGTTGAAGTGAACTTGGGTTTTAAATGAGATTCTATCTAAAACTTAAACCAAAATGAGTGAGTTGAGATGGCTACTCAACACTATATGTATAATTGTAATGAAAAATAATTAGAGAATTATGTGATATAAACGTTATGATGATCATGGTTTACATTGAGATATTAGACTAAATTGTTGAAGTCTTTGTTTAAGATGGTGGATACCCATAACAGAGGTGGATCACATGGAAGGGGTGGTTCTCATGATGGACAAGAAAAATCACAAGGCTCTGTATGCCAAGGAGGACAGGAAAGACCACCCAAATAACCCCCAGAACTTAGAGCAACAATTGCAGAAGGGTAGCTAAATCCCTCTGAGATGTGTTGCATACTCTCTTCGATGCTCAAGAAGAATCAAATCATAAACAAAAGAAAGATAAGATCCCATAGGACTTTAATAGATAGAAACAAGGTGAGACAGACAGTGAGGGCCAAAAAGGGGAGACTTCTAATAAGATAGGTGTAACACTCATTTTCTAGATTGATTTGGTGTAAGGCATAAGGAGTCAAAGGCATCACTTTTTAGAAAATCTGGTGTCATGACGTGATCATAAGGTGGTCACGACGTAACAAGCCAATATTGAATATGTACCCAGAGCAATGTCACGACATGACATGTGTTTAGTCACGACGTGACAAGGGCTGCAGCCCATGATCTTTTAGGGTTTCCTTCGTATTTAAACCCCTAATCTCATATTTAGGGTTTCATTTCTAGCCTTCATCACCATTTGGAGATTTGATCAAACCCTAATACCCTCTACTCATGTTGTGTGCTTATTCTTGGAGTTTTGGTACTCTCTAAAGAAGAAGAAAAAGAAGAAGGAGAAGGTTTTTGAGCAAAGATCAAGAAAGCCACTCTACTCCACCCTTGGAATTACTTTTTGGACCATTTGTAAGACTTAAATCTTCTACCTTTATGACTCCTCCCTTGTAGATCTAGCTTCATTTGTATGTTTTTCTCCATTAGAAGAGTTTATATGTTGGAATGAGATAGATTTTGCAACTTTATGGGTCATCAAGGTCCCTTGAACCTTATAGATTTCAGATCTGGAATATGGTTGCATTTTTGCGACCTTTGCATGAGTTTTAGGTCATATTCTTTCCTTTTGACCTACTTTGGGTAAAGGACATGCATGATTCATGCATGTCCATAAAGTTGACATTTTTTATGAGCCTTATCAGTGCTTTAGGCCCGTTGGTATGCTGGGTTGGACCCATTGATATACTAGGTTGTGCCCATTTGTATGTTGGGATGGGCCCGTTGTATGGTATGTGGTATTTGGGGAAACTTACTAAGCTTTGTGCATATAGTTTGTGGTTTAAACATTTTCAGGTACTTCGAGTTCCAAAGGGATGAGTCTGGCATGATTGCACAGCATCCCCTAGATTTTATTCTGCATTGTTTTGTTTGAAACAATTGGATGTATCTTTTGGGTGTTTGAAAAAACAAAATTTTACTACTATTTTTGGGACATTACAAGTTGGTATCTGAGCCTTGGTTTAAGGGATTCGGGCTCACTCTCAGGTGTGTCTGAACTCAAACTAAGGAATTAATAATCTTTTTGAAAGAAAATAAATTTTCTAAAAAGATTTTTTACAAAGAAATGGGTGTGATGCGTGCAATCATTCGAGCTCAAGTAAGTGATTCCTAGAATACCGATACGTGTTGATATGTTATATGTGTTGTGGAATGTTTTTCATGCTAGAAGATAGCATAATGATATGTTCAGGGTTGCATGCTAGAATGACTATTAGGAGAGATGCCTATTAAGAAGGATGCATTTTGATGTTTTGTGGTTTATATAGTTTTACTGCTTGAGTGGTGCTTGCTTTGTGCTTTGTAGGACTCATATTGATGTGATTTAACTATTAAATGAATATGTTAAGTTACATGTTATAAAGGTTAAATAAATTTAGAATGATTTTTTTCCCTACTCCACGGCTCTGGTTTGAGTCCAACCGTTGTATGGCTTGGTTTTTTAGTTTAAAGGATGTTTAAGTTTTGTCCCATGTAATTGTATTAACGAAGTAGTTAGCTGACATTACTAGTAGTCTTTTAGCAGCTGATGGAAGGGGTGGTCGGAATCCAAGGAGATCCTAGGAAGTGCTTTAGTGCGATTGGTGCACTGTTTAGTGGGTATTAGGAATATTAGTAAGAGGATGTGACTTAGAGGACTTAGGATGATTTTTGAGGAAAGTATGGATAGGTGTGGAAGATAATATTGGTTTGTACTACTAAAAGCATAGGATTCATACTCGAATCAAGGAAACTCGCAAGGACTATAAGAAGCCTATAGAATGAGGATTCTTTAGATATGTTGTGATCATTTGTATGGTTGCTTTATAGTATGGTGATGAGCACTCATAGAGGAGATTCTGGTTCTAGCTCATGCTCAGGTTCTGTTGTTGAGCCAGTTGATGAGAGGATACGCAAGTTTGTTACGTCTGAGATCGCTTGCATTGTTTTGGATGTGACACTTGTGATGTTTGGTACCATCAAAGACGGGATCATGGAGTTGTTGTATGAGCGGCTTGGGGCTTTTCGTGAAGGGATTGCGGCGGGTCAGATTGTGGCACGGAAACTCTCTTTTCGGGAGTATAAGGCTTGTAGAGCCCTAAAGTTCTTGGGAAGAACGACCCTATTACGAGTAGGTGGTGGATTGTTGACATTGAGAATGCTCAGCAGACTAGTTTCTTCCCTGAGGTATCAAAGGTGGGATTTGCATCCTACCTTTAGAGAGATCGATTCCATGATTGGATTGTTGCTGAGGTCTCATAGACCTTACTAGAGTAATTATCTGGCATTATTGGGCATATCTCTGACAGGTTGGTCGCCATGTTCAAGGAGCATATTGCAACCGACTAGATAGTTGTCAAGACTGATAAGGTGAATCATAAGTGGGATCTTGGTTTTGAGATACAGACAGGAAAGAGGAAGTGGACTTATGACCCGACTCTGCTAGCAACATCTAAGAAAATTAATGATGTTGTGCCAAGTATTAGAGACCTGAGGGACCATGACAATTTTTTTAAGGGTGGAGGAACCCACGAGCCTTTGCGTTGCAAGTTCAAATGTGGAAGGTGTGGATGGAAGGGCCATGTTCACCAATATTGCACTCTAGAGGTACAATTATGCGATCGAGGCAGCTCAAACCCCATCATCTGTGGTTTTTCAGGAAGTAGAGTCAAGACCTCAAGACCTCAACACCGAAGTTTCTTTATGATTTCTTGGTTACTATTATTCGATGGTTTTTGATATGCCATTTTTCATGTCGAGAGTAATGTTTGAAGTGAATCTGGTTGAACCTATTGTAGACATCAAAACGGGAGGAGACGGACAATGATAGTGTGATCCCTAGGTGAGAGCGAACTGAGTGTTCTGCTTGGAGGATCAGATACCAGATTGATTTTGATGATTACAACTCAAGGGGTCTAAGGAAGTTGTAGTGTAAATTTACTTAAATTTTGGTATTCGAGATTGTTGATATCTTTCATGGTTGTGAGGTATAACGGATTGGTCAGAACGTAAGTGCATGGTGAAGCTTCTAGGCAAATATCTTGTTGTAGCCAATTACCCCTTTTGGGAAAACAAAGATAGAGTTAATGGGTGCTTGTGCTGCTTAGGTTGGATGTCAGTTGAGGGGTTGGTTAACTCGTTGCACCAATCGCTATCGTTAGTAGGTAAAGAGCTTTTTTGATCTATCAACTTCAGGGCATGGTTGA
The DNA here is from genome assembly GCF_051521515.1 of Lactuca serriola. Lineage (NCBI taxonomy): Eukaryota > Viridiplantae > Streptophyta > Magnoliopsida > Asterales > Asteraceae > Lactuca > Lactuca serriola. Next base: position 70,508,646 of record NC_136410.1, read on the forward strand.
TGCATGTTCACGTTGGTTTTTTCCAATAGCATGTGAGTCATTGGATTGGCTATCTATCCATTTCTGATAATGGGTTTTCGTTCTTTATCATTGGTTGAGTTTGTTCAAGGATTTGGAGTTGTATCATAGGAAAGTGCTTTGGATGTAGCAATCTTTCATCAAGAGTAACGAACTGTTTAATCTAGTTTGGGTGTGTGTACCCTAGATTTTTTGGTCATGGAATCTTAGTTATTGTAAGCTCAGGATGGGGGTGGTTAAGCATTGAGTTGGTGGGATGGACCGAAAAACCAATGGTTATGAGGTTGGCAGAGTGTAGTTGAATCCAAGTGGGGGAGAATCATTAGGATTAATGGGAATATTTTTCAAGTGTGAATAAATGTGGAATTTTATATCCTAGGACAAGAGGAGACCGAGTTATGGTTGTTGTATGAGTCGAGGTTTATGCAAGGAATAATGACCTGGGTTGGCATGAGATTTTTGGCATGGTTGGGGTTTAGATTGATAGTATTTGAAAGATTTGTTTGGTGATTGTACACCTGGGTTGGCGTGAGATTTTTGGATTGACCACTATTATGCTTGTGAGAGCAGTGGACTAAGGATGACTTTGCAGAAAACCAAGTACATACACGAATTCTTTTAGGCAGGAATTATGTATTGAAAATTTTTAGGATCCATGATCGGGATGTTCTAAGATTTCATTATGCATGTTTCAGCGGTAAGTATGTCAAGGGGACTAAGGGTAATTATGTCAAGCGGATGATTTTGGGTTTTTAGGGCATGGCTACTATAGTTACACTGATGGGTTCCCAGGTTATGAAGTATATCGTTGGAGCCATGTTAATGGTCAATCTAGGATATCCTTTGTCAGTTAGACCCTTGGTTTGGTTCTCGTGGTGCTACCGTGTGTGAGGTTGTCAGCTTCAGCCATCGGTTGGGAATTTTGTATTCCAGTTATTAGTAGGATAGCACGGAATCAGGGGGATCTCAGATAAATCGAATATGTGAACAATGGTTAGCAGGGTGTGATGTATATGTTGGTATAGCACCAATGGTTTCGACTTGTATTGGATGTCTCTTTTGTTAATCGGATGCAAGGTAGTCAGCATCGGTAAATGGTCACGGATTCTTTTTTCCAATTATTAGTGAGATAATTCAGGGATGGATGGGTTTTGGTCGGTTTGGGATGCGGATTAGGGTCATAATAGATGTGGTTTAAATGGTTTTGTCTGTCTGGAAGTTAGGCATGGTATAGAGTTTTCATATTTTAGGCAGGGTAGATGGATTTTCTCTCCTTATGGGTTAAAGGAGGAGTGTTAAAGTTCGTTTCTTTGTCAGGTTATGCGATTTCTTCTAAGATTGGGTTTCGGTAGCAATGTTAGAAGGCAATCATCTATATGAGATGATTTCTTAGTTCTATTTTGAATTCAGGAAGTTTCAGATATAGACGGCTGGTTTAGTAAGGTAAATTTGTAAGGAATGATTTTGATGATGAAATCTAATTTAAGTGGGTGAGAGTTGTAACAACCGTTTTCTAGATCGGATCAGTGTAGCGCATAAATGAGTCAATGGTATATTTTTGGGAAAACTCATGTGTCACAACGTGACCATAGGTTGGTCACGACGTGAAAATCCAAATTTAGAATGTGTACCCAGAGCAATGTCACAACGTAACAAGGGTTGCATCCCAAACCCATGATCTTTTAAGGTTTCCTTCGTATTTAAAACCCTAATATCATATTTAGGGTTTCATTTCCAGCCTCTATCACCCTCTAGAGCTTTGAGAAAACCCTAAACCCCTCCACTCAATTTTTGAGATTATTCTTGGAGTTTTCGTACACTTTGAAGAAGAAGAAGATGGTTTTGGTGCAAACATCAAGAAAGCCACTTTACTCCACCCTTTGAATCGCTCTTTGGACCATTTGTAAGACTTAAAGCTTCTACCTTTATGAATCCTCCCTTGCAAATCTAGCTTTATTTGTATGTTTTTCTCCATTAGAAGAGTTTGTATGTTGGAATTAGATAAAGTTTGGAACTTTATGGCTCATCAAGGTCCCTTGAGCCCTATAGCTTTCAAATCTGGAATATGGTTGCATTTTTTGGGAGCTTTTCATGATTTTTAGGTCATATTCTTGTCTTTTGACCTAGTTTGGGTTAAGGAAATGCATAGGTCATGCATGTCCATAAATTTGACATTTTTATGATCCTTAGGAGCTATTTGAAGCTTTATGAAAAGTTGGAGTTGAAGGCTTAAGGGATTAAGGACACAATCCACAAGAATTTTCCTTCAGCCAGTGGTCACAACGTGGCATGGAAAGTGACACGATATGACGGTGGTGGTCTCCTCAGTTATTTTTTATTGTCCAAAAGTGTTTCATGACATGACCAAGGAGGGTTCACATTGTGTTGTCTACTGTTTGGGTTGTCTGTGACTGAACTGGCTGGGTTCGAGCATGGTCGGGTGCGTTCTCACGACGTGACAATAAGATGGTCATAAAGTGAGGGTCAGGTGTAGATTTTGTTGACCGTTTACTTTGACCTTGATCATTGACTTTTGGTCAAGATTGTTGGATTTAGTGTATAGACTAACATTAGACCTTGTTTGATTCGTTAGGTACATTGTAGCGCCTGTCGTGGCGGCCATGTTGACCTGAGAGCAATTTAAAGTAAAACTTTGTGAAGAAAACTGTTTTCAGACAATAGTACAACAGTTAGAACAAGAATTCTCCCAATTCGTGCAAGGAATGAAATCAGTTCATGAACACATCGTTGAATTTAATGATAAAGCCCGATTTAGAAGACACTTCATCGATACTAAAGTAAGAAAGATCGACAAATACCAGTGGGAATTGACGACCCAGATATGTGAATATATACGAGATTCCAGGTATACCACTTTCCGTCAGGTGGTAGATTCTACAAGATATCGTGAGATAGAACTAAGACGTCAAGATTAAGAGAGGGAAAGGGTTGGAGATAGAGAAAAAAGAGGAGAAAAAACGTCATTGGGAAAGCATGACTGAAGGATCCTCAAAATGAGTAAAAGTGTCTAGAAAATCATATTCCACTGAATCAAGAAGAGATGATGATAGATGGTGCGAAAGGTGTCGCAAAAGACACGGGGGAGTTTGTGATAGTATTTTTATCCCATCAAAATGTTTTTAGTGTGGTAAATCCTGACACACAGCCAGAAATTATTCGGTGAGTAAACCACTATGCTTTAATTGTGGAGAAAGTGTTCACTTTTATGTGAATTGTTCGAAGGTGAAGGTTGATGTCCCGAGAAATGTTGGGCAAAGCGATCAAGGACAACCCATAGATATGAAGAAGAATGAGGAAATGAGCATTGTTACAAAAGGATGAGCTTTCCAGATGACTACCGAGGAAGCTACAAACAAACCCAATGTTGTGTTAGGTACCTTTGCTTTAAACTCACTCCCCGTATATGTTGTATTTGATTCGGGTGCAACATTTTCATTTGTGTCTAGTCGGTTTGCTGAAAAAATAAATTTACCATTATCCCCGTTAAACGAATGTATTGCAGTAGAGATGATGGATGGAAGTTGTATCTTAGTTAAAAATCAATATTTAGATTGTCGATTTGAAATTGACGGGAATATTTATCCCAACAATTTGAAATCGATAACTACGAAAGAGTTTGAAGTTATCATGGGGATGGATTGGTTGGCGGCTAACAAGGCCCAAATTATTTGTGATGATAAATTACTTGTTATTAATCCCCCGAGTGGATCCAAGATAACTATACGAGGATAAAGACGATTTGAGAATATCCCAATAATTTATATGGCACGAGCTAGAAATGATATTCAGAAAGGAGGTGTGGTTTTCATTGCTTATGTGTCGCAACTGATAACAAAGAATTGAGATATAAATGATGTTGAGATAGTGTTAGAATATCCTAAAGTATTTCCGAAAGAATTGTCGGGATTGCCACCTGATCGGAAAGTAGAGTTTTTTTTATCGATTTGATTCCTGGATAATGTTCGATAGCTCGAGTACCTTATCGATAAACGTCATCAAAAATGAAAGAACTTCATAATCAGTTACAAGAGTTTATAGATAAAGGTTTCATACGTCTTAGTTCGTCGCCATGGGGTGCGCCTATTTTGTTTGTTAAGAAAAAAGAGGGCACCATGCGTCTGTGTATTGATTACCGAGAGCTAAACAGCATCAAGGTAAATAATCATTATCCGTCACCACGTATAGATGATTTATTTGAATGAATCCAAGGTGTTTTGTTCTTTTCAAAAAATTGATTTAAGATGGGGATATCACCTGCAACATTTGCGACAAGGTAGATAATCGTTATTCGAACACACCTGCAACATTTATGGACTTAATGAATAGAGTTTTTTGTCTGTTTTTAGACAAATTCATAATCGTATTTATAGATGATATTATGATATACTAAAGAAGTCGGAAAGAAAATCGAGAGCATTTGCGACAAATTTTAGAGATGTTGCAAAAGGAGAGATTATTTGCTAAATTCTTTAAGTATTTTATGTGTTATACGGTACATCCCAGTAGCACAAAAATGTACTTAAATTTGAAGAAGATGTATTGGTGGACCGGAATGAAAAGAGATGTTGGAAGATATGTCGAGATTTATTTAACTTGTTTACAAGTGAAGACAAACCACCAAAAACTGAAACTGAAAGGAGAAGTCCAATCGTTACCTATTCCTACAAGAAAATGTGATGAAATCACCATGGACTTTGTTACAAAATTACCACGAACATCACGGGAACATGATTCTATTTGGAGATGATTCTCTAATATTTAGTAATTTAGAATGGTGGAAAGTAAATAATCCTAAATTCTCGATTTTATCCATAATGACCCGACATTTGTTAGTCATTCTCGTCTCAACCGTGGCTTCAAAATCGGTTTTTAGCACCAATGGAAGGGGCTTGGATCCATTTAGCAATTTTTTGACTCTTAAAACTTTTGAAAGTTTAATTTACACCCAAGATCGACTTCAGGTAGTACAAATGATAATCCCGAGTGTGAAGAAGATTGAGAAACAATATAATAAATTGATAAAGATAGTTGTTTATCAATAAATATTTTAATGTTTGGATATGTTATATTTTTACTTTTTTAATATTTATAATATATAAGTTTTATATAGAATTCGGATAAGTTGGTGCATCTAAACAGAGCTCGGATTGGATACCAACATGTGATAGACAATATGAAGGTGCAAGAAGATTAACTCATTTTGGAACTAGATACATGCTGATTTTGGATTATTTTTTTGTAAGGCTGAACACACTTTTATGGTGTTTAAACTTGATTGTAGGTGGCAAGAATGGATATGGCACTATTTTTGTTATGGTGGTGGTAAGCATGATAATATTGCATTACTATCTTTTTAGCATAATAGTAGTTGGAATATCAATCTTTAAAGTGTTAATTAAAAACATAATTTTCAGGTAAATTTAAGATATACCAACCCAAACCCATATAGCCGAATAACTAGATTGTAGTTAAGTTCAATTATCAGTCAAATGTCCGACAAACAAAAAAACCTGATTAACCCAACTCGAAACCCGAATATAAAAACCAAACACTCATGGAATCCATAAGTGAGATCTCAAATTCAAGATTGTATATCATCTTTCTTGTTATGAAACACTATGATCTACCTCCTCCATGTTCCTTAACCCCTTGAGTTGATAGCGGCTCCTATGGTAGCATTTACCCTAGGAACCATTACATCACTCCTAGGATACCAAGCAAATGCAATATTATAACATTTTCACAATCTTGAGAAAGTAAGGTCAAATCTTTTACCACACAAGACAACTCTATATGCTTATTTGTGAAGATTTGACCAATCTAGAAGGAAAGGTCATGTTACAACCCCAGGAGCAGACATTTGTCAAAAAATTTCTTTGTGATAAAACCATTATACCAGAATTGAAGAAATTCAATGACATTGACAAGATAAAAGCGTCAACAACAGTCACCCTCACTCTTGTCCATTAGCATAACAAACAAACTCAATCCACATGTGTCTGCGAAATCATGTAGCCATCATCATAAAGTTTCTAGTGTATCCTATTTACCTTAAGCATGTGATATGCACATGGGTATGTCTATCATAAGCATGGTTGGGTTGTCTTTGAAGGTCAATGAAATTAGGCCCACATTGACCATTACATGTTTCCATGTAATTCGACAAATCTTTTTCTTTTTTTTTTTCGTTTCTGCAAAAATAAAGAGATTTAGGTCCTTACTTTTATATAATAATAAGCTTAAAATAACATGGGTACCCAAGAATTGTTGTTACTTCATACCTATGTCTTTTTTGGTCATGGGAAGCACTTCATCCTCTGTTAACAGCAAAAGAAAATAATCTCAATTCTTTAATTTTTTTTTTATTGGGAGTGTAGTGGTAAGGAAATGTTTGAAGTTGGTTGTATGCAATAACTACTAATGACAAAATAAGAGAATCATGTGGACCCAAATCAATATTAATTAGCAAATATCTGTATGAAAATGGCCCGATAATGAAATGGTGATCAAAGAAGGCGCCAAAAAAGAAAGATATTGCAAATATGAAATGTTCCTTTGCATTATTCCATGAAAATTGAGCACCTTTTCTAGGATGTGTCATGATAATTGCAGTGTATACTATATTATCATCACCACAAATGAACTAATGGCATTGATTTGGTCTAAAATAAAACCCGTATGTTTTGCGTTATCATAATAGTATTTAGATATTTGAGTAATAATCAAATGAATGAGTGTGAAGGCATACTAAGATACAAATTTATGACAAAAAGTGTGTATAAGATATACATTTTTTTAGGGAATGCACTAAAATATGAATTTATTTTATATACTACAATTTTTTTTCAAAAGTACATACATGCATACCTTAGAGACAATGTATATTTGTCCCTAAGTCACACATTGAAGTTATTTTGGGAAGATAAGGAGAAAATCTTAGGATACATTTGGTTGTCAAAAATAGTTTTCAGTTTTCTTGGAAAAGTTTTCAGAAAAGGAGTGGAGTTTTCATTTTTAGTTTTCAGTAGAAAATTTAGAAAATGTGTTTGGCTAAAACTAATTGAGTTTCATTTTAGAAAGGGATATGACTTAAAAGGGTAATATATTTTTCGATTTGTACACATTTGTCACTGAGTTTTTTTTTTTTCGTCTACATTTAACCCTTCAACTTGTTAAACTGTATACATTCAGTCCTTATGACCCATTGCTCCAGATTGGCCGGGAAAAATGACTTAATAGGTTAGCCGGGAAAAATGACTTAATAGGGTGATATATTCCTCATTTTGTATACATTTAGTCCTTAATATTTTTGTACACATTTAGTCCTTAATATTTTTTTGTTTCAAAATAAGTCATTTTTGTTTTTGTACTCATTCAGTACATATGAATGATTTTTTTAGGTTTTTCTCACAATATCTTATGCGGGACAAGCATTGATGAGATGTTTGGGTTGTTGATGCTTATGTCCATCACGATCTCGACTGCTTGGTTGCGTAGGTCTTGTGTTCTAAACGTCGTAACTTCTTCATACGATATAAAAATTTAATAACCTTTATATCCACGTGTTCGGTTTTTGAGTCTACTACAACTTTTGTTAAAATTACTCCCGTTAAAATGTAATATATTTTTACGTACCACTTTATAAAAAAAACATCCATACATGCATTCATAAAAAACTTATGGATATAAAGATCGTAAGCAAAAACATATTACTTTTTAACGGGAGTAATCTAAACGAAAGTTGTAGTAGACTAAAATACGAACACATGAACATATGACCTAAGCAACTAAGTAGTCGAGATCGCGATGGACATAAGCATCAAAAGCCTCAAACACCTCATTAATGATTGTCCCACGTAAGATGTCGTGAGAAAAAACTAAGGAAATCATTCATAAGTACTGAATGAGTACAAAAAACAAAAATGACTTATTTTGCAACAAAAAAAAAATATTAAGGACTAAATGTGTACAAAATATTAAGGATTAAATGTGTAAAAAGTGAGAAATGTATTACCCTATTAAGTCATTTTTATCGGCTAATCTAAAGTATCCGGTCATAAGGACTAGATGTGTACAATTTAACAAGTTGAAGGGATAAATGCGGACAAAAAAAAAACTCATTGACCATATGTGTATGAATCGAAAAATATATTACCCTTTTAAGTCATTATCCCTTTTAGAAAATTAGAAAATGTGTTTGGATATGTATTTTGTATCAATTTTAACATTTAAAAATCACATAAAAGTAAAGCGGAACGCCGATAGGTTAGGGCATTACTGCCGGTTTGTGGTACCGTCAAGCAGGCGGGTCAAGCGGATGGAGGTAGTAACGCATGTCAGCGGCTTTAAGAACCCACTTCAACCAATTACTCCCTCATGCATTGAGTACTTGTACTTCTTGCTTTAAGACTTGTACCAAAATAATTTTTTATGTTTTTAAATTAGTTTGTGAATTAGTTTTGTATGTTTTTAATATTTTGTAAATTAGTTTTGTATGATTTTTATTAATTTGTGTTTATTTAAAAATTAAAAATTAAATGGGTTGGAAAAGATAAGAAGGATTGGAAATAAAAATAGAAGAGAGAGGAGAGAGAGAAAATATGATGTGGAGGGTGAGCGGGGAAGGACACAACTAACTTCAATACAAATTGAAAGTCGTGTATAAATCTCAGCAAGTTGGGTCTAGTTAAATATAAGCCTATAAGGTGTGTGATATACGCCTTATTGAAGTTATAATTTTTAGAAAGATGAAAAAGACAAAAATAGCCACTTCCCTGTAAAACTTTCTTTTTTTTTTTTACTTTTTCCACAAATAACCACCAATTTCACAATGGCCCCACCCCCCACCCCCACTGCCACATCACTATTTACTGCAAAATTTTCTTTTTGTATGGTCCCCACTAAAAACATATTACAAAACTAAAAAATATTATGTATACTGCAAAACTTTTATTCCTGACATATACTGTGAAATTGTTCAACTTACTGCAAAAATCATAACTTTTTATCAAAAAAAAAAAAAAAAACTTTTTTTTAATTTTTTTTTTTGTGGGGATCTTCAAAAACCATTTGTCGCAGAAAAAAATGCCTAAAATAATGGAGTGTTAGGTTGAGAGAGACTTTCGGAAAAAAAAAAAAACTCTGTAAAAATGAAAATAAATCTAAAAAAATGCCTTAAATAACGGGGCAATTTAAATTTTGCAGTCAGTAAATAGTGATTTTGCAGTGGGCCCATTGCAAAATTGGTGGTTTAATTATTTGTTGAAAAAGTCAAAAAAGAAAAATGGCTATTTTGTGAAAAAGGCTTCTAGGAAAGTGGCTATTTTTATCTTTTTTTCATAAAAATAACTACTAATGTTAAATAATTACTGAAAAAGGAAATTAAATTAATTACCTGTCGTTCAATCTCAACAGCAGAAGCAGCAAGTCTCCTCTTCAACACGGTTTTATCCTGTTGACAATTCTCCATCTCTGTATCTATCAATTAAACAAAAAACTAAATCATCAGATAAAAAAAAAACAACACTTGATGGATAATATATTAAGTTAGATATTTAATTTTAGATTCCAAACTTTCAAAAAATTGGAAATATTGCCATTTTCATACAACATTCAAAAAAAAGAAATTTTGGGATTCGTTTAGGACATTTTGAGAAATACTTTTACTACAATCTTTTTATTTCCCTAGAATCATATTTTTCAAAATTACCAACAAAAAAATAGGAATAAGAAATATCAGTTATAACTTGCAATTCGCATAACCAAATATTTGTTGCCTTTATATTTGAAATAAAAGGAAAAGAAAAATATACACAAGACATAAGTACTCACCATAGTAGTATGTTGACAGAATTGTGATGCGCTCAGTTGGCTAAACGACGAGAAAAATATAAAAATTATAATATATATGAATTATGAAAGAATGAAGGATTATATATTTTATGGTCTAAATTTGGTGTTATAAAAATGGGAAAAAAAAAATTATACCATTACAAATATTCCTTCACGTCGAGTGGGTAATTCCTCAAGCTTCTTTAGTGTCTCATCACCTTTAGTAACTTTACCAAAAATCGCATACTAAGCAAAGATATTTACCAAAAAAGTTAATAAATTTTTCCAAAATTTTCATTTGCATCAATTCAAAGAAAGTCAACAACAGTCAAACCTCATGATCAAGGTGTGGAGCATCTCCAAGAAGCATTGAAAACGATGATTGAGCACTATTCGGATCTGAATACCTAAAAAATAATTCAAGTAGCTACATTATTCCTTTAAAGGTGCAAATAATAAAAAGTAAAAGGCATAATTGTAATTAACTAATTACTAATTACCTCCCCATAGAAAGAATTCCTCTTACATGTTTAACATCACTGAATTCACCTTTAATGGTTTTGTCAGCTTCGGTTCTTTGTTCTTCATTCATAGGAGCTGTTCTACCATTACTAACATCAGCCACTTGTGCAACAAATCCCTTATCCACCTGTTTTTTTTTTTCAAATTTTTATTACCCGTATGAAAATAGTTAATTGATTTAACTTAAAAAAATGTTTTTTTAGATTTGAGAGGTTACCCGAAAGAAGTGATTTGTATTATAACATCCCAAACGAACAAGTTTGTAAATGTGTTCCACTGTTTGAGGAGCCACACTAGGGTAGAAACCAAATTCAATGTCCCCATAATTTGTCTACATTTCAAATTTTGACATAAATCCACATCAATAATCAATAATAATATATGATCACGGTTTATATGGTTCAAAGTGAATTTTGACAGAAAGTTTAATCAAGTTAACTTTAATCCAAGGTTGCTTTTATTTTTGTTTTGAATGTTAACACAACAATAAGCTTTTGTTCCTTAAGTCTAGAAACACCTTGTTTTGTTGCTCGACTCCATTTTCTAAAATGATGAGCTTCACAATGAGCCTGAAATACCGAATCTCTTCTTTTTTTTGCATACAATCAACTTTTTAACAAGATTTGTAATACTTTCCTAAAATGTTCCCCATGATCTTTTGTTTTCCTATAAACCAAGATGTCATCAAAGAAAACCAACATAAATTTGTATGTCCCAACGGCATTACTTAAAATTTATAGTGACCTTCTTGAGTACGAAAAGCCATTTTGAGCACATTCACTCTCTTAATTCAAAGTTGGTGATTTCCCAATTTCAAATCCAATTTTGAAAAGTATTTGCTCCAAATAATTTGTCTAGAAGTTCATCGATGACTGGAATTGGAGATTTATCGAGAATGGTATCTTTATTTAGAGCTCAGTAGTCAATAAAAAACCGCAAACTTTCATCCTTCTTCGTAACCAATATAATTGGACTTGAGAAAGGACTTTTAGGGTCTGTTTGATGCCATGTGGACTGGGTCCATTTTCCGATTTAGTCCAAAACCGAATGTTTGTTTTGCATGGTGTCATTGGATTCTGTCCAAAATTGGGACTCGGCCCTCACAAATGCTTCAGATCCAATCCGACTGGAAAAATGGTAGTATTCGGTCCTCAAAATTTTGTGCCAATTTTGCCCTGTCAGAAGAACAAGGCAGCTCCTCTCACCGTTTCTTCCTAATTGATGTTTACTTCGTTCTCATTGTCTTCTTCCTTAGGTATGTTCCTTTGTCCTATTTGCTTTCTTCTTCGACTATTGTTGTGTACATGTTCTCAAAATTCATCCAATCCAATTGTAAAACTCAAAATCAGCCCTTAAAACTCGAAATTCATTGTTGTGTAAAACTTGAATCTTGTTGTGATGAAATCAACCTTTAAAGTTGTATGTATGTTTATGAAGTCAAACCTTATGTGTATGTTAATAAAATAAAATATTGTTTCAACAAGTTGATTGCTTTTATCATTCTTATTTGTATGAAATTAGCTCTTATGTGTGATGTGTATGAAATCAGCCCTTAAGTCCTTATGTCTGATGTGTGTATGTTTATGAAATCAGTCATTTATGTTGTGTATGTGTGTTATGAATTTTATGTTTAGACATTGCAAAAAGAGAGAAGTAGAGCTAGTTGGTTTTCGGATGTTGTGAACAAATGTTTTCTTGAAGCATGTATACATGAACTAGCAACTAACGGTCGGAGGGTAGTGGCCTGAAAGGAACCTCATGGAATGTAGTTGCTGAAAAGCCGAAAAACGAACATGACTTTGTAGTTGAAAAAAAACAAATAAAATGTCATTATTACTACTTGAAAAGCAAATATGCAGTTTGGTTGAAGTTCAAAAACAAAACTGGGAATTTTTATAATTCTAAAACAAACACGTTTCATATAACAGAAGAAGAATGGCAAACGGAGGCAAATATATTCTTTTATTTTAAAACACATGATTATTTTGTTTTAAAAGTTTGATAATATTAATAATTTTTTCAAGCAGTTAAACATGATGGTTGACAAATTAAGAAGTATGCTGATAAACCCCTGTTGAATCTATCGTATACTCCCGACATACTAACAAAATTACTTGATAATATTAAGATAATTCCCAGTCATTCGAGAGGAAAGGGGCTCTCCAAAAGAACAAAGTTCTTTACAAATTAATTCTTAGCTACCGACTCTCTAAAACAAAGGACTATATATACTATTACTAGAGACAAGACAAAAGGGAATCACAGCCAACATACTCAGGTGCTCTTCCCACTAACAAAACAGCCAATAGCAACCATAATACCATAAAAGACCATTCTACCCCTGGCCAAAAAGATAATCGAAATGTGGGGGCTTATCAATACCGGCCGCCCAAACTTTCACCTTGTCCTCAAGGTGAAGGAAAAAATGGGCCGCCCTTGTATTCCTATTCAAATGTGGCTGCCAAAATGAAAGGTAAACCCGAAGCAACTCAAACTGCACATGTAACATCAATAACTTAAAAGAATATATTGAAATTTCCTCAAACTTCTTCTTAAGAGACTCCTGTTGCTGTTGTTCTCCTTCCGTCTCTCCAAGTTCGAATCCTTGTTTGGTGGCATGCCCTACAATCACTTCCTCCACTAGCTCTACTACACCCATTGGCTCCAATTCTTCTAGGATCATTTTGACAACTTCATCAGCCTTCCCATTTGTATTACTCATCACACCTGAGGGGAAGTAATGGTATTGAAAACTGAGACCCTCCCTTGGTGTCTTCATCACCTCAAAAACATTCTTGAATTTATGTGGGACTTCACTAATGACCTGTGCATACTCACCTTTTTTCATAACCTCCAAACCATTCTCATAAGGATTCAAGGTGATGTACAAGCTAACCCCACCAAAAGTAACTAATGCATTAAAGCCCTTGCTACCTAGACTTGCTAGTTCAGCTTCAAGTCCAAGAGTTGCTTCACTTCCACTTCCATTTGTCCGAGTTAACCCAAATCCAATTGCATGTTTTTCATGCGTTGGTAGGGTCAGAACAGATGTGTCAGCATTAGTTTCCCTTCGAGTTTGAATAAATCTCCTATAATTCATAAGGTATACATGATTTCCAGCAAGGAGTTGGTACTCCAGAACATTCTTCTCTTCATGTAGCTCTAAATTCCACCCTACTTCATTAATGGTATCCAGGAACTCATTTGGGTTTTTAAGGATTTGTTGAGCAGAAACGACTTCAACTAACCCTTCATCCTTACCAATGCCCCTGTTGCTTGCATACACACATGACAAATGGCGATTATGTGTTGCTGAATTAATCTTCGTAACGACATAAAACTTGGATATGTTGTTGAGGCAGTTGCTAACAGGAATATCTACAATTCTATGGTTTTCTCCTATGGAAACAACATGCTTTGTTCTCTTATCCGTAAGAGGGTAAAGTTGTAAAGGAACCAGACCTGGTGTACTCCACATAGTAGGGTAAAAAGCAACATCTCTTATGAAACCCTCCAATTGACGGCTAAGTCCCAAACAACATAAGATAGAATGCCATGATGGCTGGGGGGACAACTGCCCTTCCTGTTTAGTTGGGTATTTAGGACTAATACCACAACTACCTGCATCTTTCAACCCCGACTCACCAAGTAACTTTAATAGCTCCCTATAAAAACACCATTGGTAATGGAGAGTCGTGATAGATTCAAAAATCTTTCGAGAGTCTGAAGCTGCTGCTGATAACTGTGTCGCAGGTGCCAACATAGAGAAATAGCTTGTCTACAGTTGTAGGGCTGAATTAGTTACCGCCAATTTACTTTCTTTTGGGCTTAATTTACGTTCGTCATTCATAGTTGAGGCCGTCGTATGACCTAATTTGTGAAGCCCCATTCTCAACATTCTAATTTCAGCCCACATATTTTTTTTCAGCCCATATCGGTAATGACCTAATTTCAACGGAACTGTTATCTCCCAGTAACGCAGTTGGCATTCCGTTCGCATTCCGTCTTGTGAAAACACCCATCGCAACAACAGGTTCATTCCCGCCTGGTCCGGCATTGAATCAATCGTTCCTTTCCTCATTGATTGAATTCCCGACAGTGGTGGTGGTGGCGTCGGCGGCGGTGGTCTGTAGCTATCGAACATGTGCACCTCCATCTTTCTATCATATCGATTTACGCCTCTTGTATTTAAAATCGCTGCCCCGCTGCTGTACTTGGACCCTAGAGATTGTGGAGACGACGGTTGTGGTCTTGGTGGTGTTGACGGTGGAGACGCCAGCGGCGGCATGTTCCGCTTCTTGTGCAATTCTTTCAGGTTCAAAATGAATCCCATCGTTCCTTCCTTCAATAATTCCTGTTCCAACAGAGGTGGTGATGGAAATGACGGCAATGGTGTTGGTGGAGTCGTCAGCAGAGACGATGGAAGTTGTGGTGTCGTGTTGGGCTCCAATTCCGGCTCAGACTCTTCCAAGGATTCTTCTTCCTCCTCATTGACCGCTTTCTTCTCCTTCAAGGTTGAGTAATAAATCTGTCTCCACTTGGCCTTTTTCATGTTTGCTATCTCAGCTTCTGTCTCTTCCTCTCTCTTGATCTGGTTCTGCCGATGCATCTCCATTATCTTCACCATCTCTAGCAACTCTGTTCGGATAATCCTCAGCTCTTCCTGGTCCTTTGCTTGTTGTTGAATCCACAAAGATTGTTGTTGTTGTTGTTGTTCATTTGCTACCATTCTTTCCCCAGCATCAACTGCTCTGATACCATTTGATAGACCCCTGTTAAATCTATCGTATACTCCCGACATACTAACAAAATTACTTGATAATATTAAGATAATTCTCAGTCATTCGAGAGGAAAGGGGCTCTCCAAAAGAACAAAGTTCTTTACAAATTAATTCTTAGCTACTGACTCTCTAAAACAAAGGACTATATATACTATTACTAGAGACAAGACAAAAGGGAATCACAGCCAACATACTCAGGTGCTCTTCCCACTAACAAAACAGCCAATAGCAACCATAATACCATAAAAGACCATTCTACCCCTGGCCAAAAAGATAACCGAAATGTGGGGGCTTATCATATGCCCCTCCCTTTCCCAAATATATGCACCTAATTATTTGACGGAGCGACCTCGACCGGTTACGATAGTTGGGGACCATCTCCGACACTCTCTCATCCCACCGAAGTGTTTACTACACATGATTTTGAGGATAGTGAGAATGAAGACACAACACCTTAGATGGATGTCTCAGCCTCAACCTCAACATCAACAGTATCCCCACTTACAAGTCTCACCTGCAAGTGAAGAATCCTCTGATCGGTCAAAAAACAAAGGAGGAAAACAAAATGCACCCAAGGACACTATATGATGACTTAAGAGAAGTTAGAAAGGAAATTGTCATTCGCACAAGCAAATAATCTTGACAAAGAGATGGACGAATGTATGGAGAAGTTATAAGGCTTGGAATAAGGAGAATTTGATCCGAAATACACTACTGCTTTTATGTTATTCACTTAAAATGTTGGTAATCGGAAATTTTGGTTACGCTTCAAGCCATCGACTTGTAAGTCGTGGCACACAGCAAAGAAGTTTGGATTACTTGGTTGATTTTAGTATGGGTTAGAATCTTTTTGGATTTATGTTATGGTTCATGTTATGGATTTTTATGTTTAAGATTGTCATGTATGATGTTTACTATTGTTATATGTTATGGATTTATGTTAAGGTTCATGTTATAGATTTTTATGTTTAGGATTGTAATGTGTAATTTCTATTTAACATTTAATAGGTCACTTATGGATAAAGAAGGTGAATTTTTAGTTTTCCTTATACTCTTGTGGTACTAGTTGAATTTTTATGTTTAAATTTTCTTGCCAACTTCTCTTAAGCCATCATCTAGTGTATCTTTGGCTGCATTTCGTTTTCCTCTCTTGTTTTTTGACCACCAGAGGATTCTTCACTTGCAAGTGAGACACTTGTAGGTAGGGATACTGTTGAGGCTGAGGTTAGGATATCTATATGAAGTGTTGGATCTTCTATCTCAATATTCTCAAAATCATATGTAATAAACATTTCGGTATGATGAGGGAGTGTCGAAGATGGTCCTCAACTGTCACAACCGGTCAAGGTAGCCCCGTCAAATAATTAGGTGCATAGATCTGGGAAAGGGAGAGACACACTTCTTTAATTTGTCAACCATCTTGTTCATTGTTTGAAAAAATTATTAACAAAATAATCATGTGTTTTAAAATAAAAGACTATTTTCGCCTCCTTTTGCCATTCTTCCTTTATCATGTGAAACGTATTTGTTTTAGGGTTATAAGGATTCTCAGTTGTGTTATTGAGCTTCAACCAAACTGCATACTTGTTTTTCAAGTAGTCATAACGATATTTTTCATTTTTTTATCAACTACAAATTCATGTTCGATTTTCAGTTTTTCAGCAACTACATTACATTAGGTTCTTTTCAGGCCACTACCCACCCAACTGTTAGTTGTTATTTCTTGTATACATGCTTTTAGAAAACATTTGTTCACAACATTTGAAAACCAACTAGCTTTACTTCTCTTTTTTGTCATGTCTAAACATAAAATCTATAACACACATAAACAAAATAAGGGCTGATTTCATAACCATACACATATATACACATAAGGGCTGATTTTATACACATACACACATCACACATAAGGGTTGGTTTCATAGACATAAGAATGATAAAAGCAATCAATTTGTTGAAGCAATATTCTATTTTATTAACATATACATAAGGTTTGATTTCATAAGCATAACACAAATTTAAAGGCTGATTTCATCAAAACAAGATTTGAGTTTCACACAGCAGTGGATTCCAAGTTTTACACAGCAATGGATTTTGGGTTTTACACAGCAATGGATTTTGGGTTTTACAATTTTGAATTGATGATATTTGAGAACATGTACACAACAATACTTGGGAGTGAAAGAAATGGGAGCAAGGGAACATACCTGAGGAAGAAGACAACGATTAGGAAGAAACGACAAAAGGAGTTGCGTTGTTCTTCTTCTTGTGTTTCTTCTAATAGGGCAAAATAGACACAAATTTGAGGACTGAATCCTACCCTTTTTCCAGTCGGATCGGATCTATCCGACTGAAGCATTTGTGAGGAACGAGTCCAAATTTTGGACCGAGTCCAATGACAACATGCAAAACAAACACTCGGTTTCGGACCGAGTCCGAAATTCGGACTAGTCTACATGGTATCAAACAAGCTCTAACTTAGTCAGCAACTATCAAACGACCCCTTTGTTTTATTATGTAGGCTTCTAGCATCTCTTTAACCAACTTTTATATCTCATCCTTTTGGAATGGTGGATATCTATATGGTCGAATGTTAACTGGTTCTATACGTTCTTTCATGAGACACCCAAGTCAACAGGAAGGTTGGAGATAAGGGTAGGCTTTCTAATGACGCAAAGGAAAGAAAGTACATGGGCTATTTTGTTAATTTTTAGTAGTTAAAGGGAAAGTAATATCATTACCTTATTTAATTACTATTACCATATCTTAAGTAGTTGCTTAATTCACAATAATTTGCTAGTTCAAGTCTAGATAAGAAAAAATAAGGGGAAGGTGGGTTAGATGGGCGTCTAGAAATTATACGCCTTTTTGGGTTAAGGGGATACCATGTGTCTAGAAAGTCATGAACCCTATCCCATGTTTTGTTTTCAATAAGAAGTTCCAATTTGGTTTATATTATAATCCCTCTGGGTTCTTGAGAACTCCTTCAAAGGTCTTTAGTATTTCATAAATGTCCTTTGCATAAGTGGGTATGTTAATGGGTCTTCATCTCTTCTAAACAATCCAATTCGATCGCACACCTTGTTTTTCTTGTTTTATTGTCTTGATATAGCTTTGAGAGATACTAAAGAACACCTCAAAGACATATTTCCTTGCCATTTGACTTGTTCCCCTTGTCATTCAAACTTCATTTTTTGAGTTTGCCAATTCACCTCCATTGGACCTAATTAGGTCAGCCATTGTATATCAAGGATTATAACGGAATTTGTTAAGAGTAAGGTAGAAAATCCTCTATTATTTTAATCCACTGCATCCATACTTTGACTTTTTACAAATTCCTCGAGCTCCTACTTCTTCGCCTACTCCCATAGACACACTACACCTTTCGTTTGGACTCAAATTCAAATTAGCTTTACAAACCAATGCATTTGAGATAAAATTGTGAGATGCCCCACAATCTATCAATACTACAACCTTTGATGATCCCATAAAGCCCTCTAACATCATTGTTCTAGGTGTAGTAAAACCAATTACTGAAGTAACCTCAATTTTTTCTTTCTTGATTACATTAGACGATTTCACTTCATCTTTCTCTTTTTCTACATCTTCATAATGTTGATGATTTTAGTGTCATCCATATTTTAGTGTTGTTTTAGTGTTGTCAGGATTCTATTTGAGACAAGTCATGTACCTTTTAGTTATATTTCGACACTGGAGGTGCACACTCAAATGACTTAAATGGACTTGGGAACACAGTGGTCCGGCAACAGCGCCCGTGGTAGGGTTTCAAGGGGTAGAGCCCCTGGCGGTCCAAGGGACAAGCCGAATATTTCCTGCCAAATGACCCAAACTTTGTGTCCATTAAGTGGGAGCAATTTTCACCCTTAAAACCATCATCTTCTATGTATATATATAGAACACTAGAAAGTTGCAGAAAAGTAAGAACATAACAAAGACTGTTTTCTTCTCTCAGCAAAGAAAAGACATCGATTGCAAGGTATATTTCTGTGTTTCAGAATTGGAATAGGCATGTATTTCAAATCGATTTGATCTTGGATTATCCCAAATGGGATGATCATGATACCCTAGGCAATTGGGTCGAAATCATAGATTCTGGAAAGTGTTTCTCATACACGATCCTTGATTCATCCAAGCGATTTCATTGATATTCGAAACCCAAAATCTAACACATAACCTTGTGTTTTCTAAACTTTCTTGGACAATTATGATATTAAGCTCTTTTTGCTGCTATTCTTTGTCGGAAAGTCTTTTGAATTCGTCTTTGAACTTGTTTTCTAAATTTGTTTTTCCCACATTCTCTATCACTAGAATTCTCCTACTCTCTTTTAGAATTGTAGAAGGGCTTTATATTTGTACCTTTTTGAATTATTTTTTTCCTTTCATCTCCTCTTTCCATTGGTTTCTGTAATCCATTAGGAGCTAATAAACGAACCTCTGCCCTAATTACCTATGGTTCTAACAATCTCACTCAAAGGTGTTGCTAACAGTACAAATTTTCGTTTGTATTCCATTACCAAAGAATCTTATTTAACTACTAAACTGATTGAGAATTAATTTCTTCAAATCTTCCCGGATTAAATTACATAAAGATTGAATGCCTTTATGACATCAGACACTCTTATTTATATCCCTTCCTTGGCTTCTAGAATATAACCACTTATGTAACCGACTAATACAAAATGCAGAGACAAAGTAAACAACGCATTTGACTTGAATTACTATCAGCTTTGACTAAGTGACTATTGCATTGACCTTCTTGAGTAAAGTATACCTCAAAGGTGATCCAACACTCCAACACTATGTTTATGTCACCCAAACACACGCATGTTGAGTAAATACTTGTTACAATATCGTTTTGGAATCAAACCTGAAACCGAAAGTGATCACCTTTTTCTTTTATTGCAAATTCTTTTCAATTAATTGCTCTAGTTCACTTCACAATCAGCAGTTTTAGTCACATAGTTGATCAATCACTCGGTTTCTTTTCACAATCAAACATGAAATTTGTATTCAACCCTAATAAAATATATATGATACTGTTGGGTAAAAAATAAAAATTGTAATTCTGGAATTAAATTGCAAATAGAAGGTAATTTCAGTGTTGAACAGAAACATGACAAAAGACCCCTAAATGAGAGTCGCCTTACATGTTCAAATCATAGAGATTTAAAATCACAACTTTATGGCAACAAATTGCATTCAGGAAAAAGTAATCATTAGATCATAAACTCATAGGCACTCTCCTAGACTGAAAAATGGATTAACTTTTCTTAATGAAACCTAAAAGTATGAGAGAACAACACTAAACCAGAAGTTAGCACATGTTTCAAGTAATCAAGTGATCAAAGATCATGTCTTTGGCAAAAGGTCGAAAATAAAAGAGTGAATAGTGTAGCATTTATTAAAAAAAAAATTGTAGTTGTGAATTTAACCCAAAAAAATCTTAAGATAAACCCTAAACCAGATGCCAATACGCGATTAACGAAGTAAAAACTGGTTAAAGATCCGATTCACCCGTTATGCAATTAGAGTTCTTTAGTAAAAGATGTATCTTTGATCATCCCCAATTTGGGAAATTGAAACAGATGAGCTACATTTGAGGATTAAACCCAAGACACGGCAAAATAACCTAACCCAGAAGCAAATACATGATTATCAAGTAAGCATTGACCAAGATTCACACTTTTGATAAGAAATTGCAAGCAAAACGATGTGTTTGTGTGATTTGGAGGAATTAAACCTGAAAAACCACGCGAGCTGATCCGAGTAGCGAGTCTTCAGCGGAATCGGCGAACATGGTGGAGAAAAAACAGACAATAGAGATGGTAAAACTAAACAATATCCGATTGGGGAACAATTTCTTCATATCTTTTGACTTGTGAATGTTGGCGCCCGATTTTACGATTTCTTGGAAACGAGTATTGAGAAGCAGATAGATTAGTCAACTACAATTCATATCGCTACAGTGCTATATGCCTATATGGTTTTTTCTCGATCATCTTGAGTGAGTCGACTCGGATGCATTGCTGATTACTTGATTTGGTTTAGCGACTCGGATGTACATAAAAAAGTAAAAACTAGTGTCGATTAAATTTGGTTAATGTCATATTTACTTCTCATACAGCAATGATGTCATTTGTGTTATTCTTTTTTTAGTATAGGTCCTAAAGACTATTAAATAAAAGATAGAGCCTTTTATTTTACAGGTTTTAATGGTTATGGGGGTGAGTCAAGCGACTATGTCAAATGGAATGATTGGGTGTCTATATGGAGTCCATATAAATATATTAGTTATTTGAATTTTTGAAAAATCGATAAAAATAAACAAAAAAATAAATTAACTCTTGATCACATATTCTTCTTCACACCTTTTCTTCTTCTTCATCCCTCTCTCCCTACAACATTATGTCTCTCCCTTTCATTTTCCCCATCGTAGGGTTTATAATTGTATCCGAAGTAACCACTTGTGTTGTGACTTATGGTGACTTGGTAAGGCGTGTGGAAGATATAATAACACATTGACTCGTGTTCAAATCTTGATGTGGCCATGAAGGTTCACCTATATTGGTTCTAGAACTAGTCAGTACGTGAAATTTTTCTCGAAAACCCTCGTTAGGGATGTTTCATTTCCAAAAAAAAGTACACTCGAAGCCCCACTAATCACGAACGATTAATGAAGATAGGAAATTAGTATGCTAATGAATTCGTCAATGAGCTCAAGTGGACATCGGAGTGTAATGCCTTATTTTCGGTATGATTTTAATTCAAAGTATTGCATTTTTTCTGAAGAACTCGTCGGGTTTGAAGCCCCAACTAAACGTGTTGAAATTGTTTTAGCCGCTGGGTTTCATGAGGCAACTCGACGAGTTGAGGAGTCCCAACTCGTCGAGTTGACCGCTCTGGAGGAAACCTTAATTTTAGGGTTTTGCACCCTATTTAAACACCTTAAGTCCAAGGTGTTGGCCTCATCTCCAGCCTCCAAAGTCCCTAACCCTAATCTTGAAACCCTAAAGCCTTTTTTAGTGTTGTGAGCCCTTTGAGAGTGTATTTTGGTATGTTTGAAGCCCTTGGAAGAAAGAGAAGCTTGGTGCAAGGTGGTGATTCAAATTGGAGCCTTCAAGATCTTGATTCTTTACTTCATTTCTGGTATAAAGTTCTAACCTTGCTTAATATTTGATTAGATATCTTTTTAGGTTAGTTTTGAGGCTTTTAGCCATGTTTTGGTGATTGGTGGGGTTGAAGGTCGTCCCAAGTGCTATTCTTCTAAATTCATGGTCCTCTTGAGGTCTTTTGGCACAAAGGTGCCAACTTTATGGTCTTAAGGGCTCCATGCATGCATTAAGTCCATCTTATGGCTTCTTTTGAACATTTGAGTCTCTTCCAAGCGTACTTGAGAGTAAAGTTGGAAACTTTACGTGTGTTTGCAGCCTTTAAGGACCAGATCTGTACTTTGAGGCTTTGTCTTGGTGAATAAGTGCTTATTGTTTAAGCCTTAACCTTTTAAGCTTAGGGATTGGGTTCTATACCCATTAGGATGGTTCTTAAGGGTAAAGTTGGAAACTTTATCCTTCTAGTCTATACTTTAGTCCAGCTCTGAGTGGTGGACCTTTTAGTTTCGAGAATGGTGACTTAATGGATTAAGAGGTGTGTTTCCTGAAGAACTCGGCGAGTTGGATCGACTTTTCTCGATTTTGCTGGCTAAAGGGGAAACTCGGCGGGTTCATGGGTGAACTCGACGAGTTGGACCAGCTTTTCGCAATTCTATTGATTAATGAGGAAACTCGGAGAGTTGAGTCAAATCGAAATGTTGACTTTGACTTTGACTTTAAACAAGTTTGACCTTTATGGGGTTTTGAAATATTGATCGGTATCTAAGGGATTGTTTCTGTTTAGGGGTTGAGAGAGCTGATTTCCAGGGCCATGAATTGTAGCATGTGTATGTGTTTATTTTGATATATGTTATTATATGTTAGGAGGGGTCGTTTTACCGAGCTCAGCTCCATGCCGGGCGAGGCCCGATGTTGGATGGGGTCCGAAGCCGGGAGGGGCCCACTATATGTTATTGTATGATTGGTATGTGGTATTTTTGGGGAACTCACTAAGCGTTGTGCTTACGGTTTTCAGTTTATGTTTCAAGTACTTCTGGTTCCAAGGGGAAGAGCTCGGGATGATTGAATCGCACACACCATTGGGATTTTGTTATGATGTTTTACTCTGATTTATGACAAATTGATACACTGGTTTACTTCAAATGTTTGGATGATATGGGAAATTACTATTTTATCAATTATTTAAATTGAAAATTTTTTGGACCATATTTTTGGACGTTACACAGAGATCATGTGATAATGATGGAAAGGAAGAAATGTAACAAAGGTATGATGAAAAAACACGAAACATAAGACTTTTTGACTGTAGATGTTTAAGAGTATTTACCCAACAAACAATGATGGTTAGAGGCGAACTACTATGTAGCACGGGGTAGCATGGGCTACCTCTAAAATTTTCTCGTCAAATGTAAATTTAGTGAAAAAATTTCGAAAATCCATCACAAACCCGTTTGAAAATCCGTAAAAAAATCTGTCACAAATTCATTAGCAATCAATCACAAAGTCTGATAATTCTAAATGTAGTGTAAATTTTTCGGTTTAGTGACGAATTTGTGTTGGAAACTTCGTTCGAAAATGAGTTTTTTCTAATACTACAACCCTTAAAAAATTTGTGCAGCCCCTGGTTTTCCAGAGTCTGCCACTGATGGTGGTGACAACAATAATCATTGTAACATCCCAAAAATTCAACAAATTAAAAAAAAAATTAAAACAACCCCTTTGTCTAATAGAAGTGTTACAAAACCATTGTTTCAAAACAATATTTAAAATCAGAGTCTCCCAAGATCCAACTAGTTGTAAAACCAAGGATGTGTATGGTCACGCCTTCGCCTTGTCACGGTCCATTGAAGTACCTGAAACCATAAACCAAAACTGTAAGCACAAAGCTTAGCGAGTTCCCACAAAATACCAACACAAACAAATAACACAAATGCAATAACAACATACTATGTGCCCAGTCAACCTTCGGGTTGGAATACCCCAGACCCTCAATCATCGGGTTGGAATGCCTATATACAATGGGTCCAATCATCATCGGGATGGAATACCTTAGGCCCTCAACCATCGGGTTGGAATGCCAACATACTATGGGTCCAATCATCCTCGGGATGGAATACCCTAGGCCCTCAACCATCAGGTTGGAATGCCAACATACTATGGGTCCAATCATCCTCGAGATAGAATAACCTAGCTTGTTGGCTTATGCACAAAGCAGTAAAGCCTCAGCCATCGACCACACATGCACACATATAACAGATAATCATATAGCAGTCTGAACATAGCATAGCATCATCCTATATACCAGGATACCGATCTAACAGATCACTACAGCACACCATCATACGATAAACCAGAATAACAATCCAAAAGGCCGACCTTGGTACCTTCGACCCGTAAGTACAGTGAGGAAAACTCACCTCGCTGACTGAACATAACTGATGAGGGTCGAATCTGAATCTCAACTCTCAAACCGATACCTGTTTCCACCAAGTAACCAATTCCATCAAAATCCCAAAATACCCATAATACCCTCAAGGTACAACTTTGTCAAAGTCAACGGTCAAGGTCAGCAGTCCATGTTGACCCAACACATCGTGCTGACTTAGAAACACACCATGTTTCGTCTGTACCTAAACAGTCGGGAAAATCCCGACCAATATTTCATGTTGACTTAGAAACACGTCGTGTTTGCCGAAGATCCAACAACTTAATACGTTAAGCCATTTTCCTTGATTCCAAGAGCTCCAAAGCTCAAATCTAGTCCGAAATATGATCCATAAGGATAAAATTTCCAACTTTATCCATTGGGACTACCCAAAAAGGTCCAACACCCAATCCATAAAGCTTAATAATTCAAGGGCTTAACCATTAAGCCTTTAATCCTTAAAGTCCGAAGTCCCTCCTTAATTTCCAGAAGTGATTCTAACACCAAAACCATCCCAAAGGTTGGTGCTTTTTAGACATACATGCCTAATGTATGTCTTGAACCCATATTAGGTCAAAATGAGGATTTATGACCTAATCTCTATGCATGACATCAAAACTTGATTAAAGACCAGATTCAAGACACTACTAGGTCACCTTGACCTGGAGATTCATAAAGTTGCAAACTTTATGAGATCTAACCATTCCAAAATTCAAGAACAAGAAGCAAAAGGGGCAAAATCTTAGATCTAACAACTTCAAATGATAAAAAATCAAGTCTTGTACACTTACAAAGGTCCAAAAGAGTGCCAAACTGAAGAATGGGGGCTTGCTTGCTGGATCTTTGCTTCCTTCTTCCTTCTTTAACTTCAAAAACACCAAACTAGCTCAAAAATAGGAGGGAAAGATGATTAGGGTTTCATTCAGAGTCTAAGGGGATGATGGGGGTTGGGGGTGAATAAACCCTAGCCTTCATATTCCTTTAAATAAGGAGCAAAACCCGGAAGATTAGTGTTTCATTCCAACCATGAACACGCCGTGTTCCAAGAGGCAACTCGTCGTGTTGTCCTTAATGAAATTTGTTTTTCCTCATATTTGGACACGCCGTGTTGGTGCCTCCAACACGCCATGTCAAATCCTTAAAAGGTGATTCATCCCCAAAGTTGCTCCTCAAAATTTCGGGTGTTACAATCATGCTCAAGATCAACAACAGACCTATAATTGCAATACAACTTCAAATCATTGACGATAAAGTTACAATAAAATTTATTAGTTGTGGTGGTCGAAATGACTATTAAAACCACACTTTTTATATATGCTCATATGGTTACCTAATTTACTTTCTAAAATCATACATGATAATAACGATTGTAACTTATGTTATAATAATATTTATGTTATAATAATATTATTAATAAAACAAAAATGAAGGCAATAATTTACTGAATTCATAACTAATGTGTAGCACCCAGACATTAGGTATTTTCCACTTTATCCCTAAATATGAAAATTTGTTGCAAAGTTGGTCCTTATGCCATACGTAATTGGGGCGTACGCATGGCGTGGCTCATTAGATATGAGTACGTTGCGAGTACTCATGGGGTATGTTAGGCGTACTTAGTAGATATGAAAACCCTAACTTTTAGGTTTTTAGCACTATTTAAGCATCCTTATCCCTCAAAACCCTTTCCACTTTCAGGATCCATTCTTCTAAATCTCCCCTTGCAAACCCTAATCCTTTGTGTGAGCCTTTTTGAGCTTGAGAGTGTGTTTTTGTGCTCTTGAAGGAAGAATAAGGCAGTGGAATCATCTTGGAAGCTTCAAGTAATTATAGATCTGGAACTTTCACCTTGCAAGAAACCTCCATAAGGTATATGTAACGCCCATAGATCCGAGTTAGTCAATTTAGAAACGATAAGCGTCAAAAATGACTTTTTGGTAGAAGATTATTTAGAATGAATAATCTTAACTAAGTTGTAGTGGTCGTGACAAGGATTCCAGATATATAAAGAATGCGTAAATCCGAGTTATAACGAAGAAGTTATGACTTGTCAAAGTTTCGCTACAAAACCGACACGACGTTGTGTGACGTAAAAAGTGAATTTACGATAAAATGTTTTTTAGCCTTAGTGATCTAAATGAATGTTGTAGAGTTCATTAAACCAAGAGCGTGCATAAAAAGAACGTCCAAATCTGACGTCGTATGAGGAAGTTATGATTTTTGTAAGTTTCGACTTAGCGGTATGTAGCCCGAAGTTCGAATTTGAGATCAAGAGAGTTTTGGCCAAAACAATCTAAACGAGAATCGAAGATCTCATTGATAGTAGTCCAACGGTGAAAAGACAGACGAAAACGGACGTCAGATGAAGAAGTTATGATTTTCTAACGGAGTTTTCCTGTCCCGACCTACTAAAAATAATATAATAAAAATAAAGTCAAAATTAGCCAACGGAGTCTAAACGAAAGTTGTAGAGCATAATCTCACCTACACGTGGATATAAAGAACGTCGAATACGGATATCATATGCGAAAGTTATGAATTTCTGAAGTTCGAGGCACGCATCCCAAAGTGGGATCGCCCCACGTTCAATTGGGGAACACCTCGCGTTCAGTGCTTGGCTCCGGATTGGCCACATCGATGCTGACTCAACGGATAAGGGATAGGATCGGAACCCTGTGTTCGGGGAACGCCTTGTGTTCGCGGCAGACTTCACCCTATAAATAGAACACAAAGGGCAGCCGTTTGTGGTTGCCAAATCTCTTCTCTCTCACCCTTATTTCATCGATCTACGTGCAAGTTATACCCCTGAAGCCCTGGTATCATCCCGAGACCCGAAGCAAGTCCCGAAGCCCCAAAGATCCCGAGAAAAATAGTTTTCAAGCCAAAAACTCTGCCCGCATGAAGCCCGGTTTTGGAGAAAACGTCCCGGTTTTATCGGAAAAGATAATTTTAAGAGACGAGGAGCTATTCGAGCATCATCTAATCAAGTGAGTGTGTAGTTACTTTCTTCTACCGCATAGATATGAAGTATTTGCTATGAAATACATGTTATGTGTTTATACATTGTTTGTTACTTGAGATGGTTGTTGAATGAATGTTTTATACATGTTTTTAAATGATTTAAACTATATATGTAATTTATATCTACAAATATGTTGGGTAGAACATGGGTAGATGAAATAGCTGGTGTGCGATGAAAGATGAGTTAGGTGATGATAGAAAGGTGATGATATGTAGGTGGTGAGAAATAGGTGATGTGAGATGAGAGGAGGTACCATATCCTCGACCGACGATGTGGAAATGTAGTCATCTACCAGAGTATAGATGGTGACCACTGACTATTCTAGACAGTCATGTGGAAACACCAGTGGGCTGATAACCTGTTGGTGATGAATTACGAGTTCAGGCGACGTTGTAACTACGTATTCATGCGATGATACTCTAACCCTTTACTATGAATTAGGAGTTCAGGCGATGTTGTAACTACGTATTCATGCGATGATACCCAAACCCTTACTGGACACGTATTGACCCTAGCATCTATAGACTTAGTGCCTTATAATAATACGATGGTAGCTATGGATTTAGTACGGTGTAGATGAACCTTGGTAGCTATGGATTTAGTGTTTGTTATAGGAACCTCGGGCAACAATGGACTTTGTGCCAATTCCTTAGGTCAAACCTTAGGAACGAATGAATAAAGGATAGTTGATTCTTAGGGTAAAACCTTAATAAATAAAGAAGATAATGGGGATGGGTAATTGGGTTGATTGTTTGATGATTGAATATAATAATTATATTATTGTAGGTTGAAAACCCTATATGCTCACTAGGCTCTCAAGCCTGACCCACTCAGTTTTCTTTGCATTATAGGTAATGGCACAAGAGTATAAGTTGGTGGACTTGAAGAGAGATTTTGGATTATAGATCAGTAGGTATAAATAACTGTTGTAAGGTCTATTTTATACTATTTATGCTTTTGGTCTGTATCGGAACATGACATCCCGAGATTTTGTTATTTAATGAAAATACATTTCTTTAAAGAAATTTTTTGATAAATTCTTATCACCTTTTGTTTTGGGAACAAATTCCGCAACAATTTTCTTTAAACGGTTACTCTGGTTTTAAAACGAAGCATAAACAAATCGGTCTTTTCTGGCTGTGAAAATGGGGATGTCATAGTATAAAGTTAGGAACTTGGTGAATGTTTCCTTAAATCTTGCTAAGTTCTTAAGTTTTGTGCATTTGGTCCCATAATCTTGGTGTTCATGAATACGTCTTACTCTAAACCATAAAACTTGTCCTTTTAGACGTTTATGAGTTCTAGGAACCATAAAAATGTGACCTTAGTCCCTTTATTCCCTCCATGCAAGAGTTATGATGCTTGGGTTTGTGTTTTAAGTTAGGGTTTTGGGTTTTGGACCACTTCTAGTCGTGGAATGTCATAAAGTTGCAAACTTTATGACTTAAAATGATATTTGGCACTAGATCTAAACTTTGGATGTAAAATCTTAATATAATAACCACTTAATGAGGAAAAGAAGATTCAGGTCGAGTACGTTGGGCGTACTATGCAAAGGCCCTATAACCTGGCCAAGGGTCTACTACGTCAAGCGTAGTTACTGAGTACGCTTGATGTACTCAATCTGTGTGACCCCTTTGACTTTTTGACCTTTACTTTCACCGGGAATTTGACTAAATTTGACTTAGGGGAATTTTGGGTAATTTGAGAAGTAGTCTGAGATTAGGTCTCTATTTGTTGTATAGGTAACATGTAGAATTGGTATTTGGAGCAACATTCATTTCACCTATATTTCAGATTTTCAGGTGAAATTTCCTCACTATACTTGTGGGTCGAAAGTACTAATGTGGCCCACTGGATTATATATCTTGGTATATTGGATTGATGTTATGCTAGTTATATGATAGATGGTAGATCTGTATGATTACTTGTGTTCACTGAGTATGTGTTAGACTGATAGATCTGTATGATTGTCTGTACTTGCTGGTTATTGAGTGTTATTGTATCTGTCGGCATGTTATGGTTTGCTGGGTTGAGGCGGTCCTGCTTTGTGTTGAAGGCCAAGATACCCGAGGCGGTCCTGATAGACTGAATGCCCGAGAGGCAGTCCAGTCAGGCCGAAGGCCCAAAGAGCGGTCCAGATAAGCAGTAGGCCATGCGAGGCGGTCCAGTCAGGCTGAAGGCTCATATATGTATGTTATTATCTGTTTAGTTGTATGTGGTACTTTGGGGGAACTTACTAAGCTTTGGCTTACAGTTTTATTGTTATGGTTTAAGGTACTTCAGAGGATAGGGTCAAGGAGAAGGCTTGATTGTGCACATCCTTCAGATTTTTATGAGATTGTGATTTTGGGATACTCTGATTTATGATTATGACTTTTGGAAACTAAGTTTTGTAAGCATTTACGGTTTTTGAATGGTTTTAAAAATGAAAATTTTACCTTGATTTTTTGGATGTTACATAATACCACTGGTGGAGCTATCAACTTTTGATCTTGAAGAAACACAGATGCCGATAATCCCCATTTATTCTAACACCTAAATGAAACATTGATCATTTTTCTTTTTCTTTTTCCATGTTCCCTTTTGATTTTCACATGTAAAGACTATAATTTGACAACTTTTTGCTCAACAGGGTTTGATTTTATATTCATTGGGAGATCGATGGTAGTGGTGGTGGAATAAATCGATTGATGATAGTGGTGAGAGATGGATGGATGTCTATGGTGATGTTGGTTGGAGGTGATGCTAATAGTGGTGTGTGGTAGTAGTAGAAGGTTTTCTTGATGTTCAATAAAAATTTATAAATATTACTTACTTATTATAATTATTACTTTAATATGTATGAAAAAGATATAACTAAATAGAAAATACTACATGTTATGTTGATATCATCACCACATGACATGCCATATACTTACGTAGACATAAGAATCGAATGTTGGTATCATCACCACATGACATGCCATATACTCACGTAGACATAAGAACCGAATGAACGCTTCATGTTTCTATTAATGGCTTTATTAACATGGCTTTTGAAACTTTAGGGGTCTATAATACTCAAAAAAAGGTTTTAGTGACCAAATAAGGACATAATCAATACTTCATAGAGTTATAGTAACACTAACTCTATCTTTTTATATATGGTTACGAACAAGTTGATATCTCAACTCATATTGGTTTAAAACCTAAAAAGGTTCGTATTCCTTAAATTATTGATAATTATTAATTTCATTTCATTGATTATGGTGTTTTGTGTTTTTTCCTGAAAGATCTTTCTGGCCACTTTTGTCTACATTGCACAAACCTTTTAACTCATAGACCATTTGTTTTTTAGAATATCATAGAACTAAAAATGTTAGTGTGTCCTCTTCTTGGAACACACTTGGGTTAACCACTTCTTACATCTTTACAAGTGTTCACATATACTTAAAAAAACACATATTTTTCTTTCTTTCTTCCATCGACATCAACTTCTTCCCAAAGATCTTCCATTGTCTCTTTTGCACCACCTCAAGCCAAGACCCTATCGTCGGTGACTCTTTTTCCAACGCCGCTACCGTCCATGGATTTTCACTAACCACTATCGTCATCCATCGGTACAGATCTTCACGCCCACCCCTTGAGGTACACCTCTCGACATATAGTCTCTTCTTTATTTTTTATCAAGTCAACTTTTTATTTTATTATTTTTTAGGTTTTCTTTTTTAATAAAATCTTTGTAATTAGATTTGGGGATTTTGTTGTTTGTGTCACTCATGTTCTATAAGTCAACTAAGCTACTAAATCTTATAAATGTGGTTCTTCGCTTTTCATAATTAAAGAAAATGGATGGTGTCATTTGTGTAAATTTATGTTTGTCATTATTAAATGTGTATACATTTTCACAATGTACATAAACAATTTAGAATGGCTTGTGGGGTGGGGGTGTGGGTGTTTACGTCAGGATAGGATAGGGTAGGGTAGGATAGGATAGGATAGGATAGAATAGAATAGGATAAGATATGATATGTATATATATATATATATACACACACACACACACACACAAGGTTATAACCCATGTAAAACAGAGTTACATATAAAGCAGTTAACCTTTAGGACATTAGCGATAAACAAAGTTTACGTTATTACTTATTATAAAGGATAAATACATGTACATATATTACTTATGGGTAAATAAAATGCATTGCCTAAACTGTTAAAAAGAATAAAGGTAATAGTAAGAAAGAAAGTATGATACTATAAGATACAAATAATGGAAGTAGGTTGCTATTCTATATGCTATAATACACAAATTACAACACTCTTTAAGAAGAAATGTAGAAAATCCATTAATAAACATCAAAAGAAGAAAACAATGAGTACTTTCAGATATATCATTGAGATACCCTAAGGCTCATTAAGGTGTCAGTCACAACAAGAAATTTCCAAGTCTAGAAACCAAGCTAAAAGAGTCTCGTACATGTAATAGTTGTATCTATGCTAATATTATATCTTGGTAATGTAATGTTTTTGGAGAATTATATTACCCTAAAGCCTCCTAAGTTTATGCAAAAAAAAAGATGTTTAAGTTACGTCAAATACAAGTTACATAAACAACAAAATACACTTATTAAGGTTTTCTACACACCTAGACCATGAACTCTTCCCTAGAAACACACTTTGACCGTGAACTACCCTTTAGGGATCATGTTGGCCGTGAACACACCCCAAGAAGACACTTTGGCCGTAAACCCCCCACAAGCCATCACACATTGGCCGTAAACCACCATAAAGGGGAGCATCTTGACCATGAACGCCATTCTAGGCAAACTTTAGGTCGTAACACCCCCCCATGATACCTTTTTGGCCATAAACTACCCTAGAGAACTACCTTTTGAGCATAAATCATAGTTTATGGTCCATTTGGACCGTGAACCCCTTTCAACTCAATGGTGTTCACGGTGGGTGCAAGCTGTAATGCGTAGATATCCAATACAACCTCAGTTATTCATGCATTATCCAACAATAACCAAAGTAAACATCTTATCATTTCCTTATCCTATATTAGGGACCATGAACTACATTTCCCCATTTCACAACTCACATTTGCATTCTGTAAACCACGAAAACACTCTCAAGGCTTCATCCAAGTTCAAGAACCAATTCCTTCATCAACCCTCCTAAGTTCTTGTAAGTGTATATGTCTAGTAAGAGTTTCATACAGTTAGATATTTTAAACTCCAACTCATACATAAATTTATGTGTTTATAATCTTATCCTAGAAAAAATTCTCAAGAGGATCACCCCACACTTCAAGTGTTCTAGGCTCTAACTCCTCATCCCATCTCTTCACCCACACTATCTACTACCCAAGGTGAGCTTCATACCCCTCTTTTTGATGTTTTTCATGGTTTTGGGGGAGGATACAAGTCAAGGTTTTGTTTGAATCTAGTTATTCTTGCCTGTTAGACATGTATACTAAGTTATATGTGTGTTATATCTTTGAAAACTCCATGTGAAATAGTTTCTTGAGTTCGAAATTTTGGGATGATTTTAGTGGTTAAACCATAATACTCAAATGATGGAAAGTATCAAAACTAGTATGTTTACAATATGTGATGTTACAAGTCTTATGACAAAAACTCCAAAGGATTTCCTAAAAATTTGCTCAAAACCAAATTGATGAACAAAATATTGAAAGTGGTTAGGAAATGGAAATCAGTAAGTAGGTTTGTGAGCCGCGTATGCTGAAGTAGTTTGATGTATTTTTGAACTTACTCACCATTGTTTCTTTTGTGTAATTCAAAAACATAAACATGATGTAAAACAATGTAAGTTTGTTATATTGATGTATGATGTTTGAATTTGCTATGTTTCATTTATACTCAATTGTTGTGATACTGCACAATGAAGTCACCCACCTCCGGACGTTTTCGCCGCCTGGTCCGGGGGTGTGACAATGTCAATTCCTTTTGGTATCGTGGGGATCTCTTTTCATTCGAAAACATGTTTTTCCAAAGTCTGAAGCAATTTCATTCAAAATATGTAAACTAATAGATCAATTTCATTTAAAACCTACAAACACTCATAATCCATGGCCACTTTTCACAATAAATCATAAATATGATAGAAAAATAGAAAAACATTGTTTAGTTCACAGATAGATAGAAATGAAAATAAACATGCTATTGAAACACCAACTAACACAAAAATTTGAGCTTTGATTATTAATCATCAAGTACAAAAGGTAGGGAATGCCGAATAGCATATCATTAATCTATGGAAAAGTTAATCTTTAGCCATAAATGAGATAAATAACAAAAGTAAATATAACTTTTGGAATTTGAACAAGTTGTTTGGGACGTGAAAAATATATAAAATAATCATTCCATTTTAGTGGTTTTTAACATTGCATACCTTTACTATGAAATTTGAAGTTTTTGATGGATAATTCACTTAGAACAAAGTGATATTTTTTCAATTCCAATTCCTTGTCCATGGTTCCTCTCAAATATTGCTCAATGGTATGAGTTATGTATGATCATTCTTTTAAGCTAGATCCTAATCAAAAGCTTCATCAATATGGTCTGTCTTACAACTGATATACAATTTATGATTTATGGTATTAATATGATGATATTGAGTGGGCTATACACATATAGATTGTGTTTGACGCGCCACAACTAGTTGATAAGCTAGCTTTTTTTTTTAAAGTTTTAATGTTTGTCAAACCAAAAAGTAGCTTATAAACTAGTTTTTTTAAAAAGATACTTAGACTATGTTTGGCGTACTAGCTAAAAAGCTAGTTGTTAGCTGAAAGCTAGTTGATTGCTGAAAAGCTGGGTGTTAAATAAAAAGCTAGCTGATAGCTGAAAAGCTAGCTGATAAAAAATAACGTTTGGTAAAACTAGCTAAAAAGCTAGTTGAAAAATAAGAAATGACATAAAAGGACATTTAAAAGAATATGCTTTTATAATTAATTAAGGGGTATATTTGGAAAATTTTAAAAAAGCTCATTAAAAGCTAATATAAGGTTGTGTTTGGCGCACCATAGCTAGCTTATTTTTCGAGTTCTTTTTATGTTGTCGTGTTTGGCAAACCAAAAAGTAGCTTATAAGTTAGCTTTTTGGAAAGTTACTTAGACGAGTTTTTTAGGAGCTTTTTTAAAATTTTCCAAATATATCCTTTAATTAATTATATAAACAAATACTCTTAAATGTCCTTTTATGTAATTTTATATATTTCAGCTAGTTTTACCAAACGTTATTTTTTATCAGTTAGCTTTTCAGCTATCAGCTAGCTTTTTATTTAACAACTAGTTTTTCAGCTATCAGCTAGCTTTTTATTTAACAATTAGATTTTCAGCTATCAGCTAGCTTTTCAGCTAGTACGCCAAACATAGCATAAGGGCCTGTTTGATATGTAGCTGACTGGGTCCGGTCAGCTTTTTTGGTTGAATCGGTCCAGTTAGCATGTTTGATAAAGATCTAATCATGTCTGACTCGGTCTAATGTGCTGACTCGGTCATGAAAAACGTCTGACTCGGTCCCAGGTGAAAAAGAGGCCGACCAAACATTTCCCACATTGCCCATCGTGAATGACCCGTCTTTTCCCCCTCCTCCGTTTCTATCTTCGCCTTTGCTCCCCCTTCTGTCATCATCGGTGCAACCCTCCTCCTCCACCTACTCCAACGCAACTTCATCTGATCGATGCCTTCGTCGCCCACATTCGGTGCCGTCATACCCATCGACGTTGTCTCCTCCTTCTTTCCCACATCCTCCGAAATGTCTCTCCCTCTCTTAATCAATCTGTAATTTGTTCTTTATTTTTCAATTTTTACTTTGATAGTCGATCCTCAAAAATCGATTTTGGATTTGTTGGTCGAATCCCCTGATGTCGGTTACCAATTACTGTTGATTTCTTCTGGTAAGCTGTAATTGACTCATTGTTGATGATTTTTACAATGTTTTTTTTTATTTTGATACACAATTACAATAGTGATTATATACAATATTGTTTCTGATCATGCTAATTGCTATAGTTATACACTTGTTTTCTGAATTTTGATTCTTTGACAACTTGATTTTTGGAATGGTTTCCAGTTTTGCTTGATTTTTCCAATTGTTTCTAAGATATCATCACTAAAGAATCACCACACTCCGATATGGTTCTGTTTTGGAACAAGTTGGGCTCAAGTTGATTTCAAGGTATCATCATCTTCTTTGGAATATGAGAACAAGATTGTATCTGTGAATGAAGAGAAGAGTAACGTTATGAGTTATTACATCTACTTTTAACCATATTCGGTCCATCTTTTGTACTCAATTGGTTACACATCACTGTAGACGGAAATGTATTTCACTTTAAGTTATAGCATTTTATGTTAATTTTACATCATTAACCTCTATTAATAACTTTCATTTTATAACAATTTGTTGTATTTTACTTTCATTTTATAGAACTCTACTTTTAATTTAAATCCAAAAAGTTACAACAGTCAGTTTATTGCATTTTACTTAATTACACTAATTAATGTGTTATTATAAAAAAATTTGTTGGAGGGTAATATAGTCATTTTGCACGGTCAGTCGTATACAAAACCAAACATCAAGTTTCAATCAGAAGTTAACTCAGTCATAACTTCTAACCCAGTCAGCTTTGACTATCAAGCGAGCCCTATGTAGCTTTTTAAAAAGCTAGCTTATAAACTACTTTTTAGCTTTTCAAACATGACAACTTAAAAAAACTCAAAAAATAAGCTAGCTTTTCAGCTGGCTGTGTTGTGGCGCGCCAAACACAACCTTAGACTAGCTTTTTTTAGAGTTATTATTTTTTTTCAAATATACCCTCAATTCATTATAAAAACACATTCTTTTAAATGTCTTTTTATATCATTTTATATTTTTCACCTAGCTTTTCAGCAAGTTTTACTAAACAATATTTTTTATTAGCTAGCTTTTTATTTATCAGCTAGCTTCTCAGCTATCGACTAATACACCAAACATAATCATAGAAACAACAATTATGTAATTGTGATAATTTTTTAATAATATGCAAAAACAACATTGATATTGCAAAGGGTTATTGATGAAATCTAATGACTTGCAAATCGACAACTTTTCCTTTTGTTGCTCGAATTTGAGCATCCATTATAGCTCTATAACTAAGCCTACACTTGCATTTGGGCATTCCGTTATAATGAAGAATAAGAGCATTGAGTGTGGACAACAAGATGCAACACCAAGTTGTGCCACCTCACATGCCACCTAAGCTAATGGTGTTATGACACCAAGTGGAGAAATGAGCAAAAAGATGCAACAAGATGCAACACCAACTTTTTGAAAATAAATATTTTTATTTACTATTTCATTTTTTTGTTACTTTTTTTTCCATTTTATAATTTATTTTTTATTTATTTCGATTTTTTTTTTAAATTGATACAAATATTTTTTAAATATAAATAATAAATAAAACATAATGTTTAAAAATTAAAAAAAAAATTTAATTTTTAAAGATTAAAATTAACATAAAGACTAAATTACACATAATATCCAAAAACAAAAAAAGAAATAACATCCAAATTCAAAAAAAAAAAAAAAAGACAACGCTATTCGTTATCGTTATTGTTACCATAGAAGATATAATCCGCTAAATCCTCTCGAAGTTGTCTGTGTTTATTTGCGTCCTGAATGTCAACAACGCGATGCAAATAATCTGTTGTTCCTGGTTGAAACTGAACGTGTCTGGGCTCTGTTGGGATATAGTGTGCAATATTTCTCCTTTTATCTTCTACTACCATGTTATGCATTATGATACATGCATACATGATATATCGTAAAGTTTCTAAATCCAATGGTCGTGCTGCATGTTCGACTATATGCCACTTCGCCTTTAGCACTCCAAAAGCACGTTCCACATCCTTACGTGCTCTTTCTTGTCTTCTCTTAAAAAAATTGTCTCGTTCTTCAACCGGGTGGCGGAATGCCTTCACGAATGTGGAATACTGAGGATATATTACATCTGTAAGGTAATACCCATATTTGTATTCGTTTCTATTCACCGTGAAAGGAGCATCCGGGGCTTTTCCATTCAAAAGATCGTCGAATGTTGGCGACTGATCAAGAACGTTGACGTCGTTGTTGGAACCCGCAACCCCAAAAAATGCATGCCAAATCCATAAATCTTGAGAAGCGATAGCCTCTAACACCAATGAAGGTGATCCGTGATGACCACTTGCGTATTGCCCTTTCCATGCTACCGGACAATTTTTCCATTTTTAGTGTGTGCAATCAATGCTTCCGATCATTCCGGGAAACCCATGACGTTCTTCATGCGCCGCATACAATTCTTGCAAATCATGCAACGAAGGTTTCCGCAAATACACGTCTCCAAAAGTTTCAACAACACCCCTTGACAATGTATACAAACTCTCTCTTGCGGTTCTTTCGGACATTCTCATATAGACGTCCATGGTGTCGGGTGACTCCCCTATAGCCATCAAACGAATGGCCGCAACACATTTCCGCAACGTTGTAAACCCCCGTCTACCTCTAGCATTATATCTTAATTGAAAAAATTCGTACCTAAACATAAATTAACTACAGTTTAAAAATATATTGCATATGTTGTAAAATTAAAGAAACATGTAGTACATTTTTATTTATTTGGTATAAAAATATAGTAAACAAATGATACCGGCTTTCCAAGGCGTTGGCGATTCGTAAGAACACATCCCTACTCAAACGAAATCTTCTTTTGAAGTCCTTCGCCACGTATACACAATTATCCACAAAGTAATCGCGATATAGATGTTCGTGTCCTTCCTCGCGATTTCTGTTTAACATTGCACGTCCTATTAGTAGCGGGGTTGGGTCTGGTTGTAGCAGGTCGGTAGTGTAATAATGATACATCATCCTAAAGAAAATATCGTCATCTGAATCATCGGACGAGTCGAAAGGATCCATATTTTTTTTTTTGAAGATAATTGAAAGTATGTAGAGAGGATAAGAGAAAGTGTGTGAAAATTTTAATAAAATGAGAGTATTTATAGGATAAAATGTTTTTTTTTTATAATTTTTTTTTTCAAACCGTTGCAAACTCAAACGGTCATTTTCTTCCGTTTCTTCCGTCGCCACGCCAACGAGAATCACCTCGATGAGATGCAACGAGCAGGGGGGTGTTCCCCCCATTACGACAGCGTCGAGAGATGCCAGATCACCCGCGTCGAACCTCGTTTGGACCCATACCGACTACTCTAAACAAAGAAATACGTTAAAGTAATCTTCAACAACTGTTTTTTCAAGGGAATAATAAGATCGGCAAACTGGATATTCAAATTTGGTGTAATACTGTAGAGCCAAAATGTAACGAAAAAAATATATATAGGATTGGGCTTCTAATGGACTTAAGGGTAATTGATTTGTATATTTAGAATATGGGCTCATGAGTTGTTTGGCACATGAAAAAAAAAAAATTCTAAGCATCTATTTTATAGAATGAAGATTAAAATACAAGGTTTTCAAAATTTACTTATTATTTTCGAACTTAAAGGAAAATAAGTATATTTAATTATCTATTGATATTTTCTGATTTTAAATTTGATGGTTGGTCTTATTGAAAAAAATAGAAGACAAGAGTAAAATGTGACAAATCTTAGTTATTGAGAGGGACCAAAAGGTAAATTCTGAAAATCGAGGTTGACTTGGTCGACATGAAGAAGGAAAGGCAGCAGCGCCACTGCCGGCGGCGGTGGCTGTGACGTCCGACAGTGGTGGTGGTGCCATGTGACGCAATCTTGTTCAAGCAAACATCAATGGAAGTTCAGAATTCTTATTGTCGCACAAGTTTGTATGGGATTCAGTAAATCTAAGTAAATTGCTTTTAGAAACATGAAATTGGTTGGAATTAATTAAATGTATGTCAAATTGGATTTGGGTTATGGGAATACACTTTATATGGAGCATAAAAACATCAAGAATCGAATGATTTTGTTAATGATTTGAAGTCTTGTATGAATATGCTTTAAGTTCTTGAAATGTTTCCATGACAATTTAGGTTGTGTTTGACGTGCCACATCTAGCTGATAAACTAGTTTATTTTTCGAGTTTTTTTTTATATTATCGTGTTTGGTAAACCAAAAAGTTGCTTATAAACTAGCTTATAAGCTAGTTTTTTGAAAAGCTACTTAGACTAACTTTTTATATGTTTTTTTTTTAAAATTTTCCAAATACACCCCTTAATTAATTATAGAAACACATACTCTTACATGTCTTTTTATGTAATTTTATATATTTCAGATAGCTTTTCAGCTAGTTTAACCAAACGTTATTTTTTATCAGCTAGCTTTTCAGCTTGTACGCCAAACATAGCCTTAAAGTGATGAATGAACCAAGTCTACGCAGATATTAGATGAAATGAAACTTGACAAAATACATGTTGTAAAGTAGTTAGCAACTATAATGCTGCTTGATGTCAAAATTGGAAGTTAGAATGGAACAAAAGCATGTAAATTGATGATTATACAAAGTCAAACAGTGAGGGTTAAAAATCAAAATCACTTGGATTAGCCTTAATACACAATAGAATTAAGTTGGGACTTATGAAATATTATTGACAAAGAGTTATTACCATCAAACCATCAAGAAAATGTAGCTATGTATCTTGATGATAATCATTAAGCTAAAAAGGGAACATATTTGACTTTTGATAAAAAAAAAAGCCATACTTTGTATAAGAATTGGAAATTTATGATTTTAGTTAAAATGATGGTTAGTTTTTGCTACTTGGAACAAGTACCAGTTACATGATAATATTTAGTTTAAAGCACAAGCGACATGGGTAAGAAAGGAATGGAATGGAATGGAATTTGGAATTCCATCGATAATAACATAAAAGTAGAAGGGATTAAAAATTTGGAAAACTCTAACAATTTGAAACTATTAGATGGCAACATTTAGTTGGAAATACAAGTATTTTGTTAAACATCATTTAGTTGTAAAAAGACTAGAAGTTAATTATTTTAGTTAAATTGCAGTTTTAAAAAAGTGCAAAAAAGAAAAAAAATAACATAATTCGGTCAAGATAAGAAGAGGTTTGTTTAGTCTAAAAATGACTTAAACAGATACAGTTAAAATCAAAAATATATATTTTAGTACATTGAGGTACAAATGAATATGAGATAGACTTTGAATAATATTTTTAAAAGAATTGGGAACATATAGAAGCAAATTAAATGGAAATTACTTGGTCTTACGACGATTTCCATTTTTGGAAACTTTAACGGGCTAAAACGCCAAAAATGACATAAAAGAATAAAAAGAGAGATGTTTTGATTTCTAAGCATTATAATGAATTTATAAGCATGTTATAACTTGAAAGTTACTTAAATGGTATGTTAAAACATAAGAAAACTACATTTCCGAAAAGCAGGACTCTTAAATGAGAAAAATGTCAAAAAGTGACTAAATGGAAATTGGTTTAAAAGGTTGTATGAACCTCTACACATGTTTTAAACATTATTGGTATATGTTTGGGCTATATTTCATGGAGTTTATACACATTTATGCAAGAAAATTACTAATTGGTAAAAAGTGTGACAAAAAGCAAAAATGTCCAAATACGAATATTATGATTTTATGAAGCATGTTTAACTATTGAATTTGATATGAAAGGCTATTGGAATAACTAGAATGTATTAGTCATCATCTGATAGTTGAATTGAAGAAAAAAAAACAAGGAAATTTGGTTAAAGACTGAAAAAGCAGAAAAAAAAAAAGAAAGGCTTGTGAGACATGTTTGACTATTGGAACGAGTTTGAAATAATGTTAGAATGACTAGACTAAAATAGTCATGAAATAGTTATGAGTCATGAAGCAACTTATTAAGTTATACTAAGTTTGTAAAATAAAATAAATTGTTATGTATGAAAAATAAGACCTAAAAGGGTTATACCGTTATAGAATGAATTCTTAGGTAATGGAATACCTAATAAACATTTTTATTCTAATAAATGAAGGTTTTTTTTGCCACATGTCAATCTCTCAAAAGTTTTGACACTTGTCATTTTGTGGTACTTTTGAAATAAATAATATCCACATGTCAATTTCTAGGTTTTTTTAATTTTTAAAATTAAAAAGCCACGTAATACATATAGCTATATAAGTAAAATATTAAATGTAATAAATATGATCTTAAATTACAATAAATATGTTTTTTCTTCCTTATTTTAAAATTTAATTTTAAAAAAAATACTTAGTATTTATATTTTAATATTTAATTTTTTTTAATTAACTCATTTAATACATGAGTCTTACATCTAGTTAAACAATATGAAATATGAAATAGTTGCAGAATATTGTATTGATGATAAATCATAAATATAATTATTGGAATTAAATAGGTTTGATGCAAGATCAAATAGCTTGGAAAATGGATTAAAATTAGATGCTATCTAATCTCTCGAGTTGAGTACATGCTGTTTTTATTTACCCACTATGGATACATGGCAAATTAATTATTTTAAATAAAGCTTTAAATATAAGTTTATTCTTATTTCTTACATTGAAATATTTACAAGCATGGTAAATGTTTTTATACTTCTTTTTGAAGTAAAGTGATTTGTTTCAAGTTTTTAGCAAAGTTAAAGCAAAAAAAAATTGACTTAATGATTTTGTGTGTTCAATTTGATTGCCATGATAAAGTCTACAAGTTTTGAAAGTCTTTCTTACGAGACAAATTTTCTTACGAGACAGAGTTATTGATAAGTTTATCGTTTTTAAATGTTTTTCTTAATAGACATAATTATTATACAAGCATAAATATCATGGCATTTGTGTTATAAATTGTATAAAAAAAAGTGATAGATAATGCATATATTTGTCTTTAATGTAGTTTTATAATGCTCATTGACTGCATTTATTATGTTTATTATAGTCTATAGATATAGATGTATAGTTGTATGCTATATTCTAATATTAGCATGTTATGGTC
Organism: Lactuca serriola; assembly: GCF_051521515.1. Lineage (NCBI taxonomy): Eukaryota > Viridiplantae > Streptophyta > Magnoliopsida > Asterales > Asteraceae > Lactuca > Lactuca serriola. The sequence continues at coordinate 70,551,372 of NC_136410.1, forward strand.
AAGTTAGCAATTGACGGCATTTATAATGTACATTATTAGTTTTATTGCATTTATTATTAAACTATTTACTATTAGTTGCATTTATAAAATGCTTTGTATACTATGCTTTTATTATGTTTTGTAGCATTCTTTGTACACTATGCTTTTATTATGTTTTATAGCATTTATAAAATGTTTAGTATACTATGCTTTTATTATGTTTTGTATCACACATCATTATGTGGTTTTTACTCATCAAGAACATTTTTTACATTACGTATATATGAATGACTGTATCTTTTTACAGTATGTAGTCTTTTTACGATATGTTCTTTTATTTTTCACAGTATGTAGTTTTTTTTCTAAAGTATGCTTTTTTTCCCCTATATGTATGCAGTTTTTTTCATAGTATGCAACTTTTTACAGAATTACATTATGCATTTTGTTTTCACCGTATACAGTTTTTTTTACATGTGCATTTTTTTTCACAGTATGCACACTATTTTTTGTCATATTTTTTAAAAACTTTCAGGATAACATGGAATGTGGGGCATACTATGTGAATCACGCTGAAAACATTGACTCTATTCCAAGTGGAAGCACTAGAGGTGCTCGAGCTCAAGGCACTTGCAATAGAATAAACATTTTGGGTCTTAATTGTTCGGCTTTTGCTTGTGAAGGTAACTGGAGTAAATTTAATCTTTTTGAACACCACATTGTTTCTAGCCTTTAGATATGCTATAACAGGTAGTAGAAAACCACGTTGATAATGATCTTTTTTCTAGGACAATTACCCCAAGATGCAACAAAGTCAAAAAGTTCTTTCACATTAGAAAATTATGCATTCGATAGGCAACACCATTTGAATATCGAATCTCAAGTTTCAGTTGCCACCTTACAGTTAATCAACAAATGATCAACCAATTCTAGGACTGCATCTCACATTGGGCATACACTCGACTGGACAATAATACCCCTAGAGGCTAAATTGCATGCGACAAGCAATCTACCAAGAACTACTCTCCACAGAGAGCAATGAACTTTAAGCGGGATTTCTTTCGACCAGTTAATCGTTGGACCTGAATATGTCGTCATCGAATGCACAATCTTTTTTCTTAGAGTGTTGATCGTGTAAATGCCATTTGAATTGAGGTTGAAGCGGAATCCAATAGAAGATGGATCAATAACAATGGGGTTTAACATAGAGCACAGTTCAATGAATTCTGAAAGGACAACCATACCCCTCATATATAGTGGTTTTCTAATTCCATACAAAACTCGAGTTTGTGACTCTATCAGCTACAAGGCAACGCTTACAAGATTCCAATTTGTATAGCCTTGGAAACTGATCGTGAAATGTATATTCACCACACCATATATCCCTCCAAAACAAGATGTCAACATTCGGACCTGGTATTAGCGAGAAGAGATCATGGTGATTAATGTGAAAGTATGGGAGAGAATTAATGGCTTTCGCAATGTTGCACCACACACCAGTACATGATTTTTTTAGCTATGTAGGTGACAGGTTTTAAGTAAAGGTTGTGTCTGCTGACAATATAGTTCCTCCAAAGTGACCTAGTATCCATCTTAAGTCGCCACCACCATGTAGTAAGGATATATTTTGTGCTTTTAAAGACCCCACTCCAAGCTTGCCATCTTTCTTTGATGCAATGATTTTTGACCATGACACCCAATGCATCTTTGATTTTATATCATCTCCATCAAATATGAAGCACATTCTTAATTTCTCAAGATCATCAATAATCCCAATTGGTGCTTTGAAGAGAGAGAAGTAATAAGTGGGAAGGCTCATGAGAACTGTAACATGCGGATTCGTGGAGGTACTTTAGTTTAAAGTACTTATATATTTATATGTGTTGGATTTTAGGTCGCACCACGTCGTGGTGGAGCCTCACCACGACGTGACAATAGTTTATGGGCCGCAGGGATTTAATGAACCACCACGATGTGGCAATAGGTGCCACGACGTGGTGGCCGATGTTGGAGAAAACTCTAAAGTTTAAGGGATTGAGCCCTATTTAAAAACCTCAACCTCTTGTAGCCGCCCTCCTATCAGCCTCTATCCCTCATAACCGTCCCTTGCAAACCCTAGACCTCTTGTGTGAGTTTTTTTTATCCTAAAGTGTGTGTTTAGGTGCTTGTGAAGTAAGAAGGTGGTGGTAGATCATCTTGGGAGTCCAAAGCAATGTAGATCTAGAAGCTTGTCTTGCTCAAACATCTCCAGGAGGTATAAGGCTTTTATCTTGATGAGTAAATTGATAGATCTCTAGATTTTGTCCACCCTTCTCTATGTCTTGTTGTTTTGGATGGTTTGATCTCATAAAGCTTGTAACTTTATGAATCTCCAGGCCTTTGGGAGTATTTGGTACTTTGGATCTAGACTAGGATTGAGCTTTGAGACCATGCATGGATCTTGGCGTTTTGCCCTATTTTTGACCTAATAAGAGTTCAAGACATGCATGTCTGAAAAGCACACATTTTTATAATGAGTATGGTGCTAGAAACTCTTCTGGAGTGGTTGGTCAAGTGACGTTATAAATTAAGTGCTTATTGCTTAAGCCATGTGGTGTTTGTAACACCCGGAAAGTCTGAGGAGCAATTTTGGGAACGAATCTCTTTTTGAGGATTTGGCACGGCGTGTTGGAGGCACCAACAAGACGTGTCCAAATACGAGGAAACGTGGATTTTATCAAGGACAACATGACTTGTTACCTCTTGGAACACGACGTGTTGATGGTTGGTAATGAAACCCTAATCTTTCGGGTTCTGCTCCTTATTTAAAGGAATATGGAGGCTAGGGTTTGTTCGTCCTCATCCCCCATCAGCCCCTCAAGCCCTAAAAGAAACCCTAATAATCTTTTCCTCCCATTTTTGAGCTAGTTGGTGTTTTTGGAGCTAAGGAAGGAAGAAAGTGGAAGAAGGAAGCAAATATCCAGTAAGCAAGCCCCCATTCTTTAGTTTGATACTCTTCTGGACCTTGGTAAGTGTCCAAGACTCGATTTTTATCATTCAAAGTGGTTAGATCTTGGGTTTTGTGCCTTTTGCTTCTTGTTCTTGAATGTTGGAATGGTTAGATCTCAAAAAGTTTGAAACTTTATGAATCTCCAAGTCAAGGTAACCTAGTAGTGTCTTGGATATAGTCTTTAATCAAGTTTTGATGCCATGCATGGAGATTAGGTTATAAATCCTCATTTTGACCTAATATAGGTTCAAGACATGCATTAGACATGTATGTCTATACAACACCAACCTTTGGGATGGTTTTGGTGTTAGACTCACTTCTGGAAAGGATGGACTTCGGACTTTAAGGATTAATTGCTTATTGGTTAAGCCCTTGCATTTTTTAAGCTTCATGGATTGGGTGTTGGAACTTTTTGAGTAGTCCCAATGGATAAAGTTGGAAACTTTATCCTTATAGATCACATTTCAACCTAGATCTGAGCTTTGGAGCTCTTGGAATCAAGGAAAACGACTTAACGTATTAAGCGGTTGGATCTTCGGCAAACACGACATGTTCTAAATAGACACAATGTGTTGGTTGGGATTTTCCCGACTGTTTGGGTGCAGGCGGAACATCGTGTGTTCTAGGTCAACACGGCGTGTTAGGTCAACATGAACTGTTGACCTTAACCATTGACTTTGACCAAGTTGGACCTTGAGGGTATTTTAGGTATTTTGATGGAATTGGTCACTGGGTGGAAATAAGTATCGGTTAAATAGCTGAGATTCATAGTCGGTTCTTATCAGCTATGAATCAGATCGAGAAGTGAGTTTTCCTCATTGTACTTACAAGTCGAAGGCACCAAGGTCGGCCCATTGGTTTGATAACTTGATATTTGCTGATATGCTGAGTATGGAATAGATATGCGTGATTATGCTAGTTATTGATATGCTAGTCTGGTAGATCGGTAGGACTACCTATGATTTTGTCTGCATGATTATTTGTATATGTTGTTATTTTTAGACATATTGTGTTGGGTTGAGGTTATACTGCTTCGTCTTATATCCAACCAACCCTGGAGCATTCCAAATATGTGCTGAGGGCCAGGTGTGGCATGCCAGACTCATACTGAGGGCTCAGATGCATTCCAGATACGAGCTGAGAACTGGGTGGTATGCTAGACTCGTATTGAGGGATTAAAAATATTATAGCATTCCAGATATGAGCTGTGGGCCGGGTGGGGCATGCCAGACTCATACTGAGGGCTCAGTAGCATTCCAGATATGAGTGTAGGATCGGTTGGTATGTCAGACTCGTATTGAGGGCCGAACATTTGTATTCTAATATGATTACTGATTGGAATAGGGAGTAAGCCAGGCATAAGATATGGGCCTTGAGGGCAAGACAAACTTATGATGTGGGCTTAGGAGCAAGCCAGATATGAGTTGTGGGCCAGATAGGAAAGCCAGACTCATACTGTGGGCTCAAGGGTAATCCAGTCTTTTAGTTACGGACCCAATTCATGATGTTATTTGAATATGTTGTTTATTCGTGTGTTGGCATTTTGGGGAAACTCACTAAGCTTCGTGCTTACAGTTTTGGTTTATAGTTTCAGGTACTTCAGTGGACCGTGGCAAGGCCAAGGTGTGACCGTACACATCCTTGGTTTTACAACTAATTGGATCTTAGGAGACTCTGATTTTAAATAATGTTTTGAAATAATAGTTTTGTAACACTTCTATTTGGCAAAAGTGTAACACCCCAAGTTCCAAAGCAAGAGATCGGGGGGGGGGGGGGGGGTGTAAAGTGTAAATGGAGGTTTGGACTCGGCGAGTCGAGTCGCCTGAATAAGTGACCCGACTCGGCGAGTCAGAGCCTAGACTCGGCGAGTCGGTGGTGGAATAAGAAACCCTAATTTTCAGGGTTTGCACCCTATTTAAAGAATGATATGCCTTCATTTCAGCCTCTATCTTCCCTGAGTGTTCCAGAGAAACCCTAAATCGTGAGAGGCTCCATTGTTGAGAAGATTAAAGTTTGGAAGGAGAAATTTGTGAAGAGAAGTTGGAGGAAATTGAGGATAGCATCAAGAGGGATTGTGGATCTGAAGTCTACATCAGTTTAGACTCATCTTTGGGGTAAGAAGCCACTGCCTTAAGCCTTTTTCCTTATTGTCATCCATGGTGGTTGTTTTGGGGATTCTTTGGCTTGGTTTGGAACCATTTCGGGTTTAGAGGTTAGATCTGAAGTTGCAACTTCAGATCTAGGTTGTATTAGAGCCATAAGGGCAGAAAACATCAGTCTTTGGGCTTGTTTGAGAGTGCCTTTGTCCCAAAACCTTCTTGTAGCTTGGTTGGAGCTTGTTGAGCCTTGCATGCACGTAAAGTTGGAAACTTTACGTGTGAATCTGACCCTATGAGTCCAGATCTATGTATGGGAAGCAATGGAATGGCCACTAATCGTCTGAATTAAGATGACACGTGTGGACTCGGCGAGTTGGAAGAACAACTCGGCGAGTCTGTTGAAGATGGCCTTAGACTCGCCGAGTCTGTTCTTGGACTCAGCGAGTCTGGTCATGGAACCCTAGCCTTTTCTGGTTAAGCCGTGTCTCGGTGAGTTGGGGGACAACTCGGTGTGTTGAGCAGGATGAGACCCGTAGATTGTTGGACTTGGCGAGTCTTAGGGTGACTCGGCGAATTGAGTCGTGATTGGGAGTTTCTGAGTATAGGGACTTGACGAGTCAACGGGTTGACTCGGCGAGTAGGGTCAATCAGGAAGGTTGAATTTGACTGAGGACTTTGACTTGGACCAAGGGTTGACCAGTTTGACTTCCAAGGGTATTTTGGTAATTATTGGCATTTATTGGATTTGGTTAATTGGTAGTGTTCAGTGGTGGAGTTCGTGTCGGTGGTCGGAGCAGTGTGATCTTATCTCTTCAGTCAGCTATAGCAGGTGAGTTATCCTCACTATATCGACAGGTTCGAAGGAACCAAGGCCGGCCCTTTATCGGATGGGAATCCGGGTAGTTGTTTGTTATGTTATTGCTTTGCTATGTCTGCATCCTGGAGTTAGGATGGTATATGTTAGAGACCTGGTTAAGGTCAGTATCCTGGTATATAGGATGATGCTATGTTAGAGACCTGGTTAAGGTCGGTATCCTGGTATGGAGGATGATGCTATGTTAGTGACCGGTTAGGTCAGTATCCTGGTTAGGATGTTGTTATGTTATGTGATCTGTTAGATTGGTTGATTAGTTGTGAATTGCTATATGATTATATGTTTATGTGCACGTGGTTGTTGGATTGGGGTTGGGTTGAGGCGGGTCATGCTTTGTGCTGTAGGCCAACATACCCAGGGCGGACTGGTTAGACCGAGGGCCCGGTGAGCGGTCCGGATAGGTTGAAGGCCCTAAGAGGGCGGACCATACGTGCCGAGGCCCGGAGAGTGGACCAGACAGACTGAAGGCCTGGTGCGGGCGGACCAGTCATACTGTAGACTCAAAGAGTGGACCAGGTGGACTGAAGGCCCGAAGCAGGCAGACTAGTCATACTGTAGACTCGGAGAGAGAGAGTGGACCGGGTGGGCTGAAGGCCTGGGGTAGGCGGACCAGTCACACCGTAGAATCGATATGCATGGCTGTTCTGTTTATGATATGATATGATATGTGTATGGTATTGTGGTTGGTATTTTGGGGGTAACTCAATAAGTTTTCAGGCTTACAGTTTCAGTGTATTGTTTCAGGTACTTCAAGAGACCGTGGCAAGGAAAAGGCGTGATCATACCGCTCCTCATGCTTATGATTTTTATGATATGGTTCTGGGAGATACTCTGATGTTTAAACTATTTTGAAAACAAGTGTATGAACTTAATGGTTTTTAAATGAATTAAAATATTTTAATTTGGCTCGAATTTTATGGATGTTACAAAAAGGGTCGTTTTGAAAAGTTTTAACTTTGTTGAATTTTGGGATGTTACAAGTTGGTATCAGAGCCTTGGTTTGAGTGAATTAGAGGAACACTCGTGTGAATCCAGTCTCAAACTAAGGAAAAAGATTTTAGAAGTGATTTTCAAATGGTTTTCAAAATAAACAAGGAGGATGCGATGAGTACGATCAGCCGGAACCAGTAAGTAGACTCCAAATTACCACAAAACTATTTGAGATTATGTTGTGATATGTTAGAATAGCATGCTAGTGATAGGCTAGGGATCTTCAAGAATTTGCACGATAGAATTTCCTGATTATATGATGACTTATCTCTTGTATAATGCCTTATTGGTTGTTGTATGACTCTTTCGTGTGTGAACTAACTGTTGAGTGAATGTGCTAAGTAACAACATGAGTTAAATGGCCTAGGTCAAGGGATTTGGTCCTGTTGCGCAACGCTTTTCTGAGTCCAACCGTTGCAGGATTGAATCTTTTAGCCTAAGATTGTTTAAGTTGTGTAGTATGTGATAGTGTTCATGCGATAGTTATCTGGCACCAATGGAGGGTCGTGGGGTAGTTGGTGGTAGGATGAGTTATGTGGGGTCAGCCGGCCAGTCGCGATATGTTTAGCCTTTCTTTAGGGAGTGAGGATGAAGTGCATGTGTATGCTAGTGTGTGTCCGAGATGCTGGGAGATAGAGATCGAAACTTCGTATGAGAATCCATCTAATTTTACTATGTTTTAGTGCCAGTCGACTCCACTGCTCGAATGTTGCTTACTTTGTGCTTTGTGGGATTCTTAAGTGGTGTGAGTTAGTTGTTAAGTGAATATGTTAAGTCACATGTAATCAAGCTTAAATAATCTCAAAGTGATGAGTTTGACCCTATTGCACAACTCTTGTCTGAGTCCAATCGTTGGAGGGATGAGTCTTTTACTTGAAGGATTATCTGAGCTTTATTACATGTGATATTGTTCACAAAGTAGCTAACTGACATTATGTGGAGTTCTTCAATAGCTGATGGCAGGGGAGGTGGGGGATCCTAGGAGATCCTAGGAAGTATTATAACATGATTGTTTGCTATTGAGAAGGTATCAGAAGTATTATTATGGGTAGGTCTTGGAGGACCCGGGATGAACCTTGAGGAAAGTATGGATAGGTGTGGAAGGTAGTATTGGTCCCGTACTATTGGAAGCACATGATCCATACTCGAAACAAGGACAATTTTAGGAATTCTAAAGACTGGTTGTGAGAGATTAGGATGGTTTGATACCATTATTCGTGGTAGTAGCTCTGTATATGTTGATCTTTGGTTATGGTTGCTTAGGCATGGGGATGGGCTTGGGATTGTTCGGCCCCTGTGATGAAATTGATTTGGATTGATTGGTGCAGACCAAAAGGAGCTTGTTGGTTTTAAAGCCTCGAGGGTTTTGCTTAAGGCTACATATTCGAGTCGTTGGACTCAAGGATGGATCGACTGTTATGATTGAGTTGGGGATTGTAGTTGAAAGTAAAATGGTTGATAAATGGTTTGGTATGTCGCTATCAATAGTAGCAATTTTTACCTTTTAGTCTTTCGGGTTCAGAGGAGGAGTAATCAGGCTTGTGAATTGCAGTGTTGGGATGTAACCTATTATGGGGACTGTTGGTCGCTGTGTTCGGAGACAGATTTTCAACACGATATGGTGCAGGTGAGTTGTTGTGGTATGGATGTTGGTGATGTGATCAAGGGTCCGTGTTCTTGGGTCATAGGCAGGTCAGGTACTAGATTGGCGGTTGGAAATTGCAGGCAAGGAGTGTATGTTTTGGATCATAAGTCGGTATTGGTTTCAACACCCGTGGGTAGTAGTTTGAACCCTAAGTGGGGGAGAACTGGGCGTTTTGCTTAGTGGATCATCGATCTGATGAGATTCACGGTATTGAAGAATGTCTTTTTGGGTTCTGCGGTGCGAGTGTGTGGGATATCGATTCAGGGTTTGGTCAAGGAAGGGGTATATAGTAGGTAGTGATCATATGCAGGTGTGTAGGAGACCAATGGGTTGTCCCCCATCAGGAAGTGGGTGAGCAAGGAGCCCATTGCAGATATTGATTCCTTTTGGGGTGCCAATGAATAGATGAGGAACCACTGGGATTACTTAGGCCGAGTATCGGTGGCGGAGGGAAAATTGTTGGCTGGGTGTAAGAATTTCTAATTAGCCTAGCTTGGACAGAGATTGATCAAGGGACCAGTTTCAAGATTTGGTGCGTTTTGTTGGATTAGGTATCTAAGCCCATAACTATAATTGATATGTACTTGACCCGATAGTAGCATGGTCCTTTTGGGTTGCACTCACCAGGACAATTTGATAGGATGGATATTTAAGAAAGAGGTTATTTGTGATTTATTAATATATTATAAGTATAATATATTAATTGAGAAATCATATTATTTAATTAGTATTGATCAAGAATTAATTTGGAATTAATTTTGTGATCAAAAGAGACTAATTAAATTAACGGGGACTGATTAAGTAAATCAATAATATTTATAGTTTGGGCTAATGATCCATGTTGATTAGAATGGACTAAGAGTTAGTCCAAAGGACTTATCATATGGATTATTGGATTAAAGGCCCTAAGGAGTGGATTAGGGTTTACAAGTTTAAACTCTAGGAATTCCACACTATAAGTGTAACCCCTTAGCTCCAAAATTGGAACCCAAGAGTTCCAAGTATAACCCTAGTCGATATTGTGTGTTCATGACCTCTCTCTCATTATCATCCATTTGTTCATGGTGTCTTATGATTCCATTAGAGACATCATACTTGAGATGCTAAGCTCTTGAAAGGCTAAATTCTATAAGCTACAATAAGATGTATTCATCCAACTTGATTTTATGTTGCAAATATCAAATTGTATGCTTGTTGTAGGCTTCATGCTTTGGATGATCTAAAAGATCCCCAAAATATTTTTTTTATACTTATTCCATATATGTCTGCTTTCACTCGAATGAATGTTCTGAAGAAACCTCAATTAAGTTATGCTATGGAAAAAGAGCATTCTTGCATTTTTGCCCTCCTGCTGAGAAAGCATTATGGCTCATTTCTTAAAATACTTCAATTGGTACACACAAGAAATAGGCCAATTCAGTAGCTTTTTGTTCCATTTCCCGTGGAGTAAAATTCTCATCAGTACGAGTCAATGGAATGGATCCCTGGCCTCTGATATCCATATACAGGACACGACGAGCATAAATACCTTCTTTCACTTCTATTCTGACAGACTGAATATCTTTTATAAGAAATTGGAGGAAGACCCGATGATTTTTTCCAGGAAATCCCCAACGAAAGAGAAAACTTAGATCCAAAGCATTAGGGTTGTATGTGCACCATAGGAGTGTTATATTACATAAAACCCAACAGTGGTATCAAAGATGGGTTGTTTTCTGTTATATAGATGTATTGGTTATTTGTTCAAAGCTGGAAAAATTGAAAAATTGCCCTCTAGATAGTGGAATCGACAAGTCCTATGATCTGACTCAACAAGTCAAGCTCAAATCAATCCAACTCGACGAGTCTAGTATCTGACTCGACGAGTTGGATAGGCTGCTTGCAGTTTTTTGGGTTTTTTTGCCAGAATTGGATTAGGATCATTATCATGAACTGTTTTATATCATCAAATCTATTTCAAATTACTAGTTTACATGTAAGATAATTGTTTATAATTCTTTGATTTGAAGTTATCTTGCTATAAGAGTTGCAATAGGTCAAATTGGTAAAAGGATAAAATTATGATTATTTTATTAGTTAAACATTTGATCTAAATGGCTTTGAAGAGTTTCATAACTTTCCCTCAAGTTATGGAACTTGGAAAGTCTCTTTTATGACTAAACAGAGTTATAAAACTTGCCATCAAGTTTTGGAACTCAAAAGTTTTTTAAGGAGTTACAAAACGTGCCATCAAGTTTGGAATTCAAGAGTTTTTTGAATTAAGTTTTGGAATTTGAAAAATTTAAATTAAAAGGTTTTAATTTGAAACATTGAATTCTAACATCTAGTAATTGAAAGGTTTCAAAAGGTGCAACTATTGGGTCCATAACTTAAAAATTGATTAAATAGTTTTAATTGTGAATTTTTATAACCTTGATGTTTTGAATAGTTCAATTACACTCTTAACGATCTTGTTAAGGTAATTAAATGTTTAATTAATAGAGATAGTTAATAAATACATAATCATATGGTTTAAATTTAATTAAATTAAAAGTTGAATTTATTAATAGATTAAACCACCTAGTATTTTAAATGTGTAAAATTCACACTTATACTATATAAAATTAAAAGTTTAATAAATTATATATGTATAAGTAAAAAAGTCAGTCTTACCGTTAGTAGGCCTCATTCACGAAGTTGGTCTATAAGGGGTGTTTAAGGAAGCAGCCTGTAAAATGACCGTCATTAGGTATCCACTCTTACCCACCGCACTCTTGACTAGTGGAGGGTCATTAGCCGAACGGGTAGGATAGGACACAATGTACCTTATTGGTCAGTTAGTGGAGCGTGTTTGGTTAACCGACACACTAATGTGGACTAATGAAGGGTGGCAATGGGTAGCTCGTAGCTTGTCATAAATCAACAGAGCGTGTGTGGTTAACCGGCACATTGATTAGGTGATAAATGACTTCGAGAGTACCAAGCTAATTTGCATGGTTATTCACACATTGTTTGTGATCCTTGGTATCCCAGTCACAAACTTGAAGGATATACTCGAGATTAAACATGCCATTGAAACGTTCAATGAATATCAAAAGATCTAGGAGTTTCATTTAAAACTTAATTCGTTTAAAATTTCATTTTCGTGGTTTAATTGGTAAATCGTCATTTACCTATTGACAAATAGTTTGCAATTGGATTACGACATCCCTCTTTCGAAATGTAAATTATTGTGTTGGTTCCTAGCCTTAATATTTCATTTGGGGTGTTATATTAAGGACTTAAATCAACTAAACTTGAATTTCTCCCTTGTAGATGTCTAGTTCTGACAACTAATCATGAAGATGATGTTCCCAAAAATCATACTTCATTTCCTCCATTTTCTCCAATAATTCTCCCTCGCCCACATGTTCGTTGACTTGAAAAGCTCATGGTCACTCAAACCTTATTGGCAAGTAAACACGAAGATGTAAAGTTTGTATGTGCTCACGTCTTGGAGATGAAGTTGCATATTGACAGGCTGGGAATATTGAGTGTCGTTTTCCCGAGGAAGTTGGCTGTTGATTTGGTTCTTCAGTCACTCCCTGAGTCGTATGGTCAGTTTGGTAAAGACTACTATATGACAGATCACGATGTGACCCATATTGATCTTACATATTTGATAATTGCTGCTGAATCAACAATGATTTGACATACTGGTAAAACAAATTTGATTGGAAGATCTGTTTCCCAAACTTCCATGGACATTAACAATGGAAACATTGGAAGTCCAGAAAAGTCTTCCCAGTGGAAAGGGAAAGACTAAGTCTGAGATTGTCCCGTGTGCCATTCCAAAAGAATTTGTTTTCTTCTATTGCCAAGAGAAGGGGCATTGTATGCAAAGCTGATGTATTTACCTGAAAGACCACAAGGATGGTAAAGTCAAAGTGTTTGACTCTGCTTCAGGTAAGTCCATTATCTAACTCTATTAAGTTCCTATTTCTAGATTGTTAGTACATGATGTGATAAGATTACATTTTGATGTTTTGAAGGATCACAAAAGAGAAAGGAAGCTTAAAGAAAGAGCAGGCTGAGTCTGATCGTGAAGAGATGGATTAAGATCGCATGATTCGTTGACCAGAATCATGAGATGCTACATAGGAGTTATGATAGATTGCTTAGGAATATTTAGAAACATAGTTTTCTTATGTACTTACATTGTAAGGAAAAGTTTTCTGCATTTTATAAATAAAGAAATTTTTTGATTTTATCTTATTTTATATTTCTTTGCAATGGTATTTGTGAAAATTGATGTTTGTATGTTTCTATTTTTAGCAATATGGATTTGATTCTTTCGTTTGTGGTAGTGTCTAAATTTACCAAATAAGGAAAGATTTTCATGACCCAAGTTTCAATTGGATAGAAACTTGGAATCATGCGACTTGTATTGTATGATGAATGAGAACTTTCATCTTTGTGAAATTAAGACTAATTCCTTGTTCACATATAGATGTGAGTCAAGTGAAGGACTAGGGATCAAGTACACATTGTTGTGCACTAGTCGGGTCCACCACAAAGAATGATAAGACTATTCGTCATAATTTTACTAAAAGCTTAGTGAACATGATTATGGTTACAAGATTAAGTATAATTCTGAATCATTGAAAAAGTTTCAATGTATAGTAGGACGAATAAGAAGAATCAAATAGGCAAAAAGATGAAAGGTTCTCCAATCTGAAAGGAAATGGAAATACTTTACTATCATGTTTTATGATTACCTTAATGATTATGAAAACCATATCACAATTGATCATCTAAGGACATCTTAGTGCATTTTTGTGACCAAGAAGAGGAATCGTGAATTATTGACATGGTTAAATCAAGAAGATAAATCATACTTCGTTCCAAAGGCAAGTCTTAGAGTTACACTCCAAGATTGTGTCTTGAGTGACATGTCCTAAGAAGGTTTGTAACACATCATAAAATGTGGAGTAGAAAAGTTTTCTTACTCATGCACCTTTGTAATTGGTAGTTGTGATGTATTGGATAAAACAAAGACCAATTGAGACCAATTAGATGAAGTGTCATTCTTGATAAGAAACCACACTAACTCTTGAATATTTGTTTGTCAAGGAATGTTTCTTGAAAAGAGAATCTTATATGTCAAGAGGTCAATGGGAGTCTTAAAGGCCTTGAAAAACTTCAAGAACTAATCAAGAATAAACCTATTATTTATCACTAGCACACAACTTGAGGTTTGTAACCTATCGTGTTGACATATTCTTGTTTCTGTGCCCATTCCAGTTAAAAGTTGACTATGCATGTGAGTTCTATGAGTTCTCAATTGTTTCCATAAGGTAAGGCACCTTGATCAGTGAAAGTTCATTGATCTGTATGGGTGAGTTGCTTAACAACTTGGAAGACATGGTAGTCCCTTCTGCTGCCAAGTGGCAAGAAATTAAGATTGAACAAGTTCAATCCATATGAGGTTGAGTTTGTCAGAGACCTTATCTTATGGTAATGGTTGGAAATGACAGATTCACATGGATAAGAACACATACACCATAAAATCTAAGTGTCATAAGGTTTCTCTCCAATTCATGAAAATGATTGTGAGGAAACGCTATCAAAAGTAGATTTTAAGGAGATAGCAGTTGTGTTAATTGTGTTCTCAAATTCGATTATGATTATGGCATCCCTATTCATAGATCGAATTGTGAGAAATGGCAAATAGTTTGAACATTCGGGACTTACTACCGTAAATTCTGAAAAAGTTTAGACACACATATGAGCTATCTAAGGAAAGGTGTATGAGTTTGAGAAGCCTAGATAAAGTCTTATCGAAGCATCTCATATCATAAATCTGAACTTTGGTTTGAAAGTCAATAAGTATTGATTTCTAGAAGTCCAGCTGATTTCTGAGTACATGTCAAAGCTAGTGGGAACATAAGCGTTGTGCTGGTAAGAATATAATTATCATGATAGTGGGAGAATGATTATTATGTGAAGTGTTGCAAGTTAGCAATACTAGTTATAGGAAAAAAAGGTTACAACTTTGCAAAGTTTCAAAAGTTGAAAAGTTTTTTCGCTATAGTAAGGGAGAGGATACTTATACTTTATTTCAAATCTAAAAGTTTAGATTGAAATATTAATAAAACTTAGTCATGGATCTATATGAATACCATGTTGAAATATTTCAACATTGGAAATTCTATATATGGAAATATTATAGCAAAAGGCTGGTCAAGTATCATGTCTTTATGTAAGACATTATGAATCGTGTCCCATATGCTTCAGATATAGGATTGATTGCATATGCTATAATATTCACGTGTTCTAATTTTCCAAATGCCTAGGGCATTAAGAAGGAAAAGGACTAGAACCGGATATGACTAAAGTTATTAAAAAACTGTAAGGACGATCTAAGGTTCGATAATTATTGGTTGCTTAAGGAAAGTTGGAAGTATAGTAATGGATGGACCATATTAACATTATTATGCATAGACAAGATTCTATTTATAATAAGTTGTCATATGGTATATATGGAAATGTTTCCATAATGGGAGATGGATATTAAGAATCTATTTATGCAAGAGGGATGTTTAAAGGAATGTACTTCGAATTTGAGACTTCGCTTCCTTGGAATTGTCTTGTTATCAATCTCCAAATGAATACTTTGTAATATCGTTGGCAAAGTCTCTGTGACTTTTGTACCTCGATATTACAAAAGCATCATTGCATGATAGTGGAAAGAATTAGGTGTTCTTACACTAAGGATTTGGAATTATGAAATAAGTATCATTAAAATGTTTTCAATTGATCTATTTCACAAAGTGAGGACCATAGGTAAACATAGTGTGTATGCTTGGAGCATGGGATAACTATTGTTTTAATTCAAGTATTAAGTTGATTAATCGAAACATTATACAATGAATAATGTGTAATCAATATGGTGATTAAATAAAAGGTGTTTTATTTATATTCAAAAGTTTTGAGAGCATATTGGATTCGATTATTCTTGTGTTTCACTTCGCATGTTTTGACTTCCCGAATAATAAGATTATTTAAACCATCCACAGTCGATCATACTTTAGAAGTATGTATTAAGGCAAGACTATCATGAATCTGACTGTAGATTGTCTAAAGTGTTTAGACATAGCAAAGTTTGATACAATATTCATGAGTACTCTTGTAATAAAATTTGAGTATTGGATTAAACCCATGCTCATCTGAATCAAATCATGTATTTTATCATGAGTGATTAGTGAGACGATAATATGTTATATTCTTGAAACGGAGGCATATAGTTGCAGTTTACTAGTCGGTTGCACATTGATGATATGTAAATGCACCAGTAACTTGGTGTTATATAACATATTGTTGTGTGTGATTTGATGAGTAAATAGAGCAAGCATATGAGTTGAAGTTTATCCGTTCCTTTTACTCTAAGAGGGATAAAAGCGATATATGTGGGCCCCTCGATGATTTAGTGATGACAACCCTAAGTGTTTGGCCAAGCATGGACTAATTTGATTTGTTCTATTAGTTAGTCGTCATAAATCGGAAATCGGGAAACAACACATGAACAGAGAGAATGATTATAATCCATTTCTCATGTCCATATGATATCTAGAATGGAGGAATATATGATCCCTTATCTAAAGGACACATTACTGATAAAATCAGAGTTCAACAGCGGCTTTTGAGAGCTACGATTGCTAATCGGCTTTTGGATTCATACTTGAAATAATAGTTATTAGACTTATCCAAGTGGGAGACTATTGGATTAGGTGTCTAATCTCATAACTATAATTGGTATGTACTTGACCCGATAGTAGCATGGTCCTTTTGGGTTGCATTCACCAGGACAATTTGATAGGATGTATATTTAAGAAAGAGGTTATTTGTGATTTATTAATGTATTATAATTATAATATATTAATTGAGAGATCATAGTATTTAATAATTATTGATCAAGGATTAATTTGAAATTAATTTTGTGATCAAAAGAGACTAATTAAATTAATGGGGACTGATTAAGTAAATTAGTAATACTTATAGTTTGGGCTAATGATCCATGTTGATTAGAATGGACTAAGAGTTAGTCCAAAGGACTTATCATATGGATTATTGGATTAAAGGCCCAAGGGAGTGGATTAGGGTTTACAGGTTTAAACTCTAGGAATTCCACACTATAAGTGTAACCTCTTAGCTCCAAAATTGGAACCCAAAAGTTCCAAGTAGAACCTTAGCTGATTTTGTGTGTTCTTGACCTCTCTCTCATTATTATCCATTTTTTCATGGTCTATTGTGATTCCATTAGAGGCATCACACTTGAGGTGCTAAGCTCTTGAAAGGCCAAATTCTACAACCTACAATATAGAGGTATTCATCCAACTTGATTTTATGTTGCAATTATCAATTTTTATGCTAGTTGTAGGCTTCATGATTTGGATAATTTTGTTGCATGTATAACTAGAGAAAACTTAGATCCAAAGCATTAGGGTTGTATGTGCACCATAGGAGGGTTATATTACATAAAACCCAACACGTTCATCCCCGTAAGGGTTTTGGTTCATTTGATTTAATGTCATGTGTTTATGATTATTGGTCGTATAGTTTGTCATTTAACAAAGGGTCTCTGAATGTTTTGAGTGTGGCAGTTGAAGTTCTCTGGATGCGTCATCTTATCATCAGATTTAGTATGTTTTATGTTCCTTTGGTCTCTGGGTATGCTTACCCTTAATGGCAGTGTGGAATTTTGGTTCATAGAAGTCTTGTGTTGGGTGGCGATCTGGGTCGTTTCAGAAGTCTTCTCGAGTCGGTGACATGTTGGTGGAACCTGTTCAGTCTCAATCAAGTATGGAATCTTGTTTTGATCGATCATGAGGATGTCTTATGTTAAAGATTGAGGTTCGTTGTTCGATAGAACTTTGGAATTTTTGCCCTTTTTGGATGAGGTTATGGGTTCCTTAAGGATATGCATTGTGGTAATTCATTTGTGTGTATGTGGGTTGGACAAGATAGCATTGCGGCTTGGATTGAATTATTCTCTTGGTTCTTCTGGGCGATATCCTTGAAATTGGGTCAAGGGTGCAACCGTTTATCCTATTCTTAGGTCGTGCGTGACCATGATTAGGGGTGTTTCTTTGGATGGATCGGTTTGATCCGATTCAATTAAGTAAATCCAAATTGATTTCGGTTTTCAAAATATGGATCCGAATTGTCCAAACTAAATTCAAATCCGATCCGATCCAATCCAATTACAATTCGGTTGGATCGGTTTTTGTATTTCGGTTTTCAAAAGTCAGAACAATTTAAAACAACATATAATTATAATATTATCCAATTTTTAATGAAGAAGCAAAAATAAATTATTTAGTTGTGATTTAAAATTTATAAACAACTAGTAAGAAGGTATATTATAATTAAATATTTAATAGATAAATTTTTTTTGAGAGAAAATGCATATTAAATTGTTTATTATGTGAAACATTTTGAACTTTTTTTAAAAAAATTATAAAATTAATAAATAATTATAGATATATTAAAAATAAATAAATAATAATGTGTTATTCGGTTTTTTATGGATTATTCGATTCTTATTTCTTAAACCAAACCAATCCTAAATCTAAAATAATAATTCGGTTTTGGTGAAATCCAATCCAAAAATCCAAATATCCGAACCAAATAGTCCAATCCAAATTGTTCAATTTGGCAATTCGGTTTTATCCAAATAGTGAATAGCCCTAACTATGATTTCGTCAGGTTTTGCATTGGTAGCAGCTTGTTCTGTGAAGGAATTAGGTATGGTATAGTTATGGCATTGTTGCGCTCGGTTAGAGTTGAGAGGGAAATTTTTTAAATCCATGCAAGGCAGTGGAAAGAGGTTGAGAGTCTTTTGGCCTGTGATGTGGGTCGCGAGTGCCTGACGGAATATGTAATGTCGACAAGATCGGTTGTTGGGGTAGTCGAAACATAGGCTGTGGGCCTAGTGATCATGGTTGTTGATTTCATCTGATTATGGTACTTTTGGTATTGGTACACTAATAGAAGTCGGGAGACACACAATCAGCTGGTTTGGATAAAGGGAACAACTGGGGGTTGTTGGGAGTATTGACCGCATATCGGAAATCTCTCGGAATGTTTGTATTATAACCCGTTTGCTTGCAAGCTGTTATGATGGGTTGATTATCACAGTTGGGAACCGGTTATGGAGTCTCAAATCAAAAGTTCTTTGTTAGTGTAGTGGGTGTTTTTAATTACTTGAGTTCTCATCTTTGCTCATAGGAGCAGTGGTTGGAATGGCGTGACAGGGATTCACGGGTTAATTAAAGGCTTTTGGTGCATCTTATGGAATTGGGATTAGTGGAAAATTTGCAATTGATGTATTTGGGTTCTTTTCAGATAAGGAATTGGATTCCTGGTTTTGGAGCAAGGATGGTCCGTTGCTAGTATGTAAGTTCTGCTTAGAATGGGTTCGATTAATGGAAGACCATAATATGTTGGGTCGACTTTTATCAAGGATCTGTTAGGTGGTCAGGGATATATGTTTTCGGGTATCTGTAAATTCATCCAGGACGGGTATGGTGGTTGGATACTTGTTGGCTTAAGGAAAAGCTGAGATTCTCTATTTGTTAGGGCTCGTGATTTCTTCTTTCTTGGATTCGGCATCAGTAAGGGTGGGTGGTCATTAGAGCGAGGTGACTTCCCCAGTCATTTTTGGGATTTAGTGAGTCCAATTAGGATCGTTTAGTTCGGTAAAGGAGATATTAAGGAATTATTTCGAGGATGAAATCTAATTTAAGTGGGGGAGAGTTGTAATACCTGGAAAATCTGAGGAGCAATTTCGAGGATGAAATCTAATTTAAGTGGATGAAATCTAATTTAAGTGGGAGAGAGTTGTAATACTTGTAACATCTCAAAAATCACAACCAATTTAAACTTTTCAAATCAACCCATTTAGTAATAAAAGTGTTTACAAAGCCATTGTTTTCAAAACATTGTTCAAACAGAGTTTCCCAAGATCAATAACATAAATCAGGATGTGTACAGTTATGCCTTCGCCTTCCAACGATCCTCGGAAGTACCTGAAACCATCACAAAAAACTATAAGCCAACGCTTAGTGAGTTCCCCAAAGTACCACCAAACAACATGTAATCAAACAAATAACGGGTCCACAACCTCCTAGTTGGATTACCCATGGCTCACAACCTAATGGTTGGAATGCTCCAGCCCACTACCTTACGATTGGAATTCCCAATACATAACGGGTCCATAACCTCCTGGTTGGATTACCCCCAGCCCACAACCTTCCGGTTCGAATGCCTCGGCCCATAACCTTATGGTTCGAATGTCCTGGTTTGTTGACTTACAACACAAAGAAGTATAGTCTCAACCTCACCATACCATGTCGACATGCACATAAAAATAAAATATATCCATTAACAGATAAAACATATAACCAGTTACATACTAGCAGGCAGATCTAAATATCACTACTACATGATAACATCCTATATACCGGGATACCGATCTAACAGATCTCTACAACATCATAACATACTATCATATAATAGGATATTCAATCCAATGGGCCAACCTTGGTGCCTTCAACCAACAAGTACAGTGAGGAAGACTCACCCTACAGTCTAAAGAAGAGTTGAACGATAAACTACTCCAAGTATCGGCTCTACATGTCACTTATTCAACAGATAGAGACCGAGACACAACTATTGCTCAACATACCCAAAATACCTTTCATTCAAACTTGGTCAACCTTGGTCAAAGTCAAAGTCAAAGGTTCAAAAAAGTCAGCCCAGACCGAGTACATCCCGCATACTAGGCTTGTACGTCCTGAGTACTCGCGATCCAGATCGGGCTCCTTTAGGCATACGCCCGACGTTCGAAATGTTACGCCCAGCGTACGCGATGCCTTAACAAATTCATATTAACATTATGGTTCTACATGTCTAAATCAATCCCAACAGCAAAACCCTAACTTATCTTAATCACTAAAGCTCTTAATGGCTTGCATGAAAGAATCGCAGGGGCCAAGATCATATTTTTATGACTCAAGACATGGAAACACGTCCAAAAGGATAGCCCAAATGTTCTATAACATGCCATGCACAAGAAATGCCATATTTGGGGACAAAAGCTCATAGTTTCATCGTACAAGCTAGATCTAGCAACTTAGTCATCAAGGTGGGAACTTTTTACCTTCTGGAGATGGAGAATGATGCAAGACTTCTAGATCCAAGCTTGCTTCTAGCTTCTAAGATTCACCACCACCTTGTTCCTCCTTTGGAACACACAAAAACACACTCAAAGGTCTCAAAATGTAATAAATGTTGGATTAGTGTCTAAGCCCGTAACCATATTTGGTAAGTACTTGAGTCGGTTGTGCATGGTCCTTTTGGGTTGCCTTCACCAAAGCAACTTGACTAGAGAAATAATAGAGAAAGAGTTTATTATGGTTTATTAATATATTATAAGAATAATGTATTAAAAGAGAAATCATATTTGTTTAATTAACATTGGTCAAGAATTAATTAAGAATTAATTTTGTGATCAAAAGAAGATTAATTAAACTTGGTTGAATGAACTATAATTATGTGATAGTTATAAAGTTGGGCAAGGAAAACCTATGAAATAGGGTGGACAAATTCAAGGGGATAAAAGCCTTAGAATTCATCCAAAGATAGGGCTTCTAGAGTTATCATTTGGGCTGCTTGGTGGCTAAGCAACCAGATAAGGATAAGGACTGAAACCCTAATTCCTACACCAATATAAAGACCCCTTGGCATAAGAAATTCGGCCACTTGATACCTAGGGTTCCTAGAGCAATTTCATACCTTCCCCCTCTATCTCTCGCCTCTCCATTTGCTTTTGGTGTTTGTGAGCCATTAGAGGTACTACACTTGTGGTACTTGCTTTAAAAGACAAGAAGATTCAAGATACAAGTTGTTATTACAATATAACAACAAGAGGTATGTATTCCATTCTTCTTTATGATTTTTGAAATCACTAGAAGCATGTTAGGTTTCTTTTGTCTTCATAATGTTGTATAACTAATAGTGAAAACATAGATCCGTATCTAGGGTTTCATGCACACATAGGATTGTTTGTATAAAACCCATCAGTGGTATAAGAGCATTTGGTTTTGTTTTCAATTAGTTTTATTCAAAAGTATGAATTTGACATATTAGGGTTTATAGCCAATAAACCCTAAAGGCATGATTATCGAAATTAGGGTTCGTAAACCCTAGATTTCGAAATTTGATAGGGTTTCCCAAACCCTTTCCTTAGCCTCCAAAATTACGAATTTTAGGGTTATCCAACCCTAGGGTTTCGAAATTTCCCTCCTCCCCAAGATAAGATCCCTAAATTTTAGGGATTTGGATATTTCCATTTCTTGTGATTATCTCTTTAATTGTTTAATTTGGTAATTAAAGATTTTGAATTATTCCATCCTAATTTTTCGATTTTTTGGGGATTTAAGGGATTAGGTTAAATTAATTGTTTAATTTAACAAGATAATCCTTCAAATTTAATAATTCAATTTAATAGTTTAATTTTGGGATAATTATTAAATCAAAGTGTTAAACCAAAGTTTTAATATTTAAAATTTTAAAATTAAAAGGTTTTAAATTTTATAAATTTTAAATTTAATTAAAACCCTAGTATTTTGAAGTGTTTAAAATACACCCTATACTATTATAATATTACAAGATTAATATGTATATATGTATAACTTAAAATGCTAGTCTTACCGTTAGTAGGCCTCATTCACGAAGCCAATCTCTAAGGGGGTATAAGGTTATGGCCTATAAAATGGCCATTTAATGGGTGTCCACTCTCACCCACCGCTTCCTTGATTAGTGGAGGGTCGTTAGCCGAATGGGTAGGATAGGGCAACCCTCTCTCATTAATAAGCATAATGAATTATAAAAGTAACTAAATAGTTTTACAAAAAATTCTCAATCTTAGTTACTTTACCCAAAAGTGAATTGATGCAATTCCATGAAATTACACTTTGTATCCTTGCTAAGACGTTAGTGGAGTGTGTGTGGTTAACCGGCACACTAGTTGGGTTCTAAGCAAAGGTGGCAAAGGGTGACTCATTGTTTTTCATAGTTCGATAGAGCGTGTGTGGCTAACTGGCACATCGAATAGGTGACTGTAACAATGAGTGCACCATGTACATTTATATGGTTATTCACACTTGCTTTGTGATCCTCGGCATCCCAGTCACAAACTAGAGGGGCATATCGAGATTTAAACATGTCATTGAAAAATTCAATGAATCTCAAAAGAATCTAGGAGTTTTCAATAAATTTAAAACTTAATTACTTTTTTGTTTTTCATGGTGGAGAATTAGTGAATCATCATTCACTTACCTTCAAATTATTTGCATGTTAGATTACGACATCCCTTTTCTAACGTGTAAATAATGTTGTTGGATCCTAGCCCTAATTTCTCATTTGGGTGTTTAATTAGGGATTCACTTCTAATCAACTTTGTTCTTTTCCTTTTCAGATGTAGAACATGAACAACAACAACGCTTCCGGCTCGAATTCCTCCGACTCATTCTCACTCATGAACTTGTGTGGGAGGGTGATATTTGACGGAAACAATTTCAATGATTGGATCTGTAACATAAGAATGTTCACCTGTTACAAGGACAAAGAGTATGTCCTTGACAAGGAGCTAAAGGAGATCGACATGAACACTGCCACTCCCGAAGAGATCGCTGCCTTTGAGGCCCACGAGCGTGATGCCAGGAAAGTGCATTGCATCATGCTAGCGACAATTACTTTCGAACTCCAAAAGTCCTATGAGGACATGTATCCCTATGAGATGCATCAAGACTTGATGGACCGGTACCACCAAAGTGTAAGGCAAGAGAGGTATGAGATCATCACTTTGATGATTACTACCTGAATGGGTAATGGAGAGTCCCTTACCGCTCATCTGTAAAAGATGCAAAGATATGTTGATCGCCTGCTAAAGTTGAATGTTAACTTTGATGAAGAGTTGGCGATTGACATTATCCTTCACTCCTTGCCTCCCTGCTATAACCAGTTCTGCATGACCTACCACATGAATAAGGAAGAGGTCACCTTGAGCAAGCTTCAAGGCTTGTTAAGGAATGTTGAGAGCAATCTCAAGGATAACTCTGTTGCACCAACTACTACTCCCGTTGCTGCCCTTATCTTGGCGATAGGGCAATGGAAGGGTAAGAAGAGGAAGGCTCCCTCAAAGAGCCACCACAAGGGAAAATCCCAAGATGGTACCTCTTCTAGTGGAACCAAAGTTGGTTCTGCCAAACCCAACTCTAACCTTAAGGAGGCAGAGTGCCACCATTGCCACAAGATAGGGCATTGGAAGAGAAGCTGCCCAGAATATCTGCAAGCCATCAAGGATGGAAAGATTAAGCCATCTTTCGTAGGTATTTACACAATTAAATCTAATGATTCATCGCATGCTATTTCTTGGGCTCTTGATACATTATGTGGTTTTCATATATGTTCTGATTTGCAGGGACTAAGAAGAACTAAGGATGTGGAGCATGGAAGGATAAATCTAATCATGGGAAACAGAAGATCGTCGCCTGTCACCAAGATTGGAGTTTATTCCTTAGTTCTTAGTAATGGATTAGTTTTAGATTTAAACAATTGTTGCTATTCGCCAGATATGGCAAGAAACATAATTTCATTTCATGGTTTATATAGACAATGTTTTAGATATTCATTTGATAATGAAAAGGGTTCTATTAATGCTTATCTTAATGGTGTCTTTTATTTTGAAGCATTGCATTGTAATGGAATATATGAGACTGTGATGGTTGTAGATAACTTAGGAAATGATGTGTTGTGTGTTGATTCTTCCAATAGTATGGATAAAGCATGCTTGTGGCATTTTCGTCTTGGACATGTCAACAAGAAACACATAGCCTAACTCCAAAAGGATGGAGTGTTAGAGTCATTCGACCTTAGGGACGATGACGTGTGCGAGTCTTGTTTACTTGGAAATATGACCAAGTCACCCTTCACTAGCACTTGTGAAAGGGGTGAGGGTTTATTGGAACTCACACACACCGATTTGTGTGGGCCCTTTAGATCCAACACAAAGGATGCGAGTCGCTTCTACGTGACTTTTACCGATGATTATAGTAGATATGGGTATATTTACTTAATCAAGCACAAGTCAGAAACCTTTGAAAAGCTCAAAGAGTTTAAACAAGAAGTGGAGAATCAGTTGGGCAGGAAAATCAAGATGCTTCGATCCAATCGAGGTGGAGAGTACCTAAGTTTTGAATTCCATGACTACCTCAAGGAATGCAGAATAGTTTCGCAATTAACGCCACCTAGGACACCGCAGTTGAATGGTGTGGCTGAGAGGCATAATCGAACCTTACTAGACATGGTTCGTTCCATTATGAGTCGTGCTTCACTACCTATCTTATTCTGGGGGTATGCCTTAGAGACTGCCACCCATATCCTTAACTTAGTCCCTACGAAGAAGGTTGCCAAAACACCTCACGAGATGTGGACAAGGAAGGCTCCCTCGTTAGCACATATCAAGGTTTGGGGTTGCGAGGCTTTTGTAAGACGAGAGACTCACGACAAGCTCAAACCTCATATTGAACGATGTATTTTCATCGGCTACCCGCAAAAGTCCTTTGGATATCTCTTCTATAGACCGAGTGACAATGTTGTCTTCGTTGCGAGGAGAGGAGTTTTCCGAGAACGAGAACTCATAAGCCAAGGGTACAGTGGGAGGCAAATCGATCTTGAAGAGATTCAAGAGTCAAGCGATGAAGGAACTTCTAACACTAACACTCAACCCGAGGAGGAAACTCCAGTTGAACCAATTGACGAGTCCTTACCTCTTAGACGTTCCGAAAGAGTTAGGGTTCAACCCCAGTTTTATGGTTTTCGTATCACTACCGAAGGGGATGCATTCATTAGTGATAGTACACTAGTGAATTTGGATGAACCTAACAACTATAAGGAATCCATGGCAGGCCCAGAGTCTACAAAGTGGAAAGTGGCGATGGACAGCGAGATTCAGTCCATATATGACAACCAGGTTTGGAATTTGGTTGACCATGTACCAGGACATAAGAAGGTCGGGTGCAAGTGGATCTTCAAGAAGAAGACCGACATGGATGGGAATGTGCACACATATAAGGCGCGATTGGTCGCGAAGGGTTTCACTCAAACTCCCAGAGTTGACTATGATGAAACCTTCTCACTGGTTGCTAAGATAAAATCTATTAGGGTGATGCTAGCCTTTGCTGCATTTCATGACTATGAAATATGGCAGCTGGATGTCAAAATCACTTTCCTTAATGGGAAGTTGGCTGAGAATGTTTACATGGCTCAACCAGAGGGTTTTGTCAATGTGAAGCAACCCAATAGAATGTGTAAGCTTGAGAAGTCCATTTATGGACTTCAGCAAGCGTCTCGCAGATGGAATCTTTGTTTCGATGAGAAAGTCAAAGAGTTTGGTTTTCTACGAAGCGAGGATGAATCATGTGTATATGTCAAAGCCAGTGGGAGTATAGTAAGCTTCCTCGTATTGTATGTCGATGACATACTGCTCATAGGAAACGACATCCCTATGCTGCAGGAAGTTAAGTCTTGGCTCGAGAAGTGATTCTCTATGAAGGACCTCGGAGAGGCTTCCTGTATTTTGGGAATAAGGATAGTGAGAAACAGGAGTAAAAGACTAATAGGACTTAGTCAGAATACTTACTTGGACAAGGTACTAAAACATTTTAGTATGGAGAATTCCAAGAATGGGGAGTTACCGATCCAAAGTAATGCCAAGTTGACTAAGACTCAAAGTCCGAGTACCGAAGTCAAGATAGCAGAGATGAGTCGAGTACCTTATGCTTCTGCGGTGGGCTTGATAATGTATGCTATGACTTGTGCTCACCCTGATGTGGCCTTCGCTTTGAGCATGGTCAGCAGATATCAAGGGAACCCTGGCAAAGCACATTGGACCGCAGTCAAGAATATTCTTAAGTACCTTCAGAGGACCAAGGAATGGTTTCTAGTCCTCGGTGGGAGTGATGACTTAAAGGTGCGAGGGTACAATGACGCCAGTTTTCAGACTGACAGGGACAACTACCGTTCGTAGTCAGGCTGGGTCTTTACCCTTAATGAAGGAGTAGTGACTTGGAAAATTCCAAGCAGGAAACCGTAGCTGATTCAACATGCGAGCGAAGCTTCAAAAGAGGCAATATGGTTGAAGAACTTCATTGGAGACCTTGGAGTTGTGCTAGCCATAAAAGAGCCCATGGAAATTTTCTATGATAATGAAGGAGTGGTTGCATTGACCAAGGAACCGAGGGATCATGGCAGATCTCGACATATCGACAGAAAATATCACTTTATTCAACATCGGGTGGAATAAGGACTCCTCGTAGTAAAGAGGGTATCGTCAGAGGATAACTCAGCAAATCCACTTACGAAGGGACTGAGCAGGGTTAAGCACTTGCAGCACGCTAGGAGCATCGGGCTGAAGGACGATATTAGTTTAGATTAGATAGTTTAGAAACATGTAATAGATAAATTGTAATTAACATTTGATGATTAAATAAAAGAGTATTATTTATAAGTAATGTTACTGTCTTATGTTAATTGTTTACCTATTTTTTCAATTTGTGTGTTTTGACTTCCTGAATAATAAGAATATTCAAACGGTCCACAGTCGTTCATATGTTGGATGTAGGTATGAAAGAAGATTGTCATGAATTGGCATGCAGATTGTCTAAAGTGAATTAGACATAGCAAAATTTTGCTACAATGTTCATGAGTGCTTATGAGTTTAATTTGAGCATTGGAATAAACCCACGCTTGCTGGAATCACTTCATGGAATTTATCTCGAGTGATCGCAAGACGATAATATCATATGGTCTTAAAACCTAGATATATGGTTTATTGTTTGCTAAGTAGTTGTGCATTGATAATGCGAAAATGCATCAGTAACTTGATGTTATAAAACACATTGTTGCATATGATTTAATTAATGAATAGTAAATGCATATAAGTCGAAGTTTATCTATTTCTTTTATCCTAAGAGGGTAAAAGCGATATTAGGGACCCTCGATGATTTGGTTTGACTTATATGTCGGGCCCGGTCAGGACTGAATTGATGTGTTTAACTAAGTTTTATGTCAAACGATTCAGAGATCGAGAAACAAACTGTTGGACAATAAGTATGGCCATGTTCCATGTGATTGTCCACACGATATCTAGAACAGAGGATTATACGATCCCTTATCTAAAGGACAGGTTACTGATAAGATCAGAGTTCGACAGCATCTTTGAGAGTTATGATTGCTAATCGGATTGTACTTGCATTTATGGTTACTAGACTTATCCAAGTGGGAGACTGTTGGATTAGTGTCTAAGCCCGTAACCATATTTGGTAAGTACTTGACCCGGTTGTTCATGGTCCTTTTGGGTTGCCTTCACCAAAGCAACTTGACTGGAGAAATAATAGAGAAAGTGGTTATTATAGTTTATGTAACGCCCGTAGATCCGGGCTAGTCAATTTAGAGACGATAGGCATCAAAATGACTTTTTGATGGAAGATTATTTAGAAGGATTAATCTTAACCAAGTTGTAGTATATGTCACAAGGTTTCCGTGCATATAAAGAACGCCAAAATCCGAGTTATAACGAAGAAGTTATGACCTGTCGAAGTTTCGCGACAGAACCGGCACGACCCAGCACGACCCAGTGCGACGTAAATGGTGAATTTAAGGTAGATAGATATCTATCCTTAGTGATCTAGATGATAAATTTAATATCTCATCAATAGTAGTCCAACGATAAAAAGACAGACGAAAACGGAGTTCAGATGAAGGAGTTATGAGTTTATAACGGAGTTTTCCTGTCCCGGCCTACTAAAAATAATATATAAGTAATATAATTATAATATATTCAAAATAAAGTCAAAATTAGCCAATGGAGTCTAAACGAGAGTTGTAGAGCATAATCTCACCTTCGCGTCGATATAAAGAACGTCGAAAACGGAGTTCGTATGCGAAAGTTATGAATTTCTGAAGTTCGGCGCGCGAAACCCCAAAACTGTCAGAGACCACGACGTGGAAAGCAGTGCCACGACGTGGAAAGTCTCCTGAAACGTCTGGGAGTCCCCCAGATGCAACTTGTGATGACGCATGCAATGACGACCAAGCCCACGACGTGGAAAAAGGGTGCCACGATGTGGCAAGGGCCAAATTTGCCCTATAAATAGATTTGAAGGGCCAACCGACTATGGTTGCTCCATCCCTTCACTCCCACTCCCGATACACCCTTTAAGCCCTATTTTAACCCCCCGAAGCCCCGGTATCAACCCCGAGACCCGAAGCAAGTCCCGAAGCCCGAAGATCCCGAGAAGAAAAGAGTTTCCGAGTCGAAGCTCTGCCCGCGAGAAACCCGGTGTGTGAAGTGATCCTGGTTTCACTGAAGAATACTACTTCTACAAGCCGTAGTGCTGTCCGATCATCTTCTGATCAAGTGAGTGTATATTCCCTTTCATAAACACGATAATAATACAAGTATTATTTGAATGTATTAAGTATATTGTTGTTTATATGTGTGAGTGGGTGGTTACTTTCTTCTAACACATAAATATTAAGTATTTGCTATGAAATACGTGCTATGTGTATAATATATTGTTGTTTATTTGAGATGATTGTGGAATGGATGAATTATATAAGTTTTAATGAGTTAAACTATATATGCAATTTGTATCTAAAAATATGTTGGGTAGAACATGAGTAGATGAGGTTGATGGAGGTGATAAAATATGGGTTGGACCATGAGATAAAAGGATAAAGAGTTAAACTTGTTTTAGATCTGGATGTATGGATCAGATCAGGAGGTTAGTTTTAGATCCGAGAGTATGGATTGGATCAAGAGATTAGTTTTAGATCCGAGAGTATGGATCAGATCAAGAGATTAGATTTAGATCCGAGAGTAGGAATCAGATTAAGAGGTTAATTTTAGATCCGGGAGTACGGATTATGTATTTTTGAATTACGTGTTCATTCGATAAGGTATCATGTGTATAGTCCCTTTTAGGAACGTGATTTTAATACAAGAATTGATTAAAGTATGAAATACACATATGTATGTTAAGTATTTGTTATTGTCCGAAATACGTGTTAGATATATTTGATGATATACAACGTGCGAATCGGATATGGTTCAATATGTGTTAAGATGTATATATATATATATATATATATATATGATATTATTACTTACAACTTTGTGTTAAGTATACATTAGTTAGCTTTTTCCTAAATGGAGATAGTATCGGAAATTGATTATAAGTATGGTAGGTTTGCCTAGTGATGGGTTAAGACTTAAATAGGGATGTTTAGTTCCATTAAGTTTGGACATTGGGTAGCCTCATATTAAGAGTACGTGTGTTGTGAGATTGATGATCAGTGGATTACGTCCTACGTACAGAAGTACATTTTATGTACGAAGTATTTTTTAAAGCTCTGTGTCTTGGGTGCTGCTTGTGCCAGGGTACTATTATGTTCTCGGGTACGATTCTTTCGCATACCAGAGTACTATAATGTGCCATAAGTACTATCTTGTACAAAGTCTTTTTGACAGATTTGTGTGTCGGTTACGGGAGCGTACGGGAGTACTCTAGTAGTATTTCCCCATACTTCTTTTTTAAGAGAGCTTTGGAGTCAGCGTTTCTTTTATGAAGTGATCGACCGAGCTTCATATGTCAGCGTTTTCTTTCACGAAGTAATTAAGGGAACTTCGTAGACTGCCTAATAAAGTGTGTCGGTAATAGACCACTGCTAGGTATGTCTGGTGTTATATTGCTGGATAGGGTGCGTATGGAGGTGAAATACCTCATGTATTCAGGCCACTGCTAGGCAAAGTTCGATGCTGGATAGGGAGAGTCTGGGGGTGAAATACCTCATGTATTCAGACCACAGCCTAGGCATTAGTCGGTGTTTCCATTTCCAATGCCAGATAGGGTGAGTCTGGGGGTTCAGACCATAGCCTAGGCATTAGTCAGCGTTTCCAATGCCGGATAGGGTGAGTCTGGGGGTTCAGACCACAGCCTAGGCATTTGTTAGCATTTCCATTGTCGGATAGGGTGCGTCGGGGGTTATATACCTCACGATATTCAGACCACAGCCTAGGCATTGATAACTACCCATGACTTAAAATGTCTTGTGGTTATTTCTTTTACGAACGAAGGTTCATGGTGAAACTTATTCCATTCCCCTCATTCGATGTCTTTATTGATCCTCGTTTGCTGCTAGGGAATTTCCGAAGCAGCTTCATCAGTTGTTGCTCATATCGATTTCCTTAGGCTAGATCTCGTAAGATCATTGTATAGGGTCAGTATGTGGGGATCGACGGGATGGGATAGATTGTTTTAGAAATATGATTTATATGTGTTAATAATATTAGTGGTTTCGTAGGATCGAGATATACATTATTATCATGTGGTTTGAACTAAGAGCTTTCGTACTCTGTGTTCCTTAGGTGATTGAGTTCACCAGGGATATTGGAACTAAGTGTTCATTAGGTGTTTTGAACTAGGTATTCATTAGGTATTATTGAATGGAGTGTGTTCAATGGGTGTTCTTGAACTAGATGTTTATTAATTATTTTGAACTGCGTGTTCACCAGAGGTAATCTAAGAACCATGGCAACACTAGACTTTGTGCCAATTCCTTAGGGCAATTCTTAGGAATAAATGGGAGAAGGGTAATTGGTTCTTAGGGTAAATCTTTATGAAATAGAGGAAGATAATGGGGGTGGGTAATTGGATTGATTGTTTGATAATTAAATATAATAATTATATTATTGTGGGTTGAAAACCCTATATGCTCACCAGGCTCCCGAGCCTGACCCACTCAGTTTTCTTTGCATTACAGGTAATGGCACAAGAAAATAAGTTGGTGGACTTAACGAGAGATTTTGGATTATAGGCCAGTAGTTATGAATAACTGTTGTAAGGTCTATTTTGTTCTGTTTATGCTTTTGGTCTGTATTAAACATGACATCCCGAGATTTTGTTATAAAATGAAAATACATTTCTTTAAAGAAATGCTTTGATAAATTTTATCATATTCTGTTTTGGGAACAAATTCCGCAACTGTTTTCTTTAAAAGATTACTCTGATTTTAAAAACAAAGCATAAACAAATCGGTCTTTTCTGGCCGTGAAATTGGGGATGTCACAGTTGGTATCAGAGCATTAGTTTAAGCGAACTAGGAATTTGTAGGAAATTTCTAGACTTAAACTTAGAATGCTAAGTAATGATTGTGAGGAGTGTGTCTAAAATATGTTCGGTAGTACACCTAAATTGACACAAGCACTAGTTTATTTTAGGAATGATGCCTAAAATGCTTTTATGTGCTAATTGTTTTGTGTGATAGCTAAATTGATGCTATTATTTGTTCGGATGTATGGTCTGTTGCCAACCGGATCTGGAAACCTTATGTGTTTAGGATTCTAAGCGTACGACTACGAAATTAGAACTGGCATGTAAACGTTTTAGGGTGATAAGGAGATTTATACGTTTATCGTAATTAAAAACTTTCTTATCTTAAAAATTCTCGCTTGGTACACCAAATGTCTGCTTGGATGTACAAAAGGTCATGGTGAAGACTTGTAGAGAATTGAGTAAATGAAGGATATAAAGAGGGCTTATGATAGTGAATGACACCTATCGGAAGATATCGTAAGAGTGGTGTCATGCCTTTACTTTATGTCTGATAAAATAACGGAACGTTCAGAGGAGTATGGTACATCTGAAGTACACCTTCGATTGGCAAGATGATGGAACGGTTGGTGTAATTCTTGAAGTTGTCCCATCGTCTGGAATTTCCATCACCAATCAAGTTGAAGTAGAGTTGATGATTGAAGATTGAGCAATGAAGAAGTCCTAGTAGAGTCTATGGAAATTGTTTATGATTATTTGGACACATTTGTATGTGTTAAATCGTTTTGTGATTTTCTTGTATGGTGACTTGGTCGACTGCGGGACAATACTTGGGACGAGTATGAGTAGGTGTGAAAGGTAGTAAATGCATATACTACCGGAAGCACATGACTCACACTTGGATCAGGGAAAGTCACAAGGTTACCAAGAAGCTAGTGATTGATTCCGTTTTATTCGGATATGTCATTACCCTTGTTTCGGTAATGACTAGTAAGATGGTTCTTGTTCCGACCCTAGTGGTCATATTTAAATTTGAGTTCGACTACGAGGAGTATGTTACGTGGTCTAGAGGACCAAGTTAGATGTAACATCCGACTTAATTCAGAAGGTTGAAGTTAATGCGATTGATAGTGTCGCGCTCGTTGTTAAAAGAAGTTTGCAGGTAGAAATGCTACATGCTGAAATGTGATTATATCACATTAGAATATGAATAAAGGTATATTCCATTCTGGGATTTAACTTTATTAAAGACCGAGTCTAAGCGTCGCATCGTGCGATGAGAGGTCAATAGAGCACGACCCATCGGTTTGTTACAATAGATAAATGAAAGTAATTATCCTGAGAAGAAGAAGGAGTCCACAATAAGGACTTATTTGGTAACTTGAAGGTTATGATTGAAAGTACAACATAGTACGATAAGCAGATGCAAGATTTGGCATCTTCTGCGGTCAAGAAAGCCATAGAGTTAAATACTCTTTCGAGGAAACATAGAAGTTACGGTTATTACCTAGGATGAAGAAATAACGTGTGGAATCATCATGCAAGTCCTATTTCGTTGATGATTCTGAGACGTAATCATCCTAAGGGGGGGGGGGGGTAATTGTAACGTCCGTAGATCCGGGCTAGTCAATTTAGAGACGATAAGCATCAAAAATGACTTTTTGATGGAAGATTATTTAGAAGGATTAATATTAACCAAGTTGTAGTATATGTCACAAGGTTTTCATGCATATAAAGAATGCCAAAATCCGAGTTATAACGAAGAAGTTATGACCTGTCGAAGTTTCGCGACAGAACCGGCACGACCTAGCGCGACCCAACGCGACGTAAATGGTGAATTTAAGGTAGATTGATATCTATCCTTAGTGATCTAAATGATAATTTAATATCTCATCAATAGTAGTCCAACGATAAAAAGACAGACGAAAACGGAGTTCAGATGAAGGAGTTATGAGTTTATAACGGAGTTTTCCTGTCCCGGCCTACTAAAAATAATATATAAGTAATATAATTATAATATATTAAAAATAAAGTCAAAATTAGCCAATGGAGTCTAAATGAGAGTTGTAGAGCATAATATCACCTTCGTGTCGATATAAAGAACGTCGAAAACGGAGTTCGTATGCGAAAGTTATGAATTTCTGAAGTTCGGGGCGCGAAACCCCAAAACTGTCAGAGACCACGACGTGGCAAGCAGTGCCACGACGTGGCAAGTCTCCTGACACCTCCGGGAGTCCCCCAAATGCAACTTGTGATGACGCATGCAATTACGACCAAGCCCACGACGTGGAAAAAGGGTGCCAAAAAGGGTGCCACGATGTGGCAAGGGCCAAATTTGCCCTATAAATAGATTTGAAGGGCCAGCCGACTATGGTTGCTCCATCCCTTCACTCCCACTCCCGATACACCCTTTAAGCCCTATTTTAACCCCCCGAAGCCCCGGTATCAACCCCGAGACCCGAAGAAAGTCCCGAAGCCCGAAGATCCCGAGAAGAAAAGAGTTTCCGAGCCGAAGCTCTGCCCGCGAGAAACCCAGTGTGTGAAGTGATCCTAGTTTCACTGAAGAATACTACTTCTACAAGCCGCCGTGCTGTCCGATCATCTTCTGATCAAGTGAGTGTATATTCCCTTTCATAAACACGATAATAATACAAGTATTGTTTGAATGTATTAAGTATATTGTTGTTTATATGTGTGAGTGGGTGGTCACTTTCTTCTAACACATAAATATTAAGTATTTGCTCTGAAATACATGCTATGTGTATAATATATTGTTGTTTATTTGAGATGATTGTGGAATGGATGAATTATATAAGTTTTAATGAGTTAAACTATATATGTAATTTGTATCTAAAAATATGTTGGGTAGAACATGAGTAGATGAGGTTGATGGAGGTGATAAAATATGAGATAAAAGGATAAAGAGTTAAACTTGTTTTAGATCTGGATGTATGGATCAGATCAGGAGGTTAGTTTTAGATCCGAGAGTATGGATCAGATCAAGAGATTAGTTTTAGATCTGAGAGTATGGATCAGATCAAGAGATTAGATTTAGATCCGAGAGTAGGAATCAGATCAAGAGGTTCATTTTAGATCCGGGAGTACGGATTATGTATTTTTGAATTACGTGTTCATTCGATACGGTATCATGTGTATAGTCCCTTTTAGGAACGTGATTTTAATACAAGAATTGATTAAAGTATGAAATATACATATGTATGTTAAGTATTTGTTATTGTCCGAAATACATGTTATATATATTTGATGATATACAACGTGCGAATCGGATATGGTTCAATATGTGTTAAGATGTATATATATATATATATATGATATTATTACTTACAACTTTGTGTTAAGTATACATTAGTTAGCTTTTTCCTAAATGGAGATAGTATCGGAAATTGATTATAAGTATGGTAGGTTTGCCTAGTGATGGGTTAAGACTTAAATAGGGATGTTTAGTTCCATTAAGTTTGGACATTGGGTAGCCTCATATTAAGAGTACGTGTGTTGTGAGATTGATGATCGGTGGATTATGTCCTACGTACAGAAGTACATTTTATGTACGAAGTATTTTTCAAAGCTCTGTGTCTTGGGTGCTACTTGTGCCAGGGTACTATTATATTCTCGGGTACGATTCTTTCGCATACCAGAGTACTATAATGTGCCATAAGTACTATCTTGTACAAAGTCTTTTTGACAGATTTGTGTGTCGGTTACGGGAGCGTACGGGAGTACTCTAGTAGTATTTCCCCATACTTCTTTTTTGAGAGAGCTTTGGAGTCAGCGTGTCTTTTATGAATTGATCGACCGAGCTTCATATGTCAACGTTTTCTTTCACGAAGTAATTAAGGGAACTTCGTAGACTGCCTAATAAAGTGTGTCGGTAATAGACCATTGCTAGGTATGTCTGGTGTTATATTGCTGGATAGGGTGTGTATGGAGGTGAAATACCTCATGTATTCAGGCCACTGCTAGGCAAAGTTCGATGCTGGATAGGGAGAGTCTGGGGGTGAAATACCTCATGTATTCAGACCACAGCCTAGGCATTAGTCGGTGTTGCCATTTCCAATGCCGGATAGGGTGAGTCTGGGGGTTCAGACCATAGCCTAGGCATTAGTCAGCGTTTCCAATGCCGGATAGGGTGAGTCTGGGGGTTCAGACCACAGCCTAGGCATTTGTCAGCATTTCCATTGTCGGATAGGGTGCGTCGGGGGTTATATACCTCACGATATTCAGACCACAGCCTAGGCATTGATAACTACCCATGACTTAAAATGTCTTGTGGTTATTTCTTTTACGAACGAAGGTTCGTGGTGAAACTTATTCCATTCCCCTCATTCGATGTCTTTATTGATCCTCGTTTGCTGCTAGGGAATTTTCGAAGCAGCTTCATCAGTTGTTGCTCATATTGATTTCCTTAGGCTAGATCTCGTAAGATCATTGTATAAGGTCAGTATGTGGGGATCGACGGGATGGGATAGATTGTTTTAGAAATATGATTTATATGTGTTAATAATATTAGTGGTTTCGTAGGATCGAGATATACATTATTATCACGTGGTTTGAACTAAGAGCTTTCGTACTCTGTGTTCCTTAGGTGATTGAGTTCACCAGGGATATTGGAACTAAGTGTTCATTAGGTGTTTTGAACTAGGTATTCATTAGGTATTATTGAATGGAGTGTGTTCAATGGGTGTTCTTGAACTAGATGTTTATTAATTATTTTGAACTGCGTGTTCACCAGAGGTAATCTAAGAACCATACCTTCACTCTCTCTCTCTCTCTCTCTCTTGCCTCTATATTTGCTTTTGGTGTTTGTGAGCCATTAGAGGTACTACACTTGTGGTACTTTCTTTCAAAGACAAGAAGATTCAAGATACAAGCTGTTATTACAATATAACAACAAGAGGTATATATGTATTCCATTCTTCTTTATGATTTTCGAAATTAGTAGAAGCATGCTAGGTTTCTTTTGTGTTCATAATGTTGTATAACTAATAGTGAAAACATAGATCCGTATCTAGGGTTGCATGCACACATCGGATTGTTTGTATAAAACCCATCAATAAAGGGGGTTAGGGTTTGCAAGGAAATGTCTCAATGATGGAGGCTGGAAATGAAGTGAGGGGATGGGACTTAAGGATAAATAAATAGGGTCCAAACCCTCAAGATTAGTGTTTTTGTCTAGGAAAAGTACGCCCGACATAATCAAAACGACATCGTTTTCCACTAAGGGCCTTATGCCCAACATACCATGCATGTAAGCCTAGCATAAGTGTGCTTCTCCAAAAAATTACAACAATTCCACTATGGGCCATTTAGCAAACAAAGCTCATTCCAAGGGTAAAAATGAAATATTTCTTCATACTAGGGTTGAAATTGAAATTACCTTGACATCGGGATGTTACAATCGATATAAATATAGGAATGGTTATTTTATGGTAATGGTTGGTTTGCAGGTCTAATAGTTATGGAATATTATCATCTCAATATCATGGGATTGAAATCCCTATGTATCTTATCAAGTTTCCCCAACCTGACCCACTCAGTTCATATGCATCACATGTATCAAGACTTAAGCCAATGAAACTTGATTAGGATGTTGAATGATTAAGAGACAACCTGCAATAGTATTCAGGACCATCAGATCTTTACGTTGTAACTTATGTATCTGTATTGATTATGATATCCTTACAGTTTTAACATTTTGGAAATAAACATTTGTAATCAAAATGATCTTTTGTACTGGGATTTTACGCAAATATAAATAAATGATTTTTAAAGCGTAAAGAAAAGTTTTAATTGGTTTTGAAAATTAGAGGATGTCACAATGTATGTGGAAGATGGGGAGACTACACATGTATAGATGAAGAAGATATGCTAGTTAGTTTATAATATTTAGTTTCAACATGATTTTGTTTTGATTAGTATTATTCTTAACATTTATCCCTCTTTCTGGATTTCTTTTGCATATCCCGATTTCAAGGATATCTCAAACACTAAAGCTAAGATGATTCATGATTCACCAATGCATAGTAGTGATGTCAGGTAAATAAGTAAAAATGAAATATTTCTTCATACTAGGGTTGAAATTGAAATTACCTTGACATCGGGATGTTACAATCGATATAAATATAGGAATGGTTATTTTATGGTAATGGTTGGTTTGCAGGTCTAATAGTTATGGAATATTATCATCTCAATATCATGGGATTGAAATCCCTATGTATCTTATCAAGTTTCCCCAACCTGACCCACTCAGTTCATATGCATCACATGTATCAAGACTTAAGCCAATGAAACTTGATTAGGATGTTGAATGATTAAGAGACAACCTGCAATAGTATTCAGGACCATCAGATCTTTACGTTGTAACTTATGTATCTGTATTGATTATGATATCCTTACAGTTTTAACATTTTGGAAATAAACATTTGTAATCAAAATGATCTTTTGTACTGGGATTTTACGCAAATATAAATAAATGATTTTTAAAGCGTAAAGAAAAGTTTTAATTGGTTTTGAAAATTAGAGGATGTCACAATGTATGTGGAAGATGGGGAGACTACACATGTATAGATGAAGAAGATATGCTAGTTAGTTTATAATATTTAGTTTCAACATGATTTTGTTTTGATTAGTATTATTCTTAACATTTATCCCTCTTTCTGGATTTCTTTTGCATATCCCGATTTCAAGGATATCTCAAACACTAAAGCTAAGATGATTCATGATTCACCAATGCATAGTAGTGATGTCAGGTAAATAAGTAAAGTTTAACAATAATTTCTTTTTAAAGTGCAGCTTTGGTTTTGTTGCATGGATGATTAAGTAAGTTTTATCTCTATTTGTCTCTTCTTCTGTCTATGTTATACATAAATGTTCCTTATATGGCAGAATTACATATATGGAAAAACAAAATAAATGGTCCACGTATATGGCAAAATTACAGAAATAATTCATGTATGGCAGAGTTACAAATAGGTCTCTATATGGTGGAACTTCATAAATGGTCCCTTGTGAAGTATTTATTTGTATTTTCAAAAAACAAAAAAAATAAATACTAACCATCTTCTTTATTTTTTTTAAATGTATAAGAATATGTTTTTAGGGCATATAAAGATGTGAGTGGATTTATGAACCTTGTCATGTGAAAGAAAGTTGAAGCGGATGAGGTTGTGTACTTTCTATTATTATACTTGACATTTTTTATGTCGAGGATATATTTAATGTTTTTTATTTTAATATGATATGTATAAAACACCAATACATTATGAGAATACTATTAAGGAAAATTAAATGTGACACATGTCATCTTTTAACATGGATAGGACGGTAGGAAAAAATTATAGGAGGCCAGTCTTTGATACCACTTTTTCTTGTAGTGGCACGTTGTTGAAGAAGAAGGTTCCTTTGGTGCATTATTTCAGCAAGCAAGTCTCATCCTCACCATCTTGTGTTGTTTCTGGACCCTTGTGAGTCCTTTAGTTTTTGCCTTTCTCATTTTAGCATGCTGAATCTAGGCTTTACCTACTTTTCTCCATGTATTGGTTGAGTTGAACGCATGGAATCCATAAAGTTAGCAACTTCATGGATCATTGAGGCCCTTTAATAAACATAAGTCTCAGATCTGAAGATTGATGGTAGATTAGACTCTATGCATGAGATTTTGGTACTTTTTCTTTCATTTTGACCTAAGTTTGAGCTATAGACTTGCATTGGACATGCATGACTGAAAAACATTAATCTTTGTGATATATTAGAGCTCTAGGAAGGTTTTTGGAAATTTAGAATGAATGGCTTAGTAGATTAAGAGCTGAATCTATTAAGTTGTAGGAACCTAGTTCTCACGACGTGGCATTCAGGTCGTCACGACTGGGGGATGGCTGACTGTTTTGTCATGGAGTGCCCAAGTCGTGACCTATGGGTGGCCATGACGTGAAGGCCTTCTGAGGTTGACTTTGACTGTTGACTTTTTTACTATAGTTGACTTTTGGTCAACTTAAGGATTTTAGGGTGTAGACTAAGAGAGTACTTCCCTATTGCAGACTAGGTGTTTCATAGTACTAGTCTATGTTATGCAAGAATTATGGTATTTAGCTGTTATCTGCAAGCTAAGTCTTCTCACTATATTATATGATACTAAGTGTGGTTTAATGCATGTTGACTCTTGACGGCATGCTTTTATGTTTTATGCATAAGGGTTGATACATACTCGATAAAGTTGATGCAGACTCAGAGTTAATACATAATTAGAGTTGATACAGACCTAGGGTTGATACAGACACGATAGAGTCGATCCTGACTTGGAGTTAATATGCTTTGGGGTTGATACGGACCCGGGGTTGTTATGGACCCGTTACAAGTATGTAATGTTATGTATACGTGTGTTGTATGTGGTATTTTGGGGAAACTCGCCAAGTTTTGTGCTTACAACTGTGGTTTTAAATGTGTTTCGAGCACTTCAGATGATTGTAGGAAGGCGAAGGCTTGACTGTACACTCACCTCGATAGTTTTTCATGATTTTCGCATAGTTTTGATACACTAATTTTGGGATGATTGTATTCTAATACTTCTAGTTTTCTGATTTGGCTCTTTGAAACCTATGTTTTTATATAACTAAAATTGAAAATTTTGGTTGTGATTTTTGGGATGTTACAATATATATATATATATATAGGGAAGAGTTATATGGAAAATGAATGATTAGGGCAACACATATTTGAACCAATGAAAACATGACAACACATCACTTTCACAATAACTTCCACAATACATTACTTGTGAAGCAAGAAATGGACACGTGTCATTTGATTATTGGTTCCAGTAGATGTTTCCCTAATTATTTGTTTTCCATAGAACTCATTCCTATATATATATATATATATATATATATATATATATATATATATAGAGAGAGAGAGAGAGAGAGAGAAAGAGCTAGGTTCAGGTGTTTAAAGTAATTATTGTGTTATTGTATGCATAAATGTGGGCCAATCAAAATTTAAAATAAAAATAAATAAATAAATAAGGGTAAATAGGTAATTTGATAATTAGTTTCCACAAATAATATCATATAATTATGGTAATCATTGACTTCAGCTACCTAGGTTTTCTCCATCCATCATCTGCTTTTTAAAACCATAATGACGAATTAAAGGGGTGTCTGGTTCGATGACTCTTTGTGATCCTTCTCCCATCGCCGACAGCCCCAAAAGCAACAACGGGAGTGGCGGTTGACAGACAAGAAGGAGGCATGAAGACAGGGATTTCTTTTGGTTCATTTGTCGATATGTCGCAAGGAGTGGGGGGAGAAGCATCGGTCTTAACTAAGAAATCACAAGTAGAGAGGGATGGGCAATCGATGTCTGAGGGACTCCTCCTTGGTCCATCTGCTTCGTCACCAGTGATCACGAATCAAGGGGGAAGAATCGATCGACAGAAGACAGTAAGAGATTTGTTCTGTGGTGTTTGATCGAAGTCAGTAACATACGAGAAAAGGGAAAAGGATTTCAGCCCTCCGACGATTGCAGGTAACGGATGAGGGTTTCTGCTCCGATCGGTTCTTGGCTTTCCCCTCTTCTGTCCGACAGCCAAACGCAAAGAGGCAAGGGAGATGCTAGCAACAACAATGACAAATTAAAAGGGTGTTTGGCTTGTTCTTCTTCAATAGAAAAATAAACGAGAAGCAACAGGTAAAGGTTTCTCTTTCTTTTGTTTGATTTTTAATGGAAATTAAAGGAGAAGAACAACACAAGTTCTTATTCTCCTCTTGGTTTTGATTGATGTCAATTGGGTGTTTGGATTGGGGCTTGGTCATCGATACAGGAAGGGACTAAGGTGGATAGTGATGTTGAAAGTGAAGGTAGTTTGTCACTATTTTCATATCAATTTTACTTCTTCTTATATGATAAAAATCAATTTGTTTATGTAGATGATTCAATGGATGATATTGGTGAGATTCCAATTCTATTGGAATGGAATCACGAATTCCAATTTTGTTGGAATGGAATCACGAATTACAATTCTGTTGGAATCACAGAAGTTGATGTTTGAAGTACGGACCACAAAATTGAAAGTGATTCTAAGCAATATTATTCTTTTAGAATGTATTAGTGTCGTTAGATTTTCATGTTTCCTTTCTCGTTTTGAAAGTTTTTTAGTTTTATTCTATAACAATAAATGTAATTCTTAACAACTGTTACCTGTATTCTATAATAAATAATGTATTTTTTGTTTTTATTTTTCAATTGATTGTTCAAGAATTTGTTATTCTATAAGAATTTTTAAAGTCATGATCAAGAAATAGGTTCAAGAATATTTTTATTATTTATGGTTCAAAAATATTTTTATTTTTGAATATATTCATAAACATATTCTGTCAGAATATTCGAATTAAAAGAATTATAATTCGTAAAATCGGATTTTTAAAATTAATAGAATCTATGATCCCTTAAAAAAATACAATTCTCCTTTATTATCTATATTAATGGACTAAATTACCCTTGTAATTAATTAAAATGACATTTTTCAATTATATTTAATTCATTAATATATATTAATCACTTTCTTAAAATAAGTAAATTTAATTGGCCCATATTTATGTAAATAATAACACAATAATTACTTTGATTAGAATAACCTAAGCCTATATATATATATATATATATATATATATATATATATATATATATATATATATATATATATATATATATCATCTCTAATAAATGAAGATTTTTTTGTCACTTGCCACATATCATTTTGTGGTAATTTTTTTTTACATGTCATTTTATGAGTTTTTCTATTTTATTAAATTCTACATAATATTTTAATGTAATAATTGCAATAAATATAGTAATAAATAGATATTAATTCACTAATAATATTTCCTTTTAATTTCAAAATTCCCAAAATTAAAGCTAATTAGTTTCTTTTCTTTATTTGAATTATTTGTTTAAATTTAAAAGTTAAAAAGCATATTTATTATAATTTAACTTCTAACTTGATTTACTTCTATGATTTTTATAAATTACACATTTATCCTCCTCTTACATAATTTTTATTGTCAACTACAATATATATAGCCTAGGAGGTGTTCGGCAAAAAGATGTGATATAAATGAAAGATAATAGTGAAATTTCGAAAATCTTGAAAGTAAATCAAGTTAGCGGTTAAATTTTAAGAACATTATAATAAATATATCAAACAAAACGGCGTATTATGGTGTGTTTGGGTACCTAAGCTTGAATACCCTTAAGGATATATTGACTTTTCACACACACACACACACACACACACACACACACACACACATATATATATATATATATATATATATATATATATATATATATATATATAGTAGGCGAATGCCCGCGCGTTGCGCAAAATATAATTATAAATTTAAAATATATGTTGTTTAAATATAAAAATGTCTATTACTATAAGTTATTTGTAAGATACTTATCTAGAAATTATTTATTTTTATAAAAATAGTTTTGGGAAATATTTTAATTGATTTGAGATTACAATTTAGTTTTTATGTTTAACATTGTAATTTATAACTTATAACTATTTACAAAATAGTCATTGGATTTTTTTAAGTTTAATTGAAATTTTCATTTAAGTTAGCACTTTAACACTGTATTTAAATTAACAATTTAAGTATTTTATATAAATTATTCAAAAAATTTAACTTTAAACTGACAATTTAAAAAATAACATATCAAAACTAAGTATAAGTAAAATATGTTAATTTAATATTCAAGTTTAGTTAATTCTAGTATTACAATTAGCGTTTTACACATATTTAACATTATTAACCAATGTATAATCATTATTAGAAAGAAATTGAAAAATAATAAGAATTTCAAATACATGTGGTAAAAGGAAAAATATATCTTTCAGATTTACATGGAAAATTTAAATTATTCACCACTTTTACTTAGTTACTTTTTTGAAGCAATACAAAACAAATGATAATATTTAACATATGTAATTAAATATTATCTATATCACGGTATATAAAATATGATCGATAACATCTATCTGATCTAATATATATTAACGATTAAAGCACAACATACAACAATTGTATAAAAAGAATCCAAAACCAAGAAAAATATAAAAATAATTAGTATATAACAAACTTACAAATTAAAAACTATAACATAATAATATATCTCGAAAAGTGGTCATAAGACTTCAAACCAACACAAAAACCTTTAAGCTTGTTTTCTTTATAAAGTTTGTATGTGATTAGTATGCATATCTACCTAAAAGATTGATCATTTTATAGTAAACATTTCATTAAGTTGTTATTAATCATAATATAAGTTATAAAACTTTTGGGTGTTAAATCATTTTAAGAAGACTTTTTTAGTTGTATTAGTTAAAACATAGAGGTTTCAAATAAATGTGGTTTGAGCAAAAATGCTTCTATATCTTAGGAGTTTGATATGCACGAGGTTTAAGGAAAAATGTTATATATATATATATATATATATATATATATATATATATATATATATATATATATATATATATATATATGGTGAGGTTCAATAGACAACCATAATTAACCAATGAACCAAGAAACCAATCGTGAGCGTCGGAAATAATAATGATCAACAGCCAAGGAAATAGATGTACACTTTTACATTGGACCTACACATACCAGATTATACCAAAAAATCAACCTTTACAAAAAAAACTCACCACTTTCTTTCGTTTAAATTTTTTTTAGGCCATGTTTTTTACCGAAAAAAAACCGAATATACCGTTGTTCACGATTTTTCGTCATTTTTCCATAGAGATCCATGATGATATATAAAAAACGAATTTTTTTTCCAAAAAAAACCCACTTCATTTTCTTTGATGAAAAAAAGTTAAGGTCTATTTTTTTATAGAAAAAAATTAATATATATCAAAATTCATATTTTTTGTACTTTTTAAACGTAGATTCATATTCATGTTAAAAAAAAAACGATATTTCAGTTCAGATTCACATTTTGAACCTGTTCAGATTCATATTGTAAACCTGTTCAGATTCACATTGTGAATTTGTTTAGATTCACAGTGTGCATAATAATAAGTCAGATTCA
The DNA here is from genome assembly GCF_051521515.1 of Lactuca serriola. NCBI lineage: Eukaryota > Viridiplantae > Streptophyta > Magnoliopsida > Asterales > Asteraceae > Lactuca > Lactuca serriola. The sequence continues at coordinate 70,596,256 of NC_136410.1, forward strand.
CAGTGTGAATCTGATCGGAGCTTTTTCATATTGTGAAAATTTGAAATATTTATAATTTAGATTCACAGTATGAATCTACACTGATCGATGTTTTTTTTTTTTTTTTTTTTTTTTTTTTTTGTGAACATTTTCAGATTCATAGTGTGCATAATAGTAATTCAGATTCACAATGTGAATTTGAAGTGTTCGAGATTTTTCATATTGTGAATATTAAAAATTGAAATATTTACGATTTAGATTCATAGTGTTAATCTACACTGTTCGAGTTTTTTCTTTTTATTTTTTATTTTTATAATTATTAAATCGGTGTTGATATTTATTAATAGAGTACAAAAAATTAATATTTTTGGTATAATTAGTTTTTTTTTTTTTATAAAAATAAACTTAACTATTGAAAAACTAAGAAAATTAAGTGAGTTTTTTTTTTCGAAAAAAAAAAGTTTGTTTTATATATATCATCATGGATCTCTATGGAAAGAAGACGAAAAATCGTGAACAACGGTATATTCATTTTTTTTCAATAAAAAACTTGGCCTAAAAAAATTTAAATGAAAAAAATAAGTGGTTTTTGATATAATCTGGTACATGTGCGTCCATTATAAAAGTTTATAACTCTTCCTTTTGCCATTGATCGCTTTAAATTCCAACGATTTGGATTGGTTCCTTGGTTCCTTGATTAATAATGGTTCTCTATTAAACTTATATATATATATATATATATATATATATATATATATATATATATATATATATATATATATATATATATATATATATATATATATATATATATATCTCCAAAGCTCTACTAATGTAGATACTCCAAGAGCAACAAAAGCATTAACATTAAGATAATCTCTTATTTTATTTTAAATTTTTTTTCCTTTCTAATAAAAGTACATATTTATTCTTATTTTGTTATATGTTACTTTATTAGGTCTTCTAATTAATGTCATGTCACTTGTCAACCTACTGATTCTTCATTTTATATATTAAAATTTTCATTTTAATTATATTAAATTAATATCATTAGAATAAAATTAATATAAACAAGGGTGTAGCCAATATAGGACAAGAGTGGGCCTTGGCCCACCACACAAAATCTACCATAATAAATAAAAATAACTTTTCCACATGTCCTTCTCTCATAAAATTAGCCACATGTCATTTTGTCATAATTTGAAATGTATTTATTTTCCACTTGTCATTACTTTAATTTTCATTTTCAATTTAATTTAGTTTCCATAAATTAAACCAACTATAATGACTATTAATTTTAAATTTTAAATTTTAAATTCAATTCCAAATAAATTTACAGTTTAAACCTTTATGTTTAACATTTTGTTATAATTAACATGTTTAGTACACACTAAACACATAATTTTAATTTATTTATTTTTTGCATGTTTTTTTCTCATAATTTTCACTTATTTCAATTTCAAATTCAAATAAAATTTCTATATAATCGTTCGTACTTAACATTTTGTTTTAATCAACCCGTATAATATATGGGTCTCACAACTAGTTAAGGTTTATATATATATATATATATATATATATATATATATATATATATATATATGTTAAAAAAAGGAATTAGGGTTTTGATATGTCGTATTCTATTCAAATTTGAAATTAGTAGAAGATAATACATTGTTGTCTATGTCGATTAGACTCAGGTTTAGATTATTTTAACGATGTAAGACAACATCGTATGCAACTTAAAATAAACAATTTAGTTAAGAATGCATATATAGTTACATTTTATTATCGTTTGAAGAATTTTGCCACTCGTTCATATTCTGTATATTATTTGGCCTACTCTAAAACAAAATCTTGGTTACGCAACTGAATATAGATTATAAGGTGATATAATTTTACATATTTATTAAAATCAATGATTATAATTTTATATAACTAAAAATATCTCTTAATTAATAATTTATTTAAAATACTAGATTAATAATTTTAATTTTTGTTATAAAAATTTAATTAGTTTTATAACTGTAGTTTTCATGTGTTATAAATTAATTTACCAAAATAAACAAGGTAAATGCATTTAGTTTTGGTTTGTTATCGTTAAAAGGTGTTACAAATGTTATGACGATTTCTTAGGAAGACACTTATCTTTGGGATAATGACTTGAAAGGGTAACGAACTTTCAACTCTTGTCACATTTAGTCACTAAACTTTTTTTCGTTATCTATTTGCCATTGAACTATTGAAACAGTTCACATTTTACCCTTATGACTGGCTGTTGCCGGTCATAAGGGTAAAATATGAACAATTTCAATAGTTCAATGGCAAATAGATAACGAAAAAAAGTTTAGTGACTAAATATGAACAAAATCAAAAGTTCGTTTCCCTTTAAAAAGTTCAATGAATAAATATGAACAAACTTCCTCTTGTATTATGTTTTAGCAAATTATTTATTTTTGTTAAATTGTAGCAACACTTGTTGATGAAGAAATCTATGAAATAAAAAAAACAAAACCCTAAAAATATATTTAAAAAAAACAAATAACCAAAACCGAAATAAAAAACCAATGGTTTGACATTTTCCAAAATAAAAAATCAAAATTTCCAATTTGATTTTGGTTTTACAAAAAAATGAACCATTCTCACTGATGTGAATTATGATCATTGGTTTGGCATGTGAAATTTGTGACATCCCATGAATATGTAGTTACAACATCGTCTGAACTTGTAAGTCATAGTAAGGGGTTTGAGTATCATCGCATGAATACGTAGTTACAACATCGCCTGAACTCGTAATTCATCACCTACAGGTTATGGGCCTACTGGTGTTTCCACTGGGTTGTCTAGAATAGTACATGGTCGTCATCTATACTCTGGTAGATGACTACATCGCCACATTGCTGGTTAAGGTTATGGTATCTCCTTTCATCCTACATCACATATTCATCATCATCTATTTACCTAATTATCATCACATTTCTATCATCACCTATCTCTCATCATTTTATTTCATCACACACCAACTATTTCATCTACTCATGTTTCATCCGCAACATATTTGTAGATATAAAATAAATATACCGTTTAAATCTTTTAAAACAGGTATAAAATCGTTCATCCAGCATAGACAACAAGTATTCAAATAATATGCACACATAGCTCGTAATTTATATAAAATACTTCATATCTATGTGTAAGATGAAAGTAACTATATATACCATAAAAATCCCATAAATGCTTCCTAACTTCGAACCCCAAGGTTTACTCTACTAAATCTTCATATTCTCGGCTCTCTGGACCTAGAAGGGTCCAGATCTATCACACCAAAAAGCTCAAGATAGCTCTTCCTCTCACTATACACACTCAAGCTCGCTAGGGTTCTCACTTATGGGAAAGGTAGTCGTAATTGAAGGCCATAATAAGTGCCTTTAAATATGGCTTGGGCCCAAAGATTTAGGGTTTCTGCCAACAACGCAGACTCGTCGAGTCGCCTCACCGACTCGTCGAGTCCATTCATTAATCCGAGTCATCAGTCGCGACCTTACTCGACGAGTTGAGGCGTCAACTCGTCGAGTCTCTCTTCTTAACTCAAAAGACAAATACTTAAATTATGATACCTGGAAATCCGGATGTTACATTTTGTTTTTTTATTTCATAGATTTCTTCATCAACAAATGTTGCTACAATTAAACAAAAATAAATAATTTTGCTAAAACATAATACAATAGGAAGTTTGTTCACATTTAGTCATTGAACTTTTTAGAGGGAAACGAACTTTCGATTTTGTTCACATTTAGTCACTAAACTTTTTTTTGTTATCTATTTGCCACTAAACTATTGAAACTGTTCACATTTTACCCTTATGACCGGTAACAGCCGGTCATAAGGGTAAAATGTGAACAGTTTCAACAGTTCAATGGCAAATAGATAACAAAAAAAAGTTTAGTGATTAAATGTGACAAAAGTCGAAAGTTCGTTACCCTTTCAAGTCATTATCCCCTTATCTTTTTAAGGTAAAGATGTAACAAAAAACAATGGATGGAAAGTCAAAACCATCAAGGATAAAAAAAGGAAAAGGGGTCATATGTTATAACACATGATCATGCATTTGAAAAATATATTAAAATCCCACTCACGTGTTATTCACCTATTGGATTTGTCAATATGCAAAAAAAACATTTAAATAATTTTCTACTAAAGAAGATTTAAGAGCTTTTTCTACTAACATTCTAAATTTAGCAAATGTGGTTGGCCGAAAATTGGTCTTTTTTCCAAATCCAACGTGTCACGGAAGCTTATCCTTTTAAACCCAAACAATAAATTCACAAAAAGTAAATATTTATTCATTAGTTTAATATTCGATAGCCTTTGGCCTTTGCATTATATTATTACGAAATATTACTTATTATTCTACAAGATTATATAATTAACATTACAATACATGCATTCTGCGTTAAATTAACAAACATAAAAAAATTGTGGTAGAAAATTGTCGATCAAAAGGGTTGAGCTGAAGGAACTCATAACATAGGGACACAAATGGACAACTATATGAAGCTCAGGGACCAGTTTTGTATTTTAGGAGAAAACAGATACGGCTTGGTTGTTGGACAAATAAATTATTTATTCAAAGAAAAATAAAAATAAAAATAGAGGACACGTGTACAAACATGGTGCATTATCAGTCACGCTTTAAAGCCAAGTGGTCATGGGTCCCTTCCGCCGTCACCACCGCGATCCTTTTTCTCTCTCTAAAAATCATCATCTCTCCTCGAATGTACTATAAATAGCAAGAAATTGTTGAAAAAAATAAACGTATAATAATAAAAAAATACTTTAATATTATAATTCAAAGCCCCCAAACCCCTTCTGATTCCGATTCCGATTCCAGTGGGGGAAACGCCACCGCTGCCGCATTTACTTTGTAGGTAAGTCAAATGCTTCGAATCCGATCATTTGATTTTGTATCGAAAATGTATATATGTGTTGGTTCTGATTCAATTTATCGTTTTATGATGTTTTTAATCTTTTTTCATATGGATTCTTGTAAGTACATTATCGATGATTATTTCTCATTGGTTTTGCTTTCGATTTGTTTAAGATTTCGTTGTCATTTTGTCAGAATCAAGAAAACATGTTGGAGGACCGATCTTCTTTCGTTTCCAAGAACTACAGCCACGAAACCAACCCATGGGCTGCTTATGGGATCGAAGGACTCGAATTCCGGCAAGAAAAACAGCGATCGGAAAACAACCATGGTCTAGAACTCACACTAGCATATGGTGGTTTTCCGGCGGATTCACCTCCACAAGATGCTGCTAATTCTAAGAATGTCAGCCATGATCAATCCATGAAAAACGATGGTCTAGACCTTCGATTAGGAAGCTTACTTGATCACGTAATCCCACCTCCACAACCGGTTAACCAACATGAACCCGGTTTAGACACACGCCATCTGATCAACGCCATAGGCCGGGACAACTCCATCAACTGTCTAATCCGCTGCCCACGCGCCACTTACAGTTCCATTGCTTTACTGAACCGAAGCTTTCGTGAACTCATCAAAAGTGGAGAAATCTATAAATTAAGACATGATAACAAAGTTGTAGAGTATTGGGTTTATTTTTCTTGCCATTTAGCCAAATGGGAAGCTTTTGATCCATCTAACAAAATATGGATTCAACTCCCCATAATGGACGCCGATCAATGCTTCCAGTTTTCTGATAAGGAATCCATGGCTGTCGGCACTGAGCTACTAGTTCTTGGAAGAGATTTAATGGGTCAGGCGAGTTATAAGTACAGTTTGTTAACAAATTCATGGTCATTAGGGCAGACGATGAACATTCCCAGATGTTTATTCGGCTCCGCCAGTCTCGGCCAGGTGGCAATCTTTGCAGGCGGTGTTAATCAGAACGGAATGATCATGGACACGGTGGAGCTTTATGATAGTAGGTCGGGGAATTGGGAGATGCTTCCGAGCATGATCAAACCAAGAAAAATGTGTTCTGGTGTTTATATGGATGGGAAGTTTTATGTAATCGGAGGGATAGGGAATGAGATGAAGTCCTTGACATGTGGTGAAGAGTATGATTTGGATGTTAAAAAGTGGACAATAATACCCAACATGTCGCCGATGGATGGTCGTGGCGGCAGGATGGCACCACCACTGGTGGCGGTGGTGGGTAATGAGTTGTATGCTGGTGATGCAGCTTCAATGGAGGTGAAAAAGTATGAAAAAAAGATGAAGGAATGGGCGGTTATAGGGAGGTTGCCGGAAAGAGCACAGTCGGTGGATGGGTGGGGGATGGCGTTTAGAGGATGTGGGGAGAGGGTGGTTGTTATTGGTGGTCCTCGGAGAGATAATGCAAATGTGGTGGAGATATATTCATGGATGCCTAGCAAAGGGCCGGTGGAGTGGAGCATGATTGGTCGGAAAAGGTCTGATAGTTTTGTTTACAATTGTGCTGTGATGGGTTGCTGAGAAGAAGATGGAGAAACAGATTAGTGTTTTAAGTTATTATCTATAAAGACATAAACAGATATGTTTACTTCTATTATATCGAGTTGTAGTTTTATGAGTTTGCTTTTGTTTTTTTTTTTTTTTATAGAGATATTTTGGCCTAACTTAGGTTCTTGTGTGACTCATGATTTGACGTCAATATAATTCAAAATCAGCCATATAAACATCATTTAACGGCAAATGCAAATCAAATATGTTTCCTACGGCGTGTGTACAAGATCTCTAGATATGTACAAGATCTCTTTATCATCTCTCAAAGTCTATTTGAACGGATAAAATTTTCGGGTTTCAGGTAGAACGAAGATTTTCTTAAAAGAAATAATACGCGATACTCGACCTATATTGTAATTCGGGTTTCGGGTATTCAGGTTTAACGTCGGGTCGGGTAATTATCGGGTATACCCGGAAATTTCTTAAGTGTCACTTTTCGATTTTTTTTTAATTAAAGAGTTTCAAGTATGTTTGGAGAATTAGTGGTGTATTAATATAGATTACAACAGTTCATCATTTTACACATAAACACTTATTATCGAAATTTGGTTTTATTTTTGTTTACCTTGTATGTTATGTTTATAAATTTGATATTTCAAATAATAAAACTTAATGAACCAAAAAGAAGATGATAATAACATTAATAATATCATCACGGTTGAATGAACAAAATACATAAGTCTAAAGACAACCCAACTAAACAATAAAAGTCTAAACATAACAAAAAAGTAAAATTCATAAGTCATAACCGAATTCAAAACATAACCAAGTTTCAAATCACCTTCAAATGATTCTTAGTTTCACAAAAATATTTATCAATCTTGTATCTTCACGTTGCCACATTCATTTCCATATCCAATCCAAGCTCTAATTAGATGTACCAACTTCTCCCAATCCTATACAAATAGTATAAGTATTAAAAGGACAAAACATAACATATCAAAATATTAAAGAATATTAAAGATAAACAACTACCTTTATCAATTTATTGTAATACCACCCTAAAGCCAATCTTGGGTACAAATTATACTTTAAACAATCTTAGGAGTCAAAGAACTCTTATACAGATCCAAAACCCTCCCGCTAGTGCTAAAAATAGATTATGAAGCCACAGTCGAGACAGGAATGGCAAACAAATCTTTAGCCATCAATGGTAGAATCGGGAATCTTGGACTATTTACTTTCCACCAATCTAAAATGTTAAACATTGACGAATATTCTTCAACACTTTCTTTCAAATACTTTTCTAACTCGCCAATTGACTCAACTATGTTTGTTTTCATCTTTTCTCTTAGTTTATTTCTCAATGGTGGTTTTGGTGTCGTAGCATCCGGATTCTGGCGTTTCCCTAAAATCGACAATGAATTACCAGACTCGGTAGTACTAGAACTAGTACTTGGAGAATGAATTCTAATGTAATCATTATATAATTCATACATAAAATCCATAATATATTTCTTTTTCTCCTCCATCTTTTCTTTTCCATAACGGTCCTCAAGTAGTATAACCAAATACTTTATTTTGTTTATCGGGTCAAGAATCAAAGCAAAGTAGAGCAATAAATTCATTTTTTCTACATCAAAAAAATACTTATCCAACTTTACTCTCATTGCCAATGCATTATCACAAAGGCTAGCATCGGAAATAACATCATCCAAGAGTGTACGAATGGAATAAATGTCTTCAATGCACGTGTTTGATGTCACATATAGTGTCCCAGAAATCCTTTCAGTAACATCACAAAATGGTTTTAAAAAATGACACAAATGCCTAACATGTTGCCAATCGCTCGGTGAAGGAATCGATAAACCCGCATTTTCAATGTCGGAACGAAACTCATATTCCTCTAGATCGTATCTCTCAAAAGTTTTTTCATAATCTTGGGCAATATTCAACATACGATAAGTAGAGTTCCATCTTGTTGGAACATCTCTTACCAAGTGTTTCGTTGTACCCGAATTAACAAGCTTAACAAACTTGATAAATTTGCCAATTCTTGAAGGTGATTGCCTAATCCACTTTACCGCCCATCTAATTATCTCAACCGGCTTATCATTCTTTTTAATACCATATTGCACCACCAAGTTTAAAATGTGGGCAACACATCTCATGTGTGTCCATTTCCCATTTATATAGAAGTTATTCATAAATGAATATAATAGATATATCCATACTTATATATTCAAAAATTAATATATATATATATATATATATATATATATATATATATGTGTGTGTGTGTGTGTGTGTGTGTGTGTGAAGATACTAAAGATCAATAACCAATTTCAAAAGAAAAATGTTCCAAAACAAAACAACATAAATGTATGAATAATCGTTTCCATTCAGATATGATTGGCTTTTGAAAATTAAACAAAGCTAAGCCATATATATATATATATATATATATATATATATATATATGAATTCAATAGTTTTTTTAATATAAAATATAATATGGTATTCATGTGTTAATAAGAGAAAATTATAGCTAAGATATATAAGTTATTCATAAATGAATATAACAGATGTATCCACATTTGTATATTCACACACACACACACACATATATATATATATATATACACACATACATATATATATATATACACATACATATATATATATATACATATATATATATATATATATATATATATATATATATATTCATATGTGAAGATACCGAAGATTAATCACTAATTTCAAAATAAAAATGTTCCAAAACAAAAGAACATAAATGTATGAATAATTGTTTCCATTCACATATGATTAGCTTTTGAATATAAATAAAGTTAAGCCTTATATATTTATTCATATATGAATGCAAGAATTCAATAGTTTTTTTTTTAATATAAAATATATCCAGATTGAAGTATTCATATGTTAATAGAAGAAAATTATAGCTGGGATATACAAGTTATTCATAAATGAATATAATAGATGTATCCATATTTATATATTCATATATATATATATATATATATATATATATATATATATATATATATATTATTCATATGTGAAGATAATGAAGATCAATCAATAATTTCAAAACAAAAAAATTCCAAAACAAAAGAACATAAATGTATGAATAATTGTTTCCATGCATATATGATTAGCTTTTGAATATAAACAAAACTAAGCCTTATATATTTATTCATATAAGAACACATGAATTCAATAGTTTTTTTAATGTAAAACATATCAAGATTAAATTATTCATATGTTAATAGAAGAAAATTATAGCAGGGATATACAAGTTATTCATAAATTATAGCAGGGATATACAAGATATGATATGAATTTTATACGTTTTTTATTTTTCTGCATTGATCGTATTTCTCTCATTGTTGGTAGGTCTTTATCAGAAATGTTAGTCTTCTTACCTTCATTCATTAATGAGGCGAAGATAAATGAATTTGATATTCATAAATGAATATTTGAATAAAACATATATATTGATATTTTTGATTTACATATGAATATGTATGTTATATTTATATTTGAATAGAACATATATAAGTCATTTTCGTTGTATTCATATTTAAATAATGTATATAAGACAGCAAATTATGTTCTATTCATATGTGAATATAACATATATAACTTAGTATTGTTTGTGTTTAGAAGTAAACAAAACATATCAAAACAAAATTATATTCAATATCTTCATTTTATGTTGTATTTTTAAGTAAAATCTCATCTAAATGTTGGCAATCACTCATGAATAAAGTTAATCAGATCTAAATGGAATACCTATTTTATTTACCTTTTTCATTGGTTTTTGTTTTTCGTTTATATGTATGCTTTACTGTTGGTGTTGTTTCTGTAAGGGTAAGTAATTAATATTATGACAACATAAGCGAAATGTGAAGTAACGTTTATATATTTTAACAGAAAAGTTGTGAATAAGTATGAAAAATGAATAGAAGATGTAAAATCATTTATATATCAACTAATAATGGTGACTCTTGCAAAAATTTCAAGTAAATCAAGTATTAATAAACGAGGATTATGAGAATGAATGAGGATCACAAAATTCAAAGTAAACAACCTAGTTTGAATAATGAACAACGTGAATACAAATTTTTTAGTTCTAAATCAACTAATAATGAATGACGATTACAAAAAAATTCAACTAATCAAGTGATAAGTTTAGAAATGATTACAAATCATTAAAAATTGAAGAAAACAAACGTCGATGATTACCTTTCATAGTCAACAGTGCGTAAATGGTTTCATTTCTGTTTTCGTCACGATGACATTTTTCTTTAATTTTTTCTTCGCAATGTTGAGAATGTTATATGTGATTGAATCCTTCTACAAATGGTTTTCGTGTTATGAGGTAACGATGATGTGTTCGGAGAAGGAAATGATGGTTTTCCTGTCAAGATTTGATGTGCGATGAAATTACTTAAGTGTCCTGACGTTTTAATGTTTTTGGATTATTTACAAATTTGTCACGGCTCATTAATGAATTTGTATTATTTACAAGTTTGCACAGCGTTTTTTAAGCTCATTAAATGATTGGCGGATAATGGTTCCACCATTCTCAACCTTTTTTTTTCTCAATTGAACCCTATATATATATATATATATATATATATATATATATATATATATATATATATATATATATATATATATATATATATATATATATATATATATATATCAAGTTACTTAAAATTTATTATTTTATAACCAAAAAAATTATTATTTTATAATTAACGTGAACGACATTAATATTTTCATATATTTACCAAACATTTACTTGTATAATTTATTATTTACAAGAAAATTTAATTGTATCTTATATTCAACATGTGATATGAACTTTTATATATATATATATATATATATATATATATATATATATATATATATATATATATATATATATATATATATTAGGGGTGTTGAGCGGGTAATAATTTCGGGTTTCGGATAATTCGGGTCGTGTAATTCGGGTTTTTCATGTTAAAAAATTACCCGTTATCCGACCCAAATTAAGTTCAGGTAATTCGGGTTTGGGTAATTCAGGTAGTGGGTCGGGTTTGAGTAATTCGGGTATTACCCGAAATATATAATTTTTTTTGAATGGCACATGAAAATAAATTTAATGAAATAAATATATCGTGCTTTATTAGTCTTGTTTATATAAACAAACGAGACATAAACGAAGTTACTCAAATTTTGAACGTTGAAATTTTTCAGTTAATAATACTTGAGATATAAAGTAATCTTTTAACAACTTAATCTAATCTAATAAGATGTTAAAAAAACAAATAATTAAAGATCTTAGTTTAAAATTTTAAAATGTTTAAGATAATTATAGCCATAAGTTTTGTCATGTTTTGAAGTTTCGTCAAGATAATGAGTTTATTAGTTGCAATAAAAACTATAATCTAGAAAACAATTAAGTTTTAAAGAATATGGTGACATATAAACAAATGATTTTAATATTGTTGGTTTCATACTTCAATAATAAAAAAGATTCATGTTTTACAATAATGATAGTTAGTTTAAGTGTGATCAAATACCTGCTACAGAGTACAAACTCTACGAAAAAAAATTTAAAATAATTCGGGTAATTCGGGCATACCCGAAACCCAACAAACATATCCTATACCCGACCTGAAAAAAAATCGGGTCACCCAAATACCCGAAATTTTTTACCCTATACCCGATTTACCCGATACGCGAAAAAATCGGACGAATAATTCGGGTAACGGGTATTTTCCACAGGGCTAATATATATATATATATATATATATATATATATATATATATATATATATATATATATATATATATAAACTTACATAAATCTTTCATCTTTCTTCATTATTTTGATATATAGTAATTATAAAATATTAAAAATATTATAATATAATTTGAGTATTGGATGCCATTAATTGATTTAAGTTCATCAATTAAGCACTTATTGAATAATTTTAAATTAAAATTATGTAGAATTACTTTATTATAATAAAAGAGACCAATGGTTTGAGTAAACACACAAACACACAAATCAGATACAAAATCCAGAAAGAAAAAAAAAATACAAAAGCAATAGAAACCTTTAAAAAAATTTGTGTTGGTTCGATGTATTACGACATTTCAAGGCAATGTATGATGTTAATGCTTTTAATGTGGGTTTTTATATATTACTATAGTAACTTGATAATTTTTCGTTATGTTTTAAAGATTGAAAGCTAACCGCCGAGCAAAACTTGGGTGTATGAAATGATTTTTATAATGAGTTTATATTGACTTTTCGATTGAGATTAAGTACATAATGTTAATGTGAAAATCGATGTACTTAAACAATAATGGGAAAACAATAAAATTTGAAAGACCATTCATGCATGTTGTTTAATACAGAAAAAATAAAAGAAAAATAATAAGACATTAACAAAATATGAAGAACATGCCAATTCAATGACTTCTTCCATGGATTACATTTTTATTTTATTTAATTACATTTTTATGTTAAATCTGTAACTCAAGCCCAAGATTATTTATTTAGTTGATGATTTGGATTTTTATTTGAGATTTTTATTATTATTAATTTTACAAATAAGATACTATACACATTTATGTAATTCAAGTTTGATATATTTTATATACTTCTGCGAATTTTATGATGAAGAAAATATTGTTTATACATTTTGGTGTTTAAATTTGAAATAATTTTATGTAAACTTCGTTACCTAAATTTATATTCTATTATATATAGTTAAACTGAAATTTGTAAAAGTTATAAGAAAACTCATGAATACTAAAAATAATTATTTTAAAAATAAAACTATAATAGATAGTTATCTCTAATATATTAATTTGAGGTTTTTTTAATTTGAGAACTTTTGATAAGTTAGTGACGAATAGCTTAAAAATTAATTTATCTCTTGATAAGTTAGTGACGATTAACTGGTAAACACGCTCGGATTGTTTTATTTATTTATTTATTTATTTATTTATTTATTTATTTATGGTTGTTTGACATTATCAAGTTATTAACATTTTGCAAAAGAGTTATTGTAAAAATATAAATAAATAAATAAATAAAAACATATCTATATCTATATCTATATCTATAACATAAATACGTATAAAACTAACATTTTTCTTTGAACGTCATGCATTTGAAACCCCCATAATAATTTACAAACAAATTTGAAATCTCCTATTTTAATGAATACCACTCAAAAGTCTCTTAATAATGATTAACAATTCAAAGGTTTTATAACTTATATAATATATTTAATAAACAATTAATTGATACTCTATTATAAAAATGTCAATCTTCTTTAGTAGACATACAAATTCAAATCACATACAAAATTCACAAAGAAAACAAGTTTAAAGTTTTTTGTGCTGGTTTAAGGGCTTTGAACAATTTTTCGTGCCATGTTATTATTTTGAAGTTTTTAATTTGTAAGTTTGTTATATATACTAATTCTTCTTTTTTTTTTTTTGTATTTTTTTGATCTAAGTATTCTTTTAAGAATATCATTGTATGTTGTAGTTGAAATTTTAATGTAAATTAGATTATATTCATGTTATCGATCATATGTTATTGTAGGTGATATATATAATATTTAATTAACTATTATATACAAGTTTGTATGTTCATGTTGCTTCAAAATAATAATTAATTAAAAATCATGGATATGTCATATTATCCATGTAAGATTTTTTTAAAATGCAAATTGTCTATCTTATCACTTTATATTTTAGTATGTGTTTAACATTTTAATTATATTAATAAGTGTTTTTTAAAAGTTTCTTTCACTTATTAATAATAACAAGTGGTTTTAAAATGAATACGCAATAATTATAAATAATAAAATCAAATTACATAGATATGTCATATTATCCATACAAGTCTCTTTTGAAATGCAAATTGTTTATCTTAGCACTTTATTATTTAGTGTATGTTTTACATTTTAATAATAATATTAAGTGTTTCTTAAAAGTCTTCTTTAACTTATTATTAATAATAATTGGCTTAAAATTGAATAACAATTTTAAATGATAATAGCATCAAATTATAAATTACATTTAGCTATAAATAAATTGTATTTAAATGAACATCATTATTGAAATTAGAAAATGATGGCATAAGTAAAAATATAATTAATCAATAATAATAATTGTTCAAAATAATTCTAAATAGATAATTATATTTAATTCTATTAATGATGAATGTGGGTTGATATCAATGAATATTATTGTTCAAAATAATAGAGAATATATATATATATATATATATATATATATATATATATATATATAGTGTGTGTGTGTGTGTGTGTGTGTGTGTGTGTAAAAATATTATCTCAAAGTTAATGTCAATAACGTAATCATTTTAAACACATATTTTTCAATATTTTAACAATATATTTTTAATCTTCGCTGCGCAACGCGCGAGAATTCGTCTAATCATTATATACTTATAAAGGAAGCATTTTTCCTTTCACAACATTCATTTGAAACTCTCATTCATTTTTCCTTTCACCACATTCATTTGAAACTCCCATGACTTTTCAATTTCTTTCTAATAATGATTATAAGTTGGTTAATAAGGTTAAATAAATATAAAACTTAAAGTGTAATCATATATAAACTAAATTTCAATATTAAAACAGTATATTTTCTTCTACTTATAAAGTTATGTTTTTAACTTTTAACATATTATACTTAATTTATTAGGTCTAATACATTATTGTATATAAACCATTACCATTTATAAGTTACAACTTTTGAAAAATTTGTATAACATACTTAAATTGTTAATTTAAATATAACATTACAGGATCAACTTAAATATAAATTTTAGTTCAACTTAAACAACCTAAAGAATATTTTGTAAATAGATAAAAGTGATAAATTGTAGTGTGTTTCTAATAATGATTATAAATTGGTTAATAAGGTTAAATAAGTATCAAACCTAAACTGTAATCATAAATAAACTAAATTTCAATACTAAATAATATTTTTACTTCTACTTATAAAGTTATGTCTTTAACATTTAACATATTATACATAACTTATTAGATTTAATATGTTTTTGCATATAAACCATTAATATGTTGGACAAAATATTTAAATTGTTAATTTAAATACAACATTATAGGGTCAACTTCAATATAAATTTCAGTTCCACTTAAAAAATCCAAAGAATATTTTATAAATAGTTAAAAGTGATAAATTGTTGTGCTAAATGCAAAACTAAATTGTAATATCAATTTAACTAAAATATTTCCAAAAAATATTTTTATAATCATTAAAAGTTTTCAAATAAGTAGCTTAAAATAACTTACACTAACAATAGTTACAAATAACTCTATATAAATGATTATATTGTTACCTTTAAAATAAAAAAAAAGTTTGATGTTTTAAATAATTACAATGATAGAAATTAACATGTCAACAAATAAATTTTAAAAAATTAATAAACAATAACAACAACTATAAATAACATTAATATATATATATATATATATATATATATATATATATATTATTTAATTTTATTCATGAGTAACCTATGGGTAGAGGTCACTCAAAAGATTGAGATTATGCAGTTTTAATAGATGTATATATTATCATATAATTCAAAATAATCAATATATTATATCAACTTAGTATACTAATTATTATATCAAATTTAACAACATTATTGTTATATTTAAAAAAAACATATATTTGTAAAGATTTCAACTATTTGAAACTCCCATGCATTTTTTTTCTTTCACCACATTCATTTGAAACTCACATGACTTTTCAATTTCTTTCTAATAATAATTATAATTTCGTTAATTAGGTTAAATAAATATCAAACCTAAAAGTGTAATCATATATAAACTAAATTTCAATATTGAAATAATATCTTTACTTCTATTTATTAAGCTATTTTTTTAACTTTTAACATATTATACTTAATTTATTAGTTTTAATATATTGTTGGATGTAAACCATTATCATTTTAAAGATACAATTTTAGAACAATTTATATAAAATACTTAAATTATTAATTTAAATATAACATTATATGGTCAACTTAAATATAAATTTTAGTTTAACTTAAACAACCCGGAAAATATTTTGTAAATAGTTAAAAGTGATAAATTGTAGTGTCTTTTTAATAATGATTATACTTTGGTTAATAAGATGAAATAAATATCAAACCTAAAGTATAATCATAAATAAACTAAATTTCAATTTTAAAATAATATATTTATTTCTACTTATAAAGTTATGTCTTTAACTTTTAATATATTAGACTTAATTTATTAGATCTAATATTTTGTTATATGTAAACCATTATCAGTTTAAAGCTACAACTTTTCAACATTAGACAAAGTACTTAAGTTGTTAACTTAAATATAATATTACAATGTCAACTTAAATATAAAATTGAGTTCCACCTAAAAAGCCAAAGAATATTTTGTAAATAGTTAAAAGTGATAAATTTAAAAACTAAATTGTAATCTTAATTTAACTAAAATATTTCCTAAAGAAATTTTTATAATCGTTACAAGTTTTCAAATAAATAGTTTAAAATTATTTACAATAACAATAGTTAAAAATAACTTTATATATATTATTATATTGTTACTTTAAAATAAAAAAAAAATAATGTTTGATAATTTAAATAATTATAATGATAGAAATTAAAACATTAAGCAAGTAAATTTTAAAAAATTAATTAACAATAACAACAACTATAAATAACATTAAACCATATATTATATTTACTTTTATTCATGTGTAACTTGCGGATAGAAGTCATTTAAATGATTGAGATTATTAGTTATAATAAACGTATATATTAACATATAATTCAAAATAATCAATATATTATATCAATTTAGTATATGAATTATTATATCGAATTTAACAACGTTATTGCTATATTTAAAAGAAGATATATTTGTAAATACTTCAACTATATAAGTGTTTCTGCGCATTACAATGTTAACTTAAATATAAATTTCAGTTCCACTTAAAAAACCAAAGAATAATTTGTAAATAGTTAAAAGTGATAAACTATAGTGATAAATGCAAAAGCTAAATTATAATATCAATTAAACTAAAATATTTCATAAATATATTTTTATAATCGTTAAAAGTTTCCAAATAAGTAGTTTAAAATAACTTACAATAAGAATAGTTAAAAATAACTCTATATAAATTATTATATTGTTATCTTTAAAATCAAAAAATAATGTTTGATGTTTTAAATAATTATAATGATAGAAATTAAAACATTAAGAGAATAAATTTAAAAAAAAATAATTAACATTAACAACAACTATAAATAAGATTAAGCCATATATTATATTTAATTTTATTTATTTGTAACTTGCGTGTAGAAGTCATTCAAACGATTGAAATTATGAAGTTATAATAGATGTATAAATTATCATATAATTCAAAATAATCAATATATTATATCAATTTAGTATACGAATTATTATATCAATTTTAAAAACAACGTTATTGTTATATTTAAAAAAAACATATATTTGTAAAAACTTCAACTATATAAGTGTTTCTGCGCAATGCGCGAGTATTCGCCTAGTATCTTATAAAGCTAGCATTTTTACTTGAACCTTATGCATTTGAAACTCCCATTTATTTTTTCCTTTCACCACATTCATTTGAAACTCTCATGACTTTTCAATTTCTTTCTAATAATAATTATACTTTGTTAATAAGGTTAAATAAATATTAAACCTAAAGTGTAATCATATATAAACTAAATTTCAATATTAAAATAATATATTTACTTCTACTTATAAAGTTATGTTTTTTAACTTTTAACATATTATACTTAATTTATTAGTTTTAATATATTGTTGGATGTAAACAATTATTATTTTAAAGATACAATTTTGGAACAATTTGTATAAAATACTTAAATTATTAATTTAAATATAACATTGCAGGTTTAACTTAAATATAAATTTTAGTTTACCTTAAACAGCCCAAAAGAATATTTTGTAAATAATTAAAAGTGATAAATTGTAGTGTCTTTCTAATAATTATTATAAGTTGGTTAATAAGGTTAAATAAATATCAAATCTAAAGTGTAATCATAAATAAACTAAATTTCAATTTTAAAATAATATCCTTACTTCTACTTATAAAGTCATGTCTTTAACTTTTAACATACTATACTTAATTTATTAGATTTAAACCATCATCAGTTTAAAGCTACAACTTTTGAACAGTTTGGACAAAAATACTTAAATTGTTAATTTAAATATAACATTACAGTGTAAACTTAAATATAAATTTCATTTCCACTTAAAAAAACCAAAGAATATTTTATAAATAGTTAAAAGTGATAAATTGTAGTGATAAATGAAAAAACTAAACTGTAATCTCAATTTAACTAAAATATTTTCTAAATATATTTTTACAATCGTTAAAAGTTTTCAAATAAATAGCTTAAAATAACTTACAGTAACAATAGTTAAAAATAACTATATATAAATGATTATATTGTTACATTTAAAATCAAAAAACAATGTTTGACGTTTTGAATAATTATAATGAAAGAAATTAAAACATTATACAAATCATTTTAAAAAATTAATTAACAATAATAACAACTACAAATAACATTAAACCATATATTATACTTAATTTTATTCACGTGTATTTCGCGGGTAGAAGTCATTCAAACTATTGAGATAATGTAGTTATAATAGATGTATATATATATATATATATATATATATATATATATATAATTCAAAATAATCAATATATTATCAATTTAGTATACGAATTATGATATCAAATTTAACGACAACATTATTGTTATATTTAAATATATATATATATATATATATATATATATATATATATAAATTTCAACTATATAGGTGTTTTTCGCGCAACGCGCGGGCATTCGCCTAGTACTTATAAACACATTGCAGCAAAGTAGGATCCATTCCACAAAAAGCACAATACATGTTTTCTAATCATCATATACAAGAGCTTTGTCTTCTTTAACTGCATGTCTATAAATATCTTATAGTGATCAATGATTAGTCTAATCTTCTAAATTGATCAAAATTTGAGGCATTAATCATCTAGAATTTCCAAGTAAAACCTAACACTCAGCTCCCGAGTTCAACTTAACGAGAGAAAAGAAAGGAAATGAGTAGAAATGAGAAGAAAATAAAAGAAATTTGTGTTCCCGAGTTTCATTAAAGGAAGGAAGTGGAGGGAAATGGGAGGATCACTTTTCCTCCTAACTTTCCTTCCGACTTGGGAGAATTTGGAAAAAAAGAACAAAATGATTCATTTTCCTTTCACATTTTTCTCCAACTCGGGAACACAAAAGAAAATTTTGTTTTCCTTTCCTTTCTCTTCTTTCCTCTCATGACTTTCTTTTCTCTTCTCTTCTTTTCTTTTGTTAAACTCGGGAACGAGGCGTAAAAGCTAACCTTATAAAGATCTACCCAATATGAGGTGATAATTTTCATCGAGAGACCAAAGTAAGGGTATGTGGTAGTTGTAATCTAGCATAGCCTTTATACTTTTTTTAACCAAAGTTAACCTTAGTGTTAAATCTACAATACAAGTGATTTGTTAATAACTTCTACGAATTGATTTAAACCACTTAGCGAATTAACAACTTACTTTGGGTTCCACATCTTCTACTGCATATTAATCTTCAATTAATTTAAAATACTTAGCAAATAAATGCTGCATTCTCCGATCAGATACATTATGTCCACTAAAGTGGCAACAACAAGTGAAACCTCAATCGTCATTTACTTGTTGGGAGGGTATTTCTATAATTGTAGTAGGCTGACAACTCAATTACTCTTGCTATAAATATAACCAATGTGCTATATCTTTAATTTACAGTTAATAGTAACACCTATTTACTTTTTATCCATAATAGCAACGTGCTTACAAAAGTTTGGTTATTTGTCCATTTTTGTCAATTTTGACAGTTTTGTTAATTTTTACCAAATCTGTCAATTGAATAAGTTTCATCTCCTTTTTAAATTATGAAATTCTTAAAAAAAGCGTCCCATATATAAATAAATGTGGTTGTATGGTCTTAAAACATAAGTTTTGGTCATTTGACCTTTTTGGTCAATTTTGACAATTTTGGTCTTTTTGACCAAAGCTATCACTTCAACCATTTTGGTCGATGTTACTAACTTAAAATAATATAACATATGTGAAGTATCAATAACACTTTCTAATAATATGATAGCAATACCATATTTCTTGAAACTAACATTGTTATTCCCTAACCTAACAAAAAGACGTGACACTTTAGAATAAACCAAAGACCTGATGCATTAACAACCAAAGAAGACCTTTTATATCAAGCAAAATTACCTTGTTATTAAAATTGGCGACAAAGATCGGATGCGTTAACAACCACCAGAATGACATGGGATTAGAAGGATTATTTACATGAAAGTACAATGTTATATCTGTCTTATTTTTTTGGATTATATTAAAGAAAAATCAAATGTTAGCCAGATCCTAGGAGTATTATGATTGTAGATGGAAAATATACCCAATTTTACTACTATAATAAGGGGGGAAATGTAAAGAAAAATGCTATAGTTGGGTATATTTTCCAAAAATACAATGTCTTAAAATGGAAGTACAACACATGCTTCTTCAAACACATGTCATTATTTCTTGCATTTAACCCTTAGAAAGCTTTATGTTATCACTTAAGACATTTTTCTTGAATGGATCAATTGAACAAAAAATCTATCTGTTTATTATTCATACTTTCTGGAAAGGGTTAAATGCAAAATAAGAACAAAATAGTGAAGTACAATGTTGTAATACGTGGATATTCATCAAGTTTTCATAAAGATTTCATTAATTTATACAAATTATTGTCTTATAGTATTTAATACCTTTTAGGTTTGTTGTTGAAGGTTGTAGAAGAAGAAAAGTTGTTATAAATGTTTCAATTTTTTATTAATAAACATACTGTTTATCGACTTCAATTGCAGGCCTGGAAAGGTTTCTAGTACCAGCATTGCCATATCTTCTTCCTATAAATGCATGCATCAAATCCTCTTTAGGCATGTTCCGGATCTATTGTCATGCTAGGTCATCGACTTCTATCGAGTCTTTCAATTCATTCTTTCGTTGTTTCTACAGGAATCTCAAAGAAAAAAGAGAAATCATATCAAGGGTAAGTCAAAAATACATAAATGCCCTTAAAATCAAAACATTTTGCAAGAATCTCATGTTCACTTTTAGATGGAAGCAAAAAATCATTGTACAATAAGAAGAAGAAAAATAAGTTATGGTTTTGTGGTGGTGCATGTTTGTGCCAGTTGAAGCGAAAATAGAACCTAGATAATCCAATTATCCAACAAATAAACAGAAAAACCCATAAAAATTAAAGACTTGAGGCGCTATCTGCATCCGATTCTTCATGTACATCACATTAGCTCATAGGCTTAGAAAATTTGTTATACCATGAATCATCACACATGCAGTCTACATCTCTTTACACATGATAATAAATGTGTGATCCCATTCCACTTTAGTGTCAACTAAAAGGTGAAACTGGGAATCCTATGTAAAATTTCAAATTAAAGAGATAAAATCGTGAATTTAATAATAACCTGTTTAAGCATGACACAATGTGCATTACTACTGGATCTCTAGTACCAAAACGAGGTAAGGTCAAACAATCACCCACAACAAAAGGTTTAAAACGTCATCATAATATTAATAAAATTCTATAAACCTTCAAGTTTAACATCAATAATAATAATAAATAATGGCTTAACTCACTACTAGAAAAATTGCCTTTAATGACATGCAATGGGTGTCATAAAAGGGACAGATGACACACAAATGTGTGTTAAGGAAGCCACTGTCATAAAGAAAGACAACACACATTTTCCTGTCATAACCTTATGATGTGCATTTATGACACAGATTACAACATACAATGTATATCATTAAAGCCCACGTCATAAAGAAAGACGACATACATTTTTGCGTGTCATAATTTTAATTTTTTTTTTAAGAATACACATTTTTGATAGATTTACTAGTTTTCAAATTAAGTAACACATTTAAATTCTCATAATACAAAATAAAATATCATACGAAAGAAAGATAATTTATTTCACAAAATATCATATGTCAAATAAAAATAATCATTCAAATAGTAACTAAATGTAATAAATCACTAAAATTGAATAATATTTATTATATAAGAAAAACAACATTAAAAGGAACTCGTGAGTAAGTTCTCATTTGATAGTTTCCATGATAGGTTTAAGCCTTGCAACTTCATCACTTAAAGATGCATCAACTGAACCAGTGTTGACTCTTTTTCTACAAGTTTCTTTCACTTGGGGCATAAAATGACTTATGTAGTAAAAATAGTAAGTTATGTTTTTTTCAATTCAAATTAATTAAATTGCTTGCATTTTAACCGAAAAGGCCTAAATGCATAAAATAACAACTTACTTCAACTTATTTATAGTAAAAGAAGCTTAAATGTAAGAAATAACAAAGTGCATTGCTATTTTGTTTGTAAAGTATTCTTTATGTTTGGCTTGTATCCCCCCTGAAAACATTTAAAACAATAAAAGCGTAGGGGTATGAACTCACTGTTAGTCGTGTACAAGCGTTCAATCAACGAACTGAAATGAAGCCCCTCGAGTTGTAGTGTATGGCACTCAACGGAATCCTAATAACAATTAAATACATAAATATATCTAGATTAACGATTTTGTTAGATAAAGTATTAGGAAAACACTTGCTTTTGGTTAGGGAATGTTACCGGGACTTGATTGAATCGAAGAAAGTGGGTTTTCAACCAATTACACCACTTAGGGAGTGTGTTCGGCTGTGAAGGGAGTGTACGGCCGTGAACCGTGTACGACCGTAGACTGCCTCTCGAAGGGTGTACGACCTTTGAAGGTGTATGGCCATGAACGAGTGTACGGTCTATGAACCTTTGAAGGTATACAGCCGTACACTCAAGAACAAGAGTGCTGGAATCGATGAAAAACGTGTCCTAGATGCTCCGAAATGAACCCCCAATGGTGTTTTTCGATGTTTTATGGAAGAATAAAGGTGCTTTAGGGGTGTACGGTCAAGAGTCTAGAGAGAGAAAGAGAGGGTGTTTTGCTAGAAAAGTGTAAATGAAGCGTGGGGTCTCGTATTTATAGGGGTTTTCGTTGGTCGGTGATGGGGTCCACCCGACGTTGGCTGTAAACGAGTGTACAACCGTGAACTCAAGTTAGGCCGTGAAATCGGTCTTGTTCGAAGGAATTCCCGAAATTTCGCGTGGTTTTGGTTCCGACTCGTATATGAAGCTCAACTATATAACAAAATGACTTTCCAAACCAAAGAAATTCGAAGGGACTCAATAAAATTCAAATTTTATTAACGGAATTTGGTCACTGGAAACGGAAAAAGATTCGGGTTGTCACATAATATCAACTAAGTCTGTACACCCAAGTAACAACAATAGAACAATCAAACCCAATATATATATATATATATATATATATATACATATACATATATATATATATATATATATATATATATATATATATATATATATATATAGTCTATGGCCAAAAAGTAGATCTAATGTTCAAAAGGAATAAAATACATAAACATCTGATTTGCATGCAAAACCATGATGTTAGTGGTCTGATTGTCCTTTTTGTCCCATGTTGTTGAATATAAATATCCTTTTCACAATAATGTAGCAAATTTCATATCATTAATAATCTCATAATCTAAACTATAATTTAACATGTAAGTAACAATATTAACCTCAATAAACCCATCAACAGAGAAATAAATAAGGAATTGTCCATTTGATGAGAACCTTGCACTTTTAGGGTGACTTTTTTTTTTTCCAAATTGCAATAAAGTTATAACAGAAAGGTTAACAGTGGAACTGAATTATTTACATGAAAAAATATCTATGAAATCACCTTAATAGTATGACCAATAGTTGTTGAATACTTATCATCTACATCTTTGTTCATAGTAGCTATTCCTCTAAACAAATCAAAATGTGTTCTAGCTGGTAGTAACCCTAAAAGAGCCAAGTAAAGTATTCTCAATAACACAAATCTATGAGAAAAAGATAAATAATATATTTTAAATTGCATTAGAATCAGACATTAGATAATGGTGTAACCTTAGTGTTGTTGTCACTTCAAAGCTTGACCAATTAGAGCTATTAAATGTGATGGTGGAACCACAAAGATTTCTCCTACAATAGTTGAAAAGGGAAAAACAGGAAAATTAAATTTTGTGTTGTATTTCTGGGATATCTGGAAAGGGTATATATGTACAAGCTACAAACATTAAGCAATCTGTGCACGTTATTTCTCTTTTGTTGACTCATGATATTCCTGAATAATAATAACAAAAAAGGACAACATAATTAGCACAATCACTAAACAAAACATTGTGCTTTGTTATTGAAATTTCTATAGAATGAAGAAATTACAATCCTAACCTCATGGGGATCAAAATAAGTTCTAACAAGAAGATGCTCAAGTCTTAAGTATGAGACCGTACATGATCGTCCTCCCTTTTTGTCTTGTTGCTAACTGGGACGAGTTCGTCAATGGTGAGGGTTTCATTTGTCTCATTGTGTAGGGGATGTTTGAACTCATCATTGTGTGTATATGTGGAAGAAGAGTACTTCACCGATGGTGTAGGATGTAAAAAAATCTACTACCCTTTTCACACCTGAAAAAATCATGTTAAATGACTAAAAAACCTTTTATCATCTTTTGAAATATAGGCTTTTAGTGAAAACAATAACACCCTTTATATGTCTAAAGATTTTTCATCACTTGTAAACCCTGAAACTATCAACTAACAGACTATATTTGAGCATATAAACTATCTTCCACATGTTTAAGAAAGTTTTTGAGCTGAAACAGAAAAGAGGAATAGAAATCTATGTGAACTGACTATGTGTATATTTATATTCTAAAACTAAAAGTAATTAAGTGAATTTGAATTCATTAAACAGGGGTTGCCTGCATTAATTACTTGTACCCTCATTTGAGAGATTTTTTTTGATTAAAAACATTAGGCATAATAAATGTTTCACCCAAATTCAAACTCTAATTTTCATGGAAAATTAGGAATTGATGACAATTTTCATGTGGATCACACTTTCCATGTGTAAAGAAAGATGTTAAAAACAAAAGCATTGAATACATATAAAAGAGCACTTAGTAAAAAGCATATTACCAAGTCATTGCTTCAATTTTTTTCAGCTTCCATATATGGCCACATCAAATATTTTACCAGAGCTATTTTCCAAAACAACTTTCACTACCTTTACTAATAATGCCAACATCAAAACCCATTGTACCCATATACAACATGTTTCTAGGTTTTGCTAAGAGGACCTATTACAAAAAGAAAGCAACATCTTATTAACCTTAGAAAAGAATTAAGTGAATCAATCCTACAAAATTTCCAAAATAATAAGCAATTAATGACATATTTATATAGGTTGTGTTTCTTTGTAATCACAAAATTATACAAAAGGATATCCAAATAAGAAATTCATAGTGATTGAGAAATCCCTCGTAAGCAAATAACAATAACTAAAGCTTTAACAAAATTAAATATTCGATCATCATATGAAAAAAGAGTACAAAAGTAATTCTAATACTAGTAATTAAGTAGTCAATTGAAAATAATATCGTGAAGAGAGGTGGCGCCGGTGACTGAGAAAGAAAGAAAACCAACAGGTTGAATCAGTTGAAAATCAAATTATGAAGAGACTTGGTGCGGGTAACTAAATGAAAAACCAACGGGTTGAAAATAAATGATCTGATTGTGGGGATAGATAATCCTGAAATGGGATAATGGTTGATCGTGGGGATAAATGATTGTGGAGGAGACAACAGTTTATTGCTTCATCTTCACATATCGACGGTCATGAATCTTGACAATTCCTTGCTTCGTCGTCACAGATCGACGATCATGATTCTTGTCTAAGAGGTTGATTAGTTGATCGTCATTGTGTGCGCCTGTGCGGTTTTGTTCCCCTCCTTCTCTATACTTTCCTAATCTGATGATACCTCTGAAATGTTATGTATTTCCATAAGGTTGCCAGAGGAGAAGTAAGCATGAGGTTGTCGGCAAGGCGAGGCGAAGGAAGGTCGTCGAACGGATCGATTGTAGAGAGTAATTGAGTGTTCTTTAAAAAAAGCCTTAGAAAATAATATTCTCTGAGATATTGTGATAAGAACGCGTGTTTGATTAAAAATTATAAAGCGACACAATTGTAGAGGACAAACACTTAAGATAAACGCCCTCTGTGTTTTTAATTTTTTTTGTTGGACACTAATTTTAGGGTACACAGAAATGCGTGTCCTCTATCCTTCAAAGTTTGGAAAGCTAACATTTTTTTTAAGACATGCAAAAAAATGCGTATAGTAAATCAGTGCGTGTCATTAAAAGGTTGTTTTCTAAAAATTTAAACATGAACAATGTCAAATAGTTTAAAACTCCTAGTCAAACTTCCAAATGAAAGTACCAACTCTGTATCTAAGCAGAATAACAGTTCTTTACTTTAATATTCCGTTTATATAAATAAAAAAAGGTCGAAGATAACTATTATACAAAAATATCATTAATAAAATTATACCGAAATTTTGAATATCATTAATAAAACATAAACCACATAAGTAAAAAATGATTTCTAGGTTACTCGGTTCTTATTTGATAATATACCATAGCACATAAAGAAGAAGACATTAAACCTACTAAAATCGAAAAGAAAAAGGAAAAAAAGCAAGTTATAGAGATTAAACCTTTTGTAACTCATCAAAATTATAGAAGTTATTGTGGTAAATAGAAATTACTGCGATATTCAACGATATAGTTGTAAAGGGTTTGATTTGAGTGGTGGGAATGAACCTATGGGTTTTGGTTTGAAGTCGGCTACAAACCATAATTTTGGAAAAATAGTTTTTTTTTTTCACCGCCAACAAAACAAAATTGTTAATATCTATTCTAACGTTTAGTCATAGTCTGTAATCATTTTGGTCAACAATTATAATCATTATATAAATGTATAAGAGAGGGTTATTCATATATTTATTTGCTTATGTGTTTTATATGATATTATGTAAGTATTTAATAATAAAATAAATAAGATTAAATTATGCATAAAAAATAAAAGATTATTTAGGAAAAATAATTTTAACCTAGTTAAAATGTACATTACAAGGATTCTGGAGATATAAGGAGCGTTAAAATACGACTTCATATGAAAAAATTATGCTTCTGTGAAATTTCTCTATTAAATCGGCATAACTCTACGTATCGTAAAAAAGTAAATTTTCAGTAAAATACTTTTTAGCTTAAGTAATCTAAATGAAAGTCATAGTAATCGTTAAACCGAGAGCATGAATATAGAGAACATCTAAATTTGAATTTATTAGAGGAAGTTATGATTTTTCTAAGATTCAGCGTAGTAGTATTCAGCTCAAAAATTGAATTTTAGATCGGTCGTTTTTTAGCCAAGCAACCTAAAAGAAAATTAACTAACTCGTTAATAGGAGTCCAATGATTTAAAGTCTGTTAAAAACGGACACTAAATCAGAGAGTTATGCATTTTATATGGGCTTTAAAAGTCTAAGCATGTATGACATAAATAAAGTCAAAAATAGACGACGAAGTCTAAATGAAAGTTGTAGATCTCGTCGAGAGATTTTAGAGGATATAAAGAACGTCGAAAACGAAGCTCATATGAAGAAGATATGTAATTTTAAAAATATGAAAAATGGTACGCGTGCACGCAAGGAGTGCGACGCGCACGACAAGACAACACAACCCCACCACTTCATGCCACGTGCTAGGCCAACATTTTGCCACGTCACCTTCTTCTGACCAAAAGCGCGACATGCCTTCACGGTGCGCGACACGCCTGCCCCAACAATTCACTATAAATATATCTTCAAGCCCCATTCGATCCTCACACCATTTACATTCATCCTCTTGAGTTTCTCTCAATTTTTTCCTACTTTCCCTTAAGTTTTCTGCATTTTGGCGAACCCTGCAACCCCTGAGTGCCCGACGCTTAGTAGTTATCCAGTAGAAGCCCTGTCAGTGCAATTTCCATACTTTTGTTTAGGAAATCTATGTAAGTTAAATTACATTCATCCCTATTTTAGTGTAATTTATATTTATAGTCATAGTTGTTGTTAATTGTTATGAATCTATAAATAAGATTTATCAGTACTTCAAAGTCGTTATAATTATTGATCTACTTATGGGAGAGGTTTAGAATGGTCACGTTGGTTTGATTGTTGAATTTCAGAAAGTCTATATGACGAAATGGTCCTACCTACCGACTGTCTTGCCTGGCTGATCCTTACTTGATATATCTTGAAGTAGACTATGGGATGGTTGAGGAATCTAAACCCGTAGGATAATAGTTCCATGAAGTATGAAATTAGACTAAGACTTAGCATTATATACATCTAGGTCTTTTGGAAAAGGTGTAAGGCGAAACTCTACCCAGTTCACCAATTGCCAAACACTTTGTTAGGTGAGTGCCTAGTTATTATCGAGAACGTAATCTTAATTTAAAAAGTAATATTATTATTAAGTAATAATAAAAGTTTGCATGTATTATCTATGTTATGTGCTATTTGTATAAATAGGATAATAGGCTTAGATATTGTATTGGGAATAGATTGTCTTTAGCTATAAGTCTTGCCTTAGGTTTAAGAATAAGACTTGTAAAGGTTGCTTAGTTCTCATGGTTGCGATAGAAAGTGAGATCAAAACGGAGTGAAGTCCTACTATTTCTTGGATGACTAGAAATGGTGGGTCCAGATCAGAAAATTGGCAAGTATGTATGGGTCATCGACTAGAGTAGAGGACAACATTTGACTATTTTAGGCAGTTTTGTGAATTACGTTACTAGAATGGACTTATAACCCATGGACGTAGATAAAATAGGATACATAAACATTGGTTGCCTTATATGACTTACACTGGCCAAGGACATCCCTAGCTGTGTAGTCAAACAGATACTTAGACAATTCATCAGGTATGGTGATTCTTCAAGATAATTGTAGAATTAGGATTTTTAAGGATTGGTTGGGTTGGGTAGTTAGTCTTAGGTCCAATTCTATATACACCTATATTATCTGATAACGTTGTTCCGCGGGATTGATATTATTTATTGTCATTAAATTATTATGGGCTTGAAAACCCTATGTATCTCAACAGGATTTCCCAAACCCGACTCACTCATTTCATGCATCACATGTAGCATATGTAAGGCTATTGAAATCTAGTTAGGATGTCGAGTGGAATAAAGAGATGTGTCTGTAATAAGTAGTTTTAGGACCTTTTATATTTTACGTTGTAATGTATGTTTAGATATGAACAAATGGCATCCTCAAGGTTAATAAAATAACTTTCATTATCTTTAAAATGTTTTGTTTAACTTGGAATTTCCGCATCTCAATTTATAAAGCATAAAAAATATTTTAATTGGTTCTGAAACATGGCAGATGTCACACATGTATACCTATATGTGTACAAGTTATATGATAAACAAAAAATTGGAATTAGTATGAATTATAGACCATAAAAAACAACCTTCCATGGAGCTTTTGGAGCCATACCGATATCAGTCCTTTACAATAAAATGGATTGTAGGGCTGATTACACCCGAGAGATGTTGTGGTAGTCCTACGTAGAAAAAGAATCGCATATGATTAATGCTAATACATCGAGGAAAAAATAATGAAGACTAGAAAAACCTTTTTGATATAGATGTTTAACCTTTTTGATAGTGAATAACTGCAATTGAAAACTAGAAAAACAAAACCAATGAAATGAAAATTAGAAACAAATAAAAAGGAATCGCAAAAGCATTAGGGTTTACCTCAGCTTATCTAAAATCTGAAAACAAAACCAAGAAAGCTCAAATCACTTACATATCATTGTACCACATGGTGGTGGAAAAGAAGCTGATTTGGGAGCTTTATGATGAATGAAGCGACGCCGATCAAGGTCAAACACGACCCAGATGCTGATGAAGTCAGACACGATCCAAATGCCCAACTTCGTTAGAAACAAATAACATTGACAATCCCAAGAAGCTTATGACAACAAAAGTTAAAAAGTTGAATCAGATAGGAGAATCACCCAAAGTAGTCTTTGAAATGAATCTTCTACTGGTGCGACATCACTAGGAAGAAAGACGAATTAGGGCAACAGAATCCTAAAATATGATTGAAATGAAATTTTAAACCACAAGATGTCTCAATAACACACAATAATACTGAATACAATGTTTTGAAGACATAAGAGTAGGTGGAAAATAATATGGAGCTTGCGAGAAGCAGCGGGGGAGCAAAACTGGGTGTCGAAAATCAAAAGTTGAGAAAATAAAGTGTTTTATGAAATTGAATCTGAAGAGCCGAACAACAACCATATGGTAGTGGTGACATATGATGGAGACGATAGGTTTTTAGAGAGAAATAGTCACGAAGATGGTGAGGCTGAAAAAGTAGCAAGAGATGGTGAAAGGAGATGGATTAGGGGTATTACTGATTGATTTATCGAGAAAGTAGTAGAGAACAGTGATGGGAAGAGAAGGAACGCCATATAATTTGAAGTCGAGTTAATGCTCATAATCTCCAAATGCTAGGGTTCTTCAGTTTTAGGAAAAGGAACGGTAGGGAAACTGGAAGCCGATGAGAAAAGAAATCGGAGGAAAGAAAATCGGAGATTGATGATGAAAAGGAAATTGGAGGTCGATGAGAAGTCAGAAAAAATTAGAAGGCAGTGAATATACCCCCAATAATACATGAACATAACACGTGTTCAAGACAATTAGCTAGACATTGACCGCCCAGTCAAAGGACCAAATATGCCAATATGAAAAACTGATCTGGCCAAAGTCTAAAAGGGCAAAATTTTACTATTCATTAGGCTTCCCAAAATTAATATGTATATATAATGAGTTATAAAACTTGTCAAACTTTTAATTAGTATAATAAACTTATGATATGTTGTTGAATGTAAAATAATATAATTTTAATGTTATAATTTTTGTGTTATTAATCTAATATATATTTAATTTTTTAATATAGAGATGATCAAAATATAAAATAAACTTAATATTGTGTACTCTTAAATAAAACCTAAATCAAAAAATTATATCAACTAAAAAGTTTTCCACAAGTTATTTTATAAAATAATAATTTTTTACAAACAAATCATGTTTTTGCATTAAATTCAAAAACTACATTACTTTACATTTAAAATATTTGTTGGTATTTAAATTAATTTTCATGATCGAAATTAAAAATAAAATAGTCATATAAAATTAAAATAGTAACCATAATTCTTATGAAATGGGTTGAAATAACATAAGTCTTAACCAAACATGAACATATTCTTCAAAGTTTATTCATATTTGCATATAAATTTCAGTCAATGCTCACATCTGGTCCGAAAAATAGACATTTAACTTATAAATAAAAAAAATATACTGGAATGTCATTGATATTTGTTTTAATAGTTGATATTTGTTTTAATAGTTAAAAGTAACACCAAATCTAGAATGCTATTCAATTTTATTCTTATGCAAATTACATGTAAATTAAGGTCATTGAATAATATGATTCTAACATATGTTTAAATTATATTTTTCAGATATTATAATTTTATATATCAATTTAGTGTAAAAATTATTATTTCATAGTTAATATAATTGATATAATAATTTTCAACCATATATATTTATGAAAGATGTAACATCATTTTAAATTATGCAACACTGATTCATCTAGAATAATCAAACTTGTCACATGTTACTCACCTGTTTAATCTGTCACTAAAATATTTCAAAATCTTATACTAAAACAACTAAGATAGATTTTTTCTATTGACATTCTAAATTTAGCAAACGAGGTCGGCTGAAAATTGGTTTTTTCATAGTAAGCTTTTATACCTATTTAATCCAAACAAGAAATTTACAAAAATCTAAATAATTGTTTATTAACTAATTATTTGGTGGATTACAAGGTAAGTCAATAAGCCATTAACCTCACATGTGTTAACCTCACATATAGAAGGTTCAGTAATCAGTATTCAAGTTTTTGAAGGTTACAATTAGGAGTTAAGACAAAATACGTATAGTATTTCAATATTTTATCTTTAAAGGACGAACATTCTTTACTATCCTAGCAAAAAACGGAAGTCGCAGTGGACAACCATAACCCATGTTAAATATTTTTTTATTTTTTTATATTCAATAATCATTCAGTTTTTTACTATAATATATTACTTATTGTTCTACAAAGTTACATTTTATTAAAAAGGCAAAATAAATAAATAAATAAATAAAAACATAATAACGTTACTTGAAGATCTTGTTTTAAAATTGTTGCATCATTTTCATTATCATTTCCATCACTTTACCAATTGAGTTTCAAGTTAGGGAAAATGACTTAAAAGTCCAATGAAGTTTCCAAATCATTCAAGAAAATCCCAATTATGTTTTGTCTGTTCAAAAAAACCCAACAAACTTAACATTTTGTCTAAAAAGTCCAACAAAGTTCCAAACCGTTCAGAAAATTCCAATATTGTTTTGTTTAAGTTTGTTGGGTTTTTTTTAACAGTCAAAACATAATTGGAGTTTTTTAAATGTTTTGGAAACTTCATTGGTTTAACAAGTCATTTTTCCGATACGGTAATAAGCCACGTCATCCGTTTCTCTTATTTGACTTTCAGGAAAGTGTAACTTAGTTGAGCTTTTTAGACAAAATGTTAAGTTTGTTGGGTTTTTTTGAACAGACAAAACATGATTGAGATTTTTTGAACGATTTGGAAACTTTTTTGGGCTTTTAAGTCATTTTCCCATCAAGTTATTGAACATAGTCTTGAACTTGGTTACCATTTTGTTCATGCATGTTCCTCAATTTTGTATAACAGTAAAGTAAGAATTGATGTTAGTTGTATTTATTTTGGGAAAACGTTGGTAAAATTTTGAATTGTAGTTTACAAAAACAGTTAAAAATAAATAAATAGGAGATCGAATGTGTCAAAATTTTGCAAAGTGGAAGCCTCAAACTCATCACACCAAGCTAGTGGCACAGTGGGTCGTGTGCTTCAAACCACATCGGCGTTGTGGTGCCGCTCCTAGTCTAAGAAAATATTTGGTCAAAGTACTAAATTGACAACTGTACAAAGCTTACGACCAGGTTGTTAGAAAGCAGATATTACATGGTGGTTGGACAAATAAATTGTTCACAATTCAGAAAATAAACGTAAAAGACACGTGTAACAAGTCGTGGGGCCCTTACGCTGTCACCACTCACCACCGATACATTTTTCTCTCTAGATCGCTCGAATTTAGTATAAACTATCAAGTTATAAATAGCAATAAGTTGGTGAGCAAAATATATAATATATAATATATAATATAATCAATAAATACTTTAATTTAATACTTCAAACCTCGTTTTCTTCCTTCTCAACAAATTCTCCGTCAAACCCCCTTCTGATTCCGATTCCAGAAGGGAATCGCCACCAACAGAATCCTCGTCTTGCATGTTTTTGCTCTAATCTTAAGTCAAAAATCGTTGAAATTCCGATCGATTGATATTTGTATGCAAAGAGTATGTGTCTTGATTCCAATTCAATTACTGTTTCACTGAATTATTGTGTTTTAACTTTTATTTAATCATTTTATGGATTTTTTTAAAGTACATATTCTCGATGATTACTTCTCATTGGTTTTGCTTTCGTTACAATTTTGTAGACGACGAATTGGAAGAAGAATAAACAACCAGCAAGAGATTTCCTTCCACACGTCATTTTCCTTTGAGTCAACATCAAGAAAACATGATGCAATCATTCGTTTCCAAAAACGATAGCCAAGAAAAACAGCCATCGGAAAACAACCGTGGTCTAGAACTCACGTTAGGATATGGTGGTTTTCCGGTGGTTCCACCTCCACAAGATGATGCTAATAATTCTAAGAATGTGGGCCATGATCAATCCAACAAAAACCATGGTCTAGACCTTGGATTAGGAACCTTACTTGTTCCCTTAATCCCACCATCACAACCGGTTAACCACCTTGCACCCGGTTTAGACACAGCCTCTTTGATCAACTCCTTAGGCCGAGACATCTCAATCACATGTCTGCTCCGTTGCCCACGAACCACCTATGGTTCAATAGCATCACTAAACCGAAGCTTCCGAGAACTTATTAGAAGTGGTGAAATTTATAATCTAAGACAAGATAACAAAGTTATCGAGTATTGGGTTCATTTTTCTTGTCATTTCGCAAAATGGGAAGCTTTTGATCCATCTACCAAAAAATGGATGAAACTCCCTGTAATCGAGTCAGACCATTGCTTCCAGTACTACGATAAGGAATCCATAATTGTCGGCACCAAGCTACTACTTCTTGGCAAAGATGTAATCGGCCATGCGACTTACATATACGACTTATTAACAAATTCATGGTCGGTAGGTAAGAATATGATTGAACCCAGATGTTTATTCGGGTCAGCAAGTCTCAATCATATAGCAATCTTTGCGGGTGGCATTAATCAAGCCGAAGAGATAGTGGACACGGTGGAGGTTTACGATAGTAGATCCGGAAATTGGGAGATGCTTCCAAGAATGATTAAACCAAGAAAAATGTGTTCGGGGGTTTATATGGATGGGAAGTTTTATGTCATTGGAGGGGTAGGGGGTGGAGGGATATCTTTGACATGTGGTGAAGAGTATGATTTTGATACGAAAAAATGGACGGAAATACCTAATATGTCTCCGGTGGATGCAAATGGTGGTTGGAGTGCACCACCGCTAGTGGCGGTGGTAGATAATGAGTTGTATGCTGGTGATTGGGGTGAAATGGAATTAAAAAAGTACGAGAAAGAGAGGAAGGAATGGGATGTTATAGGGAGGTTGCCAGAAAGGGCACATTCGGTGAATGGGTGGGGGGTGGCGTTTACTGGATGTGGGAATCGGATTATTATCATTGGTGGACCTCGGAAAGACGATAATAGTGTTGTGGAAATATATTCTTGGATTCCGAGTAGAGTGGTGCCGGAGTGGAGCCTTATTGGTCAGATAAGATGGTCATATAATAACTTCGTTTATAATTGGGGTGTGATGGGTTGCTAATAAAAAGAAGTTTTAAATACCATATTAGCGATTAGGTATAAATATATCAAATGGTTTTTGATGTAATGACATCAATTTATAGATTTATAAGTACGATTAGTTAAATGCAACACTTAGCCGTTCTAATTAATATTTAGATGTTGTGGTAAGATTGCGAACAAGTTACATACTTAAATAATGATCTATGTTTAAGTTTATAATTTGGGTTTGTTAGTATAGGCATGATTAAGTGAACGAAAACGCTGACCACTTTATGGGTAGATTAATGAAGCAAAGTAGTAAATCTTATCTTGGTTATGATAAGCAATTGCATCAACTCGGGTACGAAAATTAAATCTTACAATTCCATTGTAGACATTGTTATTTAAGTAGATGCATCAATTAATCAACTCGATGATATAGATAACAATCAAAGTAATATGTGAGAAGTCAAGAAAATAATTAAGTGGTAACGTACATACATATATATAGTGGCTGGCTACAAGTTTTGAGAAATTACAAGATCGTGGTGATGGATTTAAGTTTTTATATAGGATTTGTAGGTGATAATTCCACTAAACAAAAACGGAGATGCTTTTGTCTCTAAAGGATACTATCACCCACACCCATACCCTTTCGAAGAAACACCCACGCCTGTTAATATGTAAATAAATTCTACATCATGCATTGCTTCTGAGTTGGAGACTAGATGATGTTATAAGACGTCGGGGTTATCAAATTGAAGGCACTACAACTTGCCATAAAAATATATTATACTTCAAAGTTCTAGCCTTCTAAGATGTCTTACATATGATAAATCTCTTAGGGTTTCATGAACCGTATGCAATTTATCAATTGAATTAATGGTTGATATTTGCATAAATTAAAATATTGCCAATAGTTACTTTTAAATCTCACAACTTAGGGCGGAAAACGTTATAATTTGGAGATGGAAAATGGAAAAAGGAATCATTAAAGTCTAACTATAA
The DNA here is from genome assembly GCF_051521515.1 of Lactuca serriola. Lineage (NCBI taxonomy): Eukaryota > Viridiplantae > Streptophyta > Magnoliopsida > Asterales > Asteraceae > Lactuca > Lactuca serriola. Next base: position 70,632,931 of record NC_136410.1, read on the forward strand.
AAGTTTCCCACAAACTTCTTAATCTAATTGCATAACCTTATCTCATTATCGTTACGAAGGTTACACTTAGTTATATTGCTAATTTTAGAAATGATCGATGATAGTGTTGAACAGTGGGCGAAGTTTTGGAGTAAAGCTTTGGATGTTGGGCAAAGTTTTTGAGTAAAGCTTTGGCTAACAGCCAATGTAAAGTTGTTGTTAGAAACTTCAATGATCCCCCTCCCCCCACCCCACCCCCTAAAGCGGTAGCATCTAAGTCAGCAACATCGACAATCATCATTCTATCGTTGCTTCTCCCTTTTCTCTGGTGTTTCTCTTTCACATGTAGAACATAGTATGAAGGTGCGCATCCATCATTTTTGTCGTTCGCTTCCGATCGCATGAACACACCACACAATACTTCATCATTTTGTATCATATTTGCAATATATTGTCCAAGATTCTTAAACTTCAACTCATAAATTGATTTACTGTCAATATTTTTAAACTTTCATTATTATCTTCTTTCTACATCATATCTTTATGTCGAATACCTACAATGTTATATATTAGTTGCTAATGAAAATTATATAAAAGGAAGATAATAATGAAATTCTTGAAAATCTTGAAAGTAAATTAAGTTACCAATTGAAGAATCTTGGACGACTACAATTAATATATGATACAAAACGATGTAGTATGCTGTGGTTGGGGTACTAAAACTTATAAACTATTGTAAGATATTAGCTTTATATATATATATATATATATATATATATATATATATATATATATATATATGTGTGTGTGTGTGTGTGTGTGTGTGTGTGAGAGAGAGAGAGAGAGAGAGAATATACAAACTAGGGTGAATACATATATAATTAGGAGATGCATATACATATATATTGTACATACATGACAATAGGATTTTTTCTAAAAGTAAGTACAATTATGTTTAGTTTTATATCCTTCTTTCTTTGTTGCTTTTCCATTTAAGCTTTTCAATGAACCCCGATGTTCAATAATTCATGTGTGTGTGTGTGTGTGTGAGAGAGAGAGAGAGAGAGAGAGAACATACAAACTAGGGCGAATACATATATAATTAGGAGATGCATATACATATATATCGTACGACAATAGGATTTTTTTTTTCTAAAAGTGAGTACAATTATGTTTAGTTTTATATCCTTCTTTCTTTGTTGCTTTTCCATTTAAGCTTTTCAATGAACCCCAACATTCAATAATTCATGTCAATCAAACGAAATAAAAGGAAAGTTATTTACCAAATCACCTCGTAGTAAATATGAGTGTAATGTCATCATATATTTACGTAAAATCATAAAAAATAGTGGGTTTTTAAGATACTAGGTTAGAATATGTAGATACTATGGTCAGTATGTTTAAAATTATTATAAAGATAAAAAATATTAAATGTAAATAAAAAAATGTAGCGTATTATGAATTACAAGCAAGAGTTTGTCATGTATTTGATATGAACTTTAAATCGAGGATCATGTAAAGAAGGCAATTAGGATAATGTATCATGAATTTCTTGAGATACATTAAAACCTAATAGATTTAATATGATTTTTAAAAGATACATATCATATATTTTGAAATTGTTATTATAATAGGATTTCTTTTTGAAAATTTGAATTGAAGTAGATTTTTTACCAAAAAAATGAGAAATGATATAGTTGTCATAAGTCGTTGGGACTTAACGTCGTCTCTGGATGTCTTGTTTGAGTTAAGTCTGAGAATCACAACAAAGAAAGAATAGACGTCAGTCGTCGTCCAGGAGGGGATCCCTGAATGAAGCTCGGACGGTCTAGTCAGTATCTAGATGAGGAGAAGGGTTCTTTTTATACATGTTGTTGCCGGGACAGACCTCCGACAATACCCTTTTTCCTTTCTGAGTCGACAAGACGTGGAGGCGTCCTATTGGTGGATCATGCTCCACTAGCGATTGCTTGCTATTGGTGTCGAACTACCAGAGGGCAGTGTGCTGAGCGCTACACATGTCGCTATGGGAGGCGTTTGGTACTATTTTGTCTTGTTGTAGACCATAGATTCTTGTTCTTGGTCTGCACAGAAGGTTTCATCATTGTAATCGTTCGGATTTCCCGCCTGCATTTAAAACCTTCCTTATCCTTACTGGTTTTCTTTACTTCTGTCATTTCTTCCTTCTTCCTGCTTTTCCTTTCTCTTTCCATCTCGCGTTTGCTCATTGGTGTACAATAACCGCTTCGAATACTGGGATTGTGCCCTCTCCAAGTGAGTTTGTAGATATACAAGGCCGATTTGGTTTCCTTCCCGAGCATGGGGTGGAGTACCCTCGAAAGGGGGTTGTTATATCCCGGCCGCCGGAAGGAAATGTCGGAGTCCCTATACTGATTTTTGAGGTGGGGCTCCGGCTAACGACAACTGATTTTTTGACGACATAATGCGCCAGTACGGCTTCTCCATCGACAATCTAACCCCCAATGTCGTCAGCAAGATAATCGACTTTGAGATGACGTGTTGAGCCTTGGTCATGCTTCCCCAATTTTGGGCTTTTAAGTATTTCTTCAACTCAACAACCCAGTCTGGGGTGCACACATTCTCTCGACGGCGGGGCATCCACGTGTTCATCATAAATCAGATGGCCTCCAAAAATAAATTGCAAGATAAATGGTTAGGGTTGAACTGTGATTTAGTTGGCTATAGCTATTCCCATAAACCAACTTCACTGATCGGATACCTTCCCTATGGGGCGCCAGCGAGACTATGGCCAATGTGCTAAAGACCATTTCTTTTAAAGGGGAGGAATGGGAAGACTGCATGATGGCCGCCTTTGGGATGAGCACCGCCTGGAGGCGCATGGAATGATGCCTCAGTTTGTCATTGAGAAGGATGGTGAGCAATTCTCCTACCCCCCCCCCCCCCCCTCTTTTTTTTCTTTTGTTTTTGGGTTCTTTTTTTTGGATAAGGTGTCTAATTCCATAACTATTTCTGATATGTACTTGACCCGATCCGACATGGTCCATTTGGGTTGCATGGCATCATGCATTTTGATAAACTAAAATGAAAGAAATAACACTTATGGTTTATTAATATATTATAAGTTCTAATATATTAATAATATTATTTAATTAGTATTGATCAAGAATTAATATAGAACTAATTAAGCGATAAAAAAGGAGACTAATTAAATATATGGGTTGATTGTGTAAATCATCCATACTTATATAGTGGGCTAGATGCTCCATGGATTATCAAGTTGGGCTAAGGTCCATAGGATGCTCCATGGGAGTTACAAACTCATGGGTCATGGAAATGAAGAGTCATGTCACATTAGGGTTTACATGGTGTAACTCTAATTGTAACACACTATATAAATGATATGAAGCTCACCAAAATCGGTTACTAGTGGAAAAAAAGAGGGCAAGCTGATTTCTAAGTGTGACATTCTCTCTCAAAGTTTATTCCAAGAGCATTTGGTGTTGTGTGAAACATTTGAGGCATCACAGTTGGGGTGCTAGGCTCTCAAGGTTTTCAAGGAATCAAATCAAATACAAGGTATGTAATTCTAGCCATCTTTTATGTTTAAAGTTCCCATATATGCTAGATAGGATTATGAACCTTGGAAAAACTATTTTGCATGTATCTTAGTCAAACATAGATCCAAGGTTACTAGGGTTGCATGAACACCTTAGGAGTGTTAGAATGCTCAAAACCCTTCAGTGGTATCAGAGCCTAAGGTTACTTTGCTTGATACTTGATGCTACATGTTTTTCCAAAAATCAAAATTTCGCATCTGACTGCTCACCACGACGTGGCAGTATGTACCATGATGTGGTGGTGCCCCTGTATGCAGAATTTGAGGGTTTCGCTTGGAATTGGATGAGGATCATTACCCTAAACTGTTTTTTGAATCTTAAAACATGTTTTTGATGTGGTAATGATTATGCTAATCCAATTTCAAAGGTTATTATCAAAATTTCAAGTTTTATATGGTTTACTTATGATTCTTGAAATTATTGATACGCATGTTCATGAACTTATGAGCTTAGAAGATCATAGGAATTATTTATAACTTGCTTGTTAGTTTAATTCTTGATCATTATGTGTTTAATGGAATCCATAATTTGTCCTCAAGTTATAGATAACCAAAAGTCACTTTGTGTTAAACCCATTAAAAGAACACATAAGTTACAAAAATGAAGAATCTTCATTTTAATAACTCATAAGTTATGAATTGAAGAGTTTTGTTAAGTTACAAAACTTTCCCTCAAGTTTTGGAACACGTAAAGTTATCTTAATAAACTTTAGTTCCAACCCCTAGATTTTTAAAAGTTAAAAATCAACCCTTATACTTTATAATATTATAAGTTAATATATATATATATATATATATATATATATATATATATAAGATCAAGTCGTCTTACCATTAGTAGACCTCAATCACGAAGCCGGTTTATAAGGGGGGTATAAGGTTGTTGCCTATAAAATGGGTGTCCATTCTCACCCACCGCTTCCTTGATCGGTGGAGGGTCGTTAGCCGAACGGGTAGGACAAAGACTTATAAAATTCTCATTAAAAGTATGATGAATATTATAAAGTAACTAATTTTTTTATTAAATTCCCAATCTTAGTTACTTTAGGAAAATGTGAATAAGGTGCTAATCCATGAAATTACACTTTACACTTTGTTTAAGTCGTTAGTGGAGCATATGTGGTTAACTGACACACTAACTTGGACTTAACAAGGAAGGTAAAGGGTGACTTAAGGTTTATTATAGCTCAGTGGAGCATGTATGGTTAACCGACACATCGATTGAGTGATAAACTTTAAGGGTACCAAGTAATTTTCATGGTTACTTCTCACCTCGTTTTGTGATCCTCGGTATCCCAGTCACGAAACTTGGAGGGCACACTCGAGATTGAAACATGCCTTTGAAAAGTTCATTGAATCTCAAAAGAATCTAGGAATTTATAATAACCAATTAAAACCTAATAATTTATATTTCGGTTTTTGGTGGAAATTGGTGAATTGTCATTCACCTACCTTTCAAATATGTTATAGCTTAGATTACGTCATACCTCTTCTAAGTTATAATGTATTGTGATTGCTCCTAGCCTTAATATTACATTTGGGTGGTTTATTAAGGACTATCTTTATATCTAAACTAAAATTGTTCTCTTCTTTTTCAGATGTCTTCCAACAACACTGCTTCTGGCTCAAACCCTACTCGCTCCTTCTCCCTCATGAACCTATGTGGGAGGGTCATCTTCGATGGTTCCAACTTTATGGATTGGATCCAAAACATCAGGATGGTGACTTGCTACGAGGACAAGGAATATGTCCTTGATAACGAGCTAAAGGAGATCGATGAGTCCACTACTACTCCCCAGGAGATCGCTGACTTCCGGACTCATGAAAGAGATGCCACCAAAGTGGCATGCATCATGATGGCCTGTAATGCCCAGAATCAGAAAGACTAAGAAAAGAAAGGAAAAGCTCTAAGTCAAGAGTCAAATCGTCGAGTCCAGGGAGGAACTCGACGAGTCGGAGCAGGATCCGGTTCATAGAGTAAGTGACCGACTAGGCGAGTCTGGTCTGGACGAGAAAGACCCTAATCCTAGGGTTTGCACCCAATTTAAAGGACCTTATGTCCTCTCCTCAACCCCCCTTGTCAGCGAGAAGCTTCTATAAGCGATTCCAAACCCTAATTTGTGTAAGAATAGGAGGAAAGTGAGATTGGGGCTTTTGCATGAGGAAGATTTGGAGGATTTGACCACTAAGGAGCGGGAGGATTCAACTCTTTGGTTGTGACCATCAGTTTGAAGGTACCAATCTGTCACTTTGCCTTTGTTGCTTCTAGATCTTTTCTTGGATGATATTTTGGGGCCATTTTGGCATGATTAGGAGACATTTCGAGTTAGAAGTCCAGATTTGAGGTTGCTACTTTAGATCTAGGCTTGTCTTGGTCCAAAAACCCATAAAGTATCAGCCCTTGGTGTGTTGGTGAAGCATGCTTGTCTCGAACCCTAGCCCTAGAGTGTTTTAAACCTATAACTCCTTAGTTTAATGTAAAGTTTGCAACTTTACGTAAGGAATAGACTTTAGAAGAGGGGATCTATGGGTTGGAGCCCCTGCATGGCTCGAAAAGTCACTGTATGGTTTAGGGACTGAAGAGACTCGGCGAGTTGTATGAAGATGGGCAGGAACTCGACGAGTTGGAAGAACAACTCGGCGAGTCTGTTGAAGATTGCCATGGACTCGGCGAGTCGGTTCTTGGACTCGGCGAGTCTGGTCGCAGAACCTCAACCTTTCTGGTTATGATGCAGATCAGTGAGTTGAGTGGTGACTCAGTGAGTTGGACAGGATGGGACTCAGAGATCGTTGAACTCGGCGAGTCTTGGGGTGACTCGGCGAGTTGAGTCGTATTTTGAGAGTTTCTGGGATATGGGACTTGGCGAGTCTACGAGTTGACTTGACGAGTCGAGTCGACTGGAAGGTTGACTTTGACCAGGCTTTGACTTTGACTAGAGTTGACTTAGTTTGACTTCTAGAGATCAATTTGGAACTAAGTGTTATATTGATATTAACAGCTCGGGGAGCTAGTGGACCAGCGGATTAGAGAGTTGTCGGTCAGCGGCCAAAGGGTTATCAGCAAAGTTCAGCAGTGCAGGTGAGTTTCCCTTTGTGGGAATGGGTCTACGACCACAATGCTGACCCATGTAGTTATGAGTAGGAAGACCCGGGGGTTAGCCCTAGGAACAATATGCTAGTATGACATTCGGGACTAAGGTCCAATGTTAGCAGGTGGGTGCCCAAGAAATGGTTTGTATGATACTTATACTTGTTGTCTGTATGATACATGTATGTGCTTGGTAGGGGGGTGAGTGTGGGCAATGTCCCGTATCTCACCAATAGCAGAGTGTGGACGGTGTTCCATACCTCATTGGCAGTAGAGCAGGGGCGAGGCCCAAGTTAGGAAAAGAGTGAGAGTGGGCTGGGCCCACATCTTACTGTCAGTAGGAGTGTGGACGGGGTTCCATGACTCATCAGTAGCAAGACAGGGGCGAGGCCCAAGATAGGCGAGGCCTTAGTATAGTAATCTAGTAGAGTATGTTAGTTATGTGTTGTGATATGATTGTATGCTAGTATATGTTAGCGGGCGGGGCCCGGAGACAGGTGGGGCCTAAGGAAAACAGATTTGTACGCCGAGCGGGGCTCGAAGCCAGGCAGGGCCTGGTGACGGAAGGGGTCCGATAGCGAGCGAGGCCCAATGCAGCGGGCGGGAGCCTAGTATGTGGTTAGGTGCTCAGAGTTATGTATGGCATGTATGGACCAGTAGATATGTATGGTGTGCGGTAGGTTGGGGAACTCACTAAGCTTCATGCTTACGATTTTTAGTTTTAGTTTCAGGTATTTCCGGTAGCGGAGGGAAGAGCTCGGGGTGATCGCATGGCTCACACCATTAATTAGACAGCCTGGGATGTTGTACTCTGATAGCAAGCATATGTTTTGAATTAATACTCCGAATTTATGTTATGACTTATGATATGGTTTTTATAAATACGGTTTTAGTAATGTTTTAAAGGAAATTTTTAGTCGTGATTTTTGGGTCGTTACAAGTTGGTATCAGAGCCTTGGTTTGTGGGATTCGGGCACACTCTAGGGTGTGTTTGAAATCAAACTGAGGAAGTGGTATAAAATTTTCAAAAGAAAAACCGTATTTATAAATGGATTTTGAGGAAAGAAAAGGGTTTTAGAAAAAGCAAAAGGAACTTTGAAAAGAGAAAAGGGTGTGGCGCATGCAATCAGCCGAGCTCAAGTAAGTTCTCCTAAATTACCCATACAAGTTTATGTTATGATATGATTATGTGATCAGCATGCTAAATTTAGGGCTAAGGATCTAGGAGGTTGCCTTATGTGCCTGTTATATGCGCTTATTGAGCTATATGCTAGCATTGGTTAGACAGTGGTAGGATAGCCTATTTAGGTTATGCCTGATTACGTGAGCTTATATTGCATGCTAGTACAGATTCTTGTATTTTGATAGAACTGCTTAATTATGTTCTGGTTACATTTTCCTTTGGTCTGAATGCTGCCTGCTTTGTGCTTTGTGGGATTCTGAGTGATGGGAGTTAGTCATTAGATGAATACGTAAGTCACATGTGATCAGGGTTGGATAATCTCAGAGTTCTGGATTGGACCCTACTGGGCAGCTCTCGTCTGAGTCTAACCGTTGTAGGGACGAGTCCTTTACTTGAAGGATTATCTGAGCCTCGTCACATGTGATGGTATTCAGATAATGGCTGATTGGCATTACGAGTAAACCTCCAGCAGCTGAGGACTGGTTTGGGTCAGAGATTTCCCTAGGGTAGGCCTAGGATGAGTTTAGTGCTGGGAGCAGTGGTAGTCGTGCAAGAGACTTGGTGGAGTCAAGGGAACTCTTGAGGAAATTACGGGTAGATGTGGAAGGTAGTATGGGCCCGTACTACTGAAAGCAGAGGATTTGTACTCGATTCAAGAGGGACCGAGACAAATCCAGGGAACTTGCAGTGCGTGTGAGGTCCCTCAGCAGTGATGTGTATTTTGATGATTGTTATGGCATGCTTTCAGTATGATGACATCGCAAGATGGACCAGTGGATGGATCAGGTGTCATAGAAGGGTCAGGCTTGGGTTTAGGGATCGAGCAGCTCGAGGAGCGGATGAGGGAGTTTGTATCAACTGAGATTACGCGCAGTATTCTTGACTAGACTGCTGTGATCTTTGGCATGGTCAAGGAGGGCATCCTGGAGATTTTGGATGAGAGGCTTGGAGACTTTCGCACAGATTTGATGGCTATGTTGGGAGCGCATACTTTGACTTTTCGGGAGTTTAAGGCTTGTGGAGCTCCAGATTATCATAGGGCTAGGGACCCCATTGCTAGTGGTAGATGGTTGGCTGATGTCGCCAACGCTTTTCATTCTAGCCGGTGTCCTGAGGGGGACAAGGTACAAATTGTTGGGTTTTGAGCATTCTAACACTCCTAAGTGTACATGCAACCCTAAATACCTTGGATCTATGTTTTCTCTATTATACATGCAAATAAGAATATCCAAGGTATTATCCTAATCTAGCATACAAAACAATAACTATAGCAAGATAGAATACATACCTCTTTGATGTAGAAAGTCTTCATGAAGCTTGAGTGCCTAGTGCCCCAAGTGTGACACCTCAAATGGAATCACAATCATCAAAACACTTAGAATAGCTTGAGAGAATTCTACACTTCATGAAATCGGCTAGCCCTCTCTAGAATAATACTAGTCGCCGATTTTGCCAAGAATAATATCTTTATATAGTGTTACAATTAGGGCAAACCCTAATTGTCATGACTTTCCATTTCCTTGGATCCATGGGTTCAAATACACCATGGAGCATCCATGGAGCATCATATGGGTTTTGGCCCAACTAGATAATCCATGGAGCATTAGCCCACTATACAAGTATGGATGATTTACACAATCAACCCATATATTTAATTAGTCTTCTTTTGATCACTTAATTAATCCCAGATTAATTCTTGATCAATACTAATTAAATAATCTTATTATTCTTATTATTAATATACTAGAACTTATAATATATTAATAACCATAAGTGTCTTATTTCTCTCATTATAGTCTATCCAAGTGCATGATGGTATGCAACCCAAATGGACCATGTCGGGTCGGGTCAAGTCTCACCAATTATAGTTATGGACTTAGACATTAATCCAACAGTCTCCCACTTGGATAAGTCTAAAACTATTATTGCGTATGACTTCAGGAACCAACCGGCAATCGTAGCTCTCAAAAAGCTTCTGTCGAACTCTGACCTTGTCGATGAACTCTGACCTTTGTCAGTGACTTGTCCATTAGATAAGGGATCATATATTCCTCCATTCTAGATATCATATGGACTGAGACATGGATTATAATCATTCTCTCTGTCCATTTGTTGTTTCCCGATTTCCGATTTATGACGACTGACTAATTGAACAAATCAAATCAGTCCTGGCCCGGCCGAGCACTTCCATTTGTCATCATCAAATCATCGAGGGGCCCACAGATATCGCTTTTATCCCGAAGGTAAAAGGAATGGATAAACTTCGACTCATATGGCTTGTTCTACTACTTGTTGAATCATACACAAAGGCACGTTTTATAGCACAGAGTTACCAAATGCGGTTTCGTGCAATCAATGTACTATCAACTCATAGTAACAACTCATATCTCTAGGTTTGAAGAATATAAGATATTATCGTCTCATGATCACTCGTGATAAAATCCATGAAGTGATTCCAATGAGCGCGGGTTGAATCCAATACTCAGAACTTATGAGCACTCATGATTGCTGTAGCCTTGTCCAACACCTTAGACCTCTACAACCCATCATGACAGTCTTAATTCATATCTACTTCCAACATATGACCGACTGTGGATGGTTTGAATAACTTAGTCATTCCGAAAGAATAACCTAGTTTATTCGGGAAGTCAAAACATGCAAAATGAAACACAATAATAATTGAATCCAATATGGTCTCAGAACTTATGAATATAAATAAAACACCTTTTATTTATCACCATATGATTACACATTATTCATTGTATACTGTTTCAGCTATCAACTTTATTCTTGAATTTAAAACAATAGTTTTCCCATGCTCCAAGCATGTACACTATGTTTTTCTAAACACTAGTCATGTCACACACGAAGTATGCATACTATGTTTGTCTATGATCTTTACTTTGTGAACTAGATCAACTGAACATAACTTCAATGATTCTCTTTTCACACTCCCAAATCCTTACTGCAAATGCAAGAATTCCAAATTCATGCCATTTACTGAAATCTGTTAGATTCTAAACTTATATGCATTGATCCTCTTGTAATGATTATGCACAAAGTCATAAAGACTTGACAACAAACATTACAGAGCATTCCAAAGGAGATCAACTTCTTGGAAACATCCTTCTTGCATTAAGTTTCCTTAATCTTACACAGATTTGAAAATCCTAACTTTGAAACATTTCCAGATTCCATTTTGACCATCACTTCTGAACAAGAGTTGCCTCCTTACAGACTATGTCAATATGGTCCTTCCAGAATTATCACTATACTTCCAATTGTCCTTGAGTAACCAATCTTTGGTAAACCTTAGATTGTCCTCGACAATTGTTTAATCCTTTTAGTCATATCCAGTTCTAAACCTTTTCCCTTCTTAATGCCCCAGGCATTTGGAAAATTTTAGAACGGATGATTATAGCACATGTAATCGATCCTATATCCGAAGCATATGGGACACGATTCATGATGTCTCACATAAAGACTAAACCAGTCTTTTGCTATAATATTTCCATTTCAATTTGCCGAGTTCTCATAATTCAGATTATGAAAAGGGATGCCGTAATCATAATCGAATTTTAGAACGCAAATAATGGACCCATATACAGAATTTCCTTATGTTGAGCCATTCCAACATGAAATTCATATATATATCCTTGACTAAATGATTAAAACCTCACGATCTAAGCTTATAGATTTGAGATGAAGTATAATTTCCTCTCCCTTAATTATAGCAAAACAACTTTTCCTAATTGAAACCTTTTGTTTTCTATAATTAACATTGCTAACTTGCAATACTTATCATAATTATCATGCTCCCACTAACATGATGATTATTAGCATAACACTTATGCTCCCACTAGCTTTGACATGTACTCAGAAACCAGCTGGACTTCTAGAAATCAATACTTCATTGACTTTCTTACCAAAGTTCAGATTTCTGATACTAGATTGTTTTGATAAGACTTTATCAAAATCATACACCTTCCCTTAGATAGCACACTTGTGAGTCTAAACAATTATGAAGAGGTATGCCGTAATCATAATGGTTAGACCTTTTTGCCACTTCTCACAAGTCCATATTAGTGTGCCGGTTAACCACACGCGCTCCACTAACGACTTTGAGAATGCAAATATCACAATTGCTATCTAGATAAAATCTACTTAGTGAAAGTGTTTCCTCACCATCATTTTTCATGAATCGGAGAGAAACCTTATGACACTTAGATTTAATGGTGTATGAGTTCCTACCCATATGAATTTGTCAAAACCATAATCATAAGACAAAGATAATGACAACTCCAAAACCATATGGATTGAACTCAATCTTAACTTCTTGCCACTTGGCAGCTCAAGGGCCTGCCATTGCTTCCAAGTTGTTATGCAACACATTGAGAACTCTAAGAACTCATATGCAAAGCCAACTTCAACTGGAATGGGCACAGTATATGTCAACACAATAGATTATAAACCTCAAATTGTGTGCTAGAGAATAACTTTAGGTTTTATTCTTGATTAGTTCTTGAGACTTTCAAGACTTTTAAGACTCCCACTGTCCTCTTGATATATAAGACTCCCTTGTCAAACATCCAAGATATAGTGCGGATTCTAATCAAGACAAACACTTCACACAATTGGCCTTAGTTGGTCTTTGTTTTATCCAAAACATCACAACTTACCAATTTCAAATGTACAAGAGTAGAAAACTTTTACTCTTACATTTGACAAGCGTTTTAAACCTTCTTTAAGACATGTCACTCAAATTACAATCTTGGAGTATGACTCTAAGACTTGCAGTATGACTCATCTTCTTGATTTAACCATTTCAATAATTCAAGATCCCTCTTCTTAGTCATAAGAATGCACTAAGACTTTCTTAGAGAACTAATTGTGATATGGTTTCTTAAGCATTAAGATGATCACAAAAGCTGATACTAAAGTACTCTCCCATCTTTTCAGATTTGAGAAACTTTTATCCTTCTGCCTAATTTGATTCTTCTTATTCGCTCTGCCATACATTGAAACTTTTTCCAATGTCTCAGAGTTACACTTAAGCTTGTAAGTATAATCATATTTACTGAACTTAAGTAAATCATGACGAATAGTCTTATCAAACTTTTGTGGTGGACTAAATAGTGCACACGACTATGTACTCGATCCCTTAGTCCATTACTTGACTCACACATCCATGTGAATAAGTAATTAGTCTTAATTTTCCAATGCTTGAAAGTTCTCATTCATCATGCTATACAACTTGCATGATTCCAAGTTCCGGTCCACTTGAAACTTGGGTGATGAGAATCTTTCCTTATTTGGTAAATTTAGACATTACCACAAATGATAGAATCAATTTCATATTTCCACTCTTGCTTTTAATGGAATCATATAAGCAACAATTTTTTCTCAAATGCCATTGTAAGGATATTTTAAAATAAATAAAATCAAAAATTTCCTTTTATTTTAAAACTTTGCGGAAAAAACTTATCCTTACAATCCATAAGCACATGAAAACTTGTTGTTATCTATTCCTAAGCAATATATCATAACTCCTAAGAAGTAGCTCAAGAATCCGATTTTTCAAACTATGCGATAGAAATCCATCTATGCGATTAGATTCAGCATATTCTTTCTTTAAGTTTCTTCACTTTTCTTTGATTCTTAAAACATCACCATGTGACCCAGTCACATCATGTATCAAGAATCTCAGAATAGAAACTTAACAGAGTTAGATAGTGGAATTTACCTGAAGTAGAGTCAAACTTATTGACTTTAACATCCTTAGGTAAATTTGGCAGCTTCGCAACCAATGCCCCTTTCTTTGGCAATACAAACATATGGACCCTTTGATAATGGTACACGAGACTATCACAGACTTAGCTTTTCTCTTTACCATTTGGTCAACCGAGTTGACTATGGCCGATCCCTTTCCATCGGGAAGAGAGAGATTTACTAGATATCCAATGTCATTATTGTCAATGTCCATAAAGTTTTAGGAAGTTGATCTTAGCAAATAGATAAGATCATTAAGGGTCTTGTCATAGTCGGTTTCATAGGTGTTCCAAAAGAACTCACTATGTGACTTAGAAAGTGATTGAACCACCAACTTTCTCAAGACTTTGACACCCAACTCTCCCGGCTTGTCAATATGTGACTACATCTCCAAGATGTGATCACACCTAGACCTTGCCTTGCCAATAGGGCTTGAGTGACCTTAAACTTTTCAAGAACTTGTGGGTTTAGGAGAATAATTTGAAGAGGTGAAGAAGTATGATATCCATGGGACATCATCTTCATTAGGAAAGCTTGTTTCAAGAGATTTGGGAAGATCATAAATGTCTAAACCAGACATCTTTTGGGAGATATTCAAGATAGTTGATCTTAAGTCCTTAATATGACACCCAATATGAAATATTAAGGCTAGGACCCAACAAACTATTTTATAACTTAGAAGAGGTATGCCGTAATCCAAGCTATAAAATATTTGAAGGTAGGTGAATGACGATTCACCAATTTCCACCAAGATAAACGAAATGTATTATTAGGTTTTAATTGGTTTTGAAACTTCTAGATCTTTGAGATTCATTGAACTGTTCAATGGCATGTTTCAATCTCGAGTGTGCCCTTCAGGTTTTGTGACTGGGATGCCGAGGATCACAAAACAAGGTGTGAAGTAACCATGCAAATCACTTGGTACCCTTAATAAATTACCCCTCAATCGATGTGCCGGTTAACCACACACGCTCCATCGATACTATGATAAATATTAAGTCACCCTTTACCTACCTTGTTAAGTCCAAGTTAGTGTGCTGGTTAACCACACATGCTCCACTAACGACTTAAACAAAGTGCAAAGTGTAATTTCATGGATTAGCACCTTATTCACATTTTTCCTAAGTAACTAAGATTGGGTATTATTAAGAGTTTAGTTACTTAGTATTATCATTAATACTTTTAATGAAGGGAGAATTCTAGTCCTGTCAAACCCGTTCGGCTAACGACCCTCCACCAGTCAAGCAAGCGGTGGGTGAGAGTGGACACGTATTAAGTTGCCATTTTATAGGCAACAACCTTATACCCACCTTATAGACCGGCTTCGTGAATGAGGCGTACTAGCGGTAAGACTGACTTTACTCTTATACATATATATATTATTAACTTATAATATTATAAAGTATAAGGGTTGAATTTTAACTTTTAAAATTCTAAGGGCTAACTTGGAATTAAAGTATTCATACTTGAAAACTTTTCAAATTCCAAAACTTGAGGGCAAGTTTTGAAACTATTCAAAACTAATTAATTCCATAACTTATGTGTTTAAAGTAGTTTTAATCCAAAAACTCTTCAAGTTCCATAACTTGAGGACAAGTTATGGAAGACTTTAAACTAATAAAAGAAGTAACTTTTTCCTTTATTTTATAACTTATGGATTTAATTATGGTTACATATTTTTCTTTAATGAAGTGACTCTTGAACTTCCATAACTTGAGGACAAGTTATGGAGTCATAAAAATTATTCAATGACACAAGACTCTTCATTTTTGTAACCATTGCCAACTCTTATGAATTTTATGAGTCTTTAATGTGACTCTTCATGTAACTTGAGGACAAGTTACACAAACACATTTTATACTCAACTCTTAGATTAAAATGGATTGAAAACAACTATTTCACTCAACATTTCTATTAATCTAAGCAACTCATAAGAACAAGATAATTCAAATCAAACTTTTTCATGTAATTAGTCTAAACCTTAAACTAATACAAAACATGAATCTATTGACAATTATCTTTGAAAATGGATTAGCATG
The DNA here is from genome assembly GCF_051521515.1 of Lactuca serriola. NCBI lineage: Eukaryota > Viridiplantae > Streptophyta > Magnoliopsida > Asterales > Asteraceae > Lactuca > Lactuca serriola. Next base: position 70,648,587 of record NC_136410.1, read on the forward strand.
AACATTACCACATCAAAAATAAGTTTATAAGTTCAAAAACAACTTAGGGTAATGTTCCTAGTCCATTTCTAGCCAAAAACGTCGAATATATGCTGTCTGGGGCTCCTACTCGGCGAGTGCATGAATCAACTCGGCGAGTAGGATGATTTTACTCATGGACTCGGCGAGTTCATCAGTGGACTCGACGAGTCCAGTGCCCAGAAAGCCAGAAAATCGAGTTTTTCAGCATTTTTCAGCAATTTGCATCAAGTATAAGAGAAAGCAAGCCTAGGCTCTGATACCACTGTTGGGTTTTGAGCATTCTAACACTCCTAAGTGTACATGCAACCCTAAATACCTTGGATCTATGTTTTCTCTATTATACATGCAAATAAGAATATCCAAGGTATTATCCTAATCTAGCATACAAAACAATAACTATAGCAAGATAGAATACATACCTCTTTGATGTAGAAAGTCTTCATGAAGCTTGAGTGCCTAGTGCCCCAAGTGTGACACCTCAAATGGAATCACAATCATCAAAACACTTAGAATAGCTTGAGAGAATTCTACACTTCATGAAATCGGCTAGCCCTCTCTAGAATAATACTAGTCGCCGATTTTGCCAAGAATAATATCTTTATATAGTGTTACAATTAGGGCAAACCCTAATTGTCATGACTTTCCATTTCCTTGGATCCATGGGTTCAAATACACCTTGGAGCATCCATGGAGCATCATGGGTTTTGGCCCAACTAGATAATCCATGGAGCATTAGCCCACTATACAAGTATGGATGATTTACACAATCAACCCATATATTTAATTAGTCTTCTTTTGATCACTTAATTAATCCCAGATTAATTCTTGATCAATACTAATTAAATAATCTTATTATTCTTATTATTAATATAATAGAACTTATAATATATTAATAACCATAAGTGTCTTATTTCTCTCATTATAGTCTATCCAAGTGCATGATGGTATGCAACCCAAATGGACCATGCCGGGTCGGGTCAAGTCTCACCAATTATAGTTATGGACTTAGACATTAATCCAACACAAATTGCCTCCTGTCTTCTAAAGAACAGAGCACGGGATTGGTGGGAGGAGGTTGGTCATGCTATCTGGGATGATGCCGCGTTGGACGCGATGACATGGAGTCATTTCTCGGCCAGGTTCAAGGCCGAGTTTGCGCTGATTATTGAGGTGCAACAGTTAGCCCGGGAGTTCCAGGATCTACAGAAAACGACCGAGACGGTGGCGGAGATCACCGCCAAGTTTAGGGAGAGGGCTCTTCTTGTTCCGCAGTATGTCGCGGATGAGGAAATGAAGAAGGCTCGATATCACGATATGCTGAGAGACGACATCAGAGAGTTTGTGATTCGGTCCAATTGCAAGATGCTAGAGGATATGATTGCTCGGGCCAGGGAAAGGGAGATCAATCTGGAGCACCTCGGGAAGAGGAAGCCGGAGGAGGTTCAGGTATCTACGGGATCGGGCAAGAGGCCTAATACATCAGACTCTAGATCGAGAGGTCCTCAGGACCGGGGCCGCTGTGGCAAGTGCGGCAGGACGCACAAGGGTGCGTGTAGGAGTGGCAGCGGTGGTGATTCTGGTTGCTTCAAGTGCGGCCGGATTGGTCATTTTAGCAGAGATTGTACTGCTACCACCACCCAGGGATCAGACCTGTTATGTTTCCATTGCAGTCAAAGGGGCCACAAGAAGGACCAATGTCTGAGTTTGCATTCAGCAGGACATGTGATAGCACCTGCCCCTGCAACCATAAGGATCACCGACGGCCGTCAGGGCCAGGCAGAGACGCTTGCAGAGAGGAGCAGGGCGTATCAGTTGGTTTCAGATGAGGTGTGAGCAACCTGATGTGTTAGGTACATATCTTCTTTCATTTCTCTATCAGCTTATGATATGATTTTTTTGTTATGGTTCTGCATCGCTTTTGGTATAAGTATTTCCGAATTGTGTGTCTTGCTTGTGATTTAGTTATATGCCATCTGCATGCCTTGGATATTAAAATGGTAGTTAGGGGTGGTTTGCTATTGGAGCAGATTACTTATGATACAATAACTATAGCATGCTTATGTGGAACTCAGTAGTGTCCCGCTAGATTCAGGAAGGTTTTATTGAGCGATGGATTGTTTACATCCCTATCCGTGGCAAACTTGGGTTTTTCTTTTAACAGGTTGATTATGGTGTTGGATTAGTGTCTAAGTCCATAACTATTTTGGTATGTACTTGACCCGATGGTGCATGGTGCTTTTGGGTTGCCTTCACCAAAGCAACTTGATAGGATGAATTATGGAGAGAGAGGATTAATTATGATTTATTAATATATTATGAGAATAATATGTTAAAGGAGAAATCATATTGTTTCATTAATATTTGTCAAGAATTAATAAGAATTAAGTTTGTGGCTAAAAGACATTAATTAAACTTAAGGGACTAGAACTGTCAACTGTGTGATAGTTGAATATTGGGCTAATGGACTCCATATTAGAGGGGTGGACGAATTCTATGGGGAAACCCATTAGAAATCGTCCTAGGCCTCTAAGGAGGGAGTCCATGGGTTGCTTAGCACCTAAGCATCCAAATTAGGGTTTCCTTGTTAGATAACCCTAATAGTCTCACTATTTAAAGGACCCTTAAGACTCAAAAACGTGGTGAACTTGTTCCTTAGGGGTTTCCACACATTTTGGGCAGCCTCCTCTCTCCTTATTCTTCATCCTCTTGCTCTTGGTGTTTGTGAACCATTAGAGGAGTGACATTTGTGACTCTAAGCTTTCTAAAGTCATTACAAGGAGGATTTGAGATTGTTATTGCTACATAACAATCAAGGTAAGATCTAAATCCCATTCATAAGTTAATTTGATTAATTGTATGCTAGAACTAGGGTTTAAAGTCTTGGATGAATTGCATGTAAAATAGAGAAACCTAGATCCAAGCATTAGGGTTGCATGAGCACATAGGATGTTCTTATGGCTAAAACTCATCAGTGGTGTTAGAGCCTTGATTGGTTTCTATTGTATTGATGCCTTGGTTATTTGTTTAAGCTTCAAAATCGATTTTTTGGCTCCCTGACTGATGAACTCGGTGAGTTCCAATGTGGACTCGGCGAGTTGCTCCAACTCGGCGAGTCCATAGAGGAACTCGGCAAGTTCGAGTGTCAGTTAGGCGGATTTTCGGGATTTTACCTATTTTGACTTAGGATAATTGCCATAATTGTTTAAAATTAATAAAATACGAATTTTATTGATTCCTTATGATTATCTTTGTCAAAATAAAAGATTTGGTCATCTAATTAGATAATTGTTACCTTATTTGATAAATGTTAAATTATTTGAATTATTTGATCATTATCTTGCAAGAATTTGAACTAGATCTAATTAGATAACCACCAATTAATTGTTAATTGCCTTATTTGAATTATGTGATCTAGGATATTCTTGACAAAGTTTGGAAAAGTTTCAAATTAATCCCTTTAGGTTTTATAGTTTAAATTTGAACTTAAAAGTTTTGTTTTGAAATTTAAATAAGTTAAACCCCTAATGTTTTGAAATGTTTCAAAACTTGCCCTCAAGTTTTGGAATTTAAAAGTTGATTAAAAGTTGATTAAAAGTTTAATTTAGAAATGTTAAATTCTAAAACCCTAGTATTGTTTTGAAAAGTTCAAATCACGCCCTTATGGTTTTATTAATTAATTAAGGTGTATAATTAAAAGAGACTTAATAAACCCATAAAGTTGTGGTTTACATTTAATTAAATTAAAAGTATAATTTATTAAATTAGAACACCTAGTATTTTAAAAGTATAAAATACACCCTATAGTATATATAACATTAAAAGTCTAATATATATGTATGAGTAAAAGTCAGTCTTACCGTTAGTAGGCCTCATTCACGAAGCTGGTCTATAAGGTGTGTTTAAGGAAATTGCCTATAAAATGGTGATTGAATGGGTATCCACTCTTACCCACCGCACTCTTGACTAGTGGAGGGTTGTTAGCCGAATGGGTAGGATAGGACATAAACCTTCCATTATAAGTATAAAGAAGTACAAAAGTAACTAAATGATTTTACAAATTCCCAATCTTAGTTACTTTAGGCAAAAGTGAATTGATGCAATTTCATGAATTTACACTTTGTGCCCTTGCGAAGACGTTAGTGGAGCGTGTGTGGTTAATCGGCACACTAAATGGTTCTAAGCAAAGGTAGCAAAGGGTGACTCAATGTTTGTCACAGTTCAGTGGAGCATGTGTGGTTAACCGGCACATCGAATAGGTGACTGTAACATGTGGGGGCACCATGTAAGTTTGCATGGTTATTCACACCCGCTTTGTGATCCTCGGTATCCCAGTCACAAACTAGAGGGGCATATCGAGATTTAAACATGCCATTGAAATGTTCAATGAATCTTAAAAGATCTAGGAATTTTCAATAGATTTAAAACTTAAATTTCCTTTTCGTTTTTCATGGTGGAAATTGGTAAATTGTCATTTACCTACCTTCAAATATTCTGCAACTAGATTATCGCATCCCTTTTCTAAGTTGTAGCATATTGTGTTGGATCCTAGCCTCGATGTTTCATTTGGGTGTCACATCGAGGATTCTAATCAACTAACTTGAATTTGTTTTCTCCCATTTTGTAGATGTCAAAGTATGACAACTATGGTATTCCCAAATCCCATGGAACAAGCTTGCCACATGAAGATGATATTCCACGATTCGATCGAGGAACAAGAGATCATGCTTCACTTCCTCCACCTCCTCCAATTATTCTCCCTAACCCACAAGTTCGAAGGCTTGAAAAGTTCAAGCTCACTCAAGCCCTTTTGGCAAGTAAACATGAAGAAGGAAAGTCGGTGTGTGCACACGTCCTAGAGATGAAGTCACACATTGATAGGTTAAGAATGTTAGGATCCGTTGAGGAGCTGGCTGTTGACTGGGTTCTTCAGTCACTTCCTAACTCGTATAGTGAGTTCGTAAGAGAGTACTATATGATGAACCACGATGTGACCCTTATAGATCTCACCTACATGCTTATTGCTGCTGAATCAACAATGGTTTGGCGCACTGGAAAAGCAAAGTTGATTGGTGAATCTGCCTTCCAGAACTCTATGGATATAGGAAATGTAGACGAAAGGCATGCCATGATCGAAAAGTTTGATCATAAGAGAAAGGCAAGGTTTGAAGTAGTTCCATGTGCTGTTCCAAAAGAGTCAATTTGCTTTTATTACCAAGAGAAGGGGCATTGGAGATGAAGCTGACCTATTTACCTAAGAGATCTAAGAGATGGGAGAGTCAAAATGCATGGATCTGCTTTAGGTAAAATCCATTAACTAACTCTTTTAAGTTCCTATTCTAGATTCTTAATACATAATGTGATAAGATTACAATTGATGTTTTGAAGGATCGAAGAAAAGAGAGGAAACTTAAGGGAAGAAGTGAGCGGAATCTATTTGTGAAGAAATGGATTTCGATCGCATTACTTGAAGATTAGATTCTTGAGCTACTACTTAGAGTTAGAATAAGATTTCTAAGAAATATGTATTAGCATAGTTTTTCAAAGAATTGCATTGTAAAGACAAATTTTTCCGCAATAAAATAAATTTTGATTTTTATATTATTTATTTATCCTTGCGATGGCGTATATGAAAAATCGATGTTTTGAATGTTTCTAGTATTAGCAATAATGGATTTGATTCTTAATTATGTTATTTGTGGAAATGTCGAGAATTTACCAAATAGGGAGAGTTTCTCATCGCCCAAGTATCAATTGGACAGAAACTTGGAATCATGCAACTTGGTTGCACGATGAATGAGAAATTTCATATTTGGAAATTAGACTAATTCGTTGACAAAGTGTCAAGTGAAGGACTAGGAGATCAAGTACACAAAGTTGTGTGTTGATCGAGTACACCACAAGAGTAACAAAGATATTCATCATGATTTACTAAAAGTTTAGTAAATATGATTATACTTATAAGATTAAGTGTAATTCTAAATTGATTGAAAGAGTTTAATTCAATAGCAGAACGAATAAGAAGAATCAAGTAGGCAGAAAGATAAAAGTTTCTCTATTCTAAGAAGAAGGGAGAGTAATTTTATTATGTTTTATGATAGGTCTTAATGATTAAGAACCATATCTCAATTGATCCTCTAAGTGAGTCTTAGTACAATTGTATGTCTGAGAAGAGGAATCAAGAATTGAAGAAATGGTTAAATCACGAAGTCAATCATATTTCGTTCCAAAACAAGTCTTAGAGTTAAGATTGTGACATTGAGTGACAAGTCTTAAGAAGGTTTATAACATTCATCAAATGTAGAATTTGGAAAAAGGTTTTCTTATTCTTGCACATTTGAAATTGGTAAGTTGTGATGTCTTGGATTAGACAAAGACCAACGATGACCAATTTGTGAAGTGTTTCGTCTTGATAAAAGCTACACTAACTCTTGAATATTTGTTTGTCAAGAAATGTTTATTGACAAGAGAATCTTATATGTCAAGGAGTCAGTGGGAGTCTTAATGGTCTTGAAAGGTTTCAAGAACAAATCAAAATAAACCTTATCGAACATCACTAGCACACGACTTGAGGTTTACAACCTATCGTGTTGACACTATCTTGTTTCTGTGCCGTTCCAATCGAGTTAATTATGCATATGAGTTCTATGAGTTCTCATTTGAATGCATAAAAGGCAAGCACCTTGATCAATGAAAAGTACATTGATAGGAAAGGGTGAGCTGCTTAACTACTTGGAAGACATGGTGAGCACTCGTGTTACCATAAGGCAAGAAATCAAGATTGAGAAGGTTCGGTCCATATGAGTTTGAATTTGTCGTAAACTTTGGTTTTGACAAATTCACATGGATAGGAACACATACACCATTAAAATCTAAGTGTCATAAGATTTCCTCCTTCATGAAAATGACTGTGAGGAAATGCTTTCACTAAGAGAGATTTTAAGAAGATAGTGATTGTGAAATTGTATTCTCGAATTCGATTATGGTTACGGTATCCCTTTCCATAATTCGAATTGTGAGATTTGGCAATTAGTCTGAATTGTTTAGACACCCATATGAGCTATCTAAGGCAAAGGTGTATAAGTTTAAGAAGCTTAGATAAAGGATTATCATGTCAAAGCTAGTGGGAGCATATGTGTTATGCTTATTTGATAATAATCATCATGATAGTAGGAGCATAAATGTTGTGCTTGTATGATTATTAAAACAAGTATTGCAAGTTAGCAATATTAATTATAGAAAACAAGAGTTATACTTTGCAAAGTCGTAAGGGTTGAATAGTTGTTTTGCTATAATTAAGGGAGAGAATATTATGCTTTATTTCAAATCTAAAGGCTTAGGTTGTGGAATGTTAATAAATTTAGTCAAGGATACATAGTGCTATGGCATTGTTCGAATTGTGAGAACGTGGCACATTAAATATTATGGTAGAAGATTGATAAAGTATCATATCTTTATGTAAGACATTATGCATCGTGTCCCATACGCTTTGGGTATTGGATTGATTGCCAGTGCTATAATATTTGTCCATTCTAAAATTTTCCAAATATCTAGCGCATTTAGAGGGAAAAAGGACTAGAATCGGTTTAACTAAAATAATTAAACAACTATCAAAGGACGATCTAAAGCTCGCCGAGGATTGGTCGCTTGTGAGTAGTTGGAAGTATAGTATTGGATGGACCATATCGACATTATTATGAATAGAAAAGATTCTATTAAGAATGAGTTGTCATATGGAAAATATGGAAATGTTTCCATATTAGGAGTTGGATATTGAGAGTCTATGTCTAGATTAGAAATTTTATGCAAAAGGATGTTCAAAGGAATGTATTTTGAGTGAGAGACATCACGTCTATGGAATTGTATTTTAACAATATCAAATAGAGGACTTTGTAATTTCATTGGCAATAGTCATTGTGACTTTTGTGCTATGACATTACGAAAGGATCATTGCATAAAATGTTAGAATCTAGCATATTCTATAAGTGGCAAGAATTTGACATTTTTTCACTCGTGAAAAGGATTAGGAGTTGTGAAATGAGTATGATTGGAAATGTGTTCATTTGATCTATTTCACAAAGTAAGAACCGTAGGTAAACATTGTGTACATGCTGAGAGCATGGGACAAGTGTAGTAATAATTCAAGTAAGAAGTTGATTACCCGAAACAACAAATAATGAGTAATCAATATGGTGATTAAATAAAATGTTTTATTTGTACCCAGAGTTTGGGGCCATATGAGATTAGTATTATTCTTGTGTTTCACTTTGCATGTTTTGACTTCCTGAATAATTAAATTGGTTCAAAACAATCAAATTATTCGAACGGACCACAGTCGTTCATATGTTGGAAGTAGGTATGAATGAAGACTGTCGTGAATTGGTGTGTGGATTGTCTAAAGTGTATTAGACATAAGCAAATATTTGCTACAACGTTCATGAGTGCTTATGAATATGAGTTTGAGCATTGGATTAAACCCACGCTCACTTGGATCACTTCATGGATTTTATCACGAGTGATTGGTGAGACGATAATATCTTATATTCTTGAAACTGAGATATGTGAGTTGTATCTTGCGAGTCGGTTACACATTGATAATATGTAAACGCACCAGTAACTTGGTGTTATAAAACATATTGTTGTGGGTGATTCGGTAAGTGAGTGCAAGCGAGCATTGAGTCAAAGTTTATCCGTTCCTTTTATCCAAAGTAGGATAAAAGCGATATATTTGGGCCCCTCGATGATTTAGTGATGGCACCTAAGCGCTTAGCCAAGCCGGGACTAATTTGATGTGATCAATTGTAGTATGTTGTCAGTTGTCATAAATCGGAAGTCGGGAAATAGTATAGAGAGAATGATTAGAATTCATGTCTTATATCTATATGATATCTAGAATGGAGGAATATATGATCCCTTATCTAAAGGACACGCATATCTGATAAGATCAGAGTTGACAGCGGCTTTGGAAAGCTACGATTGCAGATCAGGATCTGAAGTCATATGCATAATAGTTATTAGACTTATCCAAGTGGGAGACTGTTGGATTAGTGTCTAAGTCCATAACTATTTTGGTATGTACTTGACCTGACGGTGCATGGTCCTTTTGGGTTGCCTTCACCAAAACAACTTGATAGGATGAATTATGGAGAGAGAGGATTAATTATGGTTTATTAATATATTATGAGAATAATATATTAAAGGAGAAATCATATTGTTTAATTAATATTAGTCAAGAATTAATAAGAAATAAGTTTGTGGCTAAAAGACATTAATTAAACTTAAGGGACTAGAACTGTCAATTGTGTGATAGTTGAATATTGGGCTAATGGACTCCATATTAGAGGGGTGGACGAATTCTATGGGGAAACCCATTAGAAATCGTCCTAGGCCTCTAAGGAGGGAGTCCATGGGTTGCTTAGGGCCTAAGCATCCAAATTAGGGTTTCCTTGTTAGATAACCCTAATAGCCTCACCATTTAAAGGACCCTTAAGACTCAAAAACGTGGTGAACTTGTTCCTTAGGGGTTTCCACACGTTTTGGGTAGCCTCCTCTCTCCTTATTCTTCATCCTCTTGCTCTTGGTGTTTGTGAACCATTAGAGGAGTGACATTTGTGACTCTAAGCTTTCTAAAGTCATTACAAGGAGGATTTGAGATTGTTATTGCTACATAACAATCAAGGTAAGATATAAATCCCATTCATAAGTTAATTTGATTAATTGTATGCTAGAACTAGGGTTTAAAGTCTTGGATGAATTGCATGTACAATAGAGAAACCTAGATCCAAGCATTAGGGTTGCATGAGCACATAGGATGTTCTTATGGCTAAAACCCATCATATGGAATGGTAGAAAAGATTGGGAATTCTTCTCAAGCATTGAGCAGTGAAGTATAATTAGGATCAAAGTGAGGGAGAACCCTTCGAGTGTACAAGGGTAAGAACACGCAGATCCAGAATGAGTACACGACCACTGAGAAGGAAAGGAAGTAGCAGCGATTGATGGATTGGGGAGTTTAGGGTTGGGAGTTTGAGAAACTTCCGAACAGTTAGTCATGTAATCAAGATGGTTAGTAACTGGTTGGGAAATTCAGGATTTAGGGTCGCCTGTAGGATTCGAGTGAGTTGAAATGAAGATTCTAAAAATGGTTAGCATGGGATGCTTTTGTGTTAGTAGTTAGTGACAGAGACATCATGTAGAGCATGGTAGAACGGCGGGAGAGCCTCAACATTTCTCCCAACAGCGAGTGAGTGGCAGAAGTGATGTAAGGTTGCGGGTAAGCCGCAACACTTCAGTAAAGGCCAGTTAGAGGAGTGTGGGCGAGGGCCCGTATCTCCTCCTGAGTCAGAGGAGTGCGGGCGAGGGCCCGTATCTCCTAGATAGTAGAGTTGGGCGAGGCCCGCGTATCCTAGTTAGCATGACAAGAGATAGATAGAGAGTAGTCATGGAGTTTTAAGAGGGTTTTGGACCCATGTAGCCTTAGATAGGTGAGACCTGGGGGCAGGGTCGCTCAGGAGTATGGTATGGGTGGGACCCGTGGGCGACGCCCGTTCATCAATAGCTGGACAGGTGAGACTAGATGGGGAAACCGCTCTAAGATGTAGTCGGGTGAGACCCGTGGGCGAGGCTCGTATATGAGTGGCAGTACAGGTGGGACCTGGTAGAGACCTTGTGGTCAAGATAGGGGATCGGGGACCCCAAGACTAGTAGATCCAGAGTTGCAGAGTAGATAGGGTAGTTTAGATAGTCGGAGTTTTCTTCGGGAGTCGCTGAGAGCGACTGAGCGATTGAGCTGAGGTTTCAGTAACCGGTAAGAGTCCAGTAATCCAGTTATGGATAGATTAGCTGGGACCAGGGTGCTATCAGTTCATTTGGAAGGCAGATGAGAGACAACAGAACCTTGAGGCAGGGAAGTGATAATAAAGAGGTATGGTATGAGACAGCTGGATGACCGAGAAGTGTTACGCCTCTCACAGCAGGATTGGATAATCTCAGAAGGAAGGGTTTGACCCTATTGTGCAAATCTCGTTGGAGTCTAACCGTTACAGGGATGAATATTTTACTCGAAGGATTATCTGATCCATACGCTAGGATGGGGGCTCAGCGCTAAGTTATAGTAGCATGAAGTATTCGGTAGGTATCGGCAGTAGTGACCAGCACTGGGAGTGGCTGGAGTAATGGATACCATGAAGGATATGTCCTTCATAGTGGTAGAAGAGGTGGTTAGCTGTGGGACGTTGCCTTGGGAAGGCCAGTAAACATGCAAGGAAAGGGGGGGGGGGGGGGTGAACCCTAGGATGTCCAGCATAAGTACTCGGGGAGTACCGGAAGGATCGTCCGTTGAGTGAGCTGTGTTTCCAGGATAGTTGGGAATTAGAGTGCACTTGAGGGTTGTTATTTGCAATGGCTAGTGTTAGTCTGAATGACCGGGCGGAAGGTCAATACAAGTGGTCAGCAGGAGTTAGATTCATCAGGCAGGAAGGTTGAAGGCAGATTGCAGGACAGTTGGTTGTAGCGGACTTCGAGGACGAAGTCTAGTTTAAGTGGGGGAGAGTTGTAATACCCAAAATAAAAAAGACCAAGAAAAGAAAGGAAAAGCTCTAAGTCAAGAGTCAACTCGTCGAGTCCAGGGAGGAACTCGTCGAGTCGGAGCAGGATCTGGGTCATAGAGTAAGTGACCGACTCGGCGAGTCGGCGAGTGGACTCGGCGAGTCTGGTCTGGACGAGAAAAACCCTAATCCTGGGGTTTGCACCCAATTTAAAGGACCTTATGTCCTCTCCTCAGCCCCCCTTGTCGGCCAGAAGCTTCTATAAGCGATTCCAAACCCTAATTTGGGTAAAAGGAGGAGGAAAGTGAGCTTGGGGCTTTTGCAAGAGGAAGATTTGGAGGATTTGACCACTAAGGAGCGGGAGGATTCAACTCTTTGGTTGTGAGCATCAGTTTGAAGGTACCAATCTGTCACTTTGTCTTTGTTGCTTCTAGATATTTTCTTAGATGATATTTTGGGGCCATTTTGGCATGATTAGGAGCCATTTCGAGTTAGAAGTCTAGATTTGAGGTTGCTACTTCAGATCTAGGCATGAATTGGTCCAAAAACCCATAAAGTATCAGCCCTTAGTGTGTTGGTGAAGCATGCTTGTCTCGAACCCTAGCCCTAGAGTGTTTTAAGCCTATAGCTCCTTGGTTTCACGTAAAGTTTGCAACTTTACGTAAGGAATAGACTTTAGAAGAGTGGATCTATGGGTTGGAGCCCCTACATGGCTCGAAAAGTCACTGTATGGTTTAGGGAATGAAGAGACTCGACGAGTCACATGGGTGGACTCGGAGAGTTGTATGACGATGGGCAGGAACTCGACGAGTTGGAAGAACAACTCGGCGAGTCTATTTGTTAGGGCTTAAATGTTGTAATAGTCGAAGTGTCAGTTAGATTGTTACGAAGTTTATTTTGTCTTCGTAAGAAGGAGTCTTTGGATGTAATGTTATTTATACTAAGGCATTATAAAGAGTAGTCTTAATGTCTAGTCCTTAGTATTGTTATGCTTTTGTTCTCCTATAAATAGGGGTCTGTACTAAGTGATTAAGGAGAGCTTTTCACTCAGTCTTTACAGTTTATTCATTGTAATCTGTAAATTCAAAAGCATAATACGAGATGAAAAAAATATTCTATTTACTCTCGTATTCATCGTTATTACTCTTCCTTAATTCGTACTTGAATCTGTTTTAAACTCGATTACAAATCTCATCAATTGGTATCAGAGCAGGAATCCTTTCTATGATCTGATTTTCATACGTTCAAAAAGATTTTTGAATCTACTATTTGATTCAAAATGTTTCCGTTCTTTTTGAGTGTGAAAAGTTCTTCTTGATCTAAATCTAGGATTCGATTCTGCGAACATATTTGTGAATCGAGTGTTCGTTGTGTGATTCTGATTTGAAATATACAATTTGATTTCAAAATTATAAAAGTTTTCGTATTCATCGTATCATCTTGAAGTTTTTGTCCGTACAACAATGGTGTCATTCAATCTGAATTCCATGACATCATTTTTTCATTTGCTTGGTTCATCCACAAAAATTCCGATGCTTATTCCAGAATATTACGATCAGTGGGCAGATCGTATGCAAGATTACTTGAACGGATTGGATGAAGAATTATGGAAGTGCATTTTAGGAGAAATCAATCAACCTGCAACAGTTCAGCCAATCGGTGTGTCTTCAAGCAGTTCGGAAGTTGACAATCAATCCAATTCTTTAAAACAACTGGAGAAGAAATGCATGAGGGAATTAAGAGGTGCCTTGCCTCCTGTTGTGTACAATTATGTCAGAACATGTACAACAACTAAAGAAATCTGGAACAATCTCAAAGATAAATTTCAAGGAAGTGAAAAGACGAAGATCACATCTGTGAAACAATGTCTGGTGGAACTCAAAGATTTCAAACAGAAAGAATCTGAATCCATTGAAGTATACTATGATCGGTTCAACGAGTTAATCTATCGTTATAATCGTTATGGTATTACAAGGTCATCAATGGAGTACAACTTGATATTTGTAATGGGACTTCGAAAGGAATGGAGGAGTGTGAGTATGATGGTGAAAAATCAACAAAGTTTTGATACTTCGACTTTGAATGACTTGTACAATCAGTTGAAATCTCATGAAAATGAGGTTAATGAAATAGCTGAGGAAGCGATAGCAAGTCTTGGTAGACCATTGGCACTAGTTTCGAAGGTTTCAGAAAGAGAGAATGAAAAATCGAAGTCTGATGAAGAAGAAGGTTTTTTGATGAATTCTGATGATGAGGCTGTTGCTTTTTACTTAAACAATCGAGTAAAGAAATTTTTTAAGAAACCTTTTAATCCAAAGAACAAGTCATCAGATTCGAAGGGTAGTTTTGAGAACAAAAATAGAGTGGATGAAAAGAAGAAAGAAGTGAAGACGGATTCGAAGAGTCAAATTGAGCAAATGAAGATGTTGAAAGGTGATACAGGGATTAATTGCCATTATTGCTTTGGTGCAAATCACTTAGCAGTAGATTGCTTGTTGAGAAAGAAGGAGGAAAAGAAAAATAAAACAAAGGATGAAGCGTAGTACACTGAGAAACTAGAGGAAGTAAAGTCGAAGGCAAAGAATTTGTCGTTAGTGGCTCATGGAGAAACTGAATCGGATGGTGTTGGGCTGAAGATAGTTTTGATGTTGTGTCTTTTGGTCTCGTTAGTTTAGCCTTGTATTCTCCGGTTTGGGCCTGTCCAACCGTGAGCCTTTTATGTATTGTATATAAGTTAAATGCTTGCATGCATATTAGGTTAAGATTGTTGAGATTATCGATATAGCGATTCATCCAGAGTACAATATTTTTCTTTAATCGTTCTTGTAATCTTCTAATCCTCTACAGTTGATGTTCTTAATCGAGCTCTTCTGAGGATTTTATTTAATCATTCGACACGTTTGATTCAAGTTGTTTTGTTCTTATTATTGCGTTCTTGTTGTTTTATATTCATATAATTGTTCAAGATCTAATCGATCTTCATAGATTAAAAGTTGTTTTAATCCCATCAATTGGTATCAGAGCAGGAGGCTGTGTAATCGATACACATCTTTTCTGTGAAAAAGATTTACATTAGGGTTTTCCGCAATCATTGATATTTATTGAGCCGTCATCTTAATTGACGTATCTTAATATTTATTGTTTTGCCCTAATCTGCTTTATTACAAGTCTGATCTTTGAACAGGTTTTTACGATCATAATGGACGCGACGCAATCAAACCCTATTAATATTTCCAACAGCATCGGTTCGACGACAAAGATTCCAATCTTATACACCCATGACTATGAAGTATGGGCGCATCATTTTGAAGATTACGTGATTGGATCAGAGGACAATGGTTATCTCATATGGGAAGCCATTATCAATGGACCATTTTCTCATTCTGCTACATCCAGGATCATCAAGACACAAAAAGAGTACAACGATCTACTTAAGGACGTGAAGGATATTGCACAAGACGAGAAAGACAAATTCCAGTGTAATATTAAGGCGTTAAGGTTGATCAGATTCGCCCTTCAGTTAGACACATTCAGACTGGTCAGCTCATGTACTACGGCGAAGGAAGTATGGGATAGACTTCGCGAACTGTATTCCACAGACGAAGATCTTGAACATTCTATCCAAACCTTGCTTCTATCTGAGTTTGGGGAATTCAGGCAAGGGGCCGAAGAAACGGTGACCCAGACGTTTGATCGCTTCAATCATCTTCTTAGCAAGATGATCAAACACGACATTGAAAGGAAGCTCATCGAACAGAAGGTTACTTTCTTAAACGGACTGAGATCTGAATGGAGAGCAGTGGTTTCCACAGTCAAACCTCATGAGCAGTTTAAATCATACTCTTTGGCGAAACTGGTGGGTATTCTAAAGTCGCAAGAGAAGATTGTGGTTCAAGAGAAGAAAGTTGTTTCTAGTCTTGGTTCGTTGGCCCTCCTATCTAAAAGTAAAGCTGTGATGGAGGATGAAGAGCTCAACTTGGAGGAATATGACCTCACGACTGAGGATTATGCCATGATGGTATCCAATCCTAAGAGGTTCATAAAGAAGAGATTCCCCAGTAAAAAAAACCGAAACTGGCAGGGGAGTTACAGCTCTGAAAAAGGTGAACAATGAACCGAAGGCTGAGGAGCCCAAGAAGGAACCGAAGGCAGATGGCGATTCCGGAGTAAGCTGTTTCTACTGTGGTGGCAAGAACCACTATGCCAAGGACTGTGTTCTTAAGAAGATGGCCGAAAAGGACGATGGAAATGATGAGGAAGCCGTGCTGCAGAAGAGATTGGATGAGTTGAGAAAGAAGAAGTCTACCGCTAACCCTTCTATTAATGCTCTTATTGTGCAGGGTTCGGTTAATGACGATGAGTTCGGTAGCACAGAAGTTTGGTCTACTGACTCAGAAGACGAAGAAGTGAGGAAGCCTACTCATGGAAAGGCTTATGTGGCTAAGGAGGAAAGAAGTGGTGGAAAATGCTTCATGGTGACTGACGTATCTCAAATGAGGGGATACAATACCGATGGAGGAAGCGATGGACCGAAGGTACAGGAGGATATGTGCTTTACGGCCAAACCACTCAGCCAGCAGTTCAATGAGCTCGATGAACTGATAAAGAAGGTACAATCTGTTTTTATTTCATCTAAAGTACCATCATCCTCATATGAGAAAGAACTAAAAAATGTTAATACAAGAATTTCTCATTTAGATAGTAGCTTAACTCAAACTCGAGTCACCAATTCTAACCTGACTGATCAATTAAGCAGGGTGGCGTCGAAGAGTGAGGAGCGGCGAATGTGGATTGAGTTAAAAGAGTCGGAATTAGTTAAAGTCAAAGACGAAAAAATTTATTTGCAGAGAGACAATTTAAAATTGTTAAAACAACGAAATGTTTTTTGTTTAATTGCTAAACGTTTATATTCCAATATTACTCAACTTCACTTGGATTGTGAGATAGGCCAAAAGATCCATCGCATGATTTTGCCCTTCCTAGAATTTAAGGAGGATGAAATCGATGCCGAAGCCTACAATTGTGAGAGTGTGATATCGTCTGATGATGTCAATCCGACCTACATGTATGGACTGGACAAAATTGAGTCCTTCATTAAATCCAAAGACCATAAGGACATGCTCAAAAATCTTTTGGACGAAAATGACAGACTTAAACTGAGAACCGAAACCATGCAAAAATTTGACTCTCTAAACGCCAACGTAAGCTCAGAATATAAAATCGATGTTGAAAATGCATCTGAGCTTAACGAGGACGAAAACATGAGTGAAATTTCTGTAGAGGATACGGTTGACTGCTCAGAATTTGTTAAAAGCGAAACTGAAAACCACAAAAATCTAATTTCTGAAAATTCTGTGGAGTTCGCTAGATTGTCCAAACAAATGTCCCCGAAATTAGTAGAAAAAGCTGTTGTGTATCAAAAGGTCAGGACCACTCCGAATCAAGTATACAAAGTGACTGGAGTATCCGAACATCAAACAGCTGAGCTCACAGATATTGTAAACGAAGACAATGCAGATGGCTGTGATGAGTACTTCTGGGAAGCTCCAATAGATAATGGAAACGAAACCGTTGGCCTATCTGAAAGAACCTCCTGGATGAGAAAAGGGAGATACATACCTGAACCATTGAATAAGCCCGATAATTTCAGTGAGCCAAGCACCAGTGGTACGAAAGATATTTCTCAGGAGGATGAGAGATCAACAAAAGAAGACATTCCTTCCACTCCCTCAACTCAAAGTGAAACCTCTTCGGATATTCCTTCCACTTCCTCAGTGTAAACTGAATCTTCTTCGAATATTCCCTCTGCTCCCTCGGCTCAAAGTAAAACTCCTGAAGTTCAAAAGGAACCATCCAAGGTGACAACAAAAACGAAAGCAAACGTTCATCATCAACCTAAGCAGATGAGGGATAAGAAGATAGAAAGGAACCAAAGATACAGGAAAAACCTTTCTGAAAGGAAACAATTCTGGCACTCCCAGAATGCATACTATTCACACAAAGACAAGAATCTGAAGTATGAAAACAATCCTGTAAGAAAGCCTGAAAGTTCCAACAACCGAAAGCCAAGGTTCGGTTCGCAAGAAAATACCAACCGAAAGCCAAGGTTCAGTTCACAAGAAGATACCAACCGAAGGCAAAGGTTCGGTTCTGAAAAGGACTTCAACCGAAACCAAAGGTTCGGTTCCAAGAACAACTCCAACCAAACGCATAGGTTCAGTTCTGAAGTCAAAGGAGAACAAGACTCTAAGGTCAGTCCCTCCAATGATCAAAAGCAAAAAAGTCACCTAGAGTCACCAACCAGGAAGTCCTCTCCATCCAAAACCTCTCATTCTAACTCTTCTCGTTCTTCTAATTCTTCTACTTCCACCAATTCATCTCCATCTTGCTCTAAAGCTAATCCCGCTTCTTCTCAAAAACCTCATTCATCAGCTGAACAGAAGGGAAAGCAGAAGGTCGATGAATCCAAACCAGAGTCCAAAACAAACACACCCAATCCTAACAAAATAAAAGTCTTTACCATTAAAAAGAAAGATGAAACAACTCTAATAAAACGAACATATCTAGTTGACATCTCTCTTACTATTCCCGTTCCCATGAAAAACTCACATGGACCCAAGAAACTTTGGGTTCCTAAATCTGCTTAATTTTTGCAGGTTATAAGTGACGAGCAGTTTGACGAAGAATGGTACATCGATAGTGGCTGCTCGCGTCACATGACAGGGAGGAAAGAGGAGCTCAGGGAATACAGATCTCTTGCAAATGGTGGCAACGTTAAGTTTGGAAATAACTCTTTCGGCACCATAAAGGGATACAGGATGATAACGAATGGTGACTTTACAATAAGGAAGGTGGCTTATGTGGAAGGACTCCAACACAACCTCATCAGTGTATCTCAGCTTGTTGGAGGTACAGGTCTCAAAGTCTCATTCGATGATGAAGGTTCTGAAATCATAGAGAAAAAGACAAAGAAAGTGATTCTGAAGTCAGAGCGAAAGGGTGAAATGTTTCCTCTGAACATGAAACCCATCAAAGGAAACCCAGCCATATGTCTGTTATCAAAAGCTCAATCCGACGAAAGCTGGTTGTGGCACAGAAGACTCTCTCATCTCAATTTCAAAGATATCAACCGACTTGTCACTGGAGGTCATGTTAGGGGTCTTCCATTGCTCAAGTTCGACAGAGAGCATTTGTGTGCTGCATGCGAAATGGGAAAGCAGAGTCGTCAAAGTCACCCTTCTGTAATCAACACAAAAGTTGTTGAACCACTCGAATTGCTTCATATCGATTTGTGTGGTCCTTCATCTATCGAAAGCATTGGTGGTAGCAAGTATATTCTTGTTATCGTTGATGACTTTTCACGATTTACATGGGTGTTCTTTCTAAAGCTCAAATCTGAAGCGGCTCAAAAGCTGAAAGTGTTTATCAAGCAAATTGAAGTCCAGCTCAAGAAGGTCGTTCGCAACATCAGGAGCGACAATGGTCTTGAATTCAAGAACAGGGAGTTTGAAGAGTTTCTTGCAGAAAAGGGAATTAGTCACAATTTCTCAGCTCCCTACACACCACAACAGAACGGAATAGTCGAAAAACGAAACCGATCCTTGTGTGAAGCTGCCCGAACTATGCTAAGTTTCGCTTCCTTACCTCTTTATTTTTGGGCTGACGCTATTTCTGCTGCTTGTTATACACAGAACAGGTCCTATCTCAATAAGCGATTCACGCTCACACCATATGAGATAATGAATAACAGAAAACCCAATGTGAAATTTTTCCATGTGTTTGGGTCAAGGTGTTTCATCTTTAACTCTAAAGAACACCGCAACAAGTTCGATGTCAAAGCTGACGAGGGAATCTTTCTGGGTTACTCACTCACATCCAAGGCGTACAGGGTCCTAAACAAACGTTCAAGAAGGATTGAAGAGACATACTATGTGAACTTTGACGATGGCTATGTCAAGAAGCTACAGGCCATAGAAGAAACTGCCGGGGAAATCTTTCCTCAAACTGGCCAAGTCACAGTCTCGATCGCCAATTTATACGAGAAATTTATGGAACTCTTTGACGAACCGGAAAAAGCTTCTCTCTCAGAAGCAGGTGCATCTGACAACAAAGTTGATCATATGAAGCAGATTGTCGAAGATGCTGCAAGAAGAATGCATGAAGGAGAATCGCCCACTGATGAATCTCCATCCAACAATGCTTCAGTCGAGGGGGAGCCAAGTTCTCATGTCGAGGGGGAGCCAAGCTCACAAGTCCAGGGGGAGCCAAACTCTACAACTTCAACCGAAGGTCCTTCACCAACCGAAGGTGCCTCTCCAACCGAAGATGCCCCTCCAAATGAAGGTACTTCAACACCTGAAAGTCCAGCACCACAAGAAACCCCTGAACCTCATGTTTCTCCAGACTCATCAATTGAGGGGGAGCATGATGATATGACGCTTGATTACGATAGCCAATCTGAGCCAGAAGAGATGATCAACGCTGAACTAGATCCAACCTTTGATCCGAATTACCCTCCTCTTACCAAATGGACCAGAGATCATCCTATCTCTCAAGTAGTTGGTGATGTATCTGAAAAAGTTCTAACCCGATCTCAACTGAAGGCAAAACAGACATCCTTATTTTCAAAGGTTGAGTTTTGCATGTTTAACTCATTCGTATCAAAAGTTGAACCGAAGACAGTGATCACTGCCCTCGATCACTCTGATTGGGTTCAAGCAATGCAAGACGAACTGAACGAGTTTGAAAGGAACAAAGTCTGGCGCCTCATTCCAACTCCTCCAGATGCTTCGGTTGTTGGTCTCAAATGGGTTTTTAGGAACAAAATGGACAAGGAAGGTAATGTCATAAGGAACAAGGCTCGTCTGGTGGTCAAGGGATACTGTCAGGAGGAAGGGATAGATTACGAAGAGACGTTTGCTCCAGTAGCTAGGCTAGAATCTGTTAGAATATTTCTGGCCTATGCTGCTCACAAAAACTTTGAGGTTTTCCAAATGGACGTCAAGTGTGCATTTCTCAATGGAGAACTCGAAGAAACTATGTATGTGGAGCAACCTCCTGGGTTCGTGAACGAAAAGTATCCAAATCATTGCTATATTCTGGATAAAGCTGTGTACGGCCTCAAACAAGCTCCGAGAGCCTGGTATGAAACGCTTACAAAATTTTTAAAGATGTCTAAATTTAAACAAGGTTTGGTTGACCCAACCTTCTTTCGCAAAAAGGAAGGTAACCACCTTATGATAGTTCAAATTTATGTCGATGACATCATCTTTGGCTCCACGAATCCCAGCTTAACAGCTGAATTCAGAAAGTTGATGGAGACTAAGTTTGAAATGAGCTCAATGGGTCCTATTAATTTTTTCCTTGGTTTAAATATAAGACAGGGACCCGAAGGCATCTTTATCAATCAGGAAGCTTACACGAAGACTCTCCTAGCGAAGTTTGGAATGATGGGCGACTCAAAAGTCAAAGTCCCAATGGCATTCGGCACCAAGCTTACCCCTTCACTAGATAAGCCGGCTGTCGATATCACGCTCTATCGTCAAATGATTGGCTCACTGATGTATCTAACTGCTAGCAGGCCTGATATCATGTTCTCTGTGTGTTATTGTGCTCGATTTCAGGCTAACCCACGCGAACCTCACATGCTAGCAGTAAAGAACATCTTACGCTATCTCAAGCGAACCACCTCCTTAGGTCTATGGTATCCATCTAATTCAGGCTTGTTCGTTCAAGCCTATTCTGATGCTGACCTTGGAGGATGTGGACTCGACCGTAAAAGCACAACTGGTGGCTGTCAATTTCTTGATGGGAAGTTGGTCAGCTGGCAATCCAAGAAACAAACGTGTGTGTCGCTGTCTACTGCCGAAGCGGAATACATTGCCGCTGCATCCTGCACATCCCAAGTGATTTGGATCCAGAGTCAACTTCGAGACTATGGACTCAATATGAAGAAGATCCCACTATATTGTGACTCTGAAAGTGCAATTAGGATCTGTCATAAACCAGTGCAACATTCTAAAACCAAACACATAGCACTGAGGTATCACTTTATCAAAGATCATGTGGAAGATGGAAATGTCGAAGTTCACTTCGTAAGAAC
The DNA here is from genome assembly GCF_051521515.1 of Lactuca serriola. Lineage (NCBI taxonomy): Eukaryota > Viridiplantae > Streptophyta > Magnoliopsida > Asterales > Asteraceae > Lactuca > Lactuca serriola. Next base: position 70,670,253 of record NC_136410.1, read on the forward strand.
CACTGATCAACTGGCTGACGTCTTTACCAAAGCTCTTCCTGAAGCATCATTCAATAAAATATTGCAAGGGCTAGGTATGATGGAATCAGAGTCAGTACCTCACACTACCTCTCAACCTCAAACGTAAGAAGCGAAACCGACCGAACGTTCGGGTTCGGTTCAACCATCTGACTCGCTCATTACTTCAAAGGTAGTTTTTCTGAGTTGTATATTACTTGTACAATTTTGTTTTTCTTTGTGTTAAACGTATTTATTTCTTGAATATCTAAATTCCTTTGTTTCTCAAAATTTTCCAAAACCGAAACCTACCGAAGGTTCGGGTTCGGTTTTTCAAAATTTTGTGGAACCGAAACCAACCGAAGGTTCGGGTTCGGTTTTTCAAAAATTTCCTGAACCGAAACCAACCGAACGCTCGGGTTCGGTTTTCCCTTTTTTTCCCAACCGAAACCAACCAAACGTTCGGGTTCGGTTTTACAATTTTTTCCAAAGTTTTTTTCGTATTTTTTTTCTTTTACCTCTCTTATATTTTTTTGAGTCTTATTTTTTTAATTTTTTTTTTATATCAAAACTCCAAAAATATATATATATATATATATATATATATATATATATATATATATATATATATATATATATTTTGTGTGTGCTCATTTGTTTATGGGGATATATTTGATGACTTACTTTAGTGTCCCTAGAAGCATGCTGCTGTATGTGTCCCAAGCCTCATAAGATTTTGAATAATAGCCTTCATGACCTGGTATACACAAACCTTGTCTTCCCAATAAGGCTAACATATTTATTCTAATCGTGAGCTACCTCACTCTTTTCTCACATGAGTTAAGAGTTTCCTGCTTGGTCCTTATGTTCGCAGCAGAGGTACTATGTTTTCTTACACCATCCCCATTACCCTTCTCCATTACATTCGATTCATCAACGTAACCCTTGAGACTCTCAGAAACTACCACTGAGGTTTATGGTTACACAACATCTGTGTTTATGATCTTAGTTTCGTGCCACTACGAGCTGAGTGAAACCCAAAATTCAACACCAACGATTTGACGGTGACCAATTAATTTGATCAAGATTTCACCAATGAATTGACGAATGTACCCTCATGAAATCTCAATTTTTTCTTTTCAGTGATTCCCATGAAATTGTTACACACCATAACATTTCTTCCCAAGGGATCTAGTTTTAAATATTCATATGAGATTTCATATTAATCAAAGCCACTACAAAATCAACTCCAACCTACTTGTTCAACAGACTACACCGGTCTAGCAAGTACTTTGTTCACTTTCTTTCTTATATCAAGAATAGAATTGATGAATCAAAGCGAAACCACCTTTAATTAGCCTTATTAAAAGAAGCCTTTCAACATTTATTAATAAATGTTTGATCGTAATTCAACGGGATTCCAAACTAACACTTTGAGGACTCTCTTGACCTTGAAGGAAGAGATTCGTGCCCGGGATCATCAGTTTCGTGTCATTATTGACATCACAGAATATCCTAAAAAAAGTTGCTTTATTTCTTTTTCTTTTACACTCTTTGCACGAAAATCCTAGGTTTTCCAAAATTCCGTTACTAATTATTTTACAGGCTGGATTATTACTGGATGGTTACTAATGAAGTTGTGGTCAAAAATTAGCCACGTGGGTCATTAATTGAAAACAGCCGTTTAAAAGGGGATAAGACAAAAAGTTGCTGACTCGGCGGGAGTTAAAAGGATAGAAATTCAAACGACGGTAAAAAGGAGGGCGCGTGAATTTGAAACGGCCGCGCTTTTTCTGACACTTAAAAGACGCGTGTGCGATATTGAAGCGTCATCACTCTGGCATTAGAGGCGCGTGTGGGAATGGAAACGGTTTCTTTCTTTGAACCGGCGCTTATTGGGCGGCGTAATCCTAGGAATCTGACACTCTCTCTCCTACGTGATCATCGCACGTCCCAACTGTCACCAATCAGTCACTCAAAAAACCCGCTTCGTATTTCCATAAGAGATTTGAAACGATTTTTCTCTCCTATCACCCACTATAAAAAGCTATCAACACCACCTTTTACCTCTTTACTGCCTCCGTATTTTCCAAAGAAAAAACACTCCCAAACTCTCTCCCGTTCAACTTCTTCTCCAAACCTGCAACAATGGCTGAATCTTCTTCTGTTCATGCAACTTCTCAGATTCTTCCCATCCGACCTCAACAATGCCTAGTCATTGATCTGAACCCACTGGCGTATGATTCCTACATGTCGCCGGTCATAGAATGCCTCAAGTACTCCCAGCATGCTCCTGCACTGTCACGGATCGAAACGGTGCCAATGGTGGCCTTATCTCAGGTCTATGCGACGGCTTACTACGACAAGGTCGTCGACAGGGTATTCTTTGAAGTGGCAGAACACAAGACCTCGATTTCTCGCCCCCGTTTCTGCACTATGTTAGGGTTTGCTGCTGACCCATCGCGAGTTCACCCGGAGACGATTCCGGTTGGGATGTTGTACAACATGTTTTACAACATGGGCTACACAGAGGTTCTCACCTCCGTCGCCAAGTTTAAGAAGTCCTGCCTACCGCCCCAGTGGAATGGGTTATTTACAGTTCTTTTCAAGGGACTGTCAGAGAGGAGCTCAGGATCTGACGGTGCAAGTCGTATTTTCCTTTCGATAATGTATGGGGTGTACAATGGGATAAACCTGGACTATGGGTTTGTCCTTTGGCAACAACTGATTCAGAGTCTCTCTTCCTCTTCCCGACACTCTGAGGTGTCGTTGGCCCGGTTCTGGATCTTGATCACAAGATGGGCCATTGACAAGTTCAATGTTCCAACAGCCGATGGTGCATCGATGTCTTCTATTGGTACGTTTCATACCAAGAAGATCATCGTATCCGATGCATCAAAATTCTCATTCATTGGCTCTATCCCGGAGTCGATGTATGCCGATGTGCCCGACAATAGCAGACTGATCAGGACGATCAAGGAGTTTAGGCCAACTGGTCTGAGGGAACTGACACCAGACATGCTGCGATCGATTCATGATGCCGATAAACCGGTGGCCAGGGGCAAAAAGGCAGAGAAGGGGAAGCAAGTGTCCAAAGCTCCAAAGGGACCTTCTCCCAAGAAGCGAAAACAACCGAAGGCTGCTTCATCCCCACAGCCGAAAAGGAGGAAGACCCAACAGAAGCGAAAGCTTGTTATTCCCTCCTCTTCAAGCGAATCCGAAGGTGGGAGTTCGGACTCTGAAGGATCACAAGGAGACGAATCTCCTCAACGAGGCAACACACCACCTCGGTCCCCAACCCCAGAGATGGAACTTCATCAATCCCCAGTTCCTTCACCTCCACCCACAATTCCTATTTCCATTCCCACCATAAACCCCACTATTCCCCCAACCTCATTCCCTATACCTCCACCTATATTCACCACATCAACCGAAACACCACCAGTTACCGAAACCCCTCCTGTAACCGAACCACCACAAACTCAAACACATACAACCGACCCTACCCATACACAACCACCACCCGAAACTAACCCCCCACCCACTCAACCTGAACCAACCAAACCAATAACACCCCCAGCTTCACCTCCACCTCAATCTCCAGAAGACGCCTCCGATGGCGGTGATCAATACCTTGGTGGTGATCACATGAACTTCGATTCGGTCTACTATAGTCCGTTTCAAGTTCAGAGTGATGAGGAGGATGATGCTCCAGTGACACGGAAGCATCTTTGCGAGCTTAACGAGAAGGTTGATCAACTTCTCGCCTCCTCTTCAAACCAGCAGTCATCTTTGTCTGAAGCTGCCCGTCAGAAGATCGTTGACGCCTTCTCCAGGGCTCAACATGATTCCGTGGCCTCAGCAACTGCTGCTATCGACGCCTCCACCCGAGCCTGTGAGGCAGCGACCGAAAAAGTCGATAAACTATTCAATGACGCTTCTGTCCTGCTGCAGTCCTTGCAGGAGAGCGCCGAAGCCACTAAGACAACTCTGGAACCAGTTGTTCAACAATTGGCCAAGTTTGTCTCGACGGAGCTATCTTCGTTCGCTACTCTCAGACAACATATTAGCGACGACAACTCGGCACTTCGTGCCTCCATCGATGCCCGCCTGGCAAAGCTACAAGAGGATCTTGCAGCTGAAAATTCTCTGATGGATGTCTTGGCGAGTAAGACTACCGCCCTTAAGGTCAAGAGCACGCAGCTTTCCAACTCCCAGCAACAATTGGAAGCTCTTCGATCCGAGAGGGAAGTCATAAAGACGTGTGTTTCGGATGTCCACGCAGCTCTATCAAACATCCTGGAAGCACACGACCCCATCCTTAACCATTCGGTGAGGCGCACCCTCGCTGAAAAACTCTCTCCGGCCATGGACCTTTTAAGCAAACTTGAAGGCCTACCGAGTTTCGTGTCCATTCCGAAACAAAGGGGAGATGAGAAGAAAGGATCGAAACCACCTCCTTCCTCCAAAGTGACTCACACAACCGAACCACCCCCAACTGGTCATGCCTCGGGTTCGGGTGTGAAGAACAAGGGCAAAAACATAGCAGAGGGAGGAGATGAAGATGAAGATGAAGACAAGGAGACCATTGCGGACATGTTAAAAAGAAAGAACAGTCGCAATGCTGAAGACGATGCCAGTCGTGTGGCGCGTGAGGCTGAAGAAGCCGAACGAAAGCAAAAAGAAGCCCACGATCTCCTTGAGAGCCGAAAGTTGCTCTTCCCTGCCTGGACCAGGGATCGTTTGATAAAAGAGGCCATAGAGACTCCAAGCATACTATGGCTCGAGCCGGTTATATCATTCGACTGCAACAACTCTATTGATTCGCAGTTTGATATGCCGCTGACTCGAAAGGCGTTCATCTTCCACGCCTTCTCTAACATTTTTGAAGTCCCGCATCCAAACGATGAGCTTGACAGGGAGCTCATTGACTTCTATCTGGAGGCCACTCGCCCACAATACCTCACCTGGAGCGCCCAGAAGATTGTTAATGTTCGGGTGCTGAAGCCTTATGCCGTGGGGAGATTCACAAACGTTAAGTTCAAGCTCATCCGAGGATCTGCAAGAACTGCCCACATCGTCTCCCTGGCAGATCTGCCGAATCTGAATCCTCATGACTGGATAGTCTTGTACAATATCCTGCTGACAGACGAATCTGAATATGGTCCCATCATAGACCATGTCAAAAGGATGTTGGCTTGCTACATCATGGAGGTTGCCCTAATGGATCAGGAGGTCGCCACAGTTTTTAAGAAGAAACCGAAAGTCGCACCTGTGGGATCGGCCAGTGATCTAAATCAAATGCAAATGGGTAAGATAGATCCGAGGCGGAACTAAGTGATGTTGTTGAGATTATCGATATAGCGATTCATCCAGAGTACAATATTTTTCTTTAATCGTTCTTGTAATCTTCTAATCCTCTACAGTTGATGTTCTTAATCGAGCTCTTCTGAGGATTTTATTTAATCATTCGACACGTTTGATTCAAGCTGTTTTGTTCTTATTATTGCGTTCTTGTTTTATATACATATACTTGTTCAAGATCTAATCGATCTTCATAGATTAAAAGTTGTTTTAATCCCATCAGATGGCACATATCAAATATGGTCCTCAGGTTGAGACGATGAAGAAATGAAGAATCCAACACACGGGGCCATGTATGCAAAAGTTGAAGAAGATTCAGATGAAGAAGAGAATTACGAAGTACGTGGACAGTGCTTCATATCGAAGTCTACCGACAGGTCGCCCATGACTACCAAGGTACGTAAACTTCTTGAATCCTTTAATATTCCAATTTCTGCATATAATTATGAGTTAGTATCTTTTGATGAAACTGTTACTTACTTTGATTCAATTGTCGTGTCTGCTAGCAATGAAGCAAAAAGGTTAAATGATCAATTACTAGAGACAAGAAAGAAGTTAGAATCAAAAGTCACTAGGGTTGATTATTTAGAATTGCAAGTGTCGAATATTATGGAGGATAAGGAGAGTTTAGCAAAGGAAATAAACTTGTTGTTAGCACAAAGAAATATTTTCTATAATTCTGCGAAAAGATTGTATGGAAAATTAACTGAATTACATCATTCGAGTGAGATAAGTAAGGAACAACATAGAAAATTGCTACCATTTTTAGCATATGATAGAGCCAAGGTAGATAGTGTTTCATATGATTGTGAAAAAGAAATTTCTGATTTTAACAAAGTTCCAGATGATAGGTATAGATATGGAATTGCTAAAGTCGAAGATTATTTTGATGCTAAAGATTTAGTAAAAATTGTAAATGAAACCTTAACTAAATCAGAACAACTTCGAATTTTGAAAAAGACTGAGAATTCTACATCTAATTGTCAAACTAATTTTGCTGATATTGAAGATAATTCTGATAATATTAGTGAAATTAGTGATTTAGAGGATGTAGATTGTTCTCAATTGTCTGTAATAAATGTAGCAAATTCTTTTAAAGGGGAAAGAAAAATGTGAGGAATTATTGGTAAAAATTGATACTGATGAACCCTCAACATCAAAAGTTTGTGATATGGAATTTGTGGAAATACATGATAGTCAAACCGATGATAGCGATAATGAGGAAGAAAACACAAATTCGAAGATAACTCAAAGTTCGGAAGAAATTGAAATTCCTCGAGTGGTAGTTGATCAAGTTTATATGGATACACAAGATTTTGAGAAAATTCTTAGTGAAAAAGGTGCTCATTATCTTGAATCGAATATTGTCGTTTATCCAATCTTCAAATGCACTGATGATATTCTGTTCCCAAATCAAGTCTTCGTAACAACAGACAATGTTGAAAATATAAAGTCTGAATTCAAAAAGTTGGTTGAGGAAGACAATAAGCAAACTTCAAATGAAGGTTTCTTTTCGAATCAAAGCACAGTTGAAAACAATCTCACAAAGAATTCATATATATTTCAACATCAAAAACCAAAAAGAATATGGGTTGAAAAGTCGAAAGTTGAAAAGAAGATAGTTAACACAACTACAAATGTTTTCACGAAGCAAGAAGGTGTTAAAACAGAGGTTAAAGCAGTCAACAAAGCAATAAAATTGAATTCAAAAGAGTTTAAAGCTCAAATTGAAAAAATTTCAAAGGAAAATAATATTTCAAAACGTCAAGCAAGAAAAACAATTTTTTGGCAAACTATTGAGACATTAAATATGACATCAATAAATTTTTCAAAAGAAGGAAAAGCTTTTAGAGGAAAAACCAAGACTCAAAATTTTGAAAAGAAAAATGCTTCATTTTCAAATATTAAAACAAAAGTTTCAAATGAAACAAAAACAACACTTCCAAGAAAAAGGTTGAAAAACCGATTTCAAAATCACAACTGAATACTTCTTATCATGAGTCTTATCTATCGAAACCAAAAGTGGATTATGTTCCAAGTTCAGCAAAATGTTATAATCTTCCGAAGAAGCAAGCTGACAAAATCTCAAATGCGAAAGGTATAACTACTAAAAGAAATATTGATCATTGGTTGGAAGGAAAAGGAAAAATGTATCAATCAAGTAAGTTTTCGAAAGAACAGATACATGAGGCATATGAAAAGTATGTAAATCCTTCAACGAATGGTAGTTTGTCATCCAAAGAATCAAACATTTCAGTTAAAGTTTAGCAGCCAGTCACGAAAGCGAAAAGTGAAACATCACAAACTCAAAATGCGAAGGGTATAATCAGTGAAAATTTAAAAACAATAAAAACTCATATATCTGATCCTTTGAATGAAAATTTTCAATTTATTGACAGTTTCAAAACAAAAGTTTGTGATTGGGTTAATGGCTGTACTTTGCAATTGAAAAACAAACCTAATATGAATGGACCCAACAAGGCTTGGGTACCTAAATTTTTTCAATAATCGCAGGTACTTTGTGACGAGCAATATGATAACAAGTGGTATATCGATAGTGGTTGCTCACGTCACATGACTGGGAAGAAGGAAAACTTGCGTGATTTTCGAAGCTTAGAAAATGGAGGAGTGGTAAAGTTTGGCAATAATCACAAATGCAAAGTCAAGGGTTATGGAAAGATAACGAATGGCACTTTCACTGTCAATCGAGTTGCATTTGTTGAAGGTTTACAACACAATTTGATAAGTGTTTCACAACTTGTTGTGGGTACTGGCAATCAAGTTATTTTTAATGAAGAAGGAAGTGTCATTTTGAATGTTGAGACAAAAGAAGTTTTACTCAAGTCGAAACGAAAAGGTGATATGTTTACATTGGATATAGTTCCAATTGTTGGCAAACCTGCTGTGTGTTTACTTTCGAAGGCTGCTGCCGATACAAGCTGGTTATGGCACAGGAGGTTATCACATCTCAATTTTCGAAACATCAACAAACTTGTTGTACAAGATCTGGTAAGAGGTTTACCCATTCTTAAATATGATAATGACAGTTTGTGTGCAACATGTGAAGTAGGAAAACAACACAAACAAGGTCATCCAATCACAATAGATTCGAAGATTGTTGAACCCCTCAAACTCTTGCATATTGATTTATGTGGTCCTTCGACAGCTGCTACTCTTAACAAGAAAAGGTACATTCTGGTTATTGTGGATGATTATTCAAGGTTTACGTGGGTTTATTTTCTCAGGTTAAAATCCGAAGTTCCACAAATGATGATTGATTTTATCAAGAAAATGGAGATGTCGTTGAAGAAGTCAGTTCGACAAATTAAAAGTGATCATGGAACTGAATTCAAAAATCGTGTTTTTGATTCATTTCTGGTGGAGAAAGGCATTTCGCATAATTTTTCATCTCCTTATACACCACAACAAAAAGGTGTAGTTGAGAGAAGAAATCGATCATTATGCGAAGCTGCAAGAACAATGTTGGCATATTCGAATTTACCTCAATATTTTTGGGCCGAAGCTGTTTCGACTCCTTGCTTTACTCAGAATCGATCATTCATTCATAGACGGTTTAATGTTACTTCTTATGAAATCATCAATAATCGAAAACCTAATGTCAAATTTTTCCATGTTTTTGGATGCAGGTGTTTCATAATGAATCTTAAGGATAATCTTTCAAAGTTTCAAACAAAAGCTGATGAAGGAATTTTCTTGGGATATTCACACAATTCTGTTGCTTATAGAGTGTTAAATAAGCGAACTCGCAAAGTGGAAGAAACTTTTAATTTGACATTTGATGATCATTACATTAAAAAGTCTAATCATCAATTTGGAAATTATCCTATTTTGCAAAATTCTTCGAATGAAAATGATTCAATTGAAATGGATGATGCTAATTATGAATCGATTTTTGGTATTTCAGATCAAGCAATTGATGCAGAAAGAAATGCAACCGATAATCAAACATCAGAAAATTCGAAGCATGATAATGATTCAATTTTGTTTTCAAATCGAAACACAAATGAACAATCTGATGGTCCAGTGGAGGGGGAGCACATGGATTCGAACAGTTGTGTTGAAGGGGAGCATTCTAGCGAAGGTGATAACATGTCAATCAATGTTAATGTTGAGGGGGAGCCAATTATTGAAGAAGAGCCAATCATCAAAGCGGAGCAAAACATCAAAACGGAGTCAATCATCGAGGGGGAGCCCATACTTGAGAAGGATCCAATTCTTGAAGCTAAACATTTTGATGATGCTGAGAATGCATGTTCCATAAATGGATCAGAAACAGATGTTATGTTCGAAGATGCACCTTTGGATTTTGATCCTGATTATCCACCATTGGATAAATGGACAAGAAATCATCCAAAAGAACAAATTCTTGGTGATCCACAAGCAGGAGTAATAACAAGGGCACAACTTCATGCAAGAAATGAGGTACTGAATAATCATCAAGATTTATGCATGTTTAATGTTTTTATTTCCAAAATTGAACCAAAGACAGTTAAGGCTGCAATGGAACACTCTGATTGGGTTGTTGCTATGCAATCTGAATTGTCTGAATTCGAAAGAAACAAGGTTTGGAGATTAATTCCGAAGCCTGTTGATGTGTCAATTGTTGGACTCAAATGGATTTATAAAAATAAAACTGACAAATATGGAAACATTATTCGAAATAAGGCTAGACTTGTTGTTAAAGGATATTCTCAACAAGAAGGAATTGATTACGAAGAAACATTTGCCCCTGTCGCAAGACTCGAGGCTATTCGTATTTTTCTGGCTTATGCAGCTCATAAAAATTTCGATGTTTATCAAATGAATGTAAAATGTGCATTCCTAAATGGCGAACTCGAAGAAACGGTATATGTTGAACAACCTCCAGGTTTTATAAATACTGAACATCCTGATCATGTTTATATTTTAGATAAAGTTGTGTATGGGTTAAAACAAGCACCAAGAGCATGGTATGCAACTTTAACATCATTTTTAAAACAATCTAAGTTTAAACAAGGATCAGTTGATCCCACTTTATTTCGAAAGAAAATTGGGAATCACCTGATGCTTGTTCAAATTTATGTTGATGACATAATTTTTGGTTCTACTGACCCTGCTTTATCCAAAGAATTCGAAGACTTGATGAAAAGCAAATTCGAAATGAGTTTGATGGGTAAAATTAATAACTTTTTGGGTTTGAATATTCGTCAAAATAGGGAAGGCATCTTCATTAATCAGGAGAAATATACGAAGAATTTGTTAGAAAAGTTTGGCATGACGAATAGCACAAAGTTACGAGTACCAATGGCAATGGGCATAAAACTAACTCCTTCGTTAGATAAATCTGCTGTTGATCTCACTCTGTATCGAAGCATGATTGGGTCTTTATTGTATTTAACTGCAAGTCGACCTGATATTATGTTTTCTGTTTGTAATTGTGCAAGGTATCAATCAAATCCACGTGAACCACATTTAACAGCGGTGAAGAATATTTTTCGATATTTGAAAGGCACTACTTCGTTAGGTTTGTGGTATCCTTCGAAAACAGGGTTCTTTGTAAAAGCTTATTCGGATGCGGATCTTGGAGGATGCAGTCTTGATCGTAAAAGCACAACTGGTGGGTGTCAATTACTAGATGGAAAGTTGGTCAGTTGGCAATCGAAGAAGCAAACATGTGTTTTGATATCTACAGCTGAAGCTGAATATGTTGCTGCAGCTGCATGTACATCACAAATAATTTGGATTCAAAGTCAATTACGAGATTATGCTATTAATATGAAAAAGATTCCTTTATATTGTGATTCACAAAGTGCAATAAGAATTTGTCATAATCCTGTGCAGCATTCGAAGACTAAGCACATTGCTCTTAGATATCATTTCATCAAAGATCATGTCGAAGAAGTAAATATTGAAGTTCATTTTGTGAAAACAACGGAACAATTGGCAGATATTTTTACAAAGGCATTGGATGCAAAATCAATTCTTCGAATCTTGGACGGATTGGGTATGGTTGATGGAAATTCACTTACATGTGATAAAAGTGAAGGATGAGGAGTTCGGATGTTTTGGTGTACCGAAAGTTACTGTTCATGGTCAACGCTTCGAATGCTTCGCATTCGTAAGATTTATTTCTTGTTGAAGTACATAATAAGAGATTACTGTTCAAGTCAACGGTTCGAATGCTTCGTGTTCGTATGTTTTGAAGGTATTTCTAATTCAATTGTTCGCATTTAGTACACATCTTGTTTAAGAATAGAATTTTGGTTTGTTTAATTTTTCTTTCGAAAAAATTTAAAAATCCAAAAAGATTTTATTTTGTTATATTCTTAATTTTGAAAAATTAAAAATCCAAAAAGATTTTAGTTTGTTATGTTCTTACTTTTGAAAAATTAAAAATCCAAAAAGATTTTATTTTGTTATGTTTTTTTATTTTGAAAAATTCAAAAATCACAAAAATATTTTTGTTTTCTTTGTTCTTTAACCTTTGTGTGATGAGAATTTAGTACATGAGTAAAATGCGAAGAGCTCATATTAGTATCTTTTATGGGAAGGTATGATTTCAATAAATTGTGTACTAGTTAGGATGTCCCTAGAAGAATGCTGCTGCATGTTGCCTCAAGCCTCATATGATTCTATGTGTGGGAAATGAAAGCCTTGCTGAAATTATCTCATGAAAATTTCTTCCCAACAAGGCTTGTATTCGCATAAGTCAACAAGAGCTACCTTACTCTTCTCACATGAGTTAAGAGTTTTCTGTTTTGTCCATTATAACAGAGGTACATTTCGATTCTTATCCAATCTTTTTATACCAAACAACTCTTTTTATCAAAATTTTTGAAAAGATTTCCTTGAGGTTTTTGATTAAACCAATCAAAACTTAGACAAATCACAAGTCTGTGTTTATGATCTAACATCATGAGTCCGTGATGGAGGTGAAACCCAAATATCATAACCCTTAAGGAATTGACGGGGAACTATGTTCCAAAACTTACGAAACATTTGTTTCAGTACCTTCTATACTCAAAATCATATTCATTTCTTTTGAGTGATCTTAATCAAACATTCAAAACCTACGATGTTTGTTCCCAACAAGATACAGTATAAATTTTTTTTGTATGAATATGATTTCTGTGTGAGTATATTTCGAAAGTCCTAGTTACTTTGAATATCTTTCGACACCAAGTTGTCAATGCCTACACTGGTCATACAACTAATTTTGTTTACAATTTATCACCTTATGTTAAGGTTGATATGTAACAAAATTTTCGAAGCCACCTATTTGCCTTTTAAAATAAAACCCTTCGAAACTTCTCTACAAGTTATCGATTGTAATTCACGGGAAACCAAGCAAGCTGTTAATTATCTCTCTTGATAATTTTCGAAGAAATCTTTGCCTGGGATTAAAACGTTTTTGTGTCAAAATACATTTTTGACATCACAAGTTTCCAAATTTTTTTTATTTGTTTCTCATCTAAATGTTTTTTTGGAACACAGCACACACGAAATCCTTGAGGTTTGAGTAAAACCAACTTAAACTGATGATTTCGAAACTATGGCATATGACTTCGCTTTTTAAACCCCAAAAGTGAAAGAGCCTGCCCTCTATTTTGAAGGAATCCGACGATTACAATTCTCTTGGGGAATGTCAAACAGTCTTGTCTCTTAGTGACGTATGGTATACGATAAGCGTATAAGGCGTGCTGACAGTTACGTTTGTTACTTTTTGATGAGTGAAGTTCGTATTTCAAGGTGCCATGTCAGCAAGCATTTAATGCATCCCGCTTCAAATTCAAAATTCTAGGGTTACATATAAAAAGGGAAATCAGGAGTCAATTACACTTTATGCGATCAAACATTCCGTCATACGAAATTCTCTTTGCAACTCATTTATTCAAAAAGTCATCTGTTTCATACCTTTTCTGTTCTTATCTTCAACAATGGCGACTACATCATCACCAACCACAGACGAAGTTGTTAGCGTTTCGATTTTGAAAATCCAGGGTTCAAACTACCAAGTAGAATCTGATTTGTCAAAATATCCGGAGGAACTCCAAATGCTGGTGGTTGCTTTACAGAATTCAGTTCTGTCTAAAGCAATGTTCGATTCTTTTGCTGTTTCAATGTCTTGGTTATCAAAGGCGGGTTCCTCTGCATCATATAACAAGGAGAAAAGCTGTGTGGAATTCACTATGGTGAATGATACGCGTATTAGGGTATCCAAGAGATTGTTTTGCAAAATTTTGGGGATTCCAAATTCTGGTCCATATGATGAAGTGTCTTCTTCTCAAGTAGTGTTTATGTTTAACGAGATGGGCCATCAACCTCCTTTGACGCGTATTAGTGACTTCAAGAAATCCGGATTACCTACGGTATGAAATTTTTTATTTGGAATTTTCCTTCGATGTCTTACTGGAAGAACCGTGGGTCTTGATAAAGGAAGGATGGAGGTATATGCAATGGTTGATGGGTTATACTATGATTTGCAGGTTGATTACTCTGAACAGTTGTGGACAGAGTTCGTAACTAGCATTTCAAAGACGAGTGCCAAGCAGGGAATTTCTTGTGCTCGTTATTGGAGTCTAATAATACAGTATGTTTATCACAAGGAGAAAATCGAAGTTCCGGAATTCGAAGAAAAGGCAGTATTTCACATGTATAGTAGTCCGAAGGAAGTCAATGATGATCCGGCCATCTTTACATCAATAGCTCGCATTCCGGATGCGATGCTCAAGAAGGTGGATCCGTCGAATGCAGTTTTGGTGTCATATTTGCAATCCATTGACACAACTGTCTTTACCTGGGTTTTACATGAAGAAGAGAAGAAAAAGCCTAAGAAATCGAAGAAGGCAGATGGTGGGCCTTCGGAAAAAGTGGTGAAGGAAGAGAAGAAGAAGAAAATTCCAGTGGCTACAGCTGATAAAGTCGAAGAGGTTTCTCAAATTTTAACCTCAGTAGTTGATACACCAGTTATTGAAGCGTCTCCTTCGAAAGAAACAATTCCTTCGAAGACGGGTGTTTTTCGAAAAATCAAAATCAAGCGAAAGTCTCAGCTTGTGAAGAAAACGCAACTTTCTCATCAGGGGGTCACAGTTCGGGAAATTCCAGCTCCGGTGTTTCCATCATCTAAGAAACGAAGGGCTGAAGATCTTGCAAAGTTTTTGAAGAAAAATCAAAGAATTGAAGAAGTAGAGCAAGTTCCTGAGACACTAGAGATTGAAATTTCAAAAGAAGTAGATACCAGTCTGCCTGCTGGTATTTCGAAGCCTGATGATGCGAAGCCTCTTGCACCAACTTCTTTAATCCAGGTTACATCGACAATTGATTCTCCAACATTTTAATCGATTATGGATCAACCATTCACTACCATATTCTCAACTCAATCAACTGATCCACCTCATCCATCCTCACCTATTGATGAAACCATGGTTGATGATGAAACCGATAACAAAGGGTTTGGAGGAACGTTCGAAGCTCTTCATTTTGATCAAGCCGAAGAAGATTTCCCTGACCACATGTTGATGACCATGAAGCAGTTCAAGATTTTGAATTTGAAATTGAATTCTATCTTGCAATCCCAAGCAGATGTGGGCAGTGGTGGAGTTACGAGAATGGAAGTTGATTCCTTACTGAAGCTGATGGAAGAAAGGGTGATTTCGAAGGCATCAGGGTTAATTCGTTATTCGGAGAGTCGAGTTCTTGAGAAGGTTGATCAGAATGATATTTCTACAGAGAATCGAATCAATTCTCTGAGATCTGATTTTGTGACGGAGGTGAAGGATCTAAAGATTGTTACGAAGGAGCGTCATGTGCTCTTCGTATAGGAAGTCAAGAAAGTACGAGAAGATGTCAACTTACAGATCAGAGAACTTCGTGAAGACATGCAGAAGGAAGTTCAGACTGCTCAGCAAGATTATGTTTTAGCAAATGAGAAAATTGACATTATTTGTGATGTTGTTGTCAAATGTGTCAAAATGTTTGAGCAGATAAATCCACAACTGATAAATATTTCTGCCAAAGAAGAACAAAGCTTTGGAGAATTGGTAAGGTTGCTGAAAGAATTACAAGACTTGTCTTCGAAGAGTGTTTCTTCGATTATTTCTCAAGAATTTCTGTCTCAAAAATTTTCTCAATTCGAAGCCATCTTACACAAGAATTTGGCTCCATTACTTCGTATATCGAGCCTTTTACCAAATGTTTCGGATGCCCCACCTGTTTTCACAGGGGTGCAAGGGGGAGAAAAGATTGATCATACAAAGGCTGGAGAACAAATGAAGACAACTAAAGATACGAAGCTAGTTGGAAAAGTATATCCTTCGAAAGTAGTAGTAAAGCCATATGTTGTTTCAGCTGATCCAATTATTTCGACTGTGATTACAACAGTTCCAATTTCAAAACCTATATCAAAAGGTATTGTAATTGAAAAACAAATTGATGTCTCTTCTTCAAAGAATGTGGCTTCGTCAAACATTAAAGACAAGGGAAAAGGAGTTATGATTGAGAAGTCAAATAAAGAGAAGAAAGCTGAGGTGGCAGCTGAGGTTGATAGAATGAGACATGTTCAAAGTATAATGAGACAAAGAGCTTTAGATGGTTCGAATGTTGATAAGGGTGATCCTTCAAAAGTTTTCAACTACGAAACAATAGAATCCAGGGTGATGTTTGATCACATGTATTCTTTTGAAAAGGTTCCGAAAAAGAGCTATGTGGTTACGAACACAGACTTTGGTCAACTTGACTTTCCAGTCAATGAAATGATGTTCGTTATGCCACAGTTCAAAGCTGAAACAAAATCAATGGAAACCGAAGAGGGAAAGAAGATGAAGATACGGTTTCATGCAGTATTGGCGAAGGCTCAAGAGGAAGTATGGTCTTCGGAGAAGATTAAGAAGGTGATATCTATAAAAAGGGATGTCATATTCGAAGGGAAGTTCGAAAATTTGAAGTACACTGTGGCTAGAACAATAGGAAAGTTACAAGAATTCACAGTGGCAGACTTTCCTTTGATGAACACATATGATCTAATCAACATTGCCTTGATGCTCAAAGACAAATCATTTTCTTTTCTACAAGACATAGAACCAAATGTTTTTAGTCTTGGGTGCAAGCACATTAAAATATTTTTGGAGAATTATTTTGAGTGCTTAGCTCAAACAGATGTCGAACTTGCTACTGTCAAAGGCTTCGACATAACTGCACCAATGGCACCAATGAAGAAACAAAATGAGCTGAACAAGTACGAAGATGGTGAAATTTGTTTAAAGCCATTAGGGATTGTTTTTGCAGGAAAAGACAAAGCGGGAAGAGCTAAAAGGTTCTTATTTCAAACTTGCGAAGTGGAGAGATACACCAACTCGCAATATATGAACTTAATTGTTCGTATGAACCATTGCAAGAAGAATTCGGAAGGAGATAAGAAAGAGATAAAGAAAGTTATCTCTTGGTACATGGAAATCCGAAGAGTGCTGATGTATGCCGTTCAATCACTGACGTCTTGAAGACTTCGACCTTGATTCCAAAGGGGGAGATTGTTAGGGCTTAAATGTTGTAATAGTCGAAGTGTCAGTTAGATTGTTACGAAGTTTATTTTGTCTTCGTAAGAAGGAGTCTTCGGATGTAATGTTATTTATACTAAGGCATTATAAAGAGTAGTCTTAATGTCTAGTCCTTAGTATTGTTATGCTTTTGCTCTCCTATAAATAGGGGTCTGTACTAAGTGATTAAGGAGAGCTTTTCACTCAGTCTTTACAGTTTATTCATTGTAATCTGTAAATTCAAAAGCATAATACGAGCTGAACAAATATTCTATTTACTCTCGTATTCATCGTTATTACTCTTTCGTAATTCATACTTGAATATGTTTTAAACTCGATTACAAATCTCATCACTATTGAAGATTGCCTTGGACTCGGCGAGTCGGTTCTTGGACTCGGCGAGTCTGGTCGCAGAACCTCAACCTTTCTGGTTATGACGCGGATCAGTGAGTTGAGTGGTGACTCAGTGAGTTGGACAGGATGGGACTCAGAGATCGTTGAACTCGACGAGTCTTGGGGTGACTCAGCGAGTTGAGTTGTATTTTTGAGAGTTTCTGAGATATGGGACTTGGCGAGTCTATGAGTTGACTCGACGAGTCGAGTCAACTGGAAGGTTGACTTTGACCAAGCTTTGACTTTGACCAGAGTTGACTTAGTTTGACTTCTAGAGTTCAGTTTGGAACTAAGTGTTATATTGATATTAGCAGCTCGGGGAGCTAGTGGAGCAGCGGATCAGAGAGTTGTCGGTCAGCAGCCAGAGGGTTATCAACAAAGTTCAGCAGTGCAGGTGAGTTTCCCTTTGTGTGAATAGGTCTATGGCCAAAATGCTAACCCATGTAGTTATGAGTAGGAAGGCCCGGGGGTTAGCCCTAGGCACAATATGCTAGTATGACATCGGGACTAAGGTCCAATGTTAGCGGGCGGGTGCCCAAGAAATGGTTTGTATGACAATTATACTTGTTGTCTATATGATACATGTATGTGTCTGGTAGGGGGGTGAGTGTGGGCGAGGCCCCGTATCTCACCAATAGCAGAGTGTGGACGGTGTTCCATACCTCATTAGCAGTAGAGCAGGGGCGAGGCCCAAGTTAGGAAAAGAGTGAGAGTGCGTTGGGCCCATATCTTACTGTTAGTAGGAGTGTGGACGGGGTTCCACGACTCATCAGTAGCAGGACAGGGGCGAGGCCCAAGATAGGCGAGGCCTTAATACAGTAATCTAGTAGAGTATGTTAGTTATGTGTTGTGATATGATTGTATGCTAGTATATGTTAGCGGGCGGGGCCTGGAGACAGGTGGGGCCTAAGGAAAACATATATGTACACCGAGCGGGGCTCGAAGCCAGGCGGGGCCTGGTGATGGAAGGGGTCCGATAGCGGGCGAGGCCCAATGCAGCGGGCGGGAGCCCAGTATGTGGTTAGGTGCTCAGAGTTATGTATGGCATGTATGGACCAGTAGATATGTATGGTGTGCGGTAGGTTGGGGAACTCACTAAGCTTCGTGCTTACGGTTTTAATTTTTGGTTTCAGGTACTTCCGGTAGCGGAGGGAAGAGCTCGGGGTGATCGCATGGCACACACCATTAATTAGACAGCATGGGATGTTTTACTCTAAGCATATGTTTTGAATTAATACTCTGAATTTGTGTTATGACTTATGATATGGTTTTAGTCATGTTTTAAAGGAAATTTTTAGTCGTGATTTTTTGGTCGTTACGACTCGACGAGTTGACTCTTGACTTAAAGCTTTTCCTTTCTTTTCTTGGTCTTTCTGATTCTGGGCGTTACATGGACACCATGACAGCTAAACCCCAAAAGTCCTATGAGGACAACTACCCTTTTGAGATGCACCAAGATATGATGGAAAGATACCATCATAGTGCTCGTGAAGAGCGGTTTGAAATAATCTCCTCCATGATAACAACCAGGATGAAGGATGGAGAATCCGTCACGAGCCACGTGTAGAAAATGCAAAGCTATGTGGATCGTTTGCTGAAGCTTAATGTGAACTTCCCTGAGGAGCTTGCAATATATATTATTTTGCACTCCTTACCCTCGTGTTATGATCAATTCCGCATGGCATACCACATGAATAAGGAAAAAGTCACACTCAGAAAACTTCAGGGCCTCCTAAAGACCGCAGAAACAGGTCTTAAAGGTAAGTCGGTTGTTACCACTCCTACACATATTCCAAACTCTTCCCCTGTCCAGGCAATCGGGAAAGGTAGAGGGAAGAAGAGGAAGAGCCCTTCGAAGGGTACCAAGGGTAAGAACCTTGATGGCTCTTCTTCAAGTGGAACCAAGAAAGGTTTCGTCACTCCTTCTGACCCAAAGGAAGCTGAATGCTTATATTGCCATGAAAAGTCACATTGGAAGCGGAACTGCCCAAAGTACCAGCAAGATGTGAAGGATGGGAAAGTCAAACCCAACCATGCATGTATTTACACTATTCTATCTAATAACTCACCTTATTCTAACTCTTGGTTCCTTGTTACCGGTTGTGGTATTCATATCTGTTCTGATTTGTAGGGACTAAGAAGAAGTAAGAATGTGGAGCGTGGAAAGATAAACTTGATCATAGGGAATACGAAAGCTTCACATGTCACCAAGATTGGAGTTTATTCTTTGTTTCTAAGTAGTGGGTTTACTTTAGATTTGAATAAATGTTGTTATTCGCCAGAAATGGCAAGAAATATTATTTCCTTTCATGCTTTGTACAAACAAGGGTTTACCTTTTCTTTTGATAATGAAATTGGTGGAATAAATGCTTTCTTTAATAATGTTCTTTATTTTAAAGCATTACCTTGTGATGGTGTGTATAAGCTGTATCTGTTGTAGATAATCTAGGAAATAATGTGTTGTGTATTGATTTTTCTAGTTATAATAACTCGGATAAAGCATCATTATGGCATTGTCGTCTTGGACATGTGAGTAAGAAACACATAGGCCAACTCCAAAAGGATGGAATCTTGGAGTCATTTGACCTAAAATAAGATGATAGTTGTGAATCATGCTTACTTGGAAAAATGAAAAAGTCACCCTTCACTGGTTCTTGTGCTAGGGGTGAAGGTTTGTTTGATCTGGTAGACACGGATGTGTGTGGACCCTTCAAATTTGCCACAAGGGATGTAATCATTATTATTTGACTTTTACTGATGATTATAGTAGATATGGATATGTGTATTTAATCAAGCATAAGTCAGATACTTTTGAAAGGTTTAAAGAGTTTAAACAGGAAGTCAAGAATCAATTGGGCAGGAACATTAAGATGCTTCGATCCGATCGTGGTGGTGAGTATCTTAGCACAAAGTTCCTCGACTATCTTAAGGAATGTGGGATTATCTCACAATTAATACCTCCCAGGACACCACAGTTGAATGGTGTGGCTGAGAGGCGTAATCGAACCTTGTTGGATATGGTTCATTCCATGATGAGTCGAGCTTAGCTACCAATCTCATTTTGGGGGTATGCCTTAGAGACTGCCTCCCATATCCTTAACCTAGTCCCTTTAAAGAAAGTTGCCAAAACTCCTCATGAGATGTGGACTGGTAAAGTTCCCAAACTAGACTACATCAAGATTTGGGGTTGCGAGGCTTTCATGGGATGCAAGACTCATGATAAGCTCGAACCTCGAAGTGAGAGGTGTATTTTCATCGGCTACCCATATAAGTCCTTTGGTTACCTCTTCTACAGACCTAGTGACAATGTGGTCTTTGTAGCAAGGAGGGGTATCGAGAGAGAGAGAGAGAGAGAGAGAGAGAGAGAGAGAGAGTTCATAAGCCAAGGAAACAGTGGGAGGCAAATTAACCTTGAAGAAATCCAATAGTCAAGTGGTGAAGGAACTTCAAACCCTAGCACTCAATCTGAGGAGGAAACTCCTGTTGATCCAATTGACGAGTCTGTACCTCTAAGGCGTTCCACAAGGGTTAGGAATGTGTGACATCCCCAATTTCATGGCCATAAAAGACCGATTTGTTTATGCTTTGTTTTAAAATCAGAGCAATCCTTTTTAAGGATAACAGTTGCAGAATTTGTCCCCAAAACAAAATATGATAACCATTTATCAAAACATTTCTCAAAGAGAATGTATTTTCATTAAATAATAAAACCTCGGGATGTCATGTTCCGATACAGACACATAAGCATAAACAGAACATACATTCATTTACTCTAGTGATTTACATCTCCTTTAATGTCTCAGTGCAAAGCAGCTTTGTATCGATACCTATGATACAATTAAACTGAGTGGGTCAGGCTTGGGAGCCTGGTGAGCATATAGGGTTTTCAACCCACAATATTATATCATATATATATATATATATATATATATATATATATATATATATATATATATATATATATATATATATATATATATATGTATGTATATATATAGTCAATCATCAAACAATCAACCCAATTACCCATCCCCATTACCTCAATTTATCTTAAGGATCTACCCTAAGAATCATCTATCCTTCATTCCTAAGGATTGACCTAAGGTATAGGCACAGAGTCACATTGTTGCCAGGGTCTACTCAATAGGCGCTAACTTTATAGTCACCCAGGTTTATACAATAGGCGCTAACTCCATAGTCACCAAGATTTATACAATAGGCGCTAACTCCATAGTCACCAAGATTTATACGATACACACTAACTCCATAGTCACCAAGATTTATACGATAGGCCCTAACTCCATAGTCACAAAGGTTTATACAATAGGCACTAACTCCATAGTCACCAAGGTTCATATGATAGGCGCTAACTCCATAGTCACCAAGGTTAATACAACATGCGCTAACTCCATAGTCACCAAGGTTTATACAATAGGCGCTAACTCCATATTCACCAACTATCCTATCTACCCATGTTCTACCCAAAATTTTCATAGATATATAAATACTTACACAGTTTAAATCATTTAACACATGTATAAAACATCAATTCCACGCCCATCTCAAATAGACAAACAATATATAACACATAGCACATATTTCATGGCAAACACTTCATATATATGTGTTAGAAGAAAGGAACTACACACTCACACAAAACATATACTTAATACATTCAAACAATACTTGTATTAAAATCGTGTTTATGAAAGGGACTATACACTCACTTGATCAGAAGATGATCGGACAGCACTACAGCTCTAAGAGTAGTATTCTTAGGTGAAATCAGGATATCTTCACACACCGGGTTTCTCACGGGCAGAGGTTCGCCTCGGAAACTCTTTTCTTCTCGGGATCTTCGGGGCTTCGGGACTCGCTTCGGGTCTCAGGGTTGATACCGGGGCTTCGGGATATTTCTTGCACGTAAATCAAGGTAAAACGGGGGAGAGAGAAGAGAAAATAGCAACCCTAAACGGCTGGCCCTTCAAATCTATTTATAGGGCAAAATCTGCCCTTGCCACGTCGTGGCACCTTTTTCCACGTCGTGGGCTTGGTTGTTACTGTATGCGTCCTTGCAAGTTGCATCTGGGGGACTCCCGGAGGTGTCAGAAGACTTGCCACGTCGTGGCACTGCTTGCCACGTCGTGGTATCTGACAATTTTGGGGTTTCGCGCCCCGAACTTCAAATATTCATAACTTTCGCATACGAACTCCGTTTTCGACGTTCTTTATATCGACGTGAAGGTGAGATTATGATCTACAACTTTCGTTTAGACTCCATTGGCTAATTTTGACTTTATTTTTAATATATTATAATTATATTACTTATATATTATTTTTAGTAGGCCGGTACAGGAAAACTCCGTTATAAACTCATAACTCCTTTGTCCGACGTCCGTTTTCGTCCGTCTTTCCGTCGTTGCACTGCTATCGATGGGATATTCAATTCTGATTTAGATTGTTTTGGATAAATATCGCTCTAACGTAAATTCACTATTTACGTCGCGTTGTGTCGTGCTGGTTCTGTCGCGAAACTTCGACAGGTCATAACTTCTTCGTTATAACTCGGATTTCGACATTCTTTATATATTCGGAAACATCATAACATAAACTACATCTTAGTTAAGATTACTCCTTCTAAATAAACTTTCACAAAAAAGTCATTTTTGACACTTATCGTCTCTAAATTGACTAGCCCTGATCTACGGGCGTTACCTTAGGATAAGTACATTCCCTTATCTATTGTAACAGACCGATGAGTCGTGTCTCAATGACCTCTCATCGTAGTCGGACTCAATTTGATATGACCACTAGGGTCGGAATAACCATCCTCCTACTAGCCACTACCGAAACAAGGGTAATGACATACATGAATAAAACATAATCAATTACTAATTTCTTGGTAACCTTGTGACTTTCCCTGATCCAAGTGCAAGTCCTGTGCTTCCAGTAGTATAGATCTCTACTACCATTCACACCTACTCATACTCGTCCCAAGTATTGTCTTGCAGTCCCCAAGTCCTAAAATCACAAAACAATTTAACACATACTAATGTGTCCAATTAATCATAAGAATTCTCCTAGACTCTACTAGGACTTCTTCCATGCGTATCTTCAATCATCAACTCTACTTCTACTCGATTGGTGATGGAAATACCAGACGATGAGACAACTTCAAGAATTTCGCCAATCGTTCCATCATCCTGCCAATCGAAGGTGTACTTCAAACGTACCATACTCCTCTAAACGTACTGTTATTTTATAAGACATATTCTAAAGGCAAGATACCACTCTTACGATATCTTCCGATAGAGGTCATTCACTATCATAAGCCTTTTCATTTCCTCCATTTACTCAATTCTATACGAGTCTTCACCATGACCTCTTGTATACCCAAGCAGACGTTCAGTGTACTGAGCGATAATTTAAGATAAGAAAGCTTTATTTACGATAAACATATGACTCTCCTAATCGCTCTGAAATGTTTACATGCTAGTTCGAATATCGTAGCCAAACGCTTAGAATCCTACATACATAAGGTTTCCAGATCCGGTCGGCAACAGACCATAGATCCGAACAAATAATATCATATATGGCAACATATAACATTTAGCACATAAAAGCATGTTAGGCATCCTTCCTAATATAAACTAGTGCTTGTGTCAATTTAGGTGTACTACCTAACATATTTAGACACACTCCTCACGATCATTACTTAGCATTCTAATTTTAAGTCTAGAAATTTCCTACAAATTCCTAGTTCACTTAAACTAATGCTCTGATACCAACTGTGACATCCCCAATTTCACGGCCAGAAAATACCGATTTGTTTATGCTTCGTTTTAAAATCAGAGTAATCCTTTTTAAGGAAAACAGTTGCGGAATTTGTCCCCAAAACAAAATATGATAACCATTTATCAAAACATTTCTCAAAGAGAATGAATTTCATTAAATAATAAAATCTCGGGATGTCATGTTCCGATACAGACACATAAGCATAAACAGAACATACATTCATTTACTCTAGTGATTTACATCTCCTTTAATCTCTCAGTGCAAAGCAGCTTTGTATCGATACCTATGATACAATTAAACTGAGTGGGTCAGGCTCGGGAGCCTGGTGAGCATATAGGGTTTTCAACCCACAATATTATATCATATATATATATATATATATATATATATATATATATATATATATATTTATATGTATATATGTAGTCAATCATCAAACAATCAACCCAATTACCCATCCCCATTACCTCAATTTATCTTAAGGATCTACCCTAAGAATCATCTATCCTTTATTCCTAAGGATTGACCTAAGGTATAGGCACGGAGTCACATTGTTGCCAGGGTTTACTCAATAGGCGCTAACTCCATAGTCACCAAGGTTTATACAATAGGCGCTAACTGCATAGTCACCAAGATTTATACAATAGGTGCTAACTCCATAGTTACCAAAATTCATACGATAGACGCTAACTCCATAGTCACCAAGATTTATATGATAGGCGCTAACTCCATAGTCACCAAGGTTTATACAATAGGCGCTAAATCCATAGTCACCAAGGTTCATATGATAGGCGCTAACTCCATAGTCACCAAAGTTTATACAACAGGCGCTAACTCAATAGTCACCAAGGTTTATACAATAGGCGCTAACTCCATATTCACCAACTATCCTATCTACCCATGTTCTACCCAAAATTTTCATAGATATATAAATACTTACACAGTTTAAATCATTTAACACATGTATAAAACATCAATTCCACGCCCATCTCAAATAGACAAACAATATATAACACATAGCACATATTTCATGGCAAACACTTCATATATATGTGTTAGAAGAAAGGAACTACACACTCACACAAAACATATACTTAATACATTCAAACAATACTTGTATTAAAATCGTGTTTATGAAAGGGACTATACACTCACTTGATCAGAAGATGATCGGACAGCACTACAGCTCTAAGAGTAGTATTCTTAGGTGAAATCAGGATATCTTCACACACTGGGTTTCTCACGGGCAGAGGTTCGCCTCGGAAACTCTTTTCTTCTCGGGATCTTCGGGGCTTCGGGACTCGCTTCGGGTCTCAGGGTTGATACGGGGGCTTCAGGATATTTCTTGCACGTAAATCAAGGTAAAACGGGGGAGAGAGAAGAGAAAATAGCAACCCTAAACGGCTAGCCCTTCAAATCTATTTATAGGGCAAAATCTGCCCTTGCCACGTCGTGGCACCTTTTTCCACGTCGTGGGCTTGGTTGTTACTGTATGCGTCCTCGCAAGTTGCATCTGGGGGACTCCCGGAGGTGTCAGAAGACTTGCCACGTCGTGGCACTGCTTGCCACGTCGTGGTATCTGACAATTTTGGGGTTTCGCGCCCCGAACTTCAAAAATTCATAACTTTCGCATACAAACACCATTTTCGACGTTCTTTATATCGATGCGAAGGTGAGATTATGCTCTACAACACTCGTTTAGACTCCATTGGCTAATTTTGACTTTATTTTTAATATATTATAATTAAATTACTTATATATTATTTTTAGTAGGCCGGTACAGGAAAACTTCGTTATAAACTCATAACTCCTTCGTCTGACGTCCGTTTTCGTCCGTCTTTCCGTCGTTGCACTACTATCGATGAGATCTTAAATTCTCATTTAGATTGTTTTGGATAAATATCACTCTAACGTAAATTCACTATTTACGTCGCACTGTGTCGTGTCGTTTCTGTCGCGAAACTTCGACAGGTCATAACTTCTTCGTTATAACTCGGATTTCGACATTCTTTATATATTCGGAAACCTCATAACAGAAACTACATCTTATTTAAGATTACTCCTTCTAAATAAACTTTCCCAAAAAAGTCATTTTTGATGCTTATCGTCTGTAAATTGACTAGCCCTGATCTACGGGCGTTACAATTATCTCCCCCTTAGGATGATTACGTCCCAGAATCATCAACGAAATAGGATTCGTATACTGACTCCATAAGTTATCTCTCCATCCTAAGTAATAACCTTGATGCTCAATCCTGCATATGCTCATCGTACTATGTTGGACTTTCAATCCTAACCTTCGAGTTATAAAATAAATCCTTTTTGAGGACTCCTTCTTCTTTTTAGGATAAGTACATTCCCTTATCTATTGTAACAGACCGATGGGTCGTGTCTCGATGACCTCTCATCGTAGTCGGACTTAATTTGATATGACCATTAGGGTCGGAATAACCATCCTCCTACTAGCCACTACCGAAACAAGGGTAATGACATACATGAATAAAACATAATCAATTACTAGTTTCTTGGTAACCTTGTGACTTTCCCTGATCCAAGTGCGAGTCCTGTGCTTCCAGTAGTATAGATCTCTACTACCATTCACACCTACTCATACTCGTCCCAAGTATTGTCTTGCAGTCCCCAAGTCCTAAAATCACAAAACAATTTAACACATACTAATGTGTCCAATTAATCATAAGAATTCTCCTAGACTCTACTAGGACTTCTTCCATGCGTATCTTCAATCATCAATTCTACTTCTACTCGATTGGTGATGGAAATACCAGACGATGAGACAACTTCAAGAATTTCGCCAATCATTCCATCATCCTGCCAATCGAAGGTGTACTTCAAACGTACCGTACTCCTCTAAACGTACTGTTATTTTATAAGACATATTCTAAAGGCAAGATACCACTCTTACGATATCTTCCAATAGGCGTCATTCACTATCATAAGCCTTTTCATTTCTCCATTTACTCAATTCTATACGAGTCTTCACCATGACCTCTTGTATACCCAAGCAGACGTTCAGTGTACTGAGCGAGAATTTAAGATAAGAAAGCTTTATTTACGATAAACGTATGACTCTCCTAATCGCTCTGAAACGTTTACATGCTAGTTCGAATATCGTAGCCAAACATTTAGAATCCTACATACATAAGGTTTTTAGATCCGGTCGGCAATAGACCATAGATCCGAACAAATAATATCATATATGGCAACATATAACATTTAGCACATAAAAGCATATTAGGCATCCTTCCTAATATAAACTAGTGCTTGTGTCAATTTAGGTGTACTACCTAACATATTTAGACACACTCCTCACGATCATTACTTAGCATTCTAATTTTAAGTCTAGAAATTTCCTACAAATTCCTAGTTCACTTAAACTAATGCTCTGATACCAACTGTGACATCCCCAATTTCACGGCCAGAAAAGACCGATTTGTTTATGCTTCGTTTTAAAATCAGAGTAATCCTTTTTAAGGAAAACAGTTGCGGAATTTGTCCCCAAAACAAAATATGATAACCATTTATCAAAACATTTCTCAAAGAGAATGTATTTTCATTAAATAATAAAACCTCGGGATGTAATGTTCCGATACAGACACATAAGCATAAACAGAACATACATTAATTTACTCTAGTGATTTACATCTCCTTTAATCTCTCAGTGCAAAGCAACTTTGTATCGATACCGGTGATACAATTAAACTGGGTGGGTCAGGCTTGGGAGCCTGGTGAGCATATAGGGTTTTCAACCCACAATATTATATCATATATATATATATATATATATATATATATATATATATATATATATATTCAATCATCAAACAATCAACCCAATTACCCATCCCCATTACCTCAATTTATCTTAACGATCTACCCTAAGAATCATCTATCCTTTATTCGTAAGGATTGACCTAAGGTATAGGCACGGAGTCACATCATTGCCAGGGTTTACTCAATAGGCGCTAACTCCATAGTCACCAAGGTTTATACAATTGGAGCTAACTCCATAGTCACCAAGATTTATATAATTGGCGCTAACTCCATAGTCACCAAGATTCATACGATAGACGCTAACTCCATAGTCACCAAGATTTATATGATAGGCGCTAACTCCATAGTTACCAAGGTTTATACAATAGGCGCTAACTCCATAGTCACCAAGGTTCATACGATAGATGCTAACTCCATAGTCACCAAGGTTTATATAACATGCGCTAACTCCATAGTCACCAAGGTTTATAGAATAAGCGCTAACTCCATAGTCACCAAGGTTTATACAATAGGCGCTAACTCCATATTCACCAACTATCCTATCTACCCATGTTCTACCCAACATTTTCATAGATATATAAATACTTACACAATTTAAATCATTTAACACATGTATAAAACATCAATTCCACACCCATCTCAAATAGACAAACAATATATAACACATAGCACGTATTTCATTGCAAACACTTCATATATATATATATATATATATATATATATATGTGTTATAAGAAAGTAACTACACACTCACACAAAACATATACTTAATACATTCAAACAATACTTGTATTAAAATCGTGTTTATGAAAGGGACTATACACTCACTTGATCAGAAGATGATCGGACAACTTATCGTCTCTAAATTGACTAGCTCTGATCTACGGGCGTTATAGAATGCACCTGAGCACTACTATGGTTTCCATATTACTGCGGAAGGTGAGACACTTATCAGTGATGAGACATTGATAAGTCTGGATGAACCCAACCGCTACGCAGAAGCCATGGCAGGTGAGTGGCCATGTGGAGAGCTTCCGCCCAATAGGTAGGTGGCATGTGAGCTTGGAAAACGAGGGATCAGATGGTGTTATTAATGGTTCTCAACATTCATTCAAATTTTCCATTTTTTTGGGAAGTATGAGGACATGAGAAGTGAAATTGAATGACTTGGGTTGCAAAATAATCATGACATTTATTATTATTATTATATTCTCCTCTATTAACATATTGGAAAGCTTTTATGGTTTTATCAAATTGGGGTTTTATGTAGTTTGAGAAAAAAGAAATTTGGAGAAGACATCAGACTTTGGTTTTAATGGGTAAACCCAAAGATAATGAGAATGATGGTCAAGAAAAATGACATAGTAATGTAATCCGCTAGCTCTAGCAATTGGTGAAGTCCAAACATCCGAGTGAATAATATCAAATGAATTTGCAAAATATATAGTAGATAAATCAAAAGAAAGTTTAACATGTTTGCCGAATTGACAAGAATGACAAATGGCATCAAAGTTTGTTGTATTGCATACAATGGAATTATTAGAAATAAGAGATTGCAAAGTCTTATTACTGGGGTGATCGAGACGTTGGTGCCAAAGGGATTGACTTTCAGAAATGTGAACTTGAGGTGTTGAAGGTCGAACCGGGTATAAAGGGCCTTCACTATCACATCGGATTAAAGGTTGCTTGGTCCTATAATCCTTGACAATAAAACCAAATTCATCAAATTCAATAGAGCATTTATTTTGGTAAGCAAATTTGCGAACATATATAAGATTTTTTTTTTATATTGGGTGTGTTGAGAATATTATTTAAATGGAGAGGGCAAAATAGGTTGTTTAAAAGAAAAGGGGAGTGTGCGGTCTTAATTAAAGGTATTTGGGACCCATTACCAACTAAAACCGAATTAGAACTAATGTTATAACCAAGGGTTTTGAGTATACCTTCATTGGCATGGACATGATACGTTGCACCTGTGTCCATTATCCAATCTTCGTTACCCAAGTCTTGAAGAGACAACAAAGAAAACATTTGGAGAAGGTAGTCGCTTGTTATGGGCCAAACCATGCCCAAGGGGGTTGCACAGTAGAACTAGTGTGTTGTCCCTTATGACTGTTGTTAGATGCATTATATATGCATCTATTAGCACGTATTTTTCACTATCTTCTTATAAAATGCTAACTACTTCCCTTTTTTGTTATAAATTGTGGGTTTCTCATTATGTTTGCAGAATGCCCGTACTACTCACTTTTGTTATGATTTTCAGGGAAAATTAGCAAGGATTAATAATACGAAACATTAAGGATGCATTTGATGGAGCTTTGGAGCCAAATTGGAGCTTGGAACTATTAGAGAATGCTAAGGAAATTTTGGTAGCTGCTTTAATCGAGGAAAAATCGGTGTTTCAGACATAATTCAAGAAATTCGATCGAATTATTCATAAATTCGATCGAATAAATGTTTCGAGGATTTATCAGTTCAATTTCAATCGAAGAAAAAGAAAAGAAGAAAATTTTGATCGAATTTTCCAATAAATTCGATCGAATTAGTCTTCGAAGTCAGAATTTCAAAAAACTTAGAAAATGAAAAATTTGAGCAAAAATTCGATCCGAGCAAAAAAAATCCGATCGTTCCTAAAATAAATTCGATCTAATTTGTTACTCGAATTTTTCCGGACGCATAAATAAGCCTCCTTAACATTTCTACAACCCTAACTTTCGACCATTCGTGATTCCAGACGACTGAGAGGCGATTTTCAGAGGTTTTTCAGTGCCAAACACATATATGTAGAACATAACTCAATTGTTATTTTCGTTTAGTAAGATTTATCAATTAGGTTTTATTTTTACTTCTTGTAATTCATTTTTAGCCATGTTAGGCTAAAAACCTTAGATTTTAGTTTCGCAAACTACTTAACATTTCATGCAAGTAATCATTAGGCACGATTTTTTATTGTGTTTATTGTTTAGTTTGATCAATTTTATGCTTAGTTGAAAGTTTGATTTTGATTTAGTTTTTGTTGGTCACTTTAATTGTTAATGAATCATTTAGTTATATGATTTGTTTAGATCCGTAATTGTCTTTATCAATAAGTAAAAGTAACTTGTATTTGATTAATTCGGTGTCAGGGTTAACTCTAATATAAACTGATCAAACAAGTCTTTATGCTTCCGAGCTTGTGAGAAGAATTGGACTTTATTGGGAATTTTACACTATGTCTAATGCTAATTTTCTAAATTAATTAAGAGCTTATTTAGTTAATTCAGTAAAAAGTAAGGTTTAATTCAAAGAGCTTATTTTGGTTAAACATTTTAGTAATTGAAAATTGTTAGAGCTTATTAATGATTCTCAGTATCAGTTTAAACACTACATAGTTAAATAATCGTGTTGAAGGTTATTTGTATAATAAGGATACTCACCGCAAAACTAAAATTACTTTTACTTTCTGAATTTTATTTTAGTATTTAAATTGCATTTTTCTTTTATAAATTTCAGTCCAAGTTAGTTTTAGTAGTCTATAAAATCCCCATTCATTTTAGTTACTATTAATTTAGTGAGTGTCTTACCCAAGAGCCAAGAGATGCATGGACCTCAGGACGTGTCCACGTGGATTCGACCTTGCTTTCAATGCATTTGAGCAGTATTTTTATATATGTAATCTGTTTGTTAGGCGTTGCAACACGTTGTTAACAACTGTCCAAATTGGTGTCGGTGGAGTGGGCTTGAGGTTGAGTAGGATATGGACCTAGAACACCTTGGACCTGGCAAGAGAAGTTGCTGTTGGAAGGTCTCACACCCCATCTGCACTGAGATGGTGGAGGTAAGTAAACCTAACCGTAAGGCTGGTTTATTGGTGTCGACGAGAAAATTTGCTGAGAGGGTTGTTGAGACCATCCATGTAAAGGTTGTTGGCGGCTGTTGAAGGGTTGCTGTTGGCACTGTTGTTGGGCTGTTGTCAGCGGTCTTTTGATGGTTGTCGGTGATCGTTCCGACAATCCGGTCGGTGATTTCCTTGGACATCAAGCATAGTGGAGGAGGAGGAGGAGTTGTTTGAGTGAGCCGGGACAAAAGTGTGGCGGGGATTGTTGACACGGGTTTCTTCAAGTTCAAGTATGGAACATACCTCCAAAAATGTGGGGAACGGGACACCGTGACTGTAACACCCCAATTTTCATATATAGATTATATAGCAAATAATCGTTCCAACATCTCCCAAGATCAATTAAGCACTTACATAAAGACTAAACTACAATGGAAACAAAATAAAATAAAACAAATTCTTCAACTAAACAACGTCGGGTGTTACGTCTTTGCGGAATTCTGTCGACTTCTAGATCAATCCTTCTCCTTGAACTTTTTCCTGCCACTTGCTAAATAGTTTCCTGGTTGCACACATTTAAAGTATCTAAATGGGTAAGCCTAGGGCCTAGTGAGTTCGTGTTGCACATACATGTTCATCACTTAAAAAAATATAGTTTTATCATATAGTTTCAAGAAATCATATAACAAACATATCACCCGATGACATAATTGAGGGGAACGATTAATTATCCAGAGAAAGAACCAAAGGTTCATTTCCCTTCTCCATGAGACAACTAATCATCCATTGTACTCAAGTATTTTAAATATCCAAGGAATGAGTATGATTCTCAATTCCCATCCCCGCCGATCACACACATCCGTCATGCTCACAACGATTATACACCCACCCGTTCCCACTAAACACGTCATCCAAAAAAAACACACACAACAGATAACAAATCCAAAATAACATTTGCACCCAACCATACTTATCATAAAGCATACTGTCAATAAGTAAATAAAAACCACATAATAAACGCATGATAAACATTTATGTGCAAGAAACCACAGAACACGAAAAAAAACTCACCTCCTTGGCGTTTAAGTCTTAACCGAATCTTGTCACGCTACTCGCACCCTCAATTTCCGGTTTGAATCCCGAAAATCTTCGCAACCTTCTACCTCCGAATTCTCCCACGAATCCTAGTCGTTTCTTGCAATTCTAATGGGGTTTTCACTCGATTTTTCGAGCTCTTTATAATGCGTAAGGCCTTGGATGTTATAAACCCTTCAAATGGGCGAATTTATTTCCACAATGAAGGTGACGGGTTTGGACATTAAACCTCATAACTCTCTACTAATTAACTCATTAATCCTTGAACAAATGATTATATTATAATAATATAATCTGATTATATATTTTTGTATACTTATTTTGATACGATTTGTCACAAACTTCCCTCCTTCGAAAAATTCCGTCCGCGGAATTTGAACTGAACAACCAAATAAGGGTATTTGGTCTTCTTATCTCATACGTTTCCCTATGTCGCATCTAACCATTTATGTTACTTTCACTGAGCTTTCATGATTTGTATCTCCACATTCCTTAACTTCTTGACCAGGTAATCCATTTCTCGTTGTAATGTTTTCCAAAATGGTGACATGAAACTAAGGTTCTAATCATAAATAGACAAGCAAAAGATTTCATTATTAACTATTCCCACAAGTATATTTCATTCAATGACACAATTTAAAGGAACATTTCAAATATCCAGAGAAAGAACCAATGGTCCACTTCCCTTCCCACTTGGCAAAACACATCCATTATGCTCATGCATTTAAATATCCAAGGAAATGAGTAACGTCTCAATTCCTATCTCCCGCCGGTCACACCACACTCGTTTTGTTCCCGGCTATTATACACCCATGTCGTCATTAAATGTGTCATCATATATTAGGCAAAAATTCTAAAATCTTTCCACTTCTCCTCTACCGAGGATTGTTTCCGACTCTTCTCCAGTCCACCCAATAGTCTGACGCTTACATAAATTCTCATCATTTTGAATCTTACTTGATTCCTTACTTATCTTATGACTTAGTATATAAGTGACAACGTTAACCTTCCGTAATAAGTAAAGATCTTACACCTTCTTTGACTTTTGGTAATCCATGCATATCTAGATCGTCCCATCCTTTTCGAGTAGGTTATGCAACTATTAAATAAATCCTTTCATCCTTATTGGTGCTAACCAATAGGACTTTCAAGAAATCCCTTACCAATGATATATTTGTCATATCATGTTTTCCTATTTCGTACCCATGCCCGAATAGCTTTCTTACTATGTTAACTTGGTTTTTAACAACCAATCTATTCCTACCACGATAATCAAACAACATAGTGTTACGAGTGCTAGTATTAATGGTGCTAAAAGAACTGTTTATCTAAATCAAACAATCATCAAATTCCGTTCTTACGATTACACAATGATCATCATTGGTCTTTTTTTCTAAAGCTTTTGCACCCATAATTAGGAACTTACAAAAAGTAATGAAAAAAAATGTTTGCATCCACATTCAATAACACCCATAATATAGAGTTTACTAAGAAAGCACACGCCACTATATCGGGGTATCATGAGCTTCCTGAGCTATCATATGGAAAACTCTTCCGTTTGTCCTTGTCGTTCCTGCCTTTTCATCTCCCGACCGATTCTCTTTCTCTGTCATCATGCGTTGATTATTGTTACCCTTATTTTGAGGATAGTTTGACCTGATGTAATCTGGGGACCTGCACCCATAACATACTTTCCCCACTTTACAATCAGAAGCGATATGTCCTATTTTTCCACATTTGTAGCAAGTTCTTTGATTCATATTACACTCCCCTTTATGGAATCGTTTGCATATAGTACATTGTGCTATCCCAGACTGTTGCTCATAGTTACAATCTGAACTAGAAGTCTTGCCTTTCTTTGAGTCTGTATTTGAACTTTCCAACTTCCTTTTCCCTGAATCCTTATTCTCACCCTGGCGATTCTTTTCCCGCTCTCGGCCTTCCGCGGCGTCTACAACAGACTGGAAAGTACTTGGTTTCTGAATTTGCACAAATTCATGGATAGCTGTTCTCAATCCCCAAATATAGCGTTCCACCCTTTTTTCTTCTGTAGATACGTAAAATTCGGCAAACCTAGCTTTCTCCGTGAACTTAGTGGTGTACTCCCTCACAGTCATGTTCCCTTGTTCCAGTTTCAAGAATTCTTCCTCGAACTGTTTTACCGTTGTTCGAGGGCAAAACGTTTCTTTAAAGATTCTTAAAAACTCATCCCATGACATGTTCTTGGCCGCCTCACGCCCCGTAACTTCCTTCACCATGCCCACCAATGTATTGCCTCCCCTTTTAACATTGTCGCAACATAAATCACCCTGTCCTCATCCGCACACTTGCTAGAATCAAATGTGCCCTCAATCTCCATAATCCATGTTGATGACAAAACATGATCAATTTCTCCATTAAATATGGGTGGCTTACAATTCATGAACGTCTTGTAACTACAACCCCTTCGTTCATGGTTGTCAATGTGCCTTGATGGTTGTCCAATACTTGGTTCACGATTTATATTTTGTGTACTGTATTCGTAGTCTTCTTCACCTCCACCCAAGTTACCTTCATACTCACCCATTATTGCTTCTCGTGCCTGAGCAACTACATCTGGCAAGGTAGCGTGTATCGCCCGAGCAATCTCATCAACCAATTCTTCTCTAGTGATCGTGTTTGCTGCACGACCCCTTCCGCGACCTCGACCTTGAACGCGGTGGGATCCAGAGCTGCCATGGGCCGATTGTATAGGTATTGGTGCTCTAATCGCTCCCCAGCCTCTTCCTCTACCCCTACCTCTTCCTTGGTCCCGTCCACGATTAACGTTTAGGATTAGTGGGGTTTCTGGTACATCTCCTGGTGCTCTAACATAAGCTCCAATTGGGATACGTTCTTCCTCCGGGGTGACCCTAGAAAACCTTCCAGATCTTCTTGGAGACATGATACCTACAAGTGAGATGTGGTCTAATTTAGTCGTTTGATTACCTCTTATTCCTTCCGTCTAAGCTTAAGTGTTTATGCAAACACCTAATCTGCTTAAACAACGCTCTGATACCAACTTGTAACACCCCAATTTTCATATATAGATTATATAACAAATAATCGTTCCAACATCTCCCAAGATCAATTAAGCACTTACTTAAAGACTAAACTACAACGGAAACAAAATAAAATTAAACAAAGTCTTCAACTAAACAACGTCGGGTGTTACGTCTTTGTGGAATTCCTCTGTCGACTTCTGGATCAATCCTTCTCCTTGAACTTTTTCCTGCCACTTGCTAAATAGTTTCCTTGTTGCGCACATTTAAAGTATCTAAATGGGTAAGCCTAGGGCCTAGTGAGTTCGTGTTGCACATACATGTTCATCACTTAAAAAAATATAGTTTTATCATATAGTTTCAAGAAATCATATAACAAACATATCACCCGATGACATAATTTAGGGGAACGATTAATTATCCAGAGAAAGAACCAAACTTCTCCATGAGACAACTAATCATCCATTGTACTCAAGTATTTTAAATATCCAAGGAATGAGTATGATTCTCAATTCCCATCCCCGCCGATCACACACATACGTTATGCTCACGACGATTAAACACCTACCCGTTCCCACTAAACACGTCATCCAAAAAAAAACACACACAACAGATAACAAATCCAAAATAACATTTGCACCCAACCATACTTATCCTTGAACAAATGATTATATTATAATAATATAATCTGATTGTATATTTTTATATACTTATTTTGACACGATTTGTCACAGTGACGTTTGAGAGTTGTGGGGTTATCAAAACAAGGAGAAATGTCATTAATTGTGTAGATAACCAGATGTTTGTCTTCAATCTTCGAGTTTGCATCCAAGATCTTATGGGTATCAATAATGTTTTGAACTTTGGTGTAGTAGGCTTGAGTGAATATATCACCCATGGAGATGGAACGGATTTCACTGTCAAGGTTAAACATGATGTAAAAGCTTTTGTTAATAAGGTGTGTCTGAGATATATGTCGTATGTTGAGGATGTATCCGGTAAAAAGGAGAGTATGAATAGATGTATTGATTCATTGCTTGATAAGATTGTAATTTCGGAGGTATTATGTCCAAGTTCGTGTTCCTGGCTTGATGTTTGTCTGATTGGGGAAGCAAAAGACATTAAGATATCCAATTTTTTTTCATCAGGTTTGGTTGATTGTTCTATTAAATATATTAGAGGATTAAATGTTCTAATTCACAGGTGGGTCATTTGGCTGTTAATGGGTATATTCAAGATATTTCAATGGGCCAAAAGTCTCTCTTGGACAGGATAGTTTTATGGATCAACTTTGGACTATGGAGTCCAATACTTTGGGTATTTCAGACTCTTTTTCACAATCATTAGGAGATGTCGCAGGTGCTATTTCAAGAAAGGAAGGAAGGTGTTGAATAATAGTCATCTAACTTCAATTGAAAGTGAGAAAACTGCTGGTCTTTTCTGTGTCTGGAACTCTGATATTTTTAAGCAGTTGAATATTATAAAAGATTCTCATTTTATTATTTTTTCTGGATATTAGAGTGGGATGAATGCATGGTCTTACAAATTTAGTTAATGTATACGCTCCAGTTGATTGTGATAATCCTGCGATTCTTTGGAATAACCTTAAAAATATGGTCCTCTCCTCAAGTGGTTGTTGGTTGCTAATGGGTGACTTCAATGTAGTTAGATATAGACGAGAGAGATTTTCAAATTATGGATGTGATTTGAGCATGAAAAATTTTAATTCGTTTATTAGGGACTCGAAGCTTTTTGAATTCAGTCTTGGTAGAAGGAAGTTTACTTGGATCAGTAATGATAGTATTGAAAGAGAAAGATCGGTAACGACAGAGTGACAGTACATGGATCGATTCATGGCTTGTGGTTCTTTTATGGATAAATGGGGCATGGCGGCTCTACTATTTTTCCAAGACAAAATTACATTTGTGGTTATTGACCAACTTTGGTTAGACAAATTTTATATTTAGTTGACGTGGTTTCAAAACCTTGTAAAGACACTCATTTTGAATAATCCTGTTAAAATCTTCAGATAATTTTTTTTTTGAAATGACATATTTGTCCTTTCTACCGTAGGGACTATTTATGTATTTTGTTTCAGCAATATAGACAATTTATGTAATTTGGTCTATTATTTATCATTATTTTTATTTAATTTATTTATATTTTTATGATTTAGATTTTTTTGAATATTTTTTAATTTTTTTTTTTATATTTTTTGATATTTTATTCGTATAATTTTTCTAATTTTTCGACATTTTGTTCTAATACAATTATTAATATTTTTTTTTTGGGTTTTTGTTTGAATATTTACTTACAATCATATTTTCATATTTGCATGGTCATTTGTTGTAATACATTTATTTATTAATCATATTCACATTTAACAAATTTTTTTATATATATATTATATATATATATATATATATATATATATATATATATATATATATATATATCCTTATCTATATTAAAAGAAAAAAAATAAGAAAATATGAATGTAAGTGAATTAAATTATCAATTATGACTATAGTAACCATGAAATCTTTAACAAATATAAACAAACAAAATGTAAAAAATTCATTAAAAAATATATTTGAAAATAATGTCAAAAAAGTTAGAAGATATTATTCAAACAAAAAGTCAAAAGAAATATTAATAAATGTATTCGAACAAAATGTCAAAAAATGATACAAACAAAATATCAAAAAACACAAGCAAAAAATGCAAAAAAAAAAAAACATCAAGAATATATTCGAACAAAACTTAAAAAAAAAACTCTAAATCATAGAAATATAAATAAAAGAAATAATAGACAAAGTCACATAAATGGTCCTTGTGGCTGGAACAAATTACATAAATGATTCTTATGACATGAAGGGAAAATGTGTCATTTCACAAGGGACTTAACTGAAAAAGTTAACACCGTTAGTCAAAATGATTGTCTTTGCAAGATTTTGAAATCACAAGGACCATCTATGCAAAAAATTTGTCATAAGGACCAAATTTGGTCAATTATGTCAACCATAAGGACCATCTATGTAATTTTTTCCTTTTTTTCTTAGATGGTTCTCGGATCATAGCCCCATCATTCTGTTTAATGATTTTTTTTTTACTTTGGTTCGGCTGTCTTTGGATTCTTTAATTCTCGATTTCATATTGAAGGTTTAGATTTAGTTGTTAATAAGGAGTGGGAAAATACGTTATGTTAGGGAACCTATGATAAGCGACTAGCTCAAAAGCTCAAAGCTTTTAAGAATGATATTAAAAAATGGAAGAATGTTCGTAAAAGGATGGAGAGTGATGAGTATCAATTGTTGCTCAAAAACATTGATGATATGGAACTGGTTTCAAAAAATAGGCCTTTGTCCTCCCCAGAGAGAGCTTCGAGATGTGATTGGAAAAGGCGTATACTCGAAATTGAGTCTATTCGCATATTAGATGTCAGATAGAAATCAAGATTGAAGTGGGAGGTGGAAGATGACGAGAATTCAAAGTTTTTTCATGGGATTGTTAACAATAATAAAAGGAAGAATAGGATTCATGAACTTAATATCGATGGGGTGTGGTTAAAGGAACCTTGTAGATTAAAGTAAGAGGTTTGGTATTTTTCTCAAGAAAAGCTTGATGAGCCGTTGTACAATCGGCCAAAGCTCATCAGTTATAGGTTTAAGAGGTTCTTAAATCTCATGCCTTTTTCAGAGATGGAAATTAAAGATGCAATTTGGTGTTGTGGAAATGATAATGCGCCGTGACCCGATGGCATCACTTTCAGGTTCCTAAATCTCGTGACCCACTCGCTTTAAAGGACTATAGACCAATCAATATCGTTGGATGTTTCTTCAAAGTGCTCTCTAAGGTGCTTGCTAATCAGCTAACAATAGTTCTAGACAAAATTATTAGTCCCGAGCAAACGACTTACATTGAAGGAAGAAGCATTTCTAAGGTGGACTGTAACATCCCAAAATTTCAGGGTAAAATTTTCATTTTTAACATAACTAAAACACTATTGTAATTTTGTTCACACGTTGAAAAGCATTTTAAATAAAACATTTATCAGAGTTCATTCCCAGAACTCACATATTGCGTAAAAACATAGGTGTATGCACTGGAATCGTCCTGAGCTCCTTTATTTGAAAACTAGAGGTACCTGAAACCAAAACTGAAAACCATAAGCACGAAGCTTAGTGAGTTCCCCAAATACCACATGGCATACATATCAACTGATCCATACATGCCATACATAATCGTGAGTCATACATAACATTCATATAGCATAATCAATAAAGGTGCTATGTGCCGCACATAGTCTTGCCAATATGGCACGGGCCACTACACGGTCGTTCTTGCCAAGCCGGGGGCCACCTCCTGGGACTTACAGACAAGTGCCAAGAGCTACCTCCTGGTCTTCCATGCAAGCATCACATAGGCAACTAGCATACATACTACTCTACTTATCTAATTAGCATACAGTGTGCCATGAGCCACCTCCTGGTCTTTCATACCAAATGTCAAGGGTCACCCTTGGGTCTTCCTACCATACATAAACCAAATGGGTCGGCATTGGTGCGTTCGACCGATAGAACAATGAGGAGACTCACCTCGAATGTAGAAGCTCACTGAAAGAAATCCTTAGTTGCTGCCCTAACGACTTCCCAAGCTATCAATGCCAAAATATCACCCAATTAGCAATTGGGTTCCTGTAACGCCCGTGTTTCTGGGCCAGGCATTAATGATGATGTAATAGTCTAGGTTAACCTTTGTAACCCATTTTGAAATACTAAGAATGTATTATTTGAGTATTATGTGTTTTATGCTTAATTGCTTAATTGTGTGGCTTAAATGAATTAATAATAAAAATAAACGTGAAAATGAAATGTTAGATAAACCCAATATTGATACATGAAGACGTAGTGGTCATGATGAGGTTTCTGAATATATAAAGAATGCCAAAATCTGAGTTATAACGAAGAAGTTATGACCTGTCGAAGTTTCGCGACAGAACCGGCGCAACACTACGTGATGTAAATAGTGAATTTACGATAAAGGATATTTAGCCTTAGTGATCTAAACAGAAGTCATAGAATACGTTAAACCAAGAGCATGCATAACAAGAACGTCTAAATCTGACTTCGTATGAAGAAGTTATGATTTTTTGAAGTTTTGACTTAGCAGTATGCAACCCGAAATTCCAATATGAGATCGAGTGATTTTTAGCTGAAATAGTCTAAACGAGAATCGAAGATCTCAATGATAGTAGTCCAACGGTGAAAAGACAGACGAAAATGGACGTCGGATGAAGAAGTTATGATTTTCTAACGGAGTTTTCCTGTCCCGGCCTACTAAAAATAATATAATAAAAATAAAAGTCAAAATTAGCCAACGGAGTCTAAACAGAAGCTGTAGAGCATAATCTCACCTACGCGTACATATAAAGAACGTCGAAAATGGAGATCATATGGAAAAGTTATGAATTTATGAAGTTTGAGGCACGCATCCCAAAATGGGAACACCCTGCGTTTAGTACTTGGCTCCGAAGTGGCCACGTCGATGCTGACTCAGCGGATAAGGGATAGGATTGGAACCCCGATCCTACACACCGCGTTCGAAGGGAACTCACTGCGTTCAGGGAACCCCCTGCGTTCGTTTGGGGAACACACCGCGTTCGCGGCAGACTTCACCCTATAAATAGATATCAAATGGCAGCCGTTTGTGGTTGCCAAATCTCTTCTCTCTCACCTTTATTTCATCGATCTACGTGAAAATTATACCCTCGAAGCCCCAGTATCATCCCGAGACCCGAAGCGAGTCACGAAAGACCCAAAGATCTCGAGAAGTAAAGTTTCCGAGCCAAAACTCTGCCCGCGAGAAGCCCGACTTTGTGAAGATCTCCCGGTTTCACCAAAGAAATACTACTCTTAGAGTCGTAGTACTGTCCGATCATCTTTTGATCAAGTGAGTGTATATTCCTTTTCTTCTAACACATAGATATAACGTATCTCCGAGTGAATACGTGTTATGTGTATATAGATAAATATTATTTGTTACTTGGAATGAATCTGTATATTTAGAATGAGTATTAAATGAATATCTTATCAGTTTCTAAGTTGCATATGTATGCATATGTATATTGTTATCTACAAAATGTTGGGTAGAACTTGGGTAGATAGTTGTCGTGTGATAAACTGATGAGAGGCCTCGATGTTGTTGTTGATCTAGTCATCTAGCGGAGTATGGATGACGACCACAAACTCTTTCTAGATAGTCCAGTGGAACGCTGGTAGGTTCATAACCTGTAGGTGTTGTGAACGATGTGTTCACCGGTGTACTCTATCCCCCCATGGTTGCCTTTAGGACATCTATTGTTGAGGAAACCCCTTGCGTTAACGTCCGTCCCGATGAAAAATCCTAGATTAGGTCCCTTGAGATAGATGTTGTTTTAGGGATGTAAAGTGAGGATAAAGGGAATGGGTAATCGGGTTATTGTTGGTTGATGAAATTAAATATAATTATTATTGTGGGTTGAAAACTCTATATGCTCACCAGACTCCCAAGCCTGACCCACTTAGTTTTATTTGTATTACAGGAAGTGGCGCGCGGGCTTAAGATGGAAGAATCATCAAGTTATTTTGTTTATAAGCTTGTAGTTGTATATAACTGTTGTATGGCTTGTAATTTTTCGTTTATGCTTTATGGTCTGTATCGGAACATGACATCCCGAGTTTTGATTATATAATGAAAATACATTTCTTTATGAAATGCTTTGGTAAATATTATTTTATCATATTTTGAGTTTGGGAACAAATTCCACAACACTTTTAAATCAAAAGGATTTACTCTGAAATTATTTTAAAAGCATAAATGAAACCGGTCTTTTTTGGTCGTGATTTTGGGGATGTCACAGTTCCAAACTATGATCCATAATCCATACTTGGCGTAAAATAACCATTTTACTCCTGACCAACATGAACCAAAACTGAGGCCCAAGCCCGAAACAAAAAGGCCCAAAACTACAAGATCCAACTAATGGCCCAATTTTCCAAATTGGGCCCAACACCATATGGGCCTTATCGTAAATCCCAACAATTTTTGGTCCAATAATAAATCTTCGATGGCCCAAAGGCCCAAGTCCATTGGGCCCACTAAAGTCCAAAACCATTGGGCCCACTAACGCCCAATATAAAACCTTGGCCCAACTGGAAATGCCCAAACAGGAGTCCAAGACTTTCAAATTCCTCCGAGCAATAAGCCCGACACACAAGGCCCAAAACCCAGTCCGAAAGAATAAGCCCAAAAGCCCAACTGACGATGAACGCAGGGCGTAGGCTGGACGTACACGAAGAAATCTAGGTTGTGACTAAAAGGAGGTACGTTGGGCGTACCTCTAGTTACACGGGGCATAACCGTAGTTTATCCAATACTCGATTTGTGACTTAACCAAT
Organism: Lactuca serriola; assembly: GCF_051521515.1. Classification (NCBI taxonomy): domain Eukaryota; kingdom Viridiplantae; phylum Streptophyta; class Magnoliopsida; order Asterales; family Asteraceae; genus Lactuca; species Lactuca serriola. Next base: position 70,713,499 of record NC_136410.1, read on the forward strand.
TAAGCACTTCACACCCAAACTTCAGGGAACCTCAAAGTAAAGCTCTTAATGCATAAAGTCGGCACCTTTATGATTTTGCATGACTCAAGGGGACCCAATGACCATCTTAATCCATTAATATCGAACTTAATCCATCTAGAACATACATGGATGACTTTTAACCTAAAAAGTGGCAACTTTAGGAACTTATATCCTCAGAAATGCTAAGAGTAGCAACTCCAAGCTCCTGGAGTGGTGTCCAACCGCTAGATCTCACACATGAAGTCAAAATGGGACCAAAAACCCACATAATCTTAGATATCAACCTCTAATGAGCAAGGTTAGAACTTTTTACCTTTTATGAGCTGAAATGCAGCAAAGAGTCCATATCCACAAGCCTTCCCCTTGATTCACTACCTTGCACAACACTTTCACTCTCGAATGTACACTAAAACCCACCAAGGATGCACATAAAAAGGCTCACCACACTCTTGGATGAGGCTACAACTCGAGATTAGGTTTTATGACAATGGAGGATGAAAGAGAGGCTCACACCTAGGACTTAAGGTGTTTAAATAGTGAGCTAACCCTAAAATTTAGAGTTTTGGGATTCAACACGTTACGCTGGGGGTAATATCTATACATTGGGCGTATAGATCGAACACCTGCATCCATTTTCCAACCTTACGTTAGGCATACTCAGCCAACACGTGCATGCCCTCCTTGCATGCATGGGACTAATTTGCCAAATATTTCCATTAGGGGCCAATTTTGCCAAATATTCAAAATACCATAACTCCCTTATCCATAGTTTGTTTCCAATGAACCTTATATCCATGAAAAGGTGGAGAGAAGCCCTATGCTCTTACAAACACACCCAAACCTTAAAACCTCCCAAACAAAACCCAAACTCCATAAAAGACCGAGATATCAAATTATGATTGTACCCTTGGCCTCCGCAAACACAATCGAACACTTGGATCACTTATCCCATGACAACCACATCCGCAATGGGCCAAATCCTTCCTTTCCCAGGACCCTAAGCTTTATGACAACTGATGATTGGGCCGCAACCTTGAGCAACAAAGCAAATCCAAAACCGAGTGTTACAACTCTCCCCCACTTAACTTAGATTTCGTCCTTGAAATCACTCCTTACTAAAACCAATATCAAAACAAACAATCTACCGAACGCAACCAAATATTTTGCACATAATACAATCTACCTAATACAACCAAAACCCAAAGAAAAACTTCCATCTTGAAGAAAACAAACCTTAAGCTCACGCAAAACCACTTCTGCCTTTCCGAGATCTGAAATCTATAATGGTCTGACTCCCCGATAGACCACCTACGCTGAGATATTACCATGCCAAAACCTCATCAAATAACTGACCAAACATAATACCTCCAACCCTGATTATCTTGATGCAACCTACGAAAACAAAGCCACTAACCATAACCAGTTGGCTTTCCAAAAGCAACCGAGACCTCCTGGGTCCCAACTTGTTTGCCATCTATTTGAAGTAATAGGTTCCTGCCTAGTTGCTTAGCCTAAGAATACTCACATAGTCACCCCACATGACTTTCGAAAGGAAACCTCGACCAACAATAATCACCCGCATGTTACAAACCCGATGCTAAATTGGACACTACAGGACCAAATGTAGTCTTACGTCACACCCGATCTCCCAAGACCTATCCATTCCTACTTCCGAACTTGCTGCGGCCATCCCACAACCTTACGACAGACCACCCTGGCGTAAACCATCTGAAAGAGTCTGTGACTAAAACATAGATCGCCACACTCTCACAGCTGGACAGGGATTGATGAATGCTACAGGCAATCCCGTAGTCTTACAACACTTGCCACGCCGGCCGACCTAATGTTATAGGCCACCCTGCAGTCTTACAACACTTCCACGTAGCCACAACTGCCACCCAATTCCTTACCGCTAAGCAAACACATCTAAATTCGAGCATGCACTCGACCAAACTCCCAACTTAACTCGATTCATGACTGGAACCAAGAAGACACATACCCAATGTTGGGAAGTTCCCCGAACTCTCAACTCACACAATCCTTAATCCAGACAGCCACTTAGGCCGCCTTCCTCCCCGAAGGGGATACGAAACTCATCCTAGTTTCATACCTGCTTTTGTCCTGAATACCTGAACAATTCTCCCCCACTTTGACTCGAATATGTCTTCTCAGCACACGAGATTTTAAGGATTCCCAATCCTTCTTACCCTCCATTGATCGAACCGCGGACAACCTACGCTTACCAATGCTAGTGATCCATTAATAGCCAAACACAAAAGGTCGCACAACCTCATGAAGACTAGATGAACGCTTTTCTAATTATAGCAACATTAATAACCCTAGATGCTCACAGTGATATCATACTCAAATCTTGAAGTCCATAGCATAGATGCTTCAACAAAACCTCAACAGCAAACCACATCACTCAGCACCACCATAACCCGACCAAGCACAAGTGCTAAAACCACTGAATCCTAGCGCTGCTGGATAACTATCCCACTAAATCCTGACCATAAACCTTCCGCACCATGCCCCTGAACCGATCTCGACTACAAACCAAAATAACCATCGAACACTACGAACCCGCCATATAAGGAAACGACCCCGCACCACTCTACTAAAGATTCATGGCATGCAAATGGCATATAACATTTCTTGAAGATATAACCCAAATGTAAGCATAGAAATAGACCGAAAATATACGCTTTCCCAAACCAATGCAAGATTCCAAACTACAATATACAGATAAATCCGAAAAGCAAGCAAAAGAGACATACCTACAACATCACATGTTGGAGTCCTGACCTCCCCTGTCTGACACTGCAAAGCCCGACTCCTCTATGCTGGGGATCTTGTCCAACCCTCTCTTCCATCAATGATCCTCAAAGTAGTCAGAGCATTCACACTCACTAGTCCTCCCCTCAACATCATACAGTCGGCATTCTTGTGGCCCATCTGATCGTAGTGAAAACATAACGGGCTTGCCCCCCAAGGACAATCCCTGATGAGGTGACCAAATCTGCCACATTTAGCAATCCAAACCCTTGGAACGACAAACTCCATCTTGTGGTTTCCCGCACGTGCTGCACTGACCCCGACTCTGTTGGCCTCTCAAACGCTGATCCCAAGTCTTAAGTCTCTTTACGGGACCCTCCACTACATGAACCTGCTCTATTCCCGTCTTCTCGATGTGCTCCAAATAGATCTCCTGCTCTCGGGCTCTAGAAACCATATCATTCAGGGTCTCGCACCCTGAAATACTCACAAGCTCCCTGATGTCATCCTGCAACATATCATGATACCTCACCTTATTCATTTCCTCATCTATTGCATATTGCGGTACTAATAAAGCCCTCTCCCAGAACTTGGCAGTGATCTCTGCCACAGTCTTAGTAGTCTGGAAGAGATCCAGAAACTCTTGCGCCAACTACTGCACCTCAATCGTCGGTGCAAACTCAACTCGGAACCTGATCGAGAAGTCATCCCATGACATAGCATCAATATCACCATTGCCCAGCTCACTACCAACCTCTTCCCACCAATCTTGCGCCCTATCCTTCAATAGGCAAGAAGCATATATGAGCTTCGCCTCCTTGGGACAGAAAATCGTCCTGAACGCATTAGCCATATCCGCTAACCACCTTCTACTGACAATGTGGTACCTCTCCCCATGGAACGCTGGAGCTCCACAAGCATGGAACTCCCAGAAAGAAAGAATGTGGGTTCCAATGATAGCCATGATCTACGCATGGAATGCGCCCAAGCGCTCATCCAATATTTCCGAAATACTGCAAGAAATCTCCAATGAGATGATCTCCCGCAACTTCTCGACAATCGGCTCGGTACCCGCACCTGAGTCAGAGCCCAAACCAGAACCAGAACCACCTCCATAATTATTCATCTCCAAACTGAAATACAACATGCCATTGATCAAAACATGGCCAAGAATCCTCATCCCATAAGCCTCTTAGATTCGCCAAGACTCTCACCGATTTGAGTATGGATCCTGTGCTTTCAGTAGTACGGGCCCAATACTACCTTCCATAGTTATCCATACTTTCCTCAGCGATCATCCCGAATCCTCTAAGTCACCTTCTCCAACCAATGCATTAAACTCACTAAACCGCACTACTAACATATTGAAGCATATCCTAGGCTCTCCTAGGTTCCCGACCTCACCTAACCCTCAACTGCTGAAGGACTCCCACCAATGTCAATTAGCTTCCTCATGAATATATCACATGTAACAGAGATTAGATAATCCTTCGAGTAAAATACTCCACCCTAGAACGGTTGGACTTAAACAAGAACTGTGCACTAGGGTTAAATCCATCACTCTAAGATTATTTAACTTATGCCACATGTGACTTAGCATATTCATTTAGCAGTCAATTCACATCACTAAGAGTCCCACAAAGCATAAAGCACGCAACATTCAGGCAACATAAAATCTAACCAACATACACTAATCAAGCCATTATATCCACTTATCTAGAATCAATACTAGAATGTAATTCTAAAGCTCATACAATCAGGCACATAAAAACGCATCTATCCTATCATATAATACTAAGTAGATCCTTAGCCGTAATGTAGCATGCAATTCTCATAATGATAGCATATAAAAACTTTCACCAAACCGTCAGTTTGAGTCAATGCACACCCGAGAGTATGCCCGAACCCCAAAAATCAAGGATAAATTTTTCATTTTTAGTATCGTCAAAACACATATCTTACTTAATCCAAACATTCAAAAAATTGCTAAGTAAAATATCTATCAGAGTTACATCCCAAAACCACATATTGTGGAAACACACGGGTGTATGTGTTGTGATCAAGTCGGGCCCTTCCTTTTTGAATCTGAAATACCTGAAACCATAAACATAACTGTAAGCGCAAAGCTTAGTGAGTTCCCCAAATACCACATACCATACATATCAAACGAGCTTTACATAACATATATAATCATAAGCCATATATATCACACATAAAAATAATCAATAGGAGTGTTATGTGCCAACCATAGTCTTGCTATTATGCCAAAAGCCACCTCATGGTCTTCCTTTCCAGGCCAAGGGCTACAACCCTAGGTCTTACAGAAAAGTGCCAGGAGCCACCTCGTGGTCTTCCATGCAAGTATCATGTAACGCTCTAATTTTTCAACCAAAATTTTCATTTTTAAACACATAAAACTCAATGTCATATTTCTCAAAAACCACAAATGTATCAATTGTCAAAAAAACAAATCAACAAAACAACTGATAGTATCCTAGAATCCTCAAACATGAACTCGAACAGGTGTGTACAATCAAGTCGGTGCCTTCCTGCGATCCTAAGAAGTACCTGAAACACATATCACACAACACGGTAAGAACGAAGTTTAGTGAGTTCCCCAAAATACCATATACACAAATAATAAGCCTCTCATGGCTATAGCTCGGCATGGACCCTCCGGTCATGCGTCTCGGTGAGGACCCCCTCGGCCTTATGGCTTAGTGTGGACCCTCCGGTCACGTGTCTGAGTGAGGACCCTCCCGTCTCATAGCTCGGGTTGGACCCTCCAGTCCTGTATCTCAGTGAAGACCATCTGGTCTCACAACTCGGTTTGGACCCTCCGGTCCTAACTCAGTAAGGCTCAAAATAATATAGCATATATCACAAAGAAAAATTGCATAATATCATATAACTCAATATAAGCACATAGGACCCTCTGGTCAATAACTCAAATAAGACCCTCCGATCACACAGTATTACCACTCAGGTAAGTATAGTGAAAAGACTCACCTCATAAGTAATCAAGTAGATCTAGTACCCCACGAACCATCTAGACACCGCCTAAGCTAACTCTAATAAGCACTTTGTAATAACCACTCCGAGATGCTAAGCTAACTCCTCCACTAAATCTCAAAAAGGGTTAAAAGACCATTTTACCCCTCCATGGTCTCCAAGGTCCACAGTTGACCAAACCCTAAAAGTAAACATAAGTCAACGCTCAAGTCAACAGTCCATGTTGACTAAAATCATCGAGTGCATCTATGCGACTCGTTGAGTTCCTTCGTTTTCACTGAAGTATCGGGAAAATCCAAATCAACTCGTTGATTTGTCTCATCAACTCACCGAGTTGTAGCGCATCCAGTCTATCGGGGGAAACCCTAGCTGACTCTTCAAGTTGGCTCATGCACTCATCGAGTCCTTCTATACCAATTTTCATTCAGACGATTCTAAGCAGAAATAATGTCCCAAACTCTAGATCTAGCCTCCCAAGGCTGAAATACCATGTAAAGTTTCAAGCTTTACGTCCATGCATGGCATCTAGGGCTCAAAATGCCATAATAAGCTCTATATGGGGTTTAATGCATAAAATTTTGTCATTAGCTTGATAAAACTTGGATCTTTGGGCTCAAAGGACCTCATATTGTCCAGATCTGAAGTCCCAACTCCATGGCAAGCTCAAACAACTCTAGAACTCAAAGAAAGATGGAAAAAGGCCATAAACTCTTTAGAAAAGAGATCTAACCAAAACAATGAGCAAGGACGTGGTAGCCTTTTACCTTCAAACAGAAGCTAGGAATGAATGAACACCGGATCCAAGAGCTCCCTCTCGTCGTAAGCCTTTTGCTCCTCAATCTTCCTCCAAAAATGCACCAAAGTATGCAATATTAGCCTCTCTTTCTCTCACACAAGGATATAGCTCGATTAGGGTTTCTCTCAGAGTGTTAAGGTGATAATGTTGGGTTTTGAGCAATCTAACACTTCCTAAGTGTGCATGCAACCCTAATAAACCTTGGATCTATGTTTGTCTAAATACATGCAAAATAATAATTTTCCAAGGTTTATAACCTATCTAACATGGCATGGGGAACATTTCAACATAAAAGAGTTAGAAGAGATTACATACCTTTTAGATGAGTTTGGTTCTTGAGGAGTTTGAGGGCCAAGCACCAATAGTGTGAATGCCTCAAATGGAATCACAAATCACCACAAACTCTTGGAAAACTTTGAGAGAGAATACACACTTGTATTTTCGTCCACAAACAAGCACACACACACTAGTTCACTAGTTGCCATTTCATGCTCCATAAGCATGCTTATATAGTGTGCATGGTTAGGGTGAAACCCTAATAACCCATGACCTTTCCTTTCCAAGGATCCATGGGTTAAAAGCTCCATGGATCATCCATGGACTTCCATATAAGCCTAGCCCATTAACAAATGAGTGTTAGCCCACACTATATAAAACAATAGCCCACAATTTAATTAGTCTTCCTTTTAATCTCTAAATTAATTCATAATTAATTTAAGACAAAGACTAATTAAATAACATGACTTCATATTAATATATTATAACTTATAATATATTAATAAACATATGTGTATAACTCTCATAAAATTATCCATAAATAGTTTGGATGAAATGCAACTCAAATGGACCATGCCGGGTCGGGTCAAGTATATACCAAATAAGTTATGGACTTAGACACCTTATCCATCAGACTCCCACTTGGATAAGTCTAATAACTATATTTGCGTATGTTACTTCAGGAACCAACCAGCAATCGTAGCTCTTGAAAACTCTGTTGAACTATGAAGCGCCATTTTAGATAAGTGATCATATAATCCTCTATTCTCATGATATCAGCCGGACAAATACATGGAACAACGTCGTACTTATTGTCCAGCAGTTTGTTTCCCGATTTTCGATTTGTTTGACAAAGAACTTAATCGAACACATCAATTTAGTTCTGACCGGCCGGTACATAGGTCACAACAAAATCATCGAGGGGCCCAGATATCGCTTCTATTTCTAGAAGGAACAGATAAACTTCGACTCATATGCCTGTTCTACTACTTGTTGAATTGTACACAAAGGCACGTTTTATAACATCAAGTTATTGATGCGTTTACGTGCAATCAATGCACAACCAACTCATAGGTAACAACTCATATCTCTAGGTTTGAAGATTTATATGATATTATTGTCTCACGATCACTCGAGATAAATTCCATGAAGTGATACAAGTGAGCGTGGGTTTATTCCAATACTCATAACTTATGAGCACTCATGAATGTTGTAGCAACCATTGCTATGACTAAACCCATTTAGCCATCTACAAACTCGATTCATGACAGTCTTGATTCATACCTACTTCCAACATATAAACGACTGTGGAGTGTTTAAATAACTTAGTCATTCGGAAAGAATAACCTAGCTATTTTGGAAGTCAAAACATGAAAAGTGAAACACAATAATAATCGAATCCAATATGGTCTCAGAACCCTTTTGAATATAAATAGAACCACCTTTTATTTATCACCATATTGATTACACATTATTCATTGTATAATGTTTCAAACAATCAACTTAAGACTTGAATAAAAACAACAGTCGTCCCATGCTCCTAGCATGTACACTTTGTTTTTCTAAACAATAGTTATGCCATACTCCAAGTATGCACACTATGTTTGTCTATGATCCTTACATTGTGATGTAGATCAATTGAACATGATTCCATTGATACTCATTTCACAATCCCAAATCCTCATTGTAAATGTGAGAATCCCCGATTCCTATCATTTACCAAAAAAACTGTTAGATTTTAAACTTTTATGCAATGTTCCTCTTGTAATGATTATTCACAAAGTCACCAAAACCTTGTCACCAGTCATTACAGAGTATTCCAAAGAAGGTCAACTTCTATGGAACGGAAGTCTCATATTCAAAGTACATTGCTTTGAACATCCTTCTTGCATTAAGGTTTTCTAATCTTACATAGATTGAATAACTTCCACCTATGGAGACATTTCCATAGTCCCATTTTGACTATCACTTCCGAACAAGAGTTACTTCTTTTCGGAACATGTCACTACGGTCCTTTCCGACAACTTACATCATACTTCCAACTTTCCCTGAGCATCCAATCTTTGGCGAACCTCAGATTTGTCCTCTACAATTGCTTAATCACTTTAGTCATATCCAGTTCTAGACTTTTCCCTTCTCAATGCCTTAAGCATTTGGAAAATTTAGAAAAGATGAATATTATAGCATATGCAATCGATCCTATATCCGAAGCATATGGGACACGATTCATGATGTTTGACATAAAGACATGATACTAGACCAGTCTTTTGCTACAATATTTTTTATTTGCCATGTTTTCAAAATTTAACTATGAAGAGGGATGTCGTAGTCATAATTGAATTTTGAGAACGCAATATATATAGACATAAAATTCATATATATGTCCTTGACTAAAGATGATTAAAATCTCAATCTAAGCTTCTAGAATTGAAAATAAGTATAATTTCCTCTCCCTTAATTATAGCAAATCAACTTTTCAACCCCTGCAACTTCACGAATTGAAACTTTTGTCTTCTATAATTAACATTGCTAACTTGCAACACTAAACGTAATAATCATGCTCCCACTAACATGATGATTATCAGCATAACACTTATGCTCCCACTAGCTCTGACATATTTCTAGAATTTTGCTGGACTTCTGAAATTTAGATTCATACACCCTTTCTTAGATAGCTCACATGTGTGTCTAAACAATTTTCAGAACTATGAAAAGGGATGCCATAATCATAGTCTCAATTGCTTAGGCATTTTCCATTTCTCACAAGTCCATGTTAGTGTGTAGGTTAACCATACGCGCTCCACTAACGACTTTTGAAAATGCAAATAACACAATTGATATCTACGTAAAATCTACTTAGTGAAAGCGTTTCCTCACCATCATTTTCATGAATCGGAGAGAAACCTTATGACACTTAGATTTTATAGTGTATGAGTTCCTATCCATGTGAATTTGTCAAAACCATAATCACAAGATAAGGTTAGTGACAAATTCAGCCTTACATGGATTAAACTTGTTCAATCTTAGTTTCTTGTCACCTTGGTAGCACAAGGCCCACCAATGCTTCCAGTTGAACTCTGATAACTCACATGCAAATTCAACTTATTTGAAGTAGGTACAGAAATAAGAATTATGTCAACACGATAGGTTGCAAACCTTAAGTCGTGTGCTAGTGATAAATTACAGGTTTTACTCTTGATTAAATCTTGAAACTCTTTCAGGATCTTTAAGGCTCCCACTGTCCCCTTGACATATAAGTTTCCCCAGTCAAGAACCATTCCTTGACAAAACAAATATTCAAGGGATAGTGCGGATTCTTATCAAGACTAACACTTCACACAATTGGTCTTAGTTGGTCTTTGTCTCATCCAAGACATCACAACTTACCAATCTCAAATGTACAAGGGTAGAGACATTCTACACTACATTTGATAAGTGTTTATAAATCTTCCTTTATGTCACTCAATGTTACAATCTTGGAGTATGACTCTAAGAATTGTTTTGGAACGAAGTATGACTCATCTTCTCGATCTTAACCAATCCAACAATTCATGACCTCTCTTCTTAGCCATAACAATGCACTCAGACGTCCTTAGAGTATGAATTTGTGATATGGTTTCATAATCATTAAGATGATCATGAAATACGATACTAAAGTACTCTCCCATCCTTTCAGATTTGAGAAACTTTTATCTTTCTTCCTAATTTGATTCTTCTCATTTGTTTTGTCATACATTGTAGCCTTTCCAATGTTACAGAATTATACTTAACCTCATAAGCATAATCATATTTACTAATCTTTAGTAAATCATGACAAATCAATCTTTGTGGTGGACCTTGACCAACGCACACCCAGTGTACCTAATTCCTTAGTCCTTCAATTGACTCATATATACATGTGATCAAAGAATTAGTCTTAATTTTCAACGATGAAAATTCTCATTCATCATACAATACAACTTGTATGATTCCAAGTTTCTGTCCAATTGAAACTTGGATGATGAAAAACTTTCTTCATTCGGTAAATTCAGAAACTACCACAAATGAAGGAATCAAATCCACTTTCCAATATTGCTATTACTGGAAACATATAAGCAACAATTTTCCACAGATGCCATTGTAAGGATATTTTTTTTAAAAATAAATAAAATTATAACCTTTTTTTTTCTTTTATTTTAAAACTTTGCGGAAAAACTTATCCTTACAATCCACATGAAAACCTTGTTGTTATCTATTCATAAGCAATATATTATAACTCTTAAGCAACAACTCAAACTTCTGATTGTCGAACCATGCGATCGAAACCCACCTTTGCAATCATAATCAACATATACTTACTTTAAGCTTCCTATCTTTTCTTTGATTCTTAAAAACATCAGCATGTGACCCATTCACATTATGTAATAAGAATCTCCAAATAGGAACTTAATAGAGTTAGACAGTGGAGTTTACCCGAAGTAGAGTCAAACCTCTTGACTTGATCAACCTTATGAACTTTTAGGTGAATAGGGCAGCTTCGCAACCAATGCCCCTTCCTTTGGCAACAAAACACATGGACCCTTTGGTAAGGGCACATGAGACTATCTCAGACTTAGCCTTTCTATTTACCATTTGGTCAACCGAGTTGACTATGGCCGATCCCTTTCCATTGGGAAGAGAAATGCTTTTCTAGATATCCAATGCTACCATTGTCAATGTCCATTTAAGACTTGGGAAGTTGTTCTTTTAATCAAATTTGCTTTACTGGTGTTCCAAATCATTGCTGATTCCACAACACCAAGCAAATAAATAACATCATTAAGGGGCATGTCATAGTCCGTCTCATAGTAGTCCCAAAGAGACTCACTATGTTACTAAGAAAGTGATTGAACATCCAACTTTCACGGGACTTTGACACCCAACTCTCCCGGCTTGTCAATATGTGACTTTATCTCCAAGATGTGAACACACATAGACTATTCTTGCCAATAGGGATTGAGTGACTTTAAACTTTTCAAGAACTTGTGGGTGAGGGAGAATAATTGGAGGAGGTGGAGGAAGTGAAGCATGATGTTGAGGGACACCATCTTCAAGAGATTTGGGAAGGTCATAGTTTTCTGAACTAGACATCTATAATGGGAGAAAATCAAGTTAGTTGATTCAAAGTCCTTAATATAACACCCAATATGAAATATTAAGGCTAGGACCCAACACAATATTTTATAATTTGGAAGAGGGATGCCGTAATCCAAGCTATAAAATATTTGAAGGTAGGCGAATGACGATTCACCAATTTCCACCATGAAAAACGAAATAATTTATTAGGTTTTAATTGGATTTGAAATTCCTAGATCTTTTGAGATTCATTGAACTTTTCAATGACATGTTTCAATCTCGAGTGTGCCCTCTCAAATTTTGTGACTGGGATGCCGAGGATCACAAAACAAGGTGTGAATAACCATACCAATTCACTTGGTACCCTTAATATTATCACCTAATCAATGTGCCGGTTAACCACACACGCTCCATTGATCTATGACAAACATTAAGTCACCCTTCGTGATCCTTACTAGTCCAAGTTAGTGTGCCGGTTAACCACACACGCTCCACCAACGACTTGGTAAGGTACAAAGTGTGAATTCCATGGGCTAGCACCAAATTCACATTTTTCCTAAAGTAACTAAGATTGGGAATTAAATAAAAAAATATTTAGTTACTTTATAATATTCATTATACTTTTAATGAGAATTTAAAGTCATTGTCCTACCCGTTCGGCTAACGACCCTCCACCGATCAAGCAAGCGGTGGGTGAGAGTGGACACCCATTAAGTCGCCATTTTATAGGCAACAACCTTATACCCACCTTATAGACCGGCTTCGTGAATGAGGCCTACTAACGGTAAAACGACTTGTTCTTATACATATATATAATAATTAACCATTAATGTTATAAATAGTATAAGTGTTGAATTTTAACTTTTAAAATTCTAAGTGTTGGAATTAAAGTTTATTAAAGTGTGTGAAACTTTTCCAAATTCCAAAACTTGAGGGAAAGTTTTGTAACTATTCAAAACTAATTAATTCCATGATTTATGTGTTTAAAGTAGTTTTAATCCAACAACTCTTCAAGTTCCATAACTTGAGGACAAGTTATGGAAGACTTTAAACTAATAAAAGAATTACTTTTCTTTATTTTATAACTTATGGAATTAATTAAGGTTACACTTTATTTATATATTTATTAATGAAGTGACTCTTGAACCTCCATAACTTAAGGACAAGACTCTTCATCTTTTGTAACCATCCAAAACTTTTCATTTCATAACTTATGAATTAAAGGTTCATAAAAATGAAGACTCTTCATTTTCATGTAACTTATGTGTTTAAATGTGTGTTAGAGAAAAGTGACCTTTGGATATCCATAACTTGAGGACAAATTATGGACTCCATTAAAACACATAAATGACCAAGAATTAATTTTAAACAATTCAGCAAATAATTCCTATCATCTTCTAAATTCATAAGAACATGAACATGATCATCAAAATTTTAAGAATTATATGAACACATAAAAAACATGGAATTTTGATATATGCTATTGTAAATGGATTAGAACAACCATTACACCAACTAAAACAAGTTTTAAAACACCAAAACAGTTTAGGGTAATGTTTCTATTCCATTTCCAGCAGCAAAAGTCGAAATTCTGCATTCTGATCATTCTACTCGCCGAGTGCACGAACCTACTCGCCGAGTAGGATGAATTTTGCCTTGAACTCGGCGAGTCCCCCCATGGACTCGGCGAGTCCATCAGCCAGACAGCAACAATTTCAACTTTTTTTCACTATTTTGCATCAAGTATCAAACAAGCAAGCCTAGGCTCTGATACCACTGTTGGGTTTTGAGCAATCTAACACTTCCTAAGTGTGCATGCAACCCTAATAAACCTTGGATCTATGTTTGTCTAAATACATGCAAAATAATAATTTTCCAAGGTTTATAACCTATCTAACATGGCATGGGGAACATTTCAACATAAAAGAGTTAGAAGAGATTACATACCTTTTAGATGAGTTTGGTTCTTGAGGAGTTTGAGGGCCAAGCACCAATAGTGTGAATGCCTCAAATGGAATCACAAATCACCACAAACTCTTGGAAAACATTGAGAGAGAATACACACTTGTATTTTCGGCCACACACAAGCACACACACACTAGTTCACTAGTTGCCATTTCATGCTCCATAAGCATGCTTATATAGTGTGCATGGTTAGGGTGAAACCCTAATAACCCATGACCTTTCCTTTCCAAGGATCCATGGGTTAAAAGCTCCATGGACTTCCATATAAGCCTAGCCCATTAACAAATGAGTGTTAGCCCACACTATATAAAACAATAGCCCACAATTTAATTAGTCTTCCTTTTAATCTCTAAATTAATTCATAATTAATTTAAGACAAAGACTAATTAAATAACATGACTTCATATTAATATATTATAACTTATAATATATTAATAAACATATGTGTATAACTCTCATAAAATTATCCATAAATAGTTTGGATGAAATGCAACCCAAATGGACCATGTCGGGTCGGGTCAAGTATATACCAAATAAGTTATGGACTTAGACTGTTGGGCTGTAGTTTATTTTGATGTTGCGTCTTTTGGGCTCGATAGTTTAGCTATGTTCACTCCGGTTTGGGCCTGTCCAACCGTGAGCCTTTTATGTATTGTATATAAGTTAATGCTTGCATGCATATTAGGTCAAGGATTAATAACGATTTTAGAGAATTTTTCTAGAGCTTAACGATAGCATTGCAGGTTTCTTTAATCGTTCTTGTAACCTTCTAATCCTCTACAGTTGATGTTCTTAATCGAGCTCTTCTGAGGATTTTGTTTAATCATTCGACTCGTTTGATTCTATCTTGTCTTGTTCTTATTATTGCGTTCTTACCGTTTTATATTTACGTACTTGTTCAAGATCTAATCGATCTTAGTAGATTAATGTGTTTTTAATCTCATCAATTGGTATCAGAGCGGGAGTCTGTGTAATCGATACACATCTTTTCTGTGAAAAAGATTTCCATTAGGGTTTTTCCGCAACTATCGATATTTATTGAGCCGTCATCTCATTATTGACGTATCTTGATATTTATTGTTTTGCCCTAATCTGCTTTATTACAAGTCTGATCTTTGAACAGGTTTTTACGATCATAATGGACGCGACGCAATCAAACCCTATTAATATTTCCAACAACATCGGTTCGACGACAAAGATTCCAATCTTATACACCCATGACTATGAAGTATGGGCGCATCACTTTGAAGATTACGTGATTGGATCAGAGGATAATGGGTACCTCATATGGGAAGCCATCATCAATGGACCGTTTTCTCATTCTGCAACGTCCAGGATTGTTAAGACACAAAAGGAGTACAATGATCTGCTAAAAGATGTGAAGGATATTGCACAAGATGAAAAGGACAAATTCTAGTGCAACATTAAGGTGTTAAGGTTGATCAGATTCGCCCTTCAGTCCGACACATTCAGGTTGGTCAGCTCATGCACGACGGCGAAGGAAGTTTGGGATAGACTTCATGAACTGTATTCTACAGACGAGGATCTTGAACATTCTATCCAAACCTTGCTTCTATCTGAGTTTGGAGAATTCAGGCAAGGGGACGAAGAAACGGTGACCCGGACGTTTGATCGCTTCAATCATCTTCTCAGCAAGATGATCAAACACGATATTGAAAGGAAGCTTATCGAACAGAAGGTTACTTTCTTGAATGGACTAAGGTCTGAATGGAGAGCAGTGGTTTCCACAGTCAAAGCCCATGAGCAGTTTAAATCATACTCTTCGGCGAAACTAGTGGGTATTCTAAAGTCCCAAGAGAATATTGTGGTGCAAGAGAAAAATGTCGTTTCTAGTCTTGGTTCGTTGGCCCTCCTATCTAAAAGTAAAGCTGTGATGGAGGACGAAGACCTCAACTTGGAGGAATATGACCTCACGTCTGAGGATTATGCCATGATGGTGTCCAATCCTAAGAGGTTCATAAAGAAGAGATTTCCCAGCAACAAAAACCGAAACTGGCAGGGGAATTACAGCTCTGAAAAGGTGAACAATGAACCGAAGGCTGAGGAGCCCAAAATGGAACTGAAGGTGGATGGCGATTCCGGAGTAAGCTGTTTCTACTGTGGTGGGAAAAATCACTATGCTAAGGACTGTGTTCTTAAGAAGATGGCTGAAAAGGACGATGGAAATGATGAGGAAGCTGTGTTGCAGAAGAGACTGGATGAGTTGAGAAAGAAGAAGTCTACCGCTAACCCTTCTGTTAATGCTCTTATTGTGCAGGGTTCGGTTAATGATGACGAGTTCGGTAGCACTGAAGTTTGGTCTACTGACTCAGAAGACGATGAAGTGAGGAAGCCTTCCCATGGAAAGGCTTATGTGGCTAAGGAGGAAAGCAGTGGAGGAAAATGCTTCATGGTGTCTGACGTATCACAAATGAGGGGATACAACACCGATGGTGGAAGCGATGGACCGAAGGTGCAGGAAGACATGTTCTTTACGGCCAAACCCCTCAGTCAGCAGTTCAATGCGCTCGACGAACTGATAAAGAAGGTACAATCGGTTTTTATTTCATCTAAAGTACCACCATCCTCATATGAGAAAGAACTAAAAAACGTAAATACAAGAATTTCTCATCTAGATAGTAGCTTAACTCAAACTCGAGTCACCAATTCTAACCTAACTGATCAATTAAGCAGGGTGGCTTCGAAGAGTGAGGAGCGGAGAATGTGGATCGAGTTAAAGGAGTCGGAATTAGTTAAAGTTAAAGACGAAAACATTTATTTGCAAAGAGACAATTTAAAATTGTTGAAACAACGGAATGTTTTTTGTTTAATTGCTAAACGTTTATACTCTAATATTACTCAGCTTCACTTGGATTGTGAGATAGGCCAAAAGATCCATCGCATGATTTTACCCTTCCTGGAGTTTAAGGAGGATGAAATCGATGCCGAAGCCTACAATTGTGAGAGTGTGATATCGTCTGATGATGTCAATCCGACCTACATGTATGGACTGGACAAAATTGAGTCCTTCATTAAATCCAAGGACCACAAGGACATGCTCAAAAATCTTTTGGATGAAAATGACAGACTTAAACTGAGAACCGAAACCATGCAAAAATTTGACTCTTTAAACGCCAACGTAAGCTCAGAAAACAAAGTTGATGTTGAAAATGCATCTGAGCTTAACGAGGACGAAAACATGAATGAAATTTCTGTAGAGGACACGGTTGACTGCTCAGAATTTGTTAAAAGCAAACCTGAAAACCACAAGAATCTTATCTCTGAAAATTCAGTAGAGTTCGCTCGATTGTCCCAACAAAAGTCCCCGAAATTAGCAGAGAAAGCAGTTGTGTATCAAAAGGTCAGGACCACTCCAAATCAAGTATACAAGGTGACTGGAGTGACCGAACATCAAACAGCTGAACTCACGGCTATTGTAAACGAAGACAATGCTGATGGCTGTGATGAGTACTTCTGGGAAGCTCCAATAGATAATGCAAACGAAACTGTTGGCTTATCTGAAAGAACCTCGTGGATGAGTAAAGGAAGATACATACCTGAACCCTTGAATAAGCCGGATAATTTCAATGAGCCAAGCACCAGTGGTACGAAAGACATTCCTCAGGAGGATGAAAGTTCAACAAAAGAAGGCGCTCCATCTGCTCCCTCGGCTCAAAGTAAAATTCCTTCAGTTCAAAAGGAACCAGCCAAGGAAAAACCGAAAACGAAAGCTAACGTTCATCATCAACCAAAGCAGATGAGGAATAGGAAGAGAGAAAGGAACCTAAGATACAGGAAGAAACTTTCAGAAAGGAAACAATTCTGGCAATCCCAGAATGCATACTTCTCACACCAAGATAAAAATCTGAAGTTTGAAAACAATCCTGTTGGAAAGCCTGAGAGTCACAATAACCGAAAGCCAAGGTTCGGTTCACAAGAAAACACCAACCGAAAGCAAACGTTCGGTTCTGAGAAAGACTTCAACCGAAAGCCAAGGTTCGGTTCACAAGACAATTTCAACCGAAAGCAAAGGTTCGGTTCTGAAGTTAAAAGAGATCAAAACTCTAAGGTCTGTCCTTCAAATGATCAAAAGCAAAAGGATCACCTAGAGTCTGCAGCCAAGAACTTCTCTCCATCTAAACCCACTTCTCCCACTACTTCCAATTCTTCTACTAAATCAACTTCTTCCACTTCTTCTAAATCTTCTACCTCTACCTATTCATCTCCATCTAGCTCTAAAGCTAATTCTGTTCGTTCTCAAAAATCTCATCCATCCGCTGAACAAAAGGGCAAACAGAAGGTCAATGAATCTAAACCAAAATCCAAACCAAACACATCCCATCCTAATAAGATAAAAGTGTTTACCATTAAAAAGAAAGATGAAACAACTCTAGTAAAACGAACATATCTAGTTGATATCTCTCTTACTGTTCCCGTTCCCATGAAAAGCTCACGTGGACCCAAGAAACTTTGGGTTCCTAAATCTGCTTAATTTTTGCAGGTTATAAGTGACGAGCAGTTCGACGAAGAATGGTACATCGATAGTGGCTGCTCGCGTCACATGACAGGGAGGAAAGAGGAGCTTAGGGAATACAGATCTCTTGCAAATGGTGGCAACGTCAAGTTTGGAAATAACTCTTTCGGCACCATAAAGGGATACGGAATGATAACAAATGGAGACTTTACTATAAGGAAGGTGGCTTATGTGGAAGGACTCCAACACAACCTCATCAGTGTATCTCAGCTTGTTGGAGGTACAGGTCTCAAAGTTTCATTCGATGATGAAGGTTCTGAAATCATAGAGAAAAAGACAAAGAAAGTGATACTCAAGTCCGAGCGAAAGGGTGAAATGTTTCCTCTAAACATGAAACCTATCAAAGGAAACCCAGCCATATGCCTGTTATCAAAAGCTCAATACGACGAAAGCTGGTTGTGGCACCGAAGACTCTCACATCTCAACTTTAAAGATATCAACCGAGTTGTCACTGGAGGTCATGTTAGGGGTCTTCCATTGCTCAAGTTCGACAGAGAGCATCTATGTGCTGCATGTGAAATGGGAAAGCAGAGTCGTCAAAGTCACCCATCTATAATCAACACAAAAGTTGTTGAACCACTCGAATTACTTCATATCGATTTGTGTGGTCCTTCATCTATCGAAAGCATCGGTGGTAGCAAGTATATTCTTGTTATTGTCGATGACTTTTCACGATTTACATGGGTGTTCTTTCAAAAGCGCAAATCTGAAGCGACTCAAAAGCTGAAAGTGTTTATCAAGCAAATTGAAGTACAGCTCAAGAAGGTTGTTCGCAACATCAGGAGCGACAATGGTCTTGAATTCAAAAACAGGGAGTTTGAAGAGTTTCTTGCAGAAAAGGGAATTAGTCACAATTTCTCAGCTCCCTACACACCACAACAGAACGGAATAGTCGAAAGACGAAACCGATCTTTGTGTGAAGCTGCCCGAACTATGCTAAGTTTTGCTTCTTTACCTCTTTATTTTTGGGCTGACGCTATTTCTGCTGCTTGTTTTACACAGAACAGATCCTATCTCAACAAGCGATTCACGCTCACACCATATGAGATACTAAACAACAGAAAGCCCAATGTGAAATTTTTCCATGTGTTCGGCTCAAGGTGTTTTATCTTTAACTCTAAAGAACACCGCAACAAGTTTGATGTCAAAGTCGACGAGGGAATTTTTCTGGGTTACTCGCTCACATCCAAGGCGTACAGGGTCCTAAACAAGCGTTCGAGAAGGATTGAAGAGACATACTACGTGACCTTTGACGATAACTATGTCAAGAAGCTACAGGCCAAAGAAGACACTGCCGGGGAAATCTTTCCTCAAACTGGCCAGGTCACAGTCTCGATCGCCAATTTATATGAGAAATTTATGGAACTCTTTGATGAACCGGAAAAAGCTTCTCTCTCAGAAGCAGGTGCAGCTGACAACAAAGTTGATCATATGAAGCGGATTGTCGAAGATGCTGCAAGAAGAATGCATGAAGGAGAATCGCCCACTGATGACTCTCCATCCAACAGTGCTTCAGTCGAGGGGGAGCCAAGTTCTCATGTCGAGGGGGAGCCAAGCTCACAAGTCCAGGGGGAGCCTAGCTCTACAACTTCAACCGAAGGTCCTTTACCAACCGAAGGTGCTTCTCCAACCGAAGATACCCCTCCAACCGAAGGTGCTTCAACGCCTGGATTCTCAGCACCACAAGAAACCCCTGAACCTCATGTTTCTCAAAGCTCATCAATTGAGGGGGAGCATGATGATATGACTCTTGATTACGATAGCCAATCTGAGCCAGAAGAAATGATCAATGCTGAACTTGACCCAACCTTTGATCCAAATTACCTTCCTCTTACCAAATGGACCAGAGATCATCCTATCTCTCAAGTAGTTGGTGATGTATCTGAAAAGGTTCTGACCCGATCACAACTGAAGGCAAAACAGACATCCTTATTTTCAAAGGTTGAGTTTTGTATGTTTAACTCATTCGTATCAAAAGTTGAACCGAAGACAGTTAACACTGCCCTCGATCACTCTGATTGGGTTCAAGCAATGCAAGACGAACTGAATGAATTTGAAAGGAACAAAGTCTGGCTCCTCATTCCAACTCCACCAGATGCTTCGGTTGTTGGTCTCAAGTGGGTCTTCAGGAACAAAATGGATAAGGAAGGTAATATAATAAGGAACAAGGCTCGTCTGGTAGTAAAGGGATAATGTCAGGAGGAAGGGATAGATTACGAAGAGACTTTCGCTCCAGTAGCTAGGCTAGAATCAGTTAGAATATTTCTGGCTTATGCTGCTCACAAAAACTTTGAAGTTTTCCAAATGGACGTCAAATGTGCATTTCTCAATGGAGAACTCGAAGAAACTGTGTATGTGGAGCAACCTCCTGGGTTTGTGAACGAAAAATATCCAAATCATAGCTATATTCTGGATAAAGCTGTGTACGGTCTCAAACAAGCTCCGAGAGCCTGGTATGAAACGCTTACAAAATTTTTAAAGATGTCTAAATTTAAACAAGGTTCGGTTGACCCAACCTTCTTTCGCAAAAAGGAAGGTAACCACCTTATGATAGTTCAAATTTATGTCGATGACATCATCTTTGGCTCCACGAATCCTAGCTTAACAGCTGAATTCAGAAAGTTGATGGAGACTAAGTTTGAAATGAGCTCAATGGGTCCTATTAACTTTTTCCTTGGTTTAAACATAAGACAGGGACCCGAAGGCATCTTTATTAATCAGGAAGCTTACACGAAGACTCTCCTAGCGAAGTTTGGAATGATGGGCGACTCAAAAGTCAAAGTCCCAATGGCATTCGGCACCAAGCTTACCCCTTCACTAGATAAGCCGGCTGTCGATATCACGCTCTATCGTCAAATGATTGGCTCACTGATGTATCTAACTGCTAGCAGGCCTGATATCATGTTCTCTGTGTGTTATTGTGCTCGATTTCAGGCTAACCCACGCGAACCTCACATGCTAGCAGTAAAGAACATCTTACGCTATCTCAAGCGAACCACCTCCTTAGGTCTATGGTATCCATCTAATTCAGGCTTGTTCGTTCAAGCCTATTCTGATGCTGACCTTGGAGGATGTGGACTCGACCGTAAAAGCACAACTGGTGGCTGTCAATTCCTTGACGGGAAGTTGGTCAGCTGGCAATCCAAGAAACAAACTTGTGTGTCGTTGTCTACTGCCGAAGCGGAATACATTGCCGCTGCATCCTGCACATCACAAGTGATTTGGATCCAGAGTCAACTTCGCGACTATGGACTCAATATGAAGAAGATCCCACTATATTGTGACTCTGAAAGTGCAATTAGGATCTGTCATAACCCAGTGCAACACTCTAAAACCAAACACATAGCACTGAGGTATCACTTCATCAAAGATCACGTGGAAGATGGAAACGTCGAAGTTCACTTCGTTAGAACCACTGATCAACTGGCTGATGTCTTTACCAAAGCTCTTCCTGAAGCATCATTCAATAAAATATTGCAAGGGCTAGGTATGATGGAATCAGAGTCAGTACCTCACACTACCTCTCAACCTCAAACGTAAGAAGCGAAACCAACCGAACGTTCGGGTTCGGTTCAACCATCTGACTCGCTCATTACTTCAAAGGTAGTTTTTCAATGTTGTATATTTCTTGTACAAAGTTGTTTTTCTTTGAGTAAAAAGTTTTTTTTTGCTTGTCTAAACTCCTTGGTTTCTTAAAATTTTCCTAAACCGAAACCAACCGAAGGTTCGGGTTCGGTTTTCTAGAATTTTGTTGAACCGAAACCAACCGAAGGTTCGGGTTCGGTTATTCAAAATTTTCCTGAACCGAAACCAACCGAACGCTCGGGTTCGGTTTTTCAAAATTTTCTGGAACCGAGACCAACTGAACGCTCGGGTTCGGTTTTTCAACTTTTACCAACCAAAAGCAACCGAACGTTCGGGTTCGGTTTTTCATTTTTTTTACGTCTTATTTTTTTTACTTATTTTTTTTAACTTCTTTTATTTTTTTTAATTTCTCTTATAAATTTCAAAAACTCCAAAAATATTTTTTTATTATTTTTCTTGTGTGTTTGTTCGTTTATGGGATATATCTGATGAATTACTTAAGTGTCCCTAGAAGCATGCTGCTGTATGTGTCCCAAGCCTCATAAGATTTCGAATAAAAGCCTTTATGACCTGGTATACACAAACCTTGTCTTCCCAATAAGGCTAACACATTTATTCTAATCGTGAGCTACCTCACTCTTTTCTCACATGAGTTAAGAGTTTCCTGCTTGGTCCTTATTTTCGCAGCAGAGGTACTATGTTTTCTCACACCATCTCTATTATACTTCTCCACTACATTCGTTTCATCAACGTAACCCTTGAGACTCTCAGAAATTACCACTGAGGTTTATGGTTACACAACATCTGTGTTAATGATCTTAGTTTCGTGTCACTACGAGCTGAGTGAAACCCCAAATTCAACACCTAATGAATTGACGGTGAACAATTAATTTGCTCAAGTTTTCACCAAAGAATTGACGAATGTACCTTCATGAAATCTCAAATGTTCTTTTGCGTGATTCCTATGAAATTGTTACACACCATAACATTTCTTCCCAAGGGATCCAGTTTTAAATTTTTATCTGAGATTTTATATTAATCCAAGCCAATACAAAATAAATTCCTACCTACTTGTTCAATAGGCTACATCGGTCTCACAAGTACTTTGTTCACTTTCTTTCTTATATCAAGAATAGAATTGATGAATCAAAGCGAAACCACCCTTATTAAGTCTAATTAAAAGAAGCCTTTCAACATTTATTAATAAGTGATTGATCGTAATTCAACGGGAGTCCACACTAACACTTTGAGGTCTCTCTTGACCTTGAAGGAAGAGATTCGTGCCCGGGATCATCAGTTTCGTGTCATTATTGACATCACAGAATATCCTTAAAAGAGTTGCTTTATTTCTTTTTCTTGTACACTCTTTGCACGAAAATCCTTGATTTTCCTATATTCCGTTACTAATTATTTACAGGCTGGATTACTAATCGGTGGTTAATTATGAAGTTGTGGTCAGAAATAATCCACGTGAGCGTTTAATTCAAAAAGATGCCGTTTAAAAGGGATAAGACGAAAAGGTTGCTGACTCGGCGGGAGTTAAAAGGATAGAAATTCAAACGACGGTAAAAAGGGGCGCGTGTGAATTTGAAACGGCCGCGCTTTTACTGACACTTATGGACGCGTGTGCGAAATCCAGGCGTCATCACTCTGGCACAAAAGGCGCGTGTGGAAATGGAAACGATTTTCTTTCTGAAACGGCGCTTATTGGGCGGCGTAATCCTAGGAAACTGACACTCTCTCTCCTACGTGATCATCGCACGCCCCAACTGTCACCAATCAGTCACTCAAACACCCGTTTCGTATTTCCATAAGAGATTTGAAACGATTTTTCTCTCTCCTATCACCCACTATAAAAAGTCGTCTACACCACCTTTTACCTCTTTACTGCCTCAAAAATTTCCAAAGAGCAAAACCTCCCAAACCGTCTCCTGTTCATCATCTTCTCCAAAACTTCAACAATGGTTGAATCTTCTTCCGTTCATGCTACTTCTCAGATCCTCCCCATCCGTCCTCAGCAATGTCTGGTCATTGATCTCAACCCACTGGCGTACGACTCCTACATGTCGCCGGTCATCGAGTGTTTGAAGTACTCTCAACTTGCTCCAGCACTCTCCAGAATTGAAACTGTGCCCATGGTGGCCCTGTCGCAGGTCTACGCGACTGCTTACTACGACAAGGCTGTAGAACGGGTGTTTTTCGAGATTGCAGAACACAAAACCTCCGTTTCTCGACAACGGTTCTGCACAATGCTAGGGTTTGCTGTTGACCCTTCAAGAATAAACCCGGAGACGATTCCGGTTGGGATGCTGTTTAGCATGTTTTACAACATGGGATACACAGAGGTTCTCACCTCTGTCGCCAAGTTCAAGAAGTCTTGCCTGCCGCTACAATGGAATGGCTTATTTACAGTCCTTTTCAAGGGCTTGTCGGAGAGGAGCTCAGGGTCCGATGGTGCTAGTCGCCTCTTTCTATCGATAATGTATGCCATCTACAACGGGGTTAATCTGGACTTTGGAATGGTCCTATGGCAACAGCTCATTCAGAGCCTCTCTTCATCATCACGACACTCTGAGGTGTCGTTGGCCCGGTTCTGGATATTGATTACAAGATGGGCCATGGACAAGTTTGAGGTTCCCAATGTTGTCGGTGCATCGATGTCTTCTGTTGGTACATTCCATACCAAGAGGATCATCGTCTCAGATGCATCAAAATTCTCTTTCATTGGCTCCATCCCAGAGACGATGTATGGCAGCGTGCCATCTGACAGCAGGTTGATTCGGACGATCAAGGAGTTTAGGCCAACTGGTCCCAGGGAACTGACACCGGATATGCTCAGATCGATCCATGACGCTGACAAACCAACCAACAGGGGCAAAAAGGGTGAAAAAGGGAAGCAAGCGGCCAAAGTACCAAAGGGCCCTTCTCCCAAAAAGAGGAAACAACCGAAGGCTGCACAGTCCCCACAGCCGAAGAGGAGGAAGACACAACCGAAGCGAAAGCTTGTTATTTCCTCTTCTTCAAGCGACTCTGAGGGAGGAAGTTCGGATTCTGAAGGCTCTCAAGGAGACGAATCTCCTCAACGAGGCAACACACCACCTCGGTCCCCAACTCCAGAGATGGCACTTCATCAATCGCCAGTTCCTTCACCTCCACCAACTATTCCAATTTCCATTCCCACCATAATCCCCACTATTCCCCCAACCTCTTTCCCTATACCACCACCCATTTTCACCACATCAACCGAAACACCACCAGTTACCGAAACCCCTCCCGTAACCGAACCACCACAACCCGACACCCAAACTCAACCACCACCCGAAACTACCCCACCCCACACTCAACCTCCTAATACACCAACCACAACACCTCCAGCTTCACCACCACCTCCATCTCCAGAAAATACCTCCGATGGCGAAAACCCTTACCTTGGTGGTGATCACATGAACTTTGATTCGGTCTACTATAGTCTGTTTCAAGTTCAGAGTGATGAGGAGGATGATGCTCCAGTGACAAAGAAGCATCTTAAAGAGCTTCACGAGAAGGTTGATCAACTTCTCGCCTCCTCTTCCAACCAGCAGTCCACTCTCTCTGAAGCTGCCCTTCAGAAAATTGTTGACGCCTTCTCCAGGGCTCAAAATGATTCGGTGGCCTCAGCAACTGCTGCGATCGATGCATCCACCAGAGCCTGTGAGGCAGCGACCGAAAAAGTCGATAAACTATTCTCCGATGCTTCTGTCCTGCTGAAGTCCTTGCAGGAAAGCGCCGACGCCACCAAGACAACTTTGGAACCGATTATTCAACAATTGGCCAAGTTCGTCTCCACGGAGTTGACTTCGTTCGCTACCTTACGCCAAAACCTAAGCGACGACAACTCGGCACTTCGTGCCTCCATCGATGCCCGCCTGGCTAAGCTACAAGAGGATCTTGCAGCTGAGAACTCTCTGATGGACATCCTGGCGAGTAAAACAACCGCCCTTAAGGTCAAGAGCACGCAACTTTCCAACTCCCAACAACAATTGGAAGCTCTTCGATCCGAAAGGGAGGTGATCAGAACGTGTGTTTCGGATGTCCACGCAGCATTATCAAACATCCTGGAAGCACACGACCCCATCCTAAATCATTCGGTGAGGCGTACCCTCGCTGAAAAGCTCTCTCCGGCCATGGACCTCCTAAGCAAAATCGAAGGCGTACCGAGTTTCGTGTCCATTCCGAAACAAGGGGGAGATGCCGGATCGAAACCACCTCCTTCCTCCAAAGCTACTCACACAACCGAACCACCTCCAACTGGTCATGCTTCGGGTTCGGGTGTGAAGAACAAGGGCAAAAATATAGCTGATGAAGATGAAGATGAAGATGAAGACAAGGAGACCATTGCTGACTTGTTGAAACGAAAGAACAGTCGCAATGCTGACGATGATGCCAGTCGTGTGGCGCGAGAGGCTGAAGAAGCCGAACGCAAGCAAAAGGAAGCCCACGATCTCCTTGAGAGCCGAAAGACGCTCTTCCCTGCCTGGACCAGGGAACGTATGATTAAAGAGGCCATAGAAACTCCAAGCATATTATGGCTCGAGCCGGTTATCTCATTCGACTGCAACAACACTGTCGATTCGCAGTTTGATATGCCGCTGACTCGAAAGGCATTCATCTTCCACGCCTTCTCTAACATATTTGAAGTCCCGCATCCGAACGATGAGCTTGACAGGGAGCTCATTGACTTCTATCTGGAGGCTGCTCGTCCTCAATACCTTACTTGGAGCGCCCAGAAGATTGTGAACGTTCGGGTGCTGAAGCCTTATGCCGTGGGGAGATTCACAAACGTTAAGTTCAAGCTCATTCGAGGATCTGCAAGAACTGCTCATATTATCTCCCTGGCGGATCTGCCGAATCTAAATCCTCATGATTGGATTGTCCTGTACAATATCCTTTTGACGGATGAAGCCGAATATGGTCCCATCATAGACCATGTCAAAAGGATGTTAGCCTGCTACATCATGGAGGTTGCCCTAATGGATCAGGAGGTCGCCACAGTTTTCAAGAAGAAACCGAAGATAGCACCTGTGGGATCGGCCAGTGATCTAAACCAAATGCAAATGGGCAAGATTGATCCGAGGCGTAACTCGGTTATGTTCACTAGAGCCGAAGGACAGAAATGTCTCTTCGCTTTAGCTGACAAACACCTTTACACCACAGCTTGTTTGGAGCACGTTTTATCGATTATCAAGCGGTGTAAAGAGAACTCGGCTGATGACATCAAGTACTTCAATGATATGATCAACTGGTACATCCGGTTTAGACAGACCATTCTTTCCATAACCAAATGTCTGTTTAAGACCGTGAAGAAGAAGGTACCTGCTTCAGCTGCTGGCCCAAGTAAAAAGTGAAGGTCTCGCTCCAAATTGACGCAAAGGGGGAGATTGTTGGGCTGTAGTTTATTTTGATGTTGCGTCTTTTGGGCTCGATAGTTTAGCTATGTTCACTCCGGTTTGGGCCTGTCCAACCGTGAGCCTTTTATGTATTGTATATAAGTTAATGCTTGCATGCATATTAGGTCAAGGATTAATAACGATTTTAGAGAATTTTTCTAGAGCTTAACGATAGCATTGCAGGTTTCTTTAATCGTTCTTGTAACCTTCTAATCCTCTACAGTTGATGTTCTTAATCGAGCTCTTCTGAGGATTTTGTTTAATCATTCGACTCGTTTGATTCTATCTTGTCTTGTTCTTATTATTGCGTTCTTACCGTTTTATATTTACGTACTTGTTCAAGATCTAATCGAACACTTCCTAAGTGTGCATGCAACCCTAACAAACCTTCCTAAGTGTGCATGCAACCCTAATAAACCTTGGATCTATGTTTGTCTAAATACATGCAAAATAATAATTTTCCAAGGTTTATAACCTATCTAACATGGCATGGGGAACATTTCAACATAAAAGAGTTAGAAGAGATTACATACCTTTTAGATGAGTTTGGTTCTTGAGGAGTTTGAGGGCCAAGCACCAATAGTGTGAATGCCTCAAATGGAATCACAAATCACCACAAACTCTTGGAAAACATTGAGAGAGAATACACACTTGTATTTTCGGCCACACACAAGCACACACACACTAGTTCACTAGTTGCCATTTCATGCTCCATAAGCATGCTTATATAGTGTGCATGGTTAGGGTGAAACCCTAATAACCCATGACCTTTCCTTTCCAAGGATCCATGGGTTAAAAGCTCCATGGATCATCCATGGACTTCCATATAAGCCTAGCCCATTAACAAATGAGTGTTAGCTCACACTATATAAAACAATAGCCCACAATTTAATTAGTCTTCCTTTTAATCTCTAAATTAATTCATAATTAATTTAAGACAAAGACTAATTAAATAACATGACTTCATATTAATATATTATAACTTATAATATATTAATAAACATATGTGTATAACTCTCATAAAATTATCCATAAATAGTTTGGATGAAATGCAACCCAAATGGATCATGCCGGGTCGGGTCAAGTATATACCAAATAAGTTATGGACTTAGACACCTTATCCAACAGATAAGGGAGGCAAAAATGAAGGTTTAAGGTCCTTTAAATAGGACACAAACCCTGAAAACTAGGGTTTTCTCACTCAGCACCTACTCGTCGAGTTGGGGTCCTCCAACTTGTCGAGTAGACTCTAAAAATCATGCGGCCATTAACTCCTCTACTCGACGAGTTCGGGCATCCAAATCGTCGATTTGCTCTGAAATTATGAATGTAAATTAATTAAATATTATACCTGGGAGTCGGAATGTTACATATCACAAAGACAACTAGCATATAATCTACAGCTACTTAGCTAACATTTGCCAGAGTTCAGACTCTGGTCTTTCATACAAATTGCCAGGAGCCGCCTCCTGGTTTTTCATACAAAATGCCAAGGGTCACCTACGGGTCTTCCTACCATAAATAAATCAAATGGGTTGGCATTGGTGCCTTCGACCCATAGAACAGTGAGGAGACTCACCTCGAATGTAGAAGCTCACTAAAAGAAATCCTTAGCCGCTAGCCTGACGACTTCCCAAGCTATAAATACCAAAATATCACCCAATTAGCAATTGGGTTCCAAACTATGGTACATAATCCATACTTGGGGTGAAATGACCATTTTACTCCTGACCCAACATGAACCAAAACTGAGGCCCAAACCCGAAATAAAAAAGGCCCAAAACTATAAGACGCCCAATTTTCTAAATTGGGCCCAACCCCATATGGGCCTTATCCTAAATCCCAACAATTTATGGTCCAATAATAAATCTCGGATGGACCAAGCCCATTGGGCCCACTAAAGTCCAAAACCATTAGGCCCACCAAGGCCCAATACAAAACCTTGGACTAACTAGACATGCCCAAACAAGAGTCCAAGATTTAAAATTCCTCTGACCAATAAGCGCAACACACAATGCCCAAACCGAAGTCCGAAACCCAAATGAGAACAAGCCCAAAATCTGAACTGACGAAGAACACGGGGCATATACTCAGCTTACGCTGGATGTACATGAAGGAATCTGAGTTGCGACCAAAAGGAGGTACGTTGGACGTACCTCTAGTTACACGGGGCGTAACCACAGTTTACCCAATACTCAATTTGCAACTTAACCAATTAAGCACTTTACACCTAAACTTCAAGGAACCTCAAAATAAAGCTCTTAATGCATAAATTCGGCACCTTTATGATTTTGCATGACTAAAGGGGACCCAATGACCATCTTTATCCATTAATACCCCCAATTAATCCATCTAGAACATGCATGGATGATTTTTAACATAAAAAGTGGCAACTTTATGAACTTATATCCTCATAAATGCAAAGAGTAGCAACTCCAAGCTCCTTGTGTGGTGTCCAACCGGTACATCTCACACATGAGGTCAAAATGGGACCAAAAACCCAGATAATCTTAGATATCAACTTCTAATGAGCAAGGTTAGAACTTTTTACCTTTTATTAGCTAAAAATGTAACAAAGAGTCCAGATCCACAAGCCTTCCCCTTGATTCACCACCTTGCACAACACTTCCACTCTTTAATGTACACTAAAATCCACCAAGGATGCACATAAAAAGGCTCACAACACTCTTGGATGAGGCTACAGCTCGAGATTTGTAACATTCCAAAAATACGGTCCAAAATTTTTGTTTTAAAATCATTTAAGAAAAACCATAACCCATCAAACATCACAATAAAATCATAAGTAACATATATCAAATCATAATACAAAGTGTTGTATCAAATCATGTCTCAAAATATCAAAGTCTAAACATCCCCAGGCTGAAAGAATGGTGTATGCACTGCAATCATCCCGAGCTCTTCCCTTTGCTACCGGAAGTACCTGAAACCAAAATTGAAAACCGTAAGCACGAAGCTGACTGAGTCTCTCCAAACTACCACATATCATACCCATAATCACATAATAGCATACATTGCGCCTTGCCCACTACATCGGGCCCTGTCCGGCATCATACGAATCCGACATCAGGCCTCTCCTGGCATTGGGCCCCGCCCGACATCGGACCGAAGTCCGAAACATATAACACATAACATAAAACTAAACATTCATCGGGCTTGCCCCGGTATCGGACCGAAGTCTGTTATTTATAAACAAGCACATGAAAGAATCACGAAGACATCAAGCATACAAACATTCCTCGGGCTTGCCCATGCATCGGACCGAAGTCTGGAAACATATAATCAACATCGGGCTAACCCCGACATCGGACCTAAGTACGGCATACATTAACATACATAAAAGGGTCCGCATTGGTGCCTTCGACCCGTTCCTTCTGGAGGAAAACTCACCTCTCAAGCTGGCTGCTGAAATCTCGTGTGAGAAAATCTATGATGGCTGCTCCAATGACTCCCCGACTATCATTATCACAATAATCACTTAGTTAAAACTGAGAATCCTTCTAAGGGTAAAATCACCATTTTACCCCTGGTCAAAGTCAACATTCTGGGTTGACCCAACTCGCCGAGTCCTTGAACCTTGAAATCACGATCTAACTCATCGAGTCACCCCGTGACTCGCCGAGTTCCCTGGCTACTCATAGTCGCGATTTAGCGAATCAACTCGTCGTGTCCCATCACCGACTCGTCGAGTTCCACCTTAAGCTAAAACGGGACAACACGACTGTAACAACGTGAATTGTAGAAAAAAAAATTCAATTTTCAAACACAATAAAACTCATACAACATTCTCGAAATCCTATGTTTATCAGATGTCATCACAATAAAACATATCCCGGAATCTCAAAATACAATCCTCTGTCAGTGTGTACGGATCATGCCAGCGCCTTCCTGCGATTCTAGCTAGTACCTGAAACACATAACATTGTAAGCATAAATGCTTAGTGAGTTCCCCAAGGTCCCACCTACAAAAAATTAGCCACTCGAGGCTACAATTATGTATGACCCCCTGGTTAATGTGTCTCATTGGGACCCTCCAGTCCCATAACTTTGGTGGACCCTCTGGTCCTAACTCTGTGGACTTCCGGTCCTAACTCTGTAATCTCTAAATCATACATAACATAAATCACATAGAAATAATGCAGTGTATTACCACCCTAGGTAAAGTATAATGAGAAGACTCACCTGGTAAGCCAGCAAATAACAGTCTCGTACTCGGAAATCTCGAACTAGCCTCCGCCTGTCACATAGGATAAATATCTCTAATTAATTCTCTATTAATACTCTCCTATTCCAAAGGCTACCCACTTTCTCTGTCTACCTCTTGAAGTGGATAAAAGGCCATCCTACCTCTCCATTGTTTCCATTACTCATGTTGACTAAACCCCAAAGTCAACAGAAGTCAACTTAAGTCAATAGTCCATGTTTGACCTGACTCGTCGAGTGCACTCATGCAACTCGTCGAGTCCCCTCATTTCCTCAGAAGTCTCCAGAAATCCAGCTCAGCTCATCGAGTTGACCCCCAACTCGCCGAGTTATCACATGAACAAACTCATCGGGACAAACCCTAACCAACTCGTCGAGTCAGGCCATGGACTCGGCGAGTCCTTTTGATCAGATTCCTCATTCCAACGGTTTAAGGCAAATCCATCACCCCAAACTCTAGATCTATGATCCTAAGGGTCGATTGACACGTACAGCTGCAAGCTTTATGTTTAAACATGGCATATAGGGCTCATAATGCCAATATAACTCTAACAAGGATGATTAACCACAATAGCTCTTATATGGGTAAATAAAGCTATCATCTTTGGACTCTCTGGACCTAACAGAGTCCAGATCTGAAATCTAGACCTTTAAAGGGACCTTATGCATTCAAAGTCCCAACAATGGTGGAAGAAACCCAAATCTTCCATAGCAACAAGATCTAAGAAAAGTAACAAGAAAGGTGCAAGCTTTTACCTGTTACTCAAGTCCTTGCACAGAGGTACACCAGATCCACTAATTCTCTAGCTTCCTTGTTGGATGATCTCTTCTTCTCCTCAAGAGATGCACTAGTCTACTCCAAGTTTTAGCTTCCAAGACTCTCATGGCTCTCTATGCATGTTTAGGGTTTTCTATCAAGGAAGGGTAGCCATAAATGAGGCTATAAGTACCTTGAAATAGGTCCCAACCCGGGAAATTAGGGTTTCTCTGCCCAGTACCTATTCGGCGAGTCCCACCTTTGACTCATCGAGTCCATTCATTAAATTCACGCGAGCCACTCGATTCGACCTGGCGAGTTGGACCCTCATTCCCTCAACTCGTCGAGTCTCTCCTTCAATAACATGATTAACATACACAATGATATCCCTGAAAATCTGGATGTTACAATTCTCCCCCACTTGAATTAGATTTTGCCCCTGAAATCGCTCCTTAACAACATATAGATCTAATCCAATAACTGAACAGCACCATCGAAAGGATCTTACAACACACAACTATCTTCCTCTCTGGACACCTGAATCCATACAGGACCTCTCTCTGGAAAAAAAAGACAGACCTGTCAGCTACTACGCTACCCTATTGCCTCTCCAGAATCTGGAAAATCTAGTGGTCGATCACACAGCCAGACCGCACTCTCAAGATATCACCACGTTATTCGCTCCTTGAATAACAAACCCTGATAACTCACTGTCTCTCTGATTCTCTAATTGGGACTGATAAACACAAGTACATGCCCAAAACTGGCTACCGATCACTCATCCCATACATGATGTCAATCCAGATCATATACCAAGGAATGAAAGGATCACATCACACAAGGGACCCATCCACTACTGCAATCAAAACCCGTCTGAACAATGAGTTCTCTACACCCTGGCCTCCATCACAGAGATGATCATGCTTGCTCAGATGCATCCTCCGACATTCAACAAACGAAAACCTTAGCTCCCTTCTCAATATCCCTTTCAAGACTGAGCACCAGGTCATCTCCTGACCCATCAGTTGAACCTCCATAGGTTACCCCTTGCACTATCCCAACCGTCTCAAGGGTTTCCTCCTCCATATAACTACATCGGCCCATTGTGACACATAAGTCACGAAGTTCGCTTTACCCCAAGCGAATGCTACACCCCCAACTGAAAATGAACTCAACCCCGACCTCTGTCGTCTACTGCTCATAGTTCCATGCATCTCGTGGTACCTCCCGTACCCGAGTACTGACCCACACATGTCTAAGACATTAGACGATAAACAATTCCTCTCATCATGGAAACCACATCAGAATCCAGAATCTCATTCCGCCTCCCTAACGCACCACCAGAGCCAAACTCAGACTCGAGAGTTTGGTCTGACCCAGATTTGGAACCACTCAATCCAATGAAGCACTCAACTCACGACTCATGACCCGCAACCTGCGCGTATACCTCTTCTCTAATGCCCTTGGCTTACGACAAGCACAACTCAAATCAAAGTATAACGATCCCTGACAAATATAGAGACCTCCGTCTCTTTCCTGATCTGGCCCCCAGGCTCCCGAATACTCAATCCAATAAGGCTACTCAAGCCTAAGAACTCTCCTGCGTCATGCTCTGATCAACAAATAACACGGCTCCCTGTCGCACCATGACACCCCCTTAATGACTAGTGAGTACTACAGCTAACTAGTGAGTACTACGGCTCTCCACAGTATCACAACACCTTCTCGCTGACTAGTGAGTACTACGGCTCCCCGCAGTATCACAACACCCTCTCGCTGACTAGTGAGTACTACGACTCCCCGCAGTATCACAACACCCTCTCGCTGACTAGTGCATGTTGGAGCTCCCTGCAGCCTTACCACACTTTCTCTTACCACCCACTGTCTCAACCTCAAATCAGCTCCACACGCTGCATCCATTAACCCACGTTCCACGGCCCAATCATAGATAGGTGCAAACATACCCATCCAAAAGTAAGTGTCACTACTCCCGACGACCATCGACACGACAACTCCTTTTCTCACTGCAATCCTTATTCTTTAATAGTAGTTGATGTGCTTCCCTCGGATTTTTTGGTACACCAACACAAAATCTCACGATGTCTTGCCCAATCCACTGATCTTATACTCACAACCCCGTGCTTGGATACCGCATTGTTCTTTCGGAACCTCTCAACCGATCTTCCACTCGCACCACTTGAACCTTCATAGTATTCCATCTCCCAACTTGAAACATCGAGGCATTGACAATGGCTCAGAACATGCTGTTGGGAACTTGAAACTCCCTCTCTACTGGTCACTACTCATCTCGACCCTAAAATTGGTTCACGAATCAACTGTTGCCCCTTTCAGGGGTATAGATTACAATCTATACCTTCACTTGCAAATTTCAGCTATTGCATCCGCAATCCAGCGACCCGATCACACTCGAGCTCGACATATGTTAACCCCGAGAAGCACAGGCCACGAAGAATCTTCCAATTCACTCATCCTTTCTCAACACATACCACATACATTACCTCGCTCTACACCTAGCATCGATCACCAATAACCCAGGGCTCATGAATCCGCACTGCAGGTCTCTTTATCCATATCTTTAACCTTTCTCGAACAATTCTTTGATCCTCTCAATAAAATACCCAGTTCTCCCCCACTTAGGGTTAGAACCATCACCAATTGGCACACCAACAATCTATCCCACAGACTGTTTCCACTAGTAACATCACACCTACTCTTGGAAGGTGTTACGCAATGCTCGATGATCTCCCCAACAGAGATCCAATAACTTCCAATACCCCGAATCTCTGATGAAATCCTCAGAACTTCCCATCATGACTGCCTCTAGTCAGTCAGAATCTCACACACTCCATAACCGGACTTCCCAACTGCCCGGTGTCAACCCTGATCTAGAAATAGTGAACTATCATCCTCCTCATCCTTGACTCCTCAACCTACGCCCCATCATGTATCTCATGATAGGAGTAGAACCCACATTACCACTTTCGATACCCATCCAAGACAATAAGAGCCACCGACCTGATATACCCCTGTTGATCGTCCGACATTGCGGCTAACGATTGACCTACTATACTCAATAGGGTGTATCCTGCTCCTTGACCAACTCGGCCCCCACTGACGACCTGATAAGGCTATATCTTTACCTCGCGGCAGGGCCACTGCCATATACTCTGATTGAAGATCGCCCTCAGTGCAATCCCATAGGGCTCACGCCCCCCCCCCCCCCCACCAAACTCAGGAACCAAAATCTCAATACCTCTTATGTCTCCCACAGGAAACAAAATTAATGCTACTCAGGTCACAGAAAGTGACATCTCCACTATCGGTCGGTCATCCAGCCCAAACCGTATTCTTCCATAACACACCATCCCTACTCATCACTGAGTCTTGCGTCTCCAACTGGCATATCACCAACAATCCCTCGGAGCTAACTCGATTTCCCTCTCCAGGGATGGTCCATTAAAACTTGTTCATCACGGCCTTCTAGCCCCAAACTCTTTCACATCTGATCTCAGTCTAGACAATCACCACGAAATAACCGGTAAAACCAGAAGCACTAACTGCCGCATGTCATGGTACTCAAACCATATGGCCACCTCTCGATCTGCTATGAATCATGGTACCCGTACCATGTTATCTCCTCTTAATCTACTACGAATCATGGTACTCGAACCATGTCCTCTCTTCTCAATCTGCCTCAAATCATGGTACTCGAACCATGATGTCACCTCTTGATCTGCTACTTATCATGGTTCTCGAACCATGACATCACCTCTCGATCTGCTACTTATCATGGTACTCGACCCATGACCTCACCTCTCGATCTGCTACTTATCATGGTACTCAAACCATGACATCACCTCCCGATCTGCTACTTAGATCCTCCGGAATACTCCCTGTATCGGGTATGGGTCGTCTGCTTTCAATAGTACGGGCCCATACTACCAGCCACATCTACCCATACTCTATACACAGACCATCCCAGATTCCCTAAGTAGCTGCTCAACCTTCTCAATCGCCATTCCCAACACGTGTGCTCGCTCCCCAACGAAATGCTCTACTCTGTCAGCGTACTCATCTGACTAAGGTCACATCCTAGGCTCTTCCTAGGTTCTCACACTTCTCCGCCATCAGCTACTGTGAAACTCCTTATGATTCCAGTCATCTACCTCCTGAATATCGTCACATTCACTTGGTAGATGGATCCAATCATCGGGAATTCCACAAAGCACGAAGCAAGCAGCATTCGGGCATCGAATAAACACGTAAAACCCACTCTAGGTAATAACTCCACTTGCTCTACTCATACTAAAAAGATATCACCGAACTCTGCAACTTTACCCCTTGCGGGTATCTAGCTACTCTCTTGATAGGCTCCACAAATACTCATCTAGGCATCTCTCCTAGATTACTCCTCTACTCAAATCCCTCTCTACAAGGATTCATGTTGGGCACTCTCACTCAGCACATACTCGAAAGTGCATCACAGATAGCAGGAACTCCTAGGCTAAGGCATCACAACTCAGGCCACTCTAGTCCTAAATTTGAATGCCTAGCCTACTCTAGCATGCAAAAAATAACACATAATGTAAGGGTATTTTGGGAAATCACCGTTTAGGCACTGGCTGATCGTACACACTGCTTTGTTCTGCTCGTCTCAAAATCTTTTTACTCTTTTAGAAAAAATGTTTAATTATAAATTTTTTCTCAAATCCTCAGTTTGAGTTTAGATACACCCGAAGGTGCATCCGAATCCCTCAAACCAAGGCTCTGATACCAACTTGTAACAACGTGAATTTTAAACAAAAAATCAATTTTCAAACACAATAAAACTCATATAACATTCTCGAAATCCCATGTTTATCAGATGTCATCAAAATAAAACATATCCCAGAATCTCAAAATACAATCCTCTGTCAGTGTGTATGGATCATGTCGGCGCCTTCCCGCGATTCTCGCTAGTACCTGAAACACATAACACATAACACTGTAAGCATAAATGCTTAGTGAGTTCCCCAAAATACCACCTACAACAAATTAGCCACTCGAGGCTATAATTATGTATGACCCTCTGGTTAATGTGTCCACTACTAGAAAAACAACCTTTTACGACGTGCAATGCGTGTCGTAAAACACTCAGACGACGCGCAAATGCGTGTTAAGAAAGGCCCTGTCATAACAAGAGACGACACGCTTTTGCGCGTCGTCTATTTACGACACGCATTTATGACACGCATTTACGACGCGCAGTTACGACATGCAATGCGTATCAAGGAAGGCCCTGTCATAAAGGTAGACGACACGCATTTGTGTGTCGTAACCTGACGACGTACGTTTAGGACACGCATTGTGTATCATTATAGCCACTGTCATAAATGAAGATGACACACATTTGCATGTCCTAAACTTCAGCAACCATTTACAATATGCATATACGACGTGCCTTTACGATACCCTTTTACGCATAATACAAAAATATAGAAAAAATTATATACCAAAACAATCAATTTCATCCAATAACATCATGCCAAAAAATTGTAATACATTGATATTAAAGGGATCTGATTGTACATTGTTATTTAGAGGTTTTCCCTAACTATATAACCTAATGCTACATTGCTATAAAGGGGCACCTTCTTGTTTATTAAGATGTTTAAAGAAGCTCTAAAACCATTCATGTATCCAATCAATCATCATGTCTCTTAGCTTCAATATCAATCCCAACTCTAGATCAAAAATGACAGAAATTCTACACAATAATCATGTCAGTTGTACAATATCAATATCAACTAATTAATAATACACATGGTATGTATGAGAGTGGAATCAAAATGATCTAGAATATACAAAATGTTATGCAAGTATGATTGATTGTAAGACAACTTTGCAGTAATATACAAAATCAATTGTTGTGGTGACACAGACTTGCAAAACACCAAATTACACTTACCATGGGAACCTCATCAGGTTTCAACCAACCTAATTAGACACTCCATCACCTTCAAATTACAAATATCGACATTTATTTACTTTTATTCCCATTCATTTTGCAAATTGAGGAACATTTATTTATTTAAAAAATATTAATAACTTACTGCTTTATATGCTCCAGAAGAGACTATTAACCGACATCCATCAATCTGCATTGTTATCTGGCATAGCATTGGAAGCAAGAAGCAAACTAAAGAAAAGGAGCTATAAACAAAAATTATGACATTTATTTTCTAAACTTAGTAATAAATGAGAAATAAAAAGAGATAAACCTTTGTTCATCTTCACCTTCAACTAAAACCATATACCCTAACTTAGTAATAAATGAGAAATAAAATGGATGAATACTGAAAATTGTTTGTTGGAATGTAAGGTAATATGATCATTTAGTTTCATTTTGAAGGTTTATTCAGTCCAGGAAAAAAAGGGCTTTATATATGTAGCACTTTATCCAGATATGCAACATTAAGTCACTGTAAACATACAAAACTTAATGGGGAAAAATAAACAACCCTTAAGTGATTTTAATTTTTACCAGACGATAATTGCTCCTTCAATTTTCCATTGTGTTCTCTAAATCTAGCAGTAAAAAATGAATCTCTGGTTGCTTCTGTAAAATAAATAAATAAATAAATAAATAAATAAAATCAACTTTTACTATAAGAATTTTACAGAACACATGCCAACAGAAATTGAGATTGCATACAATTTACTTTAACAAACACATGGGTAGCACGAGCAAGGGCATTCTTGGCAACATCCATATTTTTTCTAGCTTCCATGCACAAAACATAACGTATCTAATACTCATGATAATTTGCACAAGCAATTAGACATCTTTCATATAGTTTGATTACTTTGTTCAAGTCATCACATCCTTCAATGAAATCAAGGTAGTTATGCCAGTTTTCAAGCTCTGTAACATTACGTGGCCTAAAATGATAATAAGGTCTCCTGATGGCTGTTTCAAAATCTATGATTTTAGAATCGAAATCCTTAGTTTTTTTATAAAGTTCTTCTCTAAGGGAAATATAGGTCTCCAACTCTTTAGCTTCTGTTAATCCATCATTCAGATGGATCTCACCCTCACTTTCTTGATTCTTGAATTCCTCTTTTGCCCTTGCTGCAGCTTCAAGTTCTTCGGCTGTTCTCAGTTCTGATAAAGGGCGACTAGCAGCTAATTCCCTAAAGCTGTCAAAAGTTTAACAGAAAGTAGAATGAAAAGATGTGGCTTGAGTAATTAAAGAAAGATTGTGTTGAAAAAACATATATCAATCATCACCTGTTGAATTACCAATCCAACTGCTAATTAGGAATCTCCAATATCCGTGTGTAAATCATGGCAAGATTCGACCATTTCTGTAGATGATACTCATATTCAATGTATTTATCCCACAAAGAAAATGAAAGATAATCACTTCCAACATAGGCTAGATCCCGTTCAAATAGCCTGAAAAGAACATCATAAATAAAATATTTACTTATATTAACCATATATTATGGACTGCAATAATAGCTATAATGTCCCTGTATGCAAAATAGCTCCATTAAATGAGCATGACATTTTCCAAATGTACACACAAAACACTGAATTTACCTTCCCCCCAATAAAAATCATATAATGTCTGAGAAAGGTACTAAAAACAGTCTAAAAATAATCATTTGTTCCAACAAAACAATACTTAAAAAAACATGAAAATAAGAGTGTAATAATAATATACATCTTCTTCATAAAAAAATCCAAGTTGTTGTGTATGCACGGTATTTGAGGTATATAGTTTACCATTTTTACCTTTTCCATATTTCATATTTCATCAAAATATTAAATTCAATGGAGTGATATGAGATGGAAAATTTGACACGTTGATTGGTATGCCTTCTTGGCTGCAGCCAATTCGAATTTTTTAGTAGCAACTTCATTTTCTTCTAATTTTGTTTGAACAAAAAACCGAATCCACCACGAAGAGCTTCGCAATTTCGCCTATTATAAATATATATAACTTCATTTTTTATTATTCAATGTTTCTTTAAATTTTAAATTTGAAGTAATTGGGATCAAGTAATATAAGAGAGGACTTACAGGGCGACCAAATTTGGACATTTCAGCCACTTTGACTTTACTTTGACCAGGATAACCTTTATCAAAATAAAATCAACATTACTTTTATAAAATATAAGTGAATAATTGCTAAAAAAAGAAAAAAAAAACTCACCAGAGAGAATAACAAATCCATCTGAAGATACTCTTGATAATTCTGGAAGAGTTTTGTTGAGGTACCTTGGTGACAAATAGTCAAGAGCATCCGAAACAATAACAAGAGAAAATGATTTTGATTTATAAAGAAGAGGAAACTTAATATTAGCAACACGAACAATGCCTTTTCTTATAAGGCTTTTGTAGTTTGCATCACTTTCATCTAAACCATAAGGTTCAAGACCCCATGCTTATGTATCTTCTTCTTTCAATAATTTGGACACCACTGAACATGAATCGGGACCCACGTGTAGAACTTTATGCATGATGTCACCATATGCTTTTTTTAGATATGGTAATGCTTGATTAATCTCTGTTGAAAATGAAACACCACCTACATATTCAACATATCATAAAATTTATAATCATTCAATAGATAACTGATTGTTATTATTATCTTAAATGGTTTACCTTCAAGCCTACTTAGAGCCACATTATCAATATTGCTTCCACCTGTTGTTACAAAGATAATTTTCATATAAGTTGAGATAAGAGAAGATAGAATTTTTTTAGCCAAAAGAAATTCATATGTACTAACCTGAACCACTATAAACATAGCCAATTATGAGAAAAGCTCCCTGAAAGTTTTGAGAGAAGGGAAAGTCTCACTCAGTGTTCTTTTTAAGAAGAGAAGAAGAGTATCAAAGGTATGAATCATGAGTAACAGATGTTACAGTAGATGCAAAAGCTTTAAGAGGTGTGATTACCACAAGAACAAGGCCAATGGATAAGAAAGGGGAAGGGCGTGATTTTGGATTCAAGGATCCCATAAAGGGAATGCCAGTTCCATCACCCAAACGCCTTGATAAACTAGCTGGCCTCCTTGACATATGTATATGTTGTGATTCACCTGCAGAAAAATGCTTAACTCGTTTTATTATGAATTGAATTGAGTTATCTGAACTGAAACAATGGTAACTTTGAAAGATCAATGGATCCAATATCAGTGACAAATGGGGTGTTCCACAATTTTAATTCAATAGCTGAGATTTTAGTATCCTAAATGGCTAAATTAATCCGTTAATTTTAATTGTTCTGAAGCTGATGAACATTTCACTAATTTAAACTAACACAGTCGTTTCAAAAACATGCTGATGGATAATTTTACTCGGGATAATTATCCAGTTAAAATAAGCGAGACTCAAAATCCTCTTTGAAGAAAAACGAGAGAACAGAAGTGTCCCGAACTAATACATTAAGCGACTTGACCACTTGGTATGAATGTATGACGAAAACCTAACGCGGAATTCTTCAAATTGTTTTTAGCCCAGCAAAACAAGCAATCAACCAATTTTCGTTACCACTCAATACACATAACAAAAAATTCACTAGAATCGATCAAGACAAAAGCATTAACCAACTGTTTTTGACATAATTCATTGTTCATGTTGCTATATTCCTTGAATTTAACAAGCAGATAATCAGCAATTGATTAAACAATTTATCGTAATGCGAGAAACAAACAAAAACCACAGTGCACGA
This sequence comes from Lactuca serriola, assembly GCF_051521515.1. Classification (NCBI taxonomy): domain Eukaryota; kingdom Viridiplantae; phylum Streptophyta; class Magnoliopsida; order Asterales; family Asteraceae; genus Lactuca; species Lactuca serriola. The sequence goes on from NC_136410.1 coordinate 70,755,706, forward strand.
GTGATGATTAGATAGAGAAAGAGAAAGAGTGTGTGTGTGTGTGTGTGTAACCTTTTTGATGAGAAGTTGAAGGTTATTGGTGTAGCTATGAGGTACAACAGTCTCCATCCGGTGGTGGCTTCACAGGGAGGCGATGGCTAATGGCGGAGAGCATGGAGGACTCGTTACTTGAGGAACTAAAGATTGAGAGAAGTAGATGGAAGGTTTATGAACCGAAACCCTAGTTCCAACAATAGTCGTGGTTCCAAGAACTGTATCCCTTTGTTTTCAATTTCATGGCCCGGTGACCAAAAAACCTTCGATTTCACTAAGAACCAGAACCCTCGTTCCAACAATAGTCGGTTTTGTGGCCCTATATCGAATTTTAGGCATGAGACTCCTTGATTTCTGCTAACTGGTATGGGAGAAAGGAGAAGCGCATCGTGGTTCGTTTTTTGGATATTTGACTGAGCAAATTAGAGCATGAGAAGAGAATGGGTGGAGACATCGGTTGGAGATCAGAGATTTGGTGATGTTGTGATGCTGTTGTAGGGGAAAAGAGTAGTGACGGTGAGAGAGACATTGTGGCTCTCCGATTGAAGGTTTTTTTGGTATTTGATTGAGAGAGAGACAGAGACAGAGAGAAGAACGATTGAAAGAAGGTAGAGGAGAACATGGCAGCTTTTCAAACTTTTGGAATTTCATTTCCCCCGCGAGCTTCTAAAACGTGTGTTTATGAAAAAAAATATAAAGCGATGTGCGCACACGACACACATTTTATCATATGCGCCCTCCATGTTTTTTTGGACACTAATTTTAGGGCACACACAAAGGCGTGCCCTCTATCCTTCAAATTTTATAAGAGATGACAACAGTTTTAGGACACACGCTTTTGCGTATCGTAAATCACTGCATGTCATTGTTTGCGCGTCATTAAAGGCTATTTTTCTAGTAGTGGTCTCAGTGGGACCCTCCAGTCCCATAACTCTGGTGGACCCTCTTTTCCTAACTCTGTGGACCTTCCGGTCCTAACTCTGTAAACTCTGAATCATACATAACATAAATCACATAGAAATAATGCAGTGTATAACATCATACAAATAACACATAAGACACTTTACCACTCTAGGTAAAGTATAGTGAGAGGACTCACCTGGTAAGCCAGCAAATAACAGTCTTGTACTCGAAAATCTTGAACTAGCCTCCACCTGTCACATAGGATAAATATCTCTAATTAATTCTCTATTAATACTTGCTTATTCCAAAGCCTACTCGCTTTCTCTATCTAACTCTTGAAGTGGATAAAAGGCCATCCTACCTCTCCAAGGCTTCCATTACTCACGTTGACTAAACCCCAAAGTCAGCAGAAGTCAACTCAAGTCAATAGTCCATCTTTGACTTGACTCATCGAGTGCAGTCATGCAACTTGTCTAGTCCCCTCATTTCCTCAGAAGTCTCCAGAAATCCAGCTCAACTCGTCGCGTTGACCCCCAACTTGCCGAGTTATCGCATGAACAAACTCATCGGGACAAACCCTAACCGACTCGTCGATTCAGGCTATGGACTCGGCGAGTCCCTTCGATCAGATTCCTCATTCCAATGATTTAAGGAAAATCCATCACCCCAAACTCTAGATCTACCATACTAAGGGTCGATTAACACGTAAACCTGCAAGATTTACGTTTAAACATGGCATATAGGGCTCATAATGCCAATATAACTCTAACAAGGATGATCAACCACAATAGCTCTTATATGGCTAAATAAATCTATCATCTTTGGACTCTCTGGACCTCATAGAGTCCAGATTTGAAATCTAGACCTTAAAAAGGTACCTTATGCATTCAAAGTCCCAACAATGGTGGAAGAAACCCTAATCTTCCATAGCAACAAGATCTAAGCAAAATAACAAGAAAGGTGCAAGCTTTTACCTCTTACTCAAGCCCTTGCACGGAGGTACACCAGATCCACTGATTCTCTAGCTTCCTTGTTGGATGATCTCTTCTTCTCCTCAAGAGATGCACTAGTCTACTCCAAGTTTTAGCTTCCAAGACTCTCATGGATCTCTATGCACGTTTAGGGCTTTCTCTCAAGGAATGGTAGCCGCAAATGAGGCTATAAGTGCCTTTAAATAGGTCCCAACCTGGGAAATTAGGGTTTCTCTGCCCAGTACCTACTCGACGAGTCCCACCTTTGACTCGTCGAGTCCATTCATTAAATTCATGTGAGCCACTCGATTCGACTCGACAAGTTGGACCCTCAATTCATCGAGTCTCTCCTTCAATAACAAGATTAACGTACACAATGATATCCCAAAAAATCTGGATGTTACAACGACTCAACTCGTCGAGTTCCTCTATGGACTCGACGAGTTTCCTATCTGTATGGCCATCGTAATGGGTTAAGCCCCTACTCTTCAGATATAGGCTTCTTATTCCTCATGCACACTGAGAACTTCCTTTTGAGTGTAAAGTTTCCAACTTTACCCGTTAATACCTCTATTCCATGGGTTTAGTTCAAACCCTAACCCTATAGGAGGTAGATATTGGTCCTCTAGCCATCCATACACCAAACTAATGCATAACAACATAGATCTGGACCCAAAACACTCCATGAACACATAAATCTTCCACCTTTCACTCCATGCATGGCCTTTTGGAGCTTTAAAGGCCATAATAACGTATTTAAGCTTGCATGGGGCTTCCATGGTCATAAATTTTGCAGCTTTATTCCATGAAACCCCTTTTAGATCCAAGATCTGGAAGGTAAGCCACTTGGGACGTCCTTGTCCCTAAGATCAAGACTCTTGAACCAAAACCCTCACAAAATGAAAACAAGGAGATCTAATGAACTAATAGCCAAGTTAGAGACTTGATTACCAGAAAGAAGTCTCTGGATCTACTATCTTCTCCTTGAACCTTCTAGCTCCTTCTTCTTTTTCAAGATTTTAGAATACACAAAGATTACTCAAAAATGGCTCACACACTCACACAATGCTCTAGGGTTTCGTGGATTAGGGTTTGGAACTTGAAATGAGGCCATAGGGTGGAGATTAAGATGCTTAAATAGGGTGCAAAACCCCGAAATTAGGGTTTCACTCTGGTAGACCTACTCACTGAGTTGAGGGCTCTTAGCTCATCGAGTAGATTGCTTAAAACCCCGCAGCCAATCTTGTTTCTATTCGACGAGTCTGGGGCTCCCACCTCATCGAGTAGCTCTACAAAATAGATAAATTATAATTAAATGCGTACCAAGAAGCAGATGTTACAATTCTCCCCCACTTGACTTAGACTTCGTCCTTGAAGTCTGCAGCTTCTGGAAACAACTCCGGGTAGTGCTCCCTCATCTCCTCCTCGGGCTCCCAAGTCCAATCTGAATCCCTGTGGTGCTGCCACTGCACCTTCACCAACTTAGCCCTCTTGTTCGTCAGCTCCTTCGTCTTCTTATCGAGAATTGCTACTGGTCTCTCAATGTAATTCAGGTTGTCATCAACCTGAATATCCTCTAGTGGCACAACTGCTGAGTCATCCACTAAGCACTTCTGTAGCTGAGTGACGTGGAACGTGTTGTGGATCTGGCTGAGCTCTGCTGGAAGATCCATATGGTACGCCGCCTTGCCAACCCAATTTATAACCCTGAAAGGGCCGATATACCTGGGGCCCAGCTTGTCCCGCTTCCAGAACCGGATGACACCTTTCCAAGGTGACACCTTCAGAAGGACCACGTCGCTAACCTAAAACTCCAAGTCTGAACACCACTTGTCGGCGTAGCTCTTCTGCCGACTCTGAGCAGTCTGGATCCTGCTCTAGACCTGCTGGATCCTCTCTGTAGTCTTGAGTACTACCTTAGTACTCCCTATAACTCTCTGACCAACCTCCCCCCCCCCCCCGAACAGATTGGGGTCCTACACTTCCTCCCGTAGAGCATCTCGATGGGAGGTTGGTCTATGCTGGCGTGGTAACTAATGTTATATTCCTCTAACGGAAGATGTGTATCCCAACTGCCACCGAAATTCGAGACACATACACATAGCATGTCCTTGAGAGTCTCTATCGTCCTCTCGCTCTATCAGTCCGTCTGAGGGTGGAAAGCGGTGATGAAGTGGAGACGAGTACCAATCTCTTTGTGAAACCGATTTCAAAATCTGGAAGTGAAACGGACATCTTGGTCTGACACCACCGAGACAGACACTCCATGTCGTGCCACTATCTCACGCACGTAAATCTTGGCCAGCTTCTCCGCCGATATGCTCTCCTGGATCAGGATAAAATGAGCACTCTTGGTCAACCGATCCATGATGATCCATATTGAATCTTCCCCACGTGTGGTCATGGGAAGCTTCGTAATGAAAACGATAGTAATGTCCTCCCACTTCCACATAGGAATATCTAACGGTTGCGTCTTACCGCGAGGCCTCTGGTGCTCTACCTTAACCTTCCTGCAGGTCAGGCATCTCTCAACATACCAGGCTACATCCCGCTTCATGCGTAGCCACCAGTAATCAGGATGAAGCTCTCTGTACATCTTCGTCGCCCCTGGATGGATTGAAAATCTTGACTTGTGGGCCTCATCCATTAGAATATGTCGTACTCCACCCCAGTACGGAACCCAGACCCTCCCATGAAGGGTCAGCAACCCACCGCTGACATAATCAAAGGAGGCCACCTGGCCTATGATTCGCTCGCACTTATGGTGCTTCTCCTTTAGGCCTTCAACTTGCGCCTCTCTGATCTGCTCCAGCAATGGATTAATCACTGTCATCCTTAGACAAATATCTTGAATCGGGGCCGCTACAGCCTTGTGGCTTACGGCTTCGGCCACTATATTGGCCTTGCCCATGTGGTAAAGGATCTCACAATCATATTCCTTTGCCACATCTAACCACCGACGCTGCCTCATGTCCGGATTTGGCTGATCCATGAGGTACCTTAACATCTTGTGGTCCGTGTAAATGGTACAAAGGACCCCATAGAGGTAATGTCGTCAAATCTTGATGGCGAAAACCACAGCCCCCAACTCTAAATCATGTGTCGGATAGTTAGCCTCATGAGGCTTCAACTACCTCGAAGCGTAAGCTATCACGTGACCCCGCTGCATCAATACTGCACCCATGCCCGTAATCGAAGCGTCACAGTAAACCATGAAGTCGTCGACTCCCTCCTGCAAAGTCAGAATCGATGCCTCACATAACCGCTATATGAGAGTCTCGATGGCTGCTTGTTACTCAGGCCCCCAGCGGAAGGTCACTGACTTCTTGGTCAATCGCGTCAAAGGAACATCAATCTTGGAGAAGTCCTAAATAAATCTCTGGTAATAACCCGCTATACCAAGGAAACTCCAAATCTCAGTTGGAGACCTCGAAATTTCCCACTACATCACGACCTCTATCTTGGCCAGATCGACCAGAATACCCTTCTAGTTGACAAGGTGCCCAAGAAACTGCACCTCGTGCAACCAGAACTCACACCTGGAGAACTTTATGAAAATTCTCTCCCTCTTCAGCATCTCCAACACCTCCCTCAGGTGCTTATAGCTCCTGAGTCTTCAAATATACCAATTTATCGTTGATGAAGACTATCACAGACCTATCCAGCATCGGTCTGCACATGCCGTTTATGAGGTCCATGAATGCGGCTGGAGCATTGGTGAGCCCAAAAGGCATCACCATAAACTCATAGTGACCATAGCGAGTCCTAAAAGTTGTCTTCTGCACATCCTCATCCCTGACTCACATCTGGTGATAACCCAATCGCAGATCAATCTTGGAGAACCAAGATGCGCCCTGTAGCTGGTAAAACAAATCATCGATCCTCGGGAGGGGATAACGGTTATTCACCATTACCTTATTCAGCTCCCGGTAGTCTGTACACATGCGATTTGACCCGTCCATCTTCTTCACAAACAGGATCGAGGCTCCAATGGCGAACTGCTTGGCCTGATAAATCCCTTATCTAGTAGCTCTTGCAACTGCATAGACAACTCCTGCATCTCGGGAGGAGCCAATCATTATGGTGCCTTGGTTATCGGAGTCGCACCAAGGACTAGGTCAATCCTTAACTCAACCTCTCTCCGGAGGTATCCTAGGTAAATCCTCCGGGAATACGTCCGGTTACTCTCGCACTACTGGTACGTCATCGACTATCGTCTTACTCTTATACCGGGTACCCATGGCATATGCGGCATAACTCGTGCAACCCTGCCGAAGATAGCGCCTCAACATCGCTTCTGAACATAGGGTCAATCCACCCTACGACCTCTTGCCCTGAATCACTAACCCTCCCCCACTAGGATTCTGAACCCTCACTAGCTGCTGCTCGTAGTCGAATACTGTCACATTGGGGCTCAACCAGTCCATACCGACTATAACCTTATTCCCTCACAAGGGAATAGGGACTAGATTCACAGAAAACTGATCATCGAACAATTGCAGTGTGCATCCTTGATGAACCCTCGCAACCCTAAAAGGTTCTATCATCTGCTATCTATACATCAAGTGGGCAGTGCAGCTCTCTAGGAGCCCTTGTGAATCGCTTGTTGAGCGCGAGCGAAACAAAAGATCGGGTTGCACCCAAATCAAACAGTACCAAGGCTAATATATCGTTAACTAATAACGATCCTATAACGAAACACATAAACATATGCAATAATCAGTATAAATAAAGAGATAAGGAGAAGATACATACACGTCACCATGTCGGGAGCTGCTCGTGCCTCCTCTACTATCAACTGAAAGACGTTGCTCCTCACCACATGTGCCTCACCTCAGCCCTGACAGCCGTCTGTAATCCTCAACGTAGCAGGGGCGGGTGTTGCCACCTGCCCTGCTGCTACTAAACTAGGGCACTGGGACCGCTTATGTCCCCTCTGATTGCACTGAAAACAAATCAGGTTTGATACTGTCGTGGTGGTTGTATTAGCTATACAATCTCTACTCATATGCTCAGTTTGTCCTCACTTAAAGTTTCCTGAACTTCCTGCCTTGCACTCCCCATCGTGCATCTTGCCGCATTTGCCACAACGGTTGCGGCCATGCTGGCTCTTAGGTCTGTGATCTGACACCTTGGGCTTCTTACCCGCACTTCCTGTCTGAACCACCTCGGGTTTCCTCTTCCTCTCCATCTCTAAATCCAACTCCCTCTCTCGAGCCCTAACAAGCATATCCTCCAGCGTCTTGCAGCTGGAGCGACTCACAAACTGGCAGATATCACTATGCAACGTTTCATAATACCGGGCCTTTTTCATCTCCTCTTCTGCCACGTATTGCGGAACAAGAAGGGTTCTCTCCCTGAACATAGCAATGATCTCCATCACTATCTCAGTCGTCTGCTGGAGATCCTGCAACTCTCTAGCAAGTTGTTGCACCTTTATCACAGGTGCAAACTCGACTCTGAACCTAGCCGAGAAGTCGGTCCAAATTGTAGTATCAAGAGAAGCGTCACCCACAACATACCCAACCTCCTCCCACCATTCGCGTGCCCTGTCCTTCAGAAGATAGGACGCAAGTCGAACCTTGTCCCCCTTGGGACATCTATTGGTGCGGAATGTGTTAGCGACATCCACCAACCATTTGGTGCTCGCAATGGGGTCCCGATCCCCATTGTAATCGGGAGCTCCACAAGCTCTGAACTCACAGAATGTCAGTGTGCGTGACCCCATCATGGTCGCCACCTCGGTGAGGAAGCCACTCAGTCTCTCGTCCAAAAGCTCCAAAATACCCTCCTCGAACGTGCAGAAGATCACAGGAGTCTGATCCAGGATACTAAGCGTGGTCTCAGAGGAGATGAACTCCCTCGTCTAGTTGTCTAGCTGCCCGACTCCAGAGCCCGAGCCTGATCCCTCACCAGCGCCTAAACTGCCGACTTGTTGAGTGTGTAAAACCACCATTCTATAATACATCATAACAAACATCATAATACTAATCATATCTCGAGGGATCACATATACTACAAGTTCCCTGGATTCATCTCAGCCTTCCTTGATTCTAGTACGGATCCTCTGCTTTCAGTAGTACGGGGCCAATCTACCTTCCACATCTATCCTTACTTTCCTCAAGAAATGCTTTGACTTCACCAAGTCCCTTCAGATGTTAATCTCATCCTAGGATTCCCCTAAGGTAATCACCATCTCACTCTCCGCCATCAGCTGCATAAGAAGTCCCTGTTATCTCCCCCTAACTAGCTCGAGAATACCATTACATATCACTAACTAGATAATTCTTCGAATGAGAGGTCTTACCATACAACGGTTGGACTAAAAAAAAGCTACGAAATAGAGCTAGACCTAACCTTTTGAAATTATTTCGTCCTTGCAATATGTAACATATTTGTTTAGTAGTTAGTAAAAGATAACTAGAACTCCTAAAAGCACAAAGCAAGCAGCCTTCGAGCATTGAGTAAACATAATCAAGCATATCCTAATCAGCCCATCATATCACTGACTAATTTGTACTAGCATGCAGTTCATAAGCTCATACATTACAATAAAATCATAACCCATCAAACATTACAATAAAATCATAAGTTATGTATATCAAATCATCATACAAAATGTTGTATCAAATCATGTCTCAAAATATCATAGCCTAAACAACCTAGGCTGAAAGAATGGTGTGTTCACTACAATTATCTCGAGCTCTTCCCTTTGCTACCGGAAGTACCTATAACCAAAAATGAAAAATGTAAGCAAAAAAAGCTTAGTGAGTCTCCCCAAACTACCACATACCATACCCATAATCACATAATAGCGTACATTGGGCCTTGCCCACTACATCGGGCCCCGCACAGCATCGGACGAATCTGACATTACGCCTCTCCCGGCATCGGGCCCCGCCCAGCATCGGACCGAAGTGCGGTATACATATAACATATCAACAAGCATATAACATAAACACATAACATAAACATATAAGCTAAACCTTCCTCGGGCTTGTGCCGACATCGAACCGGAGTCCAGAACATATAACACATAACATAAAACTAAACATTCATCGGGCTTGCCCCGGCATCGAACCGAAGTCCGTTATTTATAAACAAGCACATGAAAGAATCAGAAAGACATCAAGCATACAAACATTCATCGGGCTTGCACATGCATCGAACCGAAGTCTGGAAACATATAATCTACATCGGGCTAACCCCGACATCAGACCTAAGTCCGGCATACACTAACATACATAAAAGGGTCAGCATTGGTGCCTTCGACCCGTTCCTACTGGAGGAAACTCACCTCTCAAGCTGGCTGCTGAAATCTCGTGTGAGGAAATCTATGATGGCTGCTCCAACGACTCCCCGACTATCATTATCACAATAATCACTTAGTCAAAACTGAAAATCCTTCTAAGGGTAAAATGACCATTTTACCCCTGGTCAAAGTTAACATTCTGGGTTGACCCAACTCATCGAGTCGCTCCATCAACTCGTCGAGTCCTAGAACCTTGAAATTGCAATCTAACTCGTCCAGTCACCCCAGACTCACCGATTTCCCTGGCTACTCATAGTCGTGATTTAGCGAATCAACTCGTTGATTCCCTTCACCGACTCGTCGAGTTCCACCTTAAGCTGAAACGGGACAACACGACTCAACTCGTCGAGTTCCTCTATGGACTCGACGAGTCCCCCTGTCTGTTTGGGCCATCTTAATGGGTTAAGCCCCTACTCTTCAGATCTAAGCTTCTTATTCCTCATGCACACTAAGAACGTCCTTTTGAGGGTAAAGTTTCAAACTTTACTCCTTTTTTACCCATGCTCCCGATTGATTTTGGGCTACATTTTTTTGGGCTAAAAGAAGTTGTTATATAGGCTAAAAGAAGCTACTTTTTAGGTAACAAATAATTATTTATAGTAGAATGTTACATGTTAAAAATAAAAAAAAAGTTATTACATCTTAAAAACATTATACCAAGAACTTAAAAACATGTTTTTTTCATGAATTTTGGAAACTCAAAATCATATTATTGTTTATTATATTTATATAATTAATATATGTAAATATATGTGTAATTTATTAACAGGGTCCCCATGGGGGTTTCTGGACGGGAATGCCTACCCCTGTCCTGCCCCTGAAATTAAAACGGGGGTTAACCTTGCCCCCGTCCCCATCCCCGCCCTCGATTTTTTTAAAAAAAAACTCTGAATGGGACGGGGCATACACAGAAACGGGGTCCCACGAAAATTTTTGACATCCCTATCATCTTGGAAGTAGAGGTATATAGAAAAGATATGATGCTACAATCTGTACTTCAAATATTTTTCCTTGTGAGTTAAAAAAAATATGCATATGTTGGCTGTATTATATATATATATATATATATATATATATATATATATATATATACTATCTTATAAAACAAATCTCACTATTTCTAAAAATAGATTGAATAAAATAATAATATTTTTTTAAGACGTCCAAATCATTAAGCTAATTGTACAACTAATCACTAATAAAATAATATTAAAATTTAAACAAACTCCTATAAATCTTATCTTCTAAGGTTTTGACCAGATCTTTTTTCATCCAAATAAATACTCAACACCCTATAATTTGGTCATTTCATTAATTTTCTTTATTTTTAATATGACATGTTTCCTAAAACAAACTAATGATTGAATTGAAAATAATCATTCTCCATCGAAAAGAAATTAATTGTCGAAACAAATTGTTTGTCGCTCGCCGCTTTGCGCGGGTAAACGGCTAGTATATATATATATATATATATATATATATATATATATATATATATATATATATATATATATATATATAAAAATATGATGAAGTTCAATAAAAAACCATAATTAACCAAGAAACCGATCTTTTTTTCAACTTATAGAACTTATTTTTTATCAAATAAAATTTTAAAAAATACAGAAATTCATAACTTTTTATTTTTTTTCAAATGATATCAAATTCGATAAAAGAAATCGTCAAATTCACAATGTGAATCTAAATTCACACGGTGAATCCGAAAAATATATGTAACATTCACAATGTTAAGTTATGAATTTAGATATTTTTAGTTTTTTTCGATTAAGAATAAACTTTAGAACCTAAAAAAAAAATATTTGATTACTTGGAAACCAATAATTATGATTTTCTATTGAAATTTACATGCTTAGTTAATTTCCATTTTATAAACACTAGATAAAAAGAATCCTCAAAGTATCCGTCTATCTATATAAATGGTTCCACTCCCCACCCTAAAATCTCTCTCCTCATCCACACCCATGGTACTCCCCTTCTCTCATCTTTCTACGTTATAACACTAAATTTACACTTTTCGCCTTCTATTTTCTACGTTTTCTCATTCCATGGCGGACACTCAACCAAAACGCCTAAGAGAAGATGACCAAGAACAAGAACAAGAAGCGATTTTTTCATCTGAAGTGGATATAACTAAGCGCCATAAAAGTTCTTACAACGAAATCCTCTCGATTCTTGACGAAAATACCGAAGAGGAACATCAAGAAACCACTCAAGATTTGACCGACTGCTTCACAGCTCTGCAACATGAACTATCCTCGTCTGTTCCATTACAGGAACTCATCATTGAATCCGACCAGACTGTAAAAGAAGCTGGATATGACGATAAAGAGATGGTGATTAGACACCTTCTTGAAGCTTCTGATGATGAACTTGGGATACCCAATAGAGTGGCTGACGGCAACGGAGGTGACGATGAAATTCCTACCGGAGAAGATGGTGGGTTTCCGGTGGCTTTGAGTGATGGGTTATGGGAGCTTGACGATGATGCTGCTAACTATTATACTTTATTTCACTCTGAAGTTATTATGTAGTACAGCAGTAGTTGTTAGTATTGGTTGTTTTGTAGGGGGTTAGAACTTAGAAGGGACGAAATTAACTAAGCATCGTTGGTCCTTCATCTTTGTAGAAAATGTTATAAGGTCCTCTAACTTTTTATTAAGCCATTGGAAAGAAAGAACGTGAAAGGACCATTATTTATTTCTCTACTTGGGAATACATATTTGTTATAACTTGTAATAATAGTCTTGTACTAAGGGGGTGTTTGGATTAGCTTATTAGCTTATTCTTATTAGCTTATTTTGTGGTGAGAATAAGCAATAAGCAATAAGCATAGGGAGAGATGCTTATTAAAATTAGCTTGTTTAGCTTAATAAGCTGATTTTTTAAGGATTTTATCCAAACACTCAAAGTTAGCTTATTGTGGTGAGAATAAGCAATAAACACATTTTTTTCCTATCCAAACACCCCCTAACTATGTCTTTTAATATGGCGTTCAAACACATTAGTACAACCCCTGCAAAAATCGTGGATGAGGTGATATCTCAAACACACACATGGTTCAAGTACCGAACTCAAGGCGTTAAGGCTAGGTGGATTGATTGGAGTATATCTCCTTTTTGCTAAAATCTGTTGTACTTGTACTTCCCTCCTTGTATTTTGAACATGTTTTAGCTTCTTGCTGATCATGTTGCTTTTATTTTAATCTATTCGTCGTTTCCAAAAAACTAGGTGGATTGATTGGAGTATATCTCCATTTTGCTAAAATATGTTATACTTGTACTTCCCTCCTTGTATTTTGAACATGTTTTAGCTTCTTGCTGATCATGTTGCTTTTATTTTAATATATTCGTTGTTTCCAAAAAAAACTAGGTGGACTGAATGGAGTATATCTCCTTTTTGCTAAAATTTGTTGTATCGGTACTTCCCTCCTTGTATTTTGAACATGTTTTAGCTTCTTGCTGATCATGTTGTTTTTATTTTAATCTATTCGCCGTTTCCAAAAAAAGTTAGGTGGATTGATTGGAGTATATCTCATTTTTGCTAAAATTTGTTGTACTTGTACTTCCCCCCTTGTATTTTGAACATGTTTTAGCTTCTTGCTGATCATGTTGCTTTTATTTTAATCTATTCGTCGTTTCCAAAAAAGACCATATGTGTGTTTGATACATGTGCTACCATGGCGGTTGTGTGTATTTTTCAACAATATGACAAGCATACATGCATAATTACTAAGAGCATCTATAACATGAATTTAATGTATGGAAAAGTTAAATGAGGTGATAAGGCTTGAGGGAGTGGTGCGGTAGAGGGAGTGCTCCATTGCCACCTAGGCAGCGAACACCGCCCCCTCACCGCAGTTTGGGTGCAGTTTAGACTGCACTACGACACTATTTAGCCGCACTTTTTTTTCTCTCTCTCTTGTCTCTTAACCTTCTCTCTCTTTCTTTTTCTGCAATAAAATTTCCATATGCAAAGTGCAATGCATCATATAGGCCCAAATATATAGTTAAGAGGTGGTTGGTTTGACCTCAAATTCAAACAATGATACCGAATATAAAGGCTACGATTTATTTTAGTTTTGTTCAAGAAGGTGTAATCCGATCTTTCAAACAATCTATATTAAGGATTTTTTTAATGTCATTTGTGTTATTTTACTTTTAGTAATGCAATATAATGTTTTTTTTTTATTTTCAAGTAATGAAAAATTATATTTTTTTTATTAAAAAAGAAGTTTTATTAAACTAAATTATTTAAAAATAAATAAAAAAGATGTGGCGCCACTCCTTGGGTGTGCCAAGAAACTACACCTGTATGGTAAAAAGTGACGTGACGCATATGTGGCAGTGAAGGGAGTGCGGTTTCAATGGCATCAGTCCCTCCAGCCTAAGTTTAGATGTCTTTCAATGAATGAAATTTTATCATTGTGAGATATTACCTATGCATTCAATAGATTTGGAGTTCAAACTCTTCAATGGAAAAAAAATATAAGTTTTTAATTCATAAATACTATAAATTAGCTTTTGTAATATTCAATTGAATTTTGTAGCGTTCAATGTATTGTAGAAAAAAATATTAAGAGTTGTATGGATTGTAGAAATATGATTTAAATGACCATCATTAGATACTATATACGTATGCAAAACAAATATTATGCAAAACAATTATTAGTTATGAGAGAGAGACGTTCATTTGGAGAAAGAAAAAAAAAAACTTGAAAACACAAGAATGAATCTGGACCATACACTTTTTCATTGTCGCTTAAACGTTTTAACGTACCTACACGATGAAAGAGATAATATTCGAATGTGAATATACAGTGCCACTACCTCCATTTTTCTCCACCACCTCCCCAGCCCCCACAACAACCACCGCCATCTCTGAGACCAATCGTCACGACCTCCACTACCTCTATCACCACTACATCCAACCATCATAATTATATATGAATAATCACTTGTCAATAGACAACATATTAATAACTATATATGAATAATCATATATCAATATACCACACAATATCCATATATAAATATATTAAATTTTATATTTACTTATCAATATTACAAATCCCACGTATGCTGGAATATTTAAGCAACATATGAGCAAATGCGTTGGTCCAAATATATTATGTAATAGGTTCAAAAGAAATAAGAGAATGTCTAACACACGAAGAAACATCCTTAACCAATCAATTCGGTTGAAAAAAAAAATTTAATGCAAAACAAATGAAATCATTTGAGATTTTAAAAAAAAAATATATTTTATTCACTTTTTAATCCAAAAAGTAAATTACTTATATATGTATTATTTTACTAGATATATATATATATATATATATATATATATATATATATATATATATATATATATAATGCTTATCTTTTTATTTATTTTTAAATATTTTTTGATTTCGTTTTAAAAAATAGGAAAAGAAAAGTGTGGAATAAAAATACATCTTTTTTGATTTTGTTATTTTTCTAATTATTCAATTTGTTTTTTATTTTTTGATCTTCAAAATAATTGCAAGGATATTTTTGAACAAACAAGTTATTATATATGATTGACATTGAATTCATAACCTTATTGTTAAGAAAACATTTTTAGACATCATGTTAACCAAATAAATAGCCCTAACTTGTAATTAGGATTGTGTATTTTTGTGTCAGAAAAAACTCATGATCTCAAATGAACTTTATATATATATATATATATATATATATATATATATATATATATATATATATATATATATATATATATATTATTTAGAAAACGTTATTCTTGATAACATGTTGTATAAATTAAGCATGCTAATTATAAAAAATATATTGAATGAACCATATTCTGCAAGAATAAAATCAAAGATATATTTACTAGTTTATGTTTGACTTTCTGTCATTCTGACATAATAAAATCGGTTAGTATTTGAAATTATAATAGAATTAAATTTGAATTAATTTAAAAAATTCAGATTTAAAAAAAGAAAATTAATTATCCCTTAAAATCCAAAAATTTCCTCTTTTAATATAGGTTAATTGACCAAAACACTCTTCTGCTGAAATTTGTATGATTATATGGTACATGTTACCCTATTGTAATATCCTAGACCCTCAGATCATGATCATTGATTTTATTCATATATTGGTCCAGAATTATGCTTATGGACACACAATATATGTAAGAAACAAAATAATCTAGCTATATATATATATATATATATATATATATATATATATATAATGTCATTATAACCCAAGTAACTTTTCAGTTTTTACTTGTTTGGTCACTGATATATATATTTTTTGTGTGTATACTAAATCCCTAAACTTTTTTTACCTGTTAAAAAAAGAAAACACCCCGGTTTTATCGATTAACTAAACCCATGTGTTTTTTTTTTACTTTTTCTAAAAAGTTAAATTAATTAACACTATCCAACTCCACACAAAACTCTAACAAACAAAGTCCAGCCCCACATCATACTGCTAATAAAAATACTGCTCGGCTAGCGGTCCGGAAATCTCACACTGAATATACACAAGTTAACCTAATTAGGATTTAGTCACAAACTAAAAGCATAGGCCAAAACCCTAAGTTCAAACTCCTCCAAGAAGGCCCAAGAGTGTTTCTCCTATAATAGGCCTAACATCCAAGGTCCAAAACAATAATGGGCTACAAGGCCTAAAAGGCCCAACCATGCCACCTATGGTCCAATAACAAGTACAAAGGCCCAAAAACTCTAATGTCTCAAAAGCCCACCGAAAGCCCAAAACTCACTGGAAGTGTACACCCAGCGCACATCATCAGTACCCTTAGCGTACTGGGTTCTTTGGCGGGATGCGCGGCGTACAAACTACTTTGCACAACGTACAAGTTGCTTTGAACAAAGAGCCACTAAGTGCATAATTCATGTAGCTACTTCGTCCAAATCCATATCTTGGTCATTTTAAAGGTCTTAGGGCATAAAGTTGGCAACTTTATGCCTTTGCATGGCATATGGGAACCCAACACCTCATTTTATCCGTTAAGACTCCATTTAAGACCTTAAACTCATGCATGGTACCAAAGCAACCATCAAGATATCATTTAGATGCTTTTAACATGCCAAAGGAACTTAGATCTAACATTTCAAACCTATGGACTTACTCAAACTCACAAGAGAGGATCCATGGACCAAAAACGGACTTATTACCAAACCCTAACTCAAACTAGAAAAAGGATAAGCAAGGTATGGACTTTTACCTCCAAAAGTTCCCAAGGTGAAGTAGATGCAGGATCTATAAGCTTAACCACGTCTAAATGACATAAGAATGCTTAAATAGGGTACATGCCCTAAAATTAGGGTTTTTATCTTAGGACACGTACGCCCTGCGTACATGGTGCATGAACACGTGCAAACCACCCTAGTACGCTAAGCGTACATATATGTACGCCCAACTTACGTAGTTACCTCCTTTACAAATAAGTTTCATTCCAAGTGTTAAAAGGGTAAATACCTTCATTCTGAATGTTACATAAGGGTTTTCAAAAATTGTGATTTTGTGTTCTTGCTTTCTGGGTTTAAAATTTGTGTTCTTGATTTCTTCGGTACAAAACCTAACATTCAGATGAAACCCTCTGAAATATGAAGATGTGGTACAGATAAGGGTTTTAAAAATATATGATTTTGTGCTCTTGTTTTCTAGGTTTAAAGTCGGTATTTCTTGGTTTCAAATTTGTGCTCTTGATTCCTCAATTAAATCATCCCAAGAATAATTGTCAGTGAAAGAAAATAAAGAACAAGTTATTAAAAACCCAAATCCAATAATCTATTGAACAAGTCGAACAGAGATCTAATAACAAGAACCTGGATCTTCAGTGACATTCATCCTTCTGAAATGGATATTACATCATGTTCGATTAATCATTTTTTTTAGGTTTGATCTGGTTCTAGAGATGTATTTCCCGTTGGAAATCGATGATAACATAAAAATGTCTTCGATTACATAGCCTTCAAGTGATGTATTTTTCTCTTCAAAATTTATAACGTTCAAGTTATGCATGATGCTTTTCGTTCCAGAAGATCATGTTCATATTAATTCCAGATGAAGTTCTTTGTAGTCTGTTCATGTTCTTATTAATTACAAAATTTTATAGATTTAATAAATTTAATTTAATTAAAAATCCAATACGTAATTTTAGAATTAAAAAGAAATAATAAATTAAAATAAAAATTGATGTGTATGCCATGTCACGGGATGCAGACTATTTTTGTTGACCAAAGCATCATGTGACATGTTATGTAGACATGTTAACTGGTTGACCTATTCAATTTTGTAAAAGTGACTTTTGTGATATGGTTTCTGAATGTTTGAGGAGGTATACTACACAAAAAATATGAAAGAACAAAATAGTTGGTTAGGTTGGAATGATATATATATATATATATATATATATATATATATATATATATATATATATATAATAACAGTAAATAGTGTGAGAATGTAAAAGCATTTTTTATGATATTATTCTGCAATGAATTTTGTATTGACAACTTTATGTCATTATTCAGCAAAGAGTAAATGAATAGTCAAGAATTAAAATTAAAATTAGAATTTACTACAAAAATGCACATATATAAGTTTATAATAGAATAATAACATTGTAATGAATATATGACTAATCGAAAGTTAATATTTATATTAGAATTACTTCAACAATACACATATACAAAATTCATTACAGAATAATAACATAAACATAGTGTTTTTACGTTCTCACACTATTTACTGTTTTTATTTTAATTTACTTCTCTCTCTCTCTCTCTCTCTCTCTCTCTCTCTATATATATATATATATATATATATATATATATATATATATAGAGAGAGAGAGAGAGGGAGAGAGAGAGAGAGAGAGAAAGAAAGAAAGTTCAATAGAGAACCCTTGTAAATCAAGAAACCAATGAATCAATCTAAATGTCATAACTTAAAGCGATCAACGGAAAAAGGAAGGGTTGTAGACTTTTACAATGGATGCACATGCACCGAATTATAACAAAACTCACTTCTTTTTTTCGTTTAATTTTTTTAGGCCATGTTTTTTTATCAAAAAAAACCTCCCCGGATATACCATTATTCAGGATTTTTCGTCATCTTTCCATAGAAATTCTTATTGATATACAAAAAATGTTTTTTTTGTTCAGAAAAACTCACTTCATTTTTTGTTTTTTGAAAAGTTAAGGCCTATTTTTATTGAAAATAATAATAATAAATACATCAAAATTCATATTTTTTGGTACTCTTTAAACATAGATTCTTATTGATTTATTAAAAAAACGAAATCTCAGTATTGATTCACATTGTGAATCTGCCAATTTGAGGTTTTGTTTGGTCGGGGATTCTATGAGGATTTGGCATGGTGGTGGTTCGATGTGGGCGGTAAATCAGGGAGTCAGTTTAATTTGAGATTTCAGGTTCGGAGAGGTAGAAGTGGTTTTTTGCATGGGTTTAAGGATTCGTTCTTCTTTGGGTTAGAGGGTTCTGCTTGGGTTGGGTTCGGTTGCCTAGGGAAGGTCGTTGTATGCTCAAGGAGGTGAGTGTGTCCCTCAGGCTTTCGGGCATGCGGGGGTTGGAAAGGAATAATTTCGAGGACGAAATCGAGTTTAAATGGGGGAGAGTTGTAACATTCGGTTTCGAATTGCTTCATTAATCGGGGTTTGGCTTGATCATCAGTTGTCATAAGGTTTAGGGCATTGGGAAATAAATGATTTGGCCCTTTTTAGATGTGGGGGTTATAGTTTAAATGATCTGAGTGTTCGATGGTGTTTCGGAGCCTAAGGTTATAATCATAATTTGTAGTTTGGTCCTTTATGAATTCTGGGTTCTTGTTTGGGAAGTTTTAAGGCGAGGGTGAGTTGATAGAAGCGTAGGGCTTTTCGTCACCTTTTCGTGGATATAAATTTAGTTGGAAACGGACTTTGGACGAAGGAGTTACGGTCGAATGAAGTCTTAGAGGTTGAGGGTCATCTAGTACGTGGGGCGTACCTAATATGTATGCGGAGCGTACTTAGCAAAGTGGTTGCAGGTGGTCCATGAGTACGTCGAGTGTACTAAGGGGTACACAGGGTGTACTCCCTTCAGCCATGAAACCCTAAATTTTGGTCCTTGACCCTATTGAAACCTCATTTCATTCATGAGCCTTGTCTTTTATCAACCTCTAAGCCTCCTAAACGCTAATAGTCGAACCTTAGCCTTTATCTTGGAGCTTTTAAACCATTGTGAAGAATCTTGGAGTATTCTTGTGCACTTTGAAGAGTTTGGAGCTTGTGGAAGAATCATCACCTGGAAAGGAGCTTTTAGATCCAGAAGTGTCTCATCTTTTGCAATCTATTAAAGGTAAAAAAAAGCTTTGATCTTGTCATCTCTTTTGGGTGGATCTTCTTTTGGGTTGTTTATGGTCAGTTTAGCCTCTTTTGGTGGTCCTTGTGAGCTAAGGTTGTTTCAGAGGCTTGATCTTGTAGATCTGGATGTTTAAGGCATCCCAAAGGCATAAAAATGTGATCTTTATGATTTATTTGGACTCATGCATGTGTTAAGACCCTTGATTAAGCTCTTTTGAGCTCTAGAGCCCCATTAAGTCATGTATGCAAGTAAAGTTGCCAACTTTACGTAATAAGTCATCCATAAGAATCGGATTTGAGAGTTTGGAGCTAGGACTTAAGTGGTTAAGTGCTTAATGGAGGAGAATGGGATTCAAGGGAGTACGTTGGGCGTACCCATCTGGTACGCTGCGCATATTGCCCCAAAGGGTGTATGCTAGGCGTACCAACTGACTACGTGGGGAGTACTCGGCCTGTTGAGCTTTTCTTTTTTTGTTAACTTGTTGTCCATCGATCATTGATAAGAAGTTTGACCAGGGTGTACCATCGGTTATTTGGGGTTTTTGGAATATTGGGCCTTCTCGGGTTAGGCCCATGATGGGTTTGGTTCCAATTTGGATATTTGGGACTTATTGGGCCTTATGGTGTCATTTCGGGTTTGGGCTATCTTTTGGGCTTGGTTGCTTGGAGGCATTGTTGGGCTATCTAAGAACACGTGTTTTGGATTACGGAAAGTTAATAGGCTTTAGTTTCAGGCCCATGTAAGGTTTTGGGCCCAATTTGGAAAATTGGGCCATAAGTGTGTTAGATTAGTGTCTATGTCCATAATTATATTTGGTATGTACTTAATGTGATTGTGCATGGTCCTTTTAGGTTGCATTCACCAAAGAAACTTGACTGGATGAATAATAGAGAAAGAGGTTATTATGGTTTATTAATATATTATAATAATAATATATTAAAAGAGAAATCATATTTATTTAATTAACATTGGTCAAGAATTAATTAAAAATTAATTGTGTGGTCAAAAGAGGTTAATTGAATTAATGGGACTGAACTTATAATTATGTGATAGTTGCAAAGTTGGGTAAGGAAACCCTAGAGCATAGGGTGGACGAATTCTAAGGATAATGCCTTAGGAATTTGTCCAATGGGGTTCTCGAATCATCCTTGGGCTGCTTGGTGGCTAAGTAACCAGATAAGGATAATCACTAAAACCCTAATTCCCACACCTATATAAAGACCCCTTAGGCATGAGATTTCGGCGACACTGAAACCCTAGGAGTCTTGGAGCCGACTTTTCCCTCTCCCCTTTCTCTCTTGCTTCATCCAATTGTTTTTGGTGTTTGTGATTCATTAGAGGCACAACATTTGGGGTGCTAAGGTTCTCAAAGCTTCAAGATCTATAATTAACAATCAAGGTATTCATCTAACTTGTTTATTTTATATTCAATTAGTTTTGTTATATGCTAGACTAGGGTTTACAAGCTTTGGATAAATTTGCATGTACAATAGAGAAACCTAGATCCAAAGCTTTAGGGTTTTGCATGTGCACATAGGATGTTCTTTTGCTCAAAACCCATCAGTGGTATCCAAGTCTTGCTTTATTTCTATTGTGTTTGATGCATAGTGTCTTTATTCATTGCCTCAAATTTGTGCTCTTGATTCCTCAATTAAATCATCCCAAGAATAATTGTCAGTGAAAGAAAATAAAGAACAAGTTATTAAAAACCCAAATCCAATAATCTATTGAACAAGTCAAACAGAGATCCAATAACAAGAACCTGGATCTTCAATGACATTCATCCTTATGAAATGGATATTACATCATGTTCGATTAATCAGTTTTTTTTAGGTTTGATCTGGTTCTAGAGATGTATTTCCCGTTGGAAATCGATGATAACATAAAAATGTCTTCGATTACATAGCCTTCAAGTGATGTATTTTTCTCTTCAAAATTTATAACGTTCAAGTTATGCATGATGCTTTTCGTTCCAGAAGATCATGTTCATATTAATTCCAGATGAAGTTCTTTGTAGTCTGTTCATGTTCTTATTAATTACAAAATTTTATAGATTTAATAAATTTAATTTAATTAAAAATCCAATACGTAATTTTAGAATTAAAAAGAAATAATAAATTAGAATAAAAATTGATGTGTATGCCATGTCACGGGATGCAGACTATTTTTGTTGACCAAAGCATCATGTGGCATGTTATGTAGACATGTAAACTGGTTGACCTATTCAATTTTGTAAAAGTGACTTTTGTGATTTGGTTTCTGAATGTTTGAGGAGGTATACTACACAAAAAATATGAAAGAACAAAATAGTTGGTTAGGTTGGAATGATATATATATATATATATATATATATATATATATATATATATATATATATATATATATGGGACAGTTCAAATAATAACAGTAAATAGTGTGAGAACGTAAAAACACTTTTTTATGATATTATTCTGCAATGAATTTTGTATTGACAACTTTATGTCATTATTCAGCAAAGAGTAAATGAATAGTCAAGAATTAAAATTAAAATTAGAATTTACTACAAAAATGCACATACATAAGTTTATAATAGAATAATAACATTGTAATGAATATATGACTAATCGAAAGTTAATATTTATATTAGAATTACTTCAACAATACACATATACAAAATTCATTACAGAATAATAACATAAACATAGTGTTTTTACGTTCTCACACTATTTACTATTTTTATTTGAATTTACTTCTCTCTCTCTCTCTCTCTCTCTATATATATATATATATATATATATATATATATATATATATATATATATATAGAGAGAGAGAGAGAGAGAGAGGGAGAGAGAGAGAGAAAGAAAGTTCAATAGAGAACCCTTGTAAATCAAGAAACCAATGAATCAATCTAAATGTCATAACTTAAAGCGATCAACGGCAAACGGAAGGGTTGTAGACTTTTACAATGGATGCACATGCACCGAATTATAACAAAACTCACTTCTTTTTTTCGTTTAACTTTTTTAGGCCATGTTTTTTTATCGAAAAAAACCCCCCGGATATACCATTGTTCATGATTTTTCGTCATCTTTCCATAGAGATTCTTATTGATATACAAAAAATGTATTTTTTTCGGAAAAACTCACTTCATTTTTTGTTTTTTGAAAAGTTAAGGCCTATTTTTATTGAAAATAATAATAATAAATACATCAAAATTCATATTTTTTGGTACTCTTTAAACATAGATTCATATTGATTTATTAAAAAAACGAAATCTCAGTATTGATTCACATTGTGAATCTGCCAATTTGAGGTTTTGTTTGGTCGGGGATTCTATGAGGATTTGGGAAGGTGGTGGTTCGATGTGGGCGGTCAATTAGGGAGTCAGTTTAATTTGAGATTTCAGGTTCGGAGAGGTAGAAGTGGTTTTTTGCATGGGTTTAAGGATTCATTCTTCTTTGGGTTAGAGGGTTCTGCTTGGGTTGGGTTCGGTTGCCTAGGGAAGGTAGTTGTATGCTCAAGGATGTGAGTGTGTCCCTCAGGCTTTCGGGCATGCGGGGGTTGGAAAGGAATGATTTCGAGGACGAAATCGAGTTTAAGTGGGGGAGAGTTGTAACATTCGGTTTCGAATTGCTTCATTATTCGGGGTTGTGGCTTGATCATCAGTTGTCATAAGGCTTAGGGCATTGGGAAATAAATGATTTGGCCCTTTTTAGATGTGGGGGTTATAGTTTAAATGATCTGAGTGTTCGATGGTGTTTCGGAGCCTAAGGTTATAATCATAATTTGTAGTTTGGTCCTTTATGAATTTTGGGTTCTTGTTTGGGAAGTTTTAAGGCGAGGGTGAGTTGATAGAAGCGTAGGGCTTTTCGTCACCTTTTCGTGGATATAAATTTAGTTGGAAACGGACTTTGGACGAAGGAGTTACGGTCGAATGAAGTCTTAGAGGTTGAGGGTCATCTAGTACGTGGGGCGTACCTAATATGTATGCGGAGCGTACTGAGCAAAGTGGTTGCAGGTGGTCCATGAGTACGTCGAGTGTACTAAGGGGTACACAGGGTGTACTCCCTTCAGCCATGAAACCCTAAATTTTGGTCCTTGACCCTATTTAAACCTCATTTCATTCATGAGCCTTGTCTTTTATCAACCTCTAAGCCTCCTAAACGCTAATAGTCGAACCTTAGGCTTTATCTTGGAGCTTTTAAACCATTGTGAAGAATCTTGGAGTATTCTTGTGCACTTTGAAGAGTTTGGAGCTTGTGGAAGAATCATCACCTGGAAAGGAGCTTTTAGATCCAGAAGTGTCTCATCTTTTGCAATCTATTAAAGGTAAAAAAAAGCTTTGATCTTGTCATCTCTTTTGGGTGGATCTTCTTTTGGGTTGTTTATGGTCAGTTTAGCCTCTTTTGGTGCTCCTTGTGAGCTAAGGTTGTTTCAGAGGCTTGATCTTGTAGATCTGGATGTTTAAGGCATCCCAAAGGCATAAAAATGTGATCTTTATGGTTTATTTGGACTCATGCATGTGTTAAGACCCTTCATTAAGCTCTTTTGAGCTCTAGAGACCCATTAAGTCATGTATGCAAGTAAAGTTGCCAACTTTACGTAATAAGTCATCCATAAGAATCGGATTTGAGAGTTTGGAGCTAGGACTTAAGTGGTTAAGTGCTTAATGGAGGAGAATGGGATTCAGGGGAGTACGTTGGGCGTACGCATCTGGTACGCTGCGCATATTGCCCCAAAGGGTGTATGCTAGGCGTACCAACTGACTACGTGGGGAGTACTCGGCCTGTTGAGCTTTTCTTTTTTTGATAACTTGTTGTCCATGGATTGTTGATAAAAAGTTTTACCACGGTGTACCATCGGTTATTTGGGGTTTTTGGAATATTGGGCCTTCTCGGGTTAGGCCCATGATGGGTTTGGTTCCAATTTGGATATTTGGGACTTATTGGGCCTTATGGTGTCATTTCGGGTTTGGGCTATCTTTTGGGCTTGGTTGCTTGGAGGAATTGTTGGGCCATCTAAGAACACGTGTTTTGGATTACGAAAAGTTAATAGGCTTTAGTTTCAGGCCTATGTAAGGTTTTGGGCCCAATTTGGAAAATTGGGCCATAAGTGCGTTAGATTAGTGTCTAAGTCCATAACTATATTTGGTATGTACTTAACGTGATTGTGCATGGTCGTTTTGGGTTGCATTCACCAAAGAAACTTGACTGGATGAATAATAGAGAATGAGGTTATTATGGTTTATTAATATATTATAAGAATAATATATTGAAAGAGAAATCATATTTATTTAATTAACATTGGTCAAGAATTAATTAAAAATTAATTGTGTGGTCAAAAGAGGTTAATTGAATTAATGGGACTGAACTTATAATTATGTGATAGTTGCAAAGTTGGGTAAGGAAACCCTAGAGCATAGGGTGGACAAATTCTAAGGATAAGGCCTTAGGAATTCGTCCAATGGGGTTCTAGAATCATCCTTGGGCTGCTTGGTGGCTAAGTAACCAGATAAGGATAATCACTAAAACCCTAATTCCCACACCTATATAAAGACCCCTTAGGCATGAGATTTCGGCGACACTGAAACCCTAGGAGTCTTGGAGCCGACTTTTCCCTCTCCCCTTTCTCTCTTGCTTCATCTAATTGTTTTTGGTGTTTGTGATTCATTAGAGGCACAACATTTGGGGTGCTAAGGTTCTCAAAGCTTCAAGATCTATAATTAACAATCAAGGTATTCATCTAACTTGTTTATTTTATATTCAATTAGTTTTGTTATATGCTAGACTAGGGTTTACAAGCTTTGGATAAATTTGCATGTACAATAGAGAAACCTAGATCCAAAGCTTTAGGGTTTTGCATTTGCACATAGGATGTTCTTTTGCTCAAAACCCATAAGTGGTATCCAAGTCTTGCTTGATTTCTATTGTGTTTGATGCATTGTGTCTTTATTCATTGCTTAAAATGGATTTTTGGCTATCTGCCTGACAGACTCGTTGAGCCCAATGA
The DNA here is from genome assembly GCF_051521515.1 of Lactuca serriola. NCBI lineage: Eukaryota > Viridiplantae > Streptophyta > Magnoliopsida > Asterales > Asteraceae > Lactuca > Lactuca serriola. Next base: position 70,781,319 of record NC_136410.1, read on the forward strand.
GGTACTCGATGAGTATGATGAACTCGGCGAGTCCTGCATGGGCTCGGTGAGTCAGGCTGTCAGACAGATGATTTTCAGGATTTTTGCTTATTTTGACTTAGGATAATTTCCATAATTATTTGAAATTTATAAAATACGACTTTTATCGATTCCTTATGATTATCCTTATCAAAATAAAAGATTTTTGTCATCTAATTAGATAATTATTACCTTATTTGATAAATGTTAATTATTTGAATTATTTGATCAATTATCTTGCATGAAATTGGATTAGGTCAAAATTAGATAATCACCAAAATTAATTGTTTAATTTTATTTGAGTTTTGATCTAGATAGTTTTGAAATGTTTCAAAACTTGATCTCAAATTTTGGAATTAAAATTTTTTGAATAAAAGTTTAATTTTGAAATAATTAAATTCCAAACCCTAGAATTTTACAAGTTTCAAATTCACCCCCATACTATTATAATATTATAAGAATAATTATTATATATGTATAAGATAAATGTTAGTCTTACCGTTAGAATGCCTCATTCACGAAGCCGATCTATAAGGGGGTATAAGGTTATGGCCTATAAAATGGTCGTTTAATGGGTGTCCACTCTCACCCACCGCTTCCTTGATTGGTGGAGGGTCGTTAGCCGAACGGGTAGGATCGGGCAACGAATTCCTCATTAAAAGTATAATGATTAAATAAAGTAACTAAATGTTTTTATAAAATTTCCAATCTTAGTTACTTTAGGATAAAATGTGAATTTGATGCTATTCCATGAAATTGCACTTTGTACCCTTGCTAAGACATTACTAGAGCGTGTGTGGTTAACCGGCACACTAATTTAGCTCTAAGCAAAGGTGGCAAAGGGTGACTCGATGTTTTTCATTGATCAATGGAGCGTGTGTGGCTAACCAGCACATTGATTAGGTGACTGTAACATTGGGGGCACCATGTACATTTTCATGGTTATTCACACCTTGTTTGTGATCCTTGGTATCCCAGTCACAAACTTGAAGGGCATATCGAGATTTAAACTTGCCATTGAAAAGTTCAATGAATTTCAAAAGATCTATGAGTTTCAGTACATTTAAAACTTAATTGCTTTTTGTCTTTCATGGTGGAAATTAGTGAATCGTCATTCACTTACCTTCAAATTATTTGCAATTTAAATTACGACATCCCTCTTTTAAGTTATAAATAAGGTTGTTGGATCCTAGCCCTAATTTCTCATTTGGGTGTTTAATTGGGGATTCTTATCTAATGAACTTTGTCTATTTTCCTTTTCAGATGTCGAACTCGAACAAAAACAACGCTTTAGGATCAACCTCATCCGGCTCGTTCTTACTCATGAGCTTGTGTGGGAGGGTGATCTTCGATGGGACCAATTTTAATGATTGGATCTGAAACATCTGAATGGTTACCCGCTATGAGGACAAGGAGTATATCCTCGACAAGGAGCTGAAGGAGGTGAACGTAAACACTGCTACTCCTAAGGAGATTGCTGTCTTTGATGCCCACAAGCAAGATGCTACGAAAGTCCATTGTGTCATGATCGCGACAATGACTGCAGAACTCCAGAAGTCCTAATACTATCCGTATGAGATGCACCAGGATTTGCTGGACCGGTGCCACCAAAGTGCCAGGAAGGAGAGGTATGAGATCATCACTTCGATGATCACGGCCAAGATGAGGGACAGAGAGTCTGTCACTGCTCATCTGCAGAAAATGCAGAGGTATGTCGACCGCCTGCTGAAGTTAAATGTTAACTTCGATGAAGAGATGACGATTGATATCATTCTTCATTAATTGCCACCCTGCTTCAACCAGTTTCGCATGACCTACCACATGAACAAAGAGGAGGTCAGCTTGAGCAAGCTTCAAAGCTTGTTGAGGACTGCTGAGAGCAACCTCAAGGACAAATCCGTTGCATCAATTCCCGCTACAGCATCCCCCGTCTTGGCTATTGGGCAGGGGAAGGGTAAGAAGAGTAAGGCTCCATCAAATACCCACCATAAGGGAAAGTCCCATGATGACACCTCTTCTAGTGGAACCAAGGTTGATCCCGCTGCACCCACCTCCAACCCAAAGGATGCATAATGCTACTACTGCTACGAGAATGGGCATTGGAAACGAAGCTTCCCAAAATATCTGCAAGATGTCAAGGATGGAAAGATCAAGTCGTCCTTCGCAGGTATTTACACCATTCAATCTAATAACTCATCGTATGTTATTTCTTGGGTTCTTGATATATGATGTGGTTTTCACATTTTTTCTGATTTGCGGGGCTTAAGAAGAAAGGGTTCTATTAATGCTTATCTTAATGGTGTTTTCTATTTTGAAGCATTGCCTTGTAATGGAATATATGAAACTGTGATGGTTGTAGAAAACTTAAGAAATGATGTGTTGCATATTGATTCTTCCAATAGTTTGGACAAAGCATGCCTGTGGCATTGTTGTCTTGGACATGTCAACAAGAAACGCATAGCCCAACTCCAAAAGGATGGAGTGTTGGATTCATTCGACCTTAGGGACGATGACGTTTGCGAGTCTTGTGTACTTGGAAAGATGACTAAGTCACCCTTCACTGGTACTTGTGAAAGGGGTGACAGTTTATTGGATCTCATAAACACCAATGTGTGTGGGCCCTTTAGATCCACCACAAGGGATGCGAGCCGCTTCTATGTGACTTTCACTGATGATTATAGCATATATGGGTATATCTACTTAATCAAGCACAAGTCAGAAACCTTTGAAAAGTTTAAAGAGTTTAAGCAGGAAGTGGAGAATCAATTAGGCAGGAAAATCAAGATACTTTGATCCGATCGAGGTGGAGAGTACCTTAGTTTTGAATTCCACGACTACCTCAAGGAATGCGGAATCATTTCGCAATTGACACCACCTAGGTTACCGCAGTTAAATGGTGTGGCTGAGAGGCGTACTCGAACCTTGTTGGACATGGTTCGTTCCATGATGAGTCGTGCTTCGCTACCTATCTCATTCTGGGGGTATGCCTTAGAGACTGTCGCCCATATCTTAACTTAGTCCTTACGAAGAAGGTTGCCAAAACACCTCACTTGATGTGGACAGGGAAAGCTCCCTCATTAGCACATATCAAGGTTTGGGGTTGCGAGGCTTTCATAAGATGAGAGACTCACAACAAGCTCGAACCTTTTAGTGAGCGATGTATTTTCATCGGCTACCCGCATAAGTCCTTTGGATATCTCATCTATAGACCGAGTGACAATGTTGTCTTCGTCGCCAGGAGAGGGGTTTTCCGAGATCGAGAACTCATAAGCCAAGGGGACAGTGGGAGGCAAATTGATCTTGAAGAGCTTCAAGAATCGAACGATGAGGGAACCTCTAACACTGGCGCTCAACCTGAGGAGGAAACTCATGTTGAACCGATTGACGAGTCCTTACCTCTTAGACGTTCCAGCAGAGTTAGTGTTCCGCATGTGTTGTATGGTTTTCATATACAAGTGAGGGTGATACGTTTATTAGGGACAGTTACTAATAAATTTGGATGAACCTAACAGCTACAAAGAAGCCATGGCAGGCCTGGAGTCTGCGAAATGGAAAGAGGCTATGGAAAGTGAGATTCAGTCCATGTATGACAACCAAGTTTGGAATTTCGTTGACAATGTGTCAGGTTGTAAGACGGTCGAGTGCAAGTTGATCTTCAAGAAGAAGACCGACATGGATGGTAAGGTACACACTTATAAAGTGCGATTGGTTGCGAAGGGTTTTACTCAAACTCCCAGAGTTGACTATGATGAGACGTTTTCACCAGTTGTGAAGATAAAGTCTATTAGGGTTATGCTAGCCATAGCTGCGTTTCATGATTATGAAATACGGTAGATGGATGTCAAAACCGCTTTCCTTAATGGGAAGTTGGCTGAGGATGTTTACATGAGTCAGCCAGAGGGTTTTGTTGATGTGAAGCATCCTAATAGAGTGTGTAAGCTTGAGAAATCCATTTATGGATTGAAACAAGAGTCTCGCGGATGGAATCTTTGTTTCAACGAGAAAGTCAAAGAGTTTGGCTTCCTGCGAAGCGAGGATGAATCATGTGTATATGTCAAAGTCAGTGGGAGTATAGTCAGCTTCCTCGTATTGTATGTCGATGACATACTACTCATAGGAAACGACATCCCGACCCTGCATGAAGTTAAGTCTTGGCTTGGGAAGTGTTTATCTATGAAGGAGCTTGGAGAGGCTGCCTATATTCCGGGAATAAGGATAGTATGAAGAAGGAGTAAAAGACTAATAGGACTTAGTCAGAATACTTACTTGGACAAGGTACTAAAGCATTTTAGTATGGAGAATTACAATAAAGGGAGTTACTGATCCAAAGTAATGCCAAGTTGAGGAAGACTCAAAGTCCGAGTACTGAATTCATGATAGCAAAGATGAGCCGAGTACCTTACGCTTCTGCAGTTGGCTCAATCATGTATGCTATGACTTTTAATCGCCCTGTGTGGTATGCGCTTTAAGCATGGTCAGCAGATATCAAGGGAACCCTGGCAAAGCACATTGGACCGCAGTCAAGAATATGCTTAAGTACCTTCGGAGGACCAAGGAATGGTTTCTAGTCCTCGGTGGGAGTGATGACTTAAGGGTGCGAGGGTATAGTGACGCCAGTTTTCAGACCGACTGAGACAACTACCGTTCTCAGTCGGGCTGGGTCTTTACCCTAAATGGAGGAGCAGTAACTTGGAAAAGTTTTAAGCAGGAGACGGTAGCTGATTCAACGTGCAAATCAGAGTATATAGCGGCGAGGGAAGCGTCAAAGGAGGCGATATGGTTGAAGAACTTCATTAGAGACCTTGGAGTTGTGCCAGCTATAAAGGAGCCCATGGAAATTTTTTGAGACAATAAAGGAGCGGTTGCCTTGACTAAGGAACCGAGGGACCATGGCAGATCCTGACATATCGATAGGAAATATCATTTCATTAGACATCGGGTGGAAGAGGGACTCCTCGTAATAAAGAGGGTATCGTCAGATGATAACCCAACAGATCCCCTTACGAAGGGACTGAGTAGGTTTAATCACTTGTAGCACACTAGGAGCATTGGGTTTAAGGATGATATTAGTTTAGATTAGATAGTTTCAAAACGTGTAATAGATAAATTGTAATTAACATTTGATGATTAAATAAAGGAGTATTATTTATGAGTAAAGTTACTGTCTTGTGTTAATTATTTACCTATTGCTTCACTTTGCATGTTTTGACTTCCTGAATAATAAGATTATTCAAGCAATCCATAGTCGCTCATACTTTGGAAGTAGGTATGAAAGAAGACTATCATGAATTGGTTTGTAGACTTTCTAAAGTGTATTAGACATAGCAAAAGTTTGTTGCAATGTTCATGAGTGCTTATGAATAATATTTGAGCATTGGATTAAACCCACGCTTGCTGGTATCGCTTCATCAAATTTATCACGAGTGATCGCAAGATGATAATATCATATAGTCTTTAAACCTAGACATATGATTTATTGTTTGCATGTTGGTTGTAGATTGATAATGCGTAAACGCATCAGTAACTTGATCTTATAAAACTCATTTTTGTGCATGATTTGATGAGTGAATGGTACATGTTTATAATTTGAAGTTTATGTGTTCCTTTTATCCTAAGAGGGTAAAAGCGATATCTGGGCCCCTCGATGATTTGGTTTGACTTATTTGTCGGGCCCGGTTAGGACTGAATTGATGTGTTCAATTAAGTTCTATCTCAGACGAATCAGAGATCGAGAAACAAACTACTGGACAACAAGTATGACTATGTTCCATGTAATTGTCTGCACGATATATACAATGGAGGACTATACGATCCCTTATCTAAAGGACAAGTTATTGATAAGATCAAGAGTTTTGAGAACTGCAATTGCTAATCGGATCATGAAGGCATACTTGCACTTATCGTTATTAGACTTATCCAAGTGGGAGACAGTTGGATTAGTGTTTACTGTCTAAGTCCATAACTATATTTGGTATGTACTTGACCCGATTGTGCATGGTCATTTTGGGTTGCATTCACCAAAGCAACTTGATTGGATGAATAATAGAGAAAGAGGTTATTATGGTTTATTAATATATTATAAGAATAATATATTAAAAGAGAAATTGAATTAATACATTGGTCAAGAATTAATTTTGTGGTCAAAAGAGGTTAATTGAATTAAGGGCACTGAACTTATAATTATGTGATAGTTGCAAAGTCGGGTAAGGAAACCCTAGAGCATAGGGTGGACGAATTCTAAGGATAATGCCTTAGAAATTCGTCCAATGGGGTTGTAGAATTATCCTTAGGCTGCTTGGTGGCTAAGTAACCAGATAAGGATAATCACTGAAACCCTAATTCCCACACCTATATAAAGACCCCTTAGGCATGAGATTTCGGCGACACTAAAACCATAGGAGTCTTGGAGCTGACGTTTCCCTATCCCTTCTCTCTCTTGCTTCATCCAATTGTTTTTGGTGTTTGTGATTCATTAGAAGAACAACATTTGGGGTGCTAAGGTTCTCAAAGCTTCAAGATATATAATTAACAATCAAGGTATTCATCTAACTTGTTTATTTGATATTCAATTAGTTTTGTTGTATTCTAGACTAGGGTTTACAAGCTTTGGATAAATTTCCATGTACAACAGAGAAACCTAGATCCAAAGCTTTAGGGTTTTGCATGTGCACATAGGATGTTCTTTTGCTCAAAACCCATCAGTGGTATCCGAGCCTTGCTTGGTTTCTATTGTGTTTGATGCATAGTGTCTTTATTCATTGCTTAAAATGGATTTTTGGCTATCTGCCTGACAGACTCGTCGAGCCCAATGAGGTAGTCTACGAGTAGGATGAACTCGACGAGTCCTGCATGGGCTCGGCGAGTCAGGCTGTCAGATAGACGAATTTTTGGGATTTTTGCTTATTTTGACTTAGGATAATTACCATAATTATTTAAAATTAATAAAATACGACTTTTATTGATTCCTTATGATTATCCTGTAGGGGTGGCCCTTGGAATTTGTATGAAAGACCAGGAGGTGGCACCTGACAGATTTGTATGCAAGACCAGAGTTTGGACTTTGGTGGTTACGTAGATAAGTAGATGTAGAATATGTTAGTTGTCTTTGTGATGCTTGCATGGAATACAAGGAGGTGGCTCCTAGCACTTTTCTGTAAGACTCAGGGTTTTGGTCCCCGACTTGGCAAGGAAAGACCATGATATGGCTCGTGACATAATGGCAAGACTATGGTTGGCACATAGCACCTCCTATTGTATGTATGATATGTATGACTCGTATGTTATGTATGGTATGTGGTATTTTGGGGAACTTACTAAGATTTGTGCTTACAGTTTGTGGTTTATGGTTTCAGGTACTTCCGATTCAAAAGGGAATGGTCCGGCTTGATCGCAGCGCATACACCTGTGTTTTTTGGAACTCATGATATTGGGATTGTACTCTGATAATGGTTTTATTCTGAAATACTTTTTAATGTTTGGATAAAGGATAAATGATTGTTTTGATTATATTAAATATGAAAGTTTTACCTTCATATTCTTGGGGTGTTAAACCAACACCATCGCAATTTAGTCGCGATTAGAAGGCAAGACAGAATGACAATGGAAGAAATTGTCGGTGATATACAGGTGCGATCGTTGGTTTGAGCAATGATTGTCAATAAATATGAAGTGACACCATCTAATGGAGGTTGAGGCGACGACGACACCATCTGACGGAGGAAAATGTGACATCGTCTGGTCGAGCCGACATCATTCAACGGAGGCAAAACGACACCATTTACAGAAAAATCACTGGTGACTAACGTCAATTTCTCGATCATTAATGTGTGTGTTGACTTTGATGTTCACTATAGCGGTAGATTTGGCAGAAATCAGCGGCAAAGAAATTGTGTAGGTAGAGATTCAACGGAAGGAAGAGTGAGGAGGAGTCATGAAGAAGTTGAGAGATGATAGAGAAAAGGAGAAGCAGATGTGTAGGCGAATTTAGGAGAGAAAGTGGGTTTTTTAACATGTTAAATTGATTATTATGATCGATATTTTTAATACCTATTATGCCCTTGGGATTATTTATCAAATGTCTAACATACCATTCAAACAAGTGATATTTACAATTATGCCATGATCAATCCAAGCCATTCAAAATTTCAATCTAACGCTCCATATTTAGTTTTCGGGTTCTTATGAAATTATGAGTTCTCAAATGATCATTCGTCTATATATATATATATATATATATATATATATATATATATATATATATATATATATATGGAAAGGTTATATGGAAAAGGAATTATTAGGGCAACACATGTTTGAACCAATGAAAACATGACAACACATCACTTTAGGGTAACTACATAAATAACTTCCATAATACATTATCTGTCAATAAAGAAATGGACACGTGTCATTTGATTATTGGTTCCAACATATGTTACCATAGTTATTCGTTTTCCGTAGAACTCATTCCTATATATATATATATATATATATATATATATATATATATATATATATATATATATATATAGAGAGAGAGAGAGAGAGAGAGCTAGGTTAATTTTTTTCTTATATTTATTGTGTGCTAGAATACACCAATAGAAATTTAGTAAAATTAAATAATTATTTAATTAAACAAAGATAAATATTAAATTATTTCCATAATTGTATGTGTATTAAATGATATCCATATTTATAATTTTCTTTTTATGGAAACTAATTAAATTTGTCATTAATGTCAGTAATAATGAATTTGTATCTTGGTTTTTATATTAGCAATAACGTTCTTTCAGGACTCACTCACTTAAAATACAATAAAGTTGTATGGAATATGAAGAATGAGAGTGTATCCTAGTAGAATATACTCCCGTTCTACTAGAATATGCTCTTATTCTTCTAGATACGAATTCATTCTGAAAGAATATCATTGTTGATATTAATGACAAATTTAATTAGTTTCCATAAAAAAGAATTATAAGTATGGATATCATTTAATATACATTTATGTTTACTAAATTCTTATCGGTGCTAATTAGCACACAATAGATGCGAGAAACATTTGAACCTCTCTCTCTCTCTCTCTCTCTCTCTCTATATATATATATATATATATATATATATATATATATATATATATATATATATATATATATATATATATATATATATATAAGAGCTCGAGTAATTTGAGAGTTCAATTTTGTTATGGTTGATTATCATATTTTTAATTTATATAAATTGTCTCAATAAAACCAAATCCAAATAATGTCTTTCTTTAATCGAGTTCGTAATAAATAACCATATGATATTGATTATTTTATATAACAAATTGTGATAGATATACATGTCCCAACCCAGTTTTGATCAGAGGCCACATGGGCATGTGCATAGGTCCCTTTTTTTGAAGGGGTCCAAATTTTTTTTTGTATACATTCATTAATCAAGCCCAACTACTATGACATCCTCATTTTCTCATCCAGAAAAGACCGATTTTGTTTATGCTTTTAAAAATAAAATCAGAGCAATCTTTCAAAAAGGTGTTGCGGAATTTGTCCCGAAAACAAAATATGATAAAAATTTATCAAATCGTTTCTTACAGAAATGTATTTTCATTGTATTATAAAACCTTGGGATGTAATGTTCTGATACATATCAAAAGCATAAACAGTATAATATAGGCCTTACAACATTTATTTATATCTACTAGCCTATAATCCAAAATCCCTCGTCATCGTCCAACTATACTCTTGTTCCACTACATGTAATATAGAAAGCTGAGTGGGTCAGAGCATATAGGGTTTTCAAGTCAAAATAAATAAATTTATTAATTTTCATCATCCAACAATAAATTTATTAATTCCATTAACCAACAATAAGTTTGTTAATTTCATCAACCAACAATAAATTTATTAATTTCATTAACCAACAATAACCCTGATTACCCGTTCCCGTTATCCTCTCTTTTCGTCCCTAAACACCTATGCAATGGACATAGCCTAAGGATTTTCATCGAGGTGACAACATTGCTTTTTCCTCAGCAATTTATGTCAAATAAGGCAACCATCAGGGTGACAACACTGCTTTTCCTCAGCAATTTATGTCAAATAAGGCAACGATCACGCTTTTCCTTAGCAATTTATGTCAAATAAGGCAACCATCGGGGTGACAACACTGCTTTTCCTCGGCAATTTATGTCAAATAAGGCAACCATTGGGGTGACAACATTGTTTTTCCTCAGCAATTTATGTCAAATAGACACGAAGTACATTGTCGCCAGGTTTTATACAACATGCACTAAGTCCATAGCTGTTAGGGTTTATACAACATGTTCTAAGTCCATAGCTCTCATTTATCGACATCATTATTCACGGGAATCCACATGCAATGCATGTCAATGGGTTTTTAGAGTACATCTAATGAACATATAGTTCACAACACCTATAGGTTGCGATCATGCTAGTGTTCCGCAAACCGTCTAGAATAGTCCATGGTTTTCATCCATACTCTGCTGAATGACGGGGGCCAATGTTTGGGGAAAGGCTTTTCTCACTTTTCACCTCTCACCCTCATCTCATGATCTATATCACCTTTCTTCTCATAGTCCAACTCATTTTCCAACACACACCGACTATTTCATCTACCCATGTTTTACCCAACATATTTGTAGATATAAAATACATATATAGTTTAAAACATGTACAAAACATTTATTCTACATCCATCTCAAATAAAAAAATAACATATATACACATAGCAGGTATTTTATATAAAATACTTCATATCTATGTGTAAGATGAAAGTGACTATACACTCATATGATAAGATGGTGGTTGGACAACACTTCGTCCCTTAAAACTATCTTTTTCGATGAAACCGGGGTGTTTTCTAAAAAACCAGGCTCCACACGGGCAGAGTTTCGACTCGACAAACTCTTTTTTTTATTGGAGACTTCGGGGCTCCAGCCTTGCTTCGGGTGCTAGGGGTGTTCCCAAGGCCTCAGGAGGTGTAGGATAGGCTAAAAGTGGTATAGAGGGTGAAAGAGAATAAGATTTGTAAACAAAAATCTGGAGGTCTCGCTTGCTATTTATAGGAGGTTGATGCCTCGCATTACGCTGGGCGTAATATCCTGGTACGCGGGGTTTAGTGCCTTGCGAGCCACTACGATGGGCATACTTCGGTACACTGGGCGTACGAAGGGATCATCTCGGACGCGTCAAGGCTACGAACAAGTGTGCACCATGTGGAGGAGTAGACGACGTGGTTGACTCCGGATCGAATACATGCGAAGTAAGATGAGCGTAATCTTTATGTACGATGGGCGTACTCCTTCGGACCAGCCTCGAAATATGTGCCCAGAACTTCAAAAGTCCATATCTTTCGCATACGAGCTCCGTTTTCTACGTTCTTTATATCCACGCGTAGGTGAGATTATGCTCTACAACTTTCGTTTAGACTCTGTCGGCTAGTTTTGAATTTATTTTAAAGTTATTTTTTTAACAGGCCGGGATAGGAAAATTCTGTTAAAAATTCATAACTTCCTCATCCGACGTCTGTTTTCGTCTGTCTTTTTACCGCTGAACTACTATCAACAAGATCTTCGATTCTCATTAAGGTTGTGTTGGCTAAAAATCGTTCGATCTCATATTCGAATTTAGATCGCTAAGGCTAAAAAGCACTTTATCGTAAACTCACTTTTTACGTCACACAACGTTGTGCTGGTTCTGTCGCGAAACTTCAACAGGTCATAACTTCTTCGTTATAACTCGGATTTCGGTATTCTTTATATCTCCGGAATCCTTGTTTCGACCACTACAAATTTCTTCATAGATATAGGCTTTATTTAACATTTCACTTTTGATTCTTATCTTATCCTTAATTTATTATATCATCTTAAATAAATATAAGGCACATAAATTCACATATTTCATTCTTATTACTACAAAACACGTTACAATAGTTGACCTAGACTATTACATTGTCTTTAATGCTTAACCCAGAAACACGGACGCTACAAATGCAAAGGAAAGGATAGTCATATCAGTAATCCACACATGAAAGGTGAGGTAGTCGGCAAAAGCGAGCATGCGAGAAGCGGTCATTCAGCGAGAAGGCGAGAAACGATCATTCAATCATTTATCAGGTTTGTCGTCCACTCCTGATTCCTGTTAATCAGGTTATTAGGCAATCGATTATTCTAGTATTTATGTTATCATGTTAACATAAATTGAATCTATTTATGTGATTAGAATTCAATAATTGAATGACTCATATTATCAAAAATTCCACTGATGAGGTCATAGATTAATAAAAATTGAATACTTGAAGTTAAGTTGTTGATTTTCATTTTTTTTTTTTGAAGTTCTATTGTTGGACTAGGTTATATTGATATTCATGTTAACTGTTTTTTGTAGTTTTATTGTTGGACTAGGATATATTGATTTCCATGTTTTTTGAAGTTAAGTGGTAGCTTTTCAAGAAGTTACTTTGTTGAGGAATCTACCAACAAAGATAAATGAAAAGAAACAAAATATGTAGGTGGAAGATGGATTATTGAATATCAAATTCTCAAATTCTTGATGCGTTTTTAAATGATGAAATGTTATAAATTTTATGAAAAATGTTATTTTGATAACACATGAACTATAAAGTATCATAAAATCTTGATTTTAGAGAAAAGAATATGCATGGTTGAGGGTATTTGAGGGTATTATTTTTTGTTAGTCACATATTCATATCTAGATTTTATCTGTCTATACCATTTGACATTTTTATTTTGTGGGTCATATATGCTAATGCTTAGTTGTAACATAAACGTTTTGAAATCGTGTACTATAAATTATAAAAGTGAATAATATTATGAAATATTATGTTAAATTGAGTGTTGAGTTCTAACGGATAGTTTTTACTATAAATAAAGTAAAACTATGTTTAGAATCACTCAGAAAATATTGGAAGTCTTATGAGATTCTAAATAAAATCCAAATAGTGAAATTTAGCGAAAATATAAAATTTGAAATAAGTAAAATTTTATTATTTAAATTTGTAAATAATCTCGTTAGAAACATGTAGGCAAAAACCTCATCGAAATCCGAGTTATAACGAAGAAGTTATGACCAATCGAAGATCCGCGACAAAACCGGCACGACGCCGAATGACGTAAAAAATGAGTTTTGATAAACTATTTTTTAGCCTTAGTGATCTAAATTAAAGTCGTAGTATTCGTTAAACCGAGAAGTTCGATAAAAAGAATGCCAAAATCTGACTTCGTACGAGGAAGTTATGATTTTTCTAAGTTTCAGTTTAGCAGTAGACAACTAAAAACTCGAATTTTAGATCGAGTGATTTTTAGCCGACACAACCTAAATGAGTATTGAAGATTTCATCAATAGTAGTACAAGGGTAAAAAGTCTGACAAAAACGGATGTCGGATGAAGAACTTATGAATTTGTAACGGATTTACCAGTCCCGATCTGTTAAAAATAATAATATTAAAAATAAAGAAAAAATTAGCCGATGAAGTCTAAACGAAAGTTGTAGAGCATAATTTTACCTTGGTGTGCATATAAAGAACGTCCAAAACGGAGCCCGTATGCAAAAATTATGGATTTTAGAAGTTTGGGGCTGAATTTCCGAGAATTTTCGCATGGATAACATCCGAAATAGGCCACGTCATCCGATCTCGGTGAGTCAGCAGATGCGTGTTGCCTTCTGATTGGACCGAGGCCGAAGCCTATCCCCGTCTGACGCGCCTTGCCCCGTGTCGCTGTGACTCATCACATCCGAGCTTCGCTGGTCCAATCCAAGAAAGTCGTGTGCCCTTAGCGTGTCTAAAGCTCGCACCCGCCACCTGGCCTCGCTCCGCGGCTGCCACCTGCCTTCGTTGACTCTCCCTTCTCAGCCGAACCTCGCATCTTCACACCCTATAAATAGAAGGCTACGAGCCTTCCCGAGTAATTTTGGAAAATTGCCAAATTTCACCCCCTTTTCTATATTTTTATTATTTTGACATCCCCCGAGGCCCATATATCAATTTTAGCACCCGAAATACGTCCCGAAGTTCCCGAGAAGCCCGAAAAATTTATCTTTTCGGTTTTGAAGCTCTACCTTCGTAGAGCCCAATTTTTCAACAAATCTCCCGGTTTTCAACGAATAAAGTCATATTTGGAGCCGAAATGCTGCTCAAATTATTATTTTAACCCCCGGTTATTTCAAGGTGAGTTTAATATATAGGAACAATTGTATGTTATGTGTTATATGTGCTATGTGCCTTTCAGTGTTATTATTCTGGGTTATTTTCCCGTGTTATTTTTTATTCGCTATTTTTAATAGCAAAGAAATACCTTTGACCATGTGATCAGTGAAAGGACTTAGATTCACATTGGTACTCGTATGTAGTCTTTGGCCATGTAGAGCATGTCTCCGTAAGAGAATGATTTCTCTTCTATGGCATTGGCAGAATGTTAGACAGAGTTGAAAGCCTGAAATCTACCAAAATGTTTAATCAGAAAGTGTATGTCTTCTGTGCCATTTGGGCTGAAGCTTTATTGATGTATATCAAGTATGGAAATCGTTATGTCTCATTAATTGTATATCTTTGAATCAAATCAATGATTGATATGAAAAGTTTGTCACATGATTCACATATGCCCTTGTTGTTCCTTGTTCCTCTTTGCTTTTGCCATATTGAAGTATATATATGGGATAACGTTATATTGTATCTATTATTGAACTCACTAAGCGTCACCGCTTACCCTCTCAATGTTTAACAAATTTGCAGGAGATAAGTAACCAGTATAGTCATATACTGTTGGAAGGTTTAGAATAGTTGTAATATTACTTTTGTATTTAGGTATCATGTATGTATAAATGTATAGTATCCTGGGTAGGTGTGTAATATATAACACTTTGTAATAGTCGGTTTGTATCCAGTCATTTGTAATCTGTTTATCAATGTAAAAATATTGCTTTTTTATGAATATGCAAGTAGCATGTTTTGAAGTAACTATATTGTCAAGTATGAAAGTTTGGGTCTTTCAGAAATACGAAAGTGAGGGTCTTTCAATCATGGTATCAGAGCAGTGGTTTAAGTGAACTGAATACCACAGATTGGTATTTAGACTTAAACTATTGGAAGTTCAATATATGAATGGATTCATTAGGAGTATATGGATACAAACCATACGAAATACATAAGTGGGGTATTGGGTTGTGATAAACCCTAGTATTCTAAGATGTTAAGTTACTTCAAAATTTTCAGAGAATTAGTTTAAGTGAACTAGGAATTTTGAGAATTTCTAGACTTAAACATAAATTGTTAAGTGAAGATGATACGATATGTATCTGGTATATTTTATGTTGAATACCTAAATGGAGACAAGCACTAGAATATTAAGAGGAGATGTAATATGTGCTAAATGATAAATGAATATAAAATGCCTTAGGTTGCTTGCCTTGATGCTATTATTTAAGTAAGTTTATGGTCTGTTGCTGACCTTGATTTAGAAGAGAAAATTTTATGTTTAGAATTCTAAGAATTTCTATAATAGAATTTACATGAAACTTTTCAAAGTGATAAAGAGACTTATGATAGTCGACATCAATAAGTTTGTAGATAAACGATCGAGGGATATCGTAAAATAATATTTACCAAGTGAAATCGTAAATAGTGTATTAATACCAATAGAGTGGTGTTGTACATTCAAAGTATAAATTTTATGAAATAATAACATCTTTAGAAGAATGATGTGCGTTTGAAACACATTTGGGCGAGATAAATGTGTTGGTACAAATCCATGAGGTTGCTCCACCTCTATCCAGATTGAAGCAGTGGTTGTTTATAGGGTTGGAAGAACTGAAGATGGTAACAAATACTTCAACAGTATTGAAATTAATGTGGTACAAGATTTAGAAGAATTAAATGAAGATTAAAGGAAAGGCTAATGAAGTTTTTCAGACTCAATAGGCCAAGACTTTGTGATGTAGTATGTAGTTCAAATAATAACTTTATACAAGATGCTCAGACTAAGTATTTAATAATACTGAGTGATGATTGACTTCTATCACATCCTTATGGAAGTTCCATTGTGTGTTAAGCCGACTTTAACATACATGATTAGGATGGTGGATTAAGTCATTTAGTAATAAAAGGTTAAGTAACTTACTTTTTTAAGTAAGGTAGAATGCTTTGTTGAAGAAGCAATACACCCATAGTATTGTATGAGAAGAAATGTTGTAGTTAGGAATGACAGAGAACCAAGTTGAAGCTAGTAGAGCTTGCTGAGATGCAGTTATAATGCAGACTTCTTAGGATAGACTCCTATGAAGTAGACTTAAAAGATACAACCATGAGAAGAAGACTTAGGAATGACGATGTCATGGAAGGATAATGAAACGAACAAAGGTGCATGGTGAATTACATAAGTTAAAAGATGATGCAACTAGTTGAAAACCATTTGTCTCTACACTACTAGAGTATATTTTGGGTGTAGTATGTCTAGCAGAGTAGACACTACCCGAGAAAGAATTTTTATGAAGAATTAGAAGTAAAATTCTATCGACCTATGAAAAAGTATTAGAATATGCTAGATCGAGCATATACGTGAGAAAAATCTTAGAAGACGGGTATAAGTAATACAAAATATGTTTGATAGAAACGTGAAAACCCTAGTTGAGTCTAGGAGAAATTGTTGTATGTATTTGTTTGAACACATTCATGCGTGATAAGTTCTTTTGTGATTTTGAAAGGTGACTTGGAAAAGTGCGAGACAATACTTGGAACGAGTATGAGTAGGTGTCAATGGTGGTAGAGGCCTATACTATCGGAAGCACAGGACTCACGCTTGGATAAGGGAAAGTCACAAGGTTACCAAGAAGCTAGTAATTGATTCCGTTTTATTCATCTGTGTCGTTACCTTCGTTTCGGTAATGACTAAGAAGATAATTATCATTCAAATCTTAATGTAATAAAGAGTGGATTCCAATTAATATAAATCTACAAAGATAAAGTTGATTGGTTTAGAAAGCCATGTATTGAGTAATGACGAAACTTCAGTCAAGAAGGAGATTGTCGAGATGGTCGATAGAAATATAACGATCTTCATTAAAGAATTGAGAAACCATTAACTAGAGATGTTACATGTTATGAAGGCGATGAAGAATTTAGTTATTCATGGAAGGATTACATTCTGAATCCGTGATTTCGTAATCAATCGAAATATTCTATCATTTGATAAATTTGACGTGTATGTCCGAAAGCACGAATTAGAGAACCATGGTGCTATTCTTTCTGTTCCGAAGCATCCACGTGCTGATCAAACTCTTTTTGTTTTCTCTATTCCATCAGCTCGATTTATTCGATCTGATTCTAATACAAGAGTTTGGTTCGTTATGTCTCTCGTGCATTATAAAATCAAAGGTCATTAGAATATGACCAATCGAGTTGTTTTTATAGCAAAATTAAAGACCTTATCATGGGTTTAGTCTATAAACCAAGAAGGAGCAGGAGTCTGCAATGAGAATTGAGCTTTAACTCAAAAATTAGGATCGAAGGCCCAATAGAGAATGATGAGCGGGTGCAGGTTTGAGCACCGCTAGTAACTAAGAAGTTTGAAGAGTTTGACAATCGTTTGGAAAACCAAAAGTTAAATATCATACATTTTAGATTACCACATAAGAAGTAAGTTAGGACTCGAATGTTATGACTAGTAATTTTCTCTTAAACTCTAGATCTGCTCACATCTTATTTGATTGTGATGCCTCAGATTCTTTCGTGCTTATAAATTCGCACATTCTTTTCGAATTGCTTGTTATGCAATTTTCCAATCATTTCATATAAATAGCATAGGAAGTATATCATTACCTGCCGATAAAGTCTATAGGGATAGTGTCATAGGAATTGAAGGTTATAATCTTCTTTCTAACCTAATTCCCGTCTCCTTGCTCAACTTTGATATTATTCTCGGCATGGATTGGTTGTCAAAGAACCACGCAAAACTCTTGTGCTATGAAGAGATAGTAAGCATCCCTATCGAAGAAGAGGATTCTATTTATGTCTACGTTGAAAATAACAACTTCTTTCTTAAAAACTCGTAAATTTATATCGAAGGGATATTCTACTTATCCGGCTAATGCAGTTGATATCTCAAGAGAGGGGAAGAAAATTGTAAATGATGTTTCCATTATTAATGAAAATCTTGATGATCTTCCCGACGAATTATGTAGACTACCCCGAATAGGCAAGTAGAATTCCGAATTGACCTTATTCCTGGTGCTACTCTAATTGCCAAAGACTGCTATATAGAATGATAGCATTTGGGTAATTGTTGACAAGCTGACTAAGAGTGCATATTTTCTCGCCATACGTACAACGGTTCTAATGGAAAAATACACACAAGTTTACTTAGACGAAATTGTGGCGAGACATGGTATGCCACTAAAGATTATTTTCGATCGTGATACTCGCTTCACTTCTCACTGTAGGGCGAGTATCAAACGTGAATTGGGATCTCGATTTTCTCTCAGCACAGCTTATCATCACCAGACAAATAGTCAAACAGAGAGTACTTGTTCTTGTAGAATTTTCGTATAATAACAATTACCACGCTTCAATCAAAATGCCATCATATGAAGCATTATATGTTCGTAAATGGCGTAGTCCATTATGTTGGTGTTATGTAGGACAGAAGATCCTTGGAGGCCATGAAATGATTCAAGACACCACTGATAAGAATCAAATTATACGAGAAAGTGTAACATCCCGAATTTCAGAAGTATGATTTATGGGTTTAACATGTAATTTCAATGAAGGGACTCGACGAGTAGGTATGCTTACTCGCCGAGTCGGAGCGGGTTTTGGGTCGCGAATTAAGTGACCAACTCGCCGAGTCGGAACTTGGACTCGACGAGTTGGTGTTGGAATGAGAAAAACCTTAATCTTAGGGTTTGCACCCTATTTAAAGGACTTTATGTCCATCTCTCAGCCTCCTTATTGCCCTTGAGAGACAGAAAACCCTAAGCTCATGTGTCTGAGGCCATTGGAGGGCGATTGAAGCTTTGAAAGGTGTTCTAGTGGAAGAAGCCTGAAGATCAAAAAGGGATTGCATCATAAGAGTGGCGTATATCCAGAATCTACAGCAGTGTGGGCACATCTTGGAGGTAATAAGTTGTTACCTCGCCTTTGTTGCTTCTAGATCTATTCTTGAAAGAGATTTGGGGCCATTTTAGTATGATTGAGATCTATTTCGGGTTTGGAGCTTAGATCTGTGGTTGCTACTCCAGATCTAGATTTGTGTTGGTCTAGAATGTCATAAAGCATCAGTCAGTGAGTTGTTGGTTAAGCCCCTTTGTCTTAAACCGTATCCCTAGAGTGATTTGGACCTTTAACTCCTTGGTTTCATGTAAATTTTACAACTTTACATGGGAGTTATGCACTAGAAGAGTGGATCTATAGTTTGGAACCCTACATGGCTCGAAAAGCCTCAGTATGGATTAAGAAATGAAGGGACTCGGCGAGTCACATGGGTAGACTCGGCGAGTCATATGAAGATGGGTATGGCCTCGACGAGTTGGAAGAACAACTTGGCGAGTCTATTGAAGATTGTCGTGGACTCGGCGAGTCAGTTCTTGGAATCGGCAAGTCAGGTCGCAGAACCCCAACCCCCTTTTTGGTTAAAGCCTCGGAATTAGTGAGTCGGTTGGATACTCAGTAAGTTGGTCAGGATGGGACTCATAGATCGTTGGACTCGACGAGTCTTAGGGTGACTCGGCGAGCTGAGTCGTGCTATGAGAGTTTTCTGAGTTTGAGAACTCTGCGAGTCGATGGGTTGACTCGGCGAGTAGAGTCAATCAGGAAGGTTGAGTTTGGTTAGGACTTTGTGTAACATCCCCCTCTGGCACGTATCACAATATTGTCCGCTTTGGGCCACTCTGCACGAGGACTTCCCAGGGGATCACCCATCCTGGTACTACTCCCGCCTGAGCACGCTTAACTGCAGAGTTCTTATGGGATCTGCTGCCCTTACGGCTTTAAAACGTGTTGTGACAAGGAAGGTATCCACACCCCTTTATAAGGAAATGTTTCGTTCTCCTTCCAAGCCGATGTGGGATCAGATCTAACCCACTTTCACCCCCCATTATAGGGTTTGACATCCCCGTCGAACACATCGACCCGTGCCCTAGCTCTGATACCATTTGTAACATCCCCCTCTGGTACGTATAACAATATTGTCCGCTTTGGGCCACTCGGCACAAGCACTTCCCAGGGGGTCACCCATCCTGGTACTACTCCCGCCCGAGCACGCTTAACTGCAGAGTTCTTATGGGATCTGCTGCCATCACAGCTTTAAAACGCGTTGTGATAGGGAAGGTATCCACACCCCTTATAAGGAATGCTTAGTTCTCCTTCCCAGCCGATGTGAGATCAGATCTAATCCACTTTCACCCCCCATTATAGGGTTCGACGTCCCCGTCGAACACATCGACCCGTGCCCTAGCTCTGATACCAACTTGTAACACCCCAAAATACGAGCCAAAAATTTCATTTTTTTGAAAACATATATTTAGCAAAACATTCGAATAAAACGTTTACTGGTCATAACATTTTATAAAGATATCGCATGTCTGGAAAAACATTTCAATAACATAAAAATGTCAGAGTACAAATCCCTAGGAATGTCTCATGATGCGGAATACGAAACATGTGTGTGATGGGCTGCTACCGTGCCAGCTCCTTCCCGTTCGAAGAAGAGGTACTTGAAACCAAAACTGAAAACTATAAGCACGAATCTTAGTGAGTTCCCCCATCGTACCGCATATCATACAATCACATACCATACATATTTTCGGGCATTTCTAGGGTGCCCGACCTACCCGGTACGGCCATTCTAGGGTGCTGACCTACCCGTGTCAAGCCATTTTGGGGTGCTGACTACCCATGTCACGCCGTTCTGGGGTGCTGACTACCCTTCGGTCCTAACGACCGAACCTCGAGGACGATTTCACCCCTACTGCTACTATCACATATATCATAACATAACATATTATCAGACATATTTGGGGTGCCTGAACTACCCTTCGGTCCTAACAACCGAACTTGGGGACTAGTCCCATCCTACTACCTCTATCGCATACAACGTCAAAAGCCAGCATGCAAACATATCATTATATACTGTCAGACGTATCTGGGGTGTCTAACTACCCTTCGGTCCTAACAAGCAAACTCTATTACTATCACATATAACATATCATGCTAGCATATAACATATCAGGTAGCAGCAAACCTAGATGATATCACAAAGACAATCATCTATCATACATTTCCTACTGGTGGGCCGGCATTGTGGCCTTAGACCCACCGTTACTGGAAGGTAACTCACCTCGAAGTAGCTGCTGATCTGTGTGGGAAAGGTCTGTCTGCTGCTGCTTCGGAAATCCTCCGACTATAATTCCCACCAAACACTTAATCAATTACTGCTAACCGCCCTCAGGGTAAATTGTCCATTTACCCTTAACAAGTCATGAGTCAAGTCACAGTCAACTGCCAGTTGACCAGACTCGTCGAGTTGGCTAGCCAACTCGCCGAGTCCCTTTCCTTTAGTCTGACCATAAGTCCGTCTCTACTCGTCGAGTTAAGCGTAGACTCGACGAGTCTTCCTTCTATACCCAAGGCCAATAGTCCTTCATCCTACTTGTCGAGTTGTATGAACAACTCGCCGAGTTCATCTACATCCAAAGAACACTCTAAGCTGTGACTCTCCGAGTTGTATGAACAACTCGCCGCGTTGTTCTTGAGATAAGGAGATCGCCGTGAACTCGCCGAGTCGTTGCAATGACTCGCCGAGTGACTTCATGAGTGAGTCTGGCTTCCAACCCACTGAGTCATATCCTATGACTCACCACTCCAACTAGCAACACAAAAAGGGGAACAACCCGGGGACTCGCGACCCGACTCGCCGAGTCTGCCTCATGAAAAAACTATACACGCGATTTTGCTTGAATCCAGTCCATGCCATTCGTAGATCTGGGTTCCTAGGTCCTGGTTTACATGTAAAGTTTCCAACTTTACGTGTAGATAATCACCAATGAAGGTTTTAGGGCTCAAAGTGCACCAAAAGGTGTAGATCTAGGACTTTCATGCAATATGACTCCATAAAGGCAGTAGATCCAAGCTCCAGGGACTAAATCATGCCTAGATCTAAAGGCTAACAACTTATTACAACCCACCAAGCACAAACAAGCTTGAAGAATGGCTCAAAAAGGACTTTCATGAAGCTATTAGGGACTACAAGCTTGAAAACAGAGGGGAAACGAGCTATACCTCAAGGAAAATGTTGAGATGTCACAAAAATGCTTGGCCTCCTTCTCCTCTTCTTGATCTACTCCTCTTTCTCCTCAAAAATTTCAAGAACACAACCAAAACACTTCAATCTCACAAGGAAAATGGCAAAGACGATGTTGGGAGCTCTGAGGGTGAATGGGGGCGAGGTTGGGGCGGAAATGAGTGTTTAAATAGGGTGCAAACCCTTGAAATTTAGGGTTCCAACTGACAGCGGTGACTCGCCGAGTCCAGAATATGGACTCGCCGAGTCGCCAACTTAAACGTGCCCCCGGACCGCGTCCCTACTCGGCGAGTCGGACCTACAACTCGCCGAGTCCAAGGCTAAAATGACAATTACTAAGATAAATTTTACGTACCAGGAACCAGGTGCTACAAATCTCCCCCACTTATTTTAAACTTCGTTCTCGAAGTCTGCCGCTCAATCCTGAAACAGCTCGGGTAATGCTCCATCATTTCTTCCACCGGCTCCCAAGTCCATTCTGAACCCTTGCGGTGCTCGTTGGGAGCCTCAGATTGGTGGGAGTCCATAGGTGACTCGTTGGGAGCCTCGGTTGTCGAGGCTATGACCTGGTCGGACTTCGTGACCAGGTTCAGGGCAGAGTTTGCGCCGGCTGTCGAGCTTCATCAGCTGGCCAGGGAGTTCCTAGATATGAGACAGACGGCCAAGACTGTGGCGGAGATCACCGCCACGTTCCGGGAGAGGGCATTATTAGTGCCCCAGTATGCGGGTGATGAGGACATGAGGAGGACCCGCTACCATGACATGCTCCGAGCTGATATTCGAGAGCATGTCAGTTTTTCAGCTTGCCCTACCTTGGACTCTATGATTTCCAGGGAGAGGGAGAGAGAGATAGATCTGGAGCACGTCCGGAAGAGGAAGACTGAGGAGGGACCGACAGGAGGGGCTTCGAGGAAGAAGCCCAAGGGATCAGATGGTAGGCCGAAAGGCCAGTCAGGACCTAGCCGCTGCAGGAAATGCGGCAGGCCTCATGAGGGGGCATGTAGATTGGGATCGTCGGGCTGCTATAAGTGCGGCAAGATGGGGCATTTCAGCAGGGATTGTACCGCCCCTGCACCTGTGATTCAAACATCAGAGTTGATGTGTATTCACTGCAACCAGAGGGGCCACAAGAAGGCCAATTGCCCCCAGTTGACATCATCAGCGCCGGTTAAGGCGCCAACTCCAGCTACCCTGCGGATTACGGATGGCCGGCAGGGCAAGGCAGAGGCTCCAGTGGTGAGGAGCCGGGCGTTTCAGCTGACAACAGAAGAGGCACGCGCCGCACCCGATGTGGTGACGGGTATGATTCTTTCTCTCTATTTTTATTTTATGATGTTATGTTATTGATTTTTGCTCTGTGTATATGCATTAGGATCGTTCCATGTGAACGGTATTCCGGTTCAGGTGTTGTTCGACTCGGGTGCCACCCGATCATTTGTTTCCCTTGCGCTTAGCAAGAGGTTTATTGAGTCCTCGGGCATGTTGGATTGCCCTTTAGAGGTAGAGATTGCCGATGATCGATCGGTGCGGGCATCAGCAGTGTTCAAGGATTGTGTTTTGAGGTTATTTGAGGAGAGTTATTTGGTGGATTTGGTTCCCATACCGTTGAGGGGGAACAAGGTGATTATAGGCATGGATTGGTTGAGCCCTAATGGGGCGGTGATAGATTGCGCACAGCAACTAGTGTGGGTCAGGACCCCAAGCGGGGGAGAGTTGGTGATCCACGGCGAGAGGCCACAGCGTGGACCTATAGTATGTTCAGCAGCAAGAGCTAGGCGCTACCTTCAGCAGGGATGCGCGGGATATGTCGCGTATGTTATGGATACCTGGGAGACGGGTAAGGCGATGGTGAGCGAGGTTCCATTGGTACGAGACTACGCTGATGTGTTCCCGGAGGAGCTTCCTGGAATACCTCCGGAGCGCCAGGTAGAGTTCAGGATCGACCTAGTTCCTGGTGCGGCTTCGATAGCCAAGGCACCCTATCGGTTGGCTCCTCCCGAGATGCAGGAGTTGTCTACGCAGCTGCAGGAGCTACTGGACAAGGGATTTATTCGTCCGAGCAGTTCGCCCTGGGGAGCCCCGATCCTGTTTGTGAAGAAGAAGGATGGGTCACATCGGATGTGTATAGATTATCGGGAGCTGAATAAGGTAATGGTGAAGAACCGTTACCCACTCCTGAGGATTGATGATCTCTTTGATCAGTTGCAGGGAGCATCTTGGTTCTCCAAGATCGATTTGCGTTCAGGCTATCATCAGATGAGGGTTAGAGAGGAGGATATACAGAAGACCGCGTTTTGTACGCGTTATGGCCATTATGAGTTCGTGGTGATGTCGTTTGGGCTCACCAATGCTCCTGCCGCGTTCATGGACCTCATGAACCGCGTGTGCGGACCGATGTTGGATCGGTCTGTGATAGTTTTCATTGATGACATCTTGGTTTATTCCAAGACTCAGGAGGAGCATGAGGAGCATCTGAGAGAGTTATTGGAGACCCTGAGGAGGGAGAGCTTGTACGCAGAGTTCTCCAAATGTGAGTTTTGGTTGCGCGAGGTGCAGTTTCTTGGGCACCTCGTCAATCAGAACGAGATTTCAGTAGACCCGGCCAAGGTGGAGACCGTGATGAGGTGGGAGGTTCCGAAGTCTCCATCCAAGATTCAGAGTTTCCTAAGATTGGCAGGCTACTATCGGAGGTTCATTCAGGATTTCTCCAAGATAGCCGTACCCCTGACACGGTTGACTAGGAAAGCCGTGGTCTTTCGGTGGGGGCCTGAGCAGCAAGCAGCGTTCGAGACTCTGAGGCAGAGATTGTGCGAGGCGCCGATCTTAGCGCTGCTCGGCGTGGAGGATTTTGTGGTATATTGCGATGCGTCGATCTCAGGTTTAGGCGCAGTGTTGATGCAGAAATTGCATGTCATTGCTTATGCCTTGAGGCAGCTGAAGCCTCACGAGGCGAACTACCCGATGCACGATTTAGAGTTGGGGGCGATGGTCTTCGCCCTCAAGATATGGCGGCATTACCTTTACGGGGTTCGTTGTACCATTTAGACGGACCACAAGAGTTTGAGGTACCTCATGGATCAACCGAATCTGAACATGAGGTAGCGTCGGTGGTTGGACGTGGTGAAGGATTATGATTGCGAGATCCTTTACCACCCGGGGAAGGCCAATGTGGTGGCCGATGCGCTTAGCCGCAAGGCGGCGCCGACCAGGGATGTTTGCATGAGGATGACTGTGGTGACTCCCCTGTTGGAGCAGATTCGACAGGCTCAATAGGAGGCTATGAAGGAGGAGCATCGGAAGGGTGAGCGAACAGTGGGTCAAGTCACCTCCTTTGATTATGATAGCTGGGGGTTGTTGACACTACACCGTAGGGTGTGGGTGCCGTATCATGGAGGCGTGCGCCAGATCTTGATGGAGGAGGCGCACAAATCTCGATTCTCTATTCATCCAGGGGCAACAAAGATGTATCGGGATCTTCTCCTGGACTATTGGTGGCCCTGCATGAAGCGGGATGTGGCGTGGTACGTCGAGCGGTGTTTGACCTGCAGGAAGGTCAAGGCCGAGCATCAGAGACCGCACGGCAAGATGTAGCCGTTGGATATCCCGTTGTGGAAATGGGAGGATATTACGATGGATTTTATCACGAAGCTTCCACGAACGGCGCGAGGAGTAGATTCGATTTGGGTCATCGTGGATCGGTTGACCAAGAGCGCCCATTTTATTCCGATTCCGGAGAGTATCTCGGCCGAAAAGTTGGCCGATATCTATATCAGGGAGATAGTGGCGCGGCATGGGGTGCCAGTGTCAGTGATATCAGATCGAGATGTGCGGTTCACTTCCAGGTTTTGGAAGAGGTTTCATGATGAGTTGGGCACTCGTCTGCATTTTAGCACCGTTAATCACCCGCAGACGGATGGTCAGAGTGAGCGGACCATCCAGACTTTGAAGGATATGTTGCGGGCGTGCGTGTTAGATTTCGGTGGTAGCTGGGATACCTATCTTCCTTTGGCTGAGTTCTCGTACAACAACAGCTATCACACGAGTATTGATCGTCCCCCATTCGAGATGTTTTACGGTCGGAGGTGCAGGACCCCGATATGTTGGGTGAAGTTGGCCAAAGGGTCATGGGGAGCACCGAGGTGGTGCTCAAGACGACCGAGAGAATCCAGCAGGTTCGGATCAGGCTTCAGACTGCGCAGAGTCGGCAGAAAAGTTACGCCGACAAGCGTCGATCAGACCTGGAGTTCCAGGTTGGGGATATGGTTCTCCTGAAGGTGTCGCCATGGAAAGGCGTCATTCGATTCAGGAAGCGGGGTAAGTTGGGCCCGAGATTCATTGGACCATTCAGGGTTGTAGCCCGGGTGGGCAAGGTGGCATATAGGCTGGATTTGCCAGCCGAGCTCAGCCAGATCCACAACAACTTCCATGTCTCCTAGCTGTGGAAGTGTCTCGTGGATGACTCAACGGTGGTGCCATTAGAGGATATACAGGTTGATGACAGCCTGAATTACATTGAGCGCCCATTCGCAATTCTCGACCGGAAATCAAAGGATCTAAGGAACAAGAGGGTGGGGCTAGTGAAAGTGCAATGACAGCACCACAAAGGTTCGGAATGGACTTGGGAGCCGGTTGAAGAAATGATGGAGCATTACCCCGAGTTGTTTCAGGATCGAGCGGCAAACTTCGAGGATGAAGTCTAAAATAAGTGGGGGAGATTTGTAGCACCTGGTTCCTGGTACGTAAAATTTATCTTAGTAATTTTCATTTTAGCCTTGGACTCGGCGAGTTGTAGGTCCGACTCGCCGAGTAGGGACGCAGTCCGAGGGCACGTTTAAGTTGGCGACTCGGCGAGTCCATATTCTGGACTCGGCGAGTCACCGCTGTCTATTGGAACCCTAAATTTCAAGGGTTTGCACCCTATTTAAACACTCATTTCCACCCCAACCTCGCCCCCATTCACCCTCAGAGCTCCCAACATCGTCTTTTCCCTTTTCCTTGTGAGATTGAAGTGTTTTGGGTGTGTTCATGAAGTTTTTGAGGAGAAAGAGGAGTAGATCAAGAAGAGGAGAAGGAGGCCAAGCATTTTTGTGACATCTCAACGTTTTCCTTGAGGTATAGCTCGTTTCCCCTCTGTTTTCAAGCTTGTAGTCCCTAATAGCTTCATGAAAGTCTTTTTTGAGCCATTCTTCAAGCTTGTTTGTGCTTGGTGGGTTGTAATAAGTTGTTAGCCTTTAGATCTAGGCATGATTTAGTCCCTGGAGCTTGGATCTACTGCCTTTATGGAGTCATATTTCTTGAAAGTCCTAGATCTACACCTTTTGGTGCACTTTGAGCCCTAAAACCTTCATTGGTGATTATCTACATGTAAAGTTGGAAACTTTACTTGTAAACCAGGCCCTAGGAACCCAGATCTACGAATGGCATGGACTGGATTCAAGCAAAATGGCGTGTATAGTTTTTGCATGAGGCAGACTCGGCGAGTCGTTCATCTGACTCGGCGAGTCGGGTCGCGAGTCCCCGTGTTGTTCCCCTTTTTGTGTTGCGAGTTGAAGTGGTGAGTCATAGGATATGACTCAGTGGGTTGGAAGCCAGACTCACTCATGAAGTCACTCGGCGAGTCATTGCAACGACTCGACGAGTTCACGGCGATCTCCTTGTCTCAAGAACAACTCGGCGAGTTGTTTATACAACTTGGCGAGTCACAGCTTAGAGTGTTCTTCGGATGAAGATGAACTCGGCGAGTTGTTCATATAACTCGGTGAGTAGGATGAAGGACTATTGGCCTTGGGTATAGAAGGAAGACTCGTCGAGTCTACGCTTAACTTGACGAGTAGAGACGCACTTATGGTTAGACTAAAGGAAAGGGACTCGGCGAGTTGGCTAGCCAACTCGACGAGTCTGGTCAACTGGTAGTTGATTGTGACTTGACTCATGACTTGTTAAGGGTAAATTGACAATTTACCCTGAGGGCAGTTAGCAGTAATTAATTAAGTGTTTGGTGGGAATTACAGTCGGAGGATTTCCGAAGCAGCAGCAGATAGACCTTTCCCACACATATCAGCAGCTACTTCGAGGTGAGTTACCTTCCAGTAGCGGTGGGTCTAAGGCCACAATGCCGACCCACCAGTAGGACATGTATGATAGATGATTGTCTTTGTGATATCATCTAGGTTTGCTGCTACCTGATATGTTATATGCTAGCATGATATGTTACATGTGATAGTAATAGAGCTCGGTTGTTAGGACCGAAGGGTAGTCAGACACCCCAGATACGTCTGACAGTATATGATGATATGTTTGCATGATGGCTTTTTATATTATATGCGATAGAGGTAGTATGAGGGGACTGGTCCCTGAGTTCGGTCGTTAGGACCGAAGGGTAGTTCAGGCACCCCAGATATGTCTGATAATATGTTATGTTATGATATATGTGATAGTAGCAGTAGGGGGTGAAATAGTCCCCGAGTTTCGGTCGTCAGGACCGAAGGGTAGTCAGCACCCTAGAACGGCGTGACATGGGTAGTCAGCACCCCAGAATGGCTTGACACGGGTAGGTCGGCACCCTAGAATGGCCGTACCGGGTAGGTCGGGCACCCCAGAAATGCCCGACAATATGTATGATATGTGATTGTATGATATACGGTACGATGAGGGAACTCACTAATCTTCGTGCTTACAGTTTTCTGTATTGGTTTCAGGTACCTCTTCTTCAAAGGGGAAGGAGCTGGCGCGGTAGCAGCCCATCACACACAAGTTTCGTATTTCGCATCATGAGACCTTCCTGGGGATTTGTACTCTGACATTTTTATGTTATTGAAATGTTTTTCCAGACAAGCGATATCTTTATAAAATGCTATGACCAGTAAACGTTTTATTCGAATGTTTTGCTAAATATATGTTTTCAAAAAAAATGAAATTTTTGGCTCGTATTTTGGGGTGTTACACTTTGACTTTGACTTCAGGGGCGTTGTGATAATTTTCGGATATTTATGTCATTGGATCATTGATGATTATAGGTGTTGAAGTTGGAGGCAGTGCTTCGGGTTTGTGCTTTCATGTTTCGGTTTGGTAATTGCAAGGTGAGTTATCCTCACTATATCAACAGGGTCTAAGGCACCAAGGCCGACACTTTATCGAATGGGAATCCGGGTATTTGTTTGATATGTTTTTGACTTGCTAGACTTGCATCCTGGTTTTAGGATGGTGTTATGTTAGTGACCTGGTTACGGTCGGTATCCAGGTATGTAGGATAATGTTATGTTAGTGACCGGTTAGGTCGGTATCCAGGGTAGGATGTTGCTATGCTGCATGATCTGATAGATTTGTTTGTTTGGTTGAGGATTCTTATGTGATTGATTGTTTTATGTGCACATGGTTGTTTGGCTGGGGATGGGTTGAGGCGAGTCCTGGTTTGTGCTGTAGGCGAACATACCCAGGGCGAAACGGATAGACCGAAGGCCCATCGAGCGGTCCGGATAGGCTGAAGCCCTCAAGAGGGCGAACCAGACGTGCCGAGGCTCGGAGAGTGGACCAGGCCGACTGAAGGCTCGGTGCGAGCAGACCAGTCATACTATACACTCAGAGGGTGG
Organism: Lactuca serriola; assembly: GCF_051521515.1. Classification (NCBI taxonomy): domain Eukaryota; kingdom Viridiplantae; phylum Streptophyta; class Magnoliopsida; order Asterales; family Asteraceae; genus Lactuca; species Lactuca serriola. Next base: position 70,811,260 of record NC_136410.1, read on the forward strand.
ACCAGGTGGATTGAAGGCCCGGTGCAGGCAAACCAATCACACTGCAGACTCGATATACATGGCTGGACTCTAAGAGTGGACCAGGTAGACTGAATGCCTGGTGCGGGCAGACCAGTCACACTCTAGACTCGAGATGCATTGCTGTTCTGTATTGTGATATGATATGAGTATGGTTATATGTGGTTGGTATTTTGGGGGTAACTCACCAAGCTTTCGGGCTTACAGTTGTAGTGTTTTTGTCACACCCCCGAACCAGACGGCGGAAACGTCCGAGGGCTATTATGACTCAATTGAATACCATCACAATGAATATACATGAAACATAGCATCATACATTACCAAGCATTGAAATGTTACAACTAGTAGCGTTTACATTCAGTACATTGATCCATAATATTACATGCCCAAAAGTAAATTGTTCGATACTAATTAAAACAACAGCAAGACGTTACTGAGTACATTTTTCCTTTTCGATTTACCTGTTACCTGAGAATACAAGTATTTTGAAAAACGTCAACATATGAAATGTTGGTGAGTTCATAAGTAATGTTTGAAATATAGTGGTTTGTATTGTTTTGAAAATCACCAGAAAATCCGATATTTTCTGAAAAGAGCATAGTATAAAAAAGTGTGAAGATCCGTAAGTATGCTTGTTTGTTTCTATAAATGTAAAAGTACAATTTGTAAACTCGGTATGCAAATCGTAGGTGTATCAATTGAAAACCCTAGGAAAATCCGATGTTTTCCTAATACTATGAATCAAGTGTTTTATATTTTGTTATACCGTTACGACGTGTGTAGTCGATGAGTCCAGGTGACATTGGATTAATTATGGATTGTGAATTGTTATAAACATGCATTAATGAAAACGACTAGTTTACAACTATACAAACGATCCCTTAGGCGTCGTTCGTACTATTCACTTAATCCAACCACCCTGACTTCTCATAGCCCCACAACCGAGGAGAAAAAGAGGGTGCGAAGCCCCCGGTATTTCCATAAGTCGTTCAAGGCTATCGTGAATGCGAAGGGCCCTTAGCCCGACTCGCATTTGGTGAATTCTCGACTTTACTAGCAATACCAGAGGACCCTTGGGGCCCAACAGCACATAAGCCATTGAAATTCCTTTTACACGGAATTAGGTCATATAAGGCCCAACTACATGTAAGCGAGTTTCCTTCGGGCCTAAAGATCATGTCATTGGGCTAGCTAGGCCCAACAAGCACGATTTGAAACTTTCGGGCCCAAAGACGGTGTATCGACGTCTGGTGTATTCCCACGTGTGTATTGACTTCCCGAAATTTCCGCGTGTGTATTGAATTCCCGAGGTTTCCGCGTGTGTATTGAAGTATCGTCGTGTTATTAATTTCGGATTCGTTATTGATTCGAGACCGAATCAATTCGTTTGATAACGAATTTTGGTGTTGAAGGTGTATTATATTTCACCGATAGTCGAGGTACTAGTATTTCATCATGTCGGATTTATTGTTTAAAACATTAGAGTTTTACTTTTTGCAGCCCCTTTCTTTTGGATCAATTTACACCTTTGACCCTTTGTATAAAAGAATTTCTATTTAGTCCTTAAACCATTTTTCTTGACACTTTAGTATCAAAACTTTGTAGAAAAGGTATTTTTCAGCTCAAAATTATTTGAAAAACAGTTTTAGTCCCTCAAAATGAAATTTTCTCGGCTGGAACCTTTATTTTCACAATTTTTACACTTTTGGCCCAAAATAGAAAATTTTTGCATCTTAGGTCCCTTTTAAATATGAAAAGTATTTTTAACCCTTGAAAAGGTCTTGGAGCACTAGTAGTCCCCTGTTTTGCAGAAAGATACAGTTTCAGCCCCTCTAATTTGAAAATCTCGCATTTTGGGCCTTATTGGGCCGAAAAGTTCATTTTTGGCCCATTATGCTTAAAATTTCACATTTTGATCCTTCAAAAGAGTATATTTCTAGAAAATACATTGTTGAAACTGTTTTGACTCATCTCAACCATCAGAATTTGTATTTTGTCATTTTGGGCCCTCTAACCTTATATTTTTAACATTTTGAGTCCAAAAATGGGATTTTTAGCCCAAAGAGTTCATATTAACCAACTTGGTTATTTTTCTAGAGTTTATTTGTATGAAATAATATGATTTATACTTATTTCATTCAACCTAAGGTAGATCTCGGTTTTTGAGTTCTTTTTTACTAGATCCAACACCATAATCACATAAGAACATGTAAATAAACATAGAAATCACACAAAGCATACATATACTCATAGATCTACACATTTGCTTGTATTCTCCCCCCACAAAACTTATAAAAACCGAAAAATAGGGGGTATGAAGCTCACCTTTGGGTGTGGTTTCGGCTTTTAGAAGAAGTGAGAAGAAAGTTTGGCCTTAGTACCCCTCCTTGGAAGATCTCGAACTTAGAGAGTTTCTAGGAGAGTGATCAAGATTTTTTACATGGATTAGAAGAAGATTTTGATAAAACAAAGTACCAAAATCATAGATCCTAACTTGATCTTACCTTAAGTGGAGAATTTGTGGAGATATTTTCTTGAAAGCTTCTTAGATCTCGAAATTTAGGAGGAGAAATGAGAGAGTTTCTTGAGAGAAATGATGAGTGAAATGTGTGTGTGTGCTTGAAGTCGGTCGAGAGCAAGAGAGAGAGAAAGAAATAGATCTTGAGGTGATATATGCATGGAAGTATGAGATAGGTTGCATGGAGAACCAAGAGGTAATAATGAGGTGGCAATTGAAAGTCAACCCTCTTCCATGTTGGCTTGTTGGGCCGAGAAGTGGAGAAAGGAAAGGAAGAATATTGGGCTTCTTATGTTTAAGCCCATATTATGACTTAATTATGAAATTTTTCGGCCCAATAAATCAAGGAATAATTATTATGATCCATTAGGGCTATATAAGTTTGTTGTGACCCAATAAGGTCCATTAAGGTGTTTTATTTCATTCTAGGCCCATTTTGGCCCAAAATATTGAATTAAATGAAAGTGGGTCCAATTAGAGCCCATTTAAAGGTTCTAAACCCATGATAGTCAAATTGGAAGCTTATTGGTCCATTGAGCCCAATAAGGAAGTTCTAGTCCAAAATGGACCTAATCAAGAACTTCTAGGGTTTCCCAATTGCTTGTTGACTATTTGTAATGCTTGTATGGTGTATTTGATTGCAAATTTTGATGTCATAAAGTAAGCAACATACATGCTCTTAAGTTTTTGATTCAAAATTTTACTTATGTGTTGTAGTTACAAGGCACAAAATTTCTAGTTGTGACAGTTTTGGTTTCAGGTACTTCAGGAGATCGTGGCAAGGCGAAGGCGTGATCGTACCGCTCCTCATACTTCATGATTTTGTGATATGGTTCTGGGGAATACACTGATGTTTAAACTCTTCTGAAAACAAATTGTAATAACTTAATGGCTTTTGAATGAATTAAAATGTTAAAAATTGGTGCAATTTTTCTCAGTGTTACAAGTTGGTATCAGAGCCTTGGTTTGAGTGAATTGGAAAATGGTTTTCAAAAAGTTTTTTTCGAAATAAGTAAAGGAGGATGCAGAGGGTACCAGAGCCAGTAAGTAGACCCCAAAATACCATACAAGTTATTTGATTATGTGATAGGCTAGAACAGCATGGTAGTACTAGGCTAGGGATCTTCAGGAATTGCATGATAGAATTGCGTGATTATATGATGCCTGCTAGCCTAGGGTTTCCTTTGTATGAAATTGACATCATTATTATAGTTATTTAATGTATGCATCACTATTACACATAATTAATATCTAATAGCCTAAGAATGTTTGATTTGGCCTTATGTTCTGTTCTTGTATGATTGGGAGCTTAGGGTAGGATTGGATATTCGAAAGTTTATAGGGTCCAGCGTTATGTATGACTACCATACACTAGTGCTGCAGGGTTGGTGGAAGTTTCATGGATGGGTGGGTTGTGTGGGACCAGTAGGTCGGTTGTGAGATAGTTGTGCTCCTCTAGAAGTGAGGATTGAGTGTTTCTTTATGTATATGTATTTGTTAGGGTGTTGTGGTGATACTTGATACAAATATGGGTAGGTGTGGAAGGTAGTATGGGCCCGTACAACTGAAAGCACAGGACCCATACGCGTATCAAGGAAGTCACAACCCCTAGGGTTTTGTTGGGAGCTAGTTCTCAGGGTTATTATGAGGAATGCCTAATATCTTGTGGCGTATTTTCAGTATGGCGATTACCAGACGTTTCGGGGCAGGATCCGGTTCGGGATCGGGATCAGGAGAGGGTGGTCAGGATGGATCAGTACCACCTGAGGTCATTGGTCAGATGAGTACGGATGAGTTGGATGCTAGGATTCATGAGATCCTGCATGATGAGGTTGTTGCTATGTTCCGGGCTGAGTTGCCGGAGATGTTTGGGTCGATCAAGACCACCATGGTTGAGTACTTTGATGAGCGCTATGCATCTCTTGCGGAGACGGTTGTCGCGGCAGCTACAGTGGCTGTAGCAGTGGCAGGGGGAGGAACCGGTCGAGATTTTCAGTATCGGGACATCGATAATACGAAGCCCCCTACCTTTGATGGAGTTCAGGATCCTATCATTACTATGAGATGGTTGTCAGACGTGGAGGGTTGTTTCTTCATGTGTTCATGACCTGCGGATCAGAGGGTGAGATGTGCTCTGAACCTTTTGAGGCTTAGAGCGAAGGATTGGTGGAGGTTAACTACGGGATCTTATTCTGATGTGCAGCGGGCTGTGGTTACGTGGGATCAGTTCCGAAAAATGTTCAGTACTCGTTATGTTCCGCGGGTTGAGAGGGAGAGGTTGGCTCAAGAGTTCTTGGAGCTGAATCAGGATTCAGAGTTGGTGACGGAGATCACCAGGATGTTCACGGAGAGGGCGATGTTTTGCCCGGAATTTTCTTCGGAGTAGGCTCAAATATCCCAATATATGAGTATGCTCAAGAAGGATATCCGACAGTTTGTGTCCATGCAGAGATGTGATACCTTGTTAGAGTTGCAGGAGGCCGCCAGGCGGCGTGAGTTGGAGATTGAGTTACAGTTGCGAGAGCAGAGGCAGGCCCCGGTGCAGTCGCAGCCGACGCCGAAACGGTCCAAAACCGTTGAATCTAGGATTGGGGGTCAGAGCAGCCACACTTGTGAGAAGTGTGGGAAGAGTCAAGTCGGAGTTTGCAGGTCTGGTGGCGTGTGTCGCAAGTGTAGGAGAGAGGGCCATTATGTGAAGGATTGTCGTCATCCGGCCCCGGTTCAGGATGTGAGGATTTGTTATCACTGTCATCAGGTTGGACACTTGAGGGTCAACTGTCCACAGCTTGTTGCAAGACCAGTGCAGGCTCCAGCACCGGCCACTTTGAGGATTACTGGCGGGGGCCACGGTGGAGCGGAGCCTCCGAGGGCTCAGGGGCGCGCTTTCCAGCTTACAGCAGAGGAGGTCAGGTCAGAGCCAGATGCAGCTGCGGGTATGCTTCCATCTTGTTATCTTGTTATTTGTGCGGTATTGTAAACATGTCTGCCTTTTTCCGCATGATTCGAAGTATGATTGAGGATCTTAGTAGTTAGGAGTGGTAGTCGGTTAGTGTTCAGGAGGATTGATGATAGAAAGATAAGATATATGATCTCGCTGCTAGGAATACCAGCTGCAATGTGAGAAGTGTTCAGTTGAGATTCGAACTTCCTTAGAGTTCGGGACGTGCGATGACGGGAGAGTTGTTATGTGGGGTTTCTCACTCCAGAGGGAATCAGTTGATGGAGAAGGGATCGATACTATCACACCCCCAAACCAAGGATGGCGGAAACGTCCGGGGGTGGAGGACTTCATGTAAAGTATCACAACAACGAGTATAATAGTGCTCAAAGTAAATTCAACCATCATAAATATAATTGAAAAAGTTACACCAAAGTATATGTTTACATGTTTCAAATCAATTACATTATGATGACAAAATGAACTGTTTGACGATTTAACGTCCCATCCTCAAAATGCTGTTGGTTTTCCTGTTTCACTGATTTCCTGAGAATACAAGTAGTCTTGAAAAAGTGTCAACAATTAAGTTGGTGAGTTCGTAAGCTTTTGAAAGTAAGAGTTTAAAAGCCGATCTTCGTAATGAATTTTATGTTACTAAGAAAATCCAATATTTTCCTTATAAAAATGATATGTAGTCTTAAAACCCAAGACTGGATGTGCGTGTGAATTTTGTGTTATGTGATCTCGAGTACCGAGACTGAAAGTGTAAAAGTAAAATCCATACCTATTGTTATTAAAGTTGGTTTTAGATCAACATAAAAACCTTTTTGATTTATAAAATCCCGTATATTTTAAGTTTTGTTAACTCCCTTTGTGGGTCTCTATAAGTATACTAAGATTAACCGGTACTTTGTAATGTACCCCTTTTTTGTATAAACCCGGTACTTTGTATTCGTACCCCATTTATATGAAGACCCGGTACTTTGTAATGTACCCCTTTTTGTATAAACTCGGTACTTTGTATTCGTACCCCATTTATAAGAACATCTGGTACTTTATAATGTACCCCTTTTTATATAAACTCGGTACTTTGTATTCGTACCCCATTTATAAGAACATCCGGTACTTTGTAATGTACCCCTTTTTGTATAAACCCGGTACTCTGTGTTCGTACCCCATTTATAAGAATATCTAATACTTTATAATGTAAATGAACATAAATTATACCTATTATAGCTTATCAAAATGTTTGTAATGTATATACTATAACGCCCGCGTTTCCAAGCTAGGCATTTTCGTTGATGTAATAGTCTAGGTTAACCCTTGTAACTTTTTTTGAAGTATTATAGATGAAATATTTGAGTATTATGTGAATGATGTGAATTATGTGTTTATTTTCTTAATTATTATAATTTAATGAATTAAGAATAAAATAAGCGTCAAAATTAAAGTATAAGATAATCCCGATATCTTTGCATAAAGATGTAGTGGTCGAAACGAGGTTTCCGAATATATAAAGAATGCCGAAATCCGAGTTATAACGAAGAAGTTAAGACCTGTCGAAGTTTCGCGACAGAACCGGCAACGATGAATGACGTAAAAAGTGAAATTTACGTTAGAGCAATATTTAGCCTTAGTTATCTAAACGAAAGTCGTAGAGTTCGTTAAACCGAGAGCGTGCATAAAAAGAACGCCCAAATCTGACTTCGTATGAGGAAGTTATGATTTTCTGAAGTTTCGACTTAGCGGTATGCAGCCCGAATACTCGATTTGAGATCGATCGGTTTATAGCCGAAACAATCTAAACGAGAATCGAAGATCTCGTTGTTAGTAGCGGAACGATGAAAAGTTAGGCGAGAACGGACGTCGGACGAAGAAGTTATGAATTTATAACAAAGTTTTCCTGTCCGGGCCTACTAAAAATAAATAATAAAAAAAGTCAAAATTAGCCGACGGAGTCTAAACGAAAGTTGTAGAGCGTAGTCTCACCTACGTGTGGATATAAAGAACGTCGAAAACGGAGTTCGTATGACGAAGATATGAATTTTCAAAGTTTATTAAATAATTAATATTTAAATTTATTTATTATATCCGATATTATCCGAAGAGGAGTCACCGGACTTATCCGGGTTACGCCCAGCGTAAGGCGGTACGCCCAGTGTACCGCGAAGCATGACGCGCATCGCACTCGAGTGATTTCGGATACGTAAGCCATAACGACCGAGGCAGTACGCTCCGCGTAACCTCGTACGCCCAGCGTACTGCGAGGCCTCAACCTCCTATAAATGGGATGCGAGGGTTCCGGGCATTCTTGCTAATTTCCTCTCTTTTTCGTGCCGAAGCTCTACGTGTAAACCCCCGAAGCCATCCCGACACCCCGGATCTCATGTAGCACCTGGTTCCTGGTATGTATTCTTGGTTATTAACTCTCCTTATATATTGCATTTAACCTTGGACTCGGCGAGTTGAAGGACTAACTCGCCGAGTAGAAGCGGGACTAGATGCGGGATCTACTCTGTCTACTCGGTGAGTAGGCTCGTGGGACTCGGCGAGTCGACCCTGTCTGGACTAAAACCCTAACCCGGGTGTTTGCACCCTATTTAAACGATCTAACCCAGCCTCCATTTCCCCTAGCACTCCCAGAGATTTGTAGAACGAAACCCTAGCCCCCTTTGTGTCCTTGTGGGTGATTTTTTTAGCATTGTGAAGGTGGTTTGGAGCTTGGGAGAAGAAGGAGAAGGTTGAAGAGTGCAAGAAGGGAAGAAGACCCGGAATCTACTCTGTGAAGGGCTTCCATTCAGGTAGAAAAGTTCCTGCCTTGGTCTTTAGTTCATTAAATCCCCTTTTTGTCCCTAAAAAGTGGTTTTAAGCCCTAAGAACCTAAATCTCTATGTGTTTATGGTTAATGATCTGCAAGGACTTCGGATTTGGACCTTTTGGACATCCTAGTAGCATAAAGTCTCTGTGGTTGAGGTGATTGAGGTCCCTATTAAGTGTAGGACCTCTTAAAGAGCTTGGAATTGCATGTTTGAGCTCATAGGGCCATGCATGCACGTAAAGTTTGCAACTTTACGTGGTAAACATGCCCTAGGACCATAGATCCGTGGTTTTGAAGCGTTGCATGTCTCAGATCTGGCTTACTCAGGAAATGGGTCGAGGGACTCGGCGAGTCCCAAAGTGGAACTCGGCGAGTTCTATGAAGATGGTCCTAGACTCGGAGAGTTGGATGAACAACTCGGCGAGTCCTATGAAGATTGTCGGGAGCTCGCCGAGTTGTTCTTCAAACTCGGCGAGTCATATGAACTTTCACAAAGCAAGAGGGGTTTAAGCGTTGAAGGTTCAGCCCTTCGTACCTGCACGCGGAATTAACCGTGTAACGTAGTCCCAAAACCCCAAACCCTCGTATGGGGTGTTCTGGTGTGGATTGGAAGCGAGTAGGGGATCCGATCAAGGAACTCGGTGAGTTGCTCGCGGACTCGGCGAGTTGGGACTCGAGTCGGCCCCATAGTCCCGAGTGGTGAGTCAAGGGTGACTGAGTGAGTAAGGAGAAGGACTTGGCGAGTAGGACCGAATTAGTAAGGGAAGGACTCGGCGAGTTGCTCGTGGACTCGGCGAGTCCAGTCAACTGGAAGTTGACTTTGACTTGGATTTCAACTTGGTCAAGGGTAAAAGGGTCATTTTACCCTAAGTACATCTAGCAGTGATTGACTGATCATTTTGTGGGAATTATAGCCGGAGGACGTCCGGAGCAGCAGCAGCAGTAGACAGTCAGTTCCCGATCAGATCAGCAACTACTTTGAGGTGAGTTACCTTCCAGTAGCGGCGGGTCTACGGCCACAATGTCGGCCCACCAGTAGGGGTTGTACGTTAGATGAATGTATTTGTGATAGCATCTAGGTTTGCTACTACACGATATGTTATATGCGAGCATGATATGTTATATGTGATAGAAGTAGAGTTCGGTTGTTAGGACCGAAGGGTAGTTCAAACACCCTAGATATGTCTGATAATTTGTTATGTTATGATATATGTGTAAGTTGCAGTAGGGGGTGAAATAGTCCCCGAGGATCGGTTGTTAGGACCGACGGGTAGTCAGCACCCCATAATAGCTTGACACGGGTAGACGGCACCCCAGAATGGCCGCACGGGTAGACGACACCCCAGAATGGCAGCACGGGTAGTCGGCACCCCAGAATAGCGTGTCAGTATGTATGTTATGTGTTTGTATGGTATGTGGTACGATGGGGGAACTCAATAAGCTTTGTGCTTACGTTTTTCAGTTGTTGTTTCAGGTACCTCTTCAGCTAGGGGAAAGGAGTCGGCGCGGTAGCGGCATATCACACACACTCTTGTTTTCTGCACTATGGATTTCTGGGATGTACTCTGAATTATTACTATGATATTACCGGTTTTCAGACATGGATTATTGTTATGAATGTTTTGTAATGATGTTTCTATGTATTAACCTAAATTAAAAATGAAATTTTTAACCGGTATTTTTGGGACGTTACATCTAATATCCAAGTTAAGAAGGAAGTTTTACAATCCCGAGATCCCGAGAAGTGCGATTCCCGAGCCGAAGCTCTGCCCGCGAGGAGTCCGATTTTTGGGAAGATCTTCCAGATCTATCGTAGTATACTACTTCTGCAAGCTGTAGTGCTGTCCGATCATCTTTTGATCAAGTGAGTGTGTAGTTACTTTCTTCCAACACATTATTATGAAGTATTTTATAGAAAATATGTGCTATGTGTATATATTTTGTTGTTATATGTGTGAATGTATATTCACTCTCTTCTATCTCATAGATTTGATTTATTCTCTATGAAATACGTGTTATGTGTGTGTGCCCCATCTGTTATGTGGAATATGTATTTATTAAAGCTTGCTATACAGGTTTTAAACTATGTATAAAAATGTATATTTTTATCTACTAATATGTTGGGTAGAACATGGGTAGATAGTTGGTGTTTAATAAACAGATGAGAGGCCTCGATGTTGTTTTGATTTAGTCATCTAGTGGAGTTTAGATGACGACCACAGACTTTTCTAGACAGTCATGTGGAACACTAGCAGGCTCGCCACCTGTAAGTGTTAATGAACTTGGGTGTTAATTCGCTGTACTCCATCCCCCCCCCCCATGGTTGCCTTATTTGACATATATTGCCGGGAAACCCCCGAATGCATGTGTTGTCGCCCCGATGAAATTCTCTAAGACTAGGTCCCTTGTGTTAGTTGTTTTAGGGACATAAAGTGAGAATAACGGGAATGGATAATTGGGTTATTGTTGGTTAATGAATATTAATTTAATTATTTATTATGGGTTGAAAACCCTATATGCTCACCAGGCTCCCAAGCCTGACCCACTCAGTTTCTTTGTATTACAAGAAGTGGCGCGAGAGCATAAGATGGATAATCATCAAGTTGTTTTTTTTACAAGTCTATATATGTATATATTTTTTGAATGACTTGTAATGTAATCGTTTATGCTTTATGGTCTGTATCGGAACATGACGTTCCGGGTTTTGATTATGATATGAAATTATATTTCTTCATGAAATGTTTTGATAAAAATCTATTTCATCATGTTTTGTTTTTGGGAACAAATTCCGCATCTCTTTTAAAATCAAAAGGATTTACTCTGAAAATGTTTAAAAAGCATAAATGAAACTGGTCTTTTCTGTCCGAGATTTTGGGGATGTCACAGTTGGTATCAGAGCATTAGTTTAAGCGAACTAGGAATTTGTAGGATTTCTAGACTTAAACTTAAAATGCTATGTGAAATTTTGAGATGTGTGTCTGTGATATTTTAGACACGAGCACTAGTTTATTTTAGGAAAATTGCCTAAAATGCTTTTATGTGCTAAATATTATATGTTTGCCATATATGATATTATTTGTTCGGATCTATGGTCTGTTGCTGACCGGATCTGGAAACCTTATGTGTGTAGGATTCTAAGCGTACGTCTACGATATTAGAACTAGCATGTAAACTTTTCGGAGTGATAAGGATGATTTGAATATCTATCGTGAATGATGATCTAATTTCACCTTATTCGGTGTGTAGATCATAAATGGTGAGAACCACCAGTGATTGAGCAAATACCTGTCGTAGCAGCAGCACCTGAGCCGATAACAATGGCTGGTGTACAATTGATGATTCAAACGATGTTGGATCGTCAAATGGAGGAGACTAGGCGGTTGCTTCAACAAAATCATGAAGAACTGTAAATTCAAGTGGAAGAGCCCGAATTGAATGCAGGGCACTCGGAAGGCGGAAACTTCAGTGGGTCTGTTGGTCAAGCCAACCCACCGATAGTTAGGCAAAACAACCATGACGGAAGGAATGATGGAATGGGATGTAAGTACAAGGACTTTCTAACTTGCAAACCATTGACCTTCAATGGAAAGGAGGATCCGGTTGGAGTTATGGATTGGATCTTAGAAATGGAGTTGGCCTTCATGACTTGTGGCTGCAGAGGCAAGTTGCAGACTATCTATGCAGTGCGTCAGTTCTGAGGTGGAGTCGTTCGATGGTGGAACACTCTAGGAAAGACTTTAAGCCCTAATGAGCCACTGCAGTTGTCATGGGCAGAGTTCTTGGCGCAGTTCAAACGCAAGTTCTGCTCGGCTCAAAATCTGTTGGAGTTGGAGAATAAGTTTTGGCATTGACAAAAGGCAGCATGTCAGTTGATGAATACACTAATAACTTTACAAATAAGATGGAGTTTGCTTTGCGCATTGTTCCAGATGAGCTGACAAAGGTGGACCGGTATACGAAGGGACTCCCATGGGAGTACGAGGTGTCGGTACGTCAAACACATACTCTAGAGGCAGCTATCTGGGCTGCCAAGTCTATTAAGAACATGATTAAGGGGAGAACCACCAACAAGGTTGAGGTTGGTGAGAAGAGAAAGTTTGAGGGAACATCTAGTTACGGTAAGAAAAGCAAATTTTTGAAATCTGATTCGAAAAAGTTTGGTGGAGGAAAAGGAGGCAAAGCGAAATGGTGTGATAAGTGTAAGAAAAAGCAGTTTGGGAAATGTAGTGAAGATGTAACCTGCTACAAGTGCGGAAAAATTTGGCATTTTGCCAATGAGTGTCCGAGCAACAAAGGATGTGTTTTGGTTGTAATGAAGAGGGGCACATTTTGAAAGACTGTCCGAAGAAGAAGGAGGCAGCAAAGCCCAACATTCCACCAAAGCCGAAGGCGAGAGCCTTCCAGATGACACTTAAGGCTGCGAAAGACGAAGCTGATGTCGCTTCAGGTACCTTTCTTGTTAACGAATTACCTGCTCAAATTTTGTTTGATTCTGGAGCCAACTACTCCTTTATTTCGCATGAGTTTGGTAGAAAACTAGCTTTTCCTGTTGATAGACTAGATAATGCTTTATTAGTCGAAGTTGCTAGTGGCAAGTTTGTACCTATTAGCCATCGTATGAAAAAAATCTTAATCGACCTGAATGGGAATAAGTTTCATGAGGAATTATTGCCTATCGAACTTAATGGTTTCGACATCGTTTTAGGAATGGATTGGCTTAGCGCCAATGATGCCGAAATTTTATGCAAGAAGAAGATAGTTAAAGTAAACCCGCCTGGGAAAGATTCGTTTATGGTGTATGGGGACAAACGCAGAGTAAATTCTGGAATCATTTCTCTAATGAAAGCCAAAAAGTGTTTGACCAAGGGATGTACATCACATTTAGCATTCGTGATTGATGCTAAGAAGGAAAAGAAGGTGATGTAGAGTATTCCAGTGGTGTGTGATAATCCGGAAGTATTTCCCAAAGATCTTCCTGGATTACCGCCTGATCGACAAGTGGAATTCCGTATTGACTTGTTACCAGGAACCACGGCAATTGCAAAAGCACCTTACCGATTAGCACCGACGGAGATGAAGGAGCTGATGATGCAACTTCAGGAGTTATTGGACAAAGGTTTCATTAGACCTAGTTCATCACCCTGGGGAGCTCCGATGTTATTCGTGAAGAAGAAAGATGGAAGTATGAGAATGTGCATCGATTACAGAGAACTGAACAAGGAAACAATAAATAATAGATACCCGTTGCCAAGGATTGATGACCTGTTTGATCAATTGCAAGGTTCGAGCTATTTCTCGAAGATTGATCGTAGGTCAGGATATCATCAGCTGAAAGTAAGAGAGCAAGATATAGAGAAGACTGCATTCAGAACACGATATGCACACTATGAGTTTTTGGTTATGTCGTTTGGACTAACCAATGCTCCGGCAGCATTCACGGATTTAATGAATAGGGTTGTAATCCGTTCCTTGATAAATCCGTGATTGTATTCATAGACGACATTCTGATTTACTCGAAAAGCCAAGAGGAACATGGAAGACACTTGCGGGAAGTGTTAGAAGTCTTGAAGAAGGAGAAGTTGTATGCGAAGTTCTCCAAATGTGATTTTTGGATTCGAGAAGTCCAATTCTTGGGTCACGTGGTCAACCAATAAGGGATAATGGTTGATCCAGCAAAGATTGAAGCTGTAATGAGGTGGGAACAGCCGAAAAGTCCCACGGATATCCGAAGCTTTTTAGGATTAGCCGGATATTACCGAAGGTTTATCCAAGGCTTTTCTTCGATCGCTAGTCCATTAATAGCTTTGACCCAGAAAGGAGCTACTTATGCTTGGAGTGATAAGCATAAAGAAGCATTCGAGAAGCTAAAGAAGAAGCTATGCGAGGCACCGATTTTATCTCTACCCGATGGAGTTGAACACTTCGGTGTTTATAGCGATGCATCTGGAGTTAGATTGGGTTGTGTTTTGACCCAAAGAGATAAGGTGATCGCGTATGCATCTCGACAACTGAAAGAGCATGAAAGGAACTACCCTACTCATGACTTGGAGTTGGCAGTGGTAGTTTTCGCTCTGAAAATATGGAGGCATTACCTCTATGGCACGAAGTGCAAACTTTTCACCGATCATAAGAGTCTCCAATATCTCTTTAATCAGAAAGAGTTAAATATGAGGCAATGACGCTGGCTAGAGTTACTCAAGGACTACGACTGTGAGATACTTTACCACCCTGGTAAAGCTAATGTTGTTGCTGATGCTCTTAGTTGGAAAATCAATGCTGAGAGGAAAAGGCCAAAAGCGTTGAGAATAGAAGTTGTCTCGACAATTGTAGAGAGTATAAAGAAAGCTCAAGAAGAAGCTTTAGAGAAGAATGACCGAAAGGAGGAACGTTTGGGTAAAACGTTGGTGTTTGATTCAAACGGCCATGGACTGAAGGTGTTCCAAGGTCGGATTTAGGTACCTAAGTCTGGAGGGATAAGAGATCTTCTGATGGAAGAAGCTCACAAAACCATGTACTCAATTCATCCTGGTAGCACTAAAATGTATAGGGACCTGGAACCCTACTACTGGTGGCGAACGATGAAGCTTGATGTTGCAAAGTATGTGGCCGAGTGTGTGACTTGTGCAAGAGTCAAGACACAACATCAGAAACCATATGGGAGTTTAGAACCTTTACCTGTTCCTATGGGTAAATGGGAAGACATTGCTATGGATTTTGTCACTAAACTACCCCGAGCAAAAAATGGTCATGACATGATTTGGGTGGTCGTTGATCGATTCACTAAGAGTGCGCATTTCATAGCAGCCAAAGAGAAATGGTCTATGGAAAAGCTTGCAAATTCTTACATGAAGGAAATTATGAGGCTTCACGGTGTCCCGTTAACGATTGTGTCAGATCATGACAGCCGTTTCACCTCAAGGTTTTGGAAAAGTCTACAAGAGGAAATGGGTACCAAGTTGTGTTTAAGTACAACCTACCATCCACAGACTGATGGTCAAAGTGAAAGAACGATACAAACACTTGAAGATATGCTGAGAGCATGTACCCTAGAATTCCTAGGTAACTGGGATGAACACTTACCTTTAGTAGAATTTTCCTACAATAATAGTTTCCACTCGAGCATAAAGATGACACCTTATCAAGCTTTGTACGGACAGAAGTGTCGTACGCTGTCTTGTTGGCTAGAGGCTGGGGAAAAGCAGTTTATGAGACCCGAGATGGTCCATCAGATTGCTGAGAAGTTGAAAGTGATCAGGGAAAGAATGTTAGCAGCTCAAGATCGTCAAAAGAGCTATGCTGACATGAAGCGAAGACCGATGACTTTTGAAGTTGGGGATTCGGTGTTACTTAAAGTCTCACCGTGGAAGGGACTTATAAGATTTGGAAAAAGGGGAAAGTTGATTCCAAGGTTTATTGGACCGTTTAAAGTTCTTCAGAGGATTGGGAACCAAGCTTACAAGCTAGAACTACCAGAAGAACTGAGTGGTATTCATAACACTTTCCATGTGTGTTATTTTAGGAAGTTCACGGGAGAAGTTCCCGATATAATTCCAATTTCCGAATTGAGAATTGATGAAAACAAGAGGTTAATTGAAGAACCAGAGGCAATTGTTGACCGAAAGACTAAGAAGCTTCGACGCAAGATGGTCGAATTATTGCTTGTTCGTTGGAAACATTCGAATGGGCCAAATCTCACCTGGGAAACGGAGAGTGACATGTTGAGTCGCTATCCGCATTTGTTTGTCGATGTGTGATTCTGGGGACGGAATCATCCTAAGAGGGAGAGAATTGTAACGCCCGCATTTCCAGGCTAGGCATTTTCGTTGATGTAATAGTCTAGGTTAACCCTTGTAACTCTTTTTGAAGTATTAATGATGAAATATTTGAGTATTATGTGAATGATGTGAATTATGTGTTTATTTTCTTAATTATTATAATTTAATGAATTAAGAATAAAATAAGCGTCAAAATTAAAGTATGATATAAGCCTGATATCTGTGCATAAAGTTGTAGTGGTCTAAACAAGGTTTCCGAATATATAAAGAATGCCGAAATCCGAGTTATAACGAAGAAGTTATGACCTGTCGAAGTTTCGCGACAGAACCGGCAACACTGAATGACGTAAAAAGTGAAATTTACGATAGAGCAATATTTAGCCTTAGTTATCTAAAAGAAAGTCGTAGAGTTCGTTAAACCGAGAGCGTGCATAAAAAGAACGCCCAAATCTGACTTCGTATGAGGAAGTTATGATTTTCTGAAGTTTCGACTTAGCGGTATGCAGACCGAATACACGATTTGAGATCGAGCGGTTTATAGCCGAAACAATCTAAACAAGAATCGAAGATCTCGTTGTTAGTAGCGAAACGATGAAAAGTTAGGCGAGAACGGACATCGGACGAAGAAGTTATGAATTTATAACGAAGTTTTCCTGTCCGGACTTATCCGGGTTACGCCCAGCGTAAGGAGGTACGCCCAGCATACAGCGAAGCACGACGCGCCTCGCACTCGAGTGATTTCGGATACGTAATCCATGACGACCGAGGCAGTACGCCCCGCGTAACCTCATACGCCCAGCGTACTGCGAGGCCTCAGCCTCCTATAAATGGGATGCGAGGGTTCCGGGTATTCTTGCTAATTTCCTCTCTTTTTCGTGCCGAAGCTCTGCGTGTAAACCCCCGAAGCCATCCCGACACCCCGGATCTCATATCCAAGTTAAGAAGGAAGTTTTATGATCCCGAGATCCCGAGAAGTGCGATTCCCGAGCCGAAGCTCTGCTCGCGAGGAGTCCGATTTTTGTGAAGATCTTCCAGATCTATCGTAATATACTACTTCTGTAAGCCGTAGTGCTGTCTGATCATCTTTTGATCAAGTGAGTGTGTAGTTACTTTCTTCCAACACATTATTATGAAGTATTTTATAGAAAATACGTGCTATGTGTATATATTTTGTTGTTATATGTGTGAATGTATATTCACTCTCTTCTATCTCATAGATCTGATTTATTCTCTATGAAATACGTGTTATGTGTGTGTGCCCCATCTATTATGTGGAATATGTTTTGATTAAAGCATGCTATACAGGTTTTAAACTATGTATAAAAATGTATATATTTATCTACTAATATGTTGGGTAGAACATGGGTAGATAGTTGGTGTGTAATAAACAGATGAGAGGCCTCGATGTTGTTTTGATTTAGTCATCTAGCAGAGTTTAGATGACGACCACAGACTTTTCTAGACAATCTTGTGGAACACTAGCAGGCTCGCCACCTGTAAGTGTTAATGAACTTGGGTGTTCATTCGCTGTACTCTATCCCCCCCCCTCATGGTTGCGTTATTTGACATATATCGTCGGGAAACCCCCGAATGCATGTATTATTGCCCCGATGAAATACTCTAAGACTAGGTCCCTTGTGTTAGTTGTTTTAGGGACATAAAGTGAGAATAACGGGAATGGATAATTGGGTTATTGTTGGTTAATGAATATTAATTTAATTATTTATTATGGGTTGAAAACCCTATATGCTCACCAGGCTCCCAAGCCTGACCCACTCAGTTTCTTTGTATTATAGGAAGTGGCGCGAGAGCATAAGATGGATAATCATCAAGTTGTTTTGTTTACAAGTCTGTATATGTATATATTTGTTGAATGAATTGTAATGTTATCGTTTATGCTTTATGGTCTGTATCGGAACATGACGTTCCGGGTTTTGATTATGAAATGAAATTATATTTCTTCATGAAATGTTTTAATAAAAATCTATTTCATCATGTTTTGTTTTTGGGAACAAATTCCGCATCTCTTTTAAAATCAAAATGATTTACTCTGAAAATGTTTAAAAAGCATAAATGAAACCGGTCTTTTCTGGCCGAGATTTTGGGGATGTCACATATACGACCTAACTATACCTATTATAGTGTAGTATGTTTGTTTGTGGTGTATAAGAACCCTTTTCTATGTAAGTCGAAGGTATGGGAAAATATAACTATGTTTATCATTCTTGTTTTGTACTAATGGTAATGGAGGAGGATTCTTACACATCAGTGAGTATTTATCTGTTATATAATTATACCACATCAAGAAACACATGTAAAATATGAAATCTTCAATATTAACACTTTGCTCAACAAGTTACAAAGTGTGGTGAAAGTTATAAACTGTTATCTAGATTTTTACCTTTCTACACTGTTTTAGAAAAGTCCTAGAAAAATCATACGAAGTCAAAAACTAGTTTCGTAAATTCTGAGAGTTCAAAAAATGTGTCTAGTTTATTCATAATTTTTATTATGATTTTTAGAAGTCTTTAACTAGTGTTAAAGTGTTCATATTCACAGACTGGTCCGAATTTGTTTCTGAAATGATAGGCAGTTTTGTAAAAATGACCATAAATCGTAGAAAAATCATGTGGAGATGTGCAAGTAGTCATTTTAAATCTAAGAAATGGAACTACTTGAACCTAAAACATTTTTGAAAACTAAAATGTTTAAGTTGCCCAAAACAGTCTGTGAATGGAGTTGAACTTTTCTGATGAAGGTTGTTAAATGAGTTTAGTTGTGTTCTTGGTGTTTTAACTTGTATTCCCCCCCCCCCCCCTTAAAACTTAAGAAAAACATGAAAAGATAGGGGTATGAACTCACCTTGAGTGATTTCAGTAGAGGGATGATGGAGAAAGGTAGTGTTCCGCTCAAGAACACTAAGAAGATGTCTTGAAGGTTCGAAGATCTAACACTAATGTGATGGAATTTGTGTAAGCAAACTATGATTTTGAGTAAAAGGAAGTGAAATAATTATATGGAGGATGAATATACTTACCAAAAGTGGGAGAAAAGCTTGGAAGAAGGCCCTTGAATATCGAATTTTAGTGGAGAGGATTGAGAGAGAAAAATATGTTTAATCTTTGGTGGAAGAATGAGAAAATGAGAGAGTGTGTTAGGAGAGAGGATAGATTTCAGCCTTGACCAAGAGTATGGCTGGTCAAATGGTGGGGAAAGTACTCTTGAATGACCAGGTATGGTGGAAGGACAATAGTTGGTCATGGAGTGGGAATGGGAGTGGTTGCTTATGTTACACACTAAGGTAAAGTGAGCACTCCACCTCAAATATTCACCCACTAGATTTTATTCTCGAATAAATATTTCCAAAAAAATATGTTTAAATTATGAATATGTAGGGTCTTATATGTTAAAATATGATTTTTGGAGAAAATCCCGCGTTAAAATAATTAAAAATGGAGCCGTGGTCGAAAACCGGGTGGAAAGTGGCAAATCCGAAGTCAGGAGGGTGACTCCGGCCTTAACAACATTAGATCCGAAGTGAGGTTAGGCTGCTGAGGTGGATCCGAAGGGAAAAAGGTCTGCGGTCCGAGGAGGGCCCGAAGCGAGGATCCGGTGCGGCTTGGCGACTTCGGTTCGGTGGCTGCGGTCAGATGGCTGCGGCCTTGCTTCTTGGGACCTCGGCTCAAGGAGAGCTTGGTCCTTATATAGGGACTTCGGTCCAAAAGGCTAATTTTCCAAGGAATCTTTCCGTTTCGAGTGGTTTTTCACCAACTCAAGTGTCGGGATGCCCCAAATGATTAAAATAAGTCAAAAGAGGTTTTGAGGGAGATTTGGGAGAGATTTCACATTCTTGGAGAGATTTCACATACGGAGAGAGATTTGGGAGAGATTTCACATTCTAGGAGAGATTTGGGAGAGATTCTACATTCTTGGAGAGATTTCACAGACGGAGAGAGATTTTGGGAGATATTGAGTTAAAGAGGTTGAGGGAGACCTCTTTTGAGACCTTTTTGAGTGTTTGGCTCTGTAATTCAAGGTTCGTAAACCTCGTTAAGTCTTGTTATGACTGTCATATGCCCCCGAGGGTTAAGGAATAATGTTTTATCGAGTAGTTTCATCACTTGCCCTGATTAGGGTTTAGAGTTTCCGAACACATGAAAACTCTAAGTTATACTTCGCATTAAGAGTGCGAGTTGTTTAATAAGAAACATAATGAAAACCCTAGCATACAAGGGTTAGATGAGTTGACCGGTTTGACTTGACTGGAAATTGACGGTTGTCACAGATACCAAGTGGGGTCGATCGATCCATGTCAGTTTTGTCATTGGTAGTTAGTAGTTGGTACGCTAAGTGGGGAGAATTGGAAATTCTCAGATGAACAACAAGCATCCAAGGTTGGTTAGCTGTTTGAATTCAGCAGTGTTATTAGCCGAGATGTGGTATGGTTAGAGCAGGTGATAGACACATGGGGCAGGAAACAGACCGTGGTTTTAGGTAAAGTTGTGATCGATGTGAGGCCTAGGATTAGGCCGGAGTGAAAATTCATAGAACAGATCTGGAGTTTAGAACCCTTAGAGGGCTAGAACATGCTTCATGGGAGAGATTCCCGGGAAGAATGGTTCAGGGTGATGTACGAGAATTTTGAGTGGTCCTGTAACAGCCCGGAATCTCAGGTATTATTAAATTATGTTTTTGGGGGTGATTTAAGAGGGGACTCGGCGAGTTGGAGCCTAGACTCGCCGAGTAGGATCGCAGACTTGGTCGCGGGTTCGCGACTGGACTCGACGAGTCCAGATATGGACTCGGCGAGTCGACGCTGTTCAGCAGAAACCCTAACCGTTTGGTTTTGGATCGTATATAACGCCTCTTAGGCCGTCATTGTCCGTCTTTTAGTCGATTGAGAAGAACCCTAATCGTTGTGGACGTCTAGAGCAGGAGAGAAAGCTATTGGAACTTGGAGGAACTTGTTAGGCAAGAAGAAGAAGAGTTTAGCCAAAGGAATATCAAGGAGGATCGAGTCCTGAGGTTTGGGGGACACAGAGAGTGCGTTTTACGGTAATACTCGGACCATTTCTGTTATTTTGATGTGTATACGAATCTAGGGTTTATGAAACCCATTTAGTGATTAGATGGGTTATTATGTTATTACCCAGACGTTTATACCCCAGTAATAAGATGTTTAGAAGTCCAGAAAGTCCCATGATTGTATATCTCGTGACCATACGTAATTCAGGAAGCAGTTGCTCGTCTGCATGGCATGGACTCGCCGAGTCCAATGATCAGACTCGGCGAGTAGCTTGAAGATTTACTGGGACTCGCCGAGTTGTTCTTCAGACTCGGCGAGTAGCTTGAAGATTCACTGGGACTCGCCGAGTTGTTCATCAGACTCGGCGAGTGGAGTCGGGGTGGCCCCGCGATTCTTCCAGGAGTAACTCGTCGGGTCGAGGAGGATACTCGACGAGTAGATAGGGAATCTCAGAGAGTTGGAGGACGTCTAGACTCGCCGAGTCGCCATGGCACTCGCCGAGTCCGGTCGAGTTGACCGTTGACCGTTGACCAGAGTTGACCTAAGTCTGACTTCTTAGGGATAGTCACACTTAGAAGATATAAGTGTTAATGAGATATGTGATGTTATAGGGAGGTTGTAGCTCGTCGGATTGTGCACGAGTCATTTCAGGATTTGCTAGCTTTCAGCTTTTACGAGGTGAGTCTTCTCACTATACTGTACCTAGAAGGGTTTGACTATGTGACCGGAAGGTCAGATGTGATATGTGATATGTATGCTATATGTGGTAAGTTATTTGTTAGATGTGCTATGTATGTTATGTGGGCCGGAAGGCAATATGTTATGGGCCGGAAGGCGAATATGTTATGGGCCGGAAGGCGTGGTGTTGATGACCGGAAGGTCAGGGCCTGGAAAGGCGTACGTGCGTAAGTTGTATATTGGGGAACTCACTAAGCATTTATGCTTACAGTTGTTATGAATGTGTTTCAGGTACTAGCGAGGACCGTGGGAAGGCGCCGGCGTGATCGATACACACTGAAGAATGCTTTTATGATCTTGGGATTTTGAGTATTTGTATTTGACAGAATACTTAAACTATTTATGCCTTGTTTTGAATGGAAATAATTATATTTTAAAAATGAAAATTTTGTTTGAAAATTTGCGTTGTGACAGGTCCGAATAGACTGAAGGCCGGTGGGCGTACCAGTCAGGCCGAAGGCTCGAAGAACGGTCCAGACAGGCTGAAAGCCCAGAAGGGCGGTCTAGACATGCTGAAGGTTCTGAGGGTGGTCCAGATAGGCTGAAGGCCTGGTAGGGCGGTCCATTCATGTTGAAGACACTGTATGTGTTAGTAGACCTGTATGCAGAAAATGAGTGTGTATGTCACCATGCAATAACAATTGATAAGTTCTAGCCCCAAGTATTGATCATGATGATGGAGTTAGCTACAGGCTGTGCATGGGCTTGTTAGTCATGTGATCAGATTCGGAATATATGTGAATTAGAGAATAGCAGTTGCTCTACATGGGTAGTGTAGAGTGGAGTTTTAGCACCATGGAACTTGCGGATGTGGTAAAAGTTGTTGAGTAGACTTCCTGGAAGGATGGAAGGGAAAGGTATGTAGCTCCGGGAAGGAGTGTTGGTCATCTGAAGGGAAAGAAGGAGTGTAAATGGATGATTGAAAGTATTTCAGTTATTGACAGTGAGCACTGAGATTGTACCAGTTGTATGGAAGCACATCCAGGTTGGATGTTCGTTGAGGTTGTGGAATGGTTAGTGCTGATGTCGAATCGGAGGGTTCGGAAGTGATGCAAGGGTAGACTCGTGGGGTCCAATTAGGGGTGTAGCCATGAGTATGTGTGTGGTGGTGTTCCATCCTACCCATCGTAGGCGTACCTGGTTTTCCAGCACAAGGCTGTTTGGGCCAGGTACGATGTGTATATGCGTTATAGATGGGTGTTCATGAAAGTTGTTCAGAAGTTGTGGAATGTATTATCATGTAGCACGGTAATGGATTTGATTCAGGGAGGAAATGGGATAAGTTTCCATCAGTGTATTTTGATAGAAGTAGCGCCAGTTAGGCAAGGGTTAGCAGGTTAACATTGGGTCGGGACTCGATGGTTTATAATGGTGTCCAGTTTTCGCATTCGGTGAATGAATACGTAAGTCGGGGATATGGTAGTATCATAAGGTGATACTTAGTTGATATGTGTTGTCATTGGGGAAAAGAAGTAGGTGGTCGGCTTTGATCGGTTTTCAGGGTTCTGCAAGGGAAGGGGTTGATATTTTTAGAGATTTCATAGTAGTGTCTGAAGAGACCTGGGTCGGTTGAGATCGAAGGTTGCTTCGAGGGTGTGTTATCTGAAACCGTGTGCTGAAGTAGGCTTCGAGGACGAAGCCTAATTTAAGTGGGGGAGAGTTGTAACATCTCGAATTTCAGAAGTATGATTTAAGGGTTTAAGGTGTAATTTCGAAGAAGGGACTCGATGAGTAGGTATGCTTACTCGTCGAGTCGGAGCAGGTTTTGGGTCGCGAATTAAGTGACCAACTCGCCGAGTCGGAAACTGGACTCGACGAGTTGGTGCTGGAATGAGAAAAACCCTAATCTTAGGGTTTGCACCCTATTTAAAGGACTTTATGTGCTTCTCTCAGCCTCCTTATTGCCCTTGAGAGACAGAAAACCCTAAGCTCGTGTGTGAGGCCATTGGAGGGAGATTGAAAGTTTGAAAGGTGTTCTAGTGGAAGAAGCTTGAAAATCAAAAAGGGCTTGCATCAAGAGAGTGGTGTAGATCCAAAATCTACAGCAGTGTGGGCACATCTTGGAGGTAATAAGATGTTACCTTGCCTTTGTTGCTTCTAGATCTATTCTTGAATGAGATTTGGGGCCATTTTAGTATGATTGAGATCTATTTCGGGTTTGGAGCTTAGATCTGAGGTTGCTACTCCAAATCTAGATTTGTGTTGGTCTAGAATGTCATAAAGCATCAGTCAATGAGTTGTTGGTGAAGCCCCTTTGTCTTAAACCCTAGCCCTAGAGTGATTTGGACCTTTAACTCCTTGGTTTCACGTAAAGTTTGCACATTTACATGGGAGTTATGCACTTGAAGAGTGGATCTATAGTTTGGAGCCCTGCATGGCTCAAAAAGCCTCAGTATGGATTAAGAACTGAAGGGACTCGGCGAGTCACATGGGTGGACTCGGCGTGTCATATGAAGATGGGCATGGCCTCGACGAGTTGGAAGAACAACTCAGCGAGTCTATTGAAGATTGCAGTGGACTCGGCGAGTCTGTTCTTAGACTCGGCGAGTCAGGTCGCAGAACCCCAACCCCCTTTTTGGTTAAAGCCTCGGAATTAGTGAGTCGGTTGGCGACTCAGTGAGTTGGTTAGGATGGGACTCCGAGATCGTTGGACTCGACGAGTCTTGGGGTGACTCGGCGAGTTGAGTCGTGCTATGAGAGTTTCTGAGTTTGAGAACTCGACGAGTCGACGGGTTGACTCGGCAAGTAGAGTCAATTAGGAAGGTTGACTTTGGTCAGGACTTTGACTTTGACTTCAGGGGCGTTGTGGTAATTTTCGGATATTTATGTTATTGGATCATTGATGATTATAGATGTTGAAGTTGGAGGCAGCGCTTCGGGTTTGTGCTTTCGTGTTTCGCTACGGCAGTTGCAAGGGGAGTTATCCTCACTGTATCAACAGGGTCTAAGGCACAAAGGCCGACCCTTTATCGGATGGGAATCTGGGTATTTGTTTGATATGTTTTTGAGTTGCTAGACCTGCATCCTGGGTTTAGGATGGTGTTATGTTAGTGACCTAGTTAAGGTCGGTATCTTGGTATGTAGGATAATGTTATGTTAGTGACCGGTTAGGTCGGTATCATGGGTAGGATGTTGCTATGCTTCATGATCTGATAGATTCGTTTGTTTGGTTGAGGATTCTTATTTGATTGACTATTTTATGTGCACATGGTTGTTTGGCTGGGGATGGGTTGAGGCGGGTCCTGCTTTGTGTTGTAGGCCAACATACCCAGGGCGTACCGGATAGACTGAAGGCCCAGTGAGCGGTACGAATAGGTTGAAGGCCTCAAGAGGGCGAACCAGAGGTGCCGAGACTCGGAGAGTGGACCAGGCCGACTGAAGGCCCGGTGCGGGCGGACCAGTCATACAATAGACTCAGAGGGTGGACCAGGTGGATTGAAGGCCCGGTGCGAGCGGACCAATCACACTCTAGACTCGAGATGCATGATTGTTCTGTATTGTGATATGATATGAGTATGGTTATATGTGGTTGCTATTTTGGGGGTAACTCACAAAGCTTTCGGGCTTATAGTTGTAGTGTTTTGGTTTCAGGTACTTCAGGAGATCGTGGCAAGGCGAAGGCGTGATCGTACCGCTCCTCATACTTCATGATTTTGTGATCTGGTTCTGGGGAATACTCTGATGTTTAAACTCTTCTGAAAACAAATTTTAATAACTTAATGGCTTTTGAATGAATTAAAATGTTAAAAATTGGTGCAATTTTTCTTAGTGTTACAGAAAGAATGAAAGCAACCCAGGATCGACAAAAGTCCTATGTAGAAATGGAGGAGACGATCCATAGAATTCCAAGTGGGTGATACTGAAGGTAACCCCGTGGAAAGGTATGATGAAATTTGATAAGAAAAGGAGATTGAGTCCTAGATTTTTTGGTCCTTTCAAAATCATCCAGAGTATTGGTAAACAAGCATACCGCTTGGAATTGCCTGAAGATTTGGCAGGTATTCATGATGTATTTCATGTGAGTTATCTGTGCAAATGCTTGAGCGTATATGATGAAACAATTACATTATCCTAAGAGAAATTGGATAATAAGTTAAGATATGTAGAAAAACCTGAAAAGATCGTAAACGAATGAACGACTAATCCACGTAATAAAGAAGTGGAGTTGGTGCTTGTCAAGTGGAAACACCATCGAGGCCCAAATTATACTTAGGAAAATAAGAATGAGATAAGAGTGAAATATCCTCATTTATTTTAATTGTTATGACTTCGAGGACGAAATCCTCAAAAGGAGGAGGTATTGTAACATACACATTATGAAATCGTGTATTGTAAATTATAAAAGTGAATAATATTATGAAATATTATGTGAAATTGAGTGTTGAGTTATAACGGATAGTTTTTATTAGAAATGAAGTAAAACTATGTTTAGAATCACTCAGAAAATATTGGAAGTCTTATGAGATTCCAATTAAAAGCCAAATAGTGAAATTTAGCGAAAAAATAAAATTTGAAATAAGTAAAATTTTATTATTGAAAGTTGTAAATAATCTCATTAGAAACTTGTAGGCGAAAACCTCATCGAAATCCAAGTTATAACGAAGAAGTTATGACCAATCGAAGATTCGCGACAAAATCGGCACGACGCCGAATGACGTAAAAAGTGAGTTTTTGATAAACTACTTTTTAGCCTTAGTGATCTAAATGAAAGTCTTAGTATTCGTTAAACCAAGAAGTTCGATAAAAAGAATGCCAACATCTGACTTCGTATGAGGAAGTTATGATTTTTCTAAGTTTCAGCTTAGCAGTACACAACTAAAAACTCGAATTTTAGATCGAGTGATTTTTAGCCGACACAACCTTAACGAGAATTGAAGATCTCATCAATAGTAGTACAACGGGTAAAAAGCCTCACAAAAACGGATGTCGGATGAAGAAATTATGAATTTTTAACGGATTTACCAGTCCCGATCTGTTGAAAATAATAATATTAAAAATAAAGTCAAAATTAGCCGACAAAGTTTAAACAATAGTTGTAGGGCATAATTTTACCTACGCGAGCATATAAAGAACGTAAAAAAACGGAGCCCGTATGCGAAAGTTATGGGTTTTAGAAGTTCGGGGCTCAATTTCCGAGAATTTTCGCATGGATAAGATCTGGAATAGGCCACGTCATCCGATCTCGGTGAGTCAGTAGACGCGTGTTGCCTTCTGATTGTACCGAGGCCGAAGCCTATCCCCGTCCAACGCGCCTCGCCCCGTGTCGCTGTGACTCATTGCATTCGAGCTTCGCTGGTCCAATCTGAGAGCGCCGCGTGCCCTTCGCGTGTCCGAAGCTCGTATACCGCCACCTGGCCTCTCTCCTCGGCTGCCACCTGCCTTTGTTGACTCTCCCTTCTCAGCCGACCCTCGCATCTTCGCACCCTATAAATAGAAGGCTGCGAGCATTCCCGAGTAATTTTGGAAAATTGCCAAATTTCACCCCATTTTCTAAATTTTTATTATTTTGACATCCGCCGAAGCCCCGATATCAATTTTAGCACCCGAAATATGTCCCGAAGTTCCCGAGAAGCCCGGAAAATTTATCTTTTCGGTTTTGAAGCTCTAACTTCGTAGAGCCCGATTTTTCAATAAATCTCCCGGTTTTCAACGAATAAAGTCATATTTGGAGCCGAAATGCTGCTCAAATTACTATTTTAACCCCCGGGGTATTTCAAGGTGAGTTTAATATATAGGAACAATTGTATGTTATGTGTTATATATGTTATGTGCCTTTCAGTGTTATTATTCTGGGTTATTTTCCCGTGCTATTTTTTATTCGCTATTTTTAATAGCAAAGAAATACCTTTGACCATGTGATCAGTGAAAGGACTTAGATTCACATTGGTACTGGTATGTAGTCTCTGGCCATGTAGAGCATGTCTCCGTAAGATAATGATTTCTCTTCTATGGCATTGGCAGAATGTTAGACAGAGTTGAAAGCCTGGAATCTACCAAAATGTTTAATCAGAAAGTGTATGTCTTCTGTGCCATTTGGGCTGAAGCTTTATTGATGTATATCAAGTATGGAAATCGTTATGTCTCATTAATTGTATATCTTTGAATCAAATTAATGATTGATATGGAAAGTTTGTCACATGATTCACATATGCCCTTGTTGTTTCTTGTTTCTCTTTGCTTTTGCCATATTGAAGTATATATATGGCATAACGTTATATTGTATCTATTATTGAACTCACTAAGCGTCACCGCTTACCCTCTCAATGTTTAACAAATTTACAGGAGATAAGTAACCAATATAGTCATATACCATCGAAACGTTTAGAATAGTTGTAATATTACTTTTGTATTTAAGGATCATGTATGTATAAATGTATAGTATCATGGGTAGTTGTGTAATATACGAAAGTGAGGGTCCTTCGTTAGTATTGTTGTATATGTTATGTTTTCATAAACCATGAGATGCTATCATGCAAAACATAAGTAGCTTCGAATATTGATGTACTATATTTGACATCATGATAATTATATGTTATACCTTAAAGATGTTGTGTTTATTTCAGATAAAGAAAGATACAATACCTTGACATGTTTTTTTTATTCTAATCTTATATGCATTATGGGTAATAATGTAATTTTAAATCACTTCAATCCTAATTTCCTAACAAGTGCAGTCTTGGGATATAAGGATCATATGCTCACATGTACAACTAGCCTCATAGCCTTGTAGGACTTACTATACAATACCCAAAAGATATATACATGTATCATAATAACACATGTGATACATCCAAATTACAAACTATGATTTTGCTATATTTATTGTTATAAAGTTCATTGTCGTTAAAAAAAATTGTTATATAATTTAATTCGTTACATATTAGAGCCTAAGGGCTTTTCTCCGGCTCTTTTTAAACATTTAAATCCTCGTGACATGTACAAACATTCCCTTCAAAGTTCAAATCAAACAAAATTCAAATATAATGATTATTAAAATAAAGAAAAAAAATACCAAAAATTTCCTTGGCATTTACAAAGGGTTAAGCACTAAAATACGCCGTGGGCAAGATACACAAGTGTACCAGCCAACTTGCTTTTGTCGTACTCCAAAGAGGTAGGCCCCAGGTGGTTTGATGGAGAAATGCAGGACCCTTTCTTTGATGAGTGAAAGCCTGTCTTGGACTGTTGTCCACACAATAATGTTTATTTATTTATTTATTTAATATCGACAACTTTTAATTATGGCTAAACATGGTATCGTTTTGTTATTATTTACTATTACCGTATAAATATATTTAGTACTTTTTTTTAATCAATAAGTTTGGTTTATACAAAATTGATGATATTGTATTACCAACTTTATTCTAATTTTTTATTTTTAATTGCTATAATTAAAGACCAGCGACACGAGACAATTTTCTAGTCTAACACTATAAGTTAGTAAAATAACTATTTTAATTATTAAAGAAATGTATTAAGTTTAAATTAGCTTTTTAGTTTTTTTTTCATTCATTTTGTTTTTTGTCATATTTTTTATTTTAAATCTGAAAAAATCAAAGCTCTTAAAATTTAATTTTCTACAAAATTAACACAATCATGAAAAAAAAATTATTTTATATTTTTTTTTATAGAAAAATCTATAAAAACATTTTTTCCAAAAACCATAAAAATTTAAGGGATACTTCTACTTAATATACCAGTGACTTTGTAAAAGAATTCAAAAATAAGTTTTTGAAGTATTTATTTTTAATTTTATGAAATATTAATTTTATAAAAAAAATATATTAAACTTATGATCCAAAATATGATGATTCAAAGTATTTATGATTCAAAAAAAAAAACTTTTGATTCAACTTGTTTATGATCCTTAATTTGTTATAATATAAAAATATTTAGAATCAAATATTTAATCTTTAATTATAACTTTTCTGATTTAAAACTAAATAATTCAAAATATATAATGATCTATATTTTATTTTAATAAAAACTATATTTAACTGAATATATTATTGATCCAAAATCATATAATTCAAAGTACTAGATTCAAAATAATTTGATTCAAAGTTTTATCATTCAAAAATAGTATGATTCAAAAAACAGTGAACGAAAAATATTATGATACTTAATATTCTTATTATTTAAAATTTTATAATTATTAAACATTAAAAATTCAAACTGATATTTAGTTAAAAAAATCTAAAATAACAAAAAAATAAAAACAAAAATGAAGAAAAACACTTGTACCTTCAGCTATGTAGTAAATATATTTAAAAAAAAAAGAAATACTTTTTTTAAAACAAAAAAACGAAAAAAAAAAAATAAAAACGAAAAAAATTAAAAACGTTAAAACCGAGCATATATCTATTTAAAAAAGAAAATTTAACGAAAAATAAAAATAAAAAATAAAAAATAAATGAAAATAAATAATGAAACTCACTTAAATGACGTTCCATGGACATTCGCCGCACGTGATTAAATTCTCGAATTCGTATTAGTTACCACGGACATTGGTCGCATGTGGACGCACCACGGCTAAGTATTTGGATTTGACGTTTGTGTCATTGACGAAATGGTTGATGGAAAATTGTCCTTGCAGTCCTCATCATTGTTTGTGGTACATATTTGACAACCTTACTTTTTGATATATATATATATATATATATATATATATATATATATATATATATATATATATATATATATATATGTCTGTGTGTGTGAGAATCCCGTAGCATAATCAACATCATAATTTATGTAATGTCTCAAATTGATCATCAATTTTATTTGTTAGATCATTAAAGTTAATTATTTATTATTAATTACACAACTTTAAGAGTTCTGAAGCGGTCAATTAGTATGACATCTAAACGAAAGCCATACTGATCATAAAAGCGAGAGCGCACATATATCAGTGTGAATACATAAATAGAATTTTAAGATTGGTTGATTGTTAGCCAAAATAATGTAAATGAGAATTGATGATCCCAGAAGTATGATTCCATCAATATTAAAATAGTCAAGAACATTCTCGGGATTTGTATGGAAGAGTTATGATTTTTATACAGATTTTAACAATCTAAGTCTGTTAAAAATATAACTTTAGAAATAAAGTGAGAATTAGTGATGAAGTCCAAACAAAAGTTGTAGTACTCATTGATAGCTACGTGTGGATACAAAATACATCAAAAATAGAGCTTGTATGAGAAATATACGACTTAAAAAAAAGTTGAAAATTTGGGCAACACGCAAAAAGCGTGCGGCGCACACCTTCTAGAAGCACGACGAGGACCACCATCTTTTCGACACGTGCCACAAAGCTGAAAGAGCAATGTAGCTAGAGCGCGCGGCGTGCAAAAATCACGAGAGACGCCTGGTAAAAATATGCCTAAAATTTGTTGCAACCCTCCCCCCTCTCCCCAATTCATTCCTACACATCTCTAGAACCATTCTCTGGAAAATTTCACCCTTTAGTCCTGAATTTCTTTAGAAACTAGGAGATCTTAGCAAGGCTCTTGGCATTTGAGACTCCAACAGATTGAAGCTTTCAGGTTAGGTTTCTGCCTGCGAACTTTCCAGGCTTTTTGTCAGAAATCTTCGTAGGTTAAGCTACATTAATTATGTTTTAGGTGTAACTTATATTTATGTTGATAGTCGTTGTTATGAATTTATAAATAAGATTCATCAGTGAATCAAAATCATAATACTGATTGATCCACTTACGAGAGTGATGTGTAGGCTAGATTTAGTGAGGTGTTTAAAGTGGGATTTCCAAACAATATACTTTGTATACCAAATAGATCCTACATGTGATATGATTTTACCTAGTTGCTCCTTATCAGCTATAAATTAGTAGACATTAGGAAAAGCTCTAGACTATCATTAGTCGCAATACATATAGACTAAGACTTAGTGATAATTATATCGAGGTCTTTCAAGAGGAAAAGCTAAGGTGTTAGGCAAAGCTCTGACCAAATCACAAGTCATGCACTTTATCAAGTGAGTACATAATTACTTTCAACTTACACATAGATATGAAGTATTTAGATAATTAAATTCTATATGTGTTCTGTGATTAAGATATTTCTTGTTAAGATGAAAACTATGAGATGATTTTGATTTAATCATATATGTATTTTCATACTATTAATATATTGGGTAGTACATGGTGATGATAGACGAAAAACGTTGATAAAAGGCTATGACTTTTATAGTATAATGAGAGATGAAAATGATGATAGGATGCCACGACTTTATTAGTACTATTATACTAATGATGTAGTCGTCTAACAGAGAATAGATAACAACCACAGACTGTTCAAGATAGTCTAGTGTAACATAGGCAGGTCCACAACCTATAGGTGATGAACTACGTATTCATATGATGTACTCTATTCCTTACTGATATGTATTATGGAGGAATCCTCGAAGCAGTACTGTCTACTCAATGTTTACGACCATCCTTAGGATAGATCATTGGAGTTGAATATATAAGAAAACGGGGATGAGTAATCGGGTTATTTTTTTGATGAGAAATATATAATTAAAACAAATTAACTATAATATTGTGGGTTGAAAACTCTATGTACTCACCAGACTTCCCCGTCTAACCCATTCAGTTTCTTTATATCACAAGTAGTAGTACAAAGGTACATAGATAGTGATGTTTGGATCTGATGAGAGATTTGAGGAGATATAGGGTGTTAGTATGATAAGATGTTGTAAGGCATGTAATGATGATGTTTAAGCTTATGTTTCTTGTATCAGTTATGACATCCCAAGTTTTAATAATCAATGAAAAATGTTTCTTCAGAAATACTTTTTATGGGACAAATTCTACATTTATAAAGAATACTCTATTTTAAAACGCATAAATGAAAAAGGTATTTTCGGGCCGTGAAAATGGGGATGTCCCATATGCCAACAAAAATGAGCAAGAACTATATATAGAAACATATAAAGTCAGCAACAATCGAACATGAACCCTTAGCCAATAAAAATAGAACCTATATCTTGAATCCTCGATGTAACATTCATAAACTTTCATAAAAATTTAATCTTTTCCAAGCCAACCAAAAATCATAATTGTTTACATAATAGTTTTCAAAACATGTTTATCATCAGAGTTTTTCCCAAAATCCCAAAACATAACATGAGGATGTGCACGATCACACCATCGCGTTTCCGCGATCCTCTAAGGTACCTGAAACATAATCCAAAACAGTAAGCCCAGAGCTTAGTGAGTTTCCCCCAAAGTACCAACACAACATAAAACCAACATAATACAATAAACTACATGCATATAGAGCCTTCAATCTGATTGGAACGCGCCACTAACCTACAGTCTATCTACCCAACAAGTACAATTACGAACACTCACCTCACACGTAGGAATCGCAATGAAAACCTCCGGCTGCTGGCCCACTAAAATCCCGAACTATCACAAAAAATACACATCCAATTAACAATTGAATTACCATCCTTGAATAATGACCCAAACGTAGGGTAAATAGCCACTTTAGCCTATCCATAATTGGGTCCAAGAACCAGGCCCAATTCTTGATCCAAGAAGCCCAAAATTATATAAGGCCCATTATTGACCCAATTTTCCAAATCGGGCCCAAAATCCTTATTGGGCCTTTTCATAAGGTCCAACGATTCACTTGGCACAAAACACTCATACTCAGGTAGACTAATATGGGCCCAAGCATTCAAGCCCAAAAGGTGGCCCAGCACCCGAAGCCTAAAATCCGAAATCCAAAAAAAGGCGTACGTGGGGCGTACTCCTTCGGTATGCAGGGCGTACACCGAGCATCTCATTGACCCACAACAAGGTGGCTGACCGAGTATGCGGGGTATACCCTCGTAGAGTCCAAATTCCCAATAAGTGCTTAATAGCTTAAGTACTTACGCCCAAACTTCAAATCCATGGTCCAAATGCAGCTTAGAGTCATAAAGTCTCCAACTTTATGAATTTAGATGTCCAAAAAGTCCTTAATACATGGTCTTAATCCATTAAGACCTTCCATAAGAAGCATGGAGCCAAACTAGCTAAAGGGACCTTATTTTATAGCTTAGAACCCAACCTAGGGTCTGAAAGGACAGCCCAAAACGACCAACACAAAGCATGCACAACAATGGAACTTTTTGGGACAAAGGAACATCATAAAACCACCAAGATGAGATCTAAGAAAACCAAGCATAAAGGTAGCAACTTTTACCTTCTAGAGATTCCCAAGAAGATGATGATCCTAGATCTACAAGCTTGCTTTCCTTCCTAGACTCCTTGATGCACTTCCTTCTCCTTTAATCACACAAATAACACACTTTAAGCTCAAAACACTCACTTATGGGGCTAGGGTTTGCTAAGAATGACTCAAGGACTTGGAGGCATAAAGAGTGAGGCTAAATGATCCATAAAGATGTTTAAATACCCCTCAAACCCTAAAGATTAGGGTTTCACCCGGACTTTAGTATGCCCATCGTACATATGTGTACGCCGAGCGTACTAAAGTGCACCCTAGTACACTTAGCGTACTGACATGTACACCCAGCGTACTACTCCTGCTCCCAAAATTACCATTTTGCAAGTAGGCTTCTTAGGACTACATCTTTATAATCCAAGGACCCAAAACGAAATATTTAAAACCAAAGGAATGATTTGAAAATACCTGAAAACCCGGGATGTTACACTCGATTTTTGACTTTCCGACCACCAATAATAGCTACATCACATTCGATATTGGAGGACTTGGGTTTAATCTACTATTAACAACATTTGATGGATTTCATGCCACATATCCTTTTTTGCAGCTAGTCTGAGGTTCTAAGGCCACTTGAGATTTCACCACTGGTCAAAGCTCAACCTAACCTGTTTAAAAAACAAGTTGCGTTAATATAGAGTTCAATTAAATTGGGGGAATTGGGAGGTGCAAATTGGGGGAAGGTAGCAAAGGAAATCAATAAGCATATAAAGATTCAATGATCTTCATAGCGAACTATTAATAAGAAGAGGAAGAGGAGCACGATAAAGGAGGGTGAAATTGACGAAACAACTATGTGTATTGGGATTTAACTACAATTTTGATGAAATTTGACCAACTAGTGAAAATGCAAGCAGAAATGTAAGCAATTCCAATGCAAAGAGTTTTGTTACGATCGGCGTCGGGGATCATGAAAGGAAAAAAGAAGTATTTCCTTGCTAAAAATTTAATGGTGAATAGATGCTAGAGGAAGAAGCTTAACGATAATCTTTATATGATTCGATCCGTTGTCGCCCAAATTAACAAATTATTGATTAATGAAATTTATGTAATTTCTTGATTCTTTTCTAGTTATTATAACATATGGATTGTGTTTCAGATGGTTATAACTTAAATTCTTAGTGACGCTATTGATTACTTGAAGGGGCTTCTACAAAGAATTAATGATCTTCATAATGAACTAGAGGCACACAACATAAGTTATTTAATTCAAAAATCACCAAGCTTCCATCCATTGACACCCACCTCGTCGACGCTCTTTAACATGTGAAAGAAGAACTATGCCCAACCACCGTTTCCAACCCCAAAAACCACCTTACAAAAGGCGGTTAAAGCTCTTGATGCCATCATCGGAGCTGTGAATCTTGATTAAGTGAATGATGGACTCAAAACTTTTTTGGGTTTCAAATTTTGTAGGAGGAGGTACGAGCGAGAGGGGTGTTAACATCCACAATTATGTGGGTGGTGACTACGGTTTTTGCTTTCGACATTGAGGGATTTGGAGAATCTTGGGTTGCATATTCAACAAGAGGTGATAAGTTGTTTTAATATGTTTGATTCAGGTGTATTTCAAGCCTAACAAGCGATTTCATTTGCAGAAAACACATGTTGAATGATTCCATGAGGGTTTTGAAGGAGAGTGCAAAGTGTGATGGTGAAGAGACATTTAGGTCAATATAGAAAGGAATTATTTACCACATCATCAAATGCATATTCTTTTGTTAAATATATTAGAAGTTGTGTTGTTTCCACGTGCATTATGTTGCTCCACGTCATATGTGTCATATAATTTACGAAACCTGATTATTAGATTGAGTTTGTATAGTTCCCCTATTTAAAAAGGTAAAATGTTACTTTAACGAGTTATTGTGAACACTACTAGAAAAAAGGCCTTTTACGACGCTCATTGCGCATCGTAAAACGCTCAGACGACGCGCAAATGCGTGTCAAGGAAGGCCCTGTCATAAAGAGAGACGACGCGCTTTTGCGCGTCGTCTATAGACGACGCGCATTTGTGACGCGCATTTACGACGCGCATTTACGACGCGCGGTTATGACACGCAATGCGTATCAAGGAAGGCCCTGTCATAAAGGAAGACGACACGCATTTGCGTGTCGTAACCTTATGACGCGCGTGTTTATGACACGCAATGCGTATCAAGGAAGCCCCTGTCAAGAAAGGCCATGTCATAAATGAAGATGACACACATTTTTGCGTATCATAATTTTAAATGTTCTAAAAAAAATATTTATATATTTATTAATTTTTAAATTAAATTTGCATTTAATGTCTCATAATAGAAATAAAATATCATATACAAAAAATACAATCCATTGCATAAAATTTAATGTCATACAATTCTATTTTTTACAATATCTAAATTTGCATCTAATCTACTCTCTACATCAAATTCCAACTAAGTAAAGTTGCATCTTGCCTTTCATAATTCTTTAAGACTAATGCTCCAAACAGATGTTATATGGATAAGAAGTTTACATTGGCCCATCTACTCTGTGTTTCATACTAACAATTGAAATGAAGAATGCAACACTTGCATTTGCAGCATCTTATCTCTTTCGGCTTGAGCTTTCTTTTCCTCTTTTAACTCCAAATCTATTCGCTTTCATCAACCCTATAAACACAACAAAATCACTTGTCATTTTCATTCTACTTTTAAAATTAATTCTTATCAGGACATTCTGCTTTTAAACCTACCAATCTACAAATTTTTCAAAGAATATAATTTATAATTTTTATGGAAAGTACATTGCTATTTCTTGAATACAAGATGTTACAAATCAAGAAACTTACATGGACTGCCGACCACCATGAACCTGCAAGACACGAGACATCAAATAAATCAAAATTAAATTTTGATTTTTTTTGCTTTCAGTAACGATTAACATTTAACAAAAAACAAAAGGTCAACCCACTCCCTTTGCCTCATTCCACCTGACCCACTCCCTGGAAACAAGAAAAAAAACTATCAACCAACATTTTACTTATATTTGAGAGGTTTTCATATTGATTTATTTATTTGTTAATAAATAGTTTACATACTACACCTATGGTATGGATTAAGTATTCAGGGGAGGATTTACTATCAAGGAAAATGTCGAGGGTAAATTGTTCACATTGGTTTGAGTGATCTGCAATCTCTTTGAATTTGAAAGTATGACTTCGTCTTGAAGCTGCATAAAATAAATATCAATGAATACAAGCGCATAAGTCATAATCACATCTATTATTGTGTGCACATTAAACTAACACTGATTGCTAAAAGAATAAAGGTTTTGACATGTGCTAAGGACTTATGCACAAGTATTAATCAACTATGAAAAATGGTTTTATTATTAGACCTATTTAACATATGCATGGACTTATTAAGTTTATTCATGAAAAAGAATAGAATAGAAAAGCACCTTTAGCAAATCTACCCAGTTTTAGCAAATGTATTACAAATACAAGAGTTGTTGTACCTCAACTGCTCTTGCTTCAAAAAAGTGATCAGGTCTGGGCGCATGACCACCATTATGCTGAAGGATTCTAATTTTGCCTTCCTACAACCAAAAATAAATAATAAAAATAAAAATATAGACTAAAGTTTTTTTATTAGATAAAGTACAGACCTTGGTTCCATAAACAAGACCACCTCCAGCAAGAGGATGAAAGCAAGCTACATTGACCTCATCTTCTGCACTCGGAAGCGCACTGACAAGTTCCATATCTGAAACTCTATATACCTGAAACCCAAAACCATATGTTCAAATAATAAACAACCATCAATCGACAAATGTGGATAGAAAATTAGAAAAAAAAATAGTAACCTCTAAAACTGTGTAAATGGATAATGAGGTCTCCCCATTAATAACAATGCTTTTAAGAGGGGAACTGTGATGTCGACCATAAGCAAGCAATATGTGTTCAGAGGTTGGCAAAAACTGCAAACATTTTTAAATTAATTAAATTACATTCAAACAGAATGTAAATTTCTTCATATTAGATATAATAAATAAACCTACTTACCTGAATAGATGTTAAACAATGAGCAGCTCTAATCGGCCTCGACTTAAGTATAGTACCAAAACTACAACAAACCAATATCAATACATTATTAATTTTCAATTAAAGAAATATATATATTAAAATATAAAATGATAAATAGAAAAAGAAATTGAAATTTTACGTTGCATCCTCGAGCAAATATATCCAAAACAATTATAAGTAGAATAACATAGTAGGTTGTTCGACTTCAGCAGCAGTAATAAAGACTTTACACCAAAATAAGAAACTGGGACAGGAAAGTAAAGTTCACAGGGCACAAAATATGGTAATGACAGGGAAGGGCAAAACTGGAATATATGCAGTTTTGGTAATCTGAACAGGGAACAGAGTATACCAAAGTTTTAGACGCTTTTCTATAGAAATAGAAGATGATCTTACTCTATCCACATCCACATTATTATCTGCCTCCAGCTATGTTGTTGAAGTTGGAACCTTAAAAGAAATGTTCTTAGCTACATTAAGTTGTGAAGCTTTTTAAGCAAAAATGGAAAGGCATGAGATCTGATTGGTTAATTCATCAACCGAAATGTCTTCTGTAAGCAAAAAGTAAAACATGAACTTCAACTTAAAAAAACTAATATAGAAAAGGCATAAATTAAAGGAGAATATGTTATATATCAATGGAAACATACCAGATTGGATAAGTTTCTCAATGGCAATGATATCATATGTTTTATCATTACATGACTCCTTAAGTAGATCAAGCAAAGAAAGAACTGTTTGTTTCCAATACCGAATGTTGAACTCCATTGGTCATGCACTCATGCTATGAATACAAATGAAAAGTCTTAAGGAATTCAGAAAGGTAGCTTAACCATACCTGGGAGATCTTGTAGTCAATGAGTGTCTCCCCTTGAGATGAAAACTTTAAATTACTACTACCCTCACTTCTT
This sequence comes from Lactuca serriola, assembly GCF_051521515.1. Classification (NCBI taxonomy): domain Eukaryota; kingdom Viridiplantae; phylum Streptophyta; class Magnoliopsida; order Asterales; family Asteraceae; genus Lactuca; species Lactuca serriola. Next base: position 70,850,310 of record NC_136410.1, read on the forward strand.
CTGTTATTAAATCAATGCAGAACCTGCTGCACCCATTAATGCTTTGATCATTTTGTTTCTTCAGAAAAAAAAAGAAAAAACACATCAAATCACTCACTGATTCCATTAGATATCATAAACCAAATCGAACCTAGGCAACTCTTATCAAACACAACTAAGTTACCATAGGAGTTGAAGGGAAAAAAAGTTACCATAGGTTTCATTTCGTATTTTAATGGCTCTAAGATGAATTCTTCATCTTGTGCTACACCATTCACTAGTAGTTTACCTCCTCTTACCTAAAATATGGAACGAATTTAACATCTTGGAAAGATAAATGCTGTAGATAATTCTCTTGAAAAAAGGAGGTTAATCATAAATCATAATCTTACCTCAACCCAATCTCCAGCCTTTGCTACAATTCTTTTTATAAATACATCACCAGAACTGTAGCCAAATTCCTACAAGATTATTGATACAAGATAATGAGCAAACAACAAAACACAGAACTAATCAAAGATACTTATAATCAAGAAGTGAAATCGCACCTGAAGAATGGGAGGAGCCTTGAAGATCACAATATCTGAAACTTCTGGCTTCCGAAAGATGTATGAAACCTAAATCAATAACAGGCAAAAACTCAAAATCTTGCATACAATCACTATGTGAATTGAAAAGCCAAAATGGCGAAATTGGCAACCATCATTCATATAGTGTGTAATAAGGTTAGAATTGGGATTATACCTTTTCAGCCATTATGCGATCACCCACATCAAGGGTAGGGCTCATGGATGCAGAGGGGATGGATCTTGAACCCGCCGTTGCTGCCGGACCGTACCCGGCGACGGGATCTCGGTCGGGATTCTGGAATATACGAGGACGAGAAAAAACCTCGTGAAAAATTCGGCATGTATTGGATTTTCCGGAGGCAGTGGCTAGGTTTTGGGCCATGTAGCCGGAGTAAGAAACAGTGAATCTGATCGCCATACATGCAATTTTGATTAACAACAAAAAGATTTGGAAAATTGCTTCTTCGGTGATCAACTGTTGTGACGTGAAAAGAAAACTCACAAAGAAAGAGATCCCATTGAAAATGAAGGAATCAGTGAGATTAGGAGGGTGGGGTGGAATCGAAGGGTAAGATTAGAACAAGAAGGGAAGAATCGGGAGCTGAAAATTGGGGAAAATGATGAAATCGAAAAACCCTAAAGCTGAAAACAACCTGAGATTTCCTCCGGGAAGTGATGGAGAGATCTCAAGGGTGTGGAGAAGAAAGAGACTTCCGGTGAAAAACATTGTGGGTACGTCTGTGTTCAAAATTGATAGATTTTTTTTTTCAAAATTGATAGGGGTTGTGATTCTTTAGGCTTCAAAATTGATAGATTTTTTTTCGATTCTTTCAAGTTTGAATCAGAAAATGAGAAAGAGTTAGGGAAATCAAGAGTGCAATGCTCGTCCTTGTTAGTTTGAAGATGAAAGGTAGATAGAAGATAGAAAAAAAAAGGCGGGTTTTCAAAATTTTGGGGATTTCATTTCCCCCCTTGTCTACTAAAAGCGCGCTTCATTAAAATTATAAAGCGACAGGTACAGACGACGCGCGTTTAAGATAAAGCGCCCTCCGTGTTTTTAATTTTTTTTCTTGAGACACTAAATTAAGGGCACGCAATAAAGCGTGACGTAAATCCTTAAATTTTTTGGAGAGATGACACTATTTTAAGGGCACGTCCTTTTGCGTATCGTTAATTATCGCGTGTCGTAAAAAGCGCGTCATTAAAGGTCTTTTTTCTAGTAGTGGAAAAAAAATAACTTTTCTGACCAAATCGGGACAAAAACAAACTTTGTTATAATACAATGTCATTTTTTCGAATTATATAACATGTCTATTAACAAATAATAAAAATGGTTATTAAGTTTGAAATTTTGTAATTTTAAAATAAGGATATTAACTAAACTGGCATCTATATATGAGCTAATTAACAAAAATAACTTAGTTATTTCAAAATTTGAAAAAAAAAACATTTTCTTTGGAATGCCACATTCTAGACTAGTTATGTTCACTTCGAAATTGATGGAGGTTGGTGAGATGTGACATAAACGAATTATGGAATCTAAAATCCTACATTCCGGATTAAGATAAATATAGTCTAAAATGTGATGTTGCAGAGTTACAAAAACCAATCATTTTATATCTATTGTTGGTCCATTTTGAAGAAATGTTTTAGAAACTGTTCAGATAATCTTCACATTTAGTTTTTTATTATTGAAAATGAGAATTTGTAATCACTTTTTTAGAGTACATGTTTGTAGTGGAAGACAATGGGAGTGAATAAAAGGTTATGTTCGTTATATTGCTAAATTTTTGCACATGTTATGTTGTAGATTTAACAGATTATTTCAACTTTTATGAACTTGTTAAAGTGGTTGCTTCGGAGTCCAACTTACATCCTAATAAAAAATGTTTGTATTTTCATTATTCTTAATCAAATATAGTTATGCAGATCATTGACAACAGTAATGTTAGATATTTTCTTAGGACTTTATTTAATATGGCTCCTAACACAATACACTTGTTTGTTGTTAATTATGTTATAGAAAGTGATGTTAATCGAGTAACGACGGGAAAATCATTTTGATGGCAATGAGTCTTCCGATGCCAAAAATAACAAAATATGTAATTTATTACCTACGACAGCAAATCAACTTGCTTGTTATGATAGGATTGTATATGAGGGGGATGTTATGTATAAATGTAATGTTCTTGATGATGATTGTGCATCATTTGATGGTGATGAATCAACAATCGATCAGTCAAATTAACGATGTTTGTTGATGCTGCAAACTTACTTCCACATGGAAACCCGGTGGAAAAATTGTAGTGTTTTGAGAAAAGGAAACCCATCAAACAACACATATTAGATGGAAGAAAAGGAAACCCATCAAACAACACAACAACCATCATTGTCGAAAAAATCAACCCAAAATCTTTGTCTAGCTCCACCATCCATGAGAACAGAGCACCGAAAAAAAAACAAATCAGTGGTGTAACTGCCACCAATATCTTCATCCTTAGATATACTACAAAAAGAAACTCGTTTTGTGTTGTGGTTTTGATCTTAAAAGTTAATCTGCATATTCACATTCACTGGTGGGTTTCTATTTCGCGGGTTAGCGAAATGGACGCCGCCGCTATCTAATTCCTGTACTTTGCCACCAACGATCACCACTGCTGCAACCAACAGAAACCACTATCGCTGCAATCTCAAATGGGTTTTCTAACCTGCAAAACAACCAATATATGATGGATAAAAATCAAAAGTCTAGAATCGATCCTCACAACATGCTTTCAAGCTGTATATCCACACACCTGTATTATTGTTCTTGGTTTGGAGTCACGTGAAACTCATTTGATAAAGTTTCTAAACTGAGGATACCAGGAGGTAATTTTGATCATTCAATTTCTTATTTGAGTAATCACCATTTTGTGTAACAGCCCATAAACCAGGAGAAATTTTTTTATTTTTAATTAAGTTTTACAACCATAAGTTTGATTCCAAAATCCATTACATAATCATCATAACAAATCATCAGACTGTCAAGATCAGTAAGTTCAGAAAATAGTGGAGAGTGAATGTTGTGCCATCAAGTCGGGCCCTTCCCTTTACTACCGTAAGTACCTGAAATCACGAAACAAGTTGTAAGAAAAAGGTTAATGAGTTTTCCAAATACCACATAACATACAATCGCTAAATACCACACAACATACATATGACTGCAATGGGCTACCCCCATGGTCTTTTCCCTGGAATGCCATGGGCTACCCTCATGATCTGATATCCAAGTGTCATGGGATACCCCCATGGTCTTCCATTCCATGGGCTACCCCCATAGTCTTCCATACAAGTGCCACAGGCTACCCCGAGGTCTTTCAGACAAGCAAACACATAGACAACTAGTATTCCACATGTCAAGTAATGGGTTGGCATTGGTGCCTTCGACCCATTGATATAATGAGAAGACTTACCTCAGTCTGCTGATATATACTAACTGCCCAGCTACGACTCGAACAATTTCACACTGAATACACAAATTACCCTAATCGGAATGAGGGCACAATCCCAAATCATTGGCCAAAACCCTAAGTCCAAACTCCTAAAATAATGGCCAAATTCTTTTTTCCTTTAATGGCCAAACTATTCCTAGTCCAAAAGTGATAACGGGCCTCAAGGCCCAACATTAGCAAGTTCAAAGGCCCACACACTCTAAACATATCAAGGCCCAAAACAAAAAGGGGCCCAAATGAATTAAGAGCCCAACACAAGCCTAAAGGCTCACTAGAAGTGTACGCTTGGCGTAATCCTCGTACGCGCAACGTACTAGCCGTCCATACTGTACGCGTTGTGTACACCTTGGTACGTTCAATGTACTGCTCATCCTACTACATTCAACTGTTTGGTACTTAAACCATGTAGACTATTAATCCCAATACCAGATCTCGATTACTAAAAGGGTCTTAGGGCATAAAGTTTGCAACTTTATGCCTTATCATGACTTATGGGAGTCCAACATCAATTTTTGTTCATCAAACCTCACTTAAAGATCCTAGACTCATGCATGACTTCATATCCATCAACAAGTTGACATTCTTATGCGTCTAACATGCCAAAGGGACTAAGCTCTATCATTTCTAACCTTTGGAGTTTCCTAAACTCACAAACGAGAACCCATGGACCAAAAATGAGCTTAAAAACAAACCCTAACTCAATCTAACAAAAGGATCAAAAAGGTATGAGCTTTTTACCTCCAAAAGTTTCTCAAGATGATGTAAATTCAGGATCTTGAAGCTCAACCACATCCAAGGCTTGCTCACTAACTTCTTCTTCTTGAAAACACACCAAAAAGGGCCACTAATGTCACTTTCAAGCTCAAAGATCACTCTCAATGGAAACTACGGTTTTTGGGACGTTCAAAGGAAGTGGAGGCTGATAATAATGAGGGTCCAAGGTCATAATTGAGCTTAAATAGGACTCATAACTTAAAAATAAGGTTTTAGGGAATGGCTACATACGCCCCCCCCCCCCCCCCGGTGTACATGGCTTAAGGTCCCGACTCCGTATTCCCATCTATGCTGAGCGTACATAAACGTACGCCCAGCATACGTCAGGAGTCCTTTGTAATGAATTAAATAACTCAAGGACTAAAAGTGACATACCAGAATCCGAGTGTTACAATTCTCCCCCACTTGAATTAGACTTCATCCTCGAAGTCTGCTACCACGAATAAATCTAGGTAGTGCTCCCACATCTCGTCCTCCAGTTCTTACGTCCACTCGGAGCCCCTTCGGTGTTGCCATTGCACCTTCACCAGATTCACCACCTTATTACGTAGAGTTTTAGTCTTCTTATCAAGAATCGCAATGGGCTTCTCCATATAATTCAGGCACTCATCCACCTGAATATCATCTAACAAGATCACGACAGAATTATCGGCTACACATTTCAGCAACTGAGATACATGGAAAGTGTTATGGATCTGACTGAGCTCATCAGAAAGATCCATCCGATATGAAACCCTACCAACCCAGTCAGAAATCCTGAATAGACCAATAAATCGGGGACCGACCTTCAGCAACACAAAGTCTCCCACCTAAAACTCGAGATTCGAGCGACGTCGGTTGGCATAACTCTTTTCACGACTCTACGCAACCCTCAGTCTATCGCGTACCTGTTGAATCAACTCAGGGGTCTTAAGCACCACCTCGGTGCTTCCCATGACCTGATGTCCGACCTCCCCCCAACAAACCGGGGTCCTACACCTTCTCCCATACAACATCTCAAATGGTGGTCGATCAATACTAGCTGATAATTGTTGTTGTAGGAGAACTCTGCCAGTGGAAGGTAAGCATCCCAACTCCCTCCAAAATCCAGCATGCAAGCCCTAAGCATATCCCCAAGCGTCTGGATCGTCCGCCCGCTTTAACCGTCGTTCTGGGGGTGGTATGCCGTACTGAAATGTAATTGCGTGCCCAAATCCTCATGGAACTTCCTCTAAAATCTAGAGGTGAAATGAACATCGCGGTCCGAGACCACGGATATTGGCACCCTGTGCCTGACTCCCACCTCCCGAACATAGATATCTTCTAACTTTTCTGCAGATATACTCTCGGCAATCAGAATAAAATGAGCACTTTTGGTCAATCTGTCCACAATGACCCAAATACAATCAACACCCTAGGCCGTCCCAGGCAATTTCGTGATATACTCCATAGTAATCTCTTCCCATTTCAACATAGGGATGGATAATGACTGCACCTTTCCATGAGGTCTCTGGTGTTCGGCTTTGACTTTCCTACAAGTCAAACACCACTCAACAAACCAAGCAACTTCCCTCTTCATACAGGGTCACCAGTAACTCAACCTCAAATCTTGGTACATCTTCATGGCCCTTGGGTGAATAGAAAATTTTGATTTATGTGCCTCCCCCAAAATCGTCCTTCTCACCCCAGCTGATGCTGGAACCCAAACCCTACCACACTGAGTTAATAACCCCCGACTGTATCTAACAAACAAGGGAATTTTCCATCTAATCTACCCACTCTTCCAATTTTCCTTCTTCAATGCCTCTACATGAGCCTTCTTGATTAAATCCATCAAGGGTGAAGTAACAGTCATCCACAAACAAATATCTTGAATCGATGAGCACACCGCCTTACGGCTCAAAGCATCGGCCACCACATTGGCCTTCTCGGGGTGATACAAAATCTCACAGTCATAGTCTTTTATCACATCTAACCACCTCAGTTGTTGCATATTCAAGTTTGGTTGATCCATCAAATACTTCAAACTCTTATGATCAGTGTAGATAGTGCATCAGACCCCGTACAAGTAGTGCCTCCAAATTTTAAGGGCGAATACTGTCGTCCCCAATTCCAAATCACGCGTGGGGTAATTCACCTCATGAGGATTCAGCTGCCTCGAAGCGAAAGCAATCACAAGCCCTCTCTGCATAAGGGCATCTCCCAAATCCCAAAATAGAAGTGTCACAATAAACCATAAAATCATCCAATCCCTCAGGTAACGCGAGAATCAGGGACTCACACAATCTCACCCTCGGAGTCTCAAAGGCCAACTGTTGATTCGGACCCCAACGAAAGATCACATTCTTTTTGGTTAGGCGGGTCAAAGGCACTGCAATCTTGGAGAAGTCCTGAATAAATCTCCAATAATACCCCGCAAGACCCAAGAAACTCCGAATCTCAGGTGCGTTCTTCGGAACTTCCCAACACATCACAACCTCTGTAATACATGTTTTTAGTATTAGTTAGAAAGTACCATTTGGGGGAAATGTTATGCATGGACTCGGCGAATTGGGAGTCCAACTCGTCGAGTAGGGTCGAGGCATTTTAGGCACGGGTCAAAAAAGACTCAACAAGTCGGAAGGCCGACTCGGCGAGTCAGGGATGTTTAAGGAAAACCCCAATTTTAGGGTTTGCCCCCTTATATAAACATCATTAGAAACCCTAGTAGCCTCCATTTTACACCCTAGAAGGTGTTCACGGCCGCAAACCTCTTGTAAGAGAAGAGAGAGCATTTAAGGGCTTGTGTTTGGGATTTTGGGGTGGTTTTCAAGCTTGAAGAGGAAGTATCAAGGGAGGAGCTCTAGATTGAGTACCTATTTCATATTGGGCATCAGTCTGATGTATTAATCTGCTACTTTAAGCTTTGATTTCTTTATGCAGATTATGGCCATTCTTGAGGAAATTGAACCAAGTTTGGATCTAGACCTATCACAAGGATATGGTTCCAGATCTGGAACTTCTTAGGTCCCGAATCTCATAAAGTTGTCTCCTTGGTGCACCGTAACTCTTATTCATGCATATGGGACTTGTAAGAAGCTTGTTGATGTGGTTTTGGCATTATGAGACTTAGTATGAACGTAAATTTGGCAACTTTATGTGGTATTATCACTAGAAGAATATGGATCTGAAGTTTGGGACGTTAAATCCCACTGGAAAGGACCGAATATGTGGGACCTCGTTGAGTCGTTCTTGTGACTCGGCGAGTCGAGAGGGTTCATGGCTAAGGGTTCACGACCAAAGGTTTATGACCTAGGGTTCACAGTCAGGAGTGTTTGGTTGGGAGTTTATGGCCTTAAACATCAAGGAGCTTAACGAGTCTCTCTAATGACTCGGCAAGTCGATGAGTTAAGCAACAAATTCGACGAGTGGCTAATTGTACTCAGCGAGTTAAGGTCAATATGGACTGTTGACCTTGACTACAGAAATAGACTTTGACCAGGGTTGACCTGAGTGTATTTATGGGATTGTGACAAGCTAATCACCTGATGATTATGGGTAGTTGAGAAGGAGCAGCGTGTGGAATATGTCTGACTTCAGCTTATCAGTTTAGTGTTCGAGAGGTTTGTCTTCTCACCATACCAATGGGTCTAAGGCACCAAGGTCGGCCCATTTTATGACAGTTGGTATACATGCTATGTAGAGCTGTGTGATATGTATGTATGCATGATATGCGGTAGAGATAACCTTCTGGCTAATGGTAGAGACAACCTTTATGGCTGATGTTAGAGATAGCCTTATGGCTAATGGTAGAGACAACCTTTATGGCTGATGGTAGAGATAGTATTGTGGCTAACAGTAGAGATAGCCTTTGTGGCTAACGGTAGAGATGGCTTGTATAACTAATTGATATTTGCCAGTGGTAGAGATAGCTTTTATAGTTATTTGATATGTGATATGCGGTAGAAGTAGCTTATGTAGCTAATTCATATGCGCTAACGGTAGAGAGGGCTTTTATAGCAATTTGATATGTGAAACGTGGTAGAGTAGCTTTTAGCTTATTGATACGTGATAATGGTAGAGATAGCTATTAAACTTAGTACGATATGTGTTATGTGGATCGTGTGTGGGGTATGCTCTGGGGGACTCACTAAGCTTTGTTCTTACGGTTTACAGTTTTGGTTTCAGGTTTCATCGTTTTTGGAAATGAAGGGCTCAGATTGATCGCAATGCACACACACATAAGATTTCCGCAATGAATGGTTTTGGGAATGAACTCTGATAAATGTTTCTAATTAACACTATTTTGGAATGTTTGGAATAAATGGTTTCTATGTCTGGGTTGAATTAAAAATGAAATTTTTACCCCTGATTTTTGGGTTATTAAAAGTTGGTATCAGAGCCTTGGTTTGAGGGATTCGGGGATACCTTCGGGTGTGTCTGAACTCAAACTGAGGATCTGTAAAGTTTCAAAAGTTTTCAATAGAAAATATTTTCAAGAAAAAGGTTTTCTAAAGACAAGAAAGGGTGTCGTGCATGCAATCAGCCGAGCTCAAGTAACTTTCCCCAGAATACCCACATTGTTATCTGTTATGATTTGATTATGAATATGTGAATCGCATGCTAGTTAGGGCTAAGGGAGATGCATGTATATGTTGTATGAGCTGGTAGACTTGCATGCTAGAGCTGAGTAGTCAACAATAGGTTGGCCTGATATGTGGTGCTTTTAGCCTTAGGAATATTTGATGTCATGCTCGAATAAGAATGGTAATTGGTATTTGTAACTGCAACATGTATGCTTTTAAAATTATATACGGTTAGGATCTTATAGCCTTAGAATAATAGATTTGGCCTTATTTCCTGTTCCTCATTTGGTTGTGATCCTAGGGTGGAGTCGATTATTCGACAGTCTATTAGATCGTGTTTTGTGTATAATTTGCATGCATAAGGCAGCCGACAGTGAGGATTGATGGATATGGATAACACAAGCTTCGATATGTGGATTGAATGTTTTATGGCAGTTCTTGGGGTCGGAGTGCAACTACACGAATGCTGCTTGCTTTGTGCTTTGTGGAACTCTTAAGTGATGGGAGTCAGCTACTAAGTGGATGTGACGATATCCAGGAGGTAGATGACTGGCATCGTGGGGAGTTCTACTTTAGTTTGGATTGAATGTTTTATTTCTACTTTCGTTTGGATTGTTAGAATGGAATTGTGCCATGACAGCGGTCATAGCAGCTGTTACGGCGGGTTGGAACGTCGCGAAATCTATATATATATGAAGGATCGGGGTTTCGTTGTTTGGCTGATCATTTCTGGGTGACGACATGATTCTGTTATACGAAAGAAAAGAGTTCGTGAGTGAGTATGATCGGCACTAGATGTATCCTACTCTTTTATGTAAATGTAAGTTTTTCGTTTTGTTAAATTGTTCTCGATGGTTTGACCTACATCCCTATGATGCATTACTGGTAAAGTGTTGAAGTAAGTTCATAGAATGGTCACTAGACGATTGATATATCAAACTAGGCTATCATGGGTTGGTGGATAACATGATCCAACCTTTGAAAAGAATTGGAAGTGATCCTTGAGCTAAGGTACCACGGCTCAATAATTCGACGAAAGTGAGCTTTAGATAGAATTCTATTGATAGGAGAATGAAAGTATTTCAGCAAAGATTGTCACAGGAATTAGCCGAATGCCAATATCATTGATATTTAAGATGTAATAAGTACGGGAAAATTGACCTGGAAGTAGGTCTTACATCATATCCAAAGAGGAAAAACTTTTTCATTATACTAAAGGAAAGGAAAGTAGAGTATCTCCTACTGGTGACAGTTATCCCTCGGGCGAACCCTTAGTTCAGCCAGTTGGCGCTCCATATCAAGCATGTGCCTTTCATACACCCTTTGGCATACTCGGAGCTCTATGACTTCAGCTTGATTCTCAGCTAGCTCTTGCTGCAGGGCCTCATGGTCTCTCCTAGATCTCTCACGAGCATCTTCCAGGTGAATGGTGCGGATGGTTTGCATCCTTGCATTGGCATCAACCTCCGTGATGTGATGGAGAGCTGTCATGCTCTGGATTTCGTTTCGGGCAACTCTGCGGACCAGGATTGGCAGAACTCTGTCCGTTGGGCCTCCTTCGCTCAGGTCATAAAGGCTTCGGTCTCCATTATATGGCATGGGTTGATTGTGCTCTTGGCTCCATGTTTCCAAGCTTTCCACCCATGGTGGCGTCGGGTCTTGAAAAGCCAGAAGAGGGTTAGGATTTGGGACAATAGCCAACGGGGGTAGGTTCTCCACTTCTGGCTCGGAGTCAGAACCATCAGAAAAGCCTTCATCCTGGTGATCATCCAAAGGGATTGGGTGGTCATCCTCTGGTTCTTCTTCAATCCATCCTGCATTGCCTTTGTTTAGGATGTACGGGTCGCCATGGGGATGGAATCCAGCCATGTTATCTATGCGAGAATAGGGATAAAGAAGTAATTTAATAGACGTACTATCTAGATAACTATAAAATGATCTTTGTTAGTTACTTCAAAACTTGTATAGTGCATACTAGTTATATGTAATCAAAACAGGATAGACCTTCGAATATGTGACCCTATCTCTAAACCCACAACCAAACAAGGAACAGGGAGTAGAGCAAAGATCACAGATTCTAAGTCTATAACATCTTAGTTTACATATAACCTTAGCATATACACTTAGCAGCTATTGACCTACCAATAAATACCTTTTTAGTTTTCGGATAAGTAATTATGGTAACACAAAATACTCCTATACTATTTTAGGTTTATGTTCTAATGTTTTCATTGTAGTACTGTTGGTAAGTTTTTAGACTTGTTGCCACATCACAACCATTCTCGGGCATATGCTAATCACTTCTCGGACCAACATAGTTGATCAGGCTATGTTGCTCCCAGAACTGACCATACATCCTCGAGTCTACTTGTGATGTTCAAAAATCGTAATACTTTTGTTTTGTCCTAGTGACACTGATTTTAATATGAATGCAGGTATGTATACTTGGTTAAATATTTTATTATTTAAAAGTATAAACTCTTGGTCAGAGTATTTTAATTCCATTGTGTTTATAGTTAGTATATCTTTTATGGGTTGATATACTTGATTCACTATAAACAATGCTCTAATACCAATCTGTCACACCCCAAAATTGGAACGGCGGAAACATTCTGGGGTGGAGGACGTCATGTACAATATTACAACAAGGATTAATAGTAAACACGCAACAAAATCATCCATTGCATTAATAATATATTTTTATACAAGTGTTTTCTGCGAGGTATAAAAGACACTCAAAAATGTAAATTAAAATAAGAGATGAGTCTTGAACGAGCTCCATCTTCTCAAAACCTGGTCGACTGTACCTGTCTACCGATGACCTGAGAATACAAGTTATTTTGAAAGAGTTTATCAGCATAAAAGCTGGTGAGTTCATAAGTATTTAGTGCCATTGTTTGTATGAAAATGTTTGTAAGTGTTTGATGTATAAGTTTGTCAATGTTTGTAATACATGCTAGTATAAGTTTGAAGAAAATGTTGGCAAATGTACAATGCAAATGTCTGTATAAGAAACTGTATCTCCTAGAAAATCATATATTTTCTACTAAAAGTAGCCTTCTACCAAGGCATCAAGTTTTTTATGTTTGTTTGTTGTAAAAGTGCGTATTCTTACCAAGTATGACTATCATTAACAAAATATAGTTTATATATTACCGTTTATGTGAAAAGATCACAAAATGAATGCAATGGGAAAATGATTTAGTATTATAGCTCGTATGCGGAAACTACCTTGATATTACTTATCTTAAAGCCAATGAATTATAAGATAGGGTGAGATTTGTAACCATACTGATTGACGGCGGTAAAACACGATGATGAAAGATGTCGAAATAAAAATGAAATTTGTCACCCTTTGGCTTGGTCAGTCGGGGACTGTAGCTAACAGTCGGGGTGCACGATAGTCTGTCCCGTATAGATCTATACACACAATGCCCGCTCTCCCTCCATGAGACTCTGGTTACCAACATGAAAATGTTGGAATCCGCGTCATGTAGAAGTAAATCTCATATTCTAAACGTTATGTTGGTGTATATTCCTTCTTTGTACTAGTAAATGTATTTGTAATGTTTCTCATAATAGTAAGTTCTCTTAGTTTCTCATCATAGTATAGTTGTATAGTTTCTCATGATAGTAAGTATTGACTCATGAATGAACTGACTCTTTGTATGCTTCATTGATCTAGAAGTAATGAATAGTATTATCCTAAACTATACCTATTATAGTTTACTAGTAGAATTTTTTGTATGACTGAATGTATTGAACTGGGATAAAAGCTTTTATGTCTTATACATACATACATAATATATAACTAAGGATCAAACGACATTCGGACAAACAACCGGGTACTCTAGGTCCACAACCAAACAAGGAACATTAAATAAAGTGAGTCATCAGTCCTAAGTCCTTCAAACCTTACTTATATAACTATATATGCATTAGACATGATTTTGACAATATATGTACATGTTTAAAAAGAAGTTTTTGTAAAACCTTTGATGAGTTTAAAAACAATTATTGATGACTTGATGTCACTTTATAAAACGATTTAAAAGCAGTTTGGCATATAGAAACAATTTTGATAAAGAGTTTAACGTGTAAAACAAGTTTGGTAAACAGTTTGAAGTAGTTTGTTAAATAAAACAGTTGAAAGTATAGGAAATCTATTTGTTTGATAGTTATTAATCACATGTGATTGATGTAATAACTATAATGTTTCAACTTGTATTCCTCCCCATAAAAACATTTAAAATCATTTAAAAGGGTAAATTCAGGGGTATGAACTCACCTGTAGTGAGTGGTTTGGATGAAAGTGTTGGATAAGGTGCTAGGTGTCAAGTGAAGACTTGAATACACACACACTGATCCTATTTACCATATAAAGACACATATATGTATCTAATTAGTGATTATAACACTAATTAAGCAAGCAAAGATACCCTAGAACATGGAAAACACTTTGATTCAAGTGTTATAAGATCATAGGGTTGCATCTAAGGGTTGTAGGGCCTTGCTATTGGGTTTACGACCCAAGGACCAACTCTCCATGAGTTTACGGCCTAGGGTTTGCGGCCCTTATGGGTTTACGGCCGTAAACCCATGGTGACTTGTGCCAAATCGATGTTTAAGGTCCTTAGCTCAAGGGGAAGGTGTTCTTGGCCAAGTTCCAAGCCTTAGGAAGGAATGTAGGGCAACTTTGTACCCTCTATTAGAGTTTATGGCCTTAGGAGATTGCCTTGGCCGTAAACTCCCTTGGTTGGTTGATTCTTGGTGTTTTCAAGTCCCTAACTCATTAAACTATCTTATAACCATGAAAGGGAGGTAAAGACTTACGATTCGAAGACTAGAGAGGGGTGTTTTCGGCCCAAAACACACAAGTGTTCTTGGTGTTCTTGAGGATCTTGAAGATCTAAGCATAAAAGATGGAATTGCGGGTGGATTCAAAGGTGAATCAAGTATAAGTGATGTAATCATCACAAAGATGGAAGAGTTTGATTACATTAGTGAAGATTGGAAGAAAGCTTGAAGATCCTTGGGAGAGAATTTCGAATTCTCTAGCTAGAAGTGCGAAGAATGAAAGGAAAATGACTAAGTGTCATATATATACATGGGGTTTACGGCCACCTTGAGTTTACGGCCGTAAACTCCAAGGTTTTGGCCGTAAAATCCTCTTTTGAGGGCTTAAGGTTCGTTTGACAGGTTACAAGTTCAACTGCCACACTCATTCACTTATTCCTTTGATGCATTAAGCTCAGAATGCCCATACGGATACTAAACAGTGCTAAAAGTTAGCAGAAGTAAGTTTGACTAGATTGGAATGTAGGGTTTGTACAATTAGAAATTTCGGGTTGTCGCAGTTAGTAGCCCGGTGTAGAGCAGAGGTCGCTTCAACAATTGCAGTTCAGCCATTGACGATTGAGCCAGTGAGTGGGTCACGGTACGAGACGCTAGATGATATGGATTCCAGAGACCGAGGGTGGAAAATTGATTAGGAATACCTCGAGCAGAGAGATTCAGACCATGTGAAGTTAGTGGAGGATCTCTGAAAGAGATCCAAAAGCTTTGATCAGCTTTTGAGAGGCCAATGGGGCCAGATTCGGTGCAACGCTTGCAAAAACGGCACGATGGAGTTTTGCTCCAAGGGTTGGATTGTCATTAGGATCGGAATAAAGTATTACATCATGTTCTCAGGATGGTCAGGGGTAACTCCGGAGGAAGTGGTCAGGATCCCTCCAGATGTTTGCGGGTATGCTATCTTCGGCCATTCCTGGTGTATATCGGGAATTTGCATTGCTTTGGAATGGTGATAATTGGAATCTCGGTTCAGTGCTCTGATATTTTATGGGTTAGAAAGGGTTGTCAGATGTTAGTCAGCATGCCGAGGAATTTTGAGGAACCTCTAAATGGACATATCTCGCGGAGCGGGTCCTGCATATGTCGTGATTGCTCCAAGTCGTTGTTGGAATTTGTTCGGTGATCTGGATTTCTACGGGTGTAGCATCTTTGGCCACGTCAGCAGGGACTGCCCATAAGGGGCAAGACCGTCATATTGTCATTGGGGTAGGTGGGTGACAAGGAGGTCGACTACCTGACAATCAAGAGAGGAGCGGTGAGTGTATCCGCTTCGGCTATTTTGAGGATCACCAATGGATGAGAGGGTAGAGCCGGAGCCCAGTAGAGAGGGGCCCCACTTTGCAGGACCGGATAGGAGAGATCGGAATTTCGACAGGCAAGGGTGTGAGGTATATATCCTTTTGCCTCCTAACCAGCGTGAGTAGGCGTATCGTTGGTTGTTATCTCTGGTTGTGGTTGAGTTATATGTACCTTCAAGAAGAGTTGAATGCCATCTGCATGCCATGATCTTAGGTAGAATAGTATGGGGTCGTCTTCTTATATATCGCGGATTGTCCAGTGTTTGAGTATCGTCTTGGGGAATGGTCGAGTTTGGTTCAAGGTTCAGTACGAGGGAATTATGTCTAGGTTCCAGTAACCTTAGCTATTATGTTTGGAAAGGCTTTCGGGGTTGTCAAAAGAATTGAGAGTTGATGCTAAAGTTTTGATTGGAGCATCCAACATTTAGGCTTTCGAGATCTGAGTGTGATATCAGTTTGGGTAGCTAGAGTCATTGGCATTGTTCGGATTCAAGAAGTGTTAGCGGGTTTTCGAAAGACGTGTTGTTTGGGAAGAATTATGCACGGTGTTCTAGCTTTGGTAAGCACCGGTCGTCAGCAAGGTGAGCGTTGGAACGTAATGAGGATTGGGAATCCTGCAATTTTCGTGTGCAGAACGGATTTAGTTGAATCTAAGTGGGGGAGAACCGCCAGGTATCCGGGTCAAAAGCAAGGGTAAAAGTGATATAAGACTACGGGGGAGCCGTAGCTTTCACTAATGGTCAGTTAGGGTATATTGTTGTAAGACTAAGGGGGAGTCATAGCATTCACTAGCGGTAGAGAGTGATGTAAGACTACGGGGGGAGCCGTAGGATTCACTAGCGGTAGAAAGTGTTGTAAGAATGTGGGGGTGCTGTAGCATTCACAGACTTTTTTAGGTGATTTGGACTAGGGTAGGCTAGTTCACAGGGTTGTAGGAGAGCCAAAACTTAGTTAGGATCAGGACCTGAGGTGGTTGATCGGTTAGTTATCTAGGGGAAAGCTCGGACGTGTATGGGAGTTCAGGTTGGAACCGGTAGAGACTGTTGAGCTAAGGGTTGGACCTTGTGATGTAGGATCTTGTGGTCGAGTGGTGCATGTTTCTATAGGGCTACGGCTGGGTAGCCCTATTTTGGGATCTCATAGGAACCTCGTGGTTGGACCGGGTGTAAGACTAGAAGTCTCATGGAATCGGCTAAGGGTATTTAGTAACCAGTCAATTAAAAGAGGGCGGGAGGTCATGGTGCATTACTCAAATACCGATTCGAGGATCTCTAGATAGGAGAAACGATTCGGATTTAGATAGGAACCTAAATCGGAATTCATGCAGGATCTCGTTTCAACGAGATGGGATGTGGGGCATCTATATGTCAAGGGCCTCGAGGGCAGAATTCCAGGTTGGTGAACGGGTTGGTTTGATGGTGGTTTAAGTCATTGGGGATGTGTCTCGGGTGGATCTAGTTATTATAAAGCCAAGACATGTCAGAACAAGGAAACGGTAGGTCGAAGGAGACTGGGTATGATGTAAGACTACAACTATTCTGGCAATACTCACCTTGTTGCGTCGGATTTAGTGGCGACAGGTTTCCAGCCTATCACGAGTGGATGGATCAGTCAGATGGAAGGAGATAGGGTGGTTATGGTTAGATGAGGTATCCTTCGGAGGTCGCAGGGGACTTCTGAGTGTGGTTTGGCTCAGAATCGGGTAGGTGAACGGTGTTCCGGACAGTGGGTAGACAGGTTGGGGCCAGGGAGGTCCCCGGTTGCTCTTCTGGAAAACAGCTATGTGGCAGCAAGAGGAGTAGGAGCGACTTCATTGATTTGGGGTCTGTGTGTGAATTGCTTGTTATTCATTATCCGCGGTTGATCGGTGACTCTTTTATTTAGGAAGCCTCAAGGTATTGCGAGTGGGAAGTAATCTATTTAGACTGGTTTTCTCGTGGAACCAGTTTGATGATGAGTCGATGTAGACAATCTGTTAGGGAGACAAAACATCTTGAAACTTCAGATTTCAGATGAAGCAGATGTGATCAGGTTACAAGTAATTCGTTCATTCTTGGATTTCGTGTTGCCAAGGGTGTCTCCCTGGAAAGGGATTAGCAGGTTTCGGAAGAGAGGCAGGATGGGGCCTCGGTTTTCAGGCCATTCAGGATCTCAGCCTGGGTGGGCAATGTGGCATATCTCTTGGACCTGCCAGAGGGGCTTAGCCAGACTCACAACACCTTCCACGTCTCTTAGCTTTGGAAGGGTGTCATGGTCGATTCTGCAGACGTTTCATTGGATGACATTTAGATGGATGAGAGTCTGAACTATATCGAGAAGCAGGTTGGAACTCTTGATAGGAAGACCAAAGGTATTCAGAATAGGCAAACAAGATTGGTATAGGTGCAATGGCAGCACCGAAGGGGCTCCGAATGGATTTGGGAGCCAGAAAAAGAGATGCGAGAGTTTTACCCAAATTTGCTTAGGACGAAGTCTACTTCAAGTGGGGGAGACTTGTAACACCTGTTTCAACTATTAGTTAGAAAGTACCATTTGGGGGAAATGTTATGCATGGACTCGGCGAGTTGGGAGTCCAACTCATCGAGTAGGGTCGAGACATTTTAGGCACGGGTCGAAAAAGACTCGACGAGTCGGAAGGCCGACTCGGTGAGTCAGGGCTGTTTAAGGAAAACCCCAATTTTAGGGTTTGCCCCCTTATATAAACATCATTAGAAACCCTAGTAGCCTCCATTTTACACCCTAAAAGGTGTTCACGGCCGCAAACCTCTTGTAAGAGAAGAGAGAGCATTTGGGAGCTTGTGTTTGGGATTTTGGGGTGGTTTTCAAGCTTGAAGAGGAAGTATCAAGGGAGGAGCTCTAGATCGAGTACCTATTTCGTGTTGGGCATCTGTCTGAGGTATTAATCTGCTACTTTAAGCTTTGATTTCTTTGTGGAGATTATAGCCATTCTTGAGGAAATGGAACCAAGTTTGGATCTGGACCTATCACAAGGATATGGTTCCAGATCTGGAACTTCTTAGGTCCCAAATGTCATAAAGTTGTCTCCTTGGTGCACCCTAACTCTTATTCATGCATTTGGGACTTGTAAGAAGCTTGTTGATGTGGTTTTGGCATTATGAGACTTAGTATGAACGTAAAGTTGGCAACTTTACGTGGTATTATAACTAGGAGAATATGAATCTGAAGTTTGGGACCTTAAATCCCACTGGAAAGGACAGAATACGTGGGAAATCGTTGAGTCGTTCTTGTGACTCGGCGAGTCGAGAGGGTTCACGACCAAAGGTTTACGGCCAAGGGTTCACGGTCAAGAGTGTTCGATTGGTAGTTTACGGCCTTAAACATAAAGGAGCTTAACGAGTCTCTCTGATGACTCGGCGAGTCGATGAGTTAAGCAGCGAATCCGACGAGTGGCTAATTGTACTCATCGAGAGAAGGTCAATATGGACTGTTGACCTTGACTACAGAAATAGAATTTGACCAGGGTTGACCTGAGTGTATTTATGGGATTGTGACAAGCTAATCACCTGATGATTATGGGTAATTGAGAAGGAGCAGTGTGTGGAATATGTCTGACTTCAGCTTATCAGTTTAGTGTTCGAGAGGTTTGTCTTCTCACCATACCAATGGGTCTAAGGCACCAAGGTCGGCCCAGTTTATGATAGTTGATATACATGTTATGTAGAGCTGTGTGATATGTATGTATGCATGATATGCGGTAGAGATAACCTTCTGGCTAATGGTAGAGACAACCTTTATGGCTGATGTTAGAGATAGCCTTGTGGCTAATGGTAGAGACAGCCTTTATGGCTGATGGTAGAGATAGTATTGTGGCTAACAGTAGAGATAGTCTTTGTGGATAACGGTAGAGATGGCTTGTATAGCTAATTGATATGTGCCAGTGGTAGAGATAGCTTTTATAGTTATTTGATATGTGATATGCGCAGAAGTAGCTTATGTAGCTAATTGATATGTGTTAACGGTAGAGAGGGATTTTATAGCGATTTGATATGTGATACGTGGTAGAGTAACTTTTATAGATGATTGATACGTGATAACGATAGAGATAGCTATTATAGCTAGTACGATATGTGTTATATGGATTGTGTGTGGGGTATGCTTTGCGGGACTCACTAAGCTTTGTTTTAAACCCTGTTTACAGTTTTGGTTTCAGGTTTCATCATTTTGGAAATGAAGGGCTTGGATTGTCGCAGTGCACACACACCTATAATTTCCGCAATGAATGATTTTGGGAACGAACTCTGATAAATGTTTCTAATTAACACTATTTTGGAATGTTTGGAATAAATGGTTTCTATGTTTGGGTTGAATTTAAAATGAAATTTTTACCCCTGATTTTTGGGTCGTTACAACCTTGATCTTGGCTGGGTCTAACAAGATACCACCCTGGTTGATGATGTGCCCCCATAACTGCACCTCACGCAACCAAAACTCACATTTGGAGAATTTGGCATAATGCATCTCTCTCCTCAAGGTCTCTAACACCTTTCGCAAATGTTGTTCATGCTGCTCCTTAGTCTTGGAGTAGACCAGAATATCATCAATGAAAACAATCACAGACTGATCCAGCATCGGCCTGCAAACCCAATTCATGAGATCCATGAACATTGTTGGTGCATTGGTGAGCTCGAAAGGCATCACCACAAACTTATAATGACCATAACGAGTTCTAAAGGTCGTCTTCTATACATCCTCATCCCTGAACCTCATTTGATGGTATCCTAACCGAAGGTTACTCTTGGAGAACCAAGATGCACCCTGAAGATGATCAAATAAGTCGTCGATCCTCAGAAGTGGGTAACAGTTCTTCACCGTTAGCTTGTTTAATATCCGATAATCGATACACATCCTTTGTGACCCATCCTTATTTTTCACGAATAGAATCGGTGCTCCCAACGGGGAACTGATCGGATGGATAAAACCCTTTTCCTAATAGCTCCTGCAGCTGCGTAGACAACTTTTGCTTCTCATGCGGTGCTAGGCGATATGGTGCCATGGCTATCGGAGCCAAACCAGGCATCAGATCAATCCGAAACTAAACCTAGCTCTCGGGAGGCACTCCCGGACACTCCTCAGGAAAAAATTCGGGAAAATCTCGCACAATAAGTACCCTAATTAACTCCGAAATGGTCACAACCTACAAATCCAAAACATATGCAAAAAACCCAGGACAACCCTGCTGAAAAAGCCTCCTAGACCTCGCAATTGAATAGAGAGCTGGCCCATGCAAAGCTCTCTCACCAGTAATGACTAGTTCTCCCCCACTTGGGATTCGAACTCTCACTGACTTCTGTACATAATCAATCATGGCCCCATTCGGCCCCAACAAGTCCATCTCAATGATCACCTGCAACCCCCTTAAGGGAATTGGTACCAAATCAATAGGAAACCTCTCACTGAACATGTTCAGAACACATCCTCGGAATACCCTTGCAATGCTCATAGTACGATCATCCACGATCTCCACCTCGATAGGGGAGTCCAAAGTCCCCAGAGCGTCTCAAAACTTCTTGTTGAGTGCAAGAGATACAAAAGATTGGGTAGCCCCTGAATCAAATAAAACATGAGCCGACAATCCATTGAACAAAAAGGCCCCTAAACAAATCATAACAAATACAAGCATAACAAGAAAACAATAAAAGATAGATTTAAGTGACATACCAATAACTACATCTGACACTGCCCGGGCCTCATCGGTGGTAAACTAAAATGCTCTACTCTTCACCACAGGAGTCTCCGCCTTGCCCTGGTGGCCATGGGTAATCCTCAAGGTGGCTGGTGCATGCGCCACCACTGCTCCCTCAGGCAACCTCGGATAATCGACCTTTTATGGCCGGTCTGGTTGTAGTGAAAACAAACCAAGCCCTTCTTAGGGAACTCCCTGGTCATGTGGCCCGGCTGACCACAACTATAACGTACCGAGCCTGCTACCCGACAGGCCCTACTGTGCGGCTTTCCACACTTGGAACAACGACCCCGGCCCTGCTGGACTTTGCTAGAAGTATCAGAGGTCTTGGGATTCTTGGCCGGGCCCACTTCTGCATGCACCTGCTTCGGCTTCCGCTTCGTCCAGAGCTCCAACTCGATTTCCCGCTCACAGGCCTTCTCCATCATATTATTCAGGGTCTTGCACCCTGAACAGCTCACAAAATCCCTAATATCATGCCTCAGCATAGCATGATGTCTCTTCTTCCTCATCTCCTCATCCGCAACATACTGTGGAACTAGAAATTCCCTCTCTCTGAACTTGGCGGTGATCTCCGCCATAGTCTCCGTAGTCTGGTGAAGGTCCTGAAACTCCCTCACCAGCCACCTCAATGGCCAATGCAAACTCTCGATCAAACCTCTTCACAAAATCCTCCCAAGTTATCATTGTAACTGTCGCCGAACCAACCTCTCGGGTAACCTCCTCCCACCAGTCTCGCGTTCGGTCTCTCAGCAAACAGGACGTGAATCATACCTTTGCCGCCTCAGGGAAAAAACTCGTGCGCTGAGCATTCTCCATGTCAGTGATCTAACGGAGACTAGCGATGGGGTCCTTAACCCCAAAGAACTCAGGCGCTCCGCACACCTTGAACTCCCGAAACGGCGGAGTTTGAGTCCCAATCTGACCCACAACAATCTCGGATCGAAACGATCTGACCTGCTCCTCCATGATTTCCATAATCCCCTCCTTGACGGTACCAAAAATCATTGAGGTAGCGTCAAGGATACCACGAGTAACCTCGGCTGCGATAAGCTCACACAGCCCCTCATCAATCGGTTCCGCACATGAACCCGAACCCGATCCCGAACCTGAACCTCCTTGAGTAGTCATCACCATCCTCAACTGAAAATATAGCATAGAAACAATCCATAAAGAAGTTTTAAGGGATTCCTCCTCACCAGACTCCTTAGAGTTTCCAGGTCTGCTCTTATATCGGGTACATGTCTTGTGCTTTCAGTAGTATGGACCCAATACTACATTCCACACCTATATGTTCCTTCGTCAAAGTCATAACTGATTCCTCTAATTCACCCAACTATACTTAGAAACATAACTCATATAACAGATCACACAGACATCCTAGACTCTTCTAGGGTTTCTCAATCCTCCTAGAACCAAAAACCTCAATCAACAATGCAGGATGCCTTATGCATGCAAGTTATACACAAATAGAATCACATAGATTGTCAAATAAAGTTTCTACCCTAAGTCCACAACCAAAGAAGGAACAATATATGAGGCAAAATCCATCATTATGGGTCTATGCAATCCTAATCGTATATAACTTTGAAAGCATACACTTAGAAAATACATAGTCAACATTGATTCCAAGAAATATATAGCATCCAATTTTCTTAGGCTATAAGGCCTCTCACAAATCAGGCAATTCTATCTCATAATCCCTGAAGGTATCCATAGCCCTACTCTAGCATTCACTTCAAATATGAATCATACTAGTCGCGATACATAAGCATGGGTAATTTGGGAAACACGTACTTACTTGAGCTCGGCAGATCGCACACATTGCACTCTTACTTTTTCTTAAGAAAGCCTTTTTTCAGAAAAATTCAATTCTTTTTCTTTTGAAAAGATTATCATTTACTCAGTTTGAGTTCTGACACACCTGGGAGTGTGCCCGAATCCCTCAAACCAAGGCTCTGATACTAACTTGTAACAACCCAAAAACCAGGAGAAAATTTTTCATTTTTAATTAAGTTTTATAACCAGAAGTTTGATTCCAAAATCCATTACATAATCATCATAAAATATCATCAGAGTGTCAATATCATTGAGTGAGGAAAATAATGGAGAGTGAATGTTGCCCATGAAGTCGGGCCTTTCCCTTAAGTACCAGAAGTACCCGAAACCACAAAATAAGCTGTAAGTAAAAGCTTAGTGAGTTTTCCGAATACCACATAACATACAATCGAAAAATAGTGAAATACCACACAACATACATATGATTGTCATGGGCTACTCCCATGATCTTTTCCCTAGAACGCCATGGGCTACACCCATGGTCTGATATCTAAGTGCCATAGGCTACCCCCATGGTATTCCATGCCATAGGCTACCCCCATGTTCTTCCATACAAGTGCCATGGGCTACCCCCGAGGTCTTTCAGACAAGCAAACACATAGACAACTAGTATTCCACATGTGAAGTAATGGGTTGGCATTGGTGTCTTCGATCCATTCATATAGTGAGAAGACTTACCTCGGTCTGCTGATAAATACTAACTGCTTAGCTACCACTCCAGAAATCTCACACTGAATATACAAATTACACTAATCAAAATTAGGACACAATCCCAAATCATGGGCCATAACCCTAAGTCCAAACTCCTAAAATAAGGGCCCAATGCCTTTTCGTTTAATGGCCTAACTATTCCTAGTCCAAAAGCAATAATAGGCCTCAAGGCCCAAAAGGCCCAACAAGACCACTTAGGGCCCATTAGCAAGTTTAAAGGCTCACCTACTCGAAACAGATCAAGGCTTAAAACCAAACAGGGCCCAAATGCTTCAAAAGCCCAATACAAGCCCAAAGGCTCGCTGGAAGTGTTCGCGCGACGTAATCCCTGTACGCACAACGTACTAGCCCGCCATACAGTACACTCAGCGTACAGGTCTGCCTACTACATTCAGTCGTTTGGTACTTAACCCATGTAGGCTTTTAATCCCAATACCAGATCTCGATTACTAAAAGGGTCTTAGGGCATAAAGTTGGCAACTTTATGCCTTAGCATGACTTATGGGAGTCCAACATCCATTTTTGTTCATCAAAGCTCACTTTGGTGTTGTTTGTTTTTTCGAAGCGAAAATTTATGAAGTTTGTAGACCACCTCTACAACCCTCTACAGCAGAAGAGGTGGACCAAACAGATGCAGCCTATATTAAAAATCATGTTTGTTTTTTAACATCTGCAAACTACTGCAGTAAACTGAAATTTAAATAAACTAGTTTTATAAAATTAAAATAGTTTTTCAACATCAAAACATTAAATACTATTAAATACTATTTACAAATTAAATGAATTAATATTAAAATTATATTGTTTTAACTAAATAATGTCCTTGTGAGTTGCTTCAAATTGCCCTTGATTTCCTTCACAAAATCTTGATTCAACACTAGGAACAACATTCTTGGCTTGGTTTGCTTTTGCTTCACCTGCTCTACAAATACTCCACAAATACAAGTGTGATTTTAAAGAGTATAAATACATTACAGTTTTACCATTTAACATCTGATTACAAGCTTAAATACATCATATTTTTACATTTTTATAAAGAAATTATAGAGATGTGCCAGCAACTTCGTAACAAGCACAAGCAAAGACCATTTCACCATTTGACCAATTGCATTTGTTACTAGAGATTCAACAGCTTCGTAACAAGCATAAGCAAAGACCATTTCACCATTTGACCCATTGCATTTGTTACTAGAGATGTACCCGGTAAGACCAATTAAAATGCAATTAAATTAAAATTCAATATTCTCTCAAGCATTTCATCGAACACTTGTAATGCACAACTTGTTTTCCTCTTAAAGTACTACCACTAGATGTATAAAGATCTATCCCACTCTTTAAACATCTAATCAATTCAACAAAGAATGGAAACATATACATGGGTGGAAGCAAATTAGTATAACAAAAATCAGATTCTCCTTGACATTCACCATATCAAAAATCGTTTTAAGGAAGTCTATATATTTCAGCAAATCAGAAAAACCATTTCAGCAAATCAATTTCAAAAAACCAGGAGCATTAAATTGATTATAGCAAATCAAAAATCAAAAATCGATTTCAGCATATCAGAAATCAAAAATTGATTTCAGAAATCGGGAACATTACGTCAGAAATCAGAAGAAAAAAATCGAAAAGGATACCTGATGTGGATGTTGATGTGAATAGGAGCACCGATCATAGCAGAAATCAGCATAGCAAGAAATCAATTTTGTTATATCTTTGGACTTTGTCGACGATCTGATAAGCATCAATGGCGTGTCGACGAGGAAGTTGTGCAGTGGTGCACCGACGAAGGGTGGGTGGAGGGCGATGGTCGGACGTGCAAAAGGAAGCAGGATGTGCAAAGGAAGAAGATAGAGAAGGAGCGGTGTTGTTTTTCTTCTTTTAAGTCCATTTCTTTTGTTTGTTAGGGATAAAAGAGTTTTGAAGTGGTTGGTTCACTGCTGCACCAAGAAGCACACGGGCAGAGTTATTTCCTTTATAAGCCTTTTAAAAAACAAATTGTTGTAAAAGCCTAACTGTTGCACATGTTCTGCGCCACGCAGCGAAAAGAGGTTTGAAGAAGTTTAAAAAAAAAACAAACACCACCTTAAAGATCCTAGACTCATGCATGGCTTCATATCCATCAAAAAGTTGACATTCTTATGCTTCTAACATGCCAAAGGGACTAAGCTTTAGCATTTCTAACCTCTGGAGTTTCCCAAACTCACAAAAAAGAAACCATGGACCAAAAATGAGCTTAAAACCAAACCCTAACTCAATCTAACAAAAGGATCAACAAGGTATGAGCTTTTTACCTCCAAAAGCTTCCTAAGATGATGTAGATTCATGATCTTGAAGCTCAACCACGTCCAAGGCTTGCTCACTAACTTCTTCTTCTTTAAAACACACCAAAAAGGGCCACTAATGTCACTTTTAAGCTCAAAGATCACTCTCAATGGAAACTACGGTTTTTGGGACATTCAAAGGAAGTGGAGGCTGATAAGAATGAGGGTCCAAGGTCATAAGTGAGCTTAAGTAGGGCTCATGCCTTAAAATTGGGGTTTTAGGGAATGGCTACGTACGCCCTGCATACGTGGCTTAAGGTCCCGACACTGCATGCCCATGTACGCAAAACGTACATAGACGTACGCCCAGCATACGAAAGGACTCCTTTGCAATGAATTTAATAACTCAAGGAGTAAAAGTGACATACCAGAATCCGAGTGTTACATTTTGACCTTAAAATGAAACTGTTCTTCTGCTAAAAATGGGAAACTTTTTGGGTGGGAAATTGCCAAATGTAATTGGGAAGCTCTTGGAATTTAAGGCTTTTTCAATTCCATTTAAGAATCACTGGTGAGTTGCCTAACAAAATTTGGGGGTTATAGAGTCTTGAAGTGATCGACATTAAAGGGAATTTGGTTACTAGAGGCTTATCCATGATCAATTTCTCCAATTTAAAGAAGTTACATGTTCTTTGACCAGAACCCTAAGATTCTGTTGACAAACGATTTGTTGTTGGTTTTTGGATTTTGACTTGGGTAAGATGATAGAGTAGTGTGTTTTTGAAGGGGAAGGGGTTTCATTATGTGTTTATGGGACCGGTGGTGGGGCTCGATCAGTAGGAGGCTGATCAAAGGGAGGGGTATGTCGATGGAGTTGTGGAAGATTCTTAAAAATGAATAGGAATGAATCTGGGTTACATTATGAGAGTAAGTGAGTGAGTGAGTGAGTGAGTGAGTGAGTGAGAGAGAGAGAGAGAGAGAGAGAAAGAGAGAGAGAGAGACATATATATCGGTGAGAGGGTTGGGTAAGATTTTATTTTTAATTATTTAAATACCAAAATAAATAAAGAAAATAGAAAAAAGAAATGAAAATGATAAAATCGCTTTTTCTAGTGTATCAAGGACCAAAAACACGGTAAAACCTTGATTTTGGACCTTCCATGCAAGTTGGAAATTTTTTGGTTCCTATCCAAAGTTTTTGAATACCATGGGGACCAATCTTGCAGTTTTGTCCAATGAATCTAAGGTCATCTCCAATTGGAGTTTTAAGGGGGGGGGGGGGTGGGTTAATGAGGAGTTTAATCTTATCAAAGTCTAAATCCCCATTGTGAGAAAATGACTAGGATTCAATAGAATGAGGAGTTTAATCCCTATTGAACTCTGTATTCTCTCTCCTCACACACACACAAACATACACACACACACACACACACACACATATATATATATATATATATATATATAATTTTTTATTTTTAATTTTTAATTAATGTTAATTTTAATTGTAGTTTTTAATTTTTAATTTCATGCTAATTAACTTTTTTTTTAAAATAACAATAAAAAAATGATAAATGATGTGACAATAATTGTATATAGTGTTTAATGGAGTGTAAAGTTTAATGGGTAAAGGTGTATAGTGAGTAGAATATACATGTGTTAATCCATTGAACTCATATGAGTTCAATGCATTGGAGATGGTCTAATAATGATGAAATTAAACTAAACAAGAAAGAATAAGGTCGTGGTGGGTTGTTGCATGCCAAACATCCGACCACGTCACATCCTCACCATGCCAAATGGGTGGTGTTTCCACGTCAGGCAAACCGCATCAACACCATGTCTTGTACATGGTCAGTACACCGAGCAACTTAAATGACAATATTTGAAATTAACTTATATTTTAATATTTTTCATGATCCCATTAAGAGCAAGACAACAACTTAAAATGGTTAAACATAAATAACTAATTTGAGATTTTGGGATTTATTTTTTGAAAAAAAAATACTATCACTATTAGTATTAGTATTGTTATTTTAAAAAATCATGATCAAAAAATTCAAGATAGTCAATATCTGTTTACTCAAAATATTTTTTCCAAACGTATCTAAAACTACTGCCTAGAAATAATAGATTTTTGAATTCTACTGTGAAACCAATATGTACGTGGACCGTGGTGCATAAGAGACAGGTGAAGTTAATAGCTTTCAAATTGCCACCATCCTCCTCCAATGGTGTTGTACACATTGCCTTGGATAATATTGGATCCTCTTTTAGAGTTTCTTACATTTTTTTATAAAATTAAATAAAGAAAATTTTATATTTGTGATAAATATAACATGAGTGCTATTATATGTATCTCTTTACTCACATAAATTATCAAATTATATATATATATATATATATATATATATATATATATATAGAGAGAGAGAGAGAGAGAGAGAGAGAAAAGAAATTTAGGTTCAGGTGTTTAAAGTAAGTATTGTGTTATTGTATGCATAAATGTGGGCCAATCATTTCAAAAACTTAAATAAAGATATATAATCTTACCTAAAATATTGGATTGCTTTCCTTTAAATCCCTTGAAACTGTTACTGCTTCTTTATCACCGCCCCATCCCTACCTTTTCAACCTAACTGATGCCGATGATTGAAGAAGATAAGAGGCTGGAGCTTGCCCGTTCGCTGACCAACACCATCAGCCACCATCGCCACCGAACTCACCAGAATTTGCAAGTCAAGAAGCGAAAGTCAGGGGAAATCGGTTTCGCTCTGTAAGACTTTCGTTTGTGTTCAAGCTTTATATTCTGATTTCGTTTGTTGATTATGATTTGCCCTTGGAATCAAATTCGCACAAGCCACTTTCGTTCGAAGATCATTCACACACTTGGAACGATCGGTAATCTTTAGAATCACAGTTCTTGACTCGATTTTGAAATCACATTAGCCCTAAACGAAGGCTCGCTTATAATTGAATGTGTAATTGATTTGGAATCGAGAGGTAAAACAAAAATCGATCGTATCAGCCTTTAGTGATTTCGAATATTACTAACTTGGGATTGAATGTTGCAACTAAAATCATTTAGAAGCAAAAATCGGTATTATCGTTCACTGTTCGAGCATCAGAGGATAGAAAATTGGTTTGTGTATTGCAAGCTTCATTGGAAGTCGATATCATATCTTCAAAATCCGGATCAATCACGATCGGAATTGAATTTAGAACATACGTCGGGTTTAATGGATGTCAATCGGAATTCATGATAGATGTGAAGTGGTTCAATTTTGACCTTTCCTAAGTCAAACGAGGTATTCTTGTGTTCCAACTTCAAGGTTGGGATTCCAGTGCTTTTGGAAGATGGTATTCAGATGCTTGTTTATGCTGGGGAATACGATTTTATTTACAATTGGTTAAGTAAGATATGAATTCCAATTCTATTAGAATGGAATCACGAATTCCAATTCTGTTGGAATTACAGAAGTTGATGCTTGAAGAATGGACCACAAAATTGAAACGGACCACATTATTCTTTTAGAATGTATTACTCGTTAGATTTTGATGTTTTCTTTCCGATTTGAAAGTTTTTTTTAGTTTTATTCTTTAACAATAAATTTAATTCTTAGCAATTGTTACCTGTATTCTATAAGAATTAATGTAATGTTTGTTTTTATTCTTCAAATGATGGTTCAAGAATTTGTTATTCTCCAAGAAATTTTTAAAGTTATTTTTAACTAATGGTTCAAAACTATTGTTTGTCTTCAAAATATTCATTCATTCAAAACATTTATTTTGTCATAATAGATAATCTGACATTCTCATAGAATATCATTCTAACAGAATTATATTAGAATTATAATCTAATTAATTAAAAAAATGACAATTCAAAATTAAGAAAATCAAATATACTTGAAAATTTGAAACTTTTTATTAATTAAACTTGTGTTTCCTAATTAGTAACTTTTTGGTAATTTAAGAAAGTGAATGTTACCTATTTATGCATACAATAACATAATAATTACTTTGAATAGAATAATATATATATATATATATATATATATATATATATATATATATATATATATATATATATATATATATATATATATATATATATATAGGTAAAGGTTCAAATGAGACCCATAAAAGTTAAGAACCATAAGAACCACTATTTTTACCTTATAACTTAAATCATATGATATATTTGATCAATATAATCTCACAAGAAAACTTTTCTCTCACCTCTCTCTCATCTCTCTCTTTCTCTCTCTTACCTTCTACCGCTGCCGACCACCACCACCAACGCCGGCACCACCGCCGACACCGGCGTCGTCACCGGAAAAACAAAAACCTTCAGATTCGGAGCCGCCGCCTTCAGATCTGAAGCATTTACCTTCAGATCTGGTGCATTCGCATTCATATCTACAACCCCCGACTTTAGATCTGCCATCACCACCGAGCGCCACCTCCAGATAAATTCAGATCTGATGTAGATCTGAGAATTTGGTGTTATTATACAAATGTTTTGTTCCAGAACTCTTGAACTTATTTTTTTCTCTGAAATGTTCCATCATTGGTGAAAATGTTTGTCAAATTTGTACCAGATATGTTATGTGTCACCTCTTTCCCATGTATAACTCATTTTCGTCTTTGTCTCTCTTATTTTTGGTCAAAACACCACCAAATCGACATCTGATCTGATGTTTTTGTCCATTTTCAAGTTAGATCTGGTGTGTGTATGGTGTTTACATTGATGGTGTTTACGAAAGGAAGTTCTAAAAAAAAGATGCACATAAGGTGTTTGATGAAATGCCTCAATGAAATTTGGTAAGTTATTAAGCTGTGAATTAAGTTGTGAATGCATATTTTTTGTATATTAAACTATGAACTTTGTGTATTTAGCTGTGATATTTGTGTTTAAAATTGTGAATTGAATGCATTAAGCTGTGAATTTGTTGTTTAAATTGTAAATTGACTATATTAAGCTGTGAGTTTTGTATATTTAACTATGAATTAATTGTATTAAACTGTGAATTGATTGTATTAAATTTTTTAGTTGAAAATATGCTTTTGAATGCATATTTTTTGGGGTATTTGTTGGGTCAAAAATATGGTTTATACTTTGATTTTCTTGGAAAATATATTTTTATGTAACGTTGTATGTGTTTGCGGTTTGTGTGTACGGTCGTACACAGGGTGTGCGGCTGTACACATGTGTATGGCTGGATGTCCATATAAATAGAGGAGTGCATGTGGGAGTGTACGGTTAAGAAGAGAAGAGGCTAGAGAAGAGAGAGAGAAAGTTAGAGAGAAGAAGTGTGTATGAGAGAGAATCTATTGTAAGGAGCATCAATCATATTCATTCAATACATCATAGATTCATCTTCTTCTTATTCTCATTCTCTTTTATATTGATCTGACATCATCCAATTGATTGGGATTCCGCACCATCAATTGGATCTGATTGATACACAAGCAATTTAGGGGACTTACAATTGGTATCAGAGCATGGTTGTATCAATCAATTTTGTCATATCTGGAGCTTATTTGATCTGATTTTGAAAAGAGAATAGCATTTTTGGGTAGATATCGCAAAAATAAGGGGGGTTTCTTCTTTGTATTTTTCATAAAAACGAGTTTTTGATCGAGTTTTGGAGCAAAAAGGGTGAAAAACGTCATTTTTTTCACGAATCTGGTTGAAGGAGTGCGGCTCAGTGTGTGCGGTCCGGACGTGTGCGGTCTCGGTGTGTGTTGCCTTGACTCTTCGTTCAACAGTATTCTTCGTTCAGCATCAGCAGCGTTCAGCCTTCGCATTTAAAAAAAGGGGAAGGGGAATTGGGGCTGTCGGGATTCGAACCCGGGTCCCTTGGTTCAACATCACAGCGCCCTACCAACAGCTCTAGCAACTCTGGTGTACTTTTCCTCCCGTCTTTAATTCTTAAAGACTCCTCGGTTATTATTTTCGAAAATTGTCACTTTTAACCCTAAAAATCAATTTTTTTTATTTCTAAATTCTATTTTCAACCCAATTTTTTTTTTGTTTTTAATTTTTGATTTTATTTTTATCTTTGACCATAAAATTTTGACTTTGACTTTAAAATTTGACCTTTGAATTTAACCTTTTGACTTTCTCGTTTGACTTTTAATTTATTCAAATTTGGCTTTTCGGTTTGACTTTTTAAATTTGACTTTTAAGGTTAACTTTCTCGTTTTTTAAGTCAAAGGGCAATTAAAAATATAAAACAAAATAAAAAAAAAATGAGTTCCATATCAATTCCGGTAAATGAAGTTTCATATACTCCATCTTGTAAAGCTACGATTAAATTTCTTCGCGAACAAATTGATTTATTAAAAAGAGAAAATGAGGACCTCAAATACGAAGGCTATACTCTTAGGAAAGGACAGAAACGTTAAAAGCTCAATTAGAAACAAAAATCAAGGATTTCCGGAAATTACAAGAAGATTACAGCAACAAGTGTGAAAATTATGATCACATTAAGAAAAAACTTGATGTTGTAACTGAAGAACTTGACGCTTTGAAAATAAAGTGTGGAAAAATAGATGTTAGTTTCAAAAATTACACTGCGTCAAGTAAGACAGTCGAGTCCTTATATGAAACCCAATTAAAATTCAAAGAAAATCAAAACAAGGGTCTAGGGTATGATAGTGTTCCTCCACCTTTCAATCATAACTACACATCCATCCCCATGACACAGGACGAAATTGACAGGGAGGCACATCTTCGATATGGCAAACCAGCTGGATTTGTGTCAGGAGGTATTCAAGTTGAAGATACTAATGCTTCTACTTTATGTGCAGGTAAAGTAGCAGAGGATGAGAACAAGGAGAACACCAGTGAACAAACCAACATCTCCTTGAACTCAGAATCTGTTGCTTCGAACTCAACTGCTTCTGATCAACCTGCCGTTGAGAAATACAGGCCACCAATTCCAACACAACAGAGTTCTTGTTGCAAGTGTGCATCTGGGAACAACAAGAGACAAGGCAAGGATACGCCACCAGGGGTAGGAAGAAACAACTCCACAGTGAAGAAAAAGACATGTTTTCACTGTGGAACACCTGGACACATTGCCAGAAATTGTCCAAATCGCGCATACGTTCCCTACTACGCACATGGCTGGCAGAAAACACCAAGAGGGAGATACTCCAAAAGAAACCCCTCAAGGCCACATTCAGAAAATAGCGACTGGAATGCCACAAAGGCCAAAAATCAACCCCACAAGGCCAAGAAATCAACTCCCAAGGTCAAGAAGGGAATGTCGGCCAAGAAGCCAAATCCAAGAGATGCTCCCGTGAAGCCAAAATCAAAGTCATCTCGACGATCGGCTTCAAGTTCAAAATCAAGTGCTGAGGCACCCATCCGCTCGAAAAACAAATGGGTTAAGCCCAACTACAGATGGGTACCGAAGGTGCAATCTCCCAAATCATCTAATGCTTCTAATATTTCTACATTTTCTATTTGTGATAAGCAGGATATGTCATGGGAGAGAGTACCGTGCAAGGATGACAAAGGTCAACCCAATTTCAAAATGGACTGGGTTCCAAAGACCAACTGATCCCGCTTTGTTTCGGACCAGCTATGGAGGCATATCATCAGACTTCGGTTTGTTGGTAGTGGTTGCTCCTGGCACTTGATAGGGGACATCTCTCAACTGTAAAACATTCATACATTCGTTTGAGAGTATGTGTCCTTTGCGGGAAGGGAAGAAAGGAAGGGATCACATGGGGTTTGTGCTTAATGACATGAAGAATTTTCGGATTTGTTCTGAGATTACGCGTGCTGTTCTCAGACCTTCAGGATACAAATTCAATCGGTGACTTACGGTTTGAGTTTTCTTCTCTATACTCCTGAGTTTTTCTTAAGCTGATTCGCTTTAAAGGAAAATTTTTGTTTTAGGATAGTTTAAATTTGTGCATTTACTTTTGTTTCTCTCCTATGCACAAATTTATGGGAGAAATTAAAACAAAACAAATATTTTAAAATTTTAAAAAAATATAAAAAAATAGAAAATCAAAATAATAATATGTTGGTTATGGAATGTGCTTGAGGGAGATATTTTGGGAAGTGATATGATTATGTGATAACAGGCAATCTGAGTCTGCGTAACGTACCCAAAGTTGAAGGGTCTATGCTCTGGTTTGATGCGTCGGTAGGCACGAAAGATTCTAAATGAACATGACTAGGCAGAGTTGAACTTAAGAAATCAAATGACTTGACAAATCCAGACCTAGTTAGATCCGTTTAGCCTGACAATACGACGCTCGGATAGGTTGAGCAAGGAGATATATATGGGAATCTACTCGTCACATTAAATGAACCCGTATCTGGAACCGTGGTTTAACTTTTCCTCCATGTGCGGATTTTATCCTTAATTCCGGTATTGATGGGGAAACTGGTAAATCCCGATAAATTAGGTCTGTAGAAAATCATTTTCTTTCTTTCTGTCTGTTAGTCATATGTTACCTCCTTTGCGTGATTGGAAGAGATCCGACCTGGACTGTAACATATGCAACTCTATTTCTCTGTAGGTTGAGAACATGAGAACATGTATATTTATTTGTGATTCCATGTATTCATTTGTGGAGAAATGATAAATTTTTACACACAATCATCATGAATATGATTTTTCTCTTCAATTGAAATTAAAGGCGTAAAAATTTATCATTTCTCCACAAATGAATACATGGAATCACAAATGAATATACTTTGTTCTCGCGTTCTCAACCTTTTTGGTGTTCTCATTTGATCCTACTCCTATATATATATATATATATATATATATATATATATATATATATATATATATATATATGAAATTCCTCTAATCTGTTAGCCATATGTTGTCTCCTTTGTGTGACTAACAATCAGACCTGGTACACAGCATATGCACTATAAATGATAATACCCTGAATCTATCTTCTCCCCTAATGATGGTCTGCTTAAGGAGTACTCTAGAAGTCCTTGATTACCGGGGCATATCTGGAAGTGGGAAACATGTTCCAGTACAATTAAAATTGAACACTCAAAGAATGTCTATAGATCTCGCTGCTCAATTTAGGTGGACAACAATATCCCTGGTCGTCGTCAGCTAATGGTCCTTAAGATATAGTATCTAGAAACTTTGGATCAGATATAATATCTAGGAACTTAGGATCACATTGTCTTGTCACTTATAGTATGTCCTAATTTTGTCACAATTTTTCGTGTTTAAGTGGACAACAATATCGGTGATCGACCAGACAAAGACGTGAAGATGGAAGGTACCGACAAGTTGATAAAGGTTGTCTAAAAACTTTGATCCCAAATCATTCTCAAAGTTGAGATATCATTTTATTAAATTTGTTCATAGTTTTCCTCTATGCACAAATTTTAGGGGGAGAATTTAAAATAAATCAAAAATCAAACAAAAATCAGAAAAATTCAAAAATCAAACAAAAAATAGAAAAGTAAAAAAAGTGTTGTTTCTGTTTTTATTTTTCCAGAAAATATCAAAACAATCCAAAAATATTTTTTGTGTGCTAATTTTTCTTTTAGTTTTGTTTTGTCTTGAAAAGTGGTTTCAGGCGTAGATGAGACTCATGGAGACTGTATTGAAGATCTTCTGAGCCAAAGCTTCATCTGTGAGCATCGAAGAATTCTCATTCGAAGGAACAAGAAATGAATATTATTCTTTCAACATTTAATTTGTCTACCCCAGAAGCAAGGTGAAGCTAAAATTGAAGATTATGTAACAGATTGCATTGAAGCCTCCTCAATCAATTTGCTGCTATCTATGAACCTGCTGAAGTGATCCAGAAGATTATTTCTCTCCGTTGTTCTCTCTGGAGATTCTCAAGCTGAAAGTGCTATCTTTCAAGAATCTTTTCATCAAGCCTCCTCACCCAACGTGCGTTCAATGTCAAATTTTGAAGAAAACCCAACCGCTCAAGATGAATTCATTTATTGAAGATTCATATGTTCATCTTGATGTTGTGAAGAAATTTGAAGATTAATGTTGAAGCCAAGCTCCCAATGAAGATTAACAAGAAAAAGTCAGCTACTTTTTAAGGGGGGGTTTGTTGGACCAATTAGAAAAGAAAGCTATAAACCAAGGGGGAGATTGTTGGGTCAAAAATATGGTTTATACTT
This sequence comes from Lactuca serriola, assembly GCF_051521515.1. Classification (NCBI taxonomy): domain Eukaryota; kingdom Viridiplantae; phylum Streptophyta; class Magnoliopsida; order Asterales; family Asteraceae; genus Lactuca; species Lactuca serriola. The sequence continues at coordinate 70,886,481 of NC_136410.1, forward strand.
TGATTTTCTAGGAAAATATATTTTTATGTAACGTTGTATGTGTTTGCGGTTTGTGTGTACGGCCGTACACAGGGTGTGCGGCTGTACACATGTGTATGGCTGGATGTCTATATAAATAGAGGAGTGCATGTGGGAGTGTACGGTTAAGAAGAGAAGAGGCTAGACAAGAGAGAGAGAAAGTTAGAGAGAAGAAGTGTGTATGAGAGAGAATCTATTGTAAGGAGCATCAATCATATTCATTCAATACATCATAGATTCATCTTCTTCTTATTCTCATTCTCTTCTATATTGATCTGACATCATCCAATTGATTGGGATTCCGCACCATCAATTGGATCTGATTGATACACAAGCAATTTTGGGGACTTACAGTATTAAACAGTGAATTTTCTATATTTAAATATGAATTAAAAGTTTTAAGTTGATATTATGTTTTTCTACTTGCATTTGTTGTAGATCTCTATTATATTTTGGTTTTTTTTTTTTTTTTCTGTTAATGTGTGAATTTGATATTTTAATCTCTCATTTGTCATATAACTTTGTTAATCTTAGTTTTAACTGCTATTAACTTGTGAATGTAAAATTTTTTTGAATTAAACTTTAAATTTATTATACTAGTTTGTGAATTTTATATATTAAATTGTGTATTAATTGTAATAAGTGTTTTAAGTTGATAATATGGATGTGAATACTACTTTTTGTGTAGTAAAATGTGAATTTAGTCTACTAAGCTATCATTTTTGTGTTTTAAACTATGAATTGATTACATTAAGCTTTGAATTTTCTTTTTAAACTACGAATTGACTGTATTAAGCTGTGAATTTTATGTTTGAATTGTAAATTGACTAGATTAAGTTCTGAATTATGTGTATGAAACTATGAAGTTACTTGTATTAAGCTATGAATTTTGTGTATAAACTTTGTATTGACTATATAAAGAGTGTTAAGCTGAAAATATGGTTATGGATGCATACGTTTTGTGTATTAAACTTTGAATTTTGTGTATTAAACTATGACTTTTGTGATTTAAACTGTGAATTGACTGCATTAAACTATATATTTTCTTCCTAGACTATGAATTGACTATATTAAGCTGTAAATTTTGTGTATTAAATTATGAGTTGATTGTATAAATGTAAGTCCCCAAAATTGCTTGTGTATCAATCAAATCCAATTGATGGTGCGGAATCCCAATCAATTGGATGATGTCAAATCAATATAGAAGAGAATGAGAAGAAGATGAATCTATGATGTATTAATGAAATTGAGTGATACTCCTTACAATAGATTCTCTCTCACACACACTTCTTCTCTCTAACTTTCTCTCTCTTCTCTAGCCTTCTCTCTTCTAACTTTTCATACACTCCCACATGCACTCCTCTATTTATATGGACCTCCAGCCATACACATGTGTACAGCCGCACACCCTATGTACGGCCGTACACAGGGTGTGCGGTCGTACACATGTGAACGGACGTACACACAAACCGCAAACACATACAACATTACAATAAAAATATACTTTCCTAGAGAAGCAAAGTATAAACCATATTTTTGACCCAACAATCTCCCCCTTGTTTTATAGCTTTCTTTTCTAATTGGCCCAACAAACTCCCCCTAAAAAGTAGCTGGCTTTTTCTTGTTAATCTTCATTGGGAGCTTGGCTTCAGCATTAATCTTCAAATTTCTTCATAGCATCAAGATGAACATATGAATCTTCAATAAATGAATTCATCTTGAGCGGTTGGGTTTTTCTTCAAAATTTGACATTGAACGCACGTTGGGTGAGGAGGCTTCTTGAAAGATAGCTCTTTCAGCTTGAGAATCTTCAGGGAGAACATCAAAGAGAAATAATCTACTGGATCACTTCAGCAAGTTTATAGATAGCAACAAACTGATTGAGGAGGCTTCAATGCAATCTGTCACATAATCTTCAAGTACAGCTTCACCATGCTTCTGGGGTTGACAGATTGAATGTCGAAAGAATAATCTTCATTTCTTGCTCCTTCGAATGCGAATTCTTCGATGCTCACGAATGATGCCTTGGCTCAGAAGATCTTCAATACAGTCTCCACGAGTCTCATCTACGCCTGAAATCACTTTTCAAGACAAAACAAAACTAAAAGAAAAATTAGCACACAAAAAAAAATTTTGGATTTTTTTTATACTTTCTGGAAAAAATAAAAACAGAAACAAAAATATTTTTTGGATTTTTGGATTTTCTGAACAAGAAATAACACTATTTTTGCATTTTTAATTTTCTGATTTTTGTTTGATTTTTGAATTATTTTTAATTCTCCCCATTCCTTTATGCACAAATTTAACAAAAATAAAATGATATCTAACTTTAAGAATGATTTGGGATCAAAGTTTTTAGACAGCCTTTATCCGCTTGTCGGTACCTTCCATCTTCATGTATTTGTCTGGTCGATCGCCGGTATTGTTGTCCACTTAAACACGAAAAATTGTGACAAAATTAGGACATACTATAAGTGACAAGGCAATGTGATCCTAAGTTCCTAGATATTATATCTGATCCTAAGTTTCTAGATACTATATCTTAAGGACCATTCAGCTGACGACAACCAGGGATATTGTTGTCCACCTAAATTGAGCAGCGAGATCTATAGACAATCTTTGAGTGTTCAATTTTAATTGTACTGGAACATTTTTCCCGCTTACAGATATGCCCCGGTAATCAAGGACTTCCAGAGTACTCCTTACATCGGATGAGCAGACCATCATTAGGGGAGAAGACAGATTCAAAGTATTATCATTTATAGTGCATATGTTGTGTACCAGGTCGGATTGTTAGTCACGCAAAGTAGACAGCATATGGCTAACAGATGAGAGGAATTTCATATGTATATATATATATATATATATATATATAATATGCAAAGAAATAGAGTTGCATATGTTACAGTCCAGGTCGGATCTCGTCCAATCACGCAGAGGAGGTAACATATGACTAACAGACAGAAAGAAAGAAAATGATTTTCTACATACCTAATTTATCGGAATTTACCAGTTGCCCCATCAATACCGGAATTAAGGACAGAATCCGCACATGGAGGAAAAGTTAAACCACGGTTCCAAGTACGGGTTCAATTAATATGACGAGTAGATTCCCATATATATCTCCCTGCTCAACCTATCCAAGCATCGTATTGTCAGGCTAAACGGAACTATCTAGGTCAAGATTTGTCAAGTCATTTGATTTCCTAAGTTCAACTCTGCCTAGTCATGTCCATTTAGAATCTTTTGTGCCTACCGACGCATCAAACCAGAGCATAGACCCTTCAACTTTGGGTACGTTACATAGACTCAGATAGCCCGTTATCACTCACTTCCCAAAACATCTCCCTCAAGCATATTCCATAACCAACATATTATTATTTTTTTTGATTTTTTTTTAAATTTTCTAATTTTTGTTTTGTTTTTATTTCTCCTCCTAAATTTGTGCATATGAGAGAAACGAAAGTAAATGCGCAAATTTAAACTATCCTAAAACAAAAATTATTCTTTAAAGCGAATCAACTTAAGATAAACTCAGGAGTATAGAGAAGAAAACTCAAACCGTAAGTCACCGATTGAATTTGCATCCAGAAGGTCTGAGAACAGCACGCGTAATCTCAGAAAAGATCCGAAAATTCTTCATGTCATTAAGCACAAACCCCGAGACTGATCACTTCCTTTCTTCCCTTCCCGCAAAGGACACATACTCTCAAACAAATTTCTGAATGTTGTACAATTGAGAGATGTCCCCTATCAAGTGCCAGGAACAGCAACTACCAACAAACCGAAGTCTGATGATATGCCTCCATAGTTACTCCGACACAGAGCGGGATCAGTTGGTCTTTGGAACCCAGTCCATTTTGAAATTAGGTTGACCTTTGTCATCCTTGCACGGTACTCTCTCCCATGACATATCCTGCTTATCACAAACAGAAAATGTAGAAATATTAGAAGCATTAGATGATTTGGGAGATTGCACCTTCGGTACCCATCTATTGTTGGCTTTAACCCATTTCTTTTTCGAGCGGATGGGTGCCTCGACACTTGATTTTGAACTTGAAGCCGATCGTCGTGATGACTTTGATTTTGGCTTAACGGGAGCATCTCTTGAATTTGGCTTCTTGGACAACATTCCCTTCTTGACATTGGGAGTTGATTTCTTGGCCTTGTGGGGTTGATTTTTGGCCTTCGTGGCATTCCAGTCGCTATTTTCTGAATGTGGCCTTGAGGGGTTTCTTTTGGAGTATCTCCCTCTTGGTGTTTTCTGCCAGCCATGTGCGTAGTAGGGAACATATGTGCGATTTGGACAATTTCTGGCAATGTGTCCAGGTGTTCCACAGTGAAAACATATCTTTTTCTTCACTGTGGAGTTGTTTCTTCTTGCCCCTGGTGGTGTATCATTGCCTTGTCTCTTGTTGTTCTCACATGCACACTTGCAACAAGAACTCTGTTGCGTTGGAATTGGTGGCCTGTATTTCTCAACGACAGGTTGATCAGAAGCAGTTGAGTTCGAAGCAACAGATTCTGAGTTCAAGGAGATGTTGGTTTGTTCAATGGTGTTCTCCTTGTTCTCATCCTTTGCTACTTTACCTGCACATAAAGTAGAAGCATTAGTATCTTCAACTTGAATACCTCCTGACACAAATCCAGTTGGTTTGCCATATCGAAGATGTGCCTCCCTGTCAATTTCGTCCTGTGTCATGGGGATGGATGTGTAGTTATGATTAAAAGGTGGAGGAACACTATCATACCCTAGACCCTTGTTTTGATTTTCTTTGAATTTTAATTGGGTTTCATATAAGGAATCGACTGTCTTACTTGACGCAGTGTAATTTTTGAAACTAACATCTATTTTTCCACACTTTATTTTCAAAGCGTCAAGTTCTTCAGTTACAACATCAAGTTTTTTCTTAATGTGATCATAATTTTCACACTTGTTGCTGTAATCTTCTTGTAATTTCTGGAAATCCTTGATTTTTGTTTCTAATTGAGCTTTTAACGTTTCTGTCCTTTCCTAAGAGTATAGCCTTCGTATTTGAGGTCCTCATTTTCTCTTTTTAATAAATCAATTTGTTCGCGAAGAAATTTAATCGTAGCTTTACAAGATGGAGTATATGAAACTTCATTTACCGGAATTGATATGGAACTCATTTTTTTTAATTTTTTTTTATATTTTTAATTGCCCTTTGACTTAAAAAACGAGAAAGTTAACCTTAAAAGTCAAATTTAAAAAGTCAAACCGAAAAGCCAAATTTGAAAAATTAAAAGTTAAACGAAAAAGTCGAAATTTAAAGTCAAAGGTCAACTTTTAAAAGTCAAAGTCAAATTTGAAGTAAAAAGTCAAAAATAAAAGTTAAAATTTAAAAACTAAAATTTTGGCTTGAAAATGGAATTTAAAAATAAAAGGAATTGATTTTTGGGCTGATTTTGTCAAATATGCGAAATTAGGCTCGAAAAGGACGAGTTATATTTCAAAATTTCGGATGTAACACACAAGGAGCCTCCAAGACGAAATGGTAAGGCTCTAGCGTAATGACCTAGAGGTCCAGGGTTCGATTCCCCCAACCTCAATTGAGTTCCGAATTTTTTTTATAAAGGCGCTGCTGCGAGGACTAGAGCTGCGAAGCGAGGATCTAGATGCGAGACCGAAGTGAAGATGTTGAACTGTACACGAGACCGCACACCGGGGCTGCACACATCCGAGGCTGCTGAGATGCACACCTTCGCTGCTGAGCCGCACACCTTCAACAGATTTGCGAAAAAAAACGACGTTTTTCACATTTTTTGCTCCAAAACTCGATCAAAAACTCGTTTTTATGAAAAATGCAAAGAAGTAACCCCCATTATTTTTGCGAGATCTATCCAACAACGCTATTATCTTACCAAAATCAGATCAAATAAGCTCCAGATCTGACAAAATTGATTGATACAACCAAGCTCTGATCAATAAGCTCCAATTGTAAGCCCCCAAAATTGCTTGGGTATCAATCAGATCCAATTGATGGTGCGGAATCCCAATCAATTGGATGATGTCAGATCAATATAGAAGAGAATAAGAAGAAGAAGAAGATGATGAATCTATGATGTATTAATGAAATTGAGTGATGCTCCTTACAATAGATTCTCTCTCATACACACTTCTTCTCTCTAACTTTCTCTCTCTCCTCTTGTCACACCCCGAAACCCGGGGCGGAAACGTTCCGAGGCGGAGGTGACTTCATGTTGAATATCATAATCAATGTACATAGTAAGCACAGTAAACACAAAACATTACATTACATAGAATCATTTACATTTGTTTGAAAGTAAAGTTATACAAGTGTTATACACATATATCATATGAACAAAACCAAAGACGAGTCTTCTAAACGCTCCTTCTTCTCCAAAAGATGGCGGTGTACCTGTCTAATGCTGACCTGAGAACACAAGCAGTTTGAAAATCAGCATAAAGCTGGTGAGTTCATAAGCGATTTAGTTTTGAAACGAATGAGTTTCCTTTGGTTTTCTGAAAAAGAAGTTATTCAAGAAAATCCCATGTTTTCTTATATAAAAATAGTTTAGTTATTATTCGTTACACGATTTGATTATGAGTAGTTATGTTATCCCAGGAAAATCCCATATTTTCCTATTAGTTTAGTTTTCCATTCGTTACGCCATTCGTTTATGAGTTGTTATGTTATCCCAGGAAAATCCCATATTTTCCTATTAGTTTAGTTATCCATTCGTTACTTAATTCGTTTACGAGTTATGTTATCCCAGGAAAATCCCATATTTTCCTAAGCATTGTGGTTAGTTCTTAGTTTAGATTTCGATGTACTAGTGTCTACCATACTTATAGTATTAGTTAGGTATTCTGATATCTTAGTTATCCTACACTCGAATGTCGATTATCTACTATACTTAGTTGTATTTTCGAATATTTGGATACACTCAGAAACGTACATTAACTGTATATTCGATGTTCTAGTGACTTCCAAAAGAGTACATTAGACGTATTTCTGAAACTCTGTCGACATCCAAAGGCGTGTGTTTTTGAAGCTCAGTCGATGTCCAGAGGCGTACATTCAAAATTATTTCCGAAACTCTGCTGACACTCAGGGCATACACTAACTGTATTTCCGAAGTCTTGGCGTCATCCAAAGGCATTATTTCGTATTCGTATTCGTTCTATCCTAATGGTACTTTCGTATTCTTTCTATCCTAACGGTACTTTCGTATTCGTTCTGTTCTAACTGTACTTTCGTACTCGTTCTGTTCCTAGTTGTACTTTCGTATTCGTTCTGTTTCTATTATAGGGCGTATTTTATTAGTATTAATCTTAGTTTATGATTAGTATGATTCCTTTGCAAATTATAATATGTAATATAGATTATAACACTTTATAAAGGAATCTACATTTAGTCTGAAAGTTTACTCTGCAATTCGAACCATTGGTTAATACGATTTTGATAATAAAAGCATACAATTTATGAAACATTTGAACTGAAAATAGTAAGTTTAAGTACAAGATTTCCTTGTACTTTTGCTTGTATTCCCCCCTGAAAACATTTGAAAAACACAGAAAAATGGTAGGGGTATGAACTCACCGGTTGAGGAACGCGTCGGTTTGGATCCTAAACGTCAGTTCGGGGCTTGCAAACGCACAAGATTCCCAAGATTCCTATGTATTATGAAAAGATACATATTTGTATCTAATTACGACTTGAACTACTAATTAGTTGAGGACATACACTTCTAGATGCGAAAACACTTCATTACATGTGTTTGGAGGGACCCGGGTGATATCTATGGACACATATAGCTTCGATATGGAGTTTACTCTTCAAGAGTAAACTCTCAAGAGAGTTTTCAGCCCTAATGACCCACTCCCCATGAGTTTATGGCCGTAAGCTCATGGTGGGGTGTTCTAGGGTGCTAAATGGTCTTGTATCAATTGAGGGGTGATGCTAGTTTGGGTTCTAAGGCATTGGAAAGTGGTTTGGGCATTTTAAGGACCATTTGAGGAGTTTACGGAAGTAAACTATGAGTTTCGGCCGTAAACTCTTATGTACCCATTCACAAAGTGTTTTGGTGGTGCTAAGTCAATCACATATGATTCAAAGTCATTTTACAAGCCAAGGGGTGAATTTAGGGCACCATTTAACTCATTTATAGGAGTTTACGGCCCAGGAACCCAATCTTGGGGGGGTTTACGGCCGTGAACTCCTAAGGGAAGGGTTTTCATTAAGTTTAAGGCTTCTAATTTGTTTGTGGTTGCTTCTAAATTTTAGTTCAAGGCTTAGGAGGTGTGTAAGTGGCAATTTAACACCTTAGAAGGAGTTTACTACCCATGAATGGGTGTTTACGGCCCAAGCATGTTCGTGGGCATTAAAATCATGTTTACTCCTCTAATAATGAGTTTAAGGTATTCTAAGTCCATTCCATTAAGTCTATAAGCCATATCTAAGCTCCAAAGGTGGTTTGGAAGGGTTTTAAGGCTCAAAAACCCCACTTATATGTGTTCACGGCCCAAGAATGTTCCAGGGCTGTAAACACATGCTTATGGTCCTATTCTATGATTTGAACTTCAAATTTAAGGTTAAAGATGCTAATCTAATAGTTAGGGTAGTTACCTTGGTGATTTGGAGCCTTAAATTGATGAATTTGGACCTAGAGTTTGGATTTGAGGAGAGAGGTTAGAGAGAGAGTGAAAAAGGCTTCAAATGAGGCTCATTTCACTTTATATATGGTTTAGGTTTGGGACACGATGGAATTCTTCCCGATACCGACGTTAAACGGGGCTTTTGGTCGCACCCGATTAAGTTGTCGTAACCCGGCGGGACCGATTCTAAAAATTTTCAAATTAATAATTTAGGTCGTTTACATGAGTTTCTAAGGAGTTTGGACACTCATGAGATTATAATAAACATATAAATTTAAATAAATTAGCCCAAAAACGAAATCAGAACGAATTGCTAAAGACGGGTTTTACGGGCGGAACGGGTTACGACGATGGATCAACTTCGGGTTGTCACATTATCCCCCCGTTAGAGGGAATTTCGTCCCGAAATTCAAAGATTAAAATACAGTTCATGAATTGAAAAGAGATGTGGATGAATCTGCTGCTTCGGGTCTTCACGCTCCCAAGTGGAATCAGGTCTCCGCTTGACATTCCAGCGAACCCTCACTGTCGGGATGCGGCTTTGTTTCGTACACTTGATCTCTCGATCCATGATCTCAATTTGTTCTTCCATGGGGGTTCAGTCTTTCGTTGATTTCGATATCATCAAAGGGATTACTAGGGTTTCGTTGGGCAGGCGCTTCTAAAGATTCGAGGTGTGGAAGACAGGATGGATACTACTAAGTCCTTGAGATAGTCAAAGTTTGTAGTTCACGGTTCCGATTCTGGCGAGGATTTCGAAAAGTCCGATGTATCACGGGTGAAGTTTTTCCGCACTTCCCAAAGCATATCATGCCATTCTGGGATAAGACCTTCAACAGGACATAAGCTCCAACAAGAGGGTATATCTTCATGTGGCAGACTAGCTAAGGGTCTGATGATTCTGAAAGAAATTTTTGGGTGGGTCTGCGATAATAGCCGACGAAACCCAAGAATTTACGGGTTTCTATGGGTATCTTCAGTGCCGACTAAGTCTCTATCGCCTTGATTTTTGGAAAGGTCCATGGGTATGACTGCTTTACTTACTACATGACCAGGGAAAGTGGTTTGACCGAAGGGCAGCACTACTAACTCGTAGTGTCCATATCGAGCCCTGACCACTGTCTTGGACACATCGTCCTCACGGAGGTTTGGCTACGAGGTAGTTCCAGGGATTAGGTCGATGCGAGACTTGACTAGACGTTCGGAAGGAATTCTCGGAAAATCTTCAGGAAGGACATCAGGGAAAGAGTTGTAAACTTCCTGTTTCCCGATGATCACACGGATGAGGAATGCATGGCATTCCTTTCAGGGAAACTTTTTAAGCTTTGATGCACGAAATGATGCGAAGGTTGGATTTAGGTTTGTTGCCGAAGATCATGAGAATTGGGTCAGAGGAAAGATTTAGACGGACGACCTTTTCGAAACCAAGAATAACAGCATAAATGAGACCCGGTCATTACATGTCAATGATAGCATCAAAGCTCTTCATGAAAAGTTTGTCTATTGATCGAATGAAAAAGAATAATCGTCTGGATTAAGGATACAACCTATGGGTATGACGTTAGCGTTCTCTTCTATCCCTTTGGGGAAGGATAGTATTGGCGCGGTACACAAGGCTCGTTTGAGCGTTTGGAACACTCTTTCCTGTTTCTCTTCCCAGTTAAAGGCCACACCCTTCTGGGTCAGTGTTGTAAGAGGTTTCGCTTTGCGGGATAAGTTCTGAATGAACCTGCGATAGTAGCCAGCGAGACCTAGAAATTGACGAATTTCTGTAGGTGTCTTCGGTGCTGACCAGTTCTCAATGGCCTTGATTTTGGAAGGGTCCACGTATATTCCTTCTTCGCTAACAACATGACCCAAGAATTCGACTCGTCGGATCCAAAATTCGCACTTGGAGAACTTCGCATAGAGCTTCTCTGCTCGCAATGTTTCTAAGACTCTACGGAGATGTTGACTATGTTCCTCCTTACTTCGAGAGTAGATAAGTATTTCATCAATGAAAACAATGACGAACTGATCCAAGTAAGGACGACACACCCTATTCATCAGATCCATGAATACTGCGGGCGCGTTAGTTAATCCGAACGGCATCACCACAAACTCGTAGTGTCCATCACGAGTTCGGAAGGCTATCTTGGGAACATCCTCCTCTAGCACTCGCAGTTGGTGATATCCGGATCGAAGATCTATCTTCGAGAAGTAGTTGGCTCCTTGAAGTTGATCAAATAAATCGTCAATGTGGGGCAAAGGATAACGATTTTTAATGGTAAGCTTGTTGATTTCTCTATAGTCGATGCACATACGAAACAATCCATCTTTCTTCTTGACGAACAAGACCGGTGCTCCCCATTGTGAGAAGCTTGGTCTAATGAATCCCTTCTTGAGAAGTTCATTAAGCTGACTGGAAAGTTCCTGCATCTCGGCCGGTGCCAGACGATAAGGAGATTTAGCTACTAGAGTAGCTCCTGGCACTAAGTCGATTCTGAACTCGACTTGGCGTTGTGGTGGTAATCCGGGAAGTTCTTTTGGGAAGATTTCGGGAAAGTCGCGTACTTCTGGGATGTTCTGAATGTCTTTCATTTCTTGACTCGTATCGACGACATGTGCGAGGAATACATGATATTCCTTTCGCAAGCACTTCTGGGCTTGAATGCATGAAATGATGCGAAGGTTCGTTCTAGGTTTGTCTCCATAGATAACTAAGGTTTCGTTGTTACGAAGGTTAAGACGAACTGCTTTTTCAAAGCACATGATGTCGGCGCGAAGAAGACTCAACCAATCCATGCCGATGATAACGTCGAAACATTTAATTGGGACCGACATGAGGTCTATCTTGAAAGTATGGCCATCTGAAGTTAAAGTACAACCTACGTATATGCAGTTAGTACTCTCCATTTTCCCGTTAGCCATTTCTACCGTGAATGAATTATCTAATGCACATGGTTTTTGTTTAAGCAGGTGTGCAAATTTGTGACTTACTAAACTTTTCTCTGCTCCACTGTCAAAAAGTATGCCAGCATATGAGTTATCAAGGAGAAACGTACCAGTAACTATCGTAGGATCAGCTACCGCTTCCTCGTGGCCCAAGGCCATAACTCTTCCTACTCCTCCAGCGATCCCCGCTTTAGGGCAGTTCCTCTTGTAGTGGCCCACTTCGCCACAACCGTAGCAAGCCTGGCCCATACCGGCGTTAGGAACCTGGGCAGCCTGAGTTGTTGGAGTCTTGCAGAAACGGGATGTATGCCCCTTCCTGTTGCAGTTAGAGCACTGCATCTCCTTGCAAGGTCCGTGATGGTGGAAGCTGCATTTGTTGTACTTCGGGAGAGTTCCAGCATAAGTTTTTGCTGGTAAGGGGTTTGTAGGGACAACGGAAGTTACCGTGGCGGCATTGATTACCACAAGTTGTTGTCTCTTGGAGGATTCTTGCGAAGACCCTCCTTTCCTCTTGTTCCACCCCTTCCTGTTGTTGTTGTTGTTGACCTTTTGTGGTACGGGTGCAGGGATTGTTGGGTTCTGAGGTTTCCTGTGATCTATGAGAGATTGTGCTAGCTCCTTGGCACTATCAAAAGTGACAGGCTTGGAAGCTAACACACTTGAATGGATCTGGGGCGATAGTCCCCAGATATATCTCTCTATCTTCTTGCTCTCGAGAGCAACCATATCAGGGCATAGAATTGCCAGATCACAGAACCTATTTGTGTAGGTTGATATGTCGGATCCAACCATTTGTAGACCCCATAGTTCCTGCTCGAGTTTTCGTACTTCACCTCGAGGACAGTACTCTCTCATCAGCATGTCCTTCAAGTGTTCCCAGCTAATGGAATATGCCACCACTAAAGTCAGATACTTAACATGGCCGTTCCACCATGTTAATGCTCTGTCAGAGAAGGTACAAGCTGCGAACTTGACCTTGTTTCCCTCCTGGCAAGCACAGATTTCAAAGACAAATTCCATCTTTTCAATCCATTGCCTTAACACCATAACCCCACCAGTTCAATTGAAGCCGCGGGGTTTGGCGTTCGTGAAGTCCTTGTAGGTGCATTCCCGAGGATGTCCATGGCTTTCGTCGTGGTTCGAGGGAGGTGCACCTGTTCCCAATCCACTAGGGACAAGAGCGTTGATGGCTGACACAGCAGTTGCTACTGCTGCTGTGAAGGCTGCCTGGAACATAGTGGCATCGAAAGGAGAAGGTGGTTGAGGAGGTTGAGGTGGTGGTGGAGGTGGTGGTATCGGTGTTTCGTTGTTTGGGTTACGTCTGGGGTTCCTGCGTGGCGGCATCTTTAACTATACGTTTAAAATATGACGACATGGATAAGAATAAATGAATAATGAATGTGTCTCATGGACTAAATCTCCATAGTCCAACAACAAAACGAATAGTGTATCTAAATGAAAATGATAGCATTTGGATAATAATTTCCATATCATTAGATATCTGTCAATAATACTGGGATTACAGATGTAACAAGTTCGGGAAAAATGGCCTAGAAGTAGGCCTTACATCAACCAAGATAAGAAAATTTTGACAGAACTATGACTAGATCAAGACCTAAGAGGTCTAAGATTTACAAAGATAGGAAATTAGACCAAAGTTTTTACATAAACTAGGTTATATCCAAAAGATGAGTCGTCAAGATTCCATCGGCGACAAGAACTGCTAGCATGAGTTCTTGATTCCGACAGTAGACGTTCTATGTCCCTTATACGCCTGTCAGCTCTCACTTGCTGAGCTTGAAGTTCCCTAACTTCAGCTTGAGTTTCAGCAAGTTCTCTCTGCAGAGTTGCATTGCAGACCAGAGTCCTTTCATGAGCAGACTCTAGTTGGCGAATGTGACGGTGTTAACGCCAGAGTTGGCGTCAATCTCCACGACTCGATCGATAGTTGCTTGACCCAGTATCGTGTTCCTAGAAATTCTACGAACCATGATGGGTAGGACCCTGTCAGCAGAACCTCCTTCAGTGAGGTTGTAGAAACTTCTGTCTCCGTTGTAGGGAATGGTTTGACCCTGTTCCTGACTCCATCTAGTCAAGTTAGTGGCCCACAGAGGTGTGGGTCCTTGAAATGCGGGACGGGGGTTCAGGTTTAGGTCTTGAGCAACTGGGGGTAGGTTGTTGACTTAAGGCTCCGAGTCAGAACTATCAGAAAAACCCTCAGAATGGTGATCATCCAAAGGGATTGGGTGATCATCTTCTGGTTCTTCCTCTAGCCATCCAGCGTTGCCTTGGTTTGGGAAGTACGGATCGCCGTGGTGAAATCCAGCCATTAAAATCTACGCAAGAAAAGGGATATAAGAAATAGCTAAAATAGACGAACTGACTAAGATAATTACAGTAAGACTAAACACCCCTATGGTATTACTTTATGGTTGTGTTGGTAAGTTTTTAGACTTGTTGCCACATCACAACCATTCTTGGGCATATGCTAATCACTCCTTGGACCAGCATAGTTGATCAGGCTATGCCATTCCCAAGACTGACCATATATGCCCACGCTTACTTGTGATATTCAACAATCCTAATACTTTTGTTCTTGTCATTGTGACACTGATTTTAGTATGAATGCAGGCACGTATACTTACTTAAATATTTGATTATTTAAAAGTATAACTCTTAGACAGAGTGTTTTAATCCCAATGTATTTATAGTTAGTATATCTTTTATGGGTTGATATACTATATTCACTATAAATAATGCTTTGATACCTATCTGTCACACCCCAAAACCGTGAACGGCGGAAACATTCCGGGGTGGAGGACGTCATGTACAGTATCACAATAGTGTAAAGTAGTAAACAAGCAACAACATCATCCATTGAATTAAAAGTAAAGTTTTAATACATGTGTGTTCTTTCAATGTAATAAGACACCAAAATATACAATCAAAATAAAAGACGAGTCTTGTCTGTGCTCCGTCTTCTCAAAACCTGGCCATCGTACTTGTCTACTGGTGACCTGAGAATACAAGTTATTTTGAAAGAGAGTATCAGCCTAAAGCTGGTGAATTCATAAGTATTTAAGTGTCATTGTCTTGTTTTGGAAAACTGTTATGAATGCCTTGTAAATCTTTAAATGAAACAAGTGGTATAAGTATGAAAATCCTAGAAAATCCCTTATTTCCTACTAGTATGAAATGTAGTCTTCTACCAAGACCCGAATGTTAGTAAAAATGATAGTTTTTTCCTTTCTTTTGACTAATACTAACAGTACTTAGTCTAACTCCTCGTTTATGTGAATGTATCACAAAATAAAGTAATAGGAAAAATGTAATAATGTAATTGTTAATCCTTTTGTATTAGGATTAACACGACATCGCGATTAGCGAAATGTATAACCTTTAAACAAATTGTTCAATTGTCCTCTGTAGCTACAGCAGGTGGGAGGAAGGGTTAGTCCCGTAAAAGTATTCCTAATATAAGTATTAACCGTAGGCATCCGTAGATGTTCATCAACCTCTGTGGCGAGCAGTAGGCCCAAGGAATGGTTAGTCTCGTAAAGGTACTCCTAGTATATGTAATAACCGTATGCATCCGTAGATGTTCATCAACCACTGGTGCTAACAGCTGGGATTCGGAATGGTTAGTCTCGTCTAGATATCACGTTGAACTGGGATAGGCAGGACAATTTACTCAGAAGGTACTAATAAATCATCCTCGTGAATCGAGATACAAGTATTCATGTAAGTATATACAGGTAAATGTATCTACGTAAAGGTACTCATGTAATGTATTCATGTAAGGTACTCATGTAAGTGTATCCATGTAAGCGTACTCATGTAAATGTATCCATGTAACATGTAATGTATAGTATAGACTCATGAATGAACTGAATCTGATGTAATTCCTTGTAATAGGAATAATGTTTTGTATCTTCTAACTATCCCTATAATAGTTAACTGGAAAGTAATTGGTTGTCCACACAGGTTTATACACCCTTGCTACACAAGAGTGTGGGAACTGAATGAAGGATGAAAACTATAACATCAATACATATATAAGAACATAAGTGTATAGATATAGTTTTGTTCAAGAAGGTAAAAATGGTTTTGTAACACATCTATGAGTTTTGAACAATAATTAACAATGACTTGATGTCATTTTAATAAACATTTCAAAAGTAATACATTTGATAACAAAGTATTTTTAAGATAGAAAACCATTTCATGCATCACATTTTGTAGTATGTGAAATCTGTTGGATGAAAACACAGTTATAAAATACATATGAGTGATTTAATAACAAACTGTTTTCTACTCGTATCCCCCCCCCCCCCATTAAAGCATTTAAAATCATTTAAAACATTGATTAAGTGGTATGAACTCACCTGTAGATGGTGGATTGGATGAACTGAATGATGTAGGATAGCTAGGTGACAAGTGAAGACTTGTTCATACTCAATGATCCTAGTTAACATATAATCACACATACATGTATCCAATTAGACTTTAAATCACTAATTGACAAAGTTCAGACATCCTAAGGCAGATAAAACACCTTATTTAAGTGCTACAAGTCATAAGGATTGCATCTAAGTGCTACAGGACCTTGGTATTGTGTTTGGGGTTCAAGGGTAAACTCCCTTGGAGTTTACGGTTTTCATGACCTTGACCTAATGAGTTTACGGTCGTAAACTTAAGAGTTTACAGTCGTAAACTCCTCTCCTTTTGACCATAAGTTGTTTGGAGGATTTGCAAGTCCTTTGAAGCATTTCTACTTGGTGGCTTGGACTTTGGAAGGGACTAGGGCAACAAAACACCCCTTTTGAGGTGTTTACGGCCTCATGGTCATTTCTCTTTGGGTTTACTACCTTAAACCCATATGGAAATTGGTATTGTTATGTTTTCAAGTCCCTAACTCATCAAGGTAATTGCCTAAGCTAGTTTTTAGGCCTAAGGAAGGAAAATGACCCATTTAAACACACTAAAGGGTGTTTACGGTTTTGGGAGCTCCCCAAACTGTAAACACATGATCATGGCATTTTTTGGTGTTTTTCATGGCTTAAACCCATCAAGGGAAGGTTCAAACATGTTAAGGAAGGCTTAAACATCCAACTAGGGCTTAGATTTGTGACATAGGCACACTTTGGTGCCTTATTTGGTGTTTACGGCCCAAGAACATGTTGGAATAGTGTCTAAGGCTGCAACTATATTAGGCAAGTATTTGACCCGGTTGTGCATGGTCCTTTTGGGTTGCCTTCACCATAGCAACTTGATAGGATGATTTATTAAGAGAGAGTAAATATTATTAGTATATTATGAGAATAATATTTAGAATAATATATTGTTATTTGATTAATATAAGTCATAGAATTAATTGGAATTAATTTGGTGACTTAAAGAGATTAATTAAATAAAGGGGTATAAACTGTCAATTGTTTGATAGTTAAGCTTTAGACTATAAATCCTTATAGATATATAGTGGACGGATTCTAGAAGCTAGGATAGCTTCAAAATCGTCCAATGACTTATCTATGGAAAGGATTTGGATAGCCTTAAGAGAAGATTATCCGATTAGGGTTTAGGCTGTAACCCTTAAGGAGTCTACAAGTATAAATAGACCCCATGGCTAAGGGAAATCGGCACCTCACCTAAAGTAAGAGAACCCTGGCCGATTTCCTCCCCTCTCCTCTCTCCTAAATCATCTTTCTTGCTATTGGTGTTTGTAAGCCATTAGAGGAGTTACAATTATGACTCTAGAAGCTCCAAGACAACAAGGTCAACAAGGAATTCAAAGGTATGGTTCTAGATCTGTTTCAATGTTGTTATTTAACCTAATTAGCCATTAGAAGTCTTGGATTCAAAGCATGTTTAATTAGAAAGCCTAGATCCAAGCAATAGGGTTTTGCATGCGCACATAGGAAAGTTCTTATGGCTAAAACCCATCAGTGGTATCAGAGCCTAGCTTGGTTTTCATTAAATTGTTGCTTGATTAACTGAAACAAACCTGCAAAATTCAATTTTTGGTTTCTGAGTCATGGACTCGGCGAGTTCCAAAGTGGACTCGGCGAGTAGGCCTGACTCGGCGAGTCCCTTTGTGCACTCGGCGAGTCCAGGCGTCAGGAATGGCCAGATTCGGGATTTTTTTCATAATTATCTTATGGAAACTTACCTTAATCATCTTAGATCAACCCTAATCCATTTTTTTGATATATATGACTATAATCTTGATCTAATTAAAGATATTTATCAACTAATAAAATATTTAATTTCCTTATATGATAATTAATTAATTATTTTGATTATTTTGGTAATTATCTCAAAAAGAAATCTTGAATAAAATCAAATATAGATAATTAGGATATTAATTCTTAATTGGAATTATTTGTTATTTGATCCTCCATGTTTTAAATGCTTAAAACTTGTCCTCAAGTTTTGAAATTTATATTGAAAAGTTTTAATTTAGACAATTTTAAATTTCAAACCCTAGATTTTAAAAGGTTTAAAATACAACCCTATACTAATATGATATTACTAGAATAATATATATATGTATAACTAAATGCTAGTCTTACCGTTAGTAGGCCTCATTCACGAAGCCGATCTATAAGGTGGGTATAAGGTTGCGGCCTATAAAATGGCGCTTAATGGGTGTACACTCACACCCACCGCTTTCTTGATTGGTGGAGGGTCGTTAGTCGGACGGGTAGGATAGGGCAACCTAATCCTCTCATTAAAAGTATAATAAGTAATACAAAGTAACTACACATATTTTAAAATTTCCCAATCTTAGTTACTTTAGGAAAAGTGAATTGATGCAATCCCATGAAATTACACTTTGCACCCTTGCTAAGAAGTTAGTGGAGCGTGTGTGGTTTACCGGCACACTAATTGGTTCTAAGAAAAGGTGGCAAATGGTGATTCATTGTTTATCATAGTTCGATGGAGCGTGTGTGGTTTACCGGCACATCGAATAGGTGATCGTTACAATGAAGGCACCATGTGAATTTTCATGGTAATTCACACCCGCTTTGTGATCCTCGGTATCCCAGTCACAAACAAGAGGGGCATATCGAGATTTAAACATGACATTGAATAGTTTCAATGAATCTCATCCGAACCTAGGAATTCTCAATATACTTAGGACTAATAGTTTAGGTTTTTGTGATGGAGAATTAGTGAATCGTCATTCACTTACCTTCAATTTATTTGCATGTTAGATTACGGCATCCCTTTTCTAGTATGTAAATGTTATTGTTGGATCCTAGCCCTAATTTTCTTATTGGGTGATAATTAGGGATTTTTATTCTAATATATCTTTGTCCTTTCTATTTGTAGATGTCGAACGCTAACAACGTTGCTGCTAGTTCTTTCACATTGATGAGCCTTTGCCAAAAGGTCACCTTCGATGGAACGAACTTTAGAGAATGGATAAGATACATTCGCACCATTGCTCGCTATGAAGATAAGGAGTATGTCCTCGATGAGAAGCTTGAGAAGATCAACCCCGAAATCGCTACTCCGGCTGAAATCACCGCTTTTGAAACTCATGAGCGAGATGCAACGAAGGTACATTGCATCATGATTGCCACCATGAACTCCGAATTCCAAAAGTCCTACGAGGACATGTACCCGTACGAGATGCATCAAGACTTATTGGAGAGATACCATCAAAACGCGAGACAAGAGCGTTATGAGATTTTCACCAACATGATTTCCGCTAAGATGGGTCATGGAGAGTCTCTTACCGTGCACCTGCAAAAGATGCAAAGGTATGTCGACCGCCTTCGCAGGTTAAATGTTGACTTTGGGGAAGACTTGGCGATCGACATGGTGCTTCACTCTTTGCCTCCGATGTACAACCAATTTAGGATGACCTACCACATGAACAAAGAAGAGGTCACCCTAAGCAAACTCCAAGGTCTCTTGAGGGTTGCTGAGAGAAACTTCAAAGACAAGTTTGTTGCACCAACTCCCAATCTGCCTACTACTCCTGTCTTGGCTATTGGTCAAGGAAAGGGAAAGAAGAGGAAAGCTTCATCGAAGAACTATCGCAAGGTTAAAGCCCGAGATGGTGCCTCTTCTAGTGGGACCAAAGTTGATCCCGCTAAGCCCTGTCCTAACCCGAAGGAGGCAGAGTGCCACCACTGCCACAAGATAGGACATTGGAAGAGAAGCTGCCCAGAGTACCTGCAAGCAATCAAAGAAGGAAAGATCAAGCCATCTTTCGCAGGTATATACACAATTAAATCTAACGATTCTAATCATGCTATTTCTTGGGTTCTTGATACCGGTTGTGGTTACCACATTTGTTCTAATATGCAGGGACTAAGAAGAAGTAGGGATGTGGAGCAAGGAAGAATCAATCTAATCATGGGGAACAGAAGATCGTCGCCTGTGACCAAGATTGGAGTGTATTCTTTAGTGCTTAGGAATAATTTGTGTTTAGATTTGAACAATTGTTGCTATTCACCAAAAATGGCTAGAAACATCATTTCATTTCATGGTTTATATAGACAAGGATTTAGATTTTCTTTTAATAATGAGAATGGTTCTATTTTGGCTTATCTAAATGGTGTCTTTTACTTTGAAGCTATACCATGTAATGGAATATATGAAACTGTTATGATTGTTGATAACTTAGGAAATGATGTTTTGAATATAGATTCTTCCACTAGTATGGATAAAGCATCCTTGTGGCATTGTCGTCTTGGACATGTCAACAAGAAACGCATAGCCCAACTCCAAAAGGATGGAGTGTTGGAGTCATTCGACCTTAGGGAAGATGACACATGCGAGTCTTGTTTACTTGGAAAGATGACTAAGTCACCCTTCACAAGTACATGTGAAAGGGGTGAGGGTCTATTGGACCTAATACATACCGATGTATGTGGGCCGTTTAGATCAACCACGAAGGATGGGAACCGCTTCTACGTGACTTTTACCGATGATTATAGTAGATATGGGTATATCTATTTAATCAAGCAAAAGTCAGAAACTTTTGAAAAGTTCAAAGAGTTCAAGAATGAAGTGGAGAATCAATTGGGCAGGAAAATCAAGATGCTTCGATCCGATCGAGGAGGAGAGTACCTAAGTCTTGAATTCCACGATTATCTCAAGGAGTGTGGAATAGTTTCACAATTGACGCCTCCTAGGACACCGCAGTTGAATGGTGTGGCAGAAAGTCGTAATCGAACCTTATTGGATATGGTTCGCTCTATGATGAGTCCTGCTTCACTACCTATCTCTTTCTGGGGATATGCCTTAGAGACTGCCGCCCATATCCTTTACCGAGTCCCTACCAAGAAGGTTGCCAAAACACCTCACGAGATGTGGACAGGGAAAGCTCCCTCGTTGGCACATATCAAGGTTTGGGGTTGCGAGGCTTTCGTAAGACGAGATACTCACGACAAGCTCGAACCTCGAAGTGAGCGATGTATTTTCATCGGCTACCCGCAGACATCCTTTGGATATCTCTTCTATAGACCGAAGGACAATGTTGTCTTCGTTGCGAGGAGAGGAGTTTTCCGAGAACGAGAACTCATAAGCCAAGGAGACAGTGGGAGGCAAATCGAGCTTGAAGAGATTCAAGAGTCGATAGATGAAGGAACCTCTACCGCTGGCACTCAACCTGAGGAGGAAACTCTGGTTGAACCGATTGACGAGTCCTTACCTCTTAGACGTTCCGAAAGAGTTAGAGTTCAACCCCAGTTTTATAGTTTTCATATTACTACCAAAGGGGACACGTATATTAGTGATGGTACACTAATAAACCTTGATGAACCTAATAGCTATAAGGAATCCATGGCAGGCCCGGAGTCTGTGAAATGGAAGGAGGCAACGGATAGCGAGATCCAATCCATGTATGATAACCAAGTTTGGAATTTGGTTGATAATGTGCCCGGACGTAAGACCGTTGGGTGCAAATGGATCTTCAAGAAGAAGACCGACGTGGATGGAAACATACACACATATAAAGCACGGTTGGTTGCAAAGGGCTTTACTCAAACTCCCGGAGTTGACTATGATGAGACCTTCTCACCAGTTGCGAAGATAAAATCTATTAGAGTGATGCTAGCAATTGTCGCATTTCATGATTATGAGATTTGGCAAATGGATGTCAAGACCACTTTCCTTAATGGAAAGTTGGCTGAGGATGTTTACATGGCTCAGCCAGAGGGGTTTGTGGATCCGAAGCATCCGAATAGAGTGTGTAAGCTTGAGAAGTCCATCTATGGACTTAAGCAAGCATCTCGCAGATGGAATCTTTGCTTCGATGAGAAAGTCAAAGAGTTTGGATTTGTACGAAGCGAAGATGAGTCATGTGTATATGTCAAAGCCAGTGGGAGTATAGTAAGCTTCCTCGTTCTATATGTCGATGACATATTACTCATAGGAAACGACATCCCGACTTTGCAGGAGGTTAAGTCCTGTCTCGGGAAGTGCTTCGCTATGAAGGACCTCGGAGAGGCTTCTTATATTTTGGGAATAAGGATAGTAAGAGAAAGAAGTAAGAGACTAATTGGACTTAGTCAGAATACTTACTTGGATAAAGTACTAAAAGCTTTTAGTATGGAAAACTCGAAGAAGGGAGAATTACCGATACAAAGTAATGTCAAGTTGAGTAAGACTCAAAGTCCGAGTACCGAAGCTGAAATAGCAGAAATGAGCCGAGTACCATACGCTTCCGCAGTTGGCTCAATCATGTACGCTATGACTTGTACTCGCCCTGATGTAGCCTTCGCTTTGAGCATGGTTAGTAGATATCAAGGGAACCCTGGCAGAGCACATTGGATTGCGGTGAAGAATATCCTTAAGTACCTTCGGAGGACGAAGGAATGGTTCTTAGTCCTCGGAGGGAGTGATGACTTGAAGGTGCGAGGGTATAGTGACGCCAGTTTTCAGACCGACAGGGACAACTACCGTTCGCAGTCGGGCTGGGTCTTTACCCTAAATGGAGGAGCAGTAACATGGAAGAGTTCCAAACAGGAAACCGTAGCTGATTCAACGTGCGAATCAGAGTACACTGCAGCGAGCGAAGCGTCGAAGGAGGCAATATGGCTAAACAACTTCATCGGTGATCTTGGAGTTGTACCTGCCATAAAGGAGCCCATGGAGATTTTATGTGATAACGAAGCAGCGGTTGCCTTGACCAAGGAACCGAGGGATCATGGTAGATCAAGACATATCGACAGAAAATATCACTTTATTAGACATCGTGTAGAAGAATGACAACTCATAGTGAAAAGGATATCATCAGAAGATAACCCAGCAGATCCGCTCACGAAGGGACTGAGTAGGGTTAAGCACTTGCAGCATGCTAGGAGTATTGGGCTGAAGGATGATATTAGCATAGATTAGATAGTATTAGAAACGTGTAATAGATAAATGTAATTAACATTTGATGATTAAATAAAGGAGTTTTATTTATTAGTAACGTTACTGTCTTATGTTAATTGTTTAATTATTGTTTCACTTTGCATGTTTTGACTTCCAGAATAATTGAGTTTATTAGGAATAATCGAATTGTTCAAATTGTCCACAATCGTTCATATGTTGGAAGTAGATATGAATGAAGATTGTCGTGAATCGGTGTGTAGATTGTCTAAATGGTATTAGACATAGCAAAGGGTTGTTGCGACATTTATGAGTGCTTATGAACTGGTTTTGAGCATTGGAACAAACCCGCGCTTGCTGGAATCACCTTATGGAATATGATATAAAAGGGTGATCGCAAGACGATAATATCATATAGTCTTAAAACCTAGATATATGGTTTGTTATTTGTTAATTGATTGTACATTGATAATGCGAAAACGCATCAGTAACTCGGTGTTATAAAACGCATTGTTGTGTATAGTTGGTTAATGAATAAGTAAATGCATATAAGTCAAGTTTATCTGTGACTTTTATCTAAGAAGGTAAAA
This sequence comes from Lactuca serriola, assembly GCF_051521515.1. Lineage (NCBI taxonomy): Eukaryota > Viridiplantae > Streptophyta > Magnoliopsida > Asterales > Asteraceae > Lactuca > Lactuca serriola. The sequence continues at coordinate 70,909,998 of NC_136410.1, forward strand.
GCGATATCTCGGCCGCTCGATGATTTGATTTGACTTATGTGTCGGGCCCGGTCAGAACTGGATTGATGTGTTCGATTAAGTTCTATGTCGAATAAATCAGAGATCGATAAACCTAAATGCTTGACTAACTATTCCATAGGATTGTCAGCATGATATCTAACAGAGGACTGTACGATCCCTTATCTAAAGGACAAGATTGATTAGATCAGAGTTTGACAGCGTCTTTGTGAGCTATGATTGCAAACCGAATTGTACTTGTGCATATAGCTACTAGACTTATCCAAGTGGGAGACTGTTGGAATAGTGTCTAAGGCTGCAACTATATTAGGCAAGTATTTGACCCGGTTGTGCATGGTCCTTTTGGGTTGCCTTCACCATAGCAACTTGATAGGATGATTTATTAAGAGAGAGTAAATATTATTAGTATATTATGAGAATAATATATTGTTATTTGATTAATATAAGTCAAAGAATTAATTGGAATTAATTTGGTGACTTAAAGAGATTAATTAAATAAAGGGGTATAAACTGTCAATTGTTTGATAGTTAAGCTTTAGACTATAAATCCTTATAGATATATAGTGGACGGATTCTAGAAGCTAGGATAGCTTCAAAATCGTCCAATGACTTATCTATGGAAAGGATTTGGATAGCCTTAAGAGAAGATTATCCGATTAGGGTTTAGGCTGTAACCCTTAAGGAGTCTACAAGTATAAATAGACCCCATGGCTAAGGGAAATCGGCACCTCACCTAAAGTAAGAGAACCCTGGCCGATTTCCTCCCCTCTCCTCTCTCCTAAATCATCTTTCTTGCTATTGGTGTTTGTAAGCCATTAGAGGAGTTACAATTATGACTCTAGAAGCTCCAAGACAACAAGGTCAACAAGGAATTCAAAGGTATGGTTCTAGATCTGTTTCAATGTTGTTATTTAACCTAATTAGCCATTAGAAGTCTTGGATTCAAAGCATGTTTAATTAGAAAGCCTAGATCCAAGCAATAGGGTTTTGCATGCGCACATAGGAAAGTTCTTATGGCTAAAACCCATCAGTGGTATCAGAGCCTAGCTTGGTTTTCATTAAATTGTTGCTTGATTAACTGAAACAAACCTGCAAAATTCAATTTTTGGTTTCTGAGTCATGGACTCGGCGAGTTCCAAAGTGGACTCGGCGAGTAGGCCTGACTCGGCGAGTCCCTTTGTGCACTCGGCGAGTCCAGGCGTCAGGAATGGCCAGATTCGGGATTTTTTTTCATAATCATCTTATGGAAACTTACCTTAATCATATTAGATCAACCCTAATCCATTTTTTTGATATATATGACTATAATCTTGATCTAATTAAAGATATTTATCAACTAATAAAATATTTAATTTCCTTATATGATAATTAATTAATTGTTTTGATTATTTTGGTAATTATCTCAAAAAGAAATCTTGAATAAAATCAAATATAGATAATTAGGATATTAATTCTTAATTGGAATTATTTGTTATTTGATCCTCCATGTTTTAAATGCTTAAAACTTGTCCTCAAGTTTTGAAATTTATATTGAAAAGTTTTAATTTAGACAATTTTAAATTTCAAACCCTAGATTTTAAAAGGTTTAAAATACAACCCTATACTAATATGATATTACTAGAATAATATATATATGTATAACTAAATGCTAGTCTTACCGTTAGTAGGCCTCATTCACGAAGCCGATCTATAAGGTGGGTATAAGGTTGCGGCCTATAAAATGGCGCTTAATGGGTGTACACTCACACCCACCGCTTTCTTGATTGGTGGAAGGTCGTTAGTCGGACGGGTAGGATAGGGCAACCTCATCCTCTCATTAAAAGTATAATAAGTAATACAAAGTAACTACACATATTTTAAAATTTCCCAATCTTAGTTACTTTAGGAAAAGTGAATTGATGCAATCCCATGAAATTACACTTTGCACCCTTGCTAAGAAGTTAGTGGAGCGTGTGTGGTTTACCGGCACACTAATTGGTTCTAAGCAAAGGTGGCAAATGGTGATTCATTGTTTATCATAGTTCGATGGAGCGTGTGTAGTTTACCGGCACATCGAATAGGTGATCGTTACAATGAAGGCACCATGTGAATTTTCATGGTAATTCACACCCGCTTTGTGATCCTCGGTATCCCAGTCACAAACAAGAGGGGCATATCAAGATTTAAACATGACATTGAATAGTTTCAATGAATCTCATCCGAACCTAGGAATTCTCAATATACTTAGGACTAATAGTTTAGGTTTTTGTGATGGAGAATTAGTGAATCGTCATTCACTTACCTTCAATTTATTTGCATGTTAGATTACGGCATCCCTTTTCTAGTATGTAAATGTTATTGTTGGATCCTAGCCCTAATTTTCTTATTGGGTGATAATTAGGGATTTTTATTCTAATATATCTTTGTCCTTTCTATTTGTAGATGTCGAACGCTAACAACGTTGCTGCTAGTTCTTTCACGTTGATGAGCCTTTGCCAAAAGGTCACCTTCGATGGAACGAACTTTAGAGAATGGATAAGATACATTCGCACCATTGCTCGCTATGAAGATAAGGAGTATGTCCTCGATGAGAAGCTTGAGAAGATCAACCCCGAAATCGCTACTCCGGCTGAAATCACCGCTTTTGAAACTCATGAGCGAGATGCAACGAAGGTACATTGCATCATGATTGCCACCATGAACTCCGAATTCCAAAAGTCCTACGAGGACATGTACCCGTACGAGATGCATCAAGACTTATTGGAGAGATACCATCAAAACGCGAGACAAGAGCGTTATGAGATTTTCACCAACATGATTTCCGCTAAGATGGGTCATGGAGAGTCTCTTACCGTGCACCTGCAAAAGATGTAAAGGTATGTCGACCGCCTTCGCAGGTTAAATGTTGACTTTGGGGAAGACTTGGCGATCGACATGGTGCTTCACTCTTTGCCTCCGATGTACAACCAATTTAGGATGACCTACCACATGAACAAAGAAGAGGTCACCCTAAGCAAACTCCAAGGTCTCTTGAGGGTTGCTGAGAGAAACTTCAAAGACAAGTTTGTTGCACCAACTCCCAATCCGCCTACTACTCTTGTCTTGGCTATTGGTCAAGGAAAGGGAAAGAAGAGGAAAGCTTCATCGAAGAACTATCGCAAGGTTAAAGCCCGAGATGGTGCCTCTTCTAGTGGGACCAAAGTTGATCCCGCTAAGCCCTGTCCTAACCCGAAGGAGGCAGAGTGCCACCACTGCCACAAGATAGGACATTGGAAGAGAAGCTGCCCAGAGTACCTGCAAGCAATCAAAGAAGGAAAGATCAAGCCATCTTTCGCAGGTATATACACAATTAAATCTAACGATTCTAATCATGCTATTTCTTGGGTTCTTGATACCGGTTGTGGTTACCACATTTGTTCTAATATGCAGGGACTAAGAAGAAGTAGGGATGTGGAGCAAGGAAGAATCAATCTAATCATGGGGAACAGAAGATCGTCGCCTGTGACCAAGATTGGAGTGTATTCTTTAGTGCTTAGGAATAATTTGTGTTTAGATTTGAACAATTGTTGCTATTCACCAAAAATGGCTAGAAACATCATTTCATTTCATGGTTTATATAGACAAGGATTTAGATTTTCTTTTAATAATGAGAATGGTTCTATTTTGGCTTATCTAAATGGTGTCTTTTACTTTGAAGCTATACCATGTAATGGAATATATGAAACTGTTATGATTGTTGATAACTTAGGAAATGATGTTTTGAATATAGATTCTTCCACTAGTATGGATAAAGCATCCTTGTGGCATTGTCGTCTTGGACATGTCAACAAGAAACGCATAGCCCAACTCCAAAAGGATGGAGTGTTGGAGTCATTCGACCTTAGGGAAGATGACACATGCGAGTCTTGTTTACTTGGAAAGATGACTAAGTCACCCTTCACAAGTACATGTGAAAGGGGTGAGGGTCTATTGGACCTAATACATACCGATGTATGTGCGCCGTTTAGATCAACCACGAAGGATGGGAACCGCTTCTACGTGACTTTTACCGATGATTATAGTAGATATGGGTATATCTATTTAATCAAGCAAAAGTCAGAAACTTTTGAAAAGTTCAAAGAGTTCAAGAATGAAGTGGAGAATCAATTGGGCAGGAAAATCAAGATGCTTCGATCCGATCGAGGAGGAGAGTACCTAAGTCTTGAATTCCACGATTATCTCAAGGAGTGTGGAATAGTTTCACAATTGATGCCTCCTAGGACACCGCAGTTGAATGGTGTGGCAGAAAGTCGTAATCGAACCTTATTGGATATGGTTCGCTCTATGATGAGTCCTGCTTCACTACCTATCTCTTTCTGGGGATATGCCTTAGAGACTGCCGCCCATATCCTTAACCGAGTCCCTACCAAGAAGGTTGCCAAAACACCTCACGAGATGTGGACAGGGAAAGCTCCCTCGTTGGCACATATCAAGGTTTGGGGTTGCGAGGCTTTCGTAAGACGAGATACTCACGACAAGCTCGAACCTCGAAGTGAGCGATGTATTTTCATCGGCTACCCGCAGACATCCTTTGGATATCTCTTCTATAGACCGAAGGACAATGTTGTCTTCGTTGCGAGGAGAGGAGTTTTCCGAGAACGAGAACTCATAAGCCAAGGAGACAATGGGAGGCAAATCGAGCTTGAAGAGATTCAAGAGTCGATAGATGAAGGAACCTCTACCGCTGGCACTCAACCTGAGGAGGAAACTCTGGTTGAACCGATTGACGAGTCCTTACCTCTTAGACGTTCCGAAAGAGTTAGAATTCAACCCCAGTTTTATAGTTTTCATATTACTACCAAAGGGGACACGTATATTAGTGATGGTACACTAATAAACCTTGATGAACCTAATAGCTATAAGGAATCCATGGCAGGCCCGGAGTCTGTGAAATGGAAGGAGGCAACGGATAGCGAGATCCAATCCATGTATGATAACCAAGTTTGGAATTTGGTTGATAATGTGCCCGGACGTAAGACCGTTGGGTGCAAATGGATCTTCAAGAAGAAGACCGACGTGGATGGAAACATACACACATATAAAGCACGGTTTGTTGCAAAGGGCTTTACTCAAACTCCCGGAGTTGACTATGATGAGACCTTCTCACCAGTTGCGAAGATAAAATCTATTAGAGTGATGCTAGCAATTGTCGCATTTCATGATTATGAGATTTGGCAAATGGATGTCAAGACCACTTTCCTTAATGGAAAGTTGGCTGAGGATGTTTACATGGCTCAGCCAGAGGGGTTTGTGGATCCGAAGCATCCGAATAGAGTGTGTAAGCTTGAGAAGTCCATCTATGGACTTAAGCAAGCATCTCGCAGATGGAATCTTTGCTTCGATGAGAAAGTCAAAGAGTTTGGATTTGTACGAAGCGAAGATGAGTCATGTGTATATGTCAAAGCCAGTGGGAGTATAGTAAGCTTCCTCGTTCTATATGTCGATGACATATTACTCATAGGAAACGACATCCCGACTTTGCAGGAGGTTAAGTCCTGTCTCGGGAAGTGCTTCGCTATGAAGGACCTCGGAGAGGCTTCTTATATTTTGGGAATAAGGATAGTAAGAGAAAGAAGTAAGAGACTAATTGGACTTAGTCAGAATACTTACTTGGATAAAGTACTAAAAGCTTTTAGTATGGAAAACTCGAAGAAGGGAGAATTACCGATACAAAGTAATGTCAAGTTGAGTAAGACTCAAAGTCCGAGTACCGAAGCTGAAATAGCAGAAATGAGCCGAGTACCATACGCTTCCGCAGTTGGCTCAATCATGTACGCTATGACTTGTACTCGCCCTGATGTAGCCTTCGCTTTGAGCATGGTTAGTAGATATCAAGGGAACCCTGGCAGAGCACATTGGATTGCGGTGAAGAATATCCTTAAGTACCTTCGGAGGACGAAGGAATGGTTCTTAGTCCTCGGAGGGAGTGATGACTTGAAGGTGCGAGGGTATAGTGACGCCAGTTTTCAGACCGACAGGGACAACTACCGTTCGCAGTCGGGCTGGGTCTTTACCCTAAATGGAGGAGCAGTAACATGGAAGAGTTCCAAACAGGAAACCGTAGCTGATTCAACGTGCGAATCAGAGTACACTGCAGCGAGCGAAGCGTCGAAGGAGGCAATATGGCTAAACAACTTCATCGGTGATCTTGGAGTTGTACCTGCCATAAAGGAGCCCATGGAGATTTTATGTGATAACGAAGCAGCGGTTGCCTTGACCAAGGAACCGAGGGATCATGGTAGATCAAGACATATCGACAGAAAATATCACTTTATTAGACATCGTGTAGAAGAATGACAACTCATAGTGAAAAGGATATCATCAGAAGATAACCCAGCAGATCCGCTCACGAAGGGACTGAGTAGGGTTAAGCACTTGCAGCATGCTAGGAGTATTGGGCTGAAGGATGATATTAGCATAGATTAGATAGTATTAGAAACGTGTAATAGATAAATGTAATTAACATTTGATGATTAAATAAAGGAGTTTTATTTATTAGTAACGTTACTGTCTTATGTTAATTGTTTAATTATTGTTTCACTTTGCATGTTTTGACTTCCAGAATAATTGAGTTTATTAGGAATAATCGAATTGTTCAAATTGTCCACAATCGTTCATATGTTGGAAGTAGATATGAATGAAGATTGTCGTGAATCGGTGTGTAGATTGTCTAAATGGTATTAGACATAGCAAAGGGTTGTTGCGACATTTATGAGTGCTTATGAACTGGTTTTGAGCATTGGAACAAACCCGCGCTTGCTGGAATCACCTTATGGAATATGATATAAAAGGGTGATCGCAAGACGATAATATCATATAGTCTTAAAACCTAGATATATGGTTTGTTATTTGTTAATTGATTGTACATTGATAATGCGAAAACGCATCAGTAACTCGGTGTTATAAAACGCATTGTTGTGTATAGTTGGTTAATGAATAAGTAAATGCATATAAGTCAAGTTTATCTGTGACTTTTATCTAAGAAGGTAAAAGCGATATCTCGGCCGCTCGATGATTTGATTTGACTTATGTGTCGGGCCCGGTCAGAACTGGATTGATGTGTTCGATTAAGTTCTATGTCGAATAAATCAGAGATCGATAAACCTAAATGCTTGACTAACTATTCCATAGGATTGTCAGCATGATATCTAACAGAGGACTGTACGATCCCTTATCTAAAGGACAAGATTGATTAGATCAGAGTTTGACAGCGTCTTTGTGAGCTATGATTGCAAACCGAATTGTACTTGTGCATATAGCTACTAGACTTATCCAAGTGGGAGACTGTTGGAATAGTGTCTAAGGCTGCAACTATATTAGGCAAGTATTTGACCCGGTTGTGCATGGTCCTTTTGGGTTGCCTTCACCATAGCAACTTGATAGGATGATTTATTAAGAGAGAGTAAATATTATTAGTATATTATGAGAATAATATATTGTTATTTGATTAATATAAGTCAAAGAATTAATTGGAATTAATTTGGTGACTTAAAGAGATTAATTAAATAAAGGGGTATAAACTGTCAATTGTTTGATAGTTAAGCTTTAGACTATAAATCCTTATAGATATATAGTGGACGGATTCTAGAAGCTAGGATAGCTTCAAAATCGTCCAATGACTTATCTATGGAAAGGATTTGGATAGCCTTAAGAGAAGATTATCCGATTAGGGTTTAGGCTGTAACCCTTAAGGAGTCTACAAGTATAAATAGACCCCATGGCTAAGGGAAATCGGCACCTCACCTAAAGTAAGAGAACCCTGGCCGATTTCCTCCCCTCTCCTCTCTCCTAAATCATCTTTCTTGCTATTGGTGTTTGTAAGCCATTAGAGGAGTTACAATTATGACTCTAGAAGCTCCAAGACAACAAGGTCAACAAGGAATTCAAAGGTATGGTTCTAGATCTGTTTCAATGTTGTTATTTAACCTAATTAGCCATTAGAAGTCTTGGATTCAAAGCATGTTTAATTAGAAAGCCTAGATCCAAGCAATAGGGTTTTGCATGCGCACATAGGAAAGTTCTTATGGCTAAAACCCATCAGAACATTCTTGGACCGTGAACACCTTGTTCCATGTGTTCTTGGCATATTTTCTTGATGCTAACTTGTAATACTAACACAATAAGACTCAAGGAGTGAAGTACTTACTATAAGGAAGCTTGAAATATGCTAAAAGTCCAAGAACACTTAGTGTGTGTTCTTGGTGTTCTTGGTGTTTTTGGAAATCTAATCGAAACACAAAAATGAATGGATGAATAGATGCACAAACACTAGATTAAGTGTTTAATCAACTTGAAATGGATAGAACACTTACAACTTGGACGATCTTGAATTGTTTCTAGTTTGCTATTTGAGAGGTTTTCTTGAGTTTACTCTTTTGGAGTTTACTCTTTTGGGGAGTGTAACGCCTGTAGATCCGGGCTAGTCAATTTAGAGGCAATAGGGGTCAAAAACGACTTTTCGACAAAAGATTATTAATAATAAATAATCTCAACCAAGTTTTAGTATATGTTACAAGGTTTCCGTACATATAAAGTGCGTCGAAATCCGAGTTATAACGAAGAAGTTATGACTCGTCGAAGTTTCGTGACGGAACCGACACGATACCGGGAGGCATAAATAGTGAATTTATGATAGAGCGAGATTTAGCCTTAGCGATCTAAACGAAATTCATAGTATATGTTAAACCGATAATTTTCATAAAAAGAACATCCAAATCTAACTTCGTATGAGGAAGTTATGATTTTTCTAAGATTTAGCATAGTAGTGCACAACCCAAAATCTGAATTTTAGATCGGTCGATTTTTAGCCAAAATAATCTAAACGATAAATGAAGATATCATTAATAGGAGTAAAACGATAAAAAGACAGTCGAAAACGGAGCTCGTATGCGAAATTTATGGACGAAGCTTAGTCTCTACTTTTCGAGCGCGGCGAATTCGATACAGTTTTGTAAATCCGAGATAGAAAGAGAATTAGCCAACGAGGTCTAAATGAAAGTTGTACTACTCGTAAATACCAACATGTGGATATAAATAACGTCGATAATAGAGCTCGTATGCGAAATTTATGGACGAAGCTTAGTCCCTATTTTTCGAGCGCGACGAATTCGATACAGTTTTGTAAATCCGAGATAGAATGAGAATTATCCAACGAGGTCTAAATGAGAGTTGAAGATCTCATTAATAGGAACTCAACGGTAAAAATACAGACAAAAATGGAGCTCGTATGCGAAAGTTATGGACGAAGCTTAGTCTCTACTTTTCGAGCGCGGCGAATTCGATACAGTTTTGTAAATCCGAGATAAAATGAGAATTAGCCAACGAGGTCTAAATGAAAGTTGAATATCTCATTAATAGGAACTCAACGGTAAAAACACAGACAAAAACGGAGCTCGTATGCAAAAGTTACGGACGAAGCTTAGAGACTACTTTACTATAAAACTCCTATAAATACAAGGGTGAACTCCTCATATTTTCTTCACACCTTCAAACCTTTCTTTCTCTCTCTAACTTCTCTCTAACCTCCCTAAACCCCTCCCAAGTCTAGGGAACCTCCCTATCACGAGAAGAAACCCCGGAGCGCCCGACGGCTCCGAGAAGAAAAACTTTCAGCTCGGAAACGCTGCTCCAACGAAGCCTGGTTTTTAATAAAAACTCGTTGTAAGTGAGTTACGCCTATACTATATTTAATATAGCTTTTATTTAATTATAGTAACATTATTAGGACCTTAAAATAATTATTTGGGCTATTATTATGAGTTATATTGAGTGTTATTTAATGTTTATATAATAGTAATAATAGCTAGACTATTAATTAGTCGCGATTAACGTTAAAACTAAACTCTAGTGGTATTAATACTAGGTTTTGGTCAAGGAAAAAAATTGTTTTGAGATAACAGAGTGTTGTTCAAGTACCGAGTCACCACCTAATCAAGTGAGTGCATGGTCCCTTTCATCTTACACATAGATATGAAGTATTTTATATAAATTACGTGCTATGTGTGCATATTAACTGAGTACTTGCTGTCTATGCTGGATAAACGATTTTATACACGTTTTAAATGATTTAAACTGTATATGTATTATATATCTACGAAAATGTTGGGGTAAGACATGGGTAGATGTAATAGATGAAATATGAGTTGGATGATGAGTTGAGAGGTGAAATAGACCGTGAGGTGAGGGTGAGAGGTGGACGATGTGAGAAGTCTTTTTCCCAAATGATGGCCCTGTCATTCAGCAGAGTATGGATGATAACCACGGACTATTCTAGACAGTCCAGTGGAACATTAGCAGGCTCGCAACCTGTAGGTGTGGTGAACGATGTGTTCACCGGTGTACTCTAAAAAACTCATTGATATGTATTGCGAGTGGACTCTTGAAAACGATACTGTCAATAAAACCCTGGCAAATGCGCCTAAAGGACTCTACCGGCAGAAGCGCCTAATAGAGAACCTCATAACCCCGGCAGATGCGCCTAAAGGACTATTCCAGCAGATGCGCCCCATAGAGAATGTCACAATTATGGCAGCTGCGCCTAAGTGACAGAACTAGCAGTTGTGCTTGACGGATGTATCATTTACAACGATAAAATTCATACCTATTCCTTAGGATACTCCTTAGGAATGAATGAACAAGAAATAGTTGATTCTTAGGGTAGATCCTTAAGAATAAAGAAGTTAATGATGATGGGTAATTGGGTTAACTGTTTTATGATTAAACATAATAATTATATTATTGTGGGTTGAAAACCCTATGTACTCACCAGGTTTCCCAACCTGACCCACTCAGTTTATTTATATCACAGGTGTCGATATGAAGTGACATTACACTGAGAGATTAAAGAGATGTAGATCACTAGTGTAAATAAATGTAAGTTCCGTTTATGCTTATGTTCCTGTATTGACAATGACATCCCAAACATTTTAAAATGAATAAAGTACGTTTCTTCGAAAATGTTTTGATAACGTATTTATCGTATTTTTCTGGGAACAAATTCCGCAACATTTTTATGAAAAGAAGTACTCTGATTTTTATAAAGCATAAACAAAAAAAATCGGTCTTTTCTGGCCGTGAAAATGGGGATGTCACAGTTGGTATCAGAGCATTATTTTAAGCGAACTAGGAATATGGATTTATTTCTAGACTTAAACTTAGAATGCTAAGCGATGATTGTGAGGTGTGAGCACTAGATTATTTTAGGAATTATGCCTAAAATACTTTTATGTGCTAAATTCTTTGTGCCTGACATGCTATTATTTGTTCGGATCTATGGTCTGTTGCCGACCGGATCTGGAAACCTTATGTGTTTAGGATTCTAAGCGTTTAACTACGATATTAGAACTAGCATGGTGATAAGGATGATTTAAACTTCAATCCTAAATAAAGATCTAGATTCACCTTATTTGGTGTATAGATCAATATGGCAAGGACCCGTAGCGGAAACGTGAATGCAAGTGGGAACCGAGATCAGCCCCCAGTGATTGAGCAAATACCGGTTGTGGTGGCCGCTGCTGAGCCAATAACGATGGTCGGAGTGCAAGCAATGATCCAGGCGATGTTGGATCGTCAAATGGAGGAAACCAAACGTTTTCTCCAACAAAATCGAGAGGAAGCGACCATACAGGTCGAACAGCCCAAGTTGAACGAAGGCAGACTAAGGAGGGAAACTACAGTGGGACTGTTGGTCAAGCCAACCCACCGATAGTTAGGCAAAACCACCAGGATGGAGGAAATGATGTACGTGGATGTAAATAAAAGGATGTCATGGCGTCCAAACCACCGAGTCTATCCGGAAGCCCGACGCCGGTGGAAGTCATGAACTGGATCTCTGAGATGGAGACGATGTTTGAGAGTTGCGAGTGTAGCAACAGGCAAAAGACCGCTCTCGCGGTACCTCTGTTGAAATCTGGAGCACTAAGCTGGTGGAAGCTACTGGTTGATTCAATGCACAAAGGTGAAGCAAGCAAGATGTCATGGGAGGATTTTCTGGTGCAGTTAAAGATGCAATACTGCTCTGAGCAGGATCTTCTGGAGATCAACAACGAATTCCAGAATCTGAAGAAGGGAAGAATAAGCGTTACTGAATACGCTGCAAGCTTTACTGAGAAAATGAAGCTTGTTCCTCACCTCGTCCCAACAGAACTCTCCAAGGTTAAGAAGTTTGTCCTCAGATTACCAGCAGACTTTGGTCCAATGGTCAAGCAAAATACCACTCTAAAAGCCGCCATCTGGGCTGCTAAAAATGTGGAGACCCAGATACGAGAGAAGGGTCTGGAGAGAGGGGAGGTGGGAGAGAAAAGGAAATTTGAAGGATCTTCAAAGTCCAACGAGAAGAGAAAATTCTCGAAGAAGTTCGAAAGAGGAGGAGGAAGTGAAGAAAGATGGTGCGAAAAGTGCAAAAAGAAACACACTGGAAAATGCGGTGAGGAGGTGACTTGTTTCAAGTGTGGGAAGCATGGGCACTACAACAACGAGTGTACATTCAGCAAAAGGGTGTGTTACGGATGTAACAAGGAAGGGCACTTCAAGCAATACTGCCCAAAGAGAGAGGGGGCTACAAAGCCATATGTGCCACCAAAGCCAAAGGCGAGAGCATTTCAAATGATCCTTGACGAAGCAGCTGACGATGCAAGGAATCAGGAGTGAGGATGGATACATGGAGATCAATTTATGAAGAAACCATGTAGATAGTGTCATATGGTGTAGCCTATTAGAGGCATAATCTAGGGTGAACTTGAACACCCATGTAATCGTTTCAAGGAATAATATAAAACCTTCGTTTTGATATTTTATGTGTTAAGTTTCTATGATATTTTCTTGTATGGTGACTTGGAAAACTACGGGACAATACTTGGGACGAGTATGAGTAGGTGTGAAAGGTAGTAGAGGCCTATACTACCGGAAGCACAGGACTCACACTTGGATCAGGGAAAGTCACAAGGTTACCAAGAAACTAGTAATTGATTTTGTTTTATTCAAGTATGTCGTTACCATTGTTTCGGTAATGACTAAGAAGATTGTTGTTATCCCGACCCTAGTGGTCATATCACATTGAGTCCGACTACGATGAGTAGGTTACGTGGTTCATAGAACCAAGTTTGATGTAGCGTCCGACTTAAACCAAACGATTGAAATCAAAGCGATCAATAGAAGTATCACGATAGTTGTTAAAGAAGTTGGTAGCTAGAAATGATACATGTTAAAAGGTGATTATATCACATTAGACGATGAAGGAAGGCATATTCCATTCCGGAATTTGACTCTAAGAGACCTGAGTCTAAGCATTGCTACATACGATGATAGGTCATTAGAATATGACACATCGGTCAATTGTAGTAATCAAATTAACTTATCCTAAGTTTGTTAAGAAGAAGAAGGAGTCTCTGATAAAGAATGAGGTTGTGACACAAAGGTCATGATTAAAAGTCTAACGAGAAGGTGCAAGACCGAGCACCGCCTGCAGTCAAGGAGTCCAAAAGTTAGATACTCGTTCGAAGCAACATAGAAGTTACAGTTATTACCTAGGATGAAGAGATAACGTATGGATTCATTATACAATCCTGTTTCATTGATGATTCCGGGACGTAATCATCCTAAGGGGGAGATAATTGTAACGCCTGTAGATCCGGGCTAGTCAATTTAGAGGCAATAGGGGTCGAAAACGACTTTTCGACAAAAGATTATTAATAATAAATAATCTCAACCAAGTTTTAGTATATGCTACAAGGTTTCCGTACATATAAAGAGCGTCGAAATCCGAGTTATAACGAAGAAGTTATGACCCGTCGAAGTTTCGTGACGGAACCGACACGATACCGGGAGGCGTAAATAGTGAATTTATGATAGAGCGAGATTTAGCCTTAGCGATCTAAACGAAATTCATAGTATATGTTAAACCGATAATTTGCATAAAAAGAACATCCAAATCTGACTTCGTATGAGGAAGTTATGATTTTTCTAAGATTTAGCATAGTAGTGCACAGCCCGAAATCTGAATTTTAGATCGGTCGATTTTTAGCCAAAATAATCTAAACGATAAATGAAGATATCATTAATAGGAGTAAAATGATAAAACGACAATCGAAAACGGAGCTCGTATGCGAAATTTATGGACGAAGCTTCGTCTCTACTTTTCGAGCGCGGCGAATTCGATACAGTTTTGTAAATCCGAGATAGAATGAGAATTAGCCAACGAGGTCTAAATGAAAGTTGAATATCTCATTAATATGAACTCAACGGTAAAAACACAGACAAAAACGGAGCTCGTATGCAAAAGTTACGGACGAAGCTTAGAGACTACTTTACTATAAAACTCCTATAAATACAAGGGTGAACTCCTCATATTTTCTTCACACCTTCAAACCTTTCTTTCTCTCTCTAACTTCTCTCTAACCTCCCTAAACCCCTCCCAAGTCTAGGGAACCTCCCTATCACGAGAAGAAACCCCGGAGCGCCCGACGGCTCCGAGAAGAAAAACTTTCAGCTCGGAAACGCTGCTCCAACGAAGCCTGGTTTTTAATAAAAACTCGTTGTAAGTGAGTTACGCCTATACTATATTTAATATAGCTTTTATTTAATTATAGTAACAATATTAGGACCTTAAAATAATTATTTGGGCTATTATTATGAGTTATATTGAGTGTTATTTAATGTTTATATAATAGTAATAATAGCTAGACTATTAATTAGTCGCGATTAACGTTAAAACTAAACTCTAGTGGTATTAATACTAGGTTTTGGTCAAGGAAAAAAATTGTTTTGAGATAACAGAGTGTTGTTCAAGTACCGAGTCACCACCTAATCAAGTGAGTGCATGGTCCATTTCATCTTACACATAGATATGAAGTATTTTATATAAATTACATGCTATGTGTGCATATTAACTGAGTACTTGCTGTCTATGCTGGATAAACGATTTTATACACGTTTTAAATGATTTAAACTGTATATGTATTATATATCTACGAAAATGTTGGGGTAAGACATGGGTAGATGTAATAGATGAAATATGAGTTGGATGATGAGTTGAGAGGTGAAATAGACCGTGAGGTGAGGGTGAGAGGTGGACGATGTGAGAAGCCTTTTTCCCAAATGATGGCCCTGTCATTTAACAGAGTATGGATGATAACCACAGACTATTCTAGACAGTCCAGTGGAACATTAGCAGGCTCGCAACCTGTAGGTGTTGTGAACGATGTGTTCACCAGTGTACTCTAAAAAACTCATTGATATGTATTGCGAGTGGACTCTCGAAAACGATACTGTCAATAAAACCCTGGCAGATGCGCCTAAAGGACTATTCCAGCAGATGCGCCCCATAGAGAATGTCACAATTATGGCAGCTGCGCCTAAGTGACAGAACTAGCAGTTGTGCTTTACAGATGTGTCATTTACAACGATAGAATTCATACCTATTCCTTAGGATACTCCTTAGGAATGAATGAACAAGAAATAGCTGATTCTTAGGGTAGATCTCTAAGAATAAAGAAGATAATGGGGATGGGTAATTAGGTTAACTATTTGATGATTAAACATAATAATTATATTATTGTGGGTTGAAAACCCTATGTACTCACCAGGTTTCACAATCTGACCCACTCAGTTTATTTATATCACAGGTGTCGATATGAAGTGACATTACACTGAGAGATTAAAGAGATGTAGATCACTAGTGTAAATAAATGTAAGTTCCGTTTATGCTTATGTTCCTGTATTGACAATGACATCCCAAACATTTGAAAATGAATAAAATATGTTTCTTCGAAAACGTTTTGATAACGTATTTATCGTATTTTTATGGGAAAAAATTCCGCAACATTTTTATGAAAAGAAGTACTCTGATTTTTATAAAGCATAAACAAAAAAAAATCGGTCTTTTCTGGCCGTGAAAATGGGGATGTCACAGGGAGTAAACACATTATAACTAGACTTAGGGAGTAAACTCATGGATAAGCATGAGTTTACGGATTTTGGGATGATTTTTCGACCCAAACGAAATAGTTTGGCCGGGAACTTCTAAGACGCGAGGTGTTTGCGGTTTTTAAATTTCAAAACCCGAGACGACACTTTCCTACTCCCGTTCGTTTAAAGAATAATATTAAAATAATCAAACGAACTGTAAATTTGTTAAAATAAGAAATGATGATATTAACTTATAATAAGAAGTGATTGACTCCTAGGGTTTGACCGAATGAAAATTCCGGGTTGTCACACGGAGGGTTGTTATTCTTTGAGTTGGGTCTTTTCCTCGGAGGCATCTTGATCTAGAATAGCCAGGAAAGAGAGGATCATAAGTCCTCTGAATTGAATCAAGAGATATGGAACAGGGGATATCTCATTAAGACAGATATAGAATTCTATTAAGCGATAAAACAGGAAAGAGTTATCAAAGCAGATAGATTATCGCTAAAGAAATGATCAAGGAACAACGCTTGAATAAGGATTTCTACAACGGATTAGCTCAAGAAATACTCCCATAGTATTTCATGATTCGCTGCAACGACGGCTCATTGTTTGGGTATTGGGTAAGTTTTAGGCATGCTGCATACCACAGTCACTCCCAAGCACATGTTGGTCGTGTCTCGAATGAATATAGTTGGCCAAGCTATATTGATCCTAGACACAACTACATAACTGCCCAGGTTTAACCGCATCGTACAACACCCATTTACTTATGTGTAGTTATGATTGAAAGGTGGAGGAACACTATCATACCCTAGACCCTTGTTTTGATTTTCTTTGAATTTTAATTGGGTTTCATATAAGGACTCGACTGTCTTACTTGATGCAGTGTAATTTTTGAAACCAACATCTGTTTTTCCACACTTTATTTTCAAAGCATCAAGTTCTTCAGTTATAGCATCAAGTTTTTTCTTAATATGATCATAATTTTCACACTTGTTGCTGTAATCTTCTTGTAATTTTCGGAAATCCTTGATTTTGGTTTCTAATTGAGCTTTTAACGGTTTCTGACCTTTCCTTAGAGTATAGCCTTCATATTTAAGGTCCTCATTTTCCCTTTTTAGCAAATCAATTTGTTCGCGAAGAAATTTAATCGTAGCTTTACAAGATGGAGTACATGAAACTTCATTTACCGGAGTTGATGTGGAACTCATTTTCTTTTTTTATTTTTTAATTTTTAATTTATTTTTATATATTTTTAATTGCCCTTTGACTTAAAAACCGAGAAAGTCAACCTTAAAAGTCAAATTTAAAAAGTCAAACTTGAAAAGTCAAACCGAAAAGCCAAATTTGAAAAATTAAAAGTTAAACGAAAAAGTCAAAATGTAAAGTCAAATGTCAACTTTTAAAAGTCAAAGTCAACTTTTAAGTAAAAAGTCAAAAATAAATGTTAAAATTTAAAAACTAAAATTTTGGGTTGAAAATGTAATTTAAAAATAAAAGGAATTGATTTTTGGGCTGATTTTGTCAAAAATGCGAAATTAGGTTCGAAAAGGACGGGTTATATTTCAAAATTCCGGATGTAAGACACAAGGAGCCTCTTAAACGAAATGGTAAGGCTCTGGGGCAATGACCTAGCGGTCCAGGGTTCGATCCCACGCAACCTCAATTTCGTTCCGAATTTTTTTTATAAAGGTGCTGCTGCGAGGACTAGAGCTGCGAAGTGAGGATCCAGATGCGAGACCGAAGTGAAGATGCTGAACTGTACACGAGACCGCAAACTGGGGCCGCACACGTCCGAGGCCGCACACCGAGGTTGCTGAGCCGCACACACCGAGGCCGCACTGCGAGGACTAGAGCTGCGAAGTGAGGATCCAGATGCGAGACCGAAGTGAAGATGTTGAACTACACACGAGACCACACGTCCGAGGCCGCACACCGAGGCTGCTGAGCCGCACACCTTCAACAGATTCGCGAAAAAAACGACGTTTTTCACCTTTTTTGCTCCAAAACTCGATCAAAAACTCATTTTTATGAAAAATGAAAAGAAGTAACCCCCCTTATTTTTGCGAGATCTATCTAAAAACGCTATTATCTTTTCAAAATCAGATCAAATAAGCTCCAGATCTGACAAAATTGATTGATACAACCAAGCTCTGATCAATAAGCTCCAATTGTAAGTCCCCAAAATTGTTTGTGTATCAATCAGATCCAATTGATGGTGCGGAATCCCAATCAATTGGATGATGTCAGATCAATATAGAAGAGCATGAGAAGAAGAAGAAGATGAATCTATGATGTATTAATGAAATTGAGTGATGCTCCTTACAATAGATTCTCTCTCACACACACTTCTTCTCTCTAACTTTCTCTCTCTTCTCTTGTCACACCCCAAAACCCAGGGCGGAAACGTTCCGAGGTGGAGGTGACTTCATGTTGAGTATCATAACTAATGTACATAGTAAGCACAGTAAACACAAAACATTACATTACATAGAATCATTTACATTTGTTTGAAAGTAAATTTATACAAGTGTTATACACATATATCATATGAACAAAACCAAAGACGAGTCTTCTAAACGCTCCGTCTTCTCCAAAAGATGGCGGTGTACCTGTCTAATGCTGACCTGAGAATACAAGCAGTTTGAAAATCAGCATAAAGCTGGTGAGTTCATAAGCGGTTTAGTTTTGAAAAGAATGAGTTTCCTTTGGTTTTCTGAAAAAGAAGTTATTCAAGAAAATCCCATGTTTTCTTATATAAAAATAGTTTAGTTATTATTCGTTGCACGATTCGATTATGAGTAGTTATGTTATCCCAGGAAAATCTCATATTTTCCTATTAGTTTAGTTTTCCATTCGTTACGCCATTCGTTTACGAGTTGTTATGTTATCCCAGGAAAATCCCATATTTTCCTATTAGTTTAGTTATCCATTCGTTACTTAATTCGTTTACGAGTTGTTATGTTATCCCAGGAAAATCCCATATTTTCCTAAGCGTTGTGGTTAGTTCTTAGTTTAGATTTCGATGTACTAGTATCTACCATACTTATAGTATTAGTTAGGTATTCTGATATCTTAGTTATCCTACACTCGAATGTCAATTATCTACTATACTTAGTTGTATTTTCGAATATTTGGATACACTCAGAAACGTACATTAACTGTATATTCGATGTTCTAGTGACTTCCAAAAGAGTACATTATATGCATTTCCGAAACTCTGTCGACATCCAAAGGCGTGTGTTTTTGAAGCTCAGTCGATGTCCAGAGGCGTACATTCAAAATTATTTCCGAAACTCTGGTGACACTCAAGGCATATACTAACTGTATTTCCGAAGTCTTGGCGTCATCCAAAGGCGTTATTTCGTATTCGTATTCGTTCTATCCTAATGGTACTTTCGTATTCGTTCTATCCTAACGGTACTTTCGTATTCGTTCTGTTCTAACTGTACTTTCGTACTCGTTCTGTTCCTAGTTGTACTTTCGTATTCGTTCTGTTTCAATTCTAGGGCGTATTTTATTAGTATTAATCTTAGTTTATGATTAGTATGATTCCTTTGCAAATTATAATATGTAATATAGATTATAACACCTTATAAAGGAATCTAAATTTAGTCTGAAAGTTTACTCTGCAATTCGAACCATTGGTTAATACGATTTTGATAATAAAAGCATACAATTTATGAAACATTTGAATTGAAAATAATAAGTTTAAGTACAAGATTTCCTTGTACTTTTGCTTGTATTCCCCCCTGAAAACATTTGAAAAAC
Organism: Lactuca serriola; assembly: GCF_051521515.1. NCBI lineage: Eukaryota > Viridiplantae > Streptophyta > Magnoliopsida > Asterales > Asteraceae > Lactuca > Lactuca serriola. The sequence goes on from NC_136410.1 coordinate 70,929,711, forward strand.
ACGGAAAAAGGGTAGTGTGTTATGGGTAGTACCGAGATCGTGCTTTAGACAACTGTGCACATACAGCAGGTCAGGCAGAGGTTATTGACCGCTCAGAGTCGTCAGGAGAGTTATGCGGACAGGCGCCAGTTCGAGCTCGAGTTCCAGGTCGGCGACTTTGTACTCCTGAAGGTCTCTCTTTGGAAAGGAGTGATCCGATTCAGGAAGAGGGGCATTTTGGGGCCCCGATATATCGGTCCTTTTCGGGTGATCGCAAGGGTAAGTAGGGTAGCCTACCGGTTGGAGCTACCTGCAGAGCTAGGTCAGATCCATGACACTTTCCATGTGTCGCAGCTGCGAAAGTGTATAGCCGATGAGTCGGCAGTGGTGCCATTAGAGGATATTCAGGTGGATGTGGGCCTGAACTACGTTGAGAGACCGGTGGCTATTCGGGATCGGAAGATCAAGATTCTAAGGAACAAAGAGGTGCCTCTGGTGCAGGTCCAGTGGCAACACCGGAAAGGGTCAGAGCTTACTTGGGAGCCGGAGCGCGAGATGCGTGAGCAGCATCCGGAGTTATTTCCAGAATGAGACTTTGAGGGCGAAGTCTGATTCTAGTGGGGGAGAATTGTAACATCCGGATTTCCCAGGTATATTATTTTATTTATTTATTTTGGAATTTGTGGAGGAACTCGGCGAGTTGGAGCCTAGACTCGCCGAGTAGGGTCGCGGATGTTCATCCGGGTTCACGTCCAGACTCGACGGGTCCATTAGTGGACTCGGCGAGTCCACGCTGTTTAATGAAACCCTAATTCCCCGGGTTTGGAGCCTATTTAAGGGCACTTATAGCCTCCCATTGCGGCTACCAGTCCCTCTGAGAGAACCCTAAGTGAGCTAAATCGTTGTGAGGGAGAAGAAGTCACTTTTTGATCCTTGAACCTTGGTTTAGCAAGAAGAAGGTGACAAGAGCAAAGAGGAGGTGCGATTCAAGCAGTTCCAGAGTTCATAGACTTCATTTTGAGGTAATAGTTCGAACCTCCTTCAGTTTTGGTGTTGATCTTTAGAGTTAGGGTTTTCTAACCCCCTTTGGAGAGTGATTATGTGGAGCAAATAGTCCCTCTTCGAGTTTGTGCCTTGGATCTGGACTCAAAGAGGTCCAGAGACCTTAACCCTTGGAGCTTTATGGATCAGTTTGGGGTTATTGGACTTAGGTTGCCATTTTTGGGACTAAATCTCCTTTTGATGCCTTGTTGTGGTTGTACAAGCATCAAGTTTCGAACTTTATGTGACATTCATGCTTGGGGAGGCCAGATATATGGTTTGGGGAAACAGATCTGACCTCAGGAGGTCAGTAGAGTTTGTGCATGGCATGAACTCGCCAAGTTGTTCTTGGGACTCGGCGAGTAGGGTTAGGGTTTCACGTAAATTGTTCAACGAGTAGACTTGCCGAGTTGGGGGGATGACTCAGTGAGCCAGGAGGGAATTAGAGGACTGGAGTTCAAGGCGGTACTCGCCGAGTTGTTCTTGAGACTCGGCGAGTTGAGTCAGGGTGGCCCCGCGATTCATGATTGGTATGACTCGTTGAGCATAGGGAGGGGCTCGGCGTGTCAAGCGGGACAAAGAGTTAAAGGACATGTGAGAACTCGCCGAGTCACCTAGGTGCACTCGGCGAGTAGGGTCAAAGTGGGACTGTTGACTTTTGTTGACTTTTAGGGTTTGGTCATCAATGGAGTCCTTGTGACAAGAGGGGAGGGTAAGATAGTCTTTTACCTTTCTGAGGGTGCCAATGGCAGGTTGAGTCTAGTCTCGAGAGTTATATTTATAAGAATATTTATTTATGTGAATAGGTGGAGGCTAGGCAATATTTTCCATCGAGTCAGAGATTTACCGAGACGCCTGAGGTGAGTCTTCTCACTACTATACTTTACCTAGTGTGGTAACAGAGTTATGTGACAGAGTACTATAGAGTTATATGCCAGTGTATTTGCATGTTATTTATGTGTTGTGATTTATTGTGATATGTGCTATGCATGATTCAGAGTTACAGAGTTGGGACTTTCGGGTCCCTAGAGTTAGGGCCAGGGGGCCCACAGAGAGTTGAGGCTGGAGGGCCCCACTAAGACACATTGACCAGAGGGTCGACAGAGTTTCAGCCTCGAGTGGCTATTATGTGCTAGAGTGGTATTTTGGGGAACTCACTAAGCTTATGCTTACAGTGTTATGTGTTATGTGTTTCAGGTACCAGTGATGACCGCGGGAAGGCGCCGGCTTGATTCGTACACACACATGGGATTCTATGTATTGTGATCTTAGGAGATATTTTGTGAAACAAAGACATGATATTATGACATTTTATGAATGAATGAATTTGTAAAAATGTGATTAAAAATGCGAAAAGTTGTTTTAAATTTTCACGGTGTTACACAAAGTGTTTTGGTGGTGCTAAGTCAATCACATATGATTCAAAGTCATTTTACAAGCCAAGGGGTGAATTTAGGGCACCATTTAACTCATTTATAGGAGTTTACGGCCCAGGAACCCATTCTTGGGGGGGTTTACGGCTGTGAACTCCTAAGGGAAGGTTTTTCATTAAGTTTAAGGCTTCTAATTCGTTTGTGGTTGCTTCTAAATTTTAGTTCAAGGCTTAGGAGGTGTGTAAGTGGCAATTTAACACCTTAGAAGGAGTTTACTACCCATGAATGGGTGTTTACGGCCCAAGCATGTTCTTGGGCAGTAAACTCATGTTTACTCCTCTAATAATGAGTTTAAGGTATTCTAAGTCCATTCCATTAAGTCTATAAGCCATATCTAAGCTCCAAAGGTGGTTTGGAAGGGTTTTAAGGCTCAAAAACCCCACTTATACGTGTTCACGGCCCAAGAATGTTCCAGGGCCGTAAACACATGTTTATGGTCCTATTCCATGATTTGAACTCGAAATTTAAGGTTAAAGATGCTAATCTAAGAGTTAGGGTAGTTACCTTGGTGATTTGGAGCCTTAAATTGATGAATTTGGACCTAGAGTTTGGATTTGAAAAGAGAGGTTAGAGAGAGAGAGTGAAAAAGGCTTCAAATGAGGCTCATTTCACTTTATATATGGTTTGGGTTTGGGACACGGTGGAATTCTACCCAATACCGACGTTAAACGGGGCTTTTGCTCGCACCTGATTAAGTTGTCGTAACCCGGCGGAACCGATTCTAAAAATTTTCAAATTAATAATTTGGGCCGTTTACATGAGTTTCTAAGGATTTTGGACACTCATGAGATTATAATAAACATATAAATTTAAATAACTTAGCCCAAAAACGAAATCGGAACAAATTGCTAAAGACGGGTTTTACGGGCAGAACGGGTTACGGCGATGGATCAATTTTGGGTTGTCACATCTCTAGCCTTCTCTCTTCTAACTTTTCGTACACTCCCACATGCACTCCTCTATTTATATGGACCTCCAGCCATACACATGTGTACAGTTGCACACCCTGTGTACGGCCGTACACACGTGTATGGCCGTACACACAAACCGCAAACACATCCGTACACACGTGTACGGCCGTACACACAAACCGCAAACACATACAACATTACATAAAAAATATATTTTCCTAGAAAAGCAAAGTATAAACCATATTTTTGACCCAACAATAAAGCTGTGAATGAACTGACATTAAGCTGTGATTATTTTATAATTTTTTTGTTTGCTTTTGAAATAATGTAAATTTTATTCACGACTTAATATATTAAATTCACAATTTAAAATATGAATGATTTATGTATAAATTTTTTTGTTAATTTTTTTATGAATATATTTATTTGTTGTGTTGTATAAGTATATAAGAATACATTAGTTTTAATAATACTTTTGCATTAAATTCAAAATGAGTGAAATAAATGGTTTTATCAGACTGTGAATGCAGTATTTATGTTATTAATGCATGACTTTGTTTACAGATCTAATTTATAAGAAAATAATGGTTGCGATGCTGGTATAGATGGTTGGTGGCAGCGTGTGGTGGTGGTAGTAGTAGGGTTTGAAATTTTGATTTCTTTAAGTTTGTGAATTAGTATAAAATGGTTTGTATTAAATTGTGAATTTTGTGAATTAAATTACGAATTGACTGTATAAACTTGTAATTTATATAAGTTTTGTGTTCAAATATGAGAGCATATAAAAATGAAAATATTATACTGCAAAAATTACAATATTGCCCTTTTGTATCGAAAAGAGAGAAAAAAAAAGGATATTTCACATGTTTAACAAAAATATCATGTAAATATTTATTAACTAATGGGGTTCTTAGGTTCTTAATCTTTTATGTTCTCATTTGAACCACTTCATATATATATATATATATATATATATATATATATATATATATATATATATATATATATATATATATATATATATATACACTCTAATAAATGAAGGTTTTTTTTGCCACATGTCCTCTTCTCCTTCATTTGGACACATGGCATTTTCTAAAAATTTTAAATTTTCTATTTTCCACTTGTTATTTTATTGTATTTTTCATTTTATTAAATTAAAATTCCACATTTAATATATAAGGTAATACATATGTAAAGTTTTTATTAGAAATGGTTTATATATGTAATGTATCAAATACATTAAAGTCTCATTAATTTTAATAATTCAAAAAATTTCTCATTTTTCTTATAAATTCAAACTTTTCAAATTGTTAAAATTTTTATTTAATTTTTTTTTAAATAAACTCATGTAATACATGGGTCTCACATCTAGTATATATATATATATATATATATATATATATATATATATATATATATATATATATATATATATATATATATATATATATTAACAAAACAATTAGGAGTACATATAAAATTAACCTATAATATACATAATATACATGATATTATTAACTTATCATTTATCAATTGTGAATTTGTTATAACATCTTTAAGAAATTTTGTAATATAATGATCATACTGATTTTTAAGGAGTATTGTTTTTTTAATGACAAGTGTAAGAAATTTCAAGAAGAAAATGCAACATCTGATATATCGCCGGACAAAAAGCGGTTATAAGAAATTACCGTATAGCTTTTCTTCACTGTATTAGGTCATTAAAACGTTATTATATAGTTATAAATTTATAATGAGAGCATTTATGATTTTTGAACAACAGGCCTAGCTCAAATGAACTAATAACATTTGAAAGATTTAATCTTGAATTCTATTTAATAAAATCACACATCTTAATATTATTGAATTGCAAAATAAAAACAAAATACAACGTACCAGGGTCCATCAATAAATGGTTTGAAAATGGAATTTCCCTATTTATCTTTTGATTATAAATGTTTTGATTCAATACGTAACAACTTGAGGTAGACATATATTGTAAGTTTTGTCCGGTCACAAATATTTTTTATATAAATTTTTTTAAGAGGATTATCGTGTGTTTTTTAATTTTTTAAAATAGTCATCAATTTATCACAAAAAATAAAAATTGCAAAAATCTTTTAATCTAAAAGTTTTGCTGGTAAATAAATTAGCTACTTTTTTATGGCTTTTTCGGAATAAAAAATATCATGGTTCTTTAGAAATAAATAAATAAACAAGTCGATATATTTATAATTATTTTATTATAACCTTATTATATTATTTACGTACAGTAGAAAGGATATTTGTTATTGATGCATATCAATATAATTTTATTGTAATTTTATTATTTATTATATATTCTCAATCTTATCCTGATATATCCGGAGCAAAAAGGGGCATGAAAGGGTGAGATTGAGGTGTTGAAAATATGATATTATGTTTGTGGCAAATAATTTTATTATGATCATATTTTATTCTTTTTGTCTCTGTATCAAATAAAGAGAAAAACAACGAGACAATAGAGATGTTTAAAAATGTAACATTAGTTGTCGATCAAAATATTTTGCTGCAATCTTAATCTATTATTTCCAGCTTCCAACTGATCTAAATATATTGAGACAAAAAAGGGGTGGGTGCGACATCCACAAAGGCCCGATTTAAAATAACATTATACTTTTGAAAACCATATATAATTACTCCATAAATATTTGTAGTGTCACACGAGGTGTTTAATCAACATCATTAACATACATAGCTGAAATAATAATACTAAAATTAAAGGCCAACATCAATGTAAATCAACTCCCAGATAGTTTCTTTTTTTTAACAGAGTTTCTATGGCAAAACACAAAACATTAAATCTTATCATATAAATGGATAATGACTTAAAAGGGTAATATATTTTCGATTTGTACACATTTGGTCACTGAGTTTTTTTTTCGTCCACATTTACCCCTTGAACTTGTTAAATTGTATACATTCAGTCCTTATGACCGGCTATTCCAAATTAGCCGGTAAAAATGACTTAATAGGGTAATATATATATATATATATATATATATATATATATATATATATATATATATATATATATATATATATATATAGAGAGAGAGAGAGAGAGAGAGAGAGAATTAGGTTCAAATGTTTCTAGTAATTATTGTGTGCCTAAATGCACCAATGAGAATTCAAGAAATAATAAATAATTAAATAAATCAATAAAGGGTATTTTTGGACCTTTTGTACTTTTAATTAAGGAAATCATTTAATTGAAATCTTGCAATTAAGGAAATAAAGTAAATACATTTGACATAGTCTCTCTCTATCTTCTTTTATATTTCCTACGGTTCTTCTTTTTCACCTACAGGGAGGATGAAATCAAAATGAGGAGGCTGTAACCTTTGCTTGAGCCGTTGTTGATGTCTACCCTTCACCTTCTTTTCCCACCTGGTACACGTCGCTCAACTCCTCCTGTCCTCTAATAAGAATGAATGTGGACGACATTTTTAGAAGACTTCAAAGACGGGTTTGCTTCAACCGCCTCAATTAGCTATCTAAAGGTGAGTCACTCTCTCTTTTCCAACGCCATTTCATTTGGTTTTTATGGTTTTACGGTCGTTTCCCAGTCTTCATCAATAACTCAATTTCATCTCCTTTTTTTTTTGCAATTTTCCCCTTATATTGGTTCTCGTAACAGCTTTAATTTGAAGAAATTGAAGGAATTAGAAGTTGTTCATCTATCGATTCTATAAGATGTATGGGATTTGAGATCTTGATGTGGCTAGGTAGGAGCTTTTGTTGGTCCACCACATGTTCGATGAAATGCTTAACAAAAAATATTGGGTTAAACCTGATGACAATGAATCCAGTTTCAACTATTAACTTAAGATCTATCCACATGATGGAAACTTGAAAGGTGAATGTGGTGTGCAGGGGAAAACCTTTCACAACTCGACATTTCCTACCTATTATCTTTCTTTGTTTATTTCTTCATAATTTATTTAATGTAGCTCAAGTTATAGGTTTTCATTCAAATTAGTTCTCAAGCTATCATCTGTGACTGAGTTTGAGTTTTTATTTGATTGATTTTGTTGTAGAGTCAAGTCAAGGGTTGTTGGTGACCGCATCATCATTATAATGAAAGAGTGAAGCAGGTCGTACTAGACAGGTAAAGCCACTAAAACACTCATTAAAATCATTTTGTTGACCTGTAAATTCTTTCAGAATGTCTATGCATATTGAAGAAAAGACTAAGATTTAAGTTCATTATGTACTGTATTCTGTCATAATAAAATTGGTTTCTATTATTGTTATTTGTCTCGATTCTTATAGAATGACATCCTAAATAATGAAATATTACATTCTTTCAGAATAATATACATTGCAAGTTTAAGGATGATTGTTGATGTTGGTTTGTAGAAATTATAGTTTTAGTGTATTTGAATGTATATCACATTCTATTAGAATTTATTGTTTTATTCTATTTAATGCACTAGAATTTTTAATATTTGAAATTTGATTATGTTTTCCTTGTGAGTTTAGGTTTTGAAGAGGTTGTCATTAATGTGGAATATGAAGAAAACATGGAGAATGATATTTGTATTCTAACAGAATGTATTCTGTCAGAATCTATTCTGCCAGAATAGATTAGTGTTTTTATTAGATTTTGATGTTTTTTTTTTCTTTTTTAACCATTTTTACTTTTAATCTTTAAGAATAAATGTAATCCTTAAACCATTATTGGTCATAATTTTTTGAGAATGATTGTAATAATTGTTTAGTCTTTTTGTTTACGGATGAATGTAAATAGTGATTCTTAAAGAATAAAATTTGTATTCTTTAGAAAATGTTATTCTTGATAATATGTTGTATAGTTCTTTAATCATGTTTAATATAAAAAGTATTTTGAATGAAACAATATTCTGCAAGAATAAAACCGCAAATATATTTACCAGTTTATTGTTGACTTTTTGTCATTCTGACAGAATAAAATCGGTTATTATTAAAAGTAATATTAAAATTTAATTAGAATTAGTTTAAAAAATTCAGATTTTTTAAAAATAAGGGAATTAATAATCCCTTAAAATCCGAAAATTTCCTTTTTTAAAATAGGTTAATTGATCAAAATACCCTTTTGATAAAATTTGTGTGATTATATGATACATGTTACCCTATTGTACTATCATAGACCATCAGATCATGACCTTTGATTATATTCCATCCGATGATCTAAATCTGTACATTAAGGCATACAATACTTACTAGAAACAAAATAACCTAACCCTATATATATATATATATATATATATATATATATATATATATGCAAAATAGATCATTTTTGTTTTTGTACTCATTCAGTACTTATGAATGATTTCTTTAGGTTTTTCACACAAAATCTTACGTGGGACATTCATTAATGAGGTATTTGGGCCTTTTGATGCTTATGTCCATCGCGATCTCCACTACTTGGTTGCTTAGGTCATGTGTTCTGAACGTCATAACTTCTTCATACGATCTCGAATTTTAACGATCTTTATATCCATGCAAACGAACTTTATATCCATGCGTTCATATTTTAGTCTACTACAACTTTCATTTTGATTACTCTCATTAAAAAAAATAACATAGTTTTACTTACGATTTTTATATCCATACGTAGGGGCGGATTTAGCCTGGTTTCAGTGTTGCACCGACAACACCTATTTTTTCTGTCTGCAATGGATTTTTTTTTTATTTCTTTTCGTTTATACCTATTTTTCATGTATCAACAAAATCTACCTCATTTTAGCAACACCTACTATGTATTCTTGTGTCCTCCTCTATTCATATGTTTTTTATGAATGCATGTATGGATGTTTTTTTATAAAGTCATAAGTAAAAATATATTACATTTTAACATGAGTAATCTTAATGAAAAAATTAACACATGGATATAAAGATCGTTGAAATCTGATATCCTATAAAAAAGTTACGACGTTCAAAATACAAGACCTAAGCCAAACCACAAGACCTACGCAATCAAGCAGTCGAGATCACGTTAGACATAAGCATCAACAACCCCAAATACCTCATCAATGATTGTCCCACATAAGATGTTATGAAAAACATCTAAATAAATCATTCATAAGTACTGAATGCGTACAAAAAAAGATTTATTTTGAAAAAAAAAATGTTAAAGACTAAATATGTACAAAAATATTAAGGACTAAATGTGTACAAATTGAAAAATATATTACCCTATTAAGTCATTTTTCCGGGCTAACATGGAGTAACCGGTCATAAGGAATGAATGTGTACAGTTTAACAAGTTGAAGGGGTAAATGTGGACGAAAAAAAAAACTCAGTGACCAAATGTGTACAAATCGAAAAATACATTGCCTTTTTAAGTCATTATCCCTCAGATAAAAGACATAATAAAATAATATGTTGACTGACGACACATGAATTATAACTCCATAAGTAATCATATGAATTTCATCAAACTACATTTATGAAATTATCGTCTCTGTTTAATAAACACGTAATCTGCACAATTTTCGTCTAAACCACATCAATAACAATTTAATAATTGTAATACATAGAACCATACACACATGAATATAATATATCCACAATAGATATAAGTATACATCAGATACTATAAAATCTCTGTATATATAACCTCATAACAAATCAACATATTATCTATGCAATGAATATAGCCACACAATAAAGCCAGATGAATGAAAAACCATTCATCCTAAGGTAAGTGCTCATCTCAAAACCACATTAAGTATGGGACATCAAGGATTCCTACACACATGGCATAAGAATAAGGGGCGTGTGGAGTAAATGCATTAGTAATCAAAATGTAAAGCAACGGATATGGTAAGACAATGTAATGATTCCAAAAAGACTTATAGATAGCTAACTCGCTAGTGTCCAAAGACCCTTCTCAAATCATGACCTTACATCTTAACCCTCAACAATTCAATGTGTACCTACAAGGATATGAAATGAGCATACATGTGTGGCTAATATGGAAAGTGATGTTGCCAAAATATGCCAGGGCTAAACTAGTGTTCTATAGAGCTCCTAGAAGCTTGATGGGTTGGTACTTGATAGTTGATTACAATGAATACAAGGTTAATTGTATGCTTAGGGTAGAAACTTTAACCCAAACTTTCCAATTATAGAAACTTAACTTTGACTATGACTTAATTAGGTTAGGGTCTAAATGTTAAGATCTAACTAAATAGGGTGGGTATAGTAAATATAACAAGTTAGTGAATGTGTTGGAGTTTTTTTGGGGATAAAGGGAATATATGGGGCCATAAGTGTCATATGAGCAACACTAAGTACATAAGAGCCCCAAATCTTTCTTTCCATATCCATTTTTACGATTTGAAAGTTTGAGGGGAGCTAGGGGACAGTTTTAGTGACCGGTAAGGGAGGAGGGAGTCGTTCCCTTCCAACCCACGAACCTACTGCCACATCAATTTTTGTCTCTTCTTTTTCTTCATCTTTCCCAACCCACAACACATGGAAATCCTATCTTTTTTTAACCCACTCAACCCACTCAATTAAAAAAATACAAAATAACTAAGGTACAAGTTTTAAAACACATGATACAAGAGAAAATAAGAAAGAGAAAGTAGAGAGAGATGATGAAGTGGGTTAGTGAAACCAATCAACCCACTCGTTGAAGCGGGAGTGGTACTGCCGATAACTCTATTTCTAATTAAGATTTTACCTTTGATTGTTTGGTATTTTTTTAATTGAGTGAGTTAAAAAAGATAGGGTTTCCGTGTGCTGTAGGTTGGGAAAGAGAGGCAAATGAAATTCTAGAAACAAACCCTTGTACTAAGACCTTGACGTAACATTCTTCTTCCTGTTTTGATGTTTAGATGTAGAATTTGAACTCCATCATTGGTGAACCACTCATTTGGTTCATCAATCTCGAATTGATGATGATCTTCTTAGACTCAATTTGTTCCATAGTAGGTTCTAGTATTAGATAATTAATCTATGGGATAGGATCATTTGTAGGGTTGTAAACGAACCGAACGTTCATCGAACTGTTCGTGAACCGTTCGGCGGAAAGTTCGTTTATTTAATAAATGAATGAACATGAACACAAATTTTCGTTCGTTTAGTTAAATGAACGAACATGAACAATGGTCTTGTTCGTTCAATTATGTCTGTGAACGTTTGTTTATGTTGTTCGTTTATATTCGTTTATTTAAGTTCCTTTTATGTTAATATATATTCAATTATGTTTTATTACATTACTATATTATATGTTCAATTATGTTTGTTTATCTCCGTTCGTTTAACATGTTAACGAACATGATCAATTTAATTTGTTACATAAATGAACATGAGCAACAAAACTCGTTCGTTTGTTTGACTAACATAAACGAACGAATATAAACAATCATCATTCATGTTCGTTCGACTTGCTTACAACCTTAATCCTTTGTCATGGTCAAATTTGTGAATATGAAGCTTAGATGGATGTTTTAAGCCTTGGTCTTGATGAATCACTCAATGATTCAATTAAATACATATTTAGACTTTGAGTTAGTGTTATCTTATGGTTTAATTTTAAATTTCATCTCTTAAGCTTAAACTATTGTCAAGGATTTAACCTAGTAGTCAATTTTAAGTTTATGATGCCTTGTTTGATGGATATTCTTAACCTTGAAATGGTAGATCACCATTTGATCCATATAAATTAAAAAATGATTATGAAATTAAAGTTCTAATATAATCTAAATGTATATGTTCAAGTGTTTCTTAGTTAAAATAATTAAAAGAACTATAATATAGACGTTATGAATAGTGTTTTAAACATTAAATGAAAAATACGGATGATTGTCTCTATAATTCATGAATCAAACATGTTAATGATGTTAGTTATGATGTTAACTAAGAATAAAACTTGTTATTGGGTGTTAAATAATCATAATAGATCATTCAAAGTGATTGGAAATAGGTTAGGATTTGTTTGTACTTGCTTAAAGGTATTAATACTAAAAAATCTCCGATATTATGTTTCTAGGTGCTCCAATCAACTGAGTGGAATGTTAAGCATAATTCCACTCGACCGAGTAATTCCTATTCGTAACTGTAATATCTTCGATAACTTTTCCACGCAAGCTCGAAATTAGGTCTAGTTTGTTCAAGTGCCTTCCTAAGCTCATATTGAAGATATTTAATGGATATCCAACGAAAAGGTATTTTATTGCTAATATATTATCTTCTGAGTATATAGAAGACTCATGGTTTCCATAAAGCGGTCGGTGATGGCAGAAGAATGTTACGATGGTGGAGTAAGCCAACGATGGTCATGTATGTGACGATGGTGTAGGCTAGAGATGGTAAAAGCGATCATGGGAGTCAAAGAGTCGTGCATTTGAGTTGAGCATCTAAGATACTCGGTGAAGGGTTTTTTAGACTACTAGTGGGAGGGGGTAAAATGTACAACAAATAAAGGGTATAGTTGTTTATTTTTGTAAAATTGTTGTAGATGACAAAAAACTTGCTTTCTTAGGGGAAAATTAATTGCTTCAACTTTTATGAATACCATATGTTATATGAAGAAATTTTAGACTACTTTGAAACACAATTCGTTTCTAGTTTTTAAGTATTATATTTTCAATCCATTAGTGTCATAATATAATTCAAATTAATCAGCTTTTATATACATACATAGAAATTACCAATACCTGTCATGAAGTGCAGAACACAAATAATTAATCAAGCTAACTCTTTGATTAAGTGAGAACATAATCCAAAAGTCAATTGTATTCAGCATACATTAGCATGACTCGTTCCCTATGTGTATATATACTCCTAAACTACCAAACTTGTAGAATAAGAACAAAACTAAGACTAGGAAACTTAAACCAACTTGCTTAACCCCGAAGAAATTGGATCCTAGAGTCCTACTTGACTTAGGAATTCCAACAATCACCCCCTAATTTCTAAGTCCGTCTAGAAATGTCTTCGATCCCGACCAAGGTCTTCATCTCCTTGAACTTTGTCCAGACTAGTGGCTTTGTCAAAATGTCCACCCTCTGTTCTTCACCGGGAATGTACTCCACCTCCACTTTGTAACAACTTGTTTTGATTCGTTTCATTATTTGGGTTCGTGACCCGAAGATCAAGTATCATAAGGCTTTAGGCTTTGGGAAAGAGAGGTTTAGACCCATTTGGATGTGGGTAATGTAGATTACAGTATCCAAGAGTTTGGTTGGTGCTTTGGAGTCAAAGGCTAAAATGGGAGAAGCGGTGTTCAGACTTATTTTATGAATTAAGGATTTTAGTTTGATGTGTTTTAAGTCAAAAGTAATTATCTAGGGTTGTAGGCTCCTCAACACCTTTTTGTGGATATAAATATCTTCGAAATCGGAGTTGAAACGGAGAAGTTATGATCGTTTGAAATTGGGGCAGTTTTGGGTTAAGTCGCGTACATTGGGTGTACTCAACATGTACGATGGGCTTACTTGGCATTCATGGAGTACGTTGGGCGTATGTGATTAGTGACCAAATCCTATTTTTGTGGTTTGAGCCCTATTTAAACTCCTTAACTCGCCCAAACCCATTCCATTCCCAGCCTCCACCTCTCCAACACCCTCCCTTGAAACCCTAACCCTAGTTTGAGCCTTGTGAGAAAAAAAGAATGTGTTCTTGAGTGCTTTGGAGTGTTCTTGGTGCATCTTGGAGAAGAATGAGCTCATTGGAGATGTGTTGGTTGCATTGGAGCTTGTAGATCCAGACTTGGTGCACCTTGATCTTTCTTCTAGAGGTAAAAAAAAAGCTTGAATCTTGATGATGTATTTGTTAGTGTTATGAGTTTTTGGTCACTTTAGTGCATAAATCTTAGATATTGAAGGTTTGTGACTTTGTAATGGATAAAGTTGGAAACCTTATCCATCTAAACATCATATTCTTTCATATCTAAAGGTTGGAGACTTGGACTTAATGGATAAAGTTGAAAAAAATGCATTTTTGGCCCCTTAGAGACTTAAAGACTAGATCTTGATTGTTTGTATCATTATAATGGATAAAATTGGAAACTTTATCCATTATGGATTCATTATGAACCATAAAAATGTGACCTTGGTCCTTAGTTTTCCTCCATGCATGGTGTTGGATGTCTTAATGGGTTAAGAAGTTAGGGTTTTTGGATGTTGAAGACTTAACAGCCATGCAACACCATTAAGGATGAGCAAAGGAACCGACCCGACTCGGGAACCGAAGTCGGCCGAAATAAAGAACCGAACCGGACCGTCGGTTCCGTTTCTACCGGTTCTTGTCGTGTCTTCAATGTTGGAACCGGTCATCAAGAAATAGCAACATACGGTTCCGGTTTTAGTCGGTTCTACCGGGTTAGGTTTTACTAGTTCTAGTTCCTACCGGTTCCTGGGTCCAAAAATCCACAAGAATATCGTCCCGGTCCCGGCCCGACCGGTTCCATCGGCTTCTGGTTCCATCTGGTTCCCCGGTGCAAATGCTCATCCCTAAACACCATAAAGTTGGAAACTTTATGGTTAAGAATATCATTTGAGGGTTAGATCTGGATTTTGGACGAAAGAGCTTAAAGGATTAAGCTCTTAATGGATTGAGAGGATGGCAGCCGAATATGTTGGGCGTACCAAAGGGTACGTTGCGCGTACGTTGTCAACCCCTTGACTTTTAGTCAAGGCGTAGTATGCCCCACGTACGTGTTGAGTACACCCAACGTACTCAACTGAGTTAACCTAATCAACTCGGTTGACTTTTGACTTTGACCAAGATTTTGACCAATTTTGACCTAAGGGAATTTTGGGTGCTTTGATTTTTAGTTTGAGATTTGGGTTCCTATTAATTGTATAGGTGACCAGTAGAGATAGCTTTTAGAGCAGTGATCGGTGTAGTTATTCTTTCAGACTATGAAGGTGAGTTTTCTCACTCTATCCGTGGGTCGAAGGCACCAATGTTGACCCATTACTTTTTTATGTAGAATGTTAGTTGTCTCTGTGATACTTGCATGAAAGACCATGATATGGCCCCTGAAAATTATATGAAAGACTAGGATCTAGCCCCTGGAACTTGTATGTAAGACTAGGATTTTTATTTAGCATTTCAAGGAAAGACCATGGGGGTAGCCCATGGAACTTGTATGTAAGACCGGGAATTAGACCTCAACATTGCATGGAAAGACCATGGGGGTAGCCTATGGCACTTGTATGTAAGACCGCTATTTGGCCTTCGGCATTGCGAGAAAAACCATTGGGGTAGCCCATGGAAATTGTATGTTATGGTATGTGGTACTTTGTAGTTTATGTTTATGGTTTCAGGTATTTCATGTACAAATGGGAAGGTCCCGGCATGACTGCACCACATCCACCAGAGTTTTTCTGCATTGACAATTTTCAATATTTACTCTGATGTTTAAATAATATATTCACCTTGATCGGTTTTGGAACAACTCGTTTGTATGGTTTATTGTTTTAAAAATGAAAACTTTACTATAAATTTTTGGGACATTACAAGTTGGTATCAGAGCCTTGGTTTGAGGGATTCAGGCACACTCTTTGGTGTGACTGAACTCAAATTGAGGAATTTGTAATCTTTTGAAAGAAAATAAGTTTCTAAAAGGATTTTTGTAAAGAAAATGAGTTTCTAGAAAGATTTTTATAAAGAAAAAGGGGTGTGATGCGTGCAATCAGCCGAGCTCAAGTAAGTGATTTCCATAATACCCATACATGTTGATATATTATATGAATGCTTGCATGCTAGGATGAGGCTAGGGATACTTTCAGGAATTACATGATAGATTGGCCTGATATGTGATGCCTTGTAGCCTAAGAAGCATTGGATGCTATGATTAGGAATATGTATTTGTAACAGTAATTACTAAGTGTATGCTTTAAAAATTGTATATGGTCAGGATCATATAGCCCTAAAATGACTGATTTGGCCTTATTTCATGTTCCTTGTTTGTTTGTGGTCCTAGGGTAGAATCTTTTATTCGGCAGTCTATTTGATCCTATATTGTGTATAATTTGCATGCATAAGGCAACCGACTGTGAAAGTGGAAGTTCCTAGCATCTGTTGTAGTAAGTAAGCTTGGGATATCCTTTAGTTGTTATGTAGCTTGGAGTGTTACTGCACGAATGTTGCTTGCCTTGTGCTTTAAGGAACTCTTAGTGATGCGAGTTAACTATTAAGTGAATGTGTTAAGTCATATGTTGTAAAGGTTAAATAATCTCAGAGGGACGAATTTGACTCTATTGCGCAACTCTTATTTGATTCTAACTGCTGTAGGGTTGAGTCTTTTACTTGAAGGATTATCTAAGCTTTATGGCTTGTGATTGTATTCATGAAGTAATTAGCTGACATTAGTGGGAGTTCTTCAACAGTTGATGGCAGGGTAAGGTCGGAACCTTGGAGAGCCTAGGAAATGCTTTAGTAGGTTTGGTTACGTTGTTTAGTGAGTACATGGAGTACCAGTTTAAGAAGGTGGCCTAGAGGATTCGGGTTGTCCCATGGTATTGTGAATGAAACCGATTCTTTAATATTGGTTCCTGCATTTTAACTCCAATCCCACCCTTTGGTTTCAACAAAAATAATGTCTCTACTTACAAATATTTTTTGAGTTGTTGGGTTAAGTATCTGATAGGCTTTCGTTCCTGGTTAGGAACCAAGGTGTACAGGTGGTCTTTATCTTTCATCCAACTTCTTTAGATTCACCGGTTCTACTTTTTCATATGCGAGACACCCAAATATATGAACATTTTCTAAATTCAGTTTCTTTTTCTTGAATCTTTCGATTGGAGTTTATCAACTAGGACTCGTGTGTACATGCAATTTATCAAATTTGCCGAGTGATTTACTTCTCCCCTCCCCCCACACACACAAGTAGTTTGGAACTTTAATAGCCTTCATTATGCTTCTTTTCATTTCCATAAGTGTCTGGTTTCTTCATTCCACCACCCGATTTTGTTGAGGTGTGTACGGTGCAGTAAGATGTCGTTTTATGCCATGTTTATAACAAAAATTATGAAATTTGAGTGATGTGAATTCTCCGCCTCGATCACTTCTAAAAATATTCAAAGTCTTTCCCGTTTCATTCTCCACCAAAGCTTTGAATTTCTTGAAATTTGCAAACGCTTCACTCTTTTTTTTTCATTAAATAAATCCACATGTATCATGAGAATCATCAACTAATTTGAAAATTTACTTGTTTATTTCCATGGTAGCCGGAGTAATTAGTCCGCATAGATCATCGTGTACTAGATCTAATGGTTGATTTTCTTTGTACTTTGTCATGGTGGGAAACGATTTTCTAGTTTGCTTACCCACCAAGCAAGATTCATATAATTGATTCTCATAATTAAAGTGTAGTAACCCTTTGAGTGGACCTTTCTTTGACATTAATTTCATTGACTCGGAATTAATGTGCCCAAGTATTGCATGCCATCTCTACGTATTCTCGCTTAGCTTTAAGTGAAGGAAAATAGGCAGGACCGGTCCTGACAGTGGGCTACCCGGGTGGTCGCCCAGTGCCCACGACTCTAAGGGGCCCAAAATTCTTGGGTTATATAGTGTATATATCTAAAAAAAAATTATGTATATGTTTCTTAAAGGCCTAATTTAACCAAACCTGAAATTAGCCCATTAAAATAAAAAACCAGCCTACCCACCTCATCTAGGATTCTCGAAGTGGGAACGAAGAGAGCAAAAATCAGGGTGTTGTAAAATAAAACAAATCGTTATCCTCCATAATCGAAGCATCATCTACAGCAGGCGGAAACGCCTTGAATCGATAATAAACATCCCCTCGTGAATAAGCATCAGACACTATCCAAGTATCATCAATCTCGTTTAGTCTTTTGTTGATGTTCCTAAAAGGCTAAAAAACCTAAATCAACTATTCAAGAATAGTTTTTTCTATCATTCTTGCCTTCTCCATCGACTATATCTGCTTCTCACTCTCACGAAGCTTGACAATTTCGCCTCCGACCTTCCCATTTGCTGACTTTTGGAGTGTATCGATCATAATTTCTGAACAAATTATGAGTTTTTGCCCTGATTTGTGGTTTATGTTTATGATTTTTTCAAGTGGTTAGGACTTTTTGAACTTATTTTCTGATTTGTGTTCCCGATTTCTGAATAGATTAGCAGTTACCAAACTGATTTCTGATTTGTGTTGCTTATTCTTAATAGATTAGAAGTTTCTGAATTGATTTCTTATTTGTGTTTCTGATTTCTGAATGTATTCATACTTTCTTAACTGGTTTTCGGTTTCTAAATGAATTAGGAGTATTTTTAACTGATTTCTGATTTATGAATTAATTTTTGTTTTGTTTTTTTCTGAATTCTAAATAGATTAGAAACTATTTGAACGGATTTCTGATTTGTGTTTATGATCATCCGCTTGTATATCAGATTTCTAAAGTCATTTTCACACATAAATAGTTAAACTTAATGCTTCAAGTTTCACATTTTCACTCAAAAAGGTAAAATGTTTGTATATTTTTGTAAGTAATTGTATAATTAAATGCTTTAACTTCCTAATTTATTGCATATAACATCTTATTTATTAACAATTCTTGTAACTTTTGCATCTGAAGAGGAGTGCGAAAAAGTTTTTTTAAAAACTAACGTTATTAAAGAATTACATAAGGTTATCAATATCACAAGAAAAGTTTAATGGTTTGGCAATACTATGTATAGAAAAAGCTATATTAGACAAAACTGATTTTAATAGTATCTTTAACGATTTTGTATCTAAAAGAAGTATAAGAAATCTTTTTATTTAAATTAGTTGCTTTTGTAAATGTTGTTGCTATATTTTGTGCTTTTGATAATATTATTATTGATTTTTGTACTCGGTATGTCTATTTTTGAAGTTTTATTATATTTTTGACTTTTTGGCGCCCTTTTTTTCTTCTCGCCCTGGGCCCAAAATATGTTTGGACCGGCCCTGCAAATAGGGATTCCAATTGTTAATTTTATCTTGTAGAGATGATTTGGAGTTCTTTGAACCTCCATAAGCAAGAAATTGTTTTCATCGTGCATCGTTAGATAATTGTTTTTCATCCGAATTTCGCATCCAACTTTTGTTGCTTGTCCAAGGCTAGCTAATGATGTTAGTCTTGAGATCCGGTATGTAATAGATCCCCGTCATCAATTGTTGTCGTTCCGACTTTCCTTGAAAGAAAATTGCACCTTTTCCTTTAATCTTCACATAAGAGTTATCTCCAAATTTTACCCGCCCAGTTATTCCTTCATCGATCTCCGAAAAGAATGAACGATTTCCCTTCGTATGATTACTTGCCCCGTTGTCAAGGTACTACACATCGTTTTCTTGTGAGTTGCATTGAGACAGTACTACGTTTTCTTTATTTAAGAACACAGTTTCATGAAGAAATAGTGTTGCATCATTATCTTCGTTCTCAATAAGATTTTCCTCTTGTAATTTTTGGAGTCGTTTGGGACATTGAGATGCAAAGTGACCTGGTTTGTCACATCTATAGCAAATAATTTTAGAACGATCTTTCTTTTGTTTATCTTTCGCACCCTATCATTAGCTGAACGAGTAGTTTTGACATTAGACGGCCCTCCATTTTCTCCATTTTGATTGCCCTTTCCTTTGCCATTTAAACCCTTCTATCGTCCTTTTTAGTGAACAACAATTTTGATTTATTGCTATCTCCGGAATCATCATCATTCACTCGTTCTTCATAGGCTTTTAGTCTTCCAACCACCTCTTCAAATCTCATGGCATTGAGATCTAATACTTGTTCAAGTGATGCAACAATATGTATGAACTTGGATCGAGGTAAGGTTTTAATAAATTTCTTTACAAGCTTGGATTTTTCAATTGTTTCTCTTAGTGTTGCTGCTTTTGATGCTATTCCGCACAACTTTCCAGCATAATCATCTATCGATGCGGTCTCCAACGTTTTGATTTTATCGAAATCGGACATAAGAGTTGCTGCTTTGATGCTATTCCGGACAACTTTCCAGTATAATCATCAATCGATGCGGTCTCCAACATCTTGATTTTATCAAAATCGGACATGAGTGTTTGCAAGCGGGCTTCTTAAACATGTGTTGCTCCAACGTGCCTTGCCTTATTTGCATCCCAAAGCTTCTTGGTTGTATCTTAATCACCTATTTGAATGATCAAGCTCTCCGGAATTGATTGGTATAGCAATCCCATGGCTAAGTCGTTTTTTCTCAACGTTTGTGGTGGTTCTCGGGTCAATTAGTTCCCATACTTTGTGAATCCTTAGCACTACCTACATTCTCATAACCCAAACTATGTAGTTTGTAGCTGTCAACATCGGGAAGTGAATAGAGGTTGCTCTGATTTCCTTTGATGGTGTTGAATTCAAGGACTCACCCGACATGGTGATCACTCAAATCAGAAAAGAAGAACTCGAAATCTGAGAGATTGATCAATAGAAACCAAAATTTTTGCTCTATGAAAAAACAGGAAGCAATCGATTTATGTTTTGTATTAAAAAAGCGATGAAGTTATTGTTCACAATTTACTATCCACCATTTGAACATTGTTCATGATTTGAACACTATTTTATTGATTGAGGTAGGAAAAAAGAAAACCGATAATCAGATGCTTTTGTCGACTGAACCAATCACCAACTAATCGATTATATAAGAATTTACTTCAATTTATTAGTCCTTTAATAAAAAAAAAAACGTGAATACAGTAGGAAAACTAAATCGATCAAACAATGATTGGAAACTTGAATTATGTATGATCGATTAAGAAAACAATGATCCATCAAACTTGAATTCACTTCAATTAACTCTCAATTGATCGGGGTATTCAGATAGGATGATAACTGAAATCATATACGATAATGACTAAAATCATATACAATGTGGAAGATCAACTTTTGGCGACAGAAATCCTTTGTCGACAACAATATTTGTCGATCACTTCTTTCCTTGTTTCTGTCGCCGGATATCTTTCTTATTGGCTCTGATACCAATTTAAGTGCAGAACACAAACAATTAATCAAACTAACTCTTTGATTAAGTGAGAAAATAATTCAAAACTCAATTGGTTTCATCATACATTAACATGACTCGTTATCTATGTATATATATACTCATAAACTACAAAACTTGTAGAATAAGAATAAGACTAAGACTAGGAAACTTAAACCAACTTGTTTAAGCCCCAAGAAATTGGATCCTAGAGTCCTACTTGACTTAGGAGTTTCAACATGTCATACAAAAATGAAAGCTTTCGTTAGGTTTAAAATTCATCGATATGCATTTTTTGGGTTTCAAGGATAACATAGAATACCGATATTTTGGTTTAAGTAAAACAATGATAGTCCAATTTACATATGCATAAATTATGTATATCAAAGTATATTATTAGGGAGTAAAGGTGATAAGATTAATATATAGCTCGAGTTAAAATGACTTCTCTGTTCACGTATTTTACTTTTATAAATAATTCATCCAATTAATATCATTAAAAATATGTCATGGAAATAATAATATACTTTTAATAAAATATTAGAAAATTATAAGATTTAAATATATTTTTGATAACTTCAGTTCATTTGAATGATTACACCTCGTTTTACTTTTAGTTAAATTTCTAAATTTTACTAGTATTAGAAATAAAATATCATTTAAAAGTGTTTTTAAACGATGCACATAAATATTATATGGATTCGTCTCCATACGCTAAACTAGGTTGCCTAAAACCTGTCTTGGACCTGGGCCACAAATTGATAGGGTGATTTAACTCGTCTTAAATATCTTTCTATTCTAATAAAAGATTAAGTTTAATCTTCTATTGACAAGTGTCATACAATTAGAACTCCTCATTAATGTTATATATCACTTGCCACTTGGCAAACCATTAATTATCCATTTCAAGTTTTAAATTTCCACTCTAATTACATTAAATTAATAATTGATTATCTTTTTCAAATTTCAAATTTTAAAATTTTCCACTCTATTTATATTAAATTAATAATTGATTCTTCATTTTAAATTTAAATTTCAAATTTTCTCATTCTAATTATATTAAATTAATAACATTATATTGAAAAATAAAATAAAATTAATACATATTATAAGATAATATATCTTCACTTATTTATTTAAATCAACGATTATGATTTTATATAACTAAAAAAATATCTCTTAAGTAATAATTTATTTAAAATAATTAATTAATAATTTTGATTTTTTGATATGAAAGTTTAATTAATTTTATAACCGTGGTTCTCACGGGTTATAAACTAGTGTCCGATATATAAATGGAGTTGTATACAACCATTTTTCTTCATATAACTAGGTGTAAGGTCCGTATATTACACGGGTTTATTAAAAATAAAAATTTAATGTGAATATATATAAACATTAAATATATTATAAAATAATATTTTTTATAATAAAATGTAATTTTTTGGAGCATTTATGAGAAGTTATTATCAAGTTAATAGAATGATAACATATTATATATATATATATATATATATATATATATATATATATATATATATAACCCATTAGATTTTTTTGGGAATTTATTTTAAGAAAATTGAAATCCTCAAAAAATGACAAGTGGAAAATAACAATTTTAAAAATCCTAGAAAATGACATGTGTCAAAATGAAGTAGAAGATGACGAGTGGCAAAAATATTTTCATTTATTATAGAGGATTCATGTTTTATGGAGTTGTACGATATAATATTTTAATGCATAAATTGTTGTGTATAAAAAAAATTTGTTGTATACGAATCGGTTTGTATATAAATTGGTTTGAATTGGTTAACCGCAAAAACGGTTTTTTTTGGTAAGATTTAAGTTATAACAATTATTTTACTCAAAAAAAATGTATTTACACAATTGCTGCCAACATCGAAAAATTATGGTTATATTTCCACCATACCAAAAATCTACATTTTTTTTATTCTGAAGTACTTGCAAAGCTCATAAAAATCATGGAAGTCTTTGGATGTCATCCCCATGGCTTAATCAGCAACCACCTCTGACCTCTCCCTATTTACTCGATGTAAACAAAATTTCCATGTTTTTTTAACTAGATACTCGCATATTCAAAAGATTCTAGCAAGAAACTAAAACCAAAAACAAAGTATCAATTACAAAAGAGATGTTAACCAAACATTCCGATTCACATTTAGTTTGGAAGCTCCATTGTTAACCCGATTAAAAGAATTCAAAACTATGGAATCAAAAACTTGAGCAAATTAACCCAAACTTTTAGGGAGAACGGAATTGATCGTGGGTTGAACATTTTTTGGGGCGGTACCGGCAATATCGTCGGGTTAGGATCACGTCAAGCAACGGGCCAAGTGGGCTTGTGCAATTATTCTCTTGCAACGGGTTGGTGGACTCATGACTTTGTGTTTTCAATGCATGCATGTGATATGCAGTAAAAAAAAACAAAAAACAAAAAACTTTTTTTTTCTTCTTTGTTTATATAATTTTGTACAGATATTCCACTTCATTCAATTCTACATAATTTTCTCTGGAAAATCTTTCCACTTCACTCAATATCTTCTGCCTTGTTACCGAGTTAGTTTGTAAATTCATTAAAAGAAATGGAAGGAAAATATTGATAGAATGAAAGAGAGGGAAGGAAATTTATGTATTCCGTGTTCCTGGGTTCGAAGAAAATGAAAGCAAAATTTTAAGTTTATGTGTTCCCGAGTTAGGAGGAAAAAGAAGAGAAAATTAAAAGATTATAATTATACCCCTATTTATGCATCATGTTTAGAACATATAAACAATATGAATCAACTACATTGGGAATCAAAATCAATCAAAAACTTATAATCAAACAATCAACTAATGTAATAAACTCAAGTCAACAAAGAAAAACTAGAAAATCAAAATTTCATATGACTCACTTTTTAGCTCCATTCATCATCTTTCTTAGAAATATCTTCTACATCTTCATTGAAGAACTAAAAATGGTTCTAGCATCGGCTTGATTACACGACAAATATATGAAAGCATATGCAAATTCATCAACATCCAACCCCATCAACTCTAATTCTTTCTCAATTTCCTCACCGGTATAGTCACGAGATTTGTTCCCTTCCCTCATAACATCAACGATTTCATTAAATGTTTACACAATATTGTGTTCAAAAGATTTTGGTTGAGGTTCAGGTTCAAGTTCAGCTACTACTTCATCCTCATCTTGAAGTTTTCTTTCTAGTTTTCTATTTTTATTTTTAGCTTCTTGGCTTTTGAACTCTCATTGGGTAAAACGTTTTTTCTTTGGTTGTTTCCGCTTTTGATCTTGATGCTCTATCATCTGAAAATAACATCACCAATTGATCATAATTTTAAATTTTCTTGGTCCTAAATGCAGCTGCATCGGGGTTTGCCTAAACAAACCCAAAAATTAATTAGTAAAGTTAATGGTGCAAAAAATATATAAAAAAATAAATCATATGTAAAACCAACACATACACTAATTAATTGTTCCCATACTTCCTCCTCTGCTTCAATGTATCTTGTTTGAGAATTCTAGGAGAACCCACTCAACAAAGTACCCCGATACATATCATACCATTTACTAAAATTATCTTTTAAAGTTTTCATTCGATTTTTAGTTGATCTTTTGTAATAGACCTGTTAAACTTTTTACTCATCCTTGCAATCATGTTCGCATAAGCTTGCGAAGTGAATGTACCATCAGCCGATTACCTGTTTGATCTTCCTTTATTAGAGCTTCAACGAGAACGTTATCCATATGATGTGTCCATGTCAAATTTTCTTTTTTCACTACACTTCCATCAGCTACCCTTTTCGTCATGGTTGCTTTGTAGATATAAAGATAGTATAATGAGCCATACATTATATATATATATATATATATATATATATATATATATATATATATATATATATATATATATATATATATAAGAATAAGATGGCTCATAATATAAATAACACCATCAAATAAATAAATTGCAAATGTCACAGAATTAAACTAAAATAACATAATGAACTAAAATCGACATATTATTGATCTAGTATAAAACTAATTAGACATATCCATTTCATTGTTTGGTTTCAACGAGTAATCATCCCATATTTGAGTTGTAATAGTGTTCCTCAATTCCTCAGCTTCGTTACTATACAAGCGTTCGTTATTAACATCATGTCTCACTTGTTGTGGTTGTTCATCCAACACCTCTTGTAAGACTTCATATTCAAGTTTTTTGTCACGGTCTTCGGCGGGTAAAAAAATTTGTAAGATCCAACATGCCACAAAAATGTCCGATTGTGTGTCACACGAGTAAAAAGGTTCCAATGTACTTCTAACGATTGGGAACCTTCTTTTTAGAACACCAAATGCCCGTTCTATTGCGTTACGTAAAGAAGCATGTCGAAGATTGAACAACTCCCTAGCGTTCACTGGGGGTGAGTAGAATACTCTTTCAAATGATACCTGACACCTCTATATGATGTCATTAGTTCAAGGGTATGAGGCAAACAGGCGTCTACCAAATAATATCGTCCTATAAATAACATGTAATTAGTTTTCTAATAAACGAATGCAGATAAAATTAAAGTACTTAATAGAAATTACCCCTAGGAATTAGTAGCTTATCGTCTCTTTTAAGTGCATCTTTCACTATCCTTGAGTCAGAGGCAGTACCCTCCCACCCGGTTAAAACGTACGTAAACTTCAAATCAAATGAACATGCGGCTAAGACATTTATCGTAGGGTAACCCTTGCGACCATGATATCTAGTGGCATCCTTATTCGGTAGTTTTACATGAACATGTGTCCCATCAATTGCCCCTACACAATTCTTGAAGTAGGGATAAAATCTATTTTTCTCTTGAATTTCTTTCGAGACAACATCACCTTTAGGTTGTTGAATGTAGTAACTTTCTAATGCTATAACCGCACGAAGAACTCTATGGAAGCACCTACTTGTTATAGATTTAGCGTATCCATACATGAAAGAGACCATGGTGTTTCTCATATCGTTACCTATGATGTGCAGAAACCTTGCAACATGTTCTTCAACAAACATGCTTGTGTAGGTCGCAGGCCACCGTCACATTGTAAGATAGTACACAACTTTGGAAAAGCTTGCTCACTCACACGAATAAGCTCACGACATTTCCCACCTTTTACAAGTTTGTGTAATAGTCGTTCTCGTTCAAGTTGACGCTTTAACATTTCTTCCTTACTTAGTAAATTATGATTACTTTTTTTTCGAAATTCTACGATGTATTACAATGGCCATGAACATTAGAATAACCACTAGCCTTCGTCTTTTTTCCCATCATCATCTTGGTTGGCCATGGCACTCTCTTAATCCTAAAATACAACTTAAACACAATAATAGATGGATGAGTAATGCAACATGAAAAAGCATGACTTCGGCTAGACACTATGCTATAAATCCTAATATGAAAAAGATTGAAATAGGAACCAATCATTTGATCAAGAAAAAAAAAAGCCCAATGACAAAGAATACAAATTAACTGTTGACTTCCAAGTCTTCAATATTGGGAATGAGTAGACTTGTGGCTTAGCACATTTACATCTGCCATAGGAAATAGACTTTGCCACAAACCATTTATTTCTATTAATACAATAATAGCAGTTGCCTAGGACCAAAAGAACATATTTTTTTATAATTGAGAGTTCGAGTTATTTATTGTTTTGCACCGAATACAACTTTCTGGATTGGACTAAAAAAATAAGTTTTGTTTCACATCAGTTGTCAAACACATTACACAACATGTTCTATCAAGTTGTTCATATATAAACTACACGTATTCCAAAATTCACATATATTTATACCCAGAGGCGGAACACGACCACCATAAGTGAAGGGGGCAAAACCATATTAAGTTATTAAGCTTAAATGAGATTCATTTTGTGATTCTTTTTATACAAAAAATATATTAATTAACTTCAAAATGAGATTATTTTAAAATAAACGTTTGTATCACATAATATTTCTTAACTAATTACAACATATCAAATAAATTTTGATAAAATAAAGAAATATATGATGCCTTTATGACAAAAGTAAAATATATTTAATTTATCTTTCTTTTACCTTTTTCTTTATAGCTCAAAAGATTTGAAATTTTAATAAGACCAAAACTATCAAATCTTAACATAACAATATCTCTAACAAAAGTACATAAATATGTCATGAGTTTATTGACAAAAATATACTACATTACCCATATTTAAAACAACTCGTTTGTAGTTTAGTATAACAATATCTCCAGTCATTTGGTTTTAAAATAACTTAAAATAAATATTAATCTATATATTGGGTTTTCAAGAAAAGTTAACATTTGTGTTTCATATTATTTAAAATAGTAAAAGTAGTTCACAAAATTACATTGGGCAGTGTGTCTCTTTTTTTCTTTTTGAAAACCTTAGAAAAAGATACTGGCAGCTAAAACACCTCACAAAACTCGAAGTTGGTTTTCTCCCGGAGGTAAAAACGGAAATCAAATATACAAGGCAAAGCAACTTTGAAGATGTGAAGCAACCAATGAGATGCGAAGTTGCGCAGACGCCGGGAAGAGGAAGTATATCTTCGTCGGAGATTTCAATCAACGAAAAAGTAGCAGCAGTAGTGTAACAGCCCAGATTTCCAGGTATCTTTTATTCATGTATTTTGTGCTTTGTGAGGGGACTCGGTGAGTTGGAGCCCAAACTCGTCGAGTAGGATCGCGGTTCTGGACGCGGGTTCGCGCCTGGACTCGGCGAGTCCAAGGGATGGACTCAGCGAGTCCGTGCTGTTTAATGAAACCCTAATTTCCCGGTCCTAAGCCCTATTTAAAGGACCTTATGGCCCTTCATTGCGGCTACCTTGAACTTGAGAGCACCTAAACAGCTGAGGGTTCTTGTGAGTGAGATAAGAGGCCATTATTCACCAATTTTGTGTGTATTTGCAAGAAAGGAAGGGGAAAATCAAGCTAGGAGAATTGGGGAGTTTGGATCTACTTCCATTTCGTCAGAGGAAGCTTCTTGAGGTATTATTCAGAGCTTATTCTCGTGTTTTTGTTGTTATGGTCAAATCTAGGGTTTCTTCATGCCTTGTTTGCTTTGTATTTGGAGTGTGAGAGGTCCCATGGAGATATGGTACCTAGATCTGGACCTTAATAGGTCCAGAGAGTCCCAAATGCCATGCTTTATGTCTTCCCTTTTGAGTTGGAAACTTAGGTTGCCATTTTAGAGGTCATTTCTTCAAAAGAAGCCTTGTAGACGTTGCATGGTAGCCAAGATTGTGACTTTACGTGATGAATGAGCTTAGGAGGGCCAGATCTATGAGTTGATGGAGCGGATCTGACCTCAGAAACGAGATTGAGTTGATGCATGGCATGGACTCACCGAGTCCGAAGAACAGACTCGGCGAGTAGCATGAAGATTGTCCTTAACCACTCAGCGAGTGGTCTTGCCGAGTTAAGGGTGGACTCAGTGAGTCAGGGAGAGTTAAAGAGGGTTGACAGGTGGACTGAGTCGAGCTGGAACTCGCCGAGTTGTTCTTGAGACTCGGCGAGTTGAGTAGTGGTGGCCCCGCGATTCACGCCAGGTGGGACTCGTCGAGTTGGGGGTGTACTCGACGTGTCAGGAGAAGATCCTAGGGAGTCAGTGAACACGTATAGACTCGCCGAGTCGCCATAGTGCACTCGCCAAGTCCGGTCAAAGTTGACCGTTGACTGTTGACCAGAGTTGACCAGTGATGACTTGATAGGGGTAGTCAACCTTAGTGGTAAAAGTGTTAATTAGAGATATACGATGTTATAGGAGGATTATAGCTCGGAGGATCAAGCATGAGTGATTTCCAGGATTCGCGAGTTATCGAGACATACGAGGTGAGTCTTCTCACTATACTTTACCAAGAGTAGGTAATCAGAGTTATGTGACAGAGTATTTGTATGCTATATGTATGTTATGTGTTGTACTGCATTATTTCTATGTGATTTATGATGTGCATGTTTATAGAGTTGGAACCGGAAGGTTCCCAGAGTTAGAACTAGTGGGTTCATAGAGTAGGGTCTACGGACCCACAGAGTTATAGCCTCGAGTGGCTAATATGTGTTATGTGTGGTATATTGGGGAACTCACTAAGCTTTGTGCTTACAGTGTTAGTGTTGTTTGTTTCAGGTACTAGTGATGACCGTGGGAAGGCGCCAGCTTGATCTGTACACACGCATGGGATTTTTATGATATGTGATCTTGGGATTTTGTATGATATGGATTGGAGTTTTGAACTTGATGTTTTATGAAAATTAAATGAAAATGTTTTTATATTATGCGAAAAATTATTTTGAAATTCACGGTGTTACAATTTGGTATCAGAACCTTGGTTTGAGGGATTCGAGTACACCTTCGGGCGTATTTGAACTCAAACTGAGGATTTGAGAAGTATTTTCAAAAAGAGTAAAAGATTTTGGAAAAACGCAGAGCAGAGTGTTTGTACGATCGGTCCGCGCCCGAACGGTGATTTCCCAAAATACCCTCATGTTATGTGCTATTGATATTGATATGATGTATTCGCATGCTAGAGTAGGCTAAGTATTCCTATTAGGACTAGAGTGGCCTGATTTGTGATGCCTTAGCCTAGGAAGAGGTGAGCTGCTATGAGATGCTTGAGAGTGTGTAGGTAGCAGCGAGGGGCTTATGAGAGATCTATTAGAGAGTGGCATGTGCATGATAGAGTACTTGGAATTTGGGATCCGAAGAGGAGGACTTGGGGTGTATCTGATACGGTGCGGACAGTAGTATTGGGCCCGTACTACTGAAAGCACCGGAGCGGTGTACAGCCCAAGTAAGAATCTTTGGAATACCAAGGATCAAGGAGGGATGAGTTGTCGAGTGTGAGTATGCTTAAATGGAATCTAATTTATCGTATGTTGTATTTCAGAGGTAGATCATGGTGAGGACACGTTTGATGCCTGAGAGCAGTGATATCAGTGATGAGGAGATCCGCCGGATCATCCACGAGGAGGTGGCTGCGGCCATCAGGGCAGAGATACCAGAGATGTTCGGGTCTATTAAGACCACGCTGATTGAGACCTTTGACGAGCGTTATGCCGCTCTTTCTGAGGCTGCTGTTGCAGCGGCCACCGCAGCTATTGCTGCCGCTAGGCCGCAAGGTGGTGATGCGTTGCTATTCCGGGAGTTCAGCAACACAAAACCACCAGAGTTTGATGGGACCCAGGACCCGGTGGCAGCTATGAGGTGGATTTCTGACATAGAGGGGTGTTTCTTCACTTGCTCATCTCCTGAGCATTTGAAGGTTCGGTTCACGCTGAACCAGCTTCGCTTGGGAGCGAAGGACTGGTGGAAGTTTGTGACGGCGCACTTTACGCCTGTTGAGCTTGCGGCAGTGACCTGGGAGAGGTTTCACTGCCATGTTCCGAGATGAGTACGTTCCCCAGGTGGAGAGGGAGCGTTTGGCCCAGGAGTTTCTGACCCTCAAGCAGGGTACTGAGTCGGTTACAGCGATCACCAGGATGTTCCATGAGAGGGCGATGTTCTGCCTGAGCACGTGTCCACCGAGCAGGCACGTATGAGCCGATATCTGAGTATCTTGAGGCGAGACATTCGGGAGTTCACGGCGAACTCCTCGTACCGGAAATTTGCTGAGCTTCAGGCAAATGCCCGGAAGAGGGAGATTGAGCTAGTGACTCAGGCCAGGGAGGAGGCGGAGTCTCAGGGGAGGGATCGGCGACCGGCACAGTCTCAGCCGGTAGCCAAGCAGGCCAAGCCCGCTGATCCCAAACCAGGGAGCCAGAAGGGCCGCACTTGTGGGAAGTGTGGCAAGGGTCATGATGGAGTTTGTAGAGCGGGATCTTGCTACAAGTGTGGCAAGGAGGGGCACATGGCCAAGGACTGCCCCAAGGGGTTTGCGGTGTGTTTTCACTGCAATCAGACCGGACACCGGAAGGCAGAATGTCCGCAGTTGCGAGGATCATCTCAGGGAGCACCTCAGGGATCTGCCCCTGCTGCCATCATAGCTACAGAGAGTCGGCCAGTGAAGGCCGAGGCGCCGAGGGCACGAGGGAGAGCTTTTCAGCTGACCGCGAAGGAGGTCTGCGCAGCGCCCGACGTCGTGGCTGGTATGTATTCTTTCGTATATTTATTTTGATGTTGATATATTATGCTTATATTATGTTGTGCGTAGGTACTTTTCTTGTGAATTTTGTACCTGCCTTGGTGTTATTTGACTCGGGTGCGAGTCGGTCTTTTGTATCTTTGGCCTTTAGTCAGCACATCAGTGTTAGTCGTGAGGCGTTGAGTCGGCCTCTGAGAGTGTCCATAGCTGATGAGAGGGTGATATATGCCACGGAGGTTCTCCGAGGGTGCGTAGCCGAGATTTTCGGTGTTGAGTTCCCGATTGATCTAGTTCCTATTGCAATGGGTGATGTTTGTGTCATTGTGGGCATGGACTGGTTGAGTCGATTCGGTGCGGTTATCGACTGCGAGCGACAGCTGGTGACCATATGATACCCTAGTGGGGGAGTTCTTTCGGGGTACGGCGAGGGTACACGTTCAGGATCAGCGTTTTGTTCGGCCGCTAGGGCGAGGCAGTGTCTACAGCAGGGCTGTAAGGGTTTTGTGGCGTATGTGATGGATACGTGGGTGGATTCTGAGAGGCCGAGTTCAGTTGAGGAGGTTCCAGTGGTGCGTGAGTTCCCGGATGTATTTCCTGAGGAGTTTCCGAGTGTGCCTCCTATGAGGCAAGTGGAGTTCAGTATCGATTTGGTTCCGGGGGCCGCGCCTATCGCTAAGGTGCCCTATCGTCTTGCACCTCCAGAGATGCAGGAGTTATCCTCGCAGCTTCAGGAGCTGCTGGGAAAGGGGTTTATTCGGCCGAGCAACTCGCCGTGGGGAGCGCCTATCCTGTTTGTCAAGAAGAAGGATGGTTCACACCGGATGTGCATTGATTACCGGGAGTTGAACAAGCTGACGGTCAAGAACCGTTACCCGTTGCCGAGGATCGACGATTTGTTTGATCAGTTGCAGGGAGCATCTTGGTTCTCCAATATCGACTTGAGGTCTGGATATCATCAGGTGAGGGTGCGAGATGAGGACGTCCAGAAGACAGCGTTCAGGACGCGTTATGGGCATTATGAGTTTGTGGTGATGCCTTTCGGGCTCACCAATGCCCCGGCAGTGTTCATGGATCTCATGAACCGAGTGTGTAGGCCGATGCTGGATCGGTCGGTGATTGTATTTATCGATGACATTCTGGTATATTCGAGATCTAGAGAGCAGCATGAGGAGCATTTGAGAGAGGTTCTCGGAGTTTTGAGATCGGAGAGGCTTTATGCCAAATTCTCCAAGTGTGATTTCTGGTTGCGGGAGGTCCAATTTTTAGGACATCTCGTTAACCAGGAAGGGATATTGGTCGACCTGGCCAAGGTTGAGGCAGTGATGAGTTGGGAGGTGCCGAAGTCACCCTCCGAGATCAGGAGTTTCCTAGGGTTGGCAAGGTATTATCGGAGGTTTATCAAGGATTTCTCTAAAATCGCAGTGCCACTCACCAGATTGACCCGGAAGGGTGTTGCTTTTTAATGGGGCCCTGAGCAGCAGGCCTCCTTTGAGACACTTCGCCAAAGGTTGTGCGAAGCCCTGGTGTTAGCCCTCCCGGAAGGGATGGAGGACTTTGTGGTATACTGTGATGCATCGATTTTGGGGTTGGGAGCGGTGATGATGCAGAGAGGGCATGTGATAGCATATGCATCGAGGCAGCTGAAGCCTTATGAGACGATATATCCCACCCATGATCTAGATTTGGGGGCAGTGGTGTTCGCCCTCAAGATTTGGCGTCGCTACTTGTATGGGGTTCAGTGTACGATATACACGGACCATAAGAGCTTGAAGTATTTGATGGATCAGCCTAACCTGAATATGCGTCAGAGAAGGTGGTTGGATTTGGTCAAGGATTATGATTGTGAGATCCTGTACCATCCAGGCAAGGCTAACGTGGTAGCCGATGCATTGAGCCGCAGGGCGGAGAGCACCCCGCTGCGGGATGTATGTTTGAGATTGACCGTGATAGCTCCAGTGTTGGATGCCATTCGTGGGGCACAGGCCGAGGCTGTGCAACCTGAGATGTAGAAGAGGGAACGGGTTGTTGGTTTGGTTTCAGAGTTCGTTACCGATGGTCGGGGGCTTATGACATTTCAGGGGCGTATCTGGGTACCGTTTGTGGGAGGAATGCGTACCATTTTGATGGAGGAGGCGCATCGGTCGAAATTTTCGATCCATCCGGGGGCCACTAAGATGTATTTGGATCTGAGAAAGGAGTATTGGTGGCCCTGTATGAAGAGGGATGTCGCGTGGTTTGTTGAGAGGTGCTTGACCTGACGTAGGGTTAAGGCTGAGCACCAAAGGCCACATGGTAAGTTGCAGCCATTGGAGGTTCCCAAATGGAAGTGGGAACAGATCACTATGGATTTCATCACCAATTGCCAAGGACTGTCAGAGGAGTTGATGCAATTTGGGTGATTGTGGACAGATTGACGAAGAGCGCTCACTTCCTTGCTATCAGCGAGAGTTCTTCAGCAGAGAAATTGGCGGAGGTGTATGTGAGGGAAGTGGTATCTCGGCATGGGGTGCCGATCTCGATTGTTTCAGACCGTGATATGCGCTTCACTTCCAGATTCTGGAAGAAGTTTCATGAGGATTTGGGTACTAGACTGCATTTTAGCACCCCATATCATCCCCAGACAGACGGTCAGAGTGAGCGGACGATTCAGACGCTCGAGGACATGCTCCGGGCATGTGTGTTGGATTTCGGGGGTAGCTGGGATGCATATTTGCCCTTGGCAGAGTTTTCCTACAACAACAGCCATCATTCGAGCATTGGTATGCCACCCTTTGAGCTGTTGTATGGGAGGAGGTATCGAACCCCCATTTGTTGGGGAGAGGTTGGACAGCGGGTGATGGGCAGTACAGAGATCGTTCTTTAGACGTCAAAGCAGATCCAGCAGGCCAGACAGAGGTTGTTGACCGCTTAGAGTCGACAAAAGAGTTACGCAGACAGGCGTCGGTCCGAGCTTGAGTTCCAGGTCGGTGACCTTGTACTCCTGAAGGTCTCTCCTTGGAAAGGAGTGATTCGATTCAGGAAGAGGGGCAAGTTGGGGCCCGATATATTGGTCCTTTCCGTGTGATCGCGAGGGTAGGCCGGGTAGCCTATCGTTTGGATTTGCCAGCAGAGTTGGGGCAGATTCACGACACTTTTCATGTGTCGCAACTGAGGAAGTGTATAGCCGACGATTCGGCGGTGGTTCCATTAGAGGATATTCAGGTGGATGCGAGCCTGAATTATGCCGAGAGACCAGTGGCCATCAGAGATCGGAAAGTCAAGGTTCTGAGGAACAAGGAGGTACCCCTGGTGTTGGTTCGGTGGCAGCATCGGAAGGGGTCAGAGATGACATGGGAGCCGGAGCGTGAGATGCGTGAGTAGCATCCGGAGCTATTTGCAGAGCGAGACTTCGAGGGCGAAGTCTAGTTCTAGTGGGGGAGAATTGTAACAGCCCGGATTTCCATGTATCTTTTATTCATGTATTTTGGTGTTTTGTGAGGGGACTCGGCAAGTTGGAGCTCAAACTCGCCGAGTAGGATCGCGGTTCTGGACGCGGGTTCGCGCCTGGACTCGGGAAGTCCAAGGGATGGACTCGGCGAGTCCGCGCTATTTAATGAAACCCTAATTTCCCGGTCCTAAGCCCTATTTAAAGGACCTTATGGCCCTTCATTGCGGCTACCTTGACCTTGAGAGCACCTAAACAGCTGAGGGTTCTTGTAAGTGAGATAAGAGGCCATTATTCACCAATTTTGTGTGTATTTGCAAGAAAGGAAGGGGAAAATCAAGCTAGAAGAATTGGGGAGCTTGGATCTACTTCCATTTCGTCAGAGGAAGCTTCTTGAGGTATTATTCAGAGCTTATTCTCATGTTTTTGTTGTTATGGTCAAATCTAGGGTTTCTTCATGCCTTGTTTGCTTTGTATTTGGAGTGTGAGAGGTCCCATGGAGATATGGTACCTAGATCTGGACCTTAATAGGTCCAGAGAGTCCCAAATGCCATGCTTTATGTCTTCCCTTTTGAGTTGGAAACTTAGGTTGCCATTTTAGAGGTCATTTCTTCAAAAGAAGCCTTGTAGGCGTTGCATGGTAGCCAAGACTGTGACTTTACGTGATGAATGAGCTTGGGAGGGCCAGATCTATGAGTTGATGGAGCGGATCTGACCTCAGAAACGAGATTGAGTTGATGCATGGCATGGACTCACCGAGTCCGAAGAACAGACTCGGCGAGTAGCATGAAGATTGTCCTTAACCAATCGGCGAGTGGTCTTGCCGAGTTAAGGGTGGACTCAGTGAGTCAGGGAGAGTTAAAGAGGGTTAACAGGTGGACTGAGTCGAGCTGGAACTCGCCGAGTTGTTCTTGAGACTCGGCGAGTTGAGTCGTGGTGGCCCCGCGATTCACGCCAGGAAGGACTCGTCGAGTTGGGGGTGTACTCGACGTGTCAGGAGAAGATCCTAGGGAGTCAGTGAACACGTATAGACTCGTCGAGTCTCCATAGTGCACTCGCCAAGTCCGGTCAAAGTTGACCGTTGACTGTTGACCAGAGTTGACCAGTGATGACTTGATAGGGGTAGTCAACCTTAGTGGTAAAAGTGTTAATTAGAGATATACGATGTTATAGGAGGATTATAGCTCGGAGGATCAAGCACGAGTGATTTCCAGGATTCGCGAGTTATCGAGACATACGAGGTGAGTCTTCTCACTATACTTTACCAAGAGTAGGTAATCAGAGTTATGTGACAGAGTATTTGTATGCTATATGTATGTTATGTGTTGTACTGCATTATTTCTATGTGATTTATGATGTGCATGTTTATAGAGTTGGAACCGGAAGGTTCCCAGAGTTAGAACCAGTGGGTTCACAGAGTAGGGTCTACGGACCCACAGAGTTATAGCCTCGAGTGGCTAATATGTGTTATGTGTGGTATATTGGGGAACTCACTAAGCTTTGTGCTTACAGTGTTAGTGTTGTTTGTTTCAGGTACTAGTGATGACCGTGGGAAGGCGCCAGCTTGATCTGTACACACGCATGAGATTTTTATGATATGTGATCTTGGGATTTTGTATGATATGGATTGGAGTTTTGAACTTGATGTTTTATGAAAATTAAATGAAAATGTATATTATGCGAAAAATTATTTTGAAATTCACGGTGTTACAAGTAGTTCATTTTTTTGCCTCCTTTTCACTTTTCCTTATCATTTTTACAGATCTCCTTCTCTACATTGCTAATTAGTAGGCCAAAAAACGGGGAGGCCATGGCCTCCCCTGGCCCCTTAAAGGATCCGCCATTGTTTATACCAAAACCACAGCCTTCCATAACTCAATTCACAATCACATTCCAACTAACCACATTACAACTGGGATAGTAACTGAAGCACATCTAAACAAAACTAAAATGTGACACCAAGTTTAACAGATGCATAAACGGATAAACCTAACAAGAGACTTCCAAATATTTTTATCTCAATATTAAAAAGACATTCAACCTGATACCATATCTTATACTTATGGGTATTTAGTTAATCTCCAACTCCTTAGAGAAGACCATGAATGTCCAATGGGATCATTTGTTAGCTTCAAATCTTCGATAGATTTGTTTTTGTTGCATATTATAAAAAAGAAAAAGTATGTAAATCAGGGAGATATATGTATGTAACAAGATAATAGTAAAAAGAAAAGACAGTGAATTTTGTGTGACAACCGGTTAATTTCGTTATTGCAAAAGTCAACTAAAATCAAACTTGGGTCAACTAATGTCAATCATGTCAAATAAAGTCAAACTTATTGTTTTGATTTAATTTTAAGGTTAGATTGATAACCTATATGTGTTTAAAAGCCTTGAATTAGAAGTGTTGCTTAAATTAGAAGTGTAGTGTGTAAACCGAAACCCCTCGCCTAGCTTAAGACTTCGGACCGCAAACGGCTTTCGGCCGCAAACACTCTTCGGGCTGCAAACATGCGAGCCTTCGTTTTCGGCTGTCAACATCCCAGCCGCAAACTTTGGTCTTATCCCTTCGGTGCAAGAACCAATGCATGTGTCCCATCACGATTTCGACCCTATACATATGGGGGGACCGAAAACACTTCATCACTTCTACCATTCCAGCCGAAAACACCCTTTTACTCTTCAGAACACCAACCGAAAACCCTCATTCTCTCTCAACTATCATCTGAAATTCCTTTGAATCTCCTTAGGATCTTGCCAAGAACATCAAGTGTTCTTCATTCCATCAAGATCCTTGGCCGAAAACCCTTGAATCTCCTTGGTTTCACCAAGAACACCAAGATCCACATTGGGCTAAAAACCCATTGCAGCCACACTAATCGCTTATAACGCTCTTATTTGTAAGTGAAACTTACAAATTAGTCGATTTCCTTAACGTGCTTATGATTCTATTCACTAATTGTATACATATATACTACGTGAAATGCATTTTAGGACTTGTTTTGCCTCGGGATCTAACTTGTGGAAACAATCATCCTATATCGAACCTTCCAAAGAATCACTCACATAAGGTGAGTTCATACCCCAACAATTTACCTTTTTCAATGCTTTTTAGGGGGGGGAATATGTAACACCGTAAATTTCAAAACAATTTTTCGCATTTTATACAAAACACAATTCATTCAATATTCATAAAAACATCATTGTTTGAAACTCGAATTAGTAGCATATAAAAATCCCAAGATCTCATAACATAAAAATCCTGTGTGTGTGCTGATCAGGCCGGCGCCTTCCTGCAATCCTCATTAGTACCTGAAACAAATAACACCAAACACTGTAAGCATAAAGCTTAGTGAGTTCCCCAAAATACCACACATAGCACATATTATCCACTCGAGGCTATAACTCTGTGGGTCTGTGGACCCTACTTTGAGAACCCTCTGGTTCTAACTCTGTGAACCTTCCGGTTCCAACTCTATAAACATGCACAACATAAATCACATAGAAATAATGCAGTACAACACATAACATACATACAACATACAAATACTCTGTCACATAACTCTGATTACCTACTCAAGGTAAAGTATAGTGAGAAGACTCACCTTGCGTATCTCGGTAACTCGTAAATCCCTGAAATCCCTAGTGCTCGATCTCCCGAGCTATAGTCCTCCTATAACACAATACATCTCTAATTAACACTTTCCCAACTAAGGTTAACTAACCCTATCAAGTCAACACCGATCAACTCTGGTCAATGGTCAACGGTCAACTCAACTCGCCGAGTCTGGTGTGGACTCGCCGAGTCTCTACGGGGACCCGATTCCTCTGAGTCCCTTCCGACTCACCGAGTCACTCACCCGACTCGGTTACTCAACCCCTGGTTCGAAATCACTGAACAACCCGCACCAACTCGTCGAGTCTGGAAATGGACTCGGCAAGTGCATTCCATGCACAACCCCAAACGACCTTCTGAGGTCAGATCTGTTCCACTAACTCATAGATCCAGTCCTTCCAAGCTTATTTATCACGTAAAGTTCATGTCTTGGGGCTCATAACACACCTAATGACTCATAAATGGTGTTTTGACCTCAAGCACAAAGATCCCAAACCAAAACCTCCATGGATTCATAAAAAGCTTGGACAAAGGGACACTCTGGACCTCCAAGGGTCCAGATCCAGAACCTAACTCGCTTAAGGGACCAAGGAAGCACTAGATCTAGCCACAAAAGGGCTCAATAAGCCCTAAATCAACATGAACATCACCTTAACAGAAAATGGTTCGAAAATAGTACCTCAAACGTGATGTTCTAGACCTCAGATCTTCAGGAAGTTGATCCTCTTGCTTCCTCTTGGCTATAGCTTCCTTTCCCTTGCTAGATAACACCTCCAAGGTCAACAATGGCTCCTTCTCTCACTCCAAACGCTCAAGCTCACTAGGGTTTCGCTCTGGGGACTGGTGAGCACAAATGACGGCCATAAGGCCCTTTAAATAGGCCCCAAACCCGAGAAATTAGGGTTTCATTAAACAGCGCAGACTCGCCGAGTCCACCAATGCGACTCGTCGAGTCCGGTCATTAATCCGGGTGAGAAATCGCGTCTCTACTCGGCGAGTCTACGCACCAAATCGCCGAGTTCTTCCACAAAACTCAAAATAAAATGAATAAATATAATACCTGAAATTCCGGATGTTACAGAATACAAGTAGAACACAATTTAATTGTGTTAACATTTACATGTGAAAACAAACAAAAAAAAGGATTTCTTATGCTTTAAATGTTGTTAAAATCACTTCAAAAACTCTTTTAAACTCTTTTAGATTTATGTTTATATCAAAATCATATTCGTTTGTATATTTAGGTATAATCATGCTTTAACGGACTTAGGACTATTGCTAAATACCGTAATTCCTGTTCCTTGTTTGGTTGTGGGCTTAGGATAGGATCACTAGTCCAACTGTCGGCTAAATCATAATTATACATGCTATATATATATATATATATATATATATATATATATATATATATATATATGTGTGTGTGTGTGTGTGTGTGTGTGTGTGTGTGTGTGTGTGTGTGAATATTAAATCTCATTTTCAAAGACATACTTAACTCAATTGCATATGATGGGCAAATGACTATTTTCTCCAAATCATTTATAGTTCAAACAAACATACTAGTAAACTATAATAAGTATAGTTTAGAGGATCAATACACACTATTTTCTAGATCAGAGAAACATTACATGAGTCAATACAGACGTACTATTACTTTTAATTACAAAGTATATTGTTTATATAAAAGAACAAGAAGGAACTTACATACTATACGTGAACAAGTTAACTAGAATGTGAGATACTATTTCATGGCATATCAATGTTCTTGCTAAGTCATGTTTTGTAACCAGTCTCCTGGAGGGAGAGCGTGAGTTTGTGTATAGATCTATACGGGACTGACCATCCCACACTTTGTTGGTAGCTATAGTGGGACCTGCAAGTTTACGGATGACAAATGTCATATCATTTTCGACGCCTGAAGAACATCATGGTTTATACTAGTCAATCAAGCATGGTTATATCCTTAATCACATTAAAACCTTAATTAACCAGTTCGGTTACAAGGCAGTTAATTCACCAGTAGTGTATTTTAAAACAATACTACTGTAAATCTTCATTTTCCATTACATACATACAGTGATATGCTCACATGAGCAATGCATACTATTTTTCTAGTAAAGATAGTTTACAAATATAGAAACATACATTTTATACTATTTCAAGTACAAACATACATTT
This sequence comes from Lactuca serriola, assembly GCF_051521515.1. Taxonomy (NCBI): domain Eukaryota; kingdom Viridiplantae; phylum Streptophyta; class Magnoliopsida; order Asterales; family Asteraceae; genus Lactuca; species Lactuca serriola. Next base: position 70,970,405 of record NC_136410.1, read on the forward strand.
TACACTATTACAAGAGAACAAACATACAAAACAGTCGGGTCTTGGGTAAAAGACTACTTTCCATTTAAGCAGAAAATATAGGATTTTCTGGGAAGTACACTAACATTTTTATGAAACAAATACAAACACTTTGACACTAAATATTTATGAACTCACCAACTTAAATGTTGATACTCTCTTTCAAAATAACTTGAATTCTCAGGGCACCAATAGACAGGTACACTGGCACAGGTTTTGGAGAAGACGGAGCATGTTCAAACTCGTTTTTTATTTTTGCTTTACACTTTTGGTGTCATACAACTATACAAAGAACACACATGTATTAACTATATTATTAATGCAATGGATGTTGTTGCTTGTTTTACTATTATGTATTGTTATGATATTATACATGACGTCCTCCGCCCCCGAATGTTTCCGCCATCTCAGTTTGGGGGTGTGACATTTTGGTTCCTACATTCTGAATTTTGGTTCGTCATTATAGTGTGAGAGAGAAGGTTAAAGTGGAGATTCTTATACAGCAATTGGGAATAATCACAACTATGTTTAAAAGTATGTAATAAAAAGTCTAACTGAAAACAAACATTCACATGAACTGATTGATTTATTATCAAAATTGTATTGTAACTTCAGTTGATCAACACGTTTTTCACATTGGGAACATCATGCAGGTAGAAGATGAAGAAAAAGAAATTCTATAGAAAGGATGAAGCGTCCCTGATCAGATGGGTATGGCGCGGATATGAGCGGGACGAGGGAAGTTGAGCAAGACGATTATAGGAGACTTGCGGCTACATGATCTTTTGTTAATAGGGTTGACGGTATAATGGTCCATAATAAGATCAACGATAGATACGTTCCAATTTTCTTCCAATTTCCATCCAATTTGGAAGGAAAATCAATCCTCAAAATTATTTCCTTCCATTGATTAAACTCGGGACACGGGTTTCCTTCGACATACCCCACCTTCCTTCCGTATCCCTCCTTTTCTCTCCTTAACCACAGCTCCGAAACAAGTTGTTCAGTTACCATTAATGAAATCTCGATGCAAAGCTAAACAAACCGCTTCTAACCAAAGACGCAAAGCCATACAAATCGATTCAAGTCAAGATATTTCATTTTCTTCATCAGTATTTTAAAACTCAAACTATCAACAATATCAAAACTACCAACAAAACCAATACTATCAACATTATTTTTCAATGCAACAATCTTACAACGCATTAACATTGGTATTATTTTTAATACTATTTTAGATTTTTTTGTTTTAAATTAACAAAAGTTTATTTTTAAAGAAAAAAAAAATATTATGTTTTATTTATTTTATATTTTCTAAAATAGATAATATGTCGTAGGTTGAAAAAAATAATATAACAAATCTAATGTGACGGGTCAAAAAAAATGACTCGTCCATCCCTTAAGACCGTACGGTGTGCCTCTTATCGCATACCGCCGTATAAACTCTATACTGCATAACACAGTAAACACAGCACCGACCCCAAATAAAAACATTGTATGCATAAAGTATGTTACAACTTCACCGCAAGGGAAGTCGCAGTAACCCCATCAAATATTTTATTTCTTGCATAAATTAGGTTGTGAAATTAGGCAAAAAATAACAAGTCAGTAAAAAAAAATATAGTATGTTACCACCAGCCTAAGATTTCAAAGTTTATGTGTTTACAAAATTAATTGTATCACCTTATTGCGAAACTTTACTTATATCAGAATTTAGAAAATATACTAGTTTTAATATATACAAAAATAACATACTAATTGTTTATAAAGCTGAGACATAATCCAATGTTGTTTTTCAGAATAATACATACTCTACTAAAAAAAGAACCTACATTATACCTAATTTTTCTTAAAATGTTAAAGTAGTTTCAAACCCAGGATTAACTTTCCAACAATTGTTGGATGAAATGCTATCGAACATGCTAAAGTAAGTATTTGGATCACCTTAAATCCCAAGATTCAACACAAGTTTTCCAACTCCAATTCATAATCTATCATTAACTGAATCCACAAAAAAAAACAAGTAAAAAAACCAACAAAAATCTTCCAAAAGCATTCAAAACTTCCTACAAAAGAGTTATTATCAAGATAACAAAAGTACTCATAATAAACCTCATAACATTTTTCAAGCTTTTCATTCTTCATCATCCTCATCAGCATCTCCACCAGACGCCTTCTTTGCAGCCGCCTTCTGGTTCTTCCTCTTCACTCTTCCAGGTCTCCCACCTCCAAATGGACTCGTGAGTGAAAAGTCAATATGCTTCTGTGAGTCAACTCTCACCATGAAAGAAGGCACATTTACGACTTGCCTTCCCACCCTACAAAACCCAACATCCAAATCATCATTAAAAAGTTAAAACTCTTCAACAATATATAAAAACTAGCGATCATTATATCAATACCGTATGTGTCTTTGCTTGATGAGGACTCTAGCATGGTGGATTGACTTTGCCATACCAGTCTTGAACACAAGTGTCTGAAGGCGACGTTCAAGAAAGTTTTCAACAGTTAAGGCAAGAACATAATCGAGCTTGTTTTGGCTTTCATCCAAGAGTCCATATCTGTTCATCCTTCTCATTAGGGCTTCACCTTCAAAGATCCTACGTGGGTCTTTTTCTTCAAGGGTTAGAAGCATTCTTGCAGCGTTACGGATTCTGCTAAGTGCGTATTGCACCCTCCATAGCTCCCTTTTGCATCTCAAACCGTACTCTCCTACTAGCTTCAACTCAGCATCTAATCGTTCCTTCTCATAAGGGCGACGTGGCTTCTTGAAGGTTTTTCCATCTGAAATAGATTTTGGTATTCAGTTGTAATCAGTTTGATATAAGCAAGAACTGAAACAGATCATACGATGTAGACAAAATCAAACCACTCGAGCAATGTTTGGTACTTTGATTGATGTGAGAATGAACATAGACACTAATAGAAATTCGGAAATCCTAAATAAGTAGACTTCAATGAACAATAGATTATAGATCCATTGGCAAATTGCTGAATCAGAAATCAATTCAACTTTAACACTCAATCATACGACTTAAATCGGCATACATTTTCGTTCTAAGAAATAATTCTAAGTATCTGGATATCGAATTGAACATGAGAAATGGGTTCTGATGACTTAAAACCTAAAACGAACAGATGAAAAGATAGAGTAAAATGATGTATGCATAGAATCCATATATTAAAGAGAAAGAGATCTCGATTTACAGTTGCGGTAGAAAGAGACGTGAACCATGGTTGTTCAACGTCGATACGGCGGCTACTTGGTTGATGTTCTCCTCACTACCGGCGGCCTCCTCCCTCTGCGCTGCTTCTTAGGTAGAGAAGGTCGTAATGAAACCCTAATGGGAATATATAACATTAGGGATGGAGGCTAAAGCGTTAATGAACTTGAACTTGGGTCGTATGTGGGCTGAGTGGGTTACGCCTTGGGCCTTGGTTAATGGGATTCTAGTTTAAGAATGATAAGAAAAACAAGCTTTGAAACATAAATAAATAAATAGACAACTAGTATGGTACAAAGTCAGTTTCTAATTATTCGTGTGGGGAATGAACGCAAACCGCTTCAAGGCAACCCTGAATATTATACGGTTTAATTAAAACATAATGTTAAACAGGAGTATTTAAATGAAGAGTTTATTTGAATTTGAAATATGAAATAAGTGAAAATTATAAAAAAAAAAAAAAAAAAAAAAAACATGCAAAAAATAAATTAATTAAAATTATGTGTTTAATTGTTAGACCCGTGTACTAAACGATTATTATAATAAAATGTTAAATACATTTGTTTAAAATGTAAATTTATTTGAAATTGAAATTGAAATTTCAAATTTAAAATTTGAAATTTGAAAATAATAGTTATTATAGTAGGTTTAATTTATGGAAACTAAATTAATGATAAAATGGAAATGAATAATGAAGTAATTGACAAGTGGAAAATAAATATATTTTAAAATTACGACAAAATGACATGTGGTCAAATAAATGAGAGAATGACAAGTGGCAATAACATTTTCATTTATTAGGGTAGATAAGGAAAAACGTCCATCATTATATTTTCACAAATTTCAATTGGACGTTCCCAAAACTACAAAAATCGTCTTATTTATGGTATTTTCAAAATATGTCGGGCAATGTATTTTTGAAAGTTTTTAGGAATTTTAAATTTTAAACCAAAAAGTTTATAATTAGATTACAATAAATTCATTGTCATCTTAATTTGCCTTTGTTTGTTATGATTATGATACCATTGGATACGATGTACGTATTGAATCATTGGCATTACAGTTTATATATGTGGCAAATTTGTATTAAGGGTTAACCCCAAGCCACGAGCCAGGGGGACAATAGAAAAAACGAACAAGTACATGGAATAATCATTACCAAGCCCGGACCTAAGGGATGTCGAGTATGTGACCAGGACCCTGAAAAAAATAGGGTCTGAGTTTTAATAAATTATATTTTGTATTTATATATTTTTATCAGTTTACGAAAATTATTACAAAAGTGATTTTTGGTCCGAATGGCCAATTCATGCGCTTTAAGTTCCATTATCTATTTTTTTTTTACATTAATCAGTTTGCCCATTTGTTTCACTTATTTTCGTAAATTTGGATCTTTAAATTAATTAATCAATCTGTCCTTTTTTTAGTTCACATCACCCCTTAGGGTCAATTGGAATGAATTGACCTTTAAAATAATTTAGTTAAGAGAATTAAATAATAAGGAGTCATTCTTACAGAAATATACAAGTATCATTTAAATGAAACAAAATAGCACTTTTGATATCAAGAGACCGACCTTGACCATTACATGTTAGTTAGGGAAGATGACATCCAATCTACCCAATTATATAACCCACAATTACCCTATACTTTTCAACCAATAGTATGTTAATGACATGATTTACTCTGCCATATTGGCTGGTTTTGTGAATACCTACGAGAAGAGCCTAATGGTTTTGATATTTTTATAGTTCCACTTGAGTTCATAACAAATAAGAACGAGTCTTTTCTCGATCTAGTGCTTTGTCCCTAATTATTCGCCAAGTTTGTCAGCTTATTCACATTGTTGACTCAGATGTTGGCAATACCACGCCACTCGAATATCTTCTTCCTCACCTCTACAGCAAACGGACATCCCACTGGTATATGTTTCGTGTCTTCTTCATTGCCTATACACGAACCATATTTAGTTGTATTGATGCCAACGCTCGTAGTTCTTAAGGCATCCAATGTAGGAATTCTCGTCTGAACGACTCTCCATATGAAACACAATACTTTGAAGGGTACTTCTTTACACTATGTGATCTGCAAGATGTATGGACATACAAGGGTGGTATTGTTGATTTAACTCCTTAATACCTGAACAGTATAGTTCCCATTGGCGGTTGAGCATCTCCAATAATCAGGACCATGAGTTAGGCGGATTTGTTAGATGTATCTGTGAAAATCAAGTAATTCAAGGGATAATCATACATCGTTCGGACAATGTGACCGATCACCCATAAACTCCTCGCCATGAAATCTGGCTGACAATGTACATCTTTTTCTAGATTCTAATTCATATAAGGATGGGAGTTTAGTTTTATAAGGTATATCATCAATCCACTTGTCGTGCCTCAAGAGTTTTCACATGATTGAAGCAATAGTTTGAATACATCATTTACAGTAATTCCATGTTTCATGAGATCTTTTTCTGTGTTCGCTATGTTTTGCCATACACCAGTAATAGACTTGTTTGCGAGGTAACCACGTGGTTTTGTGTGTAGATTATGAATCCATGTGATAACTCGGCACCAGAGAGATGATATTTCCCTTTTCAATCATCACCACCATTTTACTGTTAGACCAACGTTTAGTGCACGAATTGATCTGATACCGAGTTTGCCAACTGAGTTGGCTGTCACCACTTTTCCCACACAACCTAATGCATCGTCTTCTTTACGTTGTGTCCTCCATAAGAAACATCTCCTCATTTTTTTTACAGGTTCTTCAATATCCCACTAGGTGCCTTAGACAATGAGATATAATAAGATGGAAGATTTCCCTGACTTTATAAGTGTTAGACGGCCATCAAAAGATAACGTTTTGGATTTATCGACAGATAGCTTATATTGGAATTGATCTAGGATCGACTTCCAATTCTTGAGGAGATTCATGTTCACATCAACCGGTACCCCAAGATAATTGAAAAGAAGAGACCCCGTGTCGCATCCTAGGATGTTTGGCCATTTCGTTGTTTCACCGGTGGAGGCTCCAATTCCAAAAATTTTGGATTTATGGAAATTAAGTTTAAGTACAGATGACACATGGAAGCACTTTAGAATGTGAGAGGGATTTTTAAGATTAGATGAGGACCATTCTCTAATGAACAATGTGTCATTGGCATAGAAAAGTTGTGATATGGTAGGCCCGCCATTAGGAATTGTTACCCATGTGTAAAGTCCTTTCCCCCGGGCAGCCTCTAAAGCGACATTGAGTCCTTCCATTGCAATTATAAAAAGGAATGGAGAGATGGGATCACCTTTTCTCACGCCTTTGGATATATTGAATTCTTTCGTAGGAGATCCATTATTGAGTACTGATGCATACGAGGATTGCAAATAACAACAGATCCAATGTCTCTATACGTTCCCGAAGCACATTTTTTCTAATACTGAGTCGAGATATTCCCGGTTTATGTAGTCGAAAGCCTTGTCAAAATCCACATTAAATAACAAAAAAAATCTGGACTTTCTTTGCCCATGATTGCACTTCGTTAATTACCAAAGGTCCGTCTAGAATGTTCCTATCTTCGATGTAAGTAGACTAAACATCACTTATTACAATACCAATGATTGTTTTGATTCAAGTGGTGGGGATTTTGGTGATGATTTTGTAGATGCTTCCAATAAGGCCGGTAGAACAGTAGTTGGCAAGGACAATGTTTTAAAAATCGGTTTGAACCGGTCGGTCGAACCGGTTGGACCGGGAACCGGGGGAGGGAGCAGTTCAACTATCACCGGCTTTACATTGATTTTTGAACCGGATTGAACCGATCGATTTTCAATAAACCAGGTTGAACCAGTCAAAATAAATCGGTTGACCGATTAAACTAAATAAAAACACATGAAAAAGAACCATTTACATAATAAACTTTGATGATTTTTTTTCCAAATCTATTTAGTTTTCTTTAAATAAAAACATATAGTAAATGTTATAAAGTTTTTTGATGTGGTTGTATTCATCTAAAATTATATTTGGTTTCGATATTATATTTTATTTTCTTTTTAGCATATATGGATTGATGTAAAACATTAAAACTTATGGTAATGTATTATTTTAATGTATTTTGATTCATTTACAACTTATTTTTATATGTATTTTTAATGTTTGAACTTGCAAACATCAAATTCATAATTTATATATGTATGTATGTGTAGGAAAATAGAAAAAAATATAGAAACCGGTTCAGTCGGCGGTCGAACCGGTTATACCGGGAACCGGTCACCATACCGGTTCAACTAAAAAACCGGTTTTTAAAACATTGGGCAAGGGAATGAGGGTCTTTGATTTTAAGGGCTAATGTGATAAACGATGAATTACATCCCATGCAACGGTGTTGTGCATTTCGAATTGTTAGACCATATTCATCGCATCGCTTCCAATAGTGTCCCAAATTTTGTCATGAATTTAAAATTATATCCATCAGGCACTAGTTCCTTTGCACTTCCACACATCCACATATATTTTTTTTACTTCATCCAACGTGAATGGGGATTCTATCATGATGGCGTCCATCATCGATATGGACTTAAAATATGGGTTGATTGGTTTGTGCCTCGATACACAAGTTTCTTTGAATTTGTTTTGAGAAAACCGAAACACTTCCTTTTTTACCTCATCCACCTTTGATGTCCATCTTCCATTCACCATACGCCCGCTTATCCTATTCTTTTTATTTCTACAATTGATAATATCGTAGACAAACTTTGTATTCTCGTATTCGTCAATTATCCATTTATTTCATGATATTTGTTTTAGATCAAGTGTCGCTATCTTTTCTATTTCCAAAATCTTTTGTAATCCTTGTTTCTCGACCTCCAATCCACTGTAAGTACTCTTGTTTTCGTCTCATGTTCAAGTTATACAACTTGGGCCTTGATGTTGTTCAACTCCATGTTTTCCTTGTGTGATCCACTTATCTTCCATTTTTTAATCACCTCTTAAGATACCTAAGTTTGCAGCCAAATATGCATCGGGATTCGGGATTACCATATCCTGAGAAACTTGCTCACTCTTCAATAAACAGTTTTTCGAATCCTTCCTTCATAATCCATAAATTGAAATTTTTGAATGGGGGGGCGTAGTCATCCTCCATAAAAATCATAGTGATCGGACAGAGATATGATAATTTACGATGTTGTGCGGTAACAAGTGAAAGGAAGGTGGATAGAAAGTCATGACATGCAAGGAATGTGTCTAGCTTGCTTAGTTTGGCTCCAACTCAGGTCATGTCTATGTATCTTTCCCCACCATGTGAAATTCTTCGAGTCCAACCTCATGTATGAAACAGTTAAACCTAGAAGCACTAAAGGAGTAGAATTGAGAATTAAACCTTTCATATGATCTTCTAACTACGTTGAAATCGCCAAATACCACCCAATTTCCAGGTTTTTCCCTTTTAATTGTCACTATTCGTCCCATAAGGCTTTTTTATCAGTAGGGGCATGAGGTCCGCAGATGTTAGAAAGAATAGTGTATTCATTAACACCTACCCATTTACCTATAATAATCAAAAACCATTTTTTATCACCTCCCTTTTTTTTTGAAACCAATCTTTATTCTAAATAAACAACATGCCTCCAAATCTTCTACATGAATTAACCCCTTCAAAATCAAATATAGTAGATCCCCAACAACCATTCATGTTAGTTCGTGAGTAGTCAACAATCTACGTTTCTTGGATGCCAACATAATTAGATTTATGATGATTTTTTTGTTTTCTAATCCAGTTGACCTTTACCTCCTCTCTTATACCGCAAACATTCAATGAGATAAAATTCATTGGAGATGTTTAATTCCACCATTTTCACCCACTATGCTAGCAAGAATTGGGTTGTTAACTTCAATTTGAAAACCGACATCAAACCCAATTGCAACAGTTTTCATGATTTCACTTGAGCTTGTATCTTGACTCCAGTCTTTGTTTGAGTCGATGGGTGGATTGTTTGGTGGCTTTATGTTGAGTTCTAAAGTTGGGGTGATATGGTTTGGATCGATTGGATTTTTGGGAGAAAGGGACGGAGTAGGAGAGGCTGAATTGGGAGAGCTTATCGTTTGAAACATCAAGGTGAGTGAAGGGGGTATGGGGAATGTAGCCCTGATCTATCTCGCTTCCTCTTTCTAGGGTTGGGTCAACAACTATTTGATTTTGTCTCAGATAATGAATCGCTTAACTGGGCCTGGGATGTTGTAAAAGTGAATGGTGATTTATGGTGTTGGGAAAAGGTCCAAAACACCCAATAGGAAAGTTATTAAATGGACCATTTGTTGGGATGGGGCCTACTTGGTTTTCTACTATCACCACATACGGTTAATCTGGTATAATTAATTTTGGGATTTTCAACCGTCTCCAATTTATCGAGACCAGGTGCGACTTTATTACTTTGAACCACATGATCCTCGATCATCTCCACGTTCACCGGAGACTCTTCACCTCATTGTATTACGACCATTGCCATGTCCGACGCATCCACCTCTCCTGTTATGAAGTCAGATTCCAACACCAATTCTATATTCGGGAAGGGCTTTTTCTGAGGAATTTCTCCTTCTTCTGGTTCGGTATCGTCCTCTCCATCCAGGTGTCTAAAATACCATCCTCATCGTCTTATTCTTCCTTAGCTTTGTCAAAAGGGGCAGGCTTGAATGGTGACTAGTCATCAATGTATTCAACTACACTAATACGATATGATACATTGTTGGCATAAATCATGATTTTCTTGTTAATCCATTTTCTTTCTAATGTTAAGACCCCTACTTTCCCTATTAAACAATCTCATTTATTTGCGATGTTATCAAATGAACTGACAATCTTACCGAATGTACTAGCAACACGGGAGAAGTTGTCTTCATACCACAACTTTAGGGGAACACCCAAAACTTTAGCCAAGTCGTTCAAAATAACTTAATTTTGACTTGTTTCTTGCATCTGCAATGACGTGTAAATAGATTAGAGAGAGTAAGGGTTTGTTTGTATTTGCAACGACGTGTAAAGAGATTAGAGAGAGTATGGGTCGCTTTTGAAGACTCAGGGTTGAAGTTAATTGGATGAGCTAATAAATAATCAGAGCTCAAATTCCTAGCTTAAAATATAAATCTTTAATTATCTCCCCTATATAGCAATCTAGGATTTTGAATGATTGCAAATTTGAGATTCTATAGTGGAATTTATTTTAGAATGAACTTATAGCTTTGATTTTATCATTAGATTTTGAATCACTCGTCATTTTCCCATAATGTTGCTCATTTTCAACTTTATGAGTGATTTAAGGCTTTTATGAACCACGAATAATGATGATGATGTAATTATGCATTAGATTTGGATTATAATTGACTAATTATAACGTAATCATATATTAGACTTATCTAAGTTAAGACTCCATTCTATGAAGCATCCAACTCTATTCATTGAAGACTTTGAGCTTTGAGCTTTCATTGAAGCTTTCATGGAGTTTTAGCTCGAGTTACGAATTGAATTGATTTCTAATATATTAGAACCTTAATTACAAGCATTAATCAAGGTTACATCATGTTAGGTACGTCAAACCAAAACAAATAATAAAGTTAACTTTCTTAATTGCACTAAATGGTGGCATAAGGTAACAAGGGTCGAATCCACGTATACACAACCAAAAATACAATGCCTTTTTGCGACAGACACACATTAGTCAAAACAGAAAATTAAACAAAAAAAGGGGTTGGATAAAAATATAATGTAAATAATAAATTGTAGAATAATAAAGTGCATAAAAATAAAACTTGAGAAAATTCAATATTAAAAGCCATTTCAATTTTTGTAACACCGAAAATTTTCAAACAAAATTTTCATTTTAAAATAATATAATTCTCGTAACACATTTCATAAAAATCTCATTGATTTAGTTTACAAAAAACAACTCCATAATTGTTTCGATTCGTACTCCAGGATCCTCAAAACATAACTTCTGCTCTGGTGTGTACAATCAAGTCGGTGCCTTCTTGTGATCCTGAGAAAACCTGAAACACGTATCACATAACACGGTAAGCACGAAGCTTAGTGAGTTCCCCAAAATACCACGCACATATAATTAGCCACTCTAGGCTATAGCTCTGTAGGACCCTCCAACCAATGTGTCTCAGTGGGACCCTCTAGCCCCATAGCTCGTTGGACCCTCTGGTCCGGTCTAAGTGAGGACCCTCCGGTCTCACTGCTCGTTGGACCCTCTGGTCTGGTCTGTAAAACTCCGCATAGCATAAATCACAAAGACATAATGCATAGCATACAATATAAGGCAGGATAACATAAGACTCAATGTAAGCACATAAGACCCTCCGATCACACATAATTACTACTCTAGGTAAAGTATAGTGAGAAGACTCACCTCGGATGATGAACAACCCCTATAACGTTGCTGCTACGCACCGACCTTTAACTCTGTGCCAAACCCACAATTAACTCTATTAGAAACTAAGTCCAAACTCTCACTCATTAGGTAGAAAGGCAATCCACTAACTAGCCCATTAACACCCTGAAACTCATTTGGCCCAACAAGGCCCAATAATGAATGGGCTCTCCCGAGGCCCAACTCTCAAGTCCAAGTAACCAATCCTACTCAAGGGCCCAATACATAATTATAATATTTTCCCTGATCATAGTCTCCAACACCCAAGCCCAAAGATTCAGGCTCACCCTTAAGGCCCAACATAAGCTCTAGCCCAATTGCCCATAGAGGAGTACGTGGGGCGTACCTCTCTTGGTACGCTTAGCGTACTCACGCATGCATGAAACTGATCAAGACATCAACCCAGTACGTGGGGCGTACTGGATCTTACGTCGGGCGTACGCTCAGTTTGCTTTAGACCATTCCCCTAGTCTTAACCCGATAAGTCCTTAACTTATTTCTCAGATCTGGACTCCCTAATGTCTCTTAATCCATAAAGTTAGTGACTTAAAGCATTTGCATGGTTGATTAGGTCACAAACACTCAAAACACCCATCCTCTTTCTTCATGAAGCTCATAACTCATGCATGACCTACTCCTACCGTCCAAGATTGGATTTTTATGACTCTACTCCACAAGGTACACTGAAAAGGGGTAGATCAAGGTCTCTGGAGCTCCTTATCTCATAAAGTCTCCATCTTTTAGGACAAAATCCTAAAATACTCCATAGAAAATCACAAATCAAAAGTGTGAGAAAGCTTGAAGCTTTATACCTTTATGTGAAGCTTTCCATACAGATAAGCTCAGATCCAAACTTCTAGGCTCTCAATCCTTCTCTTCCAAAGCTTCTTCCCTACTTCAAGAACCCAAGATTACACTCACAAGCTCTCAAATGCACTCTCCAACTATAAGAATGAAGATTTAAGGTTAGGAGGGTTTGGTGTCTGGGAATGGCGGCCATGAATGAGGCCATATCATTCTTTATATAGGGACACTCCTCGATTAGGGTTTTTCCTTATGTGCCTAGTACGCCCAGTGTACCCTCTGGTACGCCCAGCGTACTAGGTGGCTCTACTTAAAAGTCACGTGCATGAGTACGTTAAGTGTACACACACGTATGCCCATCGTACTCTACTGTCATCATTTTCAACTAATGGACTTATCTTGCCAAATCATCAAACTGTCATCGCTTCCTCGATATAACCCCGGTTCCTACGAACCTCAAACCCACAGATAGATGACGAGATTCCCTAAGCTCCTGGCAACTCGTCACAACCCCGAGATTCTCTCATGCCCGGTTTGCAGCCCATGAACCCTAATCACGGACGATATGAAACAAGATGTTACAATTTTGTTGCGACTCTTGTAATTATGCAATTAATTCATATATGTTTACTTAAAAACCATTCTATCTAAGTTGGTACTTAGAGCATCCACAATGGTGAGTTCAATGAGAGAGTTGAATGAGGTGACAAATCTAGGTGTCATTCAATGGATGAAACTCTACCATTGTGAGATGCCACATTGGCATTCAACAAATTTGGAGTTCAATGGCCATTGAACTCTTCAATGAAAAAAAGAGAGTTTAGAAATCTTAAATATATACTATTAAAAGTGATGGGTTTTATATGTTACAAAAATCTTAATTTGGCGGAAAAACATAAACCCTAAGTTCACACGCACCTTAAAGGATCTATGTTCTCACTATGATTTGCAAACAACTATTAATTATCAAGAACCCTGAAAGTATGTTGTTATTTTTGAAATTAGTAAAAGGGTTATTAGAAAATTCATACCTTAGTGTATTATAGCAAATAAACTAGTATTCCTTCCTTGTTGGTCTTTAGAAAGCAAACACCAGAAGTCACGTGCATCTAATGGCTCGCATCCAAAAGTTAGCAAACTGGAGGCTAAAGAGGAGAGAGAAGTAAGAAGGGAATTTTTGAAATTCTCTTTGGAATGAGGTGAATTTAGAAAAACCAAAACCCAAGGGGGTTTATATAGGTGATATGGAGGCTAAGGATAGACACTTTCCTTTTTAGATAACCCTAATCCTTTTGTTTTCCCCCCTAGGGCATCCAAGTTCCCTTAAAGCCCAAGAAAAGCTCTAAACCATCTAGAACTACTCTATAACACCCCCCTACGAGAGGTTCTAGAATTTGCCAATGCTTAACATTTTAACAATCTCACCTTTAGTCCTTCTACTTTTAATTAATCTAATTAATCCCAAAATTAACTCCAATTGATTTATGATTAATTTTTAATTAAACAATATTGTTTCTAATTAATATATTATTCTCATAATATATTAATAATTTTTTTTATTTCTAATTAATTTATTAATCATATAATAAATTAATAAACCAATATCTCTTTCCAAAAAGCATTCCAGTCAGGTACTAGGTTTGAGGACAACCCAAAAGAGCTTTGCTAATAACTCAAGATTATACTAATTAAGTTATTAGCTTAGATACCTAATCCAACAGTCTCACACTTGGATAAGTCTAAAACTAAACTACATGTATAACTTCCAAATTAAACAATAAAGGGTACTTTCCAAAGCAGTTGCCGAAGTCTGATCCGATCATATTTTTGTCCTTTAGATAAGTGATAAATATTCCTCCATTCTACAAGATATCGTATGGATGTGAGACATGGATTAGAATCAATATCATTGTCGAAAATTTTGTTTCTCGGTTTCTTGATTTGTGATGACGTTATCAGACTTTTAATTGAACACATCATTTTAGTCCTGATTGGGCCCAACACTATAATTCAACACCAAATCACCGAGGGGCCCAAAGATATCGCTTTTTCCTGTTAGGGCAAAAGGAACGAATAAATTTCGACTCATATGCTTGTATCTTTTACTCACCAAATCATGCATGGCACTACGTTTTATAACATCACGTTACTGATGCGTTTACGTAACACCAATGCATAACCGACTTGTAAATTACAACTCATATATCTCCATTTCAAGAATATAAGATATTATCGTCTCACAATTACTCATGATAGAATCAATGAAGTAATTCTCTGAGCGTGGGTTTATCCAATACTCAAAATCTCCATTTTCTAAGTACTCATGAATATTGTACCCACCATTGCAATGTCTAATCTCCATAGACACTCTACAATTCAATTCATGAGAGTCTTAATTTACTACTTACTTCCAAAAGTATGAGCGACTGTGGAATTTCAAATAATCATATCATCCAGGAAGTAAAACATGCAGAGTGAAACACTGTAACGCCTGCAGATTTGGGCTAGTCAATTTAGAAACAATGAGTGTCAAAAAGAACTTTTTAATGGAAGATTATTTATAAGGAATAATCTTAACCAAGTTATAGTATATGTCATAAGTGTTTCGTACATATAAAAAACGCCGAAATTCGAGTTATAACGAAGAAGTTATGACACGTCGAAGCTTTACGGCAAAACCGACACGGCACCGCGTAACGTAAAAAGTGAATTTTTTATAAATTACTTTTTCGCCTTAGAGATATAAACGAAATTCGTAGTATACGTTAAACCGAGAACATGCATAAAAAGAATGTCCAAATCTAAGTTCATATGAGGAAGTTATGATTTTTTTAAGATTTAGCATAGTAGTGCACAACCCGGAATTCGAATTTTAGATAGATCGATTTTTAGCCGACACAACCTAAATGAGAATTTAAGATCTCATTAATATGAGCTCAACGATAAAAAGACAGTCAAAACGGAGTCCGTATGCAAAAGTTATGAATTTTACACAGTCGTTAAACAATGTAATCTTCACAACTATTAAATTTAAAATTGGTTGAGAATTGGCCGATGGAGTCCAAAAAAAGTTGTAGATTACGTCTCCACCTACGTGTGGATATAAATAATGTCAAAAACGAAGCTCGTATGCAAAAGTTACGGAATTTAGAAGTCGAAATGGTGCTGCTGCGAAAGGGGTGACGTGGCTTAATCTGGACCATTGTTTTCTCCTCAAGACTTGCCACCAGAGGGTGACATGTGGCACCAAATCGACGAGTTAGAGGCTAAAACTAGACGAGTAGGTCCAAAATTCAGCCTATAAATAGTATGCGAGAGTGCCTTCATTTCTGACACCCAAAACCCATTCTCTATCTCTCTCTCTCTCTCTCTCCAACTTTTCTCTGAGCCTCCCAAAGCCCTAGTAACCTCAAGGTGCTAGAGGAAAGCCCCAGAGCACCCAAAAGCTCTAAGAAAAAGAGCTTTTCGGCTAAGTTCTGCCGCTAAACCCTATGTAAGTTGAGTTATGCTTACCGTACTTTAAGTATAACTTATGTTTAAGTTCATAACCATTATTATTAACAACTATACAACTTCTCATAGTTAATATGTGTAGGGGTTGTTCCTGTAATTTTCTATTTTCTCATTCCTTTGTTGTATTTATTGTATCTATTTATAGTCTTCTCCTGTTATCAAGGAGATCATTCGATCTAATTTACTTTCATGGTATCAGAGCGTTAATCGTCTCCTGTTTCCTCTTCTTGCCCTTCTCTCTTCCGTCTTTTCTTCTTTCTTCTTCTTCTGTTCTTCCCTCCCTCCGCCTCCATGGCTAATTCTTCTGATGCATCAATCCCATTAAACACATTGATGCACATGATAACTGTTAAACTCAATTCCACCAATTACCTGTTATGGAAGCATCAGATGCACCCTATATTAACCTATCAAGACTTATTCTCTCATGTTGATGGCTCTCTCCCGTGTCCACCCAGCACCATTACTGTTGCAGAAAAAGTGGTTGTGAACCCTGAATTCACATCCTGGGTCAGTACCGATCAGCGCTGCATCATCATTCTTCAAGCCTCTTTATCGGAGGAAGCCATCACTGTTATCGTGGGTCTGACTTCTGCTAGACAAATCTGGGTTGCACTTGAAAAAGCTTATGGTAACTCATCGATTGAACGGGTCCATAATCTCCGTGACCAACTTCGCTTGATCCAGAAAGGAACCAAGACAGTTGCTGAGTTTGGTCGCGCCTTTAAAGCCCTGTGCGATCAGTTGGCTGCGATCGGGTTTCCGGTTGATGAAGATGATCAGTTGCACTGGTTCTTGTGCGGCCTCGGACCCATCTTTGAGACCTTCTCCACTACTGTTCGCTCAATCAGGCCTGCTCCGCCCTTCGCAGACTTGCTCGCTCGGGCTGAAAGTCACGAGTTATTCATCCGGGCTCTACATCACTCCGCTACACCCCCAATCGCATTCAACGCCAATTTTGAACCACCTGTGACTGCTTTGACTGCTCCCGGAAATCGTGGGGGTCGTGGACCCTATCGTGGTGGTAACAATGGAGGGTCTCGCGGTGGTCGTGGCAATCGGGGTGGCAGACGTAGTCCCCATTGTCAACTGTGTCGCACCAATGGTCATTATGCCAATGCTTGTCCCGATTTAAAGAAATTTGCTGTTGGGATCGATGTGAAGGACAATGACCTAGCCATTGCCTTCTTATCTCAATGCCATGTCTCGTCTCCGGTTCCTGATTGGTTCGTTGACTCCGGCGCAACCGATCATATGACTTCCACCACTCACTCGGTCTCCGATGCTTCATCTACCATAGGTACCGAATCTGTTACCTTTGGTAATGGCAAGTCTCTCCCTGTCACTCATAAAGGGCACTCAATACTCAATAATAATCTCCGTTTGAATGACATCTTGGTTGTACCGAATCTCACTCACAACCTTTTGTCTATCAGTAAACTCACTAAAGATAACTTGGTGGATGTCTTACTTTCTTATCCTTCGTTTTCTATTCAGGATCGTCACACCAAACAGGTCCTAGCCAAAGGAAATTGTGAGAATGGTCTTTATGTCCTCCACCCAAGTCATCAAGCATTTGTGTCTCATTCACGACCCCAAGCATCGTTTGAAGTGTGGCATTCCCGTTTGGGTCATGCAAATTTTGACGTTATTACATCTTTACAAAAACTTGGTTATCTTGTAGTGAATGCACTGTTACCTAAACCGGGCTTATGTTCCCCGTGTCAACTTGCTAAAAGTCAACGTTTACCGTTTGACAGAAATAAAACTCGTGCCTTAAATTTATTAGATCTTGTTCATTGTGACCTATGGGGACCTTCCCCTATTGCTTCAAACGACAACTATCGATATTATGTCATATTTGTTGATGACCATTCTCGCTTCTCTTGGTTATACCCCTTAAAGGCAAAATCTGATTTCTCACGTGTATTAGTGGGTTTCCTCAATATGGTACAAACTCAATTTTCAAGGAAAATCAAAATATTTCAAAGTGACGGTGGTACTGAGTTTTTTAATCACCATGTCAAGTCCATATTTGAAGCAAATGGTACTTTACATCGGTCCTCGTGCCCGTTTACTCCGCAACAAAATGGACGGGCAGAAAGAAAACACCGACACATTGTTGAAACGGGTTTGGCAATGATGTTTAATGCCCACCTGCCTTCAACTTATTGGGTTGATGCCTTTTCATCTGCAGTTTACATAATTAACCGACTACCCACAAAAGTTCTTGATGGAAAATCACCATTTGAGATTGTACATTCCACACCACCCAGTTACTCAACATTTAGGGCATTTGGGTGTCGGGTCTTCCCGTATCTACGAGATTACTCAGAAAACAAACTTGCTCCACGGAGCATACTGTGTGTTTTCATTGGCTATAGCCCTATGTACAAGGGCTATCGGTGCCTTGATCCTATCACATCTCGGATATATGTTTCTCGACACGCAAGATTTGATGAAAGTGTCTTCCCCTTTATGGATAACACTAAACCCAGTTCACTCACCAGCCTTGAGATTTGCACCTTCCTTGACAACCCACATACTTCTTTGTCAAAACCAAGCACCCCGATCTCTCCCATTCAACCTGCCACAATCGACAACTCCTCCCCATGCAAACTATGCTTAGATAAGAACTCTTCAAACCCCCAT
Organism: Lactuca serriola; assembly: GCF_051521515.1. Lineage (NCBI taxonomy): Eukaryota > Viridiplantae > Streptophyta > Magnoliopsida > Asterales > Asteraceae > Lactuca > Lactuca serriola. Next base: position 70,989,036 of record NC_136410.1, read on the forward strand.
CCGAGCCCACCCTCAAGCCTAACTTCGAGCCACGCCTCCAGCCCACTCACCGACTCCTCCTCAAGTTCGTCATCCCCTTCCTCTCCACATCCTGTGACTCCACCCAACACTATTCCCTTACCATCATTCGATCTAATTTACTTTCAATTATGAACCTATAAACAAGATTTATCAGTGATTCCAAATCATTATACAGATTGATCTACTTAGATGGATGATGTCTAGGCTATGATTTAGTGAGGTGTTTAAAGTGGGATTTCCAAACAATATATTTCGTATACCCAACAGACCCTACCTTCGATATGATCCTACCTGGTTGTTCCTTACTTGATAGATCATTAAATTAGAATTTGATTTAATGATGAATCTAGACTAATAATTAGTCGCAATAAATATTATACTGTGACTTAGCAATAAAAATGCTAGATTATGTCAAAGGAAAGGACAATTGCTAGAAGTGAAACGCTGCTCGAATTTCAAGTCGTCACTTTAACAAGTGAGTGCATAGTTACTTTCATATTACATATAGATATGAAGTATTTAATATAAATTAAGTGTTGTGAGTGCATAGTTACTTTCATCTTACACATAGATATGAAGTATTTAATATAAATTACATGCTATGTGTGCATATTACCTATGTTCTTGATATCTATGTTGGATGAACCGAATATACATGTTTTATTTTATATATACTATCTATGTATTTTATACCCGTAAAAATATTGGGTAAAGATGGGTAGAGGAATGATGAGGGATGAAAGTTGATATAGTTGAACATTAGTAGCTATGGACTTAGTGCCCTATAGTTGAACATTGGCAACTGTGTCACAACCTGTAGATGTTTTTGAACTACGATGTACTCTAAACATCCTGGCAGCTGGAGAATATCATAATCCTGGAAGCTACACCTAAAGGATAATATCGGCAGCTGCGCGTCTGCGCCTAATAGAGAACATCATAATTCTGGCAACTGTGCCTAAAGGATAATATCGGCAGCTGCGCCTAATAGAGAACATCATAATCCTGGCATATGCGCCTAAAGGATAATATCGATAACTGCGCCTAATAAAGAACATCATAATCCTGGCAGTTGCGCCTAAAGGATAATATCGACGATTGTGCCTAATAGAGAACGTCATAATCTTGGTAGTTTCGCCTAAATGATCATATTGGCAGTTATGCCTAATAGATAACATTGACAGTTGTGTCATTGGCAGCGATGGACTTTGTGCCTATTCCTTAAGAGAATCCTTAGGAATGAATGAGTGAATGATAGATGATTCTTAGGGTAGATTCTTAAGAATAAAGAAGATAATAGGGATGGGTAATTGGGTTAATTTTTTTGGGAAAACCCCATAAAAACCCTACATATTTTCACCTGATTCTTAAAAAAACCATTATAATTATTTTTTAGTACACAAAAACCATTATATTTTTTGAAAGTCTCATTTAAGTCTTTTTGATCTTAGAAAAACTCAATCTATTTTCATCTAAACATTAAAAAAACCACTATATTATTTTTTTAGTACATCAAAACCCTTAAACTTTTTGAAAATTTTTAATATAATGGATTGTAACCATTAAACCATTGAGAATTGATTACGTAACATTTTTTGATATCTAAAGTTTATTGAACTCAAAGTTTTAAATTAGACATTGTAAAAAATATAAGGGTTTTAATGTACAAAAAAATAATATAGTGTTTTTTTAAGGATTAAATGAAAATGTATTGGGTTTTTCTAAGGTTTTCCCTAATTTTTTGATAATGAAACATAATAACTTTATTATGATGCGTTGAAAACCCTATGTACATACCAGGTTTCCCAACCTGACTCACTCAGTTTATTTGTATCATAGGTGTCGATATGAAGCTACATTACACTGAGAGATTAAAAGAGACGTAGATCACTAGTGTAAATGAATGTAAGGTCTGTATATGCTTATATTTCTGTATTGACGATGACATCCCAATGTTTTAAAATAAATAAAATACCTTTCTTCGGAAATGCTTTGATAATGTATTTATCATGTTTTTCTGGGAACAAATTCCACAACATTTTTCTGTAAAAGGATACTCTGATTTTCAAATAAAGCATAAATAAATCAGTCTTTTCTGGCCGTGAAATTGGGGATGTCACAAACACAATAATAAACTAATTAACTATGGTCTCAAACCTATTGAAAATAAATAAATCTCTATTATTTAATCACCATAATAATTACAACTTTATTCATTGCATAATGCTTCGAGTAATCAACAAACCACTTGAATTAAACATTAGTCATGCCATGTTATGAACATGCATACTATGTCTCTCTATTCCCATTCATTTGTAAACAGATCAACTGGACATTATTCCAATGATACTCAATTCACGATTCCAAATTCTTATCACTATCCAAGATGTGATGGAACTCCAACTTAACATGCGTTAATCTTCTATGATATCATGATTCCAAAGTCTCAAAGACCGAGTCTTTGATATTACAGAATATCTCATTCGTACTTTGTTATTAGAAATAATTCGATGGTAATTTCTAATTCAAGATACACTCCTTGAATACTTCTCTTTGCATTAAAGTTACCAACTCATATGTAGATTTTTCAAGTATCTCCTATTATGGAAACATTTCCGTATTTCCATATGACCATCAATTCTGATCAAGGACTGTCCAAATCCAAAATCATGTCTCTATGGTCCATCCAAATTAATATCATACTTCCAAATGTTCACAAGCAACCAGTCTTTTGGTAAAACCTTAAAATGTTCTTGAAAATTATTTAACAACTTTAGTCACACAAAATTCTAGTCCTTTTCCTCACAATGCTCTGATCATTTGAAAAATCTAAATAAGTAAATATTATAGTGTTGGGTCGCATTTTGTATAATATGTTGCGTCTATTGGGCTCGTTAGCTAGTCCATTTTTGTATCTCCGGTATGGGCCTGTCCATCCGTGAGTTTAGTAGGGTTGAATATAAATATAGGTGCTTGCATGTGTCACACCCCCGAACCAGACGGCGGAAACGTCCGGGGGCTGTGGTGACTCAATTGAATACCATCACAATGAATATACATGAAACATAACATCATACAACACCAAGCATTGGAATATTACAACTGGTAGCGTTTACATTCAGTACATTGGTTCAAAATATTACATTCCCAAAAGTAGGTTGTTCAATATTAGTTAAACAAACAATAAGACATCACTGAGTACATTTTTCCCTTCGGTTTACCTGTTACCTGAGAATACAAGTATTTTGAAAAACGTCAACATATGAAATGTTGGTGAGTTCATAAGTAATGTTTGAAATATAGTGGTTTGTATTGTTTTGAAAATCACCAGAAAATCCGATATTTTCTGAAAAGAACTTAGTATAAAAAGTGTGAAGATCCGTAAGTATGCTTGTTTGTTTCTATAAATGTAAGAGTACGATTTGTAAAACTCGGTAAGTAATTCGTAGGTGTATTAATTGAAAACCCTAGGAAAACCCGACGTTTTCCTAATACTTTGCATTAAAAATTTATGTTTTGTTTCTTCGTTACGACAGGTGTATTCGTTGAGCTCCGGAGACGTTGGATTAATTGCGGATTGTGAATTGTTGTAAACGTACATTAATGAAAACGACCAGTTGACAACCGTACAAACGATCCCTTAGGCGTCGTTTGCACTATTCACTTAACCCAACCACCCGGACTCATGTAGCCCCACAACCGAGGGGAAAAGAAGAGGGTGCGAAACCCCGGTATTTCCCTACGTCGTTCAAGGCTATCGTGAATGCGAAGGACCCTTAGTCCGACTCGCATTTGGTGAATTCTCGACTTTACTAGCAGCACCAGAAGGCCCTTGGGGTCCAACAGCACAAAGCCTGTAAAAGTCCTTTTACACGAAATTAGGTCATATAAGACCCAACTACATGTAAGCGAGTTTCCTTCGGGCCTAAAGATCATGTCATCGGGCTAGCTAGGCCCAACAAGCATGATTTGAAACTTTTGGGCCCAAGGACGGTGTATCGACGTCTGGTGTATTCCCGCGTATGTATTGAGTTCCCGAGATTTCCATGTGTGTATTAAATTATCGTCGTGTTAGTAGTTTCAGATTGTTATTGATTCGAGACCGAATCAATTCGTTTGATAACGATTTTTGGTGTTGAAGGTGAATTGTGTTTCGCCGATAGCCGAGGTACTAGTGTTTCATCGTGTTGGGTTCATTGTTTAAGACATTAGTCTTTTACATTTTTCAGACCCTTCTTTTTGGATGAATTTACACTTTTGGACCCTTTATATATAATACTTTTTATTTTAGTCCTTAGGCCATTTTTCTTGACACTTTAGTATCAAACTTGTAGAAAAAGTATTTTTCAGCTCAAAGCTTTTTGAAAAACAGTTTTAGTCCCTCAAAATGAAACTTTTTCGGCTGGAACCCTCTTTTTCGCAAATTTTACACTTTTGGTCCAAAATAGAGAATTTTTGCATTTTTGGTCCCTTTTAAATATGAAAAGCATTTTTAACCTTTGAAATGGACTTGGGACACTAGTAGTCCCCTGTTTTACAGAAAAATGCATTTCCAGCCCCTCAACTTTACAATTTTCGCATAATGGGCCTTATTGGGCCGAAAAGTTCACTTTTAGCCCATTAAGTTTAAAAATTTACATTTTAATCATTCTAAAGTGTCAATTTCTGGAAAATTCTTTTATGAAACTGTTTTGACACATATTAACCCCCAGAATTTGTATTTTGACATTTTGGCCCCTTTAATTTCATATTTTTACATTTTGAGTCCAAAAATGTGATTTTTAGCCCAAGGAGTTCATCTAAACCACTTGGTTATTTTTCTAGTAATTACTTATGTGTAATGATATGTTTAGCACTTGTTTCATACTTCATAATGCAAATCTCGATTTTAATGTCCTTGTGACTAGTTTCAACACCATTAACACATAATACTATGAAAATAAACATAGAAATCATACAAAGCATACACATAATCATAGATCTACACATTTGCTTGTATTCTCCCCCCACAAAACTTATAAAAACCGAAAATAAGGGGGTATGAAGCTCACCTTGGGTGTGGTTTCGGTTTTGGAGAAAAAGATGGAAGAAAATGAAGTGATTTTCGGTCCTAGCACACTTTGATGAAGATCTCGGCCTTGAGGTGATTCTAGGATGCAAGATCATGATTTCTTATGAGTTAAGAAGAGATGTTTGATAGATCAAGGAACCTAGATCATAGATTTAAGTATAACCTTACCTTGGATGGTGATTTTTGTGAAAAATCTCCTTGAAATGCCCTTGAATATTCGAAATTTAGTGAAGAGGGTGAAGGTGTTTTTGGAGAGTGTTTGATATGTGAGAGGTGATGAAAGTGTATGTGTGTGTGTTGGAATCGGCCGAGACAAGAAGAAAGAGGAGAGAAAAGGGTTGAGTTGACATACCTAGATGCATGTTGGTCCATGCATGGAAACATGTGGGACATAAGTGAGGTGGCATGAAGAAGTCAACCCCCTTTCTTCTTGGATTTGGACCTTGGGCCGAGAATTTGGAAAGGAAAAAGGTTTTTGGGCTTTATTGCCCCTAAGCCCATATAGAAGTTAAGTTGGATGATTTTTGACCCAAAAAAAATATAATATGATTTTTTTTACACTTTGTTGGGCTAGTTTAGGTTATTCATGGTTCATAGTTTTTAATTTATTTCATTCTAGGCCCAATATGGCCCAAAATGTTGAAATAAATGGATGTGGGTCCAATTAGAGCCCATTTAAAGGTTCTAATCTCATGATAGTCAAATTGGAGGCTTATTGGCCCAATGGGTCCAATAAGGAAGTCCTAGTCCAAAATGGACTTAACAAGAACCTCTAGGGTTTCCAATTGCTTATTGACTATTTGTAGCACTTGTATGGTGTATTTGTTTGAAAATTAGATGTCATAGAGTAAGCATCTTACATGCTCTTTAAGTTTTTGATTCTACATTTTACTTGAGTGTAGAGATTACACGACACAAAATTTCTAGTTGTGACAGCATGCATCCTAGGTTAACGATAGAATAGAACGATCAGAACATTATTCAGAAGTTTATTATTATCGTTCCTGTAACCCTAAATCCTCTACAGCGGAAGTTCTTAGTCGAGCTCTGCTGAGGATTGTTTGATCTAATCATTCGACATATTTTGATCCACTCTTGTCTTATTTATTGTTTTGTGTTCATCGCAATACCTGTTACAAAGATCTAATCGATCTTCACGTTTGTTATTATAACTTATCATTTGGTATCAGAGCAGGAGGCTGTGTGATTCATACACATCTTTTCTGTGAAAAAGGTTGCGATTAGGGTTATTCCGCATTAACTAATATTTATTGAGCCGTCATCCCATAATTGACGTAACTCGGCATTTATTCATTTTGCCCTAATTTAATATATTACAAGTCTGATCTTTTAAACAGGTTATTCGATCTAGCATGGACGAGTCACAATCAAATCTCATTAACATCTCAAACAACATTGGATCAATGACGAAGATTCCCATCCTTTACACCCAGGATTACGAAGTCTGGGCACATCACTTTGAAGATTATGTCATTGTATCTGAGGACAACGGATATCTTATTTGGGAAGCAATCGTGTCTGGACCATTCACTCATTCAACAACATCAAGAATCATTAAAACTCAGAAAGAGTATAATGATCTGTTGAAAGATGTAAAAGATATTGCCCAAGACGAAAAGATAAATTTCAGTGCAATATTAAAGCATTGAGACTAATCAGATTCGCTCTTCAATCTGATACTTTCAGGCTAGTGAGTTCGTGCAACACTGCTAAAGAAATATGGGATAGGCTGCGAGAGTTATATTCCACAGACGAAGATCTCGAGCATTCCATTCAAACCTTACTTTTGTCCGAGTTTGGTGAATTCAAGCAGAGTCCTGAAGAAACTGTAACTCAGACGTTCGATCGCTTCAATCATCTTCTTAGTAAGATGATTAAACATGATATTGAAAGGAAGTTGATTGAACAAAAGGTTACTTTTTTAAACGGTCTCAGATCTGAGTGGAGAGCGGTTGTGTCCACTGTTAAAGCGCATGAGCAATTCAAATCTTACTCTTTGGAGAAACTGGTAGGCATTCTGAAATCTCAAGAAAAGATTGTGTTACAGGAGAAAAATGTGGTCTCAAGCTTGGGTTCATTGGCCCTTCTGTCCAAAAGCAAAGCTGTGATGGATGATGAAGACCTCAACCTAGAGGATTATGACCTTACCTCTGAAGACTATGCAATGATGGTGTCAAACCCAAAAAGGTTCATCAAGAAGAGGTTCCCCACCAATAAGAACCGAAATTGGCAGGGAAGTTATAGTTCTGAAAAGGTCAGGGAAGAACCGAAGGCAGAAGAACCAAAGAAGGAACCGAAAGCTGAAGGAGATTCGGGTGTGAACTGCTACTATTGTGGAGGAAAGAACCACTATGCCAAAGATTGTGTCCTCAAGAAAATGGCAGAAAAGGATGAGGAGAAAGATGAAGAAGCTATGTTAATGAAAAAGCTGGAAGAGATCAAGAAAAAGAAAGCTGTCACTAACCCTTCAATGAATGCTTTAATTGTGCAGGGTTCGGTAGCAGATGATGAGTTCGGTGGCATGGAGGTCTGGTCAACCGACTCTGAGGATGATGAAGTAAGGAAGTCATCTCATGGAAAGGCTTATGTTGCGAAAAATGAAGGAAGCGGTGGAAAGTGCTTGATGGTGTCGGATGTATCTCAAATCAGGGGATACAACACAGACGGTGGGAATGAAGACACAAAGGAGCGAGAGGACTTGTGCTTCACAGCAAAACCTCTCAGCGTGCAGTTTAACGAGCTTGATGAATTAATCAAGAAGGTACAATCCATTTTTGTTTCATTCAAAGTCCCACAAAGTTCATATGAAAAAGAATTAAAAAATTTAAATTCAAGAATCTCTCATCTAGATAGCAGTTTAACTCAAACACGGGTCACCAATTCTAACCTAACTGACCAATTAAGCAGGGTGTCTTCAAAGAGTGAGGAACGGAGGATGTGGATAGAGCTGAAGGAGTTGGAGTTGATCAAATCCAATGACGAAAACATTTACTTACAAAGAGACAATCTAAAACTTTTGAAACAAAGAAATGTGTTTTGTTTGATTGCTAAGCGTCTTTATTCTAACATCACTCAACTTCATCTTAACTGTGAAATTTGACAGAAAATTCATCGCATGATTTTGCCCTTTCTTGAGTTTAAGGAAGATGAAATTGACGCAGAAGCATATAATTGCGAAAGTGTAGTTTCGTCTGAGGATGTAAATCCGACGTATATGTATGGTCTAGACAAAATCGAATCTTTCATAAAGTCCAAGGACCATAAGGACATGCTGAAAAATCTTTTGGATGAAAATGACAAACTGAAACTAAGGACCGAAACCATACAAAAGTTTGACTCATTGAATGCCAACTTGAGCTTAGAAAATAAAATTGATGTTGAAAATGCATCTGAGCTTAATGAGGATGATGATATGAGTGAAATTTTTGTAGAAGATGTAATTGACTGTTCTGAGTTTGTCAAAAGCGAACCCGAAAACCACAAAAATCTTATTTCAGAAAATTCTATGGAGTTTGCTCGTTTGTCCCACCAAAAGTCCTCGATCCTTGAAGAAAAAGCTGTTGTATACCAAAAGGTAAGGACGACTCCAAATCAGGTGTATAAGGTCACAGGTGTAACCGAACATTAGACAGCCGAACTCACAGCCATTGTAAACGAAGATAATGTTGATGGTTGTGATGAGTTCTTCTGGTCCGCCCCTGTTGACAATGCTGACGAAATCGTTGGTCTATCAGAAAGGACGTCATGGAAAACCAAAGGCAGATATGTGTCAGAGCCTTTGAACAAGCCTGATAACTTTGATGTGCCAAGTACTAGTGGTACAAAAGACGTTCCTGAAAAGAAAGGAGTTCTTGCAGAAAAAGTCACTTCTTCAAGTGAAACATCATCAGTTCAGAGTGAACCGGCAGACAAGAAGCAAAAGCAAAAATCCAACATCCATCGACAACCGAAGCAAGTAAAGAATCAGAAGCAGCAAAGGAATCAGAGATACAAGAAAAATCTCTCTGAACAAAAACATTTTTGGCGATCTCAAAATGCCCATTTCTCTTATCATGACAGAATTCAAAGTCAGAGAAAAGTACTGTTAGATCGCAAGAAAGTAATAACAACCGAAGGGAGAGGTTCGGTTCTGAGGGTCATAACAACCGAAAGGATATGTTCGGTTCTGAAAATTATGATAACCGAAGGCAAAGGTTCGGTTCAAAAAACACAAGCTACCGAAAGCATAAGTTCGGTTCTGAGAGCAAAAGCAACCAAAGTTCTAGGTTCGGTACCACTAATGATAAAAAACAAAAGGGTCACTTAGAACCTCAAGTCAAGAAAACATCTCAGTATAAATTCTCTCGTTCTACTTCTTCTAATTCTTCTAATTCCTCTCAACCACATTCTAAATTCAATTCTGTTCGCACTCAAAAGCCTAAATCTTCAACAGATCTAAAAGGAAAATCGAAGGTTTCTTCAGTCGAAACAAATCAAAATCATCCCAAAGTCCAAATACCTAAACCAGAATCCAAACCGAAAGCAACAAATCCCAATAAAATTAAGGTTTTCACCACTAAAAAGAAAGATGAAACAACGTTAATAAAAAGAACATATCTTGTTGACATCACTCTTACTATTCCTGTTCCTGTGAAAGGCTCACGTGGACCCAAGAAACTTTGGGTTCCTAAATCTGCTTAATTTTTGCAGGTTATCAGTGACGAGCAGTTTGATGAAGAATGGTATATTGACAGTGGCTGCTCGCGTCACATGACAGGAAAGAAGGAAGAGCTGAGGGAATTTCGGTCTCTTTCAAACGGTGGAAATGTCAAGTTCGGGAACAACTCATTTGGCACAATAAAAGGCTATGGAATGATAACAAATGGTGATTTTACGATTAGGAAGGTCGCATACGTTGAAGGACTACAGCACAACCTCATCAGTGTATCTTAGCTTGTTGGAGGTACCGGTCTCAAGGTCTCATTGGATGATGAGGGTTCGGAAATAATTGAAAAGAAAACGAAAAGAATAATTCTCAAATCGGAGCGCAAAGGCGAAATGTTTCCCCTGAACCTCAAACCCATCAAAGGGAATCCAGCTATCTGCCTGTTATCCAAAGCACAATCTGACGAAAGCTGGCTGTGGCACCGAAGGCTCTCTCATCTCAACTTCAAGGATATCAACAAACTTGTCACAGGTGGTCATGTTCGAGGTCTTCCATTGCTCAAATTCGATCGAGAACATTTATGTGCTGCGTGTGAAATGGGGAAGCAGAGTCGTCATAGTCACCCATCGATTGTAAACACTAAAGTTGTTGAACCATTAGAGTTAATTCACATTGACTTGTGTGGTCCATCATCTATCGAAAGCATTGGCGGTAGCAAGTATATTCTTGTCATTGTTGATGACTTTTCGCATTTTACATGGGTGTTCTTTCTGAAGCACAAATCTGAAGCGACTCTCAAGCTAAAGATGTTTATCAAGCAGGTTGAAGTACAGCTGAAGAAAGTCGTTCGCAACATCAGGAGCGACAATGGTCTGGAGTTCAAAAATAAAGAATTCGAAGAATTCTTGGCCGAAAAAGGAACCAGTCACAACTTCTCAGCTCCCTACACCCCTCAACAAAACGGGATTGTCGAAAGACGAAACCGATCTTTGTGTGAGGCGGCTCGAACCATGCTAAGTTTTGCTTATTTACCTTTATATTTTTGGGCTGATGCTATTGCTGCAGCATGTTTTACGCAGAACAGGTCATATCTCAATAAGCGATTCACTCTCACTCCTTATGAGATCATCAACAACAGGAAGCCAAATGTCAAATTTTTCCATGTATTCGGCTCACGATGTTTCATCTTCAATTCTAAAGAACATCGTAACAAGTTCGATGTCAAAGCCGATGAAGGGATATTTCTGGGCTATTCTCTCACTTCTAAAGCCTACAAAGTATTAAATAAGCACTCGAGGAAAATAGAAGAAACTTATTATGTGACTTTTGATGATAGCTATGTCAAAAAGCTAAAGGCCAACGAAGACACAGTTGGAGAAATCTTTTCTCAAACAGGCCAAGTCACAGCCTCGATCGCAAACCTATTTGAGAAGTTTGTCGAGTTATTTGATGAACCAGAGAAAGCTACTCTCTCGGAAGCCAGTGCAGCAGACAACAAAGTAGATCATCTGAAGCAACTCATCGAAGATACTGCCAAGCAAATGAATGAAGGAGGATCAAGTTCTAACGAACCTCCACAGCACGATTCTTCAGTTGAGGGGGAGGACCCATCTTCGTCATCGCAGCCGAGCTCACACGTTGAGGGGGAGAACAGTTCTCAAGCTGCTCCCGAACGCACAGCAGTACCCGAAGGTGCTACAACACCCGAAGGTGTCACAACACCCGAAAGTGCTACAACACCCGAAGGTGTGTCAACACCTGAAAGCTCGACACCACCCGACACCCCTGTAGCTCCGGAAACTCAAGACACACCTGAAACCTTATCTGTCGAGGGGGAGAATGCCGATATGATTTATGATGATGACAGTCAATCTGAACTAGAAGAGATGGTAAACGCTGAATTGGATCCATCTTATGATCCAAATTACCGTCCTCTTGTCAAATGGACCAGAGATCATCCTGTTTCCCAGGTTTTCGGTAATGTCTCTGAAAAGGTCCTGACCCGATCACAACTAAAGGCAAAACAAACTTCCTTATTTTCAAAAGTAGAATTCTGTATGTTTAACTCCTTCGTCTCAAAAGTTGAACCAAAGACAGTTAACACTGCTCTTGATCACTCCGATTGGGTTCAAGCTATGCAAGACGAACTGAATGAATTCGAAAGGAATAAAGTTTGGCGCCTCATTCCAACTCCTCAAGATGCTTTAGTTGTTGGTCTCAAATGGGTCTTCAGAAATAAGATGGACAAGGAAGGCAACGTGATACGAAACAAAGCCCGTCTGGTGGTGAAAGGATACTATCAGGAGGAAGGAATCGACTATGAAGAAACTTTTGCTCCTGTAGCTAGGCTGGAATCCGTTAGAATATTTCTTGCCTATGCTGCACACAAAAACTTTGAGGTCTACCAAATGGATGTCAAGTGCGCATTTCTAAATGGAGAACTTGAAGAAACGGTGTACGTGGAGCAACCTCCTGGATTCATCAATGAAAGGTACCCCAATCACTGTTACATTTTGGACAAAGCCGTATATGGACTGAAACAAGCTCCGAGGGCCTGGTATGAAACGCTAACCAAGTTTTTAAAGATGTCCAAATTCAAACAAGGTTCGGTTGACCCAACCTTCTTTCGTAAGAAGGAAGGTAACCACCTTATGATTGTTCAAATTTATGTCGATGATATCATCTTTGGCTCAACGAATCCTAGCTTAACGGCTGAATTCAGAAAGTTGATGGAGACTAAATTTGAAATGAGCTCAATGGGTCCAATTAACTTTTTCCTTGGTTTAAATATTAGACAGGGACCCGAAGGCATCTTTATTAATCAGGAAGCTTACACGAAGACTCTCCTTGCAAAATTTGGCATGATGGGAGATTCAAAGGTTAAAGTTCCAATGGCGTTCGACACCAAGCTCACTCCATCATTGGATAAGCCAGCAGTTGATATTACGCTATATCGCCAGATGATCGGTTCTCTGATGTATCTTACTGCTAGCAGGCCTGATATCATGTTCTCTGTTTGTTACTGTGCTAGATTTCAGGCGAATCCACGTGAACCTCATATGCTTGCAGTGAAGAACATACTCCGTTATCTCAAGCGAACTACCTCTTTAGGCCTATGGTATCCATCCAACTCAGGCTTCTTCGTTCAAGCCTATTCAGATGCAGATCTTGGAGATTGTGGACTAGACAGGAAAAGCACCACGGGAGGCTGCCAATTCCTTGACGGGAAGTTAGTTAGCTGGCAATCAAAGAAACAGACTTGTGTGTCTTTGTCTACAACTGAAGCAGAATATATTGCAGCTGCCTCCTGTACTTCTCAAGTGATCTGGATCCAAAGTCAACTCCTAGACTATGGACTCAATATGAAAAAGATCCCATTATATTGCGACTCTGAAAGTGCAATTAGGATCTGTCATAACCCATTGCAACACTCGAAGACTAAACACATAGCACTGAGGTATCACTTCATTAAGGATCATGTGGAAGATGGGAACGTCGAAATTCATTTTGTTCGAACCACTGATCAACTGGCTGGCATCTTCACCAAAGCTCTTCCTGACGCGTCGTTCAACAAAATTCTACAAGGGCTAGGTATGATGGAATCGGAGACAGTACCAAACATTACCTCTCAAACTCAAAAGTAAGAAGCGAAATAGACCGAACGTTCGGGTTCGGGTTTTGTACTAATGTACCGAAATGAACCGAACGCTCGGGTTCAGTTGAATAATCTGCTTTTCGCTCATCAATCAAAGGTAGTTCTCTTGGTTGTAGATCTTATGTATAATTGTTCCAAATGCATTTATCTTATTGTCAAAGTTATTCTCCTTTTAAAACCTGTTTTCTTTGGCAACCGAAATATATCGAACGTTCGGGTTCGGTTCCAAAATTTTTCTCACCCGAAATAGACCGAACGCTCGGGTTCGGTTCCAAAGTTTTTCACAACCGAAATAAACCGAACGCTCGGGTTCGGTTCCAAATTTTTTTTCTCTGTATTTTTTTTTCTTTTGTCTTATTTTTTATTTCATTTTATTTTTATTATTATCAAAAAAAAAATTCCAAAAATATTTTTTTTATAAATTCAAAAACTCCAAAAATATTTCGTTCTTTATTTTCTTTTTTGGCTTTAGTTTTTTTTTTGTGTGTTCGTTTATGGGGAAATTGTTGAATTAGCTAAGTGTCCCTAGAAGCATGCTACTATATGTGTCCAAAGCCTCACCTGATTCTGAATAATAGCCTTAATGACTTGGTATACACAAACCTTGTCTTCCCAATTAGGCTATCATATTTATTCTAATCATGAGCTACCTAACTCTCTTCTCACATGAGATAAGAGTTTTCTGCTTGGTCCTATTTTTCACAGCAGAGGTACTTTGATTTCTTACACCATCTAAATTGCATTTCTCCATCACATTCGTTTCACAAACATAACCCTTGTGACTCTCAGAAATTACCACTGAAGTTTATGGTTACACAATTACTGTGTTCATGATCTTAGTTTCGTGCCACTACGATCTAAGTGAAACCCAAAATTCAATACCCAATACGAATTTACGGTGAACAATTAATTTGCTCTAGTTTTCACTAATGCATTGACGGACGTACCTCCATGAAATCTCAAAATTTTCTTTTGTGTGATTCCTATGAAACTGTTAACACCAATAACATTTCTTCCCTTGGGATCCAGTTTTAAATTTTTGTTGAGATTTTATATACATATTTCCTAGCCAAATTAAATTATCTCCAACCTACTTGTTCAATAGACTACACCGGTCTCACAAGTACTTCATTCGCTTTCTATCTTATATCAAGATTAGGAAGTTTGAATCGAAGCGAAAGCCACCCTAATAAGCCTAGTTAAAAGAAGCCTTTCAACACTTCTTAATAAGTGTTTGATCGTTATTCAACGGGAAACCACACAAACACTTTAAGGTCTCTCTTGACCTTGAAGGAAGAGATTCGTGCCTGGGATCATTTGTTTCGTGTCTTTATTGACATCACATATTTTCCCAAAAATATTGCTTTATTTCTTTTCTTTTACACCCTAAGCACGAAAATCTTTGATTTTCCTAAATTCAGGTTCTATTAATTACAAGGCATTTTACTTGGATTGGCGGTTGATTAGAGGTTGTGGTTGATTTTAATCCACGTGGGAGCATTTTTCAAAAGATGCCGTTACAATTTAAAGGGATAAGATGAAGACATGCTGACTCAGGCGGGAGTCTAATCGATTTGTCTCTAAATGGCGCTTGATGGGAAGGCGTGTTATTAGGGACCTGACATTCTCTCTCATGCGTGATCATCGGCAACCCCAACTGTCACGCATCAGTCAACTCTGAAAAACCCTTCGTTTTTCAATAGAAGATTTGGGAAGATCTTTCTCTCTCCTTAATCCACAGTATAAAAGGCAACATCCTCCACCGTTTACTTCTTTACTGCAATTAAAATTCCCAGAGAGCAAAAATTCCTTAATCCTTCCCTGTTCATCATCTTCTCCACTTTCTTCAAGCAATGGCAGATTCATCTTCCGTTCACGCAACATCCCACATTTTGCCCATTCGCCCACAACAAAGCCTAATCATCGATTTAACCCCTCATGCTTACAACGCCTTCATGTTCCCCATCATCGAGTGTCTGAAGTTTTCTCTGATCGCTCCTGCACTTACTAGGGCTGAAACTGTTCCGATGGAGTTCTTGTCACAGATCTTTGCGACCGCTCACTACGACAAGGTCATTGACAGAATCTTTTTTGATGTCTTTGAGCACAAGGCGTCAATTTCAAGGAAAAGGTTTTGCTCGCTGTTAGGGTTTGAACCTAATTCTTCGAAGGTTAACCCTGAAACGATTCCAATGGGTCACCTGTTCAATATGTTCTATAACATGGGTTATACTGAGGTGCTTTCTACGGTCACGAAGTTCAAGAAGTCGTGCCTACCTCCACAGTGGAATGGGATGTTCACTGTTCTCTTCAAGGGGTTATCCGAGAGAAGTGCTGGATCTGATGGTGCCAGCCGTCTATTTCTCTCCATAATGTATGGAATCTACAATGGCATCAACATGGATTATGGGTCTGTTCTATGGCAACAACTCATCCAGAGTCTCTCCTCTACTTCCAGACATTCAGAAATTTCATATGCTCGATTCTGGACCATTATCACGAAATGGGTGATGGACAAGTACCACGTCCCCATTGTCGCTGGTGCTCCAATGTATTCGATTGGTACCTTCCATACCACGAAGATCATTGTGTCGGACGCTTCAAAGTTTCCGTTCAACGGGTTTATTCCGGAAACCATGTATGGGGATGTTCCTGCTGACAGTCGGATTATCCAGACGTACAAAGGGTTCAAGCGTTCTGGTCCAAGGGATCTTACTCCAGAGACGTTGAAGTCAATACATGACGCCGACAAGCCTGCTCCAAGAGGAAAAAAGGCTGATAAGGGGAAACAGGTGGCAAAAGGAGCAAAAGGCCCATCTCCAAAGAAGAGGAAACCCACCAAGCCTGCTCAGTCTCCTCAGCAAAAGAGGAGAAAAACCCAACCGCGGCAAAATCTGATTATCGCTTCCTCCTCAAGCGAGTCTGAGGGTGAGAGTTCAGATTCTGATGACTCTCCACGTGGCAACACTCCACCCAGATCTCCTACCCCAAAAGTTCATGCATCTACTTCTACAATTTCCTCTCCACCTAAAACCATTCCTATTTTTATTCCCCCCATAACTTCCACTACTTCAATACCACCCACTTCCATCCCAATACCAACACCAATATTCACCGACGCAACCACAACATCCACTGCAGATGTTAGAGCCAACTTATCTGATACGGGGGTCCATACTGATGCACCCGAAACCACAAAAGTGTTGGATAAGGTGTCTAAGTCCATAACTATTTCGGGCTTGTACTTGACCCGACCCGGCATGGTCCATTTGGGTTGCATGGCACCATGCAATTGGATAGACTAAATGAGAGAAATAACACTTGGAGATTATTAATATATTATAAGTTCTAATATATTAATAATATTATTTGATTAGTTTGATCAAGAATTAATTTGGAATTAATTAAGTGATCAAAGGATAACTAATTAAATATATGGGTTGATTATGTAAATCATCCATATCTTGTATAGTGGGCTAAGAGGCTCCATGGATTATCAAGTTGGGTTCTACCCATAGGATGCTCCATGGATGCTCCATGGGAGTTACAAACCCATGGGTCATGGAAATGAAGAGTCATGACACATTAGGGTTTACATGGTGTAACCCTAGATGTGCCAACACTATATAAGAGTCCCATTCTCCACAAAATTGGCAACACAAGTTGAACACTAAGAAACTAGAGGGCTTGGCCGATTTTGAGAAGTGTGTGTTATCTCAAGAGTCTTTCCAAGAGCATTTGGTGTTGTGTGAAGCATTTGAGGCATCACACTTGGGGTGCTAGGCTCACAAGGTTTCAAGGAACACAAGCAACAACAAGGTAAGTTATTCTATCTATGATTCAAGTTAAAATTGTTCCCCATGTATGCTAGATAGGAATATAACCTTGGAATTCAACTTTGCATGATAATTAGACAAACATAGATCCAAGGTTATTAGGGTTGCATGTACACTCAGGAAGTGTTAGAATGCTCAAAACCCATCAGTGGTATCAGAGCATAGGCTTGTTTGTTTGTTATTTATGCTTAAAAGTTGAAGAAAGTCGAAATTTCTGCTGTCTGACTGATGGACTCGGCGAGTCCATGGGGAGGACTCGTCGAGTTCATGTGTATCTTCAACCTACTCGGCGAGTAGGTTTATGCACTCGGCGAGTAGGGTCGACAGAGTGCAGAATTTCGACTTAAGTTGCTGGAAATGGATTAGAATCATTACCCTAAAATGTTTTGGTACTTGAAAACTTATTTTAGAAGGTGTAATGTCTTTTCTAACTCATTTACAACAACTAGTTATCAAAATTACAAAGATTAAATGTGATTTTGATTCTTGAAAGTGTTCATATTCATATTCTTATGATGTTTAAATGATCACAGGAATTATTTGTAACCTATGTGGTAGATTAATTCATGATCATAATGTGTTTTAATGGAGTCCATAACTTGTCCTCAAGTTATGGAAAACCAAAAGTCTCTTGGATTAAAAACCATTAAAAGAACACAAGAGTTAGGAAAAATGAAAAGTCCTCATTTTATTACTCTATTAAACTCATAAGTTACAAGAAATGAAAAGTTTTGAAAGTTTACAAAACTTGCCCTCAAGTTTTGGAACAAGTAAAGTTAAGTTAAAACTTTAGTTCCAACCCCTAGAATTTTAAAAGTTAAAATTCAACCCTTATACTTATATTATTATGATTTAATAATTATATATATATGTATAAGAACAAAGTCGTCTTACCGCTAGTACGCCTCATTCACGAAGCCGGTCTATAAGGTGGGTATAAGGTTGTTGCCTATAAAATGGTGACTTAATGGGTGTCCACTCTCACCCACCGCTTGCTTGATCGGTGGAGGGTCATTAGCCGAACGGGTAAGACAAGGACTTATTAATTCTCATTCAAAGTATGATGAATATTATAAAGTAACTAAATGTTTTATTAAATTCCCAATCTTAGTTACTTTAGGAAAAATGTGAATAAGGTGCTATTCCATGAAATTACACTTTACACTTTGATTAAGTCGTTGGTGGAGCGTGTGTGGTTAACCGGCACACTAACTTGGACTTAACAAGGTAGGTAAAGGGTGACTTAGGGTTTATTATAGTATCGATGGAGCGTGTGTGGTTAACCGGCACATCGATTGAGTGATAAACTTTAAGGGTACCAAGTGATTTGCATGGTTACTTCACACCTCGTTTTGTGATCCTCGGTATCCCAGTCACAAAACTTGGAGGGCACACTCGAGATTGAAACATGCCTTTGAAAAGTTCATTGAATCTCAAAGAATCTAGGAATTTCTAAGAACCATTCAAAAACCTAATACTAAAATATTGCGGTTTTCGTGGTGGAAATTGGTGAATCGTCATTCACCTACCTTTCAAATATGATATAGCTTAGATTACGGCATACCTCTTCTAAGTTATATTATATTGTGATTGGATCCTAGCCTTAATACTACATTTGGGTGTTTTATTAAGGACTCTCTTATATCTAAACTAATCTTGTCCTCTTTCCTTCAGATGTCTTTCAACAATGCTTCTGGCTCTAATCCTAATGGCTCCTTTACCCTTATGAACTTGTGTGGGAAAGTCACCTTTGATGGATCCAACTTCAATGAGTGGATCAGAAACATCAGGATGATTACCCGCTACGAGGACAAAGAATATGTCCTTGACAAGGAGCTTAAGGAGATTAATGAGTCCACTGCAACTCCTCAGGAGATCGCTGAATTTCGGGCACATGAAAGGGATGCTACGAAAGTGGCTTGCATCATGACGGCCACGATGACAGCGGAACTCCAAAAGTCTTATGAGGATTTCTAACCTTATGACATGCACCAAGATTTGATGGAAAGATACCATCAAAGTGCAAGACAAGAGAGGTATGAAATCATCTGCTCCATGATCACAACCATGATGAAGGACGGGGAATCCGTCACGAGCCACATGCAGAAAATGCAAAGGTATGTGGATCGTTTGCTGAAGCTTAATGTGAACTTCCCGGAGGATCTTGCAATAGATATTATTTTGCATTCCTTACCATCGTGCTATGATCAATTCCGCATGACATATCACATGAACAAGGAAGAAGTCACCCTCAGCAAACTTCAGGGACTTCTCAAGACCGCAGAATCAGGTCTTAAGGGGAAGTCGGTTGCTATCACTCCTACTCAAAACTCTACTCCGGTTTTGGCAATTGGGAAGAATCGATGGAGGAAGAGAAAGAGATCTTCGAAGGGTACCAAGGCTCGGACCCTTGATGGCTCTTCTTCAAGTGGAACCAAGAAAGGTTTCATTACTCCTTCTTCTGACCCAAAAGAGGATGAATGCTTCTATTGCCATGAAAAAGCTCATTGGAAGCGGAACTGCCCAAAATACCAGCAAGATGTGAAGGATGGGAAAGTTAAACCCAACCATGCAGGTATTTACACTATCATTTCTAATAACTCACCCCATTCTAATTCTTGGTTCCTTGATACCGGGTGTGGTATTCACATTTGTTGTGACTTGCAGGGACTAAGAAGAAGTGAGGATGTGGAGCAAGGAAGGATAAACTTGATCATGGGGAATAGGAAAGCTATACCTGTTACCAAGATTGGAGTTTATACTTTATCGCTAAGTAGTGGGTTTAGTTTAGATTTGAATAAGTGTTGTTATTCGCCAGGAATGGCAAGAAATATTATTTCCTTCCATGCTTTGTACAAACAAGGGTTTACCTTTTCATTTAATAATGAAGTTGGTTCTATTGATGCTTTCTTTAATAATATTCTTTATTTTAAAGCATTACCTTGTGATGGTGTGTATGAAGCTGTATCTGTTGTTGATAACTTAGGAAATAATGTTTTGTGTATTGATTCTACTAATAATAACTTGGATAAAGCATCATTATGGCATTGTCGTCTTGGACATATAAGCAAGAAGCGCATAGGCCAACTCCAAAAGGATGGAGTCTTGGAGTCGTTTGACCTAAAGTCAGATGATAGTTGCGAATCATGCTTACTTGAAAAAATGACAAAGTCACCCTTCACAGGTTCGTATGAGAGGGGTGAAGGTTTGTTGGACCTTATACACACGGATGTGTGTGGACCATTCAAACATGCCACAAGGGATGCTAATCGTTATTATTTGACTTTTACTGATGATTATAGTAGATATGGATATGTCTACTTGATCAAGCATAAGTCAGAGACTTTCGAGAGGTTTAAGGAATTTAAACAGGAAGTCGAGAATCAATTGGGCAGGAACATTAAGATGCTTCGATCCGATCGTGGTGGTGAGTATCTTAGTTCAGAGTTCCTCGACTATTTAAGGGAATGTGGGATAGTCTCACAATTGACACCTCCCAGGACACCACAGTTGAATGGTGTGGCTGAGAGGCGTAATCGAACCTTGCTAGATATGGTTCGTTCCATGATGAGTCGAGCTACGCTACCAATCTCATTCTGGGGGTATGCCTTTGAGACTGCCGCCCATATTCTTAATCTAGTCCCTACAAAGAAAGTTGCCAAAACTCCTCACGAGATGTGGACTGGTAAAGTACCTAAACTAGACCACATCAAGATTTGGGGTTGCGAGGCTTTCGTGAGACGCGAGACTCATGATAAGCTCGAACCTCGAAGCGAGAGGTGTATTTTCATCGGTTACCCACATCGATCCTTTGGTTACCTCTTCTACAGACCTAGTGACAATGTGGTCTTTGTAGCAAGAAGAGGAGTCTTTCGAGAGAGAGAATTTATAAGCCAAGGAGACAGTGGGAGGCAAATTGATCTTGAAGAAATTCAAGAATCAAGCGGTGAAGGAACTTCAAACTCTAGCCCTCAACTTGAGGAGGAAACTCCTGTTGAGCCAATTGACAAATCTGTACCTCTGAGACGTTCCACGAGAGTTAGGAGTGCACCTGAGCATTACTATGGATTCCATATTACTGCAGAAGGTGAGACACTTATTAGTGATGAAACACTAGTAAGTCAAGATGACCCTAACAGCTACGAGGAAGCCATGACAGGCCCCGAGTCTGCTAAATGGAAGGAGGCTATGGATAGCGAGATACAATCCATGTATGACAATCAAGTTTGGAACTTGGTTGAAAATGTACCAGGTCGTAAGATAGTAGGGTGCAAATGGGTCTTCAAGAAGAAGACCGACATGGATGGTAAAGTACACACTTATAAGGCTAGACTGGTTGCAAAGGGCTTCTCTCAAATTCCTGGAGTGGATTATGATGAGACCTTTTCTCCGGTAGCCAAGATTAAGTCTATTCGGGTTCTGTTAGCCATAGCTGCATTTCATGACTATGAAATATGGCAGATGGATGTCAAAACCGCTTTCCTTAATGGAAAGTTGGCTGAAGATGTTTACATGAGTCAGCCAGAGGGTTTTGTCAGCAACGAGTACCCTAATAGAGTGTGTAAGCTTGAGAAATCCATTTATGGGTTGAAGCAAGCACCTCGCAGATGGAATCTTTGCTTTGATGAAAAGGTCAAGGAATTTGGCTTTTCTAGGAGTGAAGATGAATCTTGTGTGTATGTCAAGGCTAGTGGGAGTATAGTTAGCTTTTTGGTATTGTATGTGGATGACATACTACTCATAGGAAACGACATTCCAACCCTGCATGAAGTAAAGTCCTGGCTTGGGAAGTGTTTCGCTATGAAGGACCTTGGTGAAGCTGCCTATATTCTAGGGATAAGAATCTTGAGAGATCGGAGTAAAAGACTAATTGGACTTAGTCAGAGTACCTACTTGGATAAGGTGCTGAAGAGATTCAGCATGCAGGATTCCAAGAAAGGAGAGTTACCCATCCAAAGTGACACCAGATTGAGTAAGACACAAAGCCCTAGCACTGAGGCTGAGATAGCAGAAATGAGTCGAACACCTTATGCTTCGGCTGTAGGATCGATCATGTATGCTATGACGTGTACTCGACCCGATGTAGCTTTTGCCTTGAGCATGGTTAGCAGGTATCAGGCGAACCCTGGCAAGGCACACTGGACTGCGGTAAAGAATATCCTCAAGTATCTACGAAGGACTAAGGACTGGGTCCTTACCCTCGGTGGAAGTGATGACTTGAGAGTTGTTGGGTATAGTGATGCTAGCTTCCAGACTGATAGGGATAATTTCCGCTCTCAGTCGGGCTGGGTCTTTACCCTAAACGGAGGAGCAATTTCTTGGAAGAGTTCCAAGCAAGAGACAGTGGCAGATTCTACTTGTGAATCAGAGTATATTGTAGCTAGTGAAGCAGCAAAGGAGGCGATATGGCTGAAGAACTTCATTGGAGACCTTGGAGTTGTACCAGCTATTAAAGAGCCAATGGAAATTTTCTGTGATAGTGAAAGTGCTGTTGCCTTAGCCAAGGAACCAAGGGATCACAGGAGATCCAGACACATCGACAGAAAATACCATTTCATCAGACATCGGATCGAAGAAGGACTCCTCGTGGCAAAGAGGGTATCATCGGATGAGAACCCAGCAGATCCCCTCACGAAGGGACTGAGTAGGGTTAAGCATCTTCAGCATGCTCGGAGCATAGGGCTGAAGGATGATATAAGTTTTAGTAGTTAGATAACCCGGAAATTTGTAAAGTGTAATTGACATTTGATGATGAATAAAAGGTGTTTTATTTATGAGTAAAGTGTTGCTATCTCTTGTCAATTGTTTACTATATTTCTTTTGCATGTTTTGACTTCCAGAATAATTTTGTTTGGTATAACATATTATTCAAATCTCCACAGTCGGTCATATGTTGGAAGTAGATATGAATCAAGACTGTCATGTTTGGTTGTAGAGGTCTTGGACAAGGCTACAACAATCATGAGTGCTCATAAGTTCTGAGCATTGGACACAACCCACGCTCACTGGAATCACTTCATGGAATTTTATCTCGAGTGATCGTGAGACGGTAATATCATATAAGTCTTCAAACCTAGAGATATGATTTGTTACTTACAAGTTGGTTATGCATTGACTGTACGAAACCGCATTGGTAACTCGATGTTATAAAACGTACTTTTGTGTGTAATTCAATAAGTGGTAGAACAAACATATGAGTCGAAGTTTATCTGTTCCTTCTTGGATTAGAAGATGATATCTGGGCCCCTCGATGATTTTGTTTTGACCCATGTACCGGGCCCGGTCAGAACTAAGTTGATGTGTTCAATTAAGTTCTATGTCAAACAAATCGGAAATCGGGAAACAAATGCTGGACAATAAGCAAGACATGTTCCATGTATTTGTCTGGCTGATATCTAGAACAGAGGATTATATGATCACTTATCTTAAATGGCGTATCATCATCTTCTCAGTTCCGAGAGACCTTGAAAGAGCTACGATTGCCGGTCGGTTCCTGAAGTACTAGATATATAGTTATTAGACTTATCCAAGTGGGAGACTGTTGGATAAGGTGTCTAAGTCCATAACTATTTCGGGCTTGTACTTGACCCGACCCGGCATGGTCCATTTGGGTTGCATGGCACCATGCAATTGGATAGACTAAATGAGAGAAATAACACTTGGAGATTATTAATATATTATAAGTTCTAATATATTAATAATATTATTTGATTAGTTTGATCAAGAATTAATTTGGAATTAATTAAGTGATCAAAGGATAACTAATTAAATATATGGGTTGATTATGTAAATCATCCATATCTTGTATAGTGGGCTAAGAGGCTCCATGGATTATCAAGTTGGGTTCTACCCATAGGATGCTCCATGGATGCTCCATGGGAGTTACAAACCCATGGGTCATGGAAATGAAGAGTCATGACACATTAGGGTTTACATGGTGTAACCCTAGATGTGCCAACACTATATAAGAGTCCCATTCTCCACAAAATTGGCAACACAAGTTGAACACTAAGAAACTAGAGGGCTTGGCCGATTTTGAGAAGTGTGTGTTATCTCAAGAGTCTTTCCAAGAGCATTTGGTGTTGTGTGAAGCATTTGAGGCATCACACTTGGGGTGCTAGGCTCACAAGGTTTCAAGGAACACAAGCAACAACAAGGTAAGTTATTCTATCTATGATTCAAGTTAAAATTGTTCCCCATGTATGCTAGATAGGAATATAACCTTGGAATTCAACTTTGCATGATAATTAGACAAACATAGATCCAAGGTTATTAGGGTTGCATGTACACTTAGGAAGTGTTAGAATGCTCAAAACCCATCAAAAAGCACCCGAACCTACACCAACACCCGAAACAACCCAACCCGAACCTACCCATACTACCACACCACCAGCTTCACCACCACCACCTTCTCCTGGTCATGCTTCAGAGGGAGTAGAACCATTCCTTGGCGGGGAAGATATGACGTTTGACTCGGTCTACTATAGTCCGTTTCAAGTACAGAGTGATGACGATGACGACGCTCCTGTCACAAAAAGACATCTCAAGGAGCTCCATGACAAGATTGACTTGCTCATCGCCTCCTCTTCCACTTCTCAGTCATCCCTTTCTGAAGATGCAGTTCAGAAGATTGTTGACGCATTCTCTAAAGCTCAGCAAGATTCCATTGCTTCTGCAACCTCCGCCATAGATGCCTCAACAAAAGCCTGTCAGGCTGCGACCGAAAAAGTCGATAAACTATTTTCTGATGCCTCTTCCCTGTTAAAGTCTTTACAGGAGAGTGCAACTTCCGCCAAGACTACGCTGGAACCGATTGCCCATCAGCTAGCAACATCAGTCGCAACTGAGTTGAAGTCATTCGCTTCTCTTCGTCAAACAATTTCTAACGACAACTCAGCCTTTCGAACAACCATCGAGGAACGTCTCTCCAAGCTTCAAGAAGATTTGGCTGCCGAGAACACTCTCATGGATGCTCTCGCGAGGAAGACTACTGCTCTGAAAGTCAAGAGCGTTCAACTCTCCAACTCTCAACAGGAGATTGACTCTCTTCGGCTGAAAGGGAGGTGATAAAGTCGTGTGTTTCGGATGTCCACTCTGCCATCTCCAACATCCTCGAAGCATATGATCCTATTCTTAACTATATTGTGAGGCGTGACCTTGCAGAGAAGCTCGCTCCCGCCCTTGCCCTGCTCAGCAAACTCGAAGGGCTACTTGATTTCGTGTCCATTCCGAAACAAGGGGGAGAGAAGGAATCAATGTCTCAACCACCTCCTACCTCAAAGGCAACTCACACAACCGAACCTCCTCCAGTAGGCCAAGCCTCCGGTTCTGGTGTGAAAGACAAAGGCAAAAAGATTGTTGAGGAGGATGAAGATGAAGATAAAGAGACAATCGACGAATTGTTGAAGCGAAAAAGTCGAAACGATGAGGCTGATATCAGTGCTCGTGTGGCTAGAGAGGCTGAAGAAGCAGAACGAAAACAGAAGGAAGCCCACGACCTTCTTGAGAGTAGGCAAACTCTTTTTCCTGCCTGGACTCTCGATAGGATGATAAAAGAAGCCATTGACACACCGAGTATCTTGTGGCTGGAACCTGTGATCTCTTTAGATCGTTCCAACACTGTCGACTCACAGTTCGACATGCCACTGACCCGAAAGGCGTTCATCTTTCATGCCTTCTCCAACGTTGCAGAGTTCCCTCATCCTCATCCATAGGTTGATCGGGACTTAATCAATTTTTATCTGAAGGCTGCTCAACCTTAGTATCAGACTTGGAGCGCTCAGAAAATTGTCAACGTTCGGGTCTTGAAGCCGTATAGTGAAGGGAACTTTATCAACATTCGGTTCAAGGTACTTCGGGGATCTGCCAAAACCGAACATGCTATTTCCCTTGCAGATCTTCCCAAACTTAATCCCCATGATTAGATTATCTTGCACAACATCCTACTCACCAACGAAGCTGAATACGGTCCGATCATCGACCATTTCAAGAGGATGCTCGTGTGCTACATCATGGAAGTTGCACTGATGGATCAGGAGATTGCAAGCGTATTTAAGAAGAAACCTACAATATCTCCTGTTGGCTCTGCCAGTGATCTCAACCAAATGCAGATGGGTAAAATTGACTCGAGAAGGAATTCGGTCATGTTCACCAGGAACGAAGGACAGAAATGTCTTTTCGCCTTGGCTGACAAACACCTCTACACCACTGCTTGTTTAGAGCACGTTTTGGGGATCATCCACAGATGCAAGCAGAACACAACGGATGATATCAAGTACTTTGATGATATGATTCAATGGTACATTCGGTTCAGACAGACTATTCTCGCTCTTATCACACGTCTGTTTGATATTGTAAAGAAGGCTCCTGCTGCTGGCCCAAGCAAGAAGAAGAAGTAGTCTCGCTCCAATTTGATGCAAAGGGGGAGATTGTTGGGTCGCGTTTTGTATAATATGTTGCGTCTATTGGGCTCGTTAGCTAGTCCATTTTTGTATCTCCGGTATGGGCCTGTCCATCCGTGAGTTTAGTAGGGTTGAATTTAAATATAGGTACTTGCATGCATCTTAGGTTAACGATAGAATAGAACGATCAGAGCATTATTCAAAAGTTTATTATTATCGTTCCTGTAACCCTAAATCCTCTATAGCGGAAGTTCTTAGTCGAGCTCTGCTATGGATTGTTTGATCTAATCATTTGACATATTTTGATCCACTCTTGTCTTATTTATTGTTTTGTGTTCATCGCAATACCTGTTACAAAGATCTAATCGATCTTCACGTTTGTTATTATAACTTATCATATAGCATATGTAGTCGATCTTATATTTGAAGTATATTGGACTCGATTCATTATGTCTCAGATAAAGATTTGATTTATGTTCAGTCTCTTGCTATAATATTTTTATATATCGAATCTCTTATGTTGAACCATTTCAACATGATATTCATATATGTTTATGACTAAGTTTTATTAAACTATACGATCTAAACCTTTAGATTTGAAAAGAAGTACGAGTGTCCTCTCCCTTAAGTCTACTATATCGAATCAATTCCCAACCTTTGCAATTTGCAAATTGAAAACTTTGTTCCCTATGGACAATATTGTCAACATATGATACTAGCATAACAGTTATGCTCCCACTAGCTTTGTCATGTACCCAGAAATCAACTAGACATCTAGAAATCAATACTCTTGACTTTATTACTAAAGTACAGGTTCTGTTACATGATGCTTTGATAAGTCTCCAACTATACTTCTTAAGCTTATACACCCTCATTGGATATCATATGTGTGACTTTAAACCCTTTCGGAACTTGTAGATATATGTCTTGAAAGTTTAAACAATTCCTCGCCATTCCTCATAATTCGAAATATGAAGAGGGATTCCCTAATCATAATATGAATATGAGAATGCAATTAACATAACCAACATCCATATTGATCTTTATCAGATTTTTTAAATCCATCAGTGATAGTATTTCCTCATAATCATTCTTATGAATTAGAGCGAAACCTTTTCCACCTAGATTTTATGGTGTATACGTTCCCATCCATGTGAATCTATCATTTCCAACCTACAATCATAATATAAGGTTTAGGACAAAACCAAAATCAAATTTAGCTTTCCTTCATGGATTGAACTTTGCAATTCTATTTTTCTTGCCCTCTGGTAGCTCAAGGGCCTACCAGTGTTTCGATGTTGTTAGCCAGTCACCCATATTGATCAATGTATTTTCACTGACCGACATACTTTTTGCTTTTGTAGTTAAATGAAAAACATAGAACTCATAAGCATTTCTAACTCAACTATAAGTGCACATAAATAAGAATGTGTGAGCCAAGCATGATAAGTTTGTTGGATTAATGTCTAAGTCCATAACTATAATTGGTAAGACTTGACCCGACCCGACATGGTCCATTTGGGTTGCATGGCATCATGCACTTGGATAGACTAAATGAGAGAAATAATACACTTATGGTTATTAATATATTATAAGTTCTAGTATATTAATAATAAGAATAATAGTATTTAATTAGTATCGATCAAGAATTAATTTAGAATTAATTATGTGATCAAAAGAAGACTAATTAAATATATGGGTTGATTGTGCAAATCATCCATAACTTATATAGTGGGCCAAAGCTCCATGGATAATCAAGTTGGGTTAAACCCATAGGATGCTCCATGGAGGTTTCATAACCCACGGGTCATGGAAATGAAAGGTCATGACAATTAGGGTTTAAATGGTGTAACCCTAATTGTAACACACTATATAAGCATCATATTATTCACCAAAATCGGCACTAGTGTGTGTAAAAGAAGGGCTAGCCGATTTCATGAGTTGTGGATTTCTCTTAAGTCATTCCAAGTGTATTTGGTGTTTTGTGAACCATTTGAGGTGTCACACTTGAGGAACTAGGCACTCAAGCTTCATGAAGACATTATACATCAAAGAGGTATGTATTCTATTTTGTTATATTCATTGTTTTGTATGCTAGATTAGGATAATACCTTGGATGTTCATATTTGTATGTATAATAGAGAAAACATAGATCCAAGGTATGTAGGGTTGCATGTACACTTAGGAGTGTTAGAATGCTCAAAACCCAACAGTGGTATCAGAGCCTAGGCTTGCTTTCTCTTATACTTGATGCAAATACATTTTTCGAAGCCAAAAAGTTGTCCAGACAGGAAACTCGACGAGTTCATGGTTTATTGCATGAACTCGACGAGTTCTCTATAGAACTCGACGAGTTTTGGCCCCTGACATCCTATCTTCGTGTTTTTGGCTAGAAATGGACAAGGAACATTACCCTAAGTTGTTTTTGAACTTATAAACTTGTTTTTGATGTGGTAATGTTCATGCTAATCCAATTTCAAAGATAATTGTCAATAGATTCATGTTTTGAATTAGTTTAGTGATTAGGCTAATTACATGAAAAGGTTTGATTTGAATTATTTTGTTCTTATGAGTTCCTTAGATTAATAGAAAAGTTAATTGATTATGTGTTTTCAATCCATTTTAATCTAAAGAGTTGATTCTAAAATGTGTTTTTGTAACTTGTCCTCAAGTTATATGAAAAGTCACATTTAAGTTTCATAAAACTCATAAAAGTTGGCAATGGTTACAAAAAATGAAGAGTCTTGTCCTCAAGTTATGGAGGTTCAAGAGTCACTTCATTAAGTAATAAAATATGTAACCTTAATTAATTCCATAAGTTACAAAATAAAGAAAAAGTTACATTCTTTAATAATTTAAAGTCTTCCATAACTTGTCCTCAAGTTATGGAACTTGAAGAGTTGTTTAATTAAAACTACTTTAAACACATAAGTTATGGAATTAATTAGTTTTGAATAGTTTCAAAACTTTCCCTCAAGTTTTGGAATTTGAAAAAGTTTTCACTTATGAATACTTTAATTCTTAGAATTTTAAAAGTTAAAATTCAACCCTTATACTTTATAATATTATAAGTTAATAATATATATATATATATATATATATATATATATATATATATAAGAGTAAAGTCAGTCTTATCGTTAGTAGGTCTCATTCACGAAGCCGGTCTATAAGGGGGGTATAAGGTTACTGATGGGTTTTAGCCATAAGAACTTTCCTATGTGCGCATGCAAAACCCTAATGCTTGGATCTAGGTTTCTCTAATTAAACATGCTTTGAATCCAAGACTTCTAATGACTTATTAGGTATAAGAACAATACAAAATCAGATCTAGAAGTTTACCTTTGAATCTCTTGTTTTGATCTTGTTGTCTTGAAACCCTAGAGTCATAATTGTCACTCCTCTAATGGCTTACAAACACCAACTAGCAAGGAGGATGATTTGAGAGAGAGGAGAGGGAAGAAATTCGGCCAGGGTTTTCTTTCTTTAGAAGAGATGCCGATTTCCCTTGCCCTAGGGGTCTATTTATACTTGTAAGGCTCCTAGGGTTTCACCCTTAAACCCTAGTTGGATAATCTTTCCTTAAAGCAATCCAAATCGTTTCCTTAGATAAGCCTTGGACGAATTTGAGGCTATCCCAAGCCCTAAAATTCGTCCATCCTCTATCCAATAAGGATTTACAGCCCAAAGTGAAAACTATCAAACAATTGACAGTTTATACCCTCTTATTTAATTAATCTCTTTAAGTCACCAAATTAATACTAATTAATTCATGACTTATATTAATCAAATAACAATATTATTATTCATATTATTCTCATAATATATCAATAATATTTATTCTCTCATAATAAATCATCCTGTCAAGTTGCTATGGTGAAGGCAACCCAAAAGGACCATGCACAATCGGGTCAAATACTTACCTAATATAGTTGCAGACTTAGACACTATTCCAATAGTTACTGCCTATAAAATTGCAGTTTAATGGTTGTCCACTCTCACCCACCGCTTCCTTGACTGGTGGAGGGTCGTTAGCCGAACGGGTAGGACCAGTACTATAATTCTCCCTTCATTAAAAGTATTAATGATAAATACTAAGTAACTAAACCTTTTATAGATACCCAATCTTAGTTACTTAGGAAAATGTGAATAAGGTGTTAATCCATGAAATTACACTTTGCACTTTGTTTAAATCTGTTAGTGGAGCGTGTGTGGTTAACCGACATACTAACTCGTATTTAACAAGGTAGGAAAAGGGTAACTTAATGTTTATCATAGTATCGATGGAGCGTGTGTGGTTAACCGTGTAACGCCCGCATATCCGGGCTAGTCAATTTAGAGGCAATAGGGGTTGAAAACGAATTTTCGACAAAAAGATTATTTAGAATAAATAATCTTAACCAAGTTTTAGAAGATGTCACAGGGTTTCCGTACATATAAAGAACGCCGAAATCCGAGTTATAACGAAGAAGTTATGACCCGTCGAAGTTTCGCGTCAGAACCGGCACGGCGTCGGGAAGCGTAAATAGTAAATTTATGATAGAGCGAGATTTAGATTTAGCGCTCTAAACGAAAGTCGTAGAATATGTTAAACTAAGAACTTCGATAAAAAGAACGCCCAAATCTGACTTCGTATGAAGAAGTTACGATTTTTCGAAGTTTCGGATTAGCAGTGTACAGTCCGAAATTTGAATATTAGATCGAGCGATTTTTAGCCGACACAACCTAAACGAGAATTGAAGATCTCATTATTAGTAGCGTAACAATAAAAAGACAGACGAAAATGGACATCGGATGAAGAAGTTATGAGATTATAACGGACCAATCCTGTCCCCGCCTGTTAAAAATATAACTTTAAAAATAAATTCAAAATTAGCCGAAGGAGTCTAAACGAAAGTTGTAGAGTGCGTCTCCACCTACGCATGGATATAAAGAACGTCAAAAACGGAGTTCGTATGAACGAGTTACAAATTATAATAGCATATTTACGTATTAAAATAAAGTATAAATCATATATACGTACACATATATATACATATGTATATATCATTAGAAAGGTATCGACAATGCGGTCATTATAAGACTAATGTTGAGTTCTTTCGACATTAGTTTAGTACAAATATCTTTAAATCTATTTAAAATAGTATTATAAAGGGGTGTTTAGTTGTTTATATAACTATAAGGTCATTAAGTAATTATGGGGGGTAGTTTTTGTAAATTCAATTACTATAAATAAGAGGCTTGGGCTCTCATATTTCTTGCACCATTCTCTTGATTCAAGAGTCTTTCTCTCCTTATCACCCGAGCATTTCGGTCCCTCGTGATTCGACTTCTCTTTCTGTAGTTTTAGTATAGTAAGGTGAGCGCTGAAGCGCTGCACGAATCTTTCTTAGAAAGATTCAGCGACGAAGTTCTGCCCCTGCAGAGCCCGACTCCTAGCTAAAATCCCCTTGTAAGTAAGTTATGCTTACCCTATTTTAAATATAGTTTATATTTAAAATTAGTATTGTTATTATAAATTTATAATAAATATTTGAGCTATTATTATGACTTATATAAGTGTCGTTATAATATCTTTTTAACTACTCGCGGTACGGGGAATCTGGTTTAAAGGGCCGCATAGGGTTGTTGGATTTCAGAAGTGCTATATGCCAAAATGGTCCTGCCCTCCGGTGTTTTATGTCTGGCCCCTGTCTGTACATAGTGGTTGGAAAGTATTGTTTAAACGCTTATATAATAATAATAATAAGACTAATAATTAGTCACGGTAAATATTAGACTAAAATCTAGTGGTAATAATACTAGGTTTCGTCGAAGGAAATTATTTTAAAGTAAACGAAGCGCTGTCCGAGTACCGAGTCACCACCTTCTCAAGTGAGTGCATAGTTACTTTCATCTTACACATAGATATGAAGTATTTTATATAAACTACGTGTTATGTGTGCACATTATCTGAATACTTGCTGTCTATGCTGGTTGAACGTTTTATACATGTTTTAAAGGACTTAAACTGTATACGTATTTTATATATACGAAAATGTTGGGTATGAGATGGGTAGATGAATGATGAGAG
The DNA here is from genome assembly GCF_051521515.1 of Lactuca serriola. NCBI lineage: Eukaryota > Viridiplantae > Streptophyta > Magnoliopsida > Asterales > Asteraceae > Lactuca > Lactuca serriola. The sequence goes on from NC_136410.1 coordinate 71,021,759, forward strand.
ATAGAAGATGACGTGAGTATACATTGGCAGCTACAGACTTAGTGCCTATGGGACAAACACTGGTAGCTATGGACTTAGTACCTTTTAGACGTTGGTAGCTATGGATTTAGTACTTGTAGGAATTGGTAGCTATGGACTTAGTACCTGTTGAACATTGGTAGCTATGGACTTAGTACCTATTAGATAAAGACTGGTAGCTATGGATTTAGTACCCGATGAATAGACTATAGCAGCTATGGAATTAGTGCTTTATGAACGAACATTGGCAGCTATGGATTTAGTGCCAGTCCCATAACCCTGGAAGTAAGGGACTTCGGAATAAACGAATGCAGGATAGATGACTCTTAGGTTAAATCCTTAAAGAGTAAAGAAGATAATGGGGATGGGTAATTGGGTTGATTGTTTGATTGAACATAACAATTATATTATTGTGGGTTGAAAACCCTATGTACTCACCAGGTTTCCCAACCTGACCCACTCAGTTTATGTATATCACAGGTGACGAAGTGAAGTGACATTACACTGAGAGATTTAAAAGAGATGTAGATCACTAGTGTAAATCATTGTAAGTTCTGTTTATGCTTATGTTTCGGTATTAACGATGACATCCCAAACATTTTAAAATGAAATAAATACGTTTCTTCGAAAATGTTTTAATAACGTATTTACCATGTTTTTCTGGGAACAAATTCCGCAACCTTTTATAAAATGAAGTACTCTGATTTTTATAAAGCATAAACAAAATCGGTCTTTTCTGGCCGTGATTTTGGGGATGTCACAAACCGACACATCAATTGAGGTGTAAACACTTAAGGGTACCAAGTATATTTGCATGGTTATTCACACCTTGTTTCGTGATCCTCGGCATCCCAGTCACAAAACCTGAAGGGCACACTCGAGATTGAAACATGCCATTGAAAAGTTCAATGAATCTCAAAAGATCTAGGAGTTCTAAGTCCAATTAAAACCTAACAATACACTTCTTTTATCTTGGTGGAAATTGGTGAATCGTCATTCACCTACCTTCAAATATTTTATAGCTTGGATTACGGCATCCCTCTTCTAAGTTATAAAATAGTTTGTTGGGTCCTAGCCTTAATATTTCATATTGGGTGTCATATTAAGGACTTTAGATCAACTATCTTGAATATCTCCCAAAAGATGCCTGGTTTAGACATTTATGATCTTCCCAAATCTCTTGAAACAAGCTTTCCTAAATGAAGATGATGTCCCATGGAAATCATACTTCTTTCACCTCCTCCAATTATTCTCCGTAACCCACAAGTTCTTGAAAAGTTTAAGGTCACTCAAGCCATATTGGCAAGTAAAGGTCTATGTGTGGTCACATCTTGGAGATGTAGTCACATATTAACAAGCCGGGAGAGTTGGGTGTCAAAGTCTTGAGAAAGTTGGTGATTCAATCACTTTCTAAGTCACATAGTGAGCTCCTTTGGGACTCCTATGAACCAAACTATGACAAGACCCTTAATGATCTTATCTATTTGCTAAGATCAACTTCCTAAAACCTTATGGACATTGACAATGATGACATTGGATATCTAGTAAAGCTCTCTCTTACCAGTGGAAAGGGATCGGCCATAGTCAATTTGGTTGACCAAATGGTAAAGAGAAAGACTAAGTCCTTGATAGTCCCATGTTCCATTACCAAAGCGTCCATATGCTGGATTGCCAAAGGAAGGGGCATTGGTTGCGAAGCTGCCAAATTTACCTAAGGATGTTAAAGTTAATAAGTTTGACTCTACTTCAGGTAAAGCCCACTATCTAACTCTGCTAAGTTTCTATTCTGAGATTCTTATTACATGATGTGACTGGGTCACATGTTGATGTTTTAAGAATCAAAGAAAAGTAAATAAACCTAAAAAAGGAATATGCTGAATCGGATCGCGTATATGGATTTCTATCGCATAGTTTGAAAATCGGATTCTTGAGCTACTTCTTAGGAGTTATGATATATTGCTTAGGAATAGATAACAACAAAGTTTTCATGTGCTTTTGCACTGTAAGGATAGTTTTTCCGCAAAGTTTTAAGATAAAAGGAAATTTTTTGAATTTATTTATTTTAAAATATCCTTACAATGACGTCTGTGGAAGTTTTTGTTGCTTATAAGATTCCATTAAGAGCAAGAGTGGAAATATGAAATTGATTCTTTCATTTATGGTAATGTCTAAATTTACCAAATAAGGAAAGATTCTCATCACCCAAGTTTCAGTTGGACCGGAACTTGGAATCATGCAAGTTATATAGCATGATGAATAAGAACTTTCAAGTATTGGAAAATTAAGACTAATTACTTGTTCACATGGATGTGTGAGTCATGTAAAGGACTAAGGGATTGAGTACACATTCTTGTGCACTGGCTAAGTCCACCACAAAAGATAGATAAGACTATTCGTCATAATTTACTATAGCTCTGTAAATATGGTTATACTTACAAGCTTAAGTCTAATTCTGAGACATTGGAAAAGGTTCCAATGTATGACAGAGCGAATAAGAAGAATCAAATTAGGCAGAAGGATAAAAGTTTCTCAAATCTGAAAAGATGGGAGAGTACTTTAGTATTAGTTTTGTGATCGTCTTAATGATTAAGAAACCATATCAAAATTAGTTCTCTAAGGAAATCTTAGTGCATTCTTATGACTAAGAAGACGAACTTGAATTGTTGAAATGGTTAAATCAAGAAGATGAGTCATACTTTGTTCCAATACAAGTCTTAGAGTCATACTCAAAGATTGTAATTTGAGTGACATGTCTTAAAGAAGGTTTAAAACACATGTCAAATGTAAGAGTAAAAGTTTTCTATTCTTGTACATTTGAAATTGGTAAGTTGTGATGTTTTGGATAAAGCAAAGACCAACTAAGGCCGATTGTGTGAAGTGTTTGTCTTGATTAGAATCCACACTATCTCTTGAATATTTGACAAGAAAGTATTATATGTTAAGAGGATAGTGGGAGTCTTAAAGGTCTTGAAAGTCTCAAGAACTAATCAAGAATAAACCCTGAAGTTCTTCACTAGCACACGACTTGAGGTTTATAACCTATCGTGTTGACATATTCTATGCCCATTCCAGTTAAAGTTGGCTTTGCATATAAGTTCTTAGAGTTCTCAATTGGTTGCACAACAACGTGGAAGCAATGGTAGGCCCTTGAGCTACCAGGTGGCAAGAGATTAAGATTGAGTTCAGTCCATATGAGTTTGGATTTGTCATTATCCTTGTCTTGTGACTATGGTTTTGACAACTCACATGGATAAGAACACATACACCATTAAATCTAAGTGTCATAAGGTTTCTCTCTGATTCATGAAAATGATGGTGAGGAAACACTTTCACTAAGTAGATTTTAGCTAGATAGCAATTGTGATATTTGCATTCTCATAGTCGTTAGTGGAGCGTGTGTGGTTAACCGGCACACTAACATGGAGTTGTGAGAAGTGGAAAAAGGTCTAAATAATCGAGACTATGATTACAGCATCCCTTTTCATAGTTCTTAAAATTGTTTAGACACACCTGTGAGCTATCTAAGATAAGGTGTATGATTTTGATAAAGTTTTATCAAAACAATCTAGTATCAGAAATTTGAACTTTGGTAAGAAAGTCAGCTAATTTCTGAGTACATGTCAAAGCTAGTGGGAGCATAAGTGTTATGCTAATAATCATCATGTTAGTGGGAGCATGATAATTATGATAAGTATTGCAAGTTAGCAATGTTAATTATAGAAAACAAAAGGTTTCAATTGGGAAAAAGTTGTTTTGCTATAATTAAGGGAGAAGAAATTATACTTCATCTCAAATATATAAGCTTAGATCGTGAGGTTTTAATCATTTAGTCAAGGATATATATATGAATTTCATGTTGGAATGGCTCAACATAAGGAAATTCTGTATATGAGTCCATTATTTGCGTTCTAAAATTCGATTATGATTACGGCATACCTTTTCATAATCTGAATTATGAGAACTTGGCAAATAGAAATGGAAATGTTATAGCAAAAGATTGGTTAGTCTTTATGTGAGACATCATGAATCGTGTCCCATATGCTTCGGATATAGGATCGATTACATGTGCTATATTCATCCTTTCTAAAATTTTCCAAATGCCTGGGGCATTAAGAAGGGAAAATGTCTAGAATTGGATATAACTAAAAGGATTAAACAATTGTCGAGGAGAATCTAAGGTTTACCAAAGATTGGTTGCTCAAGGACAGTTGAAAGTATAGTGATAATTCTGGAAGGACCATATTGGCATAATCTGTAAGAAGGCAACTCTTGTTCAGAAGTGATAGTCAAAATGGAATCTGGAAATGTTTCAAAGTTAGAAATTATTCAATCTGTGTAATATTAGGAAACTTAATGCAAGAAGGATGTTTCCAAGGAGCTGATCTCCTTTGGAATGCCCTGTAATGGTTGCTGTCAAGTCTTTCTGACTTTGTGCATAATCATTACAAGATGATCAATGCATATAAGTTTAGAATCTAACAGATTTCAGTAAATGGCATGAATTTGGAATTCTTGCATTTGCAGTAAGGATTTGGGACTGTGAAAAGAGGATCATTGGAGTTATGTTCAATTGATCTAATTCACAAAGTAAAGATCATAGAAAAACATAGTATGCATACTTGGTGTATGACATGACTAGTGTTTAGAAAACATAATGTACATGCTTGGTGCATGGGACAACTATTGTTTTAATTCAAGAATAAAGTTGATAGCTGAAACAGTATACAATGAATAATGTGTAATCATATGGTGATAACTAAAAGGTGTTTTATTTATATTCATAAGTTTTGAGACCATATTAGATTCTATTATTATTGTCTTTCATTTTGCATGTTTTAACTTCCAGAATAAACTAGGTTATTCTTGCGGAATGACTAAGTTATTCAAACCATCCACAATTGGTCATATGCTGGAAGTAGATATGAATCAAGATTGTCATGGGTTGGCTTGTAGAGGTCTAAAATGTTGGACAAGGTGGTGCTACAACACTCATGAGTGCTCATAAGTTCTGAGTATTGGATTCGACCTGCGCTCATTGGAATCACTTCATGGATTTTATCACGAGTGATCATGAGACGATAATATCTTATATTCTTCAAACCTAGAGATATGAGTTGTTACTATGAGTTGGTTATACATTGATTGCACGAAAACGCATTGGTAACTCGATGTTATAAAACGTGCCTTTGTGTATGATTCAACAAGTAGTAGAACAAGCCATATGAGTCAAAGTTTATCCATTCCTTTTACCTTCGGGATAAAAGCGATATCTGTGGGCCCCTCGATGATTTGATGATGACGAATGGAAGTGCTCGGCCAGGCCAAGACTGATTTGATTTGTTCAATTAGTCAGTCGTCATAAATCAGAAATCGGGAAACAACAAATGGACAAAGAGAATGATTATAATCCATGTCTCAATCCATATGATATCTAGAATGGAGGAATATATGATCCCTTATCTAATGGACAAGTCATTGACAAAGGTCAGAGTTCATCTACAAGGTCAGAGTTCGACAGAAGCTTTTGAGAGCTACGATTGCTAGTTGGTTCTTGAAGTCATACGCAATAATAGTTTTAGACTTATCCAAGTGGGAGACTGTTGGATTAATGTCTAAGTCCATAACTATAATTGGTAAGACTTGACCCGACTCGGCATGGTCCATTTGGGTTGCATGGCATCATGCACTTGGATAGACTAAATGAGAGAAATAAGACACTTATGGTTATTAATATATTATAAGTTCTAGTATATTAATAATAAGTATAATAGTATTTAATTAGTATTGATCAAGAATTAATTTAGAATTGATTATGTGATCAAAAGAAGACTTATTAAATATATGGGTTGATTGTGTAAATCATCCATAACTTATATAGTGGGCCAAAGCTCCATGGATAATCAAGGAGGGTTAAATCCATAGGATGCTCCATGTAGGTTTCATAACCCATGGGTCATGGAAATGAAAGGTCATGACAATCAGGGTTTACATGGTGTAACCCTAATTGTAACACACTATATAAGCATCATATTATTCACCAAAATTGGCACTAGTGTGTGTAAAAGAAGGGCTAGCCGATTTCATGAGTTGTGGATTTCTCTTAAGTCATTCCAAGTGTATTTGGTGTTGTGTGAACCATTTGAGGTGTCACACTTGAGGCACTAGGCACTCAAGCTTCATGAAGACATTATACATCAAAGAGGTATGTATTCTATCTTGTTATATTCATTGTTTTGTATGCTAGATTAGGATAATACTTTGGATGTTCATATTTTTATGTATAATAGAGAAAACATAGATCCAAGGTATTTAGGGTTGCATGTACACTTAGGAGTGTTAGAATGCTCAAAACCCAACAAAGTTATCAACCTCAGGTTGCGTGCTAGTGATAACTAAAAGGTTTACTGTCGGCTGACTCTTGAAACTCTCAAGATCAATATGACTTCCACTAACTTCTTGACATATGAGTTTTCTCTCGAGGAACATTCCTTGACGAGCTAAAACAAATATTCAAAAGTTCACATGGATTCCTAACAAGAAAACACCTCATAGAATAGGTCTCAGTTTATCCTTTGTTTCTTGATTAACGAAAACATCACAACTCCAATTGTATATGTGCTAAAGTAAGAAAACATTTTTACTCTACATATATCGAGGTGTTTTCAACCGTCTTAATTTGAAAGGAGTTTCAAGATACGATTTGTAGTTACTAGAGAGTATAACTCTAAAACTTGATTGGAACAAAGCATGACTCATCTATGATCGACCCATTTCCGATAATGTTCGATTCCTCTTCTTAGTCATACAATTTCACTAAGTTGTTCTTCGAGGATCAATTGCGATATAAAACCACAATCACTAAGATGATCATAAAATGTGATACTAAAGTACTCTCCTTTCCTTTTAGATTGGATAAACTCTTATCTTTCTGCCTAATAGATTCCCCGTATTCATTCTACTACTCTTTGAATCTTTTCAATGTATCAGAATTATGCTTAATCTTATAAACACAACCATATTTACTAAAACATCAGTAAATCATGATGAATAGAGTTATCGTCCTTTGTGGTGGATCTGAATAGTCCATATCAAAATGTACTAGATCCATTAGTTCTTCACTTGACTCATATAACATGTGATCAATGAATTAGTCATAATTTTCCAATGAACAAGATTCTCATATACTATATATTACGACTTGTACAACACCAATTATTTGTCCAGTTGGTGATGAGATTTCTTTTCACTTGGTCAATTATGAAGATACCATAAGCGATATCATAAGAATCAAATCCATAATTAATATTGCTAATATCATAAATGTCATTGCAAAGAAAAATAAAATAAGGCAACCAAATAAACCAAAATTTCACTTTTATTGAAAAAATAAAACGAAAAATTAGAACTCATCCTTACAGTGTATAAAATGAAAACCATGTCTCTAGACATCTCCGAAAAGTAGCAGCAATCTATTAAATTTACCCAACCCCTTAGCAGTAGCTCCAAATTCTGATCTTCGAACCATGTGACCAAAGTTCATTTCTCATGATCAGATTTAGCTCACCTTTCTCAAGCTTCTTTATCTCTCTTAGCTCCTTTAATACCAGCAAGATGTGATTATCACATCATGTATTTGGATTCTATGAATAGGAACTTATAAAATAATGGATGTACCTGAAGTAGAGTCACATGGCTTGACTTTACTATCTCTAAGATCTTTCAGATATTTTGGACATATCTGTTTCTAATGTCCCTTCAATTGGTAGTAGAAACAAAAGGACTCTTTGGGGTTAACACATGAAATGATCCCAGAACTAGCTTTTGCTTTTACCATACGATCAAACGATATGATCTTGGATGACTCGTTTCCATTGGGAAGAGAAATATTTTCTGGATCACCATTGTCGTCACTGTCAATGTCCATCGAAACTTTGGAATTAGACCCAATAATCATCTTTGCTTTAGATGTGCTGTTAAGCATTCCTGCTTCAACAACTATCAACATTTGGGTTAGATCAATTAGGGTAATGTCGATATTCCTCATATAAAAGGTCTTAATGAACTGATCATATGACTTTGGTAACGAGAGAAAAACCAAGTCAATGGCTTGCTCCTTTGGAAAAAAACGACACCCAATCTATCAAACTTGTCAATGTACAATTTCATTTTCAGAACATGCATACACATAAAGTTTCCATCTTGATGTCTACATGCCAATAGGGATTGACTAGTCTCGTATCTTTCATCTTGAGGAAAACGTGACGTTGGAAGAGTCACATGAGGATGAGGTTAGAAGAGAGATGATGTCTAGTTCCATCATTTCCTAAGGAAGGGAAGACAATTTCACCTTGACTTGAAATTGGAAGACCATCTCTAGAAGATCGAGGAAAACTATTTCCATAGAAATGAGGAAGACCATTTCTTTCTTCACAAGACATCTAAGAATTAGGAAAAGAGGGAATTCAAGTTAGTTGATTTTAATTCTTAATTATTAACCCAAAATTTAAATTAAGGCTAAGATCCATATTTTCGATTCGAACTTTGATGAGGGATGTTGTAATCAAATTTGAATCTATTTTAGGCAGGTAAGGCTTTTACCAATTCCAATCTTATGGAACTCCTAGATCTTTTGAGATCCATTGAATCTTATCAATGACATGTTTAATCTCAGATTATGCTCTCATTTTTGTGACTATGATGCTGATTATCACAAACGAGATGTGAATAACCATGCAAACCCGCTTGGCAACCTCGATGTCATTTATCATCTCACATTAATGTGCTGGTTAGCCATACACTCTCCATCAACAATGATAATTTTTGAGATTCCCATCATATCTCTTTATAGTCCCTATTAATGTGTCAGTTAACCACACACGCTCCACCAACGACTATATAAAGCTTGATGTGTGTTTTTAAAGATTAACATACTTTTCTTGTTTTTTCTAAAGTAACTAAGAGTGAGATTTTTAAAATGGTTCAGTTAATTTATGTAATTATACTTATTAATGATATTATGTCCTATCAAATCCGTTCGGCTAATGACCCTCCACCACACATGTGAGCAGTGGGTGAGAGTGGACACTCATTCAACGACCATTTTATAGGCCGCTTCCTTATACCCTCTTTATAACATGGTTTCGTGAATGAGGCCTACTATTGATTTGATTGACTTTTCTTATACATATAATATATTAAACTTTTAATAGTATACATATAAGGTGTATTTTAAAACTTTCCTAAAATACTAGGTTTAAATTTAAAATTTTGAAATTAATAAAAAATTAATTTAATTTAAAAATAAACCAATTTTGATTTAATCTTTATCTTTTAATTAAAAAATTCATTAAATCCATTAAATCATTATGGATTAAATAATTATTTTCAGTAACAAATTAATAAAATAATTCAAATTTAATCCTAATCCTAAGCCTTCTAATTTTTGAAAATAGGCTAGGGTTTATCAGGTTTTAATTGTTCAAATTTTAAGGCTTTTAAAATAATAAATAAGTAAACAAGGTAAACCCTAAAAGGGCTCCTCAATTTTTGAAAATAGGCAAAGGGGGCTAGGGTTCTAAAACCATTGCTAAAATCGAAAATCACCTCCTTAGGGTTTAGTTTCTATAAACCCTAATTTTGATCTATTCAACTTTATGCAAGATCAATGAGAATAATGACTCTGATACCACTGATGGGTTTTATATGTTACAAAAATCTTAATTTGGTGGAAAAACATAAACCCTAAGTTCACATGCACCCTAAAGGATCTATGTTCTCATTAGGATTTGAAAACAACTATTGAATATCAAGAACCTTGAAAGTATGTAGCTATTTTCAAAATTAGTAAAGGGTTATTAGAAAATTCATACCTTAGTTTATTATAGCAAATAAACTAGTATTCCTTCCTTGTTGGTCTTCAGAAAGTAAACACCAGAAGTCTCGTGCCTCTAATGGATCATATCCAAAACCTAGCAAATTGGAGGCTAAAGTGGAAAGAGAAGTAGAAAGGGAATTTTTGAAATTCTCTTTGGAATGAGGTGAATTTAGAAAACCAAAACCCAAGGGGGTTTATATAGGTGATAGGGAGGCTAAGGATAACCAATTTCCTTTTAGATAACCGTAATCCTTTTGGTTTCCCCCTAGGACATCCAAGTTCCTTTAGAGCCCAAGAAAAGCTCTAAAAACATCTAGAATTACTCTAGAACCGTCCCCTCTACAGGAGGTTCTAAAATTTGTCAATGCTTAACATTTAAACATTATCACATTTAGTCCTTCTACTTTTAATTAATTTAATTAATCCCAAAATTAATTCCAATTAATTTTAATTGAACAATACTATTTCTAATTAACATATTATTCTTATAATATATTAATAGTTTTTTTTATTTCTAATTAATTTATTAATCATATAATAAATTAATACATCAATCTCTCTCTCTCTCTCCAAAAAAAACATTTCAGTCAATTACTAGGTTTGAGACAACCGAAAAAGATTTTGCTAATAATTCAAGATTATACTAATTTACTTATTAGCTCAGACACCTAATCCAACAAAAAGATGACGTGACAATCCATTGAACTCTATGATGTTCAATGCATTGTGGATGCACTTAAAACTACTAACAAACTCTATCAATTATCTTTTACCAAATTATTTAATCAAAATAAGTTCTATGGGTTAAGCCTAACTTTTTACTAACTTAATCAAATAAAGTCTTAATTAAATCAGAAAAGTTGCATTATTATATATGTAAAATTCTCAACAATATTCAATACTTCTTATAAGCCCATAAGCATAAAAATGTGTCAATTTCAGTTTACATCAACATTAAATCTCATTAAAGAACCAATTTGATGATTGTTACTTATTACCAGTTACCAAAACAGTTATGGGTTTTAACAATTGGTTAACTAGATTGACTTAATCCTAATTCAGGTGATCAATCTAAATCGAACTAAAAACAAACGTTAGGTTAAACAAAAACTGAAACCACTAAACAGAAACACAAATTAAAAACTAAATTTAATGATCAATCACATAAAAAGTAGAAGTCTCTGCAAAATTGAAAACTAAGGGTTTTAGCTAAGACGTGGCTAAAAACAAATCAAAATGATATAAATAAAGGCTAAACTACAAATCTGAATAAATTAAACTACTAGTCGAGTCATGATCTTTAGATCTTCATATAGAACGGTTGAAAATCATTTGGAGAAGGTTTGGAGCGAGTATATCTTGGTGAAGACCCTTTAGGTAAAAAAAAGTTGTATCTATAGACTTTTCTAAAAACATACCACTTATGCGGCGTGTAAGTGGTATGGACGCGTCGTGTAGCATGAAAAATGTGTCTAATTCATATTAAATGAAGTAAGTTGCTATTTCGGGATCTTGGGAAAGTTACACAATCGTGTAGCCATAAAACACGATTGTGTAAACATCAATATCATTGTGTAACTTCAACGTGATCTTCAAGGAGTGTGACATTTCCATGTGTCACTACATTGTCAAATGCCTAAAGATATAAGACTATAGATTAACAATCCATAGATTAGAAAATAGTACTTGCCTATTTGTTCTCGTTCAAGTTAAACCTTTTGTGTCAACATACCCATTCTGATGGGAAGTCTTTATTAAATACTAATCAATGCGCAGGTTGTATTGTTTAGAGAATCTAAAGCGAAGAGAGTTTGTAAAGTGCAATTCAAAAGGGAACTTGGGGGGGGGGGGGTTATTGTTTATCGTTTTAGTATAAATTACTCACTAGGCTTTTGGTTGTGTAATGAATTACGCTTTTGATGTGTTAGGTGTAAAGTAGTGATGATAGAAGAAGAGCATGAGAGAAGAACCAAGAAGTCTATTGGGTGTTAATTTTGAAACTAACATTTAAACCTTGTTATATCCTCCGTACTATTAAATGATTCGATAAGTATTGGAATGAAACATGTTTTGAGAAAAAAGTTTAAAAACTTCTTGTATTGAAATAATTAATGTTTCTTAAAATTAATGTCTCTTTTATTTGAGATCATACGAGGAGTGTTACAATTTCTCACATATCTCATTGAAGAAATGTATTTCCAGCAAGGCAAAATACTTTATGTCTCAACATGCCTATACTTGCAACAACATATCTGTCTAATACTTCTTGATATCATGCAAACCCCATGTCTACAAAACATGGGTATTACAAGCAAGATGTAAACAAAATCGATGAGGAACATGAAAAATAGATTTAGGTGTTGTTTGTTTTGGAAGTGGTTAAATGTCTTTTGTCTTTTTCCAAGTTTGCGGAAGAAGACGTGCACTTGCAAAACGTCTACCCGCCAGAAGAGAAAAGTGCTCAAAAAGTATTTTTGTAGAAAAACAAACGAGGCCTTACTGTTGATGAATATCCTATTCTTGATTGAAATCATTTTTAACAATACCTTTTTTATATATTATAATGATACCAACAAACATGGTCTTCACCATATATAGACATTTAGAAACAAAGAGGGGACTTTCCTGTATACAAAAGAGACAATTTACCAAGGCTAAGCTTTCATTACTAATGCTTGTTGTTGTTAATTAATATCATTATATAACATATGGTTAGAAGCAACTTCCTTGTCTGAAGTAGGTTCACAGTGAGATAAGACTCGTGTAATAGTGAAAATCATGAAGATAAGAGGGAATGTGTCTTGCCAAGTCTAAGTATTTTGGATTTGATTGTGGAGTAAAAAAATGATCTATAGATTAAGGCAATGTATTACATGTAGGTAGTGAGGTTATGGTAGAGAGTTAAACATGATCCAAAGAGTTGAGGAAGACGAATTTGAAAATGTAGACTCAAAAGTGTGGTGCTCGGGATGATAGCAGTCCAGTGGTACAATAGATATCATCAATTTTAAACGGAAGATGGGGATTGTATTAGGAGGTTTGAAAGAGATAAGAACGTTATGTCCATAAAAAAGTGACTTAGCGAGAGATTCGTATAAGTGTTTGATAGTTTTTCTAAGAAAATTAAACCATCATGATGTGAGTTTAAATATCAACACACGATAACAAAAAGCATTTCATAGGAAGTTAAAAACATTTATAATAACATCATAACATTCGACTCAATAAGAAAGCTCAATTTAAGAAGACATCTAAGCTTTTGCGACATATATTTCGCAATTGAGTTTTTTTTACTAGATTGAAAACACAAGATAAAACTCAATACCCATAATTATCATCAACAATAGTATAACCTCCCCTCCGTGATCTTGCTTCTCTATCAGCCTACAAATTAAAACCAAAAAGTTGTTACACTTCATGCATAATTAAGGACATGCATGTTGGAATAATCCATGACTTTTTAGAGCGAAATATATTTGTTTTTTCTTTAATTTTGGGTATGACCAAATAAATGTCACGTGGGGTCATGATTTTCATGTATTTTCGATGAGATTAGTGGTTAGTTGTTTAAATGCGTCCTTTCCATTTGAAGAACAATTGAGTAGTAAATTTGCCCCAATCGTTTCTCCCGTTCTCTTTTTACTCCGTTTCAAAGTCGTGAGAAGAAATAATTGGCCTTATAAAATGTATCATGTATGTTAAGGCAAGACAAGTGAATAATATAGATGTAAACTCACCCTACTTATAATCCTTTCGAACTCTTCGGGTCCATTTTCTGCTATATATTTCTCTGCAGCGGTTAAAATATCATCCCGTTTACTGAAAATGCCTTTCTTTTGTGGTAAATACCATATTTTAACTTGTGGATTTCTGTAAAATGGTCTGATGAAATGCTTATAGACATAAGCAGCTCCATTAAAATAAGGCAGTACTAACCAACATGTGGCAAATAGCCTAGCATATGGCCATATTGGGAACCTGAATCATGAACAATCTTGTTAATTTAGTGTAAATTTTTATCATTTATTGGACAATATATACCAAGTGTAAGATTCAACTATGGGAAACATTTTAGTGAAAATAAAGTTTAATAATTACCATTCAAGAGGCTTTGAGAATGTGAGTTCAAAGAGTGTGATTAATGAGTAAAGAACCCAATAAGTTAGCCATTGTTGGTCATCTGATTGAGACTTTGTCTCTATAGCTTTGATTGAAGCATATCTGGTAATGAATAAAACACAAACCTTCAAAATCTAAATACAAACAAAAAAAAAGACATGATTTTTTGACAGTATGAAAAGAAGAAAAGAAAAGAAATAGCCGGATCAAGCTTTACATTTAATGATTATAGAATGGATGACCTTTACATTTATTCATACAAAATCTGTTACTAAAATCGTTTATGCTTAAAATCTAGAAGTTTTGGTATTTTTGCAATAATCGTTTAGTGAATAATTTAACTCTGTCAAGAAAAATGTTGCTAAAACAACGTTTTTCTTGATCAATATAATAAAAAAAAATGCACTTAAACTATATAATTATTGAATCAACTACAAATCATGCAAATGGATTTTAAAGCAAAAAGTTCCGCTTACAAAGGATAGACAAGAGCAATCACAGGCCTGCAACACAAAAAATAAACGAAGTAAAAAGATCAGTAAAACTATAAAATGTAAAATGTAAATGAGCTAATATTTGAGTATATAAACAAGTCATGATCAACGTTTCTAGAATTCTAGGATATTAACTAAGTTACCTCATATTCGTGAAATAACTTAAAAGAACTCATTTATCTCATTTGTTGTTTTTAAACATTAAAAATGCATGAAATTAAAATAAATACAACTAAATCTAGAGTTTGTATTTGGTGCTTTCATCTCGTTGCACAACATACCTATATATTTATAGGAATATTTTTTTTCATATGGCTATTACATGTTTAAAGTTTAATATTTAATATTGGAGATTAAAACAAAAATACAATTAAGCAAAAAAATAACAAAAGTTAAAAGTTAAATATAATAAACGAGTAAAAAATAAAAAATAAAAGAATTACTAATACAAACATAAAACTCAAGAAAAACAGATTAAAAATGGCTTTTAGTATTGATTAAAAAAGAACTTACTCTAATTACAAAAAAACATTGTAGTTGATTCTCAATATTTGACCTATCAGTCTATCACATACCCCTATTAAAAATATTAAATCTTTAGTTTCAACATGATATGATATGTTTGAGATTTGATATAAAATTTTCAAGAACCGTTGTAATTTACTTAAATGAAGTTGTTTGGATTTTCAATTATAACATTTTTTTGAAGATGAATATAACAAATTTTTTCATCACTATTATACGTAATATAAATATAAAAAATAAATATAAAAACACAAAGAAATTACCCAATAAGGACATCAATATTCTTGGCCACCACAGAGAGAAAATTTTGAGAACCCATATGCAATTTGTTTCAAGAAATCACTAACATGTGGTTTTTATATTGTGAATTAAAGGAGCGTGAGGGTAAATGGCTACCATGTTATTCAAAAGTGATAACTCTATATATAATACTTTTTAGAGCATGATTGTAAACAAAACATCATCATTTCAAAATTAGATTTTTAAAATTTCTAGTACTTTTCATGTTAGCAATTAAAATAAATAAAAAAATATCAATATTTTCCTTGTCACTCGGGCATGAATTAAAAGACTATTAGGTAGGGTGAGCATCAGTTATCCGTTTTTGAAACTGGAAACGGCAACTTCAGAACTGAAACCGATATAATCGGTTAATATTTTGGTTCCTAAACTTTAAAACCGATCAAGACTGGATCCAATTCTTGACATTTTGGAACCACTATGTACTATATATCCATCTTATATATATCAACTCCATAATCTATGTTAAAAGTATTTATAAAATTAAATTTTAAATATTCAAATGTTAACTATATGTATATTTTTAAATTTTAAACAGAGTATACAACCATACATTATGTTTCACATACATTTTATATGTCTATACAATATGAAACTTAAAAACATTTGTTGCAATATAAAACCTAAAAACATTTGTTTTGAGCTAGTGACTTACTTCGATGGCCACAGTTTAAAAGGAAAAGAACTTCTATTTTTAAAATTAATTACATTTAGATCATGTCATCTCTATTATAAAAGAGGTATTGAGAGATTCAAATTTTCATTTTTCAGTTCATTTGTCTTTTACAAAATATATACAATCCTTTAATGTTCCTATATCTTATGACAATATCACAATATCATTAAAAATATCTTAGAATCTAGGTATCTGGAATCGAAACTAGTTTCAAGATCTTAAGAACCGATGTAATCGGTTCCGGTTCTGATTCCAACATTCCAAACCGTTGGTTTTGAGATTTCAGTTTCAGACAATTTAACCGAACATCTATCTGAGCTCAACCTTACTTTTAGGTAACCAAGTCTTTGCATACAAAATAGGCAACCAGGTCTTCACATACAATTTGACATTTCGATCTTTAAAATGAATATAGCATTATTATTATTATTATTATTATTATTATTATTATTTTGTGATTTACCCTTCAAAATCAAATGTTAAAGAGTGCTCAGAGGAAATGTCAAAAGGTAACTGAAAAAGCCGAAAGTTTGCAAGTAAAAGTGCATTTTAGTTGGAAATATGGAAGCAAATTTGATATAAAAGAATCCTATGAGTCGCTAAAAAAGAGGCACCGAAAGAATTTAAGAGAAATTGAATCGTACAAAAGATGTAATATATTTATAACAGATTACAATGTGTTTATAATATTATTTTACTAGGTATAGGTATAAGAACCGTATATTATACGAGTTGATTTAAAAAATAAATAAATATTAAAGTGTAAAAAGAAAATATTTTTTAATGTATAACTTTCAAATAAGAAAAGAATAAATGTATTTATTGCAATTTAATATTATATATATATATATATATATATATATATATATATATATATATATATATATATATGACATTTAATACTTTACATATATAAATATATGACTTTAATTTTAAAATTGAAACAAACCAAAAATTAACAAATGGATAATATTTATTTCAAAAATACCAATGACAAGTGTCAAAATTCATGAGAGATTGACATGTGACAAAAAAACTTTCATTTACTAAGAAGTATATATTTCAATATTCCGAGAAATAACCGATTAAGAAAGTTGTTTCAGATTGCGGTAACTTGTTATAACAAGTTTATATATTATTATTTTTTTTTTCATTTTTTCCTACAATTTTTGATTAAAAATTTTGTTTTTTAATTTTTCATAAAATTGTTATTAATTTTATTTCTTTTATAATAGACCAGATTCCGTTTACCACTCATTTTTACATATCTTTATACACATTTGTTACTATGTTTGTTTTTAAGATTTGTTTTATAACTTCAGATGTTTATGTTTCTTTTATTAAACGTCTCAAATAGATTTATAATAGACAAAACTTCAAAAATGGTCTCTATGGTTTTCGAAAATCTGAAATATAGTCCCTAATCTTTAAAAACCTCACAAATGGTCCTTGTGGTTTCAAAACTTTTAACAAATGGCCTTTTTCGTTAACTCCGTTAGCTTTTGGCAGTTAAGTGAAGGTATTTCTGTCATTTCACTGCCATAGGGACCATTTATGAAGATTTGTCTTATTTAAAAAATATATATATATTTAATATTAAAGGGTCCCACCTCTCCCTCTCTCTCCCTCTCTCTCTCTCTCTCTCCAAAAAAAGAAGCTACAACAATGGAAGCTGCAACAATCATGTTACCAAATCTCAATCATTCAAATCCACGAAATCCCTCGAATCAAATCCCCGAAATCCCTCGAATCAATTCATAGATCTCACACCCAACTCTACCATCAATGATTCTTAATGAAATTTCCAATTCACAACATCTGGGCTCAACTTTTTCTACTCATCGTCTTCCCCATACACACCCACAAATAAGAAAAACCCAAAATCGAAAACTCCATATTTGTCCACCGAATCACATTCTAAGAAACTAGTCTCGACCCACGAAGAAGCACTACTAGGGACGATCCAGAATTGCAAAATCAGAATCCCACAAGGTAAGCATCGAAACCCAGAAAAAATTGAAGATATAATTTGGTAAATAGGGCATGAAGCCACCTGTGAGAAGCATGAAGATGGTGGCTAAGAGAACCAAGAAGGTGACCGACGTTGGGAATAAAGTGACAAAAGAGGGGTTTGTACATCAACAAGAAACAAATATGTTTACTCATTCTCCTGGAATCAATTCAAAGTACATGGATCGGGTTAGGCTAAGTTCACAGAGCTTACCAAGAGTGGGGGAGAGGGGGAACTCGGTGACGTGCGACAGGGGGCTGCTCTGACGGCCTTCTACAACTTCTCTTCTGTTTTAATTGGACGGAGACACGAGTGGGTGGGGGTGGGGGAGGGGGAACTCGGTGGTGGTCAGAATCAGCATTGGCGGTGGTTGTGGGTGGTTTTCTCTCTGGTGAAGGTGGTGGATGGCAGTTTCCGGCCTTTCTTGCAACATAAATGGTGGTGGTGGTTGATTATCTGATCAGGAGAGGGACGGAGGGGGTTACCGGTCAATAATAGTGGCATATGGTGGTGATTCACGGTAGTTAAATCCACCAATGTTGGTTCTTTAATGGAGGCAACGATGTATTTTGACCACCCTTCACGGTGGTGTCATTTCTTGATAGTAGGTTAATGAGAAGGAGAGAAAAAGGAGGTGAGGTGGTGATGTTTGATCGAATCAATGGTGGGGAGGTGGTATTTCATAGTTGGTCCTGGGTTTAGTTTAAGAGCAACCAAACAAATGCTCTAATTAATTATGTAAGATTTCATTTGATCAGGAAGAAAAAAGAGTTATCACTTTTCTACATCTTGGGTGTTGACGTTCAAGGAGAGAGAGAGAGAGGAGGGACCCATTAATATTAAATAATTAGTTTTTTTTAAATAAGACAAATATTCATAAATAGTCCCTGTGGCAGTGAAATGACAGAAATACCCTTCACTTAACGGCCAAAAACTAACGGAGTTAACGAAAAGGACCATTTGTTAAAAGTTTTGAAACCACATGGACCATCTATGAGGTTTTTAAAGATTAGGGACTAAACTTCAGATTTTCAGAAACCACAGGGACCATTTTTGAAGTTTTGTCTAATGTGGAACATATTCAAATGCTTATGAGGGTCTTCATTCTCTAATCCATGAAAAGTTGGAAGGTGATGGACTAAACTTGACTTCAATTTCAAACCTCCTTCCAAAACCAAATAATTGATACCGGTTGGATTTTGTGTAACATCGGTTTCCATCATTTGCCTCAAAGTTCTTTCAGGAGATTCTCCTTGGCCCGCCATTGCAATTGGTTCAATAATGGGTGGATTTTGTTGTAGGGGTGGTGTTTTGGGAAATTCTTGGCAATGGTCGGGACTAGAATCGGGTTCCGTGTCACTTGATGAAGCGGGTTCAACCTCCGGATCCCCATGAGGATTAGAAGTTTGACCACGTTTTATCCTCTTTTCCTTCGCCAAACGCCTTGCTTCTTTTTCAATTTTCAGATTATAAATCAAAGCACCTGTACGTTGAGATCTGGGCATAGAGAAACAAATTGATTAAAAATAAACCAATCCCCAACAACTGCGCCAAAATTTGGTGGTTGTCGAGGCCAACTACTTGTTCAAGGGATCGTATCCATGAAGATTGGTTCAATTTAAATCTCTATGTAAACCACTTGTTCAAGTACTTGTAAAACGAAAGTAAAAGTAAAAAAAAAAGGGGGGGGGGTTAATTTTGTTTGATTGTTTGACAAAATTAAAACTAATCTATAATATAAGTTTGACAAGTAAACAAGTAAAAGATTTGATTAAATTCAATGAAGTGAAATTGGTTGATTTTGGGTACACCACATGGATGACATGGTTGACTTATCATTCTACTAAATGGAACAACACTTGTGAATTAATTTAACTTGGCTATAGCAATCTGTAAGCACAAATTACCCCAACTCTTCATTGTTATTAAAATGGCTAGAGGAGCTCTTAACACATTTCCTTAATTAAAGTCACAAAATCAATGAAGCATATAATCTTGTGAAAATCAATTACCTTTAAGTTCTAAGAGTTACCAAGTCCAAAAGATAATCAAATGCTTACATTATCTTTATGGAGGAAATATTTCCATGGCCTAAATGAAATGAAAACAAACATATAAACCTTTTGTTGCTTACTAATTTGAGGGTCCATTACTTAACCAAGAAATTAGTCAACAAAAATAAGCATTCATTCATCAAAGCTCATGATCAAAGATAAATAAACAGAACAAGATGTTTAACTAGAAAACATTTCTATAAACTTTAAGCACAAGATAACATTTAGTCTTCAAATCAACCAATCATCCATGGGATTTAACCCTAATAAACCAAATGAGAATCTAGCCAAGCATGCCCAAAATAAAAGAAATACAAGATAGTTTAGAGATACCAAACATGATTCAAAGTGCAAGATGAAATGAAATTACACCAATCTTCAAAATCTTCAAACTCTTCCCAAGCCTTCTTGAGATAAAAACAAGTGATTCTTCCAAGTGTTGATAATGAAAATCTCCCCAAATCTTCAGTAAAAAGTGTTTATTTGCGGATTCAAAAGCTCCCCAAAATCCATCCACCAACCTTCCCAAAATAGAGTCAAAAAGTCAAAACTCGGATTCACCACAGCACAATCCACGCTGACCGTTTGTAGATCCACGCAGACCGCGTAGGACTCGCTGATTGCATGCCTTGGGCCATTTAAAATACAATCCAACCTAATTTTCTCATTCATCCTTCAGCCCACATGCACAACTCTTGGGAGCCCAATTATGTTATTCCAAAGCCTCCTATGATGGTCTAATGCCTCCTTAGTCTTCCTTAACTCGGATCCTCTTCCAAAGATTAAGTCCAATGCGCTTCTCACTTATACTGACACCAAGCCCAATTGCACCACTTCAAGTCCATGAACAAATTGCAAGCCTCCAGAGTCCCGCACTCCTTCTATACCTCCAATAACAAATAGTCTTCGATAAATCCTGCAAATAAGCTTAAAAGACTGGAAAGCACCTGGTAAAGGAGAAAAACAACAAAAAGAGAAAATATGCATGAAGATTAACTAAAATGGGATGATTTTAACTAAAAATAAACTATGAAAAGAAGTAATAAAAACGAAACTATCAAAGATTCAGTGAAAGTTCTAAATCATGTTATGAATTTTTATTATTCTTCGTACAAGTTGAGTTGAGTAAAATTTTATAGAAGTATTTCATTAAAACATTTAATTTTTGTTATTTTTAACAAAAAATGTTTTGAGTAAAATTCTTTAGTGAAGTTGTGATAATTTAACATTAGGTTATATCATAAGGTATGGAAAATTATAAGAGTTTTATCAATAGCTTTAAATTATGAACTTATTGAAATATTACTTGAAAATTTTATTATTCGTTGAGTCTTAAACCCATGTAACTCATGACACTTTGTCTTACGTTGTGTTTATTTTAAATGCCATGTGTCTCACAATTTGGAAGTAGGGAATTAAAAGTGAAAATTTTCTACAAGATAACTTTTCGAAGTCATAGAAGTGGGACATATCATTT
Organism: Lactuca serriola; assembly: GCF_051521515.1. Taxonomy (NCBI): domain Eukaryota; kingdom Viridiplantae; phylum Streptophyta; class Magnoliopsida; order Asterales; family Asteraceae; genus Lactuca; species Lactuca serriola. The sequence goes on from NC_136410.1 coordinate 71,043,307, forward strand.
GGTAACTTATACTATGTCTGTTTGATATGTAGCTTGTCACCCTAAATTTGTGTAATCATTTTATAAGGCTTTTTGTTAAACCTTATTTTTCTGAACCCGTGACTATATGTTATGAACTTTGAACAACAATATTTGTTTAACCTTTAGATTTTCGTTGTCACAATTTGTAACATCCCGGAATATCCAGAGTAAAGTTGAAGGGATAAAAGAGTAAATTGGGAAGGGGAACTCGGCGAGTCCATGGGTGGACTCGGCGAGTAGGGTCGCGACTTTGGTCGCATGTTAAGTGGCCGACTCGGCGAGTCGGCGGATGGACTCGGCGAGTAGGCGCTGAGTGGAGAAAACCCTAAATCCGGAGGATGAGCCCTATATAAAGAACATAACATCCTTTCCCCCAGCCTCTCTACTCTCTCTTAAGTCCAGAAACCCTAGTTGTCATGTGTGAGAGGATCAAAGTGCATTTGGAGGCTTGAAGAAGTGATTGTTGAGGAAATCTTGAAGGTTAGGAGGCTTGGAGCAAGGGGCTTTGCTTAGATTCGGGTTTCATTGCTGTTGGGGCTTCCTTTTGAGGTATTATCTCGTTCTTGGGCTGTTATTCATATAGATGCATCATTTTGGGGTTTATGGGGAAACATATCTTGTGATGTATTGGAGTGTAGAGGTTAGATCTGAGGTTTCTACCTCAGATCTGGAATGGAAAAGGGTTAGAGATTGAGTTGCAGTTGCGTGAGCTGAGGCAGGCTCCGGTGCAGTCACAGACGGTGCCAAAATGGTCCAAGACTGTTGATTCTAGAGTGGGAGACATGAGTAGCCACACTTTTGGGAAGTGTGGGAGGAGCCACACCGGAGTTTGTAGGTCCGGTGGTGCATGCCGCAAGTGCGGAAAGGAGTGGCACTATACGAGGGATTGTCGGCAGTCAGCGCTGGTTCAGGATTTGAGGATTTGTTATCATTGTCATCAGGTTGGACATTTGAGGGTCAACTGTCCACAGCTCGCTACAGGATCGGTGCAGGCTCCAGCACCGGCCACTTTGAGGATCACGGGTGGAGGTCAGGGTGGAGCGGAGCCCCCAAGGGCTCAGGGTCGTGCTTTTCAGCTTACAGTAGAGGAGGTCAGAGCAGTGCCGGAGGCAGTCGCGGGTATGTTTCTTTCTTGATGTCTTGATTATCTTGTGGTTATTGTGGAATATTGTTTATTTGCTAGTCTTATTGTGTGGTTTTCGGTGTGGTATTTGTTGTTCTTTGAGGGTTATGGTTTGGTTATGGATCAGTGTTGGGAATTTCGTTGGTTATCATTCATGAGGGTTATTAGTGGAAATCTGGCGTTGGTCAGAATGCCTGGTAGCATCTGCTTTCTGAGGAGTGGTTCGCTGCAGATTGAGTTTCTTTCGAGCGGGATGATCGGTGTGGAAATGTGATTTTTGTGAAGGTTGCTAGTGCTATTGGGAATTAGTCTGCGTGTAAGTGTTGGTTTTGTGCAGGGTTGTTTTGGGAGGTCGGTGATAGCGACCGGTGGTTGATAGTCAGTGCCCTAAGTGGGGGAGAATTGGAAAATTCTCCGGAAGATCGATGAGTATGTGAGATTGTTGAGCTGTTTGGGATTCAGCAGTGTTCTGTCAGCCAAGAGCGTAGGCTGGTATGAGTAAGTTTCGGGCATGCGGGGCGGGATTCAGACCAAGGGTACTTAATTGCGGAGGGCCTGGGATCAGGCCGAGATTGAGTTGTATGATGGAGATAGAGTTCAGAACCCCTAGAGGGCTAGAACAGTATGCATGGGAGGATTTCTCGGAGAGATAGCTCGGAATGATGAGCGTTAGTTGAGCGGTCCGGATAGACTGAAGGCTGGTAGGCGTACCAGTCAGGCCGAAGGCTCGGAGAACGGTCAAGCCAGACTGAAGGCACTGGAGGGCGGTTCAGATTAGATGAAGGTTCTGAGAGTGGTCTAGATTGGCTGAAGGCCTGTTAAGGCGGTCCAGTCATGCTGAAGACATTGCAGGTATTGTTGGATCGGTTCAAGGAAATGGATTGAGTATGTTGTGATGTGTTAGCATTAGAAGGTCTGGCCCCGGGTATTGATCTTGATTAGTGGAGATGATACATGGACTCGAGACTCCTTGCGAGTAGAGTCATAGCATGTGTGTTGGATGGATAGCGGTTACGCTATGAAGGAGTGGTGTAGCATTGGGCGAGCACTGTGGCACTTGTCGTAGTGACAAGGCGGCCAAGTGGATTTCCCTGGTAAAGGAAAGAGAAAGGAGTGTAACTCCGAGAGGGAGTGCAAATTCACGGAAGTGAAAGCAGCAGCGCAGAGTTATGTTTGGAGTAATCCAAGTATGGTCATTGAGCAGCGTGTTTGCGACAGTGGAATGGAATCACATCCGGTTTGGGATATCTGTTGAGGTCGCGGAAGGAATTCCACGGGTGTAGAGCCAAGAGGGCTCGGAAGGGATGCAGGGAGGGAGTCTTGGGCTCTTAGTGTGATTCTGATTAGGGAATTGTGTATGTAGTAGTGGTTCATCCTGGGGGATGTTTGGATATGTCGTCAGTGTAACGGGTTTTCCCAACCTGAGGGTGCTAGAGCTAGTTCAGCATGTGTATGTGATTTCAAGAGGAGAACTCATGGAAGTTGCTATGAAGAATGTGTCTTTCTATCAGTGGAATGGATAGAGTTGGACTCGGATCGGGAATCCGGTGGTGCATGGTTATTTCTAGCTCACAAGGGTCGCGTGATGGTTGCGATTTGGAGCAGTGTTGCATCATGAGTAGTACTCCGTTGTTAAGTGGGGTTATCAGAGGGTGAAGCCGGTGGCCGGCTTGAGACGGTGGTCAGGACACTGTAAGAAAGGAGAAAATGAGTTCGAGTTTCGATGGTTGTGCCTTGAGGAACCTGGTCTGGTTAATGCCAGGTGGCGCGTTGCGGGAGTATTTCTAGAGTTGAGTTGCCGCAGGCTTTGAGGGCGAAGCCTAATTTAAGTGGGGGAGAATTGTAACATCCCGGAATATCCAGAGTAAAGTTGAAGGGCTAAAAGAGTAAATTGGGAAGGGGAACTCGGCGAGTCCATGGGTGGACTCGGCGAGTAGGGTCGCGACTTTGGTCGCGTGTTAACTGGCCAACTCGGCGAGTCGGCCGATGGACTCAGCGAGTAGGCGCTGAGTGGAGAAAACCCTAAATCCGGAGGATGAGCCCTATATAAAGAACATAACATCCTTTCCCCCAGCCTCTCTACTCTCTCTTAAGTCCAGAAACCCTAGTTGTCATGTGTGAGAGGATCAAAGTGCATTTGGAGGCTTGAAGAAGTGATTGTTGAGGAAATCTTGAAGGTTAGGAGGCTTGGAGCAAGGGGCCTTGCTTAGATTCGGGTTTCATTGCTGTTGGGGCTTCCTTTTGAGGTATTATCTCGTTCTTGGGCTGTTATTCATATAGATGCATCATTTTGGGGTTTATGGGGAAACATATCTTGTGATGTATTGGAGTGTAGAGGTTAGATCTGAGGTTTCTACCTCAGATCTGGAATGGAAAAGGGTTAGAATGCATAAAAGCCCATGTTTATGAGTGATTGAAGGAGCTATCTTGTCCTAAACCCAAACCCTAGAGTGTAAATGTCTAGATCTCCTTGGATTCACGTAAAGTTTGCCACTTTACGTGATTGATGGCCTTAGGAAGGGTAGATCTATGGTTTGGATCATCTGCATGGCTTGGAAAGCCTCGGTATGGATTCAGACCCGGTGGTACTCGGCGAGTCACATGGGTGGACTCGGCGAGTTGCTTGAAGATAGGCTGGAACTCGGCGAGTTGGAAGAACAACTCGGCGAGTAAGTTGAAGATAGCCTTAGACTCGACGAGTCTGTTCTTGGACTCGGCGAGTCTTGTCGAAGAGTCCCAATCTTTTCTGGTTGAGCCGAGAATCGGTGAGTCAAGGGATGACTCGGTGAGTTGTGTGTGAGTGGACTCAGAGTTGTTGGACTCGTTGAGTCTCGGGGTGACTCGGCGGGTTGAGTCGCGGATTGGGGAATTTCTGAGCATGGGGATTCGGCGAGTCATCGGGTTGACTCGGCGAGTATAGTCAGTCAGGGGTTGACTTTGACTTTGACCAAGGGTTGACCAGTGATTTCCAGGGGCATTTTGGTAATTGTTGGATATTGTTTTGGGTTCAGTACCTTGGTGGTTGTCCAGTGGTGGAGATCGTATCAGTGATCGGAGCAGCTTGGGTTATCTGTTCAGTCGGCAGTTTCGAGGTGAGTTATCCTTACTATATCAACAGGGTCTAAGGCACCAAGGCCGGCCCTTTATCGGATTGAGATCCGGGTATTTGTTTTTATGTTATTGCTTTGATATGTTTGCATCCTGGTAGCTAGGATGGTATATGTTAGAGACCTGGTTAAGGTCGGTTCCCTGATATGTAGGGTGATGCTATGCTAGTGACCGGTTAGGTCGATATCCTGGTTAGAATGATGGTATGTTATGTGATCTGTTTGATCGGCTTGTTGACTGTGAATTGTTATATGATTGTATCTTTATGTGCACATGGTTGTTTGGACTGGGGTTGGGTTGATGCGGGTCCTGCTTTGTGCTGTAGGCCAAGATACCCAGGGCGGACCGGTTGTCCCGAAGGCCCAGCGAGCGGTCCGGATAGGCTGTAGGCCCCAAGAGGGCGGACCAGATGTGCCGAGGCTCGGAGAGTGGACCAGGTCGACTGAAGGCCCGGTGCGGGCGGACCAGTCATACTGTAGACTCAGAGAGTGGACCAGGCCGACTGAAGGCCCGGTACGGGTGGACCAGTCATACTGTAGACTCAGAGAGTGAACCAGGTGGATTGAAGGCCCGGTGCGAGTGAACCAATCACACTGCAGACTCGAGGCATATGGCTAGACTCGGAGGGTGGACCAGGTGGACTGTTGGCCGGTGCGGCGGACCAGTCACATAGTAGACTCGAAGTGCATGGCTGTTCTGTGATCAGATATGTTATGCGTGTATGGTATATGTGGTTGGTATCTTGGGGATATCTCACTAAGCTTTCGGGCTTACAGTTGTGGTTTTATGTTTTTCAGGTTCTTCAGGAGACCGTGGCAAGGCAAAGACATGATCGTACCGCTCCTCATGTTTATGTTGTGATGAGATTCTGGGAATACTTTAATTTAACTATAATGAAAACCTTTTTGTAATAAGTTAATGAAATCGGGGTGTTTTTGAAAAGTTTAAATTGGTTGGAACTTTTCGGTCGTTACACAATTTGTTCAAGATGGATCACGAAAGAACATGAAATGATATGTAGATTGTCACCCTAAATTTGTGTAATCATTTTATAAAGCTTTTTGTTAAACCGTATATTTGTAAATGTAACGCCCGTAGATCCGGGCTAGTCAATTTAGAGATAATAGGGTTCGAAAATGACTTTTCGACAAAAGATTATTTAGAATAAACAATCTTAATCAAGTTCTAGTACATGTTACAAGGGTTCCGTACATATATAGAACGCCGAAATCCGAGTTATAACGAAGAAGTTATGGCCCGTCAAAGTTTCGCGACGGAACCAGCACGACACCGGGAAACGTAAATAGTGAATTTACTATAGAGAGATATTCAGTCTTAGCGATCTAAACGAAAGCCGTAGAATTTGTTAAACCGAGAGCGTCCATAAAAAGAACGCCCAAATCAGGCTTCGTATGAAGAAGTTATGATTTTTCGAAGTTTCGGCTTAGCGATGTACAGCCCGAAGTTCGAATATTAGATCGAGCGGTTTTTAGCCGACACAACCTAAATGAGAATCGAAGATCTCATTAGTAGTAGCGTAACGATAAAAAGACAGACGAAAACGGACATCGGATGATGAAGTTATGAATTTTTTAAAGAACTAATCATGTCCCGGCCTGTTAATAATATAACTTCTAAAATAAAGTCAAAATTAGCCAACGGAGTCTAAACGAAAGTTGCAGAGTACGTTCCCGTGTACGCGTGGATATAAAGAACGTCGAAAACGGAGATCGTATGCGAGAGTTATGATTTTTAGAAGTCGGAAAGGGAATTTGCGAAATTTGATGGGAGATCGATGAAGTGGCTGAATTCTAGCCGTTCGATGATGATCAAGACTCGCTTCGGATGATGACGCGTCGTCCTTCGCATACGCCCAACGTCCGCAGCTTGGTACACCCAACGTTCCGATCATTTGCGCGGTTCCGAGACAAGCCACGCTCCACCACCGAAACCTCGCCACATGTTGTACGATGCAAACTACGCCCCGCGTCCGAGGACCTGTACGCCCAGCGTACGTCCGAGGACCAGGCTATGAAAGGAGGCCGAGGGCTGCCTGCATTTTCACACCAAAATCACTTCTCTCTAGTTTCTTTCTCTCTCTAGGATCCCAAACCCCTCCTAAACCCTAAGTAAACCCCTAGCTCCCGAAGGAAGCCCCGAGGCTCCCAGAGTCTCGAGAAAAAGGGTCTTTCGATTCGTAAACGCTGATCCAAGAGAAGCCTAGTTTTCTATAAAACCCGCTGTAAGTGAGCTACGCCTATGCAATTTTTAATATAGCTTTTAAATCATTATAGTAACATTATTAGGGCCTTAAAATAATTATTTAAGCTATTATTATGAGTTATATAGAGTGTTGTTTAATGCTTATATAATAATAATAATAGCTAGACTATTAATTAGTCGCGGTTAACGTTAGACTAAACCCTAGCGATATTGATACTAGGTTTTGTCGAGGAAAATTATTTTGAGAGTAACGAAGCGCTGTCCGAGTGCAGAGGCGCCACCTAATCAAGTGAGTGCATGGTCCCATTCATCTTACACATAGATATGAAGTATTTTATATAAATGAAGTGCTATGTGTGTATATTATCTATATACTAGCTATCTATGCTAGATGAACGATTTTATACAAGTTTTATATGATTTAAACTGTATATGTATTTATATCTACATAATATGTTGGGTAAACACATGGGTAGATGAAATATGAGTTGGATGATGAGTTGAGAGGTGAAATAGACCATGAGCTGAGGGTGAGAGGTGGACGATGTAAGAAGCCTTTTACCCAAATGTTGGCCCCATCATCTAGCAGAGTATGGATGACAACCACGGACTATTCTAGACAATCCAGTGGAACACTAGCAGGCTCGCAACCTGTAGGTGTTATTTGAACTGTGTATTCACCAGCTGTACTCTAAAAACCCATTGACCTGTATTGCGAGTGGACTCTCAAAAACGATACTATCAATAAGTGAGATAACCCTGGAAGATGCGCCTAAAGGACTCTACCGGCAAAAGCGCCTAATAGAGAACCTCACTGTTGGAATAGTGTCTAAGGCTGCAACTATATTAGGCAAGTATTTGACCCGGTTGTGCATGGTCCTTTTGGGTTGCCTTCACCATAGCAACTTAACAGGATGATTTATTATGAGAGAAGTAATATTATTAATATATTATGAGAATAATATAAAGAGTAATAATATTATTATTTAATTAATATAAGTCATAAATTAATTAAGAATTAATTTGGTGACTTAAAGAGATTAATTGAATAAAGGGGCATAAACTGTCAATTGTATGATAGTTGTACTTTGGGCTGTAAATCCCTTATAGATAATGGTGGACGGTTTTAAGGACTTTGGATAGGCCTTGAAAATCTTCCAAAGGCTTATCATGAAGGGGATTGGATTGCTTAGGGCTTAAGTTATCCAATTAGGGTTTAAGGGTGAAACCCTAGGAGCCTTACAAGTATAAATAGACCCTAGGGGTCAAGGGAAATCGGCACTTGTGCTTTAGAAAGAAACCCTGGCCGATTTTCACTTCCCTCTCCTCTCTCTCAAATCATCCTCTTGCTAGTTGGTGTTTGTAAGCCATTAGAGGAGTGACAATTGTGACTCTAAAGCTCCAAGGACAAGAAAATCAAGCAAGTGATTGAAGGTAAACTTCTAATTCTGATTTCATGTTGTTATTATAGTCTATTAGCCATTAGAAGTTTTGGATTGAATGCATGTTTAATTAGAGAAACCTAGATCCAAGCATTAGGGTTTGCATGTGCACATAGGAATGTTCATATGGCCAAAAACCCATCACTCACAACCCCGACAGATGCGCCTAACGGACTATACCTGCAAATGTGCCTTATAAAGGATGTCATAATTCTGGAAGCTGCACCTAAGTGATAGAGCTAGCAGATGTGCTTGACAGTTGTGTTATAGGCAACAATGGACTTCGTACCTATTCCTTAGGAAAAACCTTAGAAATGAATGAACAAGAAATAGCTGATTCTTAGGGTAGACCCGTAAGAGTAAAGAAGATAATGGGGATGGGTAATTGGGTTAACTGTTTGATGATTAAACATAATAATTATATTATCGTGGGTTGAAAACCTTATGTACTCACCAGGTTTCCCAACCTGACCCACTCAGTTTATTTATATCACAGGTGTTGATATGAAGTCACATTACACAGAGAGATTAAGGAGATATAAATCACTAGTGATAATGAATGTAAGTTCTGTTTATGCTTACGCTTCTGTATTGACGATGACATCCCAAATGTTTTAAAATGAATAAAAATACTTTTCTTCGGACAAGCTTTGATAACGTATTTATCATGTTTTACTGGGAACAAATTCCGCAACATTTTTATTAAAAGGGGTACTCTGATTTTCATAAAGCATAAACAAAATCGGTCTTTTTTGATCGTGAAAATGGGGATGTCACAGTTGGTATCAGAGCATTAGTTTAAGCGAACTAGGAATCACTACTAGAAAAAACGCCTTTTACGACGCTCATTGCGCGTCGTAAAACGCTCAGACGACGCGCAAATGCGCGTCAAGGAAGGCCCTGTCATAACGAGAGACGACACGCATTTACAACGCGCATTTATGACACACAATGCGTATCATTAAAGCCACTGTCAAGAAAGGCCATGTCATAAATGAAGATGACACACGTTTTTGCGTATCGTAATTTTTATTTTTTATTTTTAAAAAAATTATTTATAGATTTACTAATTTTCAAATTAAATTTGCATTTCGTGTCTCATAATAGAAAATAAAATACCATATACAAAAAATACAATCCATTGCACAATCAATTTCATTCAATAACATCATGTCATAAAATTGTAATACATTGATATTAAGGGGATCTAATTGTACATTGTTATTAAGAGGTTTTCCCTAACTATATAACCTAATACTACATAGAAGCAACTTAGCATGGAAATAGAAGCAACTTGAGAAGTTCTGATATCAAATACTCAGTCCCTTCATCATCAATTACCAACACCACAGTTTCTGCAACCTTCTTTGCAAGATTTTGGACCTCCTATATTACAAATAAAAGCTAACTTAGCATGGAAATAGAAGCAACTTTATCAAGATCACTATGGGAATGTGAATGTCACAACTTATAAGAATATAGTCAAACCTGCTGGAGTGTTGTCTGCCATGCAGACTGAACTTGCGGATGCGTATCAGTTAGCACCTAAAGTCAATAAAAAAAAATTAAAATTAGAAATTTGATTATATTAACTAATAAAGATGTAAGCTAACATTGTATTCTTGTCCAAAGTACCTCAGTCAACTTTGGGACAATTTTTTGGCTACATGAAAGGAAAGTAGTGTTTATAAGCATATTATAATATAATTTAAAAGAATATGGGAGAAATTAAATATCACAAAATAAATTGAAAATGTGTTTAGAATGTTTACCTGACCATGCAATTGCAGAACCAAATGTGAGCTGTCTAAGGGTTTTATAAAACGAATCATATTGGTCTACTATTACAGTCCAACAAGGAAAAAGAAGTCCTTACTCTAAACACCCACTTTTTCTACATACCAACTCCAACTTGAATTTGACAGTGAAAATTCACTCTGAACAAATGTAGAAGCATCACCAACATTTTTCTGAGCCACAACCTTTTATCCATATTCAACATAACCAATAGATATAAAAAATTAGATCATGTTTCAGCTTCTGTGAAGTTAAATACACAAGAAAACATAGATATAATTTTACCTTTGCTATGTTGAAAATAACGTTCTTACAATCTGGAAGAATGCTCACAGACCATAAATATTGCTGCAAGAGTAAAATATGATCCTATTTCCTGAATTATAGAAAGGAAAACTACAAAGCACCCATTTAGAAGTGGCGAATTGCTCATAGTCACAGTTTTTAACAGACCAACTATTTTGACCATAATGAGGAGCCAGTGATAGTTTTAAATAATTAATGGCCTATATCATTTCAACAAAGGTTCTTGCTGAACTATTTTGACCATAACTATTGCTGGTCCCAAGGTTCTTGCTGGATTCATTGATGCTCCTATCAGTGGCCTATATCATTTCAACAGAGGGAAAATGTGAACAAAGAGGGTACCTTTTTTTTAAACTTCTATCAACATACCTAGTTATCAGAATATTAAGAAGGTTCACTTTATACGTACCCAGCTATAAGAATATTAAGCATGACAGTTGCTCCCACAGCTATTCCCGCCAGCTCGCCAACCTGTGGTGAAATAAAAATCAGGGCTTAGGCTATGCTGATTTTACATTTGAAGATTTTTTTTGCAGTAAGTGATTCTTTCATATTAATTCCTTCTTCTCTGATGATTAATAAATAAATATCTTTAATAAAAATGATCTCTGTCTAGACCATTATACCCTTGAATTGTATTCACACGATTTTACATTATTTTATTGTTATTGATAAGTATCAAAAGATATTAGACTAATAATTAAAACATATTTGACCATCTGTGCCCCTATGTACACCGGCACCTACCACCAGTTTAATTTAACCATAGTTAGTTTTAGGGGATTAATTAATTAATTAATTAATTAGAGGTGTTATTAATTACATGCTTGGATCTTCACTACAAACCGAAAGGGCATTATGGTCACATAAAACTCAGCAATCCCATGTTGATGGTGGGCTGAATTCATAATCCGAGTATGGATAAACTAATTACCCAAAGATGGTATTCCTTATCTTCACTACAAAGCAATGTTTTTTGTTCTATCAATAGAGAATTATATGTCCATTAATTTAATGATGTAGACTGGATAAACTAATTACCCAAAGATGGTATTCCTTATCTACAGATGACAAACAAATCATCCAAAGATGGTATTTTTCCAGATTAATTGTAACAGCCCGGAATTTCAAATATTGATATAATTATGATTTTGGGGGTATTTTAAGAGGGGACTCGGCGAGTTGGAGCCTAGACTCGCCGAGTAGGATCGCAGACCGGGTCACGGGTTCGCGACTGGACTCGACGAGTCCAGATATGGACTTGGCGAGTCTGCGCTGTTTGGCGAAAACCCTAACCGTTCAGGTTTGGGACGTATAAGAGGCACTTATAGGCCGTCATTGTCCGTCTTTAGTCGACTGAGAAGAACCCTAAACGGCTGTGGGCATCTGGAGCAAGATTGAAGGATATTAGGGCCTTGAAGGAATTGTTGTGCAAGGAGGAGAAGAGTTTTGGCTAAAGGAACAGCAAGGGATTCGAGTTCTGCGGGTTGGGGACACAGAGAGTGCGTTATTCAGGTAATATTTCGGATCTTCTTCTGTTGTGTAGATGTGTGCATGGATTTAGGGTTTATGGAACCCATTTGGTGATTAGATGGATTAGTACCTTGTTACCCAAACGACTATAACCCTGTATTAGGACCTTAGAGGTCCAGAAGGTCCCATGCTTGTGTATTTCGGGACAATACTTATCTCAGGAAGCAGTTTGATCGACTGCATGGCATGGACTCGACGAGTCCGATGAACAGACTCGGCGAGTAGCTTGAAGAATAACTGGGACTCGTCGAGTTGTTCTTCAGACTCGGCGAGTTGAGTCGGGGTGGCCCCATGATTCTTCCAGGAGGAACTCGTCGAGTCAAGGGGGATACTCGGCGAGTTAGATCGCGGATTGAGTGAAGTTCTGAGTATGGGGACTCGGCGAGTCATAGGGTTGACTCGGCGAGTAGGGTCAGTCAGGGGTTGACTTTGACCTTGTCTTTGACCAAGGGTTGACCAGTGGTTCCAGGGGTATTTTGGTAATTGTTGATTACTGTTTGAGTTCAGTGCATTGGTGGCTGTCCAGAGGTGGAGATCGTATCAGTGATCGGAGCAGCTTGAGCTATCTGTTCAGTCGGCAGTTTCGAGGTGAGTTATCCTCACTATATCGCTAGGGTTTATGGCACCAAGGCCGAACCTTTTGTCGGATGGAAATCCGGGTAGTTGTCATTGCATGTTATGGGCCGGAAGGCATTGCTGTGTGGACCGGAAGGTCATGGCCTGGAAAGGCGTATGTATGCATTCAGTATGTTGACTGATTCGTAGGGTAATGTTATGTTAGTGACGGGTTAGTCTGGTATCTTGATTAGAGTAATGCTACGTTATGTGATCTGTTGATCAATTGCTAACTGTGAACTGATATATGATTATGTGTTATGCGTATGATTGCTAGATCTGGGGTGTGACCCGGTATGCAGGGTCGTTCTATGATTTGTTATGTTATGTATGCGTTTTATGCTATGGGCCGGAAGGCAATATGTTATGGGCCGGAAGGCAATATGTATGGACCGGAAGGTCGTGGCCTGGAAGGGCGTATATGTGGTTGGTATATTGGGGGTATCTCACTAAGCTTTCGGGCTTACAGTTGTGGTTTTATGTTTTCAGGTTCTCTGGAGTCTGTGACAAGGCAAAGGCGTGATCGTACCGTTCCTCGCGTTGGTGTTTTATGATATGAACCTGGGAAAATACCCTGTTAAATAATGTATTGAAAACCTTTTTGTAACAACGTTATTAAAATGAGTGGTTTTTGAAAGTTTTAATTGTTTTGAAATTTTGGATGTTACATTAATTATTCAATTTTCCGATAAATTCATAATCCGAGTATGGAACATAGCAAATTCCAGCATAGTTGTTGCATAATTGAAGGAAAATCAGGATGAATACCAATCAGAACAAACAACCATATGAAATCTAACATGTTTACTCATCAAAATTGAATCAGTTATGAAACCGACCACATACCTTGGGTTACTACTTGCTTTAACAGTCACTGTGATAAAAGAAACATAAAACCTCAAAAAGTAACAACATGATAGATGTAATTTAGCATAATACAAAAAGTTCATACCCTGGATAAGATAAACATACAAAAAATTCATCGGACTATAACATATTCTCGAATTTATGCTCGAAATATTAAATGTGAGTTTGTGTGTGAGGTGCTATGTGCGACTGCTAACAGTGTATCAGAATGGGATCGAGAATCAGAAAAGTAGGGGGAAGGATATCGCACCTAAGAAATCAAACAAGAAAAATTAAAATAAGGGAGAAGGAACAAAGCATATCTGAGATGCTTAGAGAGTAGAAGTGAGGATCGTGGAATGAGGAGGAAATCGCCATTGAAACCTACATAGTTTTTCAGTTAGGGTTTAACACATGAGAAGATGAGAAGATCCAAAATCAAAATCAAAGCTATGAATAGAGGAGAAATTAAAGAAATAGAAGAACGAAAACATTAGGAAGAAAGAATAACCAAACCATATCTTAGTCGGGCTAGGGTGTGGAAATTTGAGCAGTCTCCGACGAGGTCACATGAGCCCGAGGTTGCCGGAGGAAAATACCCCTAAGGTCGTTTGAGGAGAAGTGAGAAAAGATGTTGTCGGCGAGGTGAGGTGAGATGTCGATAGATTGTTGCATAGGCCAGAGAGCACCAAGTGTTTCCGTTCTTGAAAACAAAAAGCCCTAGTCCCTGCGATTTTGTGGAATTTAGTAGTACTATCCTTGCTTGTCTTCTTCTTTGCTTCTGAAATCGTAATAACAATCTCTATGAAATCACAGGTTGGGTTTTAGGTTAGAGGGAAAGAGAGAGGAAGACGAAGACCCTAGGCTTCTTTCTTGCTAATTGGAAGACGAGCGGGTTTTAATTTTTCACATGGAATAGGTGGGGTTTTAATTTTTTGGGATTTCATTTCCCCCTTTCAAGAACGCGCGTTTTGAGTAAAACATAAAGCGACATTCACAGAGGACGCACAATTTTAGATAAAGTGCCCTCCGTGTTTTTTTTTTACATGAGACACTAATCTAAGGGCACGCAATAATCCGTGACATAAATCCTTAATTTTTTTGAAGAGACGACACTTTTTTAATGTCACTCTCTTTTGCGTAACATAAATCAATGAGTGTCGTGGTTTGCACGTCGTAAAAGGGTCTTTTTCTTGTAGTGAATATGAATTTATTTCTAGACTTAAACTTAGAATTCTAAGCGATGATTGTGAGGTATGAGCACTAGCTTATTTTAGGAATTGTGCCTAAAAATGCTTTTATGTGTTAAATGCTTGTGCCTGATATGCGTTATTTGTTCGGATCTATGGTCTATTGCCGACTGCATCTGGAAACCTTATGTATTTAGGATTCTTAGCGTTTAACTACGATATTAGAACTAGCATATGAACGTTTCGGAGTGATAAGGATGATTTAAATGTCAATCCTAAATAAAGATCTAGATTCACCTTATTCGGTGTATAGATCAAGATGGAAAGGACCCGTAGCGGAAACGTGAATGCAAATGGGAACCGAGATCAACCTCCAGTGATATAGAAAATACCAGTCGTAGTAGAAGTTGCACCAAAGCCAATCACCATGGTTGGAGTACAAGCCATGATGCGGGCTATGTTAGCTGAACAAAGGGAAGAAATGAGGCAGATGTTGCATGAAAATAGGGACGAACCTATAATGCCAGTTGAACAGCCCGAATTGAACGATGGGCAGTCAGAAGGAGGGAACTACAGTGGGACTGTTGGTCAAACCAACCCACCAATAGTTCAACAAAACAACTAGGATGACGGAGTCGAGAGGAATGGATGCAAGTACAAGGATTTTCTGACTTGCAAGCCATCGATTTCACTGGAAAGGAAGATCCGATCGGGGTCATGGATTGGATCTCGGAGATGGAGTTAGCTTTCATGACATGTGGTTGTAGAGGAAAACTACAAACCACGTTTGCGGTACACCAGTTCAGAGGAGGCCCGGTTCATTGGTGGAACACTCTGGTGAAGACTTTAAGCCCCAATGAGCCCCTGCAATTGACGTGGGCAGAGGTTTTGGTGCAGTTCAAACGTAAGTACTGCTCACCAATAGTTCAACAAAACAACTAGGATGACGGAGTCGAGAGGAATGGATGCAAGTACAAGGATTTTCTGACTTGCAAGCCATCGATTTCACTGGAAAGTAAGATCCGATCGGGGTCATGGATTGGATCTCGGAGATGGAGTTAGCTTTCATGACATGTGGTTGTAGAGGCAAACTACAAACCACGTTTGCGGTACGCCAGTTCAGAGGAGGCCCGGTTCATTGGTGGAACACTCTGGGGAAGACTTTAAGCCCCAATGAGCCCCTGCAATTGACGTGGGCAGAGTTTTTGGTGCAGTTCAAACGTAAGTACTGCTCAGCCCAAAATCTGCTCAAGCTAGAAAACCAATTCTTTACCTTGAAGAAAGGAAGCATGTCTATTGATGAATACACCAACAACTTCATAGAGAAGATGGAGTTCACCTTGCGTCTTGTTCCAGATGAGCTGACGAAAATCGACAAGTACACAAAAGGACTTCCATGGGAGTACGCGGTGCCAGTGCGTCAGGCACCTACTCTGGAAGCAGCTATCTGGGCGGCCAAATATGTGGAGGATATGATTAAGGGAAGAGCTTCCAGCAAGGTTGAGGTTGGCAAAAAGAGGAAATTCGAAGGATCGACAAGGCCCGATGAGAAGATAAATTCCAATACAAGGAAGTTTAGAGGAGGAGGAAGTGAAGAAAGATGGTGTGAAAAGTGCAAAAAGAAACACACTGGAAAATGCGGTGAGGAGGTGACTTGTTTCAAGTGTGGGAAGCATGGGCATTATGCCAACGAGTGTACATTCAACAAAAGGGTGTGTTACGGATGTAACAAGGAAGTGAACTTCAAGAAAGACCGCCCAAAGAGAGAGGGGGCTACAAAGCCAAATGTGCCGCCAAAGCCAAAGGCGAGAGCATTTCAAATGATCATTGACGATGCAGATGACAATGTTAGGATTTAGGAGTGAAGGCTTGACATCCAAGATCGAGTTATGAAGTAGTCGTGTAGATAGTACCACGTGGTGTAGCCTATTAGAGGCATATTATAGGTTGAACCTGAACACCTATGTAATCGTTTCAAGGAATAATATAAAACCTTCATTTTGTTATCTGGTGTGTTAAGTTCTTATGTGATTTTATTGTATGGTGAATTGGAAAACTATGAGACAATACTTGGGACGAGTATGAGTAGGTGTGAATGGTAGTAGATGCATATACTACCGGAAGCACATGACTCATGCTTGGATCAGGGAAAGTCACAAGTTTACTAAGAAGCTAGTAATTCATTCTATTTTATTCAAGTATGTCATTACCATCGTTTCCGTAATGACTAAGAAGATGATTGTTATTCCGACCCTAGTGGTCATATCGAATTGAGTCCGACTGCGGTGAGGATGATACGTGGTTCAGAGAACCAAGTCCGATGTAGCATCTGACTTAAGCTCGAAGATAGAAGTGAAAGACAATCAAAGCAATCAGTAGAGGTATCGTGATTGTTGCTTGTAGCTAGGAGTACTACCTTCTAAGATGTGATTATATCACATTAGAACATGAAGGAAGATATAGTCTGTTCTGGAATTTGACTCTAAGAGACATGAGCCTAAGCATTACAACATATGATGATAGGTCATGACACATCGTTCCATTGTAGTAATAAAAGAACTTATCTTAAGTTCGTATCCAGTGATGATCGAGATTGTGACTTGAAGGTCATAATTTGTAAAGGTAAGAAAATTTTAAATTGGGATGTTTCTGTTAACATGCTAGACCTTAGGGACCATTTATGCCAAATAGCGAATTTTGTTTATCACCTTCCTATTGCAGCGACACAATGAACTGTCACATGTTCTTTCTCTTTTGGACATGCAGTTCACGAATGTAGTAAAAGGTATTTGATACCAACCCTAAATAACCTTCCCATTGACTGATCACACATATCCTCTTTCTTTTCAGTTTATTATCTCGAGAGAAACTTGGTTGTGAAAGACTAAGTATTGATTAGGGTTTTATGAAAAGAAAATTTAATTTGGGCTCATTTCTTCCATCTTCAGTCCACTTTGAGGTACGTTCAAGGTATTATTCCCCCCCTAGTATCATCCTTGATTCGTTACCGACATTATGGAGGTCGGAGCTTCCTCCGACAACCTCTAGTTTGCCAGAAAACCGCTAATAGCAGGATTCTCTATTTTGAGAAACTTTTGTCTAGTTTATTGAGTTATAGGCTTTGTTAATCATCTCTACGAATGTCGTTTAGTTGCCTTAAAAATTTAGATCAAATATATGTAGCTAAAACCAAGTAAACAACTCCAAAATGCCTTTTAAATCTCACATGCTCTCTTATATCACGATTTTATTCCAAAAATATTTCCGACCAAGTTTGATAAGTTCTACCCATGGTTATGATCATTTCTAGGTCCCTTGGGCACCTAGAAATAAGATCGCCATCATATCCAACTTCGCCATCGTATCAAATTGTGCCACCGTATCCAACTATGACATCGTATCCAAGTGTGTCATCATATCCAACAGTGCCACCATATCCAACTGTGCCATTTGAATGCTCTAAATTCTCAAGTCACATTTAACAGTTAAGTTTAGGTTTGCCAACCCAATCTACATTTTACATTTCTTAGTAACTTATTCACTAGGGTCCATCAAAGGGTTTATTTTCCTGCTGATGAGAAGTTTCCCCTTTTGATTACTGATAATTTGATGGTCATTCATTTGTGTGTATTTCTTTCTTTATCCCCTAAAAATGAAATTCTATCTCAAATTATTGTAGGTTCAAACCGTGAATAAGCATTCAAATTATCTAGATGTATTAGGTGATACATACAACAAAACCACATATTAGAAGATCGAAATCGATGTTGATCTAGGTGAAGATTACACAAAGCATGTTTTTATAGGATATATACAAGTAGTCTCCTTTTTATTTAAATTTGGTCCTCATTTTTGGCTTTTGTAGGGGGATAGAAGATTCTTTTAGTGTTTTAAATACATGTGAACTTCTATATGTTGGTACTAAGTATGATGGTTTAATTTCTGATGACAATATATGGAAGCACAAGGTATCAATACAAACAACCACAATGTTAGAAGAATCAAAAGATGTTACTAAGGACCAACAAGAATCTTCCCCTTAAAAACTATAAAAGGTTGTCATTACCGGATGCAATTTCTACGACAATTAAAGATACACAAGTTTGTGATGACAACTTAGATCAAAAAACCATGGAGGTGGCTGTGTTTCAACAGATGTGATGAAATAAATTAGCACAAAAGTGCTTGATTGGTACATGATTTTTTTGTATAATGAAATTATTAAATGCGGTTCAGTTTGAATATTAGCACATTTATTATATGAATTGGACTGTTGTGTTGTATATGTATTTTATTTTGTATTATGAGACATTATGTAACACTCAGTTTTCACTTTACAGTATAATTTAGAATAGACATCTAGTTATGAAATTCAAAGTGTAAATACATTTTGTTTTGGCATATGATCCATACGAAAGTTATAGTAGACGAAAATGTGAATCCGTGAGTATAAAGAACACCAAAATCCGATGTCATAGGAGTTAGTTATGATTTCTTGAAGATTCATGTTATAGTGTATTGCTGCAATGTTTTTTGTAAAATACGAAACAGAAATAGATTACTTATTAGCTAAAGTAATGTAAATGAGAGTTGATTTCTACATAATTACGAAACAGTAGATATAAAGAACGCCGAGAACGAAAATTGTATGAAGAAGTTATGGATATTTCAAGGCCATTCACGATATAATCTTTATAAAATATAAAGTAGATAGACTGTGAATTAGCTGTTAAGATCTAAAGGAAAGTTGTAGTACATAGAATTACAAAACTGTGGATACAAAGAACGTTGAAAATAGAACTCGTATGCGGAAGTCACGATTTTTCAAAATGTGAGAATTTACCTGTGAGGGGTGATGCGGCACCATACGAATGCACCATGTGGCAGCTGGAGGCCCAACCTTCCCACCTTACCAGTGATGGCGTTGCACCAACATAAAGATGACACGTGGGGGAGACACACCTAAGATAGGGCACAACACGCCTTTCCAATATATATATATATATATATATATATATATATATATATATATATATATATATATATATATATATGTTGGAATAATGTCTAAGGCTGCAACTATATTAGGCAAGTATTTGACCCGGTTGTGCATGGTCCTTTTGGGTTGCCTTCACCATAGCAACTTGATAGGATGATTTATTAAGAGAGAGTAAATATTATTAGTATATTATGAGAATAATATTTAGAATACTATATTGTTATTTGATTAATATAAGTCATAGAATTAATTGGAATTAATTTGGTGACTTAAAGAGATTAATTAAATAAAGGGGTATAAACTGTCAATTGTTTGATAGTTAAGCTTTAGACTATAAATCGTTATAGATATATAGTGGACGGATTCTAGAAGCTAGGATAGCTTCAAAATCGTCCAATGACTTATCTATGGAAAGGATTTGGATAGCCTTAAGAGAAGATTATCCGATTAGGGTTTAGGCTGTAACCCTTAAGGAGTCTACAAGTATAAATAGACCCCATATTCCTTCAAAGGTAAAGTAATCTATTCTTTTATCTTCTAATAAACTTTTGGTAATTAAAATTTGAATGTTCATGTATATTTCTTTTGTTGATTATGTGATACTTTTCTCTATAGAACTGTTATTTGGGTAAAAAGTTATCATAATTTGTTAACCCTAGCTTTTGAATATAATTGGTAGTTTACTTGTGATTTTTCTATAATAATTCTGATGTCTGGATAACCCAATCCACCAAACGCATTCACAATAAGGAAATTCAAGAGGCACAATAGTGGCGACTTTTGATCAAAACCCCAACCAAGCATATCTTCTACATAGGATGGAAATAAAATACTATGATCTATTAATCATTTGGAAGAACTTGGTAAGGTCAGAGTCTATAAGCAATATTAAATGTGACCGAAATAAAACAATTATTTTTTTTACGTAAAACGTTCTTGACCAGAAGCAAGCATTGTTTAGATTTTTTTTTAAGTTCTAGGATGCTTGATATTTGCTCATTTAGAAATGCCTTTGTTTGGTTTATGTATATTTTGATTCCCTGATCTATCTATAGTTTGGTATCGAAGTTACCACTGCCTGGATGTGATCATTGCAAGTAATTTTAATTATGTTAAAGAAGAAACAAGAGAAATGCCAATCAATCGTTGAGAGCATTCTAGGTTCTAAATTAACCATTAAGAAAACAATTCTTGTTCCTAGAATCATGGATGCAAACATCTCGACCAAATTATGTGACTTGGAACTAACTTTGTTGATTTGGGTTTCTTTTTTTTAAGGGTACTGACTATGGAATATAGTTCATAAATAAAGGGGATGAGTTACCACTTGGGTTTCTTATTTTATGACAAAAAATAATATGCCTTACCGTATTTATTATAGACTATTGGCATATTGAATCTATGTTGACATTGTTTTAATCTATAACCATTTTTGGTAAAACTGTATATTATATGGGGTTATATTGCTCTTTGCAGATTCAATGACTTCAAATATTTTGTTGTTGGTTCAGGACGTTATAATTTACTTCAAATAAGCTTAATTTGAGAATCTTGTTGTCATGAACCTCATTTCTTCACATTGCTTTTCCAAATTTTCATGATCTTTAGCCGGTATTGGAATGATGAATTTGTTTTTCATGTATACTTGGTTCTCTTGTAGGTATCTGATATTTTCTCAGATCCCTCCTTTAAAATCCTCTCAGATGTTATAAGTGATAGATGTTATAAGTGATGGGGCAGTTATCAAAGTTTTAGGTGTGCCTTCAGGTACCAAATCCTTTTCCTATACTACCCTAAAGTTAGGTGATGTTTTTCGATATCAAACATTTTCTACTTTACTAAAACCATTTATATGGTGCGATCAATTACATAATAATAGAATATTCCTACATCGACTTAACGATGATTAATCAAAGAAGTAAGTATTTTAGTGACATCACAGTTTCAACAACTAAGAGTTGTATGCCTTCAAGAAGCTATTAATCGAGCTATCCATAAAAGAAAACAAAACAGGCTTTGAATTTTATTTTTTAAATATTGCTCTCATTGTGAACCAACAAGTTTAGTGACGAGGAACATTCATGCTCAAGTGGTACAAATCAGTTGGTTCTTTATGCCACTTGCTCTACTTATAATCATCAAGATTCAATAAATATGTTGCGCACAATAAACCTATAAGATCACCATGTCGTATCCAAGTGAAGGTTACTATCAGTTTTTTTTTATTTCCCACACTTAGCTTTTTATATTTGGTATTTATTTCCTATCAGGATTATGCATGTGAAGCTTTGGGACACTCTATCAAAGTCATAGAGGGCTGCAACGGTTGAGAAAAAAAAAAGATTAGCTACAATACACTTTTTTCTATCAAGCAATTGTATTTTGGAAAATATACATAAGTATAGCATTTTACTTTCAAATGAATGTTATTTTTATTTTTTTATGTAGCATCATATTTTCATAACTATTGTATCTTCTTTAAATGTATCCGTGGGTCGTGCTTAGCACGACCCTCAAACATCATAGTATATATATATATATATATATATATATATATATATATATATATATATATATATATGGAAAATAGAAAAATCATAAAAATACATAAAAAAAATACTAAGACATCACAAGATTTTTTTTTGAATTTTTTTATCAAAAAATCGCAGCATTTTTTACAATTTCGCTGAAAAAAAAATCATTTTTTTTTGTAAAAATTTTTTTTCCTGCAATTTGACCTAAAAGTTGTGATTTTTTGATAAAAAAAATTCAAAAAAAAAGTTTGTGATCTCTAAGTATTTTTTTATGCAGTTTAATGATTTTTAGGGTTTTTTTTTACGGTTTTTTGTTTTCCATAGAACATATATATATATATATATATATATATATATATATATATATATATATATATATATATATATATATATATATATATATATATATATCACAATTGTAGATGGAAAAACGACATGTACAACTCATATCCATGGACTTTTGTGAGTAAAATGTGAATGGTTGATGATACAGAAACAATAGTAAACAATAGCAGGGCAAGAATCATGGGTTGTAGGGTCGAACAAACACTCAATGCCACAAAACTATTTTCACCCAACTCATATGAGAAAAGACCTGCCAAGATTTTTTGTGCTACTAAACTATAGGAGACCCTTGGATTTATTCTAGTTAGACAAACACCTTGTATTTTGTTCCTGCGGATGAATTAGGCAGTATCAAAAATGAAAAAAAAAAAAAAACACCAATTTATCCTTTGGTTGGCCTATATATAAAGAACTAGTAATTCAAATATATTGTTTAACATAAATGAATAAATGTTTAAATTGAATTAAGTATTTAAGTTGAAAGATAAAAACGAAGAGTTTGTGTAGTGCTTTTAAATTTAAACAAAGAGATAACATAAGGGTTTTGGTTTGGTAGGTTAGACAACATAACATAATTTTGATTGGAATATTTGTGAATTGTCATGTACGCTAGTCTCGATTTGTTTTTATCAATAATTTATAAACAAACAACACTTGATAAATTAAGATGCAAAGAATTTTTTTTTTTAAAAGACAAGGAATTAAGGCAATTAAATAATTAAAGCGATCGGCAAATCCATATACAAAATAAAGATAGATTTTATTAATCGTAAGCGTCAAACATACGATTTCTGCCTAAAGTTATAGTAGTTCAAGACTTCAAGGCGATCTATTTATATAGAAGAACGAGTCGACCTAACAACTGTTCGTAGATCGTTCCAAAAACACAATCAAGTGTCTAAACATGCTTTTGACCTTGAAATATAAATAACATAAGACTTTCACAACTGGGATTCCACTGGAAAGTCTCAATTGTGGAAATAAGATCAAAAGAAATTAGACTTCATAACACAACATAAATAACCTCAATGGATTAACAATAGAAAAATCAATCCATCGATTTATTGGGACCTTGAAATATAAATAACATAAGACTTGTTTGTCTAACGTATTATAGTTTTCTTCTCCACGCTAAAACTAGAATAAAGATGTAATCTTTGTTTGGCAATCTTTTTGTCAACATATGCGTTTATTCTTTGACTAGTTTATAACCCGTGGAAACGACGGTTATAAAAGTAATTAAACTTTCATAATAAAAATATATAATTATTAATCAATTGTTTTAAATAAATGATTTTAAATAAATTATTAATTAAGAGATATATCAAATTTTTAAAGTTATTATATCTTCATATTTAACATATAATTAGAAAATATAAATTTGAATTTTGAAATGGTTGCCTAATATATTTACATGACACATGACATAATATTAATGAGAACTTGTATTAGAATGACACTTGTCACAATGAGATTAAAACTATTCATTTATTAGAATAGAGATTTTATTGATTATCCATAATTTTACTCGTATGAACTATGTAAACATTTTCTTTTTCATTACACTTATTTTTTTTTACAATATATTAAACTCTAGAATGCTCAATAAAACATTAATTAAAAAAAAAATTAAACTTTGTTTTTTCCTGTTGAACTTCAAATTATGTCAACTAAACATTCTATCTTATTTAATTATTCCATTTAACAATATAGATTCAATGCTGTTACAAATAAAGTAATTTTGAGAATAAATTAAAGGGAAGAATTTGAGAATAAAATTAATAACTAGTCTTAATAAAAATAAATATAATGAAGACATGCCCTTATGGCTAAAGCAAACATTAATATTTTGGATGACGTTTAACAAAATTTTATGCAATAATTACGAATGTTTGCGATTTACGTATCATGTAACAGTAAAATAGATGTGTTGAATACAAAAATGTAAATGGAGACCCCTTAATTCGTGTTGATTTAGGCATTATGGCTGTTACTCGTTTCGTGTTGTATTAGCGTTGATCAGATAACTGGATCCACCGCCATATGTTGGCCTAATTGAGCTTAACGCCGCCAGCATCCCATCCGTTGTGGGCAGCGCACCACCACCGAACTGTTGTCCGTTCAATAGTGCCGTTTGCGCACCAAAGTTCATAAGATGTAACCCACCACCGACGTCTTCGTCGGAGATGCCATTAAGATTAGTCCTTGAAGACCCTCTATTATAAAGATTACTGTTATGGTTATCATTGCTGCTTGTATTACTGGTAGACGGAAAATTCCACGTAGATTCACCTGAGAAAGCACGACTAGAACGCGTATCAGGGCTAGTGCTATCACTGTTACGGTTTCCCATCATTAAAAACGCAGCCGTCGCCGGAATCTGATTGTGACACGCCGGGATCGTAGATTGCGTCATGTAGTTAGATGTAACGCCCATTTGAATACTCCTTGGATCTAAGCAGAACTCATCGTCTTTCGTTACCGGTGTTGCAAAGTGTGACGTTGACGTCGGTTGATTTGTGACGAAGCTAAGACCGTTCCTCAGGTAAGATGTCGGTCCGGCCATGCTCGTGGAGCCGGATCCTCGGAGAGAGATGTTAAGTGAAGTGTAGTTGGCGGGGATTGTTCCGGTTCCGGTGGCGGCAATGACGGAAGGTTCTGCCTGTTGGAGCAGCCACTCGATGGTCTCACCATCGGATTTGTGTCCAAGCTCTCGTGTCAACTGGAAGACTCTGGCGGCACACACGGCGGGCATGCGGATACGGCGGCCTCTGCCGTCGACTTTCGTGTGTCTGTCTTTTGTTGTTCCTCTTTTTTGCAATGGCTTTGCTTTGGGAGCTGGCTGCAGCTCCGTCGTGGAATATTCTTCGCCATTAACGCCACCGGATCTTTCTTCAAGAAGTTGTAATGGGTGGTTTTGGCGGTGGAAGGGAGTTTGATCTTCATGACCTTCCATTATCAGTTATGAGTGTGATTTCCTGAAGAACGGGGATCGTTTTATGGGATTTTGCGATTTTCTCTCTCTAGAATATATAGGAGAGGTTGTCGTTAGCAGCAAGCTTTAGGCAACGAAAATTATTAAAGTGCTTCAAGAAAAATATATACGCCCATTCTTTTTTTAGTTAACATCAAATTATATATATATATATATATATATATATATATATATATATATATATATATATATATATATATATATATATATATATATATATATATATATATGAGAGGTTCAATTGAGAAAAAAAGGTTGAGAATGGGGGAATTATTCTCAGCCAAGCATTTATTTTCGCCACAAAAGTCTCTAACGTATCGACGGAAATGGGAAAGGAATGCACACAGGGCCTCCCTTAGTGTATTATGTGTTAGGATAGGGCTTAGGGCCCCTAATTGATAGGGCCCCCTTTAATTTCAATCCAATGTCCGATTTTCCAAAAAAAAAAAACTGTATCGCAGAAATCACGATCGGTATACAGCACACAACACACGACGATTAAAATTCTTCTTTTTCTTCCTTCTCCAATCGATTCAAGTCTTCAATCCACTAATCCAGGGCCGGCTTCTTGCTTCTTAATTCTCCAATCGATTGAAGCAGGGAGCAGGGTTATCGATTCAAGGGCTTCAATCAAGTTATCATTGTTGTCTTCAGTTATTCTTGGCTTCTTGCTTCTTAATTCTCACGGTCTCACTTCTCCAATCGTTAATTGACTCACGATAATACACAGTTCATGATGAAATAGTTTTTTTGCTCAAGATATTAGATATACATAAACGAATTTGAACCATTCCTGTCTTCATTAATCTAAACAATTGTGTTCTTGAAATGCTTTAAACACCATTATAAACACATAATTAGTTTCCTAAGTTTTCCGTTTTTAATATATTTATTCAAAAATATATATGTTTGGAGGAATTAAAAGAGACATAAGGGGATGAATTGAAGTACTAACAAGGGAGTTCCCATGGGTAGAAATCTTAGACATGAAGCCTAGGTATGACTCTATCGATATGTTGCAGTAATCTGGTGGTGCCTTGTATCTTATGCTTTAAATAAAAGGTTATCAACTCTTCTTCTGTAGGGTAGAATCTAATTGGGGTTAATAGAATAATAACCAATTAATTACCTAATTGGGGTTACATAAGAAGGTTTTTTTTTCATAATAGATCAACCTTATTTGCAATCTAATGAATGATTTTTTTTTCATAATATGTGATAGTACATGTTTGGTTCCTAATTATTGGCAGAATCATGTGGAATTGCATGTAAGATTTCAATTACATTTGTATATAATTGATGTCATTATAAATATAGCATACAAAATAGAAAAAGTTTTCAATTAGCTTTGTATTTTAATTGTTTTTGGTTTTATCCAAATGGCATGAATGATCAAAGTTGTTAATCTTTTCAATTTCTGATTTTTTATTCCAGATTAGAAGATTCCATTGTTCACAGATTTCAGATTGGCTGATTCCATCGTTCACCGATTCCAGATTAACAGATTCCATCGTTTTTGAGCTTTCCATTATCTCAGGGGCGATATAATCCTAATCCATATCTTATAAACTTATAGTTATTATTAATCAAATAATTAATAATCATGTCAAAGAGAAAATACGAATCCGGTGCTTCAAAAAGGAAACGAAAAATGCAAGAAGAAGCTTTTATAGATAAACAAAAAGGGTCGTTTTTAAAATATTTAACTATAAACAAAAACATTGATAATGAACAACAACAAACTAATGTTGATAATGAACAAGAACAATCTAATGTTAATAATAATGATCATGAACCAACTAATATTGAAAATGATAATGAACCAACTAATACTGAAAATGGTAATGAACAAACTAATAGTCAAAATAATAACGAACAAACTAATATTGAATTTGAGAACAAACAAACTAATAGTGAAAATGATAACGAACAAAGTAATATTGAAATTGATAACGAACAAACTAATAGTGAAGATGATAACACACCTTTAAACATATATGATCCAAGTAGATGGAATAATGTTAGTACTAACTTAAGAGATTTAATCGTAGAAAAGGGTCCTATTAAAATTTATGATTTTAAATTTCCAAAAGATCAACATTCAAGAAGCTTTACTATATCTCTTTATATGCAAAAAATACCAAATGGAGAAAAATACGAACGAACATGGTTGGTTTATTCCATAGATGTAGATAGAGTTTTTTGTTTTTGTTGTAAATTATTTAATGTGAATACATCTACATGTTCGTTAGCACATAAAGGTAATAATGATTGGAACAATATTTCTAGTATAGTAAAAAGACATGAAGCAAGTAATGGACACATTTTTAATATGAGGTCATGGATTGACTTAGAAACTAGATTAGCAAATAATAAAACAATTAACAAGCAAATCCAAAAACAAATAAATAAAGAAAAAGAACATTGGAATAACGTGTTAATAAGAATCATTGCTATAGTAAAAACTTTAGGAAAAAATAATTTAGCATTTCGTGGAACAAATGAAAAGATTTATGAAGAAAATAATGGTAATTTTTTAACTATAATTGAAATGATTGCAGAATTTGATCTTATTATGCAAGAACATATTAGGAGAATTAATGAAAATGAAATTCATAATCATTATCTTGGACATAATATGCAAAACGAACTTATTAGTTTATTAGGAGAAGAAGTTAAAACTAAAATTATTAAAAAAGTAAAAGATGCTAAATACTTTTCAATAATACTTGATTGTACTCCTAATACAAGTCATAAGGAATAAATGTCAATTATCTTACGATGTTTAGATCTTTCAACCACTCCAATAGAAGTTAAGGAGTACTTTCTAGGATTTTTAGTTGTAGATAATACAGCCGGTAAAGGCTTATATGATGCTATAATTGATGAAATTAAAAATATAGGACTAGATATAAATGATGTTAGGGGTCAAGGTTACGATAATGGTTCAAATATGAAAGGAAAACATCAAGGTGTACAGAAACGATTGTTAGATATTAACCCTAGAGCATTCTACACTCATTGTGGTTGTCATAGTTTAAATTTAGTAATTTCTGATATGGCTAATTCATGTGAAAAAGCTAGTGAACTTTTTGGAGTTATACAACGTATATATACGATATTTTCTTCATCAAATCAAAGGTGGAAAATATTACAAGATAATATATCAAACCTAACACTTAAATCATTATCGCAAACTCGTTGGGAAAGTAGGGTAGAAAGTGTAAAAACAATTAGATTTCAAGCACCACAATTAAGAAAAGCACTTTTACAATTATCTAAAAATTATGGAGATCCAAAAATTAAAAGTGAGGCTAAATGTTTAGCTACATATGAACTTGAAAACTATGAATTTTTATTAGGAATGATTATTTGGTATGATGTTTTGTTTGCTAATAACACTGTTAGTAAAAGCTTGCAATCAAATGATATGTGTATCGATGATGCTATAGATCAACTAAATGGACTTTTGTGTTTCTTTGAAGAATATAGAGAAAACGGATTTGAAAAGGCTTTAGATTATGCAAAAGAATTGGCTTTAGAAATGAATGTAAAACCAGAATTTCGTGAAAAGCGTATCATTCAAAGAAATAGACGATATGATGAAAATGTTGCTAATGAAACTATTAAAACTCCTATTCAGTTATTTAAAACTGATTACTTTTTATATATAATAGATAAAGTCATTACTTCACTTAAAAGTAGATTTGAGCAATTTAATGAGTTCAAAAATATTTTTGGTTTTCTATTTAGTATAGAAAAATTAAAATCATTTGATGAAAATACTTTAAAAAAACATTGTTTAAATCTTGAAAAAACTTTAAAGCATGATGATAGCTTAGATATTAATGGTTTAGATTTATTTCATGAACTAAAACTATTAAGACATATTGTACATTTAGAACGTGATACAATTATTAATATACTTAATTACATTAAAAAGTTTAGTTCTTTTCCTAATGCATATGTTGGCTATAGGATTATGTTAACTATTCCTGTAACCGTTGCTTCTGCCGAAAGAAGTTTTTCTAAATTAAAACTATTAAAAAATTATTTAAGATCTACAATGTCACAAGAAAGATTAAATGGATTAGCAATTTTATCAAATGAAAAACAGTTAGTAAAAGAAATTGATTATGAAAATTTCATTAAAGAATTTGCATCTAAAAAAGTTAGAAAAATTAACTTTACATCATAAAATATATTCACAAAAAACATATACATAAAAAAAAATTTAACTCCGCCATTTGTAAACTTTTTAGTTTATTATTACCGGTCCCAAGCCCGGATAAAGGAGGAGGGTTTATAATATTAACTATAGTAAATGTCAAAACTATACTAAGTATTACCTTAATATATATAGAAACATAGTTTTTCGTTTTTTTTTTTATAATAATTTTTAAGAAGTTATTTTTATCGAAAAATGATTTTAAATATACCAAAATTCATGATTTTTTATTCTCTACAAATAGACATCTATATTGATATAGTTTTAAGATAAAATAAAAAAGTTATTTTTTTTTTTATATTTTCAGTTATCGTTATTCATAAGTGAATAAAAATGAATCTAGTTTTTACTACAGTACATTCGTTATTCATTTATGAATAAAAACTATGAATAATTTTTTTTACAATTTAAGTATCATTCATGTATTAATATAACATATATACTAAACATAGTATATTCATATTTAAATATTAGACGATGCATTCACTTGTGAATATTACATAGTATATTCACTTGTGAATGTTAGATGGTATATTCACTTATAAATATTATATGATATTTTCATATATGAATATTATATAGTATTACATGGTATATCACATGAGAATAGTAAATAGTATATTCAATTGTGAATATTAGATCGTATATTCACTTATGAATAATAGTTGGTATATTCATATGTGAATATTGCACAGTATATTCATATATGAATATTACAATGTGTTGTCAGAAATATATATAATTTTTATATATTATTCACATATGAATAACATACAGACTTGCATATTTGTTTTGTGTTTTAATAATCACATATTGATTCAGGTGAGAAAACATATTCATATGCGAATATAACGTGATAATTTACTTTATGCATTTCATCAAACAGTTGGAGTGCATACAAGTTAACTTTTTTAAAAATGTGATAAATATGGTACTTTGACTACTTAAATCTTACAAAATAGTAGATTAGTGGAGAAATATATGAAAATTTCAAACAAAAAATGATTTGATCTTTTTCTAACCTTAATTTCGATGTTTTATTTGATGAACGATGTTGAATGCATGATACGAATTGAATTTTTTGTTGATTGTCGATGATGTTGTTCTAATGATGCTGGGAGTATAATTAATCGTAGATATTAAAGATATGTTCGTATTCAAACAGAATTGAAGGTTGGATTGAAAGAACAAAAAAAGAATGAATTTCAACTGTTCGTATTTGTGATTGAATGATATTATATCATATTTACAAGTTTGCCACCGTGTCCTTTATGTTTAAAGGCTAATTAAATGAGTGGCTGAGAATGATTCCCCCATTCTCAACCTTTTTTATTTTCTCAATTGAACCCACCTCTCTTTCTCTCTCTCTCTCTCTCTCTATATATATATATATATATATATATATATATATATATATATATATATATATATATATAATAGGTGTGAGACCCATGTACTACATGAGTTTATTTAAAAAAACTAAATACAAAATTTTAAACATTTGAAAAGTATGAATTTAGAAGAAAAGTGAGAAAATATTGAATTATAAAAATTAAAGTGATTTTTTTTCTCTTTTAAATTTAAACAAATAATTTAAATAAATAAAGAAAGAAAATTAATGAATCTTTAATTTGGTAATTTTGAAATTAGAAGGAAAGTTTATTAATGAAATTGATATGCATTTATTGTTGAATATAAATACTATTTACAATTTAATAAAATGAAAAAAATCATAAAATGACATGTGAAATATAAATTAATTTAAAATGACCACAAAATTACATGTGACAAAATAAATGAGAATGTGACATGTGACAAAAAGATCTTTATTTATTAGGAAGGATTAGAAAAAGCAGTATATTAGAAAGAGAAAAGAAAAACTCAATCAAGAAGGTCGAGCAAAATAATTATAAGAAACAGTTTCAAATGGAAAGGAAAGCTCCAAAACAACCTAATATATAGAGGAACATTTAGATCTCTGCTTAATCTAATTGAAAGTGAATAAACTAATATCATTCGTTGTGACCATGGTAGCACGACTGACGTTCCTAAAAACAATCATGT
Source organism: Lactuca serriola (assembly GCF_051521515.1). Lineage (NCBI taxonomy): Eukaryota > Viridiplantae > Streptophyta > Magnoliopsida > Asterales > Asteraceae > Lactuca > Lactuca serriola. The sequence continues at coordinate 71,074,676 of NC_136410.1, forward strand.
TACGCTCCTTCCAAATCAACTAGATACTGATGTATACCAAAGACAATTTGTATTCTTTTGCTATATGTACACGAAATCATCTCCAACAGGTCAACCCTCGAACATGGTTGATTAACAAGGATTGAAGACCAATCCAACAACCACCTCCGTAACACCACATAACAGGACTTGCAAGTGAAAAACAAATATCGGTACCTTCCTCCACCTCATGACAAAAGAGACAAAAGGTACGTATAAATGAAAGTAATACCCCTCTTAATTAGATTTGAAGTAGTGGGTATTCGAACTTAAAAAAAAAATGATAGTGTCAATGTGACTTGAGCATTTGGATTATAAGATCGATCATCAGAGATAACGAGTGAGCATCAAGAATCATCAATGTACATCAGAGATCATGAGTGAGCATCAAAGATCACTAGGTCCGGCCCTGATAGTGTGCAATGTGTGCAACCGTACATGGACAGGAAAAAAATAGGACCCGGTTTTTAGCCAATTTTTATAGTTATTATATATTATATTTCATTTTACGCAAAAAAAAAGTAATAATAACAAAGTATTTGTAGTTCAACTGGCTCTATGAGGTGCCTTTTGCTATCTCTTGCCAAAAGCCTAGGGTTCAATTCCTATCTGTTCCCTTCGAATTTTTAACTGATTCGTTTCCAATGTATACACATTTACATAAAACTTTAATAAAATGTCTCGTAGTTCAGTCGGTTAAAAGACTTACATCTTGTTGGCTCCTTCATAAAATAACCAGGGTTCGAACCTCTAGCCTCATGCCTTTTGAGATGATTTTTAACTAATCAATTTTCTTATATTAAGGTCCCATTTCTTACTTTTCGCACATGGCCCTCAAAATCAATGAACCGACCCTGAAGATCATGAGTTAACATCATAAATCACATGTGGGCATCAGGGATTACGAGTGAGCATCATGGATCATGAATGAGCATCAGGGATCTTGTTTGAGCATCATGGATACTCACAAGTTGAAGATACTCAAGGAGGATGCACATTATTTGATGATACTCAAGGAGGATGTTCATCAGTTGAAGATGCTCATGTAATGTATCTCAAGGATGAAGGTTAATTTTAGAAGCGATTGTATGACAGATTGTGATTGGTTGACACCTCTCATGGGCCCGTGGATTAATGGGCTTATACCATTACGGTTTTAGGTCGGATCTATACTCTATAAATATGGATGCATGCTACTCATTTGTTTGTGTCTTTAGGCTTTTGTATCCTTAGTGAGTATGTCGAATCTCTATTGGTTGTACTTGTAATCTTTGTTTGATAACTCTATACATATGGATGCCTGCTACTCACTCTTATCCCGTGGATAGAGGTCACCTTGACTGAACCATGTAAATATTGTGTCTTTCTATGCTTTTGGTTTCATATGTTATCCGCATTACTTCCTAACAAGGGTCATCAGAGCTTGGCAAGTACCATCATATATGTTATGATTCAAGTTTCATTTGGTTTTCCTAACAAGTGGTATCAGGGTTGCGGTATTGTGTTTCGTTGATTAAAGATGGCATCTTAAGTGTTCGATTTGGATAAGTTTTTTGGTTCAAATAATTTCACTTTGTGGAAGGTAAAGATGAAGGCTATTCTAGTTGAATAGTGTTGTGCGACTACATTGGAAGGAGAAGCGAAACTTCCAAAAGACATGACACCTGACAAGAAGGTGGATATTCTAGAAAGAGTGTGTAATGCTATTCTATTGATTTTGACATGCGAAGTACTAAGAGAGGTCATGGATAAAACCAGTGCATTTGGGAATTGGGAGAAATTGTGTGATAAATATCAAAACACTTCTCTTACGAACAAGCTATATTAGAAACAACATTTGTATACTCTTAGGATGTCTAAAAGTACCCTTGTGAAGGATCATCAATATAATTTCAATAGGATCATCTTAGATTTACAAGGTGGGAATGTTAAGATCGAAGATGAAGATCAAACACTTATCATCTTATTTTAACCGTTGAATTCGTTTGAGAATTTTGTTGATACTATGTTGTATGGTAGGAAAATGATCAATGTGAATGATGTGAAGGACTCTTTGATGCCCAAGGAAATCAAAAGAAAAGTTTCAGTTTTGTTTGTAGGCAGAGGGAGAACATCAGATAGAGGTGGAGGTAACAAATGGATACCAAGTTTCAAATATAAAGAAAAATTTTGATGTTATAACTGCAATAAAAAGGGGCACTTAGAAGAGATTGTCCATTACTAAAGAAAGGGAATCATGACGTTGAATCAACCAACAAAAACAATGTTGTTATGGTTCAATGGAATTCTGATGAAGGGGGTGATGGTGAAGTTTTGACTATATGTACAACTAAATCTGTCGATGCTTGGATCTTGTGCTCGGGAGCATCTTATCACATGAATTATAATTGTGATTGGTTCAACTCCTTTAAACAGTGGAATGGTATAGTCGATACGGGTGATGATGGGATATGTATGATCAAGGTTAGTGTCACAGTGGATATCAAGATGCACGGTGGTATGGTCAAGAAACTAGATTGTTGGTTTGTCCCGGATCTTCGAAAGAATCAAATCTCTCTTGGCACTTTGGCAAAGGACGGACTGAAGTATTCTGGAAAGGGTGACTGGGTAAAAGTCTCGATGGGGGCTCTTATAGTTATGAAGGTAAAGATGAATCATGGTATTTATTTCCTGGAAGGCTATACAGTTAGGGGAACTGTGGCAGAATCTTAATCCTTGGATCAATATGATGATAAAATAGAGTTGTGGCATCATAAAATAGGGCACATGAGTGATGTGGGTATGAAAATGAGTATATATGGGATGTTTATTGGAAATGTAATGTAACATCTGGATCCTCGAGGTATGAAAATTAGAGTAACTTATGAGTTTTGTGTTGGCCACGACGTGGTGAAAGCATCACCACGACGTAGGATGGCCGCATGAGACATGTATCTCATTTAGGTATCACAGTGTGAAACTATATTGGTCAAGATGTGACATCTGGGTGAGGGAAAACCCTAATTTTCTGGGGTTTTAGGCTTATTTAAGGTATGCTATGTCTAGGGTTTTCACACCCTGAACCTCCATCACCTCCCTTTCACCAAAGAAGCCATAAACCCCATTGTTGAAGATCTTGAGCTTTTGTTGGTATTTTTGGTGTCTTGAATGAGTAGAAGAGATTTTGGGTGTAAATATGCATATTGCAAGTCTCATGATCATCTTCTATCTCATATTCTGGACCTTTGTAAGTGTTCAAGTTCCAAGCTTTATTGTCCTATGTTGCTAAATCTAGGTTTTTGTCCCTTTTCTTCAAGTATAAGCTAGTTAGAATGGTGGGATTCCATAAAGTTGGCAACTTTATGGGTCATTGAGGTCCTTTGATGAACATAAGGTTTATATATAATTTTTGTTAGTGTATTGAGCTCCATTCATGAGATTATTTGTGTTGATTCTCTATTTTTTTTATCTAACCTAAGCTCTAGACTTGCATTGGACATTCATGGCTGAAAAACATCAACCTTTAGATTGTATTGGATGTTAGGAAGCCTTCTGGAAGGAATGGGTGGATGGATTAATAGATTGAGAGCTGAATACATTTAGCTGAGAAATCCCAGTTCCTACGACATGGCAGTCTGCTCGCCGCGACGTGGCGATTGGGGGTTTCCTGGCTGTTTTGGGCGGACTCTATCATGATGTGATGACATGACCATCACGGCATGATGGTAGCTTTGATCGTGACCGAGTTGGTTCGTAACCAAGATTTTAATCGAGCATGAGTTCGCTCTCCATGACATGACCATGGATTGATCACGACGTGGAAGTTAACTGATGTTGTCTTTGACCGTTGAGTTTTTGACCCTATTGAATTTTGGTCAAATTGTTAGTTCTAGAGTGTAAGTTAAGGTGTGACATTGTGTGATTCCATAAGTGGGTTGTAACACCTATTTCGTGGCATAGAGTTATGGTTTATCTGACTTCGTGAGAGAGGTGGGTCTTCTCACTAAACTATGTAGGTTGTTAGATTGTCTCTATGACTCTTGCATGAAAATTTGTGGTTGGATCACAACACTTGTATGAAAAACTATGGTTGGATCACAACACTTTTTTGTCTTTGTGACTTTCATGGAAGACCATGGTTGGATCATGGTAGAAAGGCTACAGTTGGACTGTATTCTGCAAGTGACTATAAGACTATGTTTGGATCATAACATTCATATGGGTTGAAAAACACCCCTAGGACTGAGCGCACATATATGTATGGTATGTGATATTTTGGGGAACTCACTAAGCTTTGTACCTACAATCAATGTTTTAAATGTTTTAAGGTACTTCCAGTTCTAATGGGAAGGGTCCGACTTGATCGCACTGCATCCCCAGAAAGCTTTTTCCGCATTGATTATTATGATTTTACTCGGATGTTTGAGAGATACATTTTACTATGATTGGTTTTTGAACATATGTTTATGTGATCTAGGTGTTTAAAACCAAAATTTTTATTTAGTATTTTTGGGATATTACAAGCTGGTATCATAACCTTAGTTTGAGGGATTCTGTGACATCCCCATTTTCACGGCCAGAAAAGACTGACTTGTTTATGCTTGTTTAAAAATCAGAGTATCCTTTTGAAGAATAATATTGCGGAATTTCTTCCCAAAAACATGATAATGTTATTATCAAAGCATTTCTGGAGAAATGTATTTTATTTATATTAAAACATTTGGGATGTCATCGTCAATACAGAAACATAAGCATAACGGAATATTACAAACCTTACAATAATTAAACTAATGACTTAAAACTCATTGAATCTCTCAACAAAATGTATCTTTCATATTGCTAACTGTGATACAATAAACTGAGTGGGTTAGGTTGGGAAACCTGGTGAGTACATAGGGTTTTCAACCCACAATAATATCATTATTATGTGTAATCATCAAACAATTAACCCAATTTCCCATCCCCATTATCTTCTTTATTCTTAAGGATCTACCCTAAGAATAGTTTATTCTTCATTTATTTTTTCGTAAGGATTGTCCTAAGTAATAGGCACGAAGTCCATCTCTGCCAGGGTTTATCCAACCGACACTAAGTCCATAGTTGTCGATGTTATCTATTAGGCACAATTCTCAATGTTCATTTGTAAGGCACTAAGTCCATAGCTGCCAGGGTTTTTAGAGTACATCTGGCGAACACGTCATTCACGAACACATACAGGTTGAGAGCCTGCTAGCATTCCACTAGACTGTCTACAATAGTTTGTGGTCATCATCTATACTCTGCTAGATGACTGGATCAACTTTAAAGTCAAGGATTCTCATCATCTATATCATCTTTCATCTCTCATCATTCATCTACCCATCTTTACCCCCATATATATAGGTAAAAAAATACATATGTAGTTTACATCACGTAAAACATGTATAAATCGTTCATCTAGCATAGATATTAGGAACATAGATAATAAGCACATATAACATGTATTAATATTAAATACTTCATATCTATGTGTAAGATGAAAGTAACTATGCACTCACTTGACAATTCGAAATTTGGACCGCGCTTCGCTTCTAGCAATTGTCTTTTCCTTTGACATAACCTAGTATTATTATCGCTAAGTTTTGGTCTACTATTTATTGCGACTAATTATTAGTCTAGATTCATCATTAACTCAAATTCTACTTCAAGATCTATCAAGTAAGGATCAACCAGGCAGGACAGTTGGGAGGCATGACCATTTCGGCATATAGTTTTTCTGAAATCCAACAACCAAGCCAACGTGACCATTCTTAGACACCTCTCCCGTAAGTAGATCAATCGGTATAAAGACTTTGAATCTTTGATAAATTTTATTTATAGGCTCATAATAACGATAATGAACTTAAACATAAGTTATACTTAAAGTAGTATAAGCATAACTCACTTACAAGTGGTTTTGCGAGAAACCGAGCTTTGCGCGGGCAGAACTTCGTTGCTGAATCTTTCTAAAAAGATTTTTGCAGCGCTTCAGCACTCACCTTCCTATAATAAAACTACAGAAAGAAAAGTTGAATCATGAGAGACCGAAATGCTTGGGGGATAAGAAGAGAAAGACTCTTGAATCAAGAGAATGGTGCAAAAAATATAAGAGCCTAGAGCCTCTTATTTATAATAATTGAATTTTCAAAAACCACCCTCTATAGTTACTTAAATGACCTTATAGTTATTTAAACGACTAAACATCCATTTAAAATATTATTTTAAATAGATTTAATGATATTTTTACTAAACTATTGTCTCAGTCTTATAACGACCGCATCGTCGATACCTTTCTAATGATATATATATATATATATATATATATATATATATATGATTTATACTTTATTTTAATATGTAACTATGCTATTATAAATAATAACTCGTTCATATGAACTCCGCTTTTTGATGTTCATCATATCTACGCGCCGCTATCGACGAGATCTACATTCATTGTGCGCTGCCGACTTTTATATCTTATAAAAGTCATATATAACTCATACGGAGTTGGATTTCTACGAAATTTATATTTTCGGGATTGAGAAGACGTGTACTTTCTAAATATTATATATATATATATATATATATATATATATATATATATATATATATATATATATATATATTATCTTATAAAAGTCATATATAATTCATACGGAGTCGGATTTCTACGAAATTTATATTTTCGGGATCGAGAAGACGTGCACTTTCTAAATATTATATATATATATATATATATATATATATATATATATATATATATATATATATATATATATATATATATATGTTTTGGCGCACTTATTTTTACGATTTACGAACGATTTAGCTGATTTTTTCTATTTTATTAAATTATAATAATCATGAAACACATAATATTCATATAATTCTTCTTTATTACGTCAAATAGGTTAAAATTGTTGATCCTAACTATTACTTTGGTTAAGATTATTTATCCTAGATAATCTTCTATAAAAAAATCATTTTTAACGCTTATTATATCTTAACTGACTAGCCTGAATCTACGGGTGTTATAGATTTAGGAACACCTTTGGCTATGTCTGAACTCAAACTGATAAATTGTTAAATCTTTTTGTAAGAAAAACAAAATTTCAAAAGATTTTCACAAAGAAATGGGTGTGATGTGTGCAATCAGCTGAGCTCAAGTAAGTAATTTCCAAAATACCCATACATGAGTATTATGTTTAGTATGTTATTATGTGAGTTTCATGCTAGATTAGGGTTAAGGATACCTTCAGGAATTGCATAATGATAGAATTCTTTGATATGTGTGATACCTGATAGCCTAGGAGGAAGTGAATGTTACATGCTACTTGGGGTCTACATTAACAAAGTTAATTATTAAGTGTATGTTTAAAAATTGTATACGGTTAGGATCATGTAACCTTAAAATGATTGATTTTGCCTTATTTCCTATTCCTTGTGTGGTTGTGAGCTTAGGGTAGAATTTTTATTTGACATTTTATTTGATCCAGTATTGTGTATAATTTGCATGCATAAGACAACTAGTGGTGCTGATAGAGGATTCCTAGGAGAGCCTAAGGAGTGTTGTAGCGAGATTTGTATGTTGTTTAGCATAGGTATCATGAGAATTTCTATAGTGGAGTGATTTATAGGATTCACGATGATTCTTCAAGAAAGTAAGGATAGGTGTGCAAGGAAGTATTGGGCCCGTACTACCGAAACTATAGGATCTATACTCGAATCAAGGAAAATTGTGGAGAACCTAAGGAGCTTTTAGTATGAGAGTTCCCTCAAGTACGTTCTAATCGTTTATATGTTTTCCATTGAATATGGTGGTGAGCACTCAAGGAGGAGATTTTGGTTCATGTTCTTGTTTAGGCTCTGGTGTTAAGTCGATTAATGAAAGGATACACGAGTTCATTATGTCAAAGATTACCCATGGTATTTTAGATGCAAATCTTATGATGTTTGGTACCATCAATGAGGGGATCATCGATATGTTGGATGATCGCTTAGGGTCCTTTCACTCAGAGATTGCAGTTGGTCAGTTTGGGACACGTACTCTTTCCTTTCAGGATTTCAAGGCTTGTGGAGCCCCATAGTTCTTTGAGATGAAGGAGCCCATTCCTAGCAGATGGTGGATTGCAGATATGGAGAATTCTCAATGGATGAGTTTTTGCCCTGAGGGATTGAAGGTCGGGTTTGCATCTTGCCTTCTGAGGGACCGAGCTCGCGACTGATGGGGGGAGGTTGGAAATGCCTTGGGATATGAGATTGTGGGGGCCATGACTTGGACTGATTTTGTGACGAGATTCAGGGCAAATATTGCACCTGTTATTGAGGTGTAGAAATTGGCAAGGGAGTTTTAGTACCTTCTCCAGACAATGGAGTCTGTGGCGAAGAGCACCGCCAAGTTGTGGGAGAGGGCTTTACTAATTCCACAATATACTTTTGATGAGGAGATGAAGAACATGAGGTATCATGACATGCTCAGGGATGACATTCGAGAGTTCGTGAGTATGTCAAGCTGAAAGACCCTAGATGGCATAATTGCTAGAGACCATGAGCGAGAGATTGAGTTGGAGCTTCGGAGGAAGCGAAAGCCAGCTACTGTTCAGACGATTGAGGTCTCAACAAAAAGGCCCAAGACTCTTGACTCACAATCGAGGGGCCAACAGGGTCGGGGCCGTTGCAGAAAGTCACATGATGGGACATGTAGAGTAGGTGGTTCGAGTTGTTTTAGGTGCGGCTAGACATGACACTTTGGTCGATATTTCCCTCGTGGGACACTTATTTGCTTTCACTATAACCAATCAGGCCACAAAAAAGTTGAATGCTCGATATTTTCAGGAGGAGCAATGGCACCACCTGCTCCAGCTATGTTAAGGACCGCAAATGGCTGCTAGGACAAGGCGGAGGATCCTGTGGTAAGGATTTGGGCATTTTAGTTAACGACCAAGGAGGCCCGAGCAGCACCGGATGTGGTTATGGGTATGTATCGTCATCATGTCTTTTCCTGCTTTCATTATTTATGCTTATGTTTTATTTGATCGTGTATAGGGATGTTTTTAGTCAATGGTTTGACTGCTCATGTTCTTTTAGACTCAGGTGCTACCCGATATTTTGTATCTCTTATGCTTAGCAAGAACTTTGGTGATACTCCGGGAGCTTTGGATTACCCTTTGGATGTAGAGATTATAGACGACCGTACAGTACGTTCTCCGAGTGTTCATCAGGGTTGTGTTCTTGAGTTGTTCTGCGAGAAGTATCTGATAGATCTAGTCCTTATTCCTCTTTAGGGTACTAAGATTATTGTGGGCATGGATTTTTTGAGCCATAATGGATCTATGATTGATTGTGAGCATCAGCTGGTGAGAGTTTGAACCCCAAGTATGGGAGAACTGATAATTTATAGTGATTCCACTCAGCGAGTACCAACTTTTTACTTAACTGCGAGGGGTATGAGACATCTTTAGCATGAATTCTCTGGGTTTGTGGCTTATGTTATGGATACATGGGTTGTAGAGAGAAAGATAGTGGGTGATGTTCTTATCGTTCGAAAATTTCCAGATGTGTTTCCTGAGTATTTACTAGGAGTGCCTTCTGAGAGACAGTTAGAGTTCCAGATTAATCTGGTTCCAAGTTCGGCTCCGATAGCCAAGGCACCGTATTGCTTGGAACCACCAGAGATGCACGATTTGTCTACACAACTTCAGGAGCTATTAGATAAGGGATTCATGAGGTCGAGTAGTTCACCGTGGGGAGCACCGATCCTATTTGTGAAAAAGAATGGTGGTTCACATAGGATGTGCATTGACTGCATGGAACTAAACAAGTTGACGGTTAAGAATCAACACCCACTTCTTAGTATTGATGATTTATTTGACCAAATCTCGAGTTACATCTTGGTTTTCCAAGATTGATTTGAGATAAGGATATCATCATTTGAGGGTCAAGGATGAGGATGTGTACAAGACAACCTTCAGGACTCGTTATGGTCACTATGAGTTTGTAGAGATGGCACCCGGGCTCAACAATGCATCGGCATCATTTGTGGATATCAAGAACTGTGTATGAAGGATGATGTTAGACCGGCCTGTGATAGTGTTTATTGATGATAGCTTGGCCAATTTTAAGACCAAGTAACAACATGAGAAGCACCAGATGCATGTTTTAGATACTTTGAGGAGGGAGACGCGTTATGCCAAGTTCTCCAAATGCGAGTTCTGGTTTCACGATGTGAAAATTCTTTTGGTACATTGTCAACCAAAATGGTATATTGGTTGATCTAACTAAGATCGAGGATGTGATGCAGTGGGAGGTTCCGAGGTCACCATTTGAGGTTCAGTGTTTCCTTGGGTTAGTAGGTTATTATTGGAGGTTCATTTAGGATTTCTCCAAGATTGTTGTCCCTTTAACCAGATTGAGGAAGAAGAATGTTTCTTTCCGGTGGGGGCCTGAGCAGCAGGAAACATTTGATACCTTGAGACAGAGATTATGTGAGGATCCGATTTTGACCCTTCCCGAGGGTATGGATGACTTTGTGATTTATTGTGATGCATCGATTTTGGTTCTGGGCACAATACTTATGCAGAGGAGTCATGTGATTGCTTATGCATCAAGGCAGTTGAAGCCTCATGAGGCGAATTAACCTACTCATGATCTGGAGCTGGGGGATGTGGTTTTTGACCTCAAGATTTGGAGACATTATTTGTATGGGCTCAGTGTACTATTTATACAGACTACAAGATCTTGAGATATTTTATGGATCAACCAAACCAGAATATGAAACAATGCAGATGGCTAGACATGGTGGAAGATTATGACTGTGAGATTTTGTATCATCCTAGGAGGGCCAATGTTGTGGCCGACGCCTTGAGTCGCAAAGCATCAAGTAAACCTATTAGAGATCTATGCTTGAGGATGGTTATTGTTTCACCAGTATTAGATTTGATTAAGAAATAGAATGTATAGGGGTTAAAGAGGGAGAATTGGAAGGAAGAGAGAATCAGAGGATAAATTATGTTATTTGTCAGAGGTAGTTGTGGGTTATTAACTCAGTGCAACAATGTATGGTTTTCGGTTGCTGGTAGGCTTAGGAATACACTCTTGGAGGAAGCACAGAAGTCTAAGTTTTCGATCCATCCGGGGGTCACAAAATGTCTATAAATTTTAGACTGAGCTACTGGTGGCCCTGCATAAATAGGGAAATAACATGGTACGTCGAGTGGTTCCTGACTTACCGGAAAGTCAAGGCCGAACATCAGAGACCCCATGACAAGATGCAAAATTTACCCATTCCCATGTGGAATGAGAGTATATCACTATGGAATTTATCATGAAAATGTCAAGGACAACACGTGGGGTTGATTCTAGCTGGGTAGTTGTCAATAGATTGACCAAGAGTTCTCATTGCATCCTTATATCGAAGGGCATTTCGATCAAGAAGTTGGCCGACTTCTACATCAAGGAGGTAGTCGCTCATCACGGAGTTCTAGTTTTAGTGATTTCTGGTTGTGATGTTCATTTCACCTCCAGGTTTTGGAGAAATTTTCACGAGGAGTTGGGTACGCAGCTACATTCAGAATAGCATACCACCCCCATACCGACGGATAGAGCGAGAGTATTATTCAGATGCTCGAGGATATAATCAAGGAATGTGTGCTAGATTTTGTTGTGGAGTTGCGATACTTATCTTCCAATGGCCGGTTTCTCCTACGACAGTAGTTATCATGCTTGTATTGATCGACCTCCATTCGAGATGATGTACGGGAGTAAGTATTGGAAACCGGTTTGTTGGGGCGAGGTTGGACATCGAGTAATAGGGAGTACTAAGGTAGTACTCATGACTATTGATTTAATACAATAGGTGTGGGATCGGTTGTAGACCGTGCAGAGTCGCCAGAAGAGTTATGCTGATCGGCGATGTTTGGACCTCAAGTTCCATGTTTGAGATTTTGTGTTTCTAAAGGTGTCACCTTCGAAGGGTGTCACCCGGTTGAGGAAGCAGGTCAACTTAGTCTCTGGATTTATTGATCCTTTCGAGGTTATTGCCTGGGTGGGCAATTAGATTTAATTGTCAAGCTTAGCTAGATTCACAACACCTTCCATGTTTCCCATATGCGAAAGTGTGTGTATGATGATTTCGTAATGGTTCCCTTGGACAAAATTCATGTTGATGAGCACCTAAATTATGTAGAGAGACTGATTGCGATCCTCGACAGGAAAACGAAGACCTTACACAACAAGGTGATGGGCTTGGTAAAGGTGCAACATGTAACATCCCGAAATTCAGGTAAGGTTATTTAACCCCTTTCTTTTGTCAAGTTGCCAAGATTAGTCCCTTGAGTGATTCTTGTAGCAAATGAGTACGTTGGGTGTACAGGGGAGTACGCTGCACGTACTCGTGCGCTTAAACTGGACGCGGACTCGCCTGGGTACGCTGGGCGTACCCAGGGTTATGCTGGGAGTAAAAGGATCCAGATGCAAACCCTAAATTTTTGGCTTGTGCACTATTTAAAGGATGCTAAGGCTCATTTCTCAGTCTCCATATCAGAGAGTGAAACCCTATGTGAGCCTTTCGTCGTCCTTAGCTTGAGTGTGTGTGTCTTGGAGCTAAAAGTTCCTTAGTGTGTTAGTGAGGAAGAAGGAGAAGAGCTTGTGGAGGCTAGGGCTTGAAGTGCAAGTTTGGATCTGAGATCTTCAGAGGAAGGAGCTTCATTTAGAGGTATAAAGTTCAAAACTTTCCTCTTTATTTTGGTTGATGTTGCATGGACCATTTCTAGGGTTAAAAGTCCCAAAGGTGGAGACTTTATGAGTGTAATGGACTCCATGGACCTAGATATGTCTCATTTCAGTGATATTTGTGTTATAGATCCATAAAAATCCCATCTTGCTCGTTGTTATGGGGTTATGCTTGAGATATGAGCTTTCTAGAGTTGGAAATGGAATGATATGGGTGTTGGTGACTTGTCCAGCCATGCAAAGGCGTAATGTCACCAACTTTATGGATTAAGAGGCTTAGAAATGGTTAGATCTAGAGTTGGACGTGGGTCTTAACTGTTTAAGACCTCAAGTGCTTAGAGTCTAAAACTGAGCGTTACGCTGGGCATAATCCCAGTACGTGCGGCGTAAGGGGTCGCGTACCCCATTTCTGTGAGGACGCCGGGTACACCCAATGTACATGGTTGGTACGTGCAACGTAACCCGGAGAGTTGACTTTTGTTGACTTTTAGGGTTTGGTCAACTTTAGGGTCTTTGAGCCATGAGAGGGGTAAAATGGTCTTTTACCCTTCTGAGAGTACCAAGAGAAGGGATAGCCTAGCCTTGAGAGGTGTATTCATTAAGAGTGTTTATTTCATATGATTAGGCGGAGGCTAGACCAGATTATTTCAGAGTTCGAGATTACCGAGTTACCCGAGGTGAGTCTTCTCGCTATACTTTACCTAGAGTGGTAATTTAGAGTTATATGACAGAGTATCTCGTATATTATTTATGTGATTGTGATACACTCCATTATTTCTATGTGATTCATGTCGTGTATGTTCCAGTGTTTAAAGAGTTAGAACCGGAAGGTTCACAGAGTTAGGACCAGAGGGTCCACAGAGTTAGGACCGGAGGGTCCACAGAGTTATAGCCTCGAGTGGCTATTATATGTTATATGTGGTATTTTGAGGAACTCACTAAGCATTTATGCTTATAGTGTTATGTTATGTGTGTTCAGGTACTAGTGAGGATCGCGGGAAGGCGCCGGCTTGATTAGTACACACACGAGGGGTTTCTACATATTATGATCTTGGGATGTTATGTTAAGGGTTGTTATGTGATACAATGATATTTTTATAATACTTATGAATGAAAGTGTGTTTTTAAAATGTGAAAATTATTTGAAAATTTTGGGTGTTACAAGTTGGTATCAGAGCCTTGGTTTGAGGGATTCGGGTGTACCTCTGGGCGTATCAGAACTCAAACTGAGGATTTGAGAGATTTTCAAAATAAAATTCTCAAAATTTTCTCAAAGAGTAAAAAGTTTTTGAAAGAGCAGAGCAGAGCAATGTGTACGATCAGTCAGCGCCTGAATGGTGATTTCCCAAAATACCCTTACATTATGAGTTATGAGATATGTTATGATATGTTATGCATGCTAGAGTAGGCTAGGTATTCTTATTAGGAATAGAGTGAATAGATAGCAGCAAGGAGATTACGAGAGATCTGCTAGAGAGTAGACTATGGATGGGAAGGTAGAGTAATTGGGACATGGGATCTTAGGAGGAGGACTTGGGGTGAATATTGATGCGGTGTGGACGGTAGTATTGGGCCCGTACTACCGAAGGCACCGGATCAGTGCGCAACCCAAGTAAAAATCCTTAGGGTACCTGGGATCAAGCAGGTATGGGATATCGAGTGTGTGTACACTTGAATGAGTCTCTGATATCTTGTGTTGTATTTCAAAGAGACATCATGGTTGGGACACGCCACACACCGGAGAGCAATGGTGTTAGCGATGAGAAGATCCGCAGATTGATTCACGAGGAGGTGGTTGCTGCCATCCGAGCTGAGATACCAGAGATGTTTGGGTCTATCAAGACCACCCTGATCGAGACTTTTGATGAGCGATACGCTGCTCTTACTGATGCTGTTGTTGCTGCGGCCACCACAGCCGTTGCTGCTGCGAGGCCACAGGGGGTGACTCGTTGCTGTACCGAGAGTTCAGCAACACGAAGCCACCAGAGTTTGATGGGACATAGGAGCCGATCGCTGCTATGAGATGTATTTCTGATATTGATGGATGCTTCTATACGTGTTCTTGTCCGGAGCATCTGAGAGTCCAATTCGCGCTGAACCATCTTCGCTTGGGGGCGAAGGACTGGTGGAAGTTTGTGACAACGCACTATTCTTTGGCAGAGCTTGCTGCGATGACCCGGGAGAGGTTCACCGCTATGTTTCGTGATGAGTACGTTCCCCCAGTGGAAAGGGAGTGTTTGGCCCAGGATTTCTTGACCCTCAAGTAGGGTACTGAGTCTTTTACTGTGATTACCAGGATGTTTCATGAGAGGGCGATGTTCTGCTCTGAGCATGTGTCTACCGAGTAGGCATGTATGAGTCGGTATCTGAGTATTATGAGGAGGGACATACGAGAGTTCGTGGCGAACTCGACGTACCGGACATTTGTTGAGCTTCAGGAAAATGCCCGGAAGAGGGAGATTGAGCTCGAGACTCAGGCCAGGGAGGAGGTAGAGTCTCAGGGGAGGGATCGGCGACCGACACAGTCCCAGTCAGCTGCCAAGCAGGCTAAGTCCGCTGATTCGAGATCAGGAAACCAGAAGGGCCGCAGTTGTGGCAAGTGCGACAAGAGTCATGAGGGGTGTGCAGAGCAGGGTCTTGCTACAAGTGTGTCAAGGAGGGGCACATGGGCAAGGATTGCCCCAAGGGGTTTGCAGTTTGATTTCACTGCAACCAGACCGGACACCGCAAGGCCGAGTGTCCGCGGTTACGAGGTTCAGCTCAGGGAGCTTCTTAGGGATCTGCCCCTGCTGCCATTCGAGCTACAGAGAGTCGTCCGGTGAAGGCTGAGGCGCCGAAGGCTTGCGGGAGAGCGTTCCAGTTGATAGCGGAAAAGGTCCGTGCAGCACCCGATGTTGTGGCTGGTATGTATTCTTTCATCTATTTATTTTGAGTTAGTGGTGTTATGCTCATATTATGATAGGCGTAGGTACATTTCTTGTGTGTTCTGTACCTGCTTTGGTGTTATTTAACTCGGGTGCGAGTCGGTCTTTTGTGTCGTTAGCCTTTAGTCAGCACATCAGTATTCATCGAGAGGCGTTGAGTCGACCTTTGTGAGTTTCCATAGCTGACGAGAGAGCAGTGTATGACACTAATGTGATTCGAGGATGTGTACTCTAGATCTTCGGCGTTGAGTTTCCGATTGATTTGGTCCCGATTGCTAAGGGAGATGTCTGTGTCATTGTGGGCATGGACTGGTTGTGCAAATTTGGAGCGGTGATCGACTGCGAGCAACAGTTGGTGTCCATACGAGACCCTAGTGGGGGAGTTCTTACGGTTTATGGCGAGGGCACCCGTTCTGGGTCGGCATTTTGTTCAGCCGCAAGAGCGAGGCAGAGTTTACAGCAGGGCTATAGTGGGTTTGTGGCTTATGTGGTGGATACGAGGGCAGGTGCAGAGAGACCGAGGTTGGTCGATGAGGTCCCGATAGTTCATGAGTTCCCAGATGTTTTCCCCGAGGATTTGTCGGGTGTGCCTCCCGAGAGGGAGGTGGAGTTCCGTATCGATTTGGTTCTGAGGGCAGCGCCTATCGCAAAGGCGCCCTATCGCCTTGCACCTCCAGAGATGCAGGAGTTATCCTCGCAGCTTCAGGAGCTGCTGGGAAAGGGTTTTATACGGCCGAGTAGCTCGCCGTGGGGAGCGCCGATCCTTTTTGTCAAGAAAAAGGATGTTTCACACCGGATGTGCATTGATTACCGGGAGTTGAACAAGTTGACGGTTAAGGACTGTTACCCCTTACCGAGGATCGACGATTTGTTCGATCAGTTGCAGGGAGCGTCTTGGTTCTCCAAGATTGATTTGAGGTCTGGATATCATCAGATGAGAGTGCGTGATGAGAATATCCAGAAGACAGCGTTCAGGACTCGTTACGGGCATTACGAGTTCGTGGTGATGCCTTTCAGGCTCACCAATGCATTAGCGGCGTTCATGGATCTCATGAACAGGGTGTGCAGGCCGATGTTGGATCATTCGGTGATCGTGTTCATTGATGATATATTGGTGTATTCGAGATCCAGAGAGAAGCATGAGGAGCATTTGAGGGAGATCCTCGGAGTTCTGAGATCAAAGAGGCTTTACACCAAATTCTCCAAGTGCGATTTCTGGTTACGAGAGGTCCAGTTTCTAGGACACCTCATCAACCAGAACGGGATATTGGTCGATCTGGCCAAGATTGAGGCGGTGATGAGTTGGGAGGTGTCGAGATCCTCTTCGGAGATCAGGAGTTTCTTGGGGTTGGCTGGTTATTATCAAAGATTCATCCAGGATTTCTCCAGGATTTTTGTTCCTCTCACCAGACTGACCTGGAAGGGTGTGGCTTTCAGTTGGGGCCCGGAGCAGCAGGCCTCATTCGAGACACTTCGCCAGAGATTGTGTGAAGCGCCAGTGTTGGCCCTTCCGGAGGGAATAGAGGACTTTGTGGTATATTGTGACGCGTCGATATCGGGATAGGGTGCGGTGCTGATGCAGAGAGGGCATGTGATAGCTTACGCATCGAGGCAGCTAAAGCCTCATGAGACAAGGTATCCTACTCATGATCTGGAGTTGGGGGCTGTGGTGTTCGCCCTCAAGATCTGGCGTCACTATTTGTATGGGGTTTGGTATTACCATATATACATACCACAAGAGCTTGAAGTATCTGATGGATCAGCCCAACCTGAACATGTGCCAGAGGAGATGGTTGGACGTGGTAAAGAATTATGAGTGTGAGATCATGTACCACCCAGGCAAGGCTAACGTGGTAGCCGATGCCTTGAGTCGTAGGGCAGAGAGTGCCCCATACCGAGATGTTTGTTTGAGGATGACAGTGATGACTCCAGTTTTGGACACCATTTGGGAGGCCTAGGTAGTGGCCATGAGACTGGAGAACCGCAAAAGGGAGCAGGTGATCGGTCAGATATCTGAGTTCGTTGCCGATAGCCGTGGACTTATGACTTTCCAGGGCCGGATTTGAGTGCCATATAAGGGCGGGGCACGTACCATTTTGATGGAGGAGGCACACAGGTCGAGGTTTTCAATCCATCCCGGGGCCACTAAGATGTATTTGGACCTGAAAAGAGACTATTAGTGGCCTTGTATGAAGATGAATGTTGCGTGGTTCGTAGAGAGGTGCTTGACCTGTCGCAGGGTGAAGGCCGAGCACCAGCTTTCGCATGGCAAGTTGCAGCCGCTTGAGGTTCCCGAGTGGAAGTGGGAACAGATTTCCATGGATTTTATCACCAAATTACCGAGGACTGCGAGAGGAGTCGATGTAATTTGGGTGATCGTTGACCGGCTGACAAAGAGCGCTCATTTGCTTGCTATTAGTGAGAGCTCTTCCGTAAAGAGGCTGGCAGAGGTGTATGTGAGGGAGGTGGTATCGCGGCATGGTGTACCGATCTCGATTGTGTCAGATCGAGATGTGCATTTCACTTCCAGGTTCTGGAAGAAGTTTCATGAGGAGTTGGGTACTAGGTTGCATTTCAGTACTGCTTACCACCCACAGACGGACGGACAGAGTGAGCGGACGATTCAGACGCTCAAGGACATGCTTCGAGCATGTGTATTGGATTTCGGAGGGAGTTGGGACACGTATTTGCCTTTGGATGAGTTTTCCTATAACAACAGCCACCATTCAAGCAATGGTATGCCTCCCTTTGAGTTTTTGTATGGGAGGAGGTGTCGGACTCCCATCTGTTGGGGAGAGGTAGGGCAGCGAGTGATGGGCAACACTGAGATAGTGCTTCGGACGACTGAGCAGATACAACAGGTCAGGCAAAGGTTGCTGACGGCTCAGAGTCGTCAGAAGAGCTACGCGGATAGGCATCGCTCAGAGCTTGAGTTCCAGATTGGTGATTTCTGATGGGTTTTAGCCATAAGAACATCATATGTGCTCATGCAAACCCTAATGCTTGGATCTAGGTTTCTCTATTGTACATGCAATTCATCCAAGACTTTAAACCCTAGATCTAGGATATGATAATCAATATTAACATAACAATGGGTTTAAGATATTACCTTGATTGTTATGTAGCAATAACAATCTCAAATCCTCCTTGTAATGACTTTAGAAAGCTTAGAGTCACAAATGTCACTCCTCTAATGGTTCACAAACACCAAGAGCAAGAGGATGAAGAATGAGAAGAGAAGAGACACCCAAAAACATGAAGGATTCAGTTGCCCGCGTTTTTGGTGCCCAAGGGGTCCTTAAATAGTGAGGCTATTAGGGTTATCTAACAAGGAAACCCTAATTCGGATGCTTAGGCCCTAAGCAACCCATGGACTCCCTCCTTAGAGGCCTTGGACGATTTCTAATGGGTTTCCCCCATAGAATTCGTCCACTCCATCCTCTATGGAGTCCATTAGCCTAATATTCAACTATCGCACAATTGACAGTTCTAGTCCCCTTCATTTAATTAATGTCTTTTAGCCACAAAATTAATTCTTATTAATTCTTGACTAATATTAATTAAACAATATGATTTCTCCTTTAATAAATTATTCTAATAATATATTAATAAATCATAATTAATCCTTTATCTCCAAAATTCATCCTATCAAGTTGCTTTGGTGAAGGCAACCCAAAAGGACCATGCACCATCGGGTCAAGTACATACCAAAATAGTTATGGACTTAGACACTAATCCAACAATTTCGTCCTCCTGAAGGTGTCACCTTGGAAGGGTGTGATCCGGTTCAGGAAGAGAGGCAAGTTGGGGCCTCGTTATATTGGTCCATTCAGGGTAATCGCGAGGGTAGGCAGGGTGGCATATTGTTTGGAGTTACCTGCGGAGTTGAGTCAGATTCATGATACCTTCCACGTGTCTCAGAACAGGAAGTGTATAGCCGACGAGTCAGCAGTGGTGTCGTTGGAGGATATACAGGTGGACACGGGTCTGAATTATGTTGAGAGACCGATCGCGATCTTGGACCGGAAGGTCAAGGTTCTGAGAAACAAGGAGGTGCCACTGGTTCAGGTCCAGTGGCAGCATCGGAAAGGGTCCGATCTGACTTGGAAGACGGAGTCAGAGATGCGCGAGCAGCATCCAGAGTTGTTTTCGACATGAGACTTCGAGGGCGAAGTATGGTTCTAGTGGAGGAGAATTGTAACATCCCGAAATTCAGGTAAGTTTATTTAACCCCTTTCTTTTGTCAAGTTGCCAAGATTAGTCCCTTGAGTGAGTCTTGTATCAAATGAGTACGTTGCGTGTACTCATGCACTTAAATTGGACGCGGACTTGCCTGGGTATGCTGGGTGTACCCAGGGTTATGCTCGGCGTAAAAGGGTCCAGATGCAAACCCTAAATTTTTGGCTTGTGCACTATTTAAAGGATGCTAAGGCTCATTTATCAACCTCCATATCAGAGAGTGAAACCCTATGAGGGCCTTCCATCGTCCTTAGCTTCAGTGTGTATGTCTTGGAGCTAAAAGTGCCTTGGTGTGTTAGTGAAGAAGAAGGAGAGGAGCTTGTGGAGGCTAGGGCTTGAAGTGCAAGTTTGGATCTGAGATCTTCAGAGGAAGGAGCTTCATTTAGAGGTATAAAGTTCAAAACTTTCCTCTTTATTTTGGTTGATGTTGCATGGACCATTTCTAGGGTTAAAAGTCCCAAAGGTGGAGCTTTCTAGAGTTGGAAATGGAATGATATGGGTGTTGGTGACTTGTCCAGCCATGCAAAGGCTTAAAGTCACCAACTTTATGGATTAAGAGGCTTAGAAATGGTCAGATCTAGAGTTGGACGTGGGTCTTAACTGTTTAAGACCTCAAGTGCTTAGAGTCTGAAATTGGGCGTTACGCTGGGCGTAATCCCAGTACGCGCGGCGTAAGGGGTCGCGTACCCCGTTTCTGTGAAGACGCCGGGTACGCCCAGTGTACATGGTTGGTACGCGCAGCGTAACCCGAAGCGTTGACTTTTAGGGTTTGGTCAACTTTAGGGTCTTTGAGCCATGAGAGGGGTAAAATGGTCTTGTAACACCCCAAAGTTTGGAAAGTCAAGAAAAGAAAGAAGACCATAATTTTAAGGGGAGACTCGGCGAGTCCATGAAGAGACTCGGCGAGCCCGAGCGGGGTCCGGGTTGAGGTGTAAGCGACCGACTCGGCGAGTCGGCCAAGGAGACTCGACGAGTTGGGTCTGAACGAGGAAAACCCTAAATCCAGGACTTGGAGCCTATTTAAGCGTCTCATTCTCCTTCCTAGGGTTCCTTTACTGCCTCTCTACCCCAAAACACCAAACCCTAGCCACCATATCCGTTTTGAGCTAGATCTTGCTTTGAAGAGTGCACTAAATCTTGGAGAAGGAAGAAAGGCCTTGGAGGTGCAAGAAGGGACTGTAGATCCAGGATTGAGAAGTCATTTCAGACCAATTGGAGGTAATAAGTTGTTGCTTGGACTCTCTTTGCACATAGATCTATTCTTATGTGTGAGTTTTGGACATTTTAGCATGATAAGTAACCATTTCGAGTTAGAGGTCCCGGTCTGAGGTTGCTACCTCAGATCCATGGTTGTTTTGGTCTAGAATCCCCTAAAATATCAGCCCCTGGTATGTTGAAGAAGTATGTTGCCATAAACCCTAGTTTGAATGTGTTTTAAGCCTAGATCTCTTGATCTACACGTAAAGTTTGCCACTTTACGTGGGGGATAGGCCTTAGAAGTATGGATCTATGAGTTGAAAGCCCTGCTTGGCTCGAAAAGCCACTGCATGGATTAAGGACTGAATAGACTTGGCGAGTCCTTCGAGTGGACTCAGCGAGTATCTTGAAGATGAGGAGGAACTCGACGAGTGGGATGAACAGCTCGTCGAGTCGGATGAAGTTATGCATCAACTCGGCGAGTTGGAAGAACAACTCGACGAGTTGGTTGAAGATTGCCTTGGACTCGGCGAGTCTATTAGTGGACTCGGCGAGTCAGGTCGCGAAACCCCAAACCCTTCGAGTTGAGACTCGAATCAGTGAGTCGGGTGGTGACTCAGCGAGTTGGACAGGACAGGACTTGGAACTAGTTGGACTCGGCGAGTCATAGGCTGACTCGGCGAGTCGAGTCACGAATAAGAAAGACCCTGAGCATATGAACTCGGTGAGTCCTTAGGAAGACTCGGCGAGTAGGGTTGACCTGGAAGGATGACTTTGATCAGGATTTTGGACTTTGACCAGAGTTGACTTAGTTGGCTGTCAGACTAAGTGTCATATTGATATTGATAGCTCGGAGAGCTAGAGGAGCAGCAGCTTAGTGGATTGACGAGTAGCAGCCAGAGGTTTATCAGCAGAGCTCAGCAGTTCAGGTGAGTGTTCCTTCCAGTAGTAACGGGTCTAAGGCCAGAATGCCGGCCCGTTTAGCTAACAGTCAGCTTCGGACCTCGGTCCGATGTAGTAGTTAGTATGTTTGATGACTTCGTGGTTCAGACAGGCTTATGTGTTTATGCTAGATGATATGTTTAGGCCATGATCAGTCAGCTTCGGACTTCGATCCGATGTAGGGGACAAGGTCCCAGTCAGCTTCGGACTTCGGTCCGATGTTAGCTTCGGACTCCGGTCCGATGTAGGGGACGTAGGTCCCAGTCAGCTTCGTACTTCGGTCCGATGTCTCAGTCAGCTTCAGACCTTTGTCCGATGTTCTAGTCAGCTTCGGACTCGGTTCGATGTAGGGGACGAAGGTCCCAGTCAGCTTCGGACTTGGTCCGATGTTCTAGTCAGCTTCGGACTCGGTTCGATGTAGGGGACGAAGGTCCCAGTCAGCTTCGGACTTCGGTCCGATGTTTCAGCCAGCTTCGGACTTCGGTCCGATGTAGGGGGCAAGGCCCCGGTTAGCCGGACTTCGGTCCGATGCAGTGGGCAAGGCCCAATATGTGCTTTATATGTTATTGTGTGGTATGTGGTAGTTTGGGGGAGCTCACTAAGCTTCGTGCTTACAGTTTCAGTTTTGGTTTCAGGTACTTCCGCAAGCAGAGGGAAGGGCTCGGGATGATGGCATCGCACACACCACAGCCACAGTTTTTATCCTGGGAGTTGATCAGTTATCTTATATATGTTTTGATACAGTCATGACACCGTTTTCTCAATTGTATTTTAGTATGGTTTTGAGATTTGCAACGCATGGTTTTATTATGATATACTCCGTTTTATGATTATGGTTATATTAAAAATGAATTTTTTTTTTCGGGTCGTATTTTTGGGTCGTTTCAAGTTGGTATCAGAGCCTTGGTTTGAGGGATTCGGACATGCTCTCGAGCATGTCTGGACTCAAACTGAGGGATTCGGACATGCTCTCGAGCATGTCTGGACTCAAACTGAGGGATTGGTATAAAGGTTTTCAAAAATGAAAAGGCAGTTTTGTAAAAAAGAGAGTTTTGAGAAAGCAAACGGTTTTAGAAAAGTAAAAAGAATTCAGAAAGAAAGAACTTTGAAAAGAAAAAAGGGGTGTGGTGCATGCAATCAGCCGAGCTCAAGTAAGTACTCCCAAGTTACCCATACAAGTTATGTTATGAGTATCAGTTTCAGTTTCAGCTTCAGTAGAATAGCATGCTAGAATAGGACTAAGGATCTAGGATGATGCCTTATGTGCCTGCTTTATGTGTTTAGCTTGATAAGAATTGCATGCTAGTATTGAGTAGACAGCAGTAGGATAGCCTGTTTAGGTTATGCCTGGTAGCGCGAGCTTAGCATTGTATGCTAGTGTAGTTTCTCGCTATGAGAGTAGTTTTTCCTGAGTATGTTTCCTTTATCTGAATGTTGCTTGCTTTGTGCTTTGTGGGACTCTGAGTGGTGGGAGTTAGCCATTAGGTGAATACGTCACATCACATGTGATCAGGGTTGAATAATATCAGAGTGCTGGATTTGGCCCTACTGCGCAGCTCTTGTCTGAGTCCAACCGTTGTAGGGACGAGACTTTTACTCGAAGGATTATCCGAGCCTCATTGCATGTGATGGTATTCAGGTGGTGGCTAATTGGCATTACAAGGAGACCTTCAGCAGCTGAGGACTAGTTTGGGTGGAGTCAGAAGTTCCCTAGGGCAAGCCTAGGAAGGTTGTAGCAGAGATCAGTAGCAGTAGAGTGACTTGGTGGAGTCGAGGCAGTTCTTGAGGAAAGTACGGATAGATGTGGAAGGTAGTAGGGGCCCATACTACTGAAAGCAGAGGATCCGTACTCGATTCAAGAGGGTCCAAGGCAAAACCATGGAACTAGTAGAGTGTGTGAGAGGTCCCTCAGCAGTAGTGTGTAAATTGATTAGGAATTGTTATATTTTCAGCATGGTGACATTGCGCGAGCTACCAGTTAGCAGCTCAGGCGTCGAGGAGGGATCTGGCTCGGGCTTTAGAGTCGGGCAGCTTGATGATCAGATGAGGGATTTCATTTCCGCAGAGATTATGCGCAACATCATTGATCAGACTCCAGTGATTTTCGGTTCAGTTAGAGAGGCCATTGTGGCGCTCATGGACAGGTATCTTGAGACCTTTAAGGCCGGGATAGTTTCAGGACAGATTGGGGCTCGTCTAGGTCCCGAATCTTATGGAGTTCAGGGATCCACCAGGGAGGGAGACCCCATTTCTAGTTTTTGCCATCAGGAGACAGGAGTGAGTGAGGCATCTTGTCTCCAAGAGAGACCTTTGGATGATTGGATAGTTGAGGAAGTTTCGCGAGCCATTCGCGAGGATCTGCCTGACATGGTCGTGAGGATCACTGATAAATTGATCGAGAGGCTCCAGGATTAGACAGCTGTTGTTCAGTCGGCGGACAGGGAGTCGGAAAGGAAGAGGAAAGCGGATGAGACTCAGGTAGCCTCAGGTTCGAGTAAGAGGCCCAAGGGTTCGGATTTAAGGACTAGGAACTATCAGAACCGCAGTCGATGCGAGAAGTGTGGAAGGACGCACATGGGTGTGTGCAGGCATAGAAGCGGTGATTTTTTGGGTTGTTTCAAATGCAGTCGAATGGGTCATATTAGCAGGGATTGTACTACTACCATTGCCCAGGGACTTGACCCGATATGTTTCCATTGCGGTCAGAGAGGCCACAAGAAGGCCCACTGTCTGAGTTTGTATACAGCAGGGCAGGTGCCAGCTCCTGCCCCTGGGACTTTGAGAGCCCAATGGACGTCAGGGCCGGGCAAGGGCGCCTACGGCTCGGAGCCGAGTTTTCTGGTAGATTTCAGCAGGGATTCGAGCAGCACTGAGTGATGGAGGTATGTATCTTTTGCTTTTTTGTCATCTATTATTGTGATATTATTGTTATGTTGCTGCATTACCTGCTCGTGGTTGAGTTTTATGCCATCTGCATACCTTGGAATTGAATGGTGAATTGGAGGTCGTCCCCTCTAGATCAGGTTACTTCGGATTCAGTATCTGTAGCATGTATGTGTAAGATGCAGTAGTGCTTTACTACTTGCGGAAGGCGTTAGTTGGGGAATGATCAGTTATATTCTCAGGAGTGATAGCTCAGAGTTTTTAGTGGAGTAGCCAGCGGTCAGTAAGGAAGTGGGTTGGGGATGTGCACCCCAAACGCAGGTTCTCGGGATGTAGTCCCTAAAGCAAATGCAGTTGAGGATCGAAGGGTGCGGATCTAGTAAGAGTTAGTTGGAGCGCTGGCAAGGGTAAACGTCGGCAGACAGCATATCGCCCTTTTAATGGAAGGAAGGTTGGACATCCTTTCGACCAGTGAGCAGTAAGGACCTAGCTGAATTCAAGTGGGGCGAGAACCCTCGAAGTATATAAGGATCATAGCCACGTAGACTCAGAATGAGTGCGCGGCCTCTTAAAATGATTGTAGCACAGTGATCGATGGATTGAGGAGTTCAGATTTGGGAGTTTAAGGACCTTCCCAGCAGTTAGTTCGTGTAAATGAGATGGTTAGAAGCTGGATGAGAATCCAGAGTTTGAGGACCACCTGTAGAGGCTCAAGTGAGTCGGAATGAGGATCCTGAGAAACGGTTAGCAAGAAATGTCTTCGTATTAGTAGCCAGTGGCAGAGTCAGCATGCAGGATTGTGTAGATTCAGGAGTTGGGAGTGTGGAAACTTCCCAACAATAGCTTCTTGTATCCAGATTAGTAGACGGTCGGTTTGGGAACCAAGCCGAAGAGTTCCTCGACGAAGCGCTAAGTATTTCAAGGATATAGGATGTCGAGGATGAGGCAGTAATTCAAAGATTGAGAGCTGGTTTTGAGAAATCAAGATGAGGAATCACTAGCGGGACTAGGGATAGTCAGGATGTCCTCGGGATAGTAGTAGTAGTGTTGTAAGTCTGCGGGGGTAGCCGTAGCATTCACTAGCAGTCAGATAGTAGTGGTAGTGTTGTAAGTCTGCGGGGGTAGCCGTAGCATTCACTAGCAGTCAGATAGTAGTAGTAGTGTTGTAAGTCTGCGGGGGTAGCCGTAGCATTCACTAGCAGTCAGATAGTAGTAGTAGTGTTGTAAGTCTGCGGGGGTAGCCGTAGCATTCACTAGCAGCCAGATAGTATTAGAGAGTTGTAAGTCCGCGGGTGTAGCCATGGCCTTTATCAGATTGGTAGGTAGCATGAGCGCGTGTTGGACGCGGGGAAGCAGTAGTACCCACCAGTTCGGGTGCAGCAGTGAGGATATGGGAACCCACGGGTTAGATTTCGGATTCCCAAATGGTTCAGATATGGCTAAGTTAGAAATTTCGGCTATAGATCGTCACATCAGTTATGAGATCAGAGTAGCAGTGGACCGTTGGGGTTCGGGTATGTTAAAGGCTACCGTCAGTCTGGGAGCCGTCATGTTGTTAGTCGTGGAATTGATGATGTCAGGATGTGACGTATGGACCCGATCGGTTGGATCGGAAGGTTGTTAGAACCAAAGTGACATGATAACTAGTGGAAACTAGTTCCAGAGAAAGATTTCGTTCAGAAGTCGTGGAAGCGACTAAGTGAGGAGTCCTTTGATTCCACAGTTGGGTTGGAGTTCAGTGTTTCAGGCAGCTCAGTGTTTCAGTCAGTTCAGTGTTTCAGGAAGCTCAGTGTTTCAGTCAGTTCAGTGTTTCAGGCAACTCAGTGTTTCAGTCAGTTCAGTGTTTCAGGCCGTTCAGCGTTTCAGTCGGTTCAGCGTTTCAGGCAGTTTAGAGTTTCAGGAATGTTCAGTATTGCAGGCAGTTCAGTGTTTGGAAAGTTTCAGAGTTTTGGGACAGTATTAGTATTTGTATTGGAATGCAAGTGCTGACGGTATAGTTGATTGATTTGGAAATGGCGAGTCCCTCTCAGCAGGATCAGTTGAGCCTTCTGCCAAGTGTAAGTGATCTGTAAGGATAGCTAAGCAGGTAGCTTTTCGTTCAGGATGGAAGGCTCGAGTTAGTAGGAGTTGAGTAATCAGATGGGATATAAGCAAGCTGGTTCCAGCAGCATCGTTTCAGTATGAGTGGCAGAATGGATAGAACAGTTATAGATAGTCGAAGTATCTTCAGGAGTCGCTGGAAGCAACTAGGAGATTGCGATGGAGTGCAGTGACCGGTGGGAGTCCGGTAACTCAGATATCGGTAGATTAGTTGGACCAGGGTGGTCTCAGTGCATCCGGTAGGCAGATGAGGGGTAACAGGATTTTTCAGTAGGAGGAAGTAACGTTGAGGAATTATGGAAAAGAGAAGGAAACAGTATGTACCAACAGTATTGACCAACACTGTGAGTGGCTAGAGTGATGGACAAAAGGGTGTTAGTTTTTCTAGGTAGAGAGTTGGAGGCAGTTCGCAGAACAGTTGGTCATAGCAAACTTCGAGGACGAAGTTTAGTTAAAGTGGGGGAGAGTTGTAACACCCCAAAGTTTGGAAAGTCAAGAAAAGAAAGAAGACCTCAATTTTAAGGGGAGACTCGGCGAGTCCATGGAGAGACTCGGCGAGCCCGAGCGGAGTCCGGGTTGAGGTGTAAGCGACCGACTCGGCGAGTCGGCCAAGGAGACTCGAGGAGTTGGGTCTGAACGAGGAAAACCCTAAATCCGGGACTTGGAGCCTATTTAAGCGTCTCATTCTCCTTCCTAGGGTTCCTTTACTGCCTCTCTACCCCAGAACACCAAACCCTAGCCACCATATCCGTTTTGAGCTAGATCTTGCTTTGAAGAGTGCACTAAAGCTTGGAGAAGGAAGAAAGGCCTTGGAGGTGCAAGAAGGGACTGTAGATCCGGGATTGAGAAGTCATTTCAGACCAATTGGAGGTAATAAGCTGTTGCTTGGACTCCCTTTGCACCTAGATCTATTCTTATGTGTGAGTTTTGGACATTTTGGCATGATAAGTAACCATTTCGAGTTAGAGGTCCAGGTCTGAGGTTGCTACCTCAGATCCATGGTTGTTTTGGTCTAGAATCCCCTAAAATATCAGCCCATGGTATGTTGAAGAAGTATGTTGCCATAAACCCTAGTTTGAATGTGTTTTAAGCCTAGATCTCTTGATCTACACGTAAAGTTTGCCACTTTACGTGGGGGATAGGCCTTAGAAGTATGGATCTATGAGTTGAAAGCCCTGCTTGGCTCGAAAAGCCACTGCATGGATTAAGGACTGAATAGACTTGGCGAGTCCTTCGAGTGGACTTGGCGAGTATCTTGAAGATGAGGAGGAACTCGACGAGTGGGATGAACAGCTCGTCGAGTCGGATGAAGTTATGCATCAACTCGGCGAGTTGGAAGAACAACTCGACGAGTTGGTTGAAGATTGCCTTGGACTCGGCGAGTCTATTAGTGGACTCGGCGAGTCAGGTCGCGAAACCCCAAACCCTTCGAGTTGAGACTCGAATCAGTGAGTCGGGTGGTGACTCAGCGAGTTGGACAGGACAGGACTTGGAACTAGTTGGACTCGGCGAGTCATAGGCTGACTCGGCGAGTCGAGTCGCGAATAAGAAAGACCCTGAGCATATGAACTCGGCGAGTCCTTAGGAAGACTCGGCAAGTAGGGTTGACCTGGAAGGATGACTTTGATCAGGATTTTGGACTTTGACCAGAGTTGACTTAGTTGGCTGTCAGACTAAGTGTCATATTGATATTGATAGCTCGGAGAGCTAGAGGAGCAGCAACTTAGTGGATTGACGAGTAGCAGCTAGAGGTTTATCAGCAGAGCTCAGCAGTTCAGGTGAGTGTTCCTTCCAGTAGTAACGGGTCTAAGGCCAGAATGCCGGCCCGTTTAGCTAACAGTCAGCTTCGGACCTCGGTCCGATGTAGTAGTTAGTATGTTTGATGCCTTCGTGGTTCAGACAGGGTTATGTGTTTATGCTAGATGATATGTTTAGGCCATGATCAGTCAGCTTCGGACTTCGATCCGATGTAGGGGACAAGGTCCCATTCAGCTTCGGACTTCGGTCCGATGTTAGCTTCGGACTCCGGTCCGATGTAAGGGACGTAGGTCCCAGTCAGCTTCGGACTTCGGTCCGATGTCTCAGTCAGCTTCGGACCTTGGTCCGATGTTCTAGTCAGCTTCGGACTCGGTTCGATGTAGGGGACGAAGGTCCCAGTTAGCTTCGGACTTGGTCCGATGTTCTAGTCAGCTTCGGACTTGGTCCGATGTTCTAGTCAGCTTCGAACTCGGTTCGATGTAGGGGACGAAGGTCCCAGTCAGCTTCGGACTTCGGTCCGATGTTTCAGCCAGCTTCGGACTTCGGTCCGATGTAGGGGGCAAGGCCCCGGTTAGCCGGACCGGTGGGCAAGGCCCAGTATGTGCTTTATATGTTATTGTGTGGTATGTGGTAGTTTGGGGGAGCTCACTAAGCTTCGTGCTTACAGTTTCAGTTTTGGTTTCAGGTACTTCCGCAAGCAGAGGGAAGGGCTCGGGATGATGGCATCGATCACACCACAGCCACAGTTTTTATCCTGGGAGTTGATCAGTTATCTTATATATGTTTTGATACAGTCATGACACCGTTTTCTCAATTGTATTTTAGTATGGTTTTGAGATTTGCAACGCATGGTTTTATTATGATATACTCCGTTTTATGATTATGGTTATATTAAAAATGATTTTTTTTTTCGGGTCGTATTGTTGGGTCGTTTCAGGTCTTTTACCCTTCTGAGAGTACCAAGAGAGGGGATAGTCTAGCCTTGAGAGGTGTATTGATAAAGAGTGTTTATTTCATATGATTAGGCGGAGGCTAGACCAGATTATTTCAGAGTTCGAGATTACCGAGTTACCCGAGGTGAGTCTTCTCACTATACTTTACCTAGAGTGGTAATTTAGAGTTATATGACAGAGTATCTTGTATGTTATTTATGTGATTGTGATATACTACATTATTTCTATGTGATTCATGTCGTGTATGTTCCAGAGTTTACAGAGTTAGAACCGGAAGGTACACAAAGTTACAACCGAAAGGTTCACAGAGTTAGGACCAGAGGGTCCACAGAGTTAGGACCGGAGGGTCCACAGAGTTATAGCCTCGAGTGGCTATTATATGTTATATGTGGTATTTTGGGGACTAAGAAATTATGCTTACAGTGTTATGTTATGTGTTTCAGGTACCAGTGAGGATCGCAGGAAGGCGCCGGCTTGATCAGTACACACACGAGGGGTTTCTACATATTATGATCTTGGGATGTGATGTTACGAATTGTTATGTGATACAATGATATTTTTATAATACTTATGAATGAAAGTGTGTTTTTAAAATGTGAAAATTATTTGAAAATTTTGGGTGTTACACAACAGTAGCACCTGAAGGGTTCTGAGTGGGCTTAGGAACCAAGGACGAGATGGGGGAACATTAAACCGAGTTGTTTGTAGCAGTAGACTTCGAGGATGAAGTCCGATTCAAGTGGGGGATAACATTCCTAGAAGGGTGTGGATACATTCTCTGTCACAACGTGTTTTAAAGCCATGAGAGCAACAGATCCTATAAGAACTCTGTAGTTAAGCATGAGTGGGCAAAAGCAATCCAGAGATGGGTGACCCCCTAGGAAGTTTTTGCGTCGGGAGCGTGAAGCGGACAATATTGTCATACATGTCGGAGGAGGATGTTACATAATCCTTATATCAATGGGATGATAAAAGAACGTTGTGGCATCATAAGTTGGGACATATGAGCGAGAGGGACTTGTTTGGTGGAGATGTACTGGAAATGCTAAACCTGGTGAAGTTTGTGTTCAAGAGATACAATGTAGGGTGAAGTTCAGTGCGGTTCAACACTCAAACAAGGAGATTAGTGAGTGTGTTAACTCATATTTATGGGGTGCCTCTCCTTTGAAGTCTGATGAAGGACATTATTACTTTGTGAGCTTTATTGATGACTACTCAAAGAAGACCTACATGTACTTTCTAAATACAAAAGACGAAGATGAAGTGTTTAGGAGGTTCAAGGAGTGGAAGACCTTGGATAAAAAAAGAAGATTGGGAACCATGTCAGGTTACTTAGAACAGAAAATGGGTTGGAGTTTTTCAAGGCTTCACTTAACAAATTCCGAAATACAAAAGGTATGGTGAGGTATCGCATAGTACAACCAAAAACAAAACAAAGCGGAGGGGTAAAATAGATGAACCAAACATTGGTGGAGCATGCTCAATGCATGCATATATCTGTTTATTTATCAATCAATTCTTGGTAGAAACAATCAACAATACTTGCTATCTGGTGAATAGATCTCCACAAACTACAATTGATTAAAAGACTCCTCAAGAGGTGCGGTCTGTAAAATCCTCTGATTATTTTGGTCTACGAATGTTTTGATTCCCTGCTTATGCTTGTGTGAATGATGGTAAATTGGAGCCGAAGGAAATAAAGTGCAAATTTCTAGGATATGCATATGGAGGGAAAGGTCATCGTCTGTGGTGTATAGAAGAATGAAAGACTCCAAAATTCGTTATTAGCAAAGATATGACCTTTGGATCTGCTATGTGTAACCAGAGAGGAGGTGGTATAAGTGTTACAAGGAATGAACAGGGTGCTAGCCATAAGGTAGAGTTTGCAACACAAATCCCACATACTTTTGCGATAAATGAGGAACAACAAGATGGCATTGAAAAGTTTAGATGTAAGGAATTATTTTTTTTACGGAAGAAGTGTCTGGTGATTTTGATGTCCGGAAAGAAACTTGAAGAAGCTTCTAGATAATGAGATTGTGATGAACGACTTAGGAGCTGAAAAAAAAAGATAGCAAGATGGAGATTCAAAGGGATAGAAGAGCAAGATGGTTATACATTTCTTACTACATCGAGAAAGTCTTGTAGTCATTCTATTGTGATTAGTCCGAACTTTTTAGTACTTCTTTGGCGGTTCGAGACAATTGGGAGAAAGCTCATTGCAAAGTGGTTAAGTGGATCTTTAGACACTTGAAGGGAATGCTTGATGTTTGTCTGTTGTATGGTTCTAATGTACAACATACATACTTGGTTGTATCAGTCGACTCAGACCATGAAGGTGATCTGGAGATAAGAAGATCATTGGTGGTTCATCTCATTTGGAGTCTTATTTTGAAGGTGGAGAAACCTACTGTGTTTTATGATACGTTTTACATTCAAAAGTATGATACCAAGGCGAATCCAAAAAACATGTTGACAAGTTTGCTTCCTAGAGAAAAGTTCAAGCTTTTCTTGGACTTGGTTGATGTTCGCATGAGTTAGATCCCTTCGGGGATGGATGATAGAAAGGGAAAGGCGGATCTTGTTTGAGTTGGAGATCAAAGGATACTCAAGTTAAGGTGGAGATTATTAAATGTGACCTGAGCATTTGGAGCATTCTCATGGAGCATTTGAGTTCAATGAAGCACTTGGGTTTCACTGAGCATGTAACAAAGGAACAAATCATCTGAGAAGGGAATTAATCATCATACAAAGGAACGTATCTTCTAAAAAGGGGTATGTCGCACCTGGGAAAGGAATGGAGCACTTTAGAGCATTGATGCGCCATCCTGGTGCAAGGTGCGCCACATATGTTCCTTGATGTGTCATGCTATCCCTTGATGAGACATGTATGTTTTGATGCTCAAAATTGTCCAAAGATGCTCATCGATGATGCTCTTGAATGATGCTCATGGATGATGCTAATGGAAGATGCTCATTGACGATGCTCATGGAAGATGCTCATCGATGATGCTCATAGAAGATGCTCATCGATGATTCTCATGGAAGATAATCATCAACGATGTTCATGTAAGATGCTAATGAAAGATGTTCATCATTTGGAAGATGCTCATCATGACACTCATGGAAGATGCTCATCGATGGTGCTTATGGAAGATGTTCATCAATGATGCTCACGAACGATGTTCATGAAAGATGTTCATGAGGTTGCAAATTCCAGAAGTGACTACATGGTAAATAATGATTGGTTGATTTCATTCATGGGTCTATGGGCTAATGGACTTGGCTCATTAGGGTTTTAGGTTTGATCCATTCACTATAAATAGGGATGTCTACAACTCAAAAATGATTGTTTTTGTGTCTTTGATTCTGGAGTGATAGGCGAATCTGAACTATACTTGTAACCTTAGTTTGAGAGCTAATAAATAAATAATACTCTCTTGTGGTTCATGGATGTTCATGGACGTAGGTCATTTTTACCGAACCACATAATTATTCTGTCTTCTGTGCTTTTGGTTTTTGCTTGTTTTCAGCTTTACTTCCTAGCAAATGACACGAGCTCTTGGCAAGTGACATAAGATCTGTTCTCATTCATGATAAATGTAGTCTAATTTTCTAACATAGTTGTTTTATAGAATTTTGGAAGCTTAAAATATACATTTTTTGCAACTCAAAAATGATAGTTTTGACCGAATTTTGACGCCTCAACAAAAATTTGTAAACTCTTTATGCTCAACAACAATACTAAGCAGGTTTCGTGATCTTAGTAGCAAGATTACTTTGCGGATCATCATAACTGAATGATGAGTCGCTAAAATGGACCCCCTATTTCCATGAGTGTTATATTTTTTCCCATATAATCGACTTTGAAAATCATCAATTTTGTTTTTGCTCTGCATGTGTATAGCACGACTTAATACGTATGGTGAGTATGCAAGACATTCGTTCCATTTTTACTTTCATAAGCATATGAGTTTTTACAATATTACAAACAATTATTTCTTTTCCTTTAAGCTTTTGTAATGTTAAATGACCCATTGCATATCTTTGACTTTTTTTTAATCAACAGCTTGAATCACAATTTGGCAAAATCATTGACTGTGTGTGAATCATTTAGGTGATTTTTCTTAATTGAAGATAGGAAATTCAAAATCTAATCCAAACAACAATCGAATAAGAATTGGTTTTGAATCTAAAATCATATTTGGAACATAAACTAGAAACACAAGATCAGATTTAAGAAATCATATTTAGAACAAGATTCTAAAACAAGTTGAATTTTTTTTTTTTTTTTTTTGAAGTTAACTGAATTCTTGTTGTATCTTGAATATTTCCTTATCAAATTAATTTTAAGTAAATCACGTATTCGATTAACAATATATCATAAAAACCTCGAAAATAAAAACGATAAATTTATTTTTACAATATTTGTATTTGTAAAGTTTTTATGATATATGGTGAAAGAAAATGCATGATTTACTTAATAATATAAAGATTTAATTAATTTAAAAAAAAGTTATACCAAAAACTAATAGCCCAACAATATCCAACAATATAGATGTTGATGTTGTTCTTTCTACTTGAATTTGAAAGTTCAAGACCTCTCTCTCTCTAGGATATAGGTGATATCCTTAAAAAAATTACAAAAAAGTTATCAATTGAAATTATTATACTATAAAATTCTTATAATAAAATACTGAAGATATATTAATTTTTTTAAATTAATAATAAAATTCATGTCGAAAAAAATTGTTTGTGGGGTCAATCTTTAGGAGTTCAATTTAGTCAGGTATATGATAATGTGAACTTCATCATTGATGGTTTTTTCTTTTTCTTTTCCTTTTTCTTCTTTTTTTTTTCGGGAATTATTAGTCAAAAGGTGTGTATTAAATAGATAATTATGACTTGACTTGTTTCTTTAAAAATTAACCATATCTTCAAAATATTTATTACCATTCACAAAAATATATTTTGAAGACGTTACTTAAATATTAATTAACCGATCAACTAATACACCACTGTTGTAGTGTTGTTACTTGTTAATGATTGCTACCATTTTATAATCGTATGCGAGATGGCAAAAAGATTCAAAGAAATATAAGAAATATGATTCAGGCATTCAATATTATTGATTAATTTGCATTTAATCATTTGAACTTTAAAAAATAAACCTACTTTGAACAGACACTATCACACTATGGAGATGATCATTTATAAACAGTGAAACAAATCCCACAAATTAAGGGGAAGAACTTTAATAGAAGGAAGATTCTTCCTTTTCTAGATATGAAACCTTTTTTTATTTCTGAATGACATAAGAATATATATATATATATATATATATATATATATATATATATATATATATATATATATATATATATATATATATATATATATATATATATATATATATATATATATATATAAAGAAATGTAATTAACAATGAAACCTTATATCAAAGAGCTTTTAGTCTTACCGTATTACGGTATTAAGAGTTGACGTTTAAATGTCATTAAGTCAAATGATGAACGTTCAAGTCATATGAAACGGGATGTATAAATTTAAGAGTATAATAATGAATATATGTGTAAACCGTTTTAAAATTAAAAAAGACAATAAAATATTGTCAAAATAGTAAAGATCAAGTCTATTTTAAAATTCGTAAGGGCCAAACCAAAGAGTTTTTAAACAGTAAAAAAAGAGATAATCCAATATGTAATAGTAGCCAAGTCTTCTAGTACCATTGAAGGGGTATATCTTTTATTGTTTAATCTTATATCATTTCTTTTTGTCCAAATGAGCCATAGTTTTTTTTATGATTGTGTCCATTAGTTTTTTTCAATTTATTTGATCATCTTCAGTGTTTAGATGCTTCTAAAAATGAACTGATCTCCAAAGACCGTTGTTCGACGTGTGGACATGCTTTCCATTGTTCCAACCTTATTCCATTCCAAATGTCGAGGGCAAAGAGGCAACGGCAAACAATTAATTGATTATATAAGTAATAAAAATTAGCAAAACAGTTTGCGGATTGTTTTGACTCGTCGAGGGCAAAGGGGCAATGGCAATCGACCGGAAAGTTGACTCTTGAGACAATCATGATTATGGGTAGAAATAAAGAAGCTTTACTATGAAGATGAACGAGGGAATTTTACTTTTGCAATCATTATTATTTATATGCTAAAATGTAACACTATATTGTCAAATATGTTAGAAATTTGTGGTAAATTGATTGTTTGGAATATTAAGAGTTGTGATTGTCCTATCAAATTGATAGTACTCTTAAAATCTCAATTGGATAAAACTAAGCAATGTTCAAAAACAATTAATGAATGAAATTATGATCCTATGTGTACCAGAATAATGACAAAAAACTAACAGAAAACCTGTTATAAAGTAGTTTTATAACCTTCAGTTAACTATAAAAAAAAACTATTAGAAAAACACTTTCAAGATAAGAGTAAAAAACCAAGTCAATTTTTTCAAATTTGGATTTTTATGCATTTTCCGAAAAACAATAATTTTCTCAAATTTGACCCAAGCCAGGGACTTTGCCCCTTGGATCCTGTCAGGGGTTGCCACCCTTAGGACCCTGCTAACATGGGCGCTGTCCAGCGCCCTGTGGTTCAGGGGTTTCTCCCTTAAATGACAGTGTATTTTGAATCAAGACAAACTCAAACAAGTGTACACTCTTGCCACCCTTACATGTTCAATATTTGTCAATATCACATTGGTTAACAAATTAATCTAAAGGCATTACACTTAAATAACATTGATAGCATAAATCACCAACAAACTATCTCAAAATGTTTTGTAGAAATGTATATTTGTAATAATTGTATCTAGATTCATGTTTACAATAAAGACGAAAAACAAAACGATATAATATTTGTAATCTTTGTATTTGGATTCATGTTTACAATGAACACAAAAGATCGAACGATACAATGATTTTCGAAAAATATAGAGAAGTGATGCAACTTTTAAGCATCTGCTAATTTGACCTTCATTTTCTAAGTTGTACACTTCCATCGTGCTTAGATTCCTTTAGGGAGCATCTACTATACTATAGAGAGTTCATGGGTTGTAAGTATCAGGAACATACTATTTGACGTGTCGAGGTTTCCGTTAAGTAAGAAGCACATATGAACTTCTTGAGGGACCCATGTTATTTGCATTTTATGCATGATTTAGTGTGTTTATTTCATGATTTAGGTTTTATAACTTATGTATTTTGATTTTTTTGGGACATTATATGTGG
Organism: Lactuca serriola; assembly: GCF_051521515.1. Classification (NCBI taxonomy): domain Eukaryota; kingdom Viridiplantae; phylum Streptophyta; class Magnoliopsida; order Asterales; family Asteraceae; genus Lactuca; species Lactuca serriola. The sequence continues at coordinate 71,111,681 of NC_136410.1, forward strand.
ATTGGTGGAACTATGATATTTGCACATTTTTTTTTGTTGATTTTAAGGATGTTTGAATAATGGATCATGCTTAGTGTGATGCTGGAATGTTCTGGTTCAATTAAAATTTCAGGAAGATTGGAACAAGACCGAGAAAGTTAGAATTTTTGAAGTTTGAGCCACCTAGAGGATTCCCCAACTGAGTCACTTTATGCCTTTGAGACAACTCGGCCGAGCCATGCTTATAATTGAGAAAAAGTGGATCGACATGAGGCTCGACACTGCTAAGTCACTTACATACCTAGAGTTGGATAGCAAGTCGATTTAAAGTCACTTACATTTGGAAGCAACCTTTTTAGTATTTTTATTAATTGAATTTCGAAAAGCACGTGTTTATACAATTTCAACCATGAATGAATGAAAATCCTACTTGTTCAAGTTTCTAGTTCAATGTTCAATTATGTTTGATTGATTCATTGGATTGAATTTTGAATTATTTTTTAATCCAGTGATTCAATTACTATTTGAATTAAATTACTTGAATTTATTATTTTTTTATGAAAATCCACTTGAATTAGGTTGATAGTTAAGTTAGTTGATTTATGAAATCCGTGATTGCTTTACGAATTAACACAAGTAACAAACAATTTAAATTACTTGGTTTTTAATTTGTATTAATCCATTGTAAACTTGAAATCACATCTTTTTATGCTTCTAATGTAACATCTGTGACTTGAGGTTGTAACAACGTAAATTTCAAAACAAAATTTTCATTTTTCATCCACCAAGTTCATATAAAAACATTCTCAAATATTTCCAATTTTAGTTTTTGAAACATAACATATCCCAAGATCATAAAATCAAACTCTCTCTCTAGTGTGTACGAGTCACGCCGGCGCCTTCCCACGGTCCTCGCTAGTACCTAAAACACATAACACAACAACTGTAAGCATAAATGCTTAGTGATTTCCCCAAAATACCGCATACAACACATACGCCACTCGAGGTTATAATACGACCCTCCGGTCGATGTGTCTCAGCGGGACCCTCCAGTCCCGTAGCTCGTTGGACCCTCTGGTCCGGTCATAGCTCGTTGGACCCTCCGGTCCGGTCTATAACATCATACAACATACATATATCACATAGCACATAATCTCATACGTAACACATAAGACCCTCTGGTCAACCCATAATACCACTCTAGGTAACGTATAGTGAGAAGACTCACCTCAGGTGTCTCGGTAAGTCTCTGACTCGGTAGAAATGTGATCCAGCCTCCGCCTAATCACATAAAGTAAATACTCTCATAAATATAACTATACTCAAACCTTTCTTAACACCCTCAGAAGGGTAAAAGACCATTTTACCCCTCACTTGGCTTAAAGGCCTCACTGTTGACCAAACCCTAAAAGTCAACAAAAGTCAACGGTTAAACTTTGACCCGACTCGTCGAGTGCACTTAGGAAACTCGGCGAGTCTACACGTGTCTATTGACTCTCTTAGTCCCTCTTTGCACGTCGAGTCCTTCCCCTTACTCGACGAGTCACACCTGGCATGAATCGCGGGGCCACCCCGACTCAACTCATCGAGTCTCAAGAACAACTCGACGAGTTCCGCCTTGAACTCCAGTCCCCTAACCCTCCCTGACTCACCGAGTTATTTTCCCCAACTCGGCAAGTCTACTCACTGAGTGATTTACGGGAAACCCTCATCCTACTCGTCGAGTCTGATCTTCGGACTCAACGAGTTCATGCCATGCACAAACTCCATAGACCTCCTGAGGTCAGATCTGTTCCTTTAATTCATAGATCTAGCCTTCCCAAGCATGATAATCATGTAAAGTTCAGACCTTGACACTCACATATCATCTAAATGGTCTAACTTGGTGATTTAGCCCTAAAAATGACATCCTAAGCTCATGGCTCCCAAAATAATTCATAAAGCTCCAAGGGTTAAGGTCTCTGGACCTCTTTGGCTCCAGATCCAAAGCATAGACTTGAGAAGGGACCAATTGCTCCACTTATCCATCCTCTAAAGGGATTAGAAAACCCTATCTCTAAGAATCAACACCAAAACTGAAGATGGTCCGAATAAATACCTCAATATGGACTCTATGAACTCTGAAGTCACCAAAATCGCCCCTCCTTCAGCCTCCTCTTGCCTTGGTCACCTCCTTCTTGCAAAAACTCCCACAAAAGATCAAGAATGGCCTCTCCTGCCTCACAAGCGCTCTAGATCTCTTAGGGTTTCTCTCTGGGGTTTGGTAGCCGTAAATGACGGTCCTAAGGGCCTTTAAATAGGTCCCAAACCCAGGAAATTGGGGTTTCATTAGACAGCGTGGACTCGCCGAGTCCGGCTGTGAACCCGGATACGAATCCGCGACCATACTCGGCGAGTTTAAACACCAACTCGCCGAATCCTCTCACAACTTCCAAAATCAAAGGAATAAAATATTATACCTGGGAATCCGGATGTTACAGAGGTAATGCTAAATTATTTAATATTGTAATTAATTGTTTGACTATGAGAATTAATATTGGATCATGAGTTGACCTTTATTGAGTTGGGCTGGCCGAAGCCGTAAGCTGGGTGTATGCTTGGTGTACGCGGAGCGTAGTAGGAACATTGGATATGCGGGGGTGATGCACATACACATAGCGTATGCGAGCTGACTCAAAACCCTAATTTTTAAGGTTTAAGCTATATATATATATATATATATATATATATATATATATATATATATATAGGGAAAAGTGAATATACCTAACAACCTTATATAAGCTTAGGTACCTAACCACATCATACTACGTAATTTTGTATCATATTTGCATTGTAATCACCCAAAGTTCTTAAAATTCAACCTCATAACTTGATTGCTTCCAAAATTTTTGGACTTTCACCGTTATCTTCCTTCAAATGACGTCTTTCTATCGGAGACCACCTGGTGGGCTTCATATACTACCGTTACAAATCAAATGGTGTAGGAGGAATATAATAGTGAATGTCTGAAAATCTTGGAAGTAAATCAAGTTAAAGGTTGAAGTTTAAGAACCTTAGAGGATTGCAATGGAAATATAATGCAAAACAATGTAGTATAATATGGTTAGGTACCTAAGCTTATATAAGGTTGTTAGGTATATTCACTTTACCCATATATATATATATATATATATATATATATATATAGAGAGAGAGAGAGAGAGAGAGAGTCAGGTTCAAATGTTTTCAACAAATATTGTGTGCCTAAATGCATTAATGAGAATTCAAGAAATAATAAATAATTAAATAAATCAATAAGGGGTATTTTGGACCTTTCGTACTTTTAATTAAGGAAATCATTTAATTGAAATCCTACAATTATGGAAATAAAGTAAATATATTTGACCTAATAACCTTATACAACATATCACATACGCCTCCTCCAACGATGATCGTTTGCTCCTGTCGTTGACTCCTCAAGCGATCTTCCCCTGCTTGCCGCCGTTAGCCATCTCCTCGCCACCAACCGGAGATCGTCGCAGCCCACCGCAACACCGGAGCTGTCGATTTTTCCTTCGACCGCACAGGTTCGTGTTTGTTCCTACTGTCTGCATTCATCTTTCTCTGTCTGCTTTCATTTGTGTTTTTTTCCTTGCTGTCGATTTGTGCTTCTATCGATCTTCATTTTTTCCCTGTTTTTTGTATCTGTTAGATTAACTTTTTGGTTCTCTGAATTTTCAATCGATATTTATATTGAATTGAATTGGAACTCAAAAGATCGTATACTGAATTGATTCCATATATAAAATGTAGAGATTAAAATCTAATATGTTAAGATTTGTATTTCATGTTTCTCTTTTTTTGACAAAGGAGCTGTCGATTTTTTGGTATCTGTTTTCTGGTTCATGATATGAATTTTCCTTGTTGTCGATTATTTTGATTTGAAGTTGAATGTGAAATGAGAACTGATTTTGAATGAAATACCTTTGAATGTGTAGTTTACCTTCGAATGTGAAATGAAAACTGATTACAAAGGCCAATTGTGTATGTGTTTGTTCTTTAATTTTCTATTGAACCTAGATGTTATTCTTAAGATGCTTATATGATAACTAGAACAATATAGTTATAGTTATATTCTATTTGTAGAAATTATAGTTATATAGATGTATTATGTTAGAATGTTTGAGAATAATTGTCAACAACAAGAAATTATAGTTTATATAGATGTATTTTGTTAGAATGTTTGAGAATAATTGTCAACAACAAGTACATTCTATCAGAATTTATAGTTTTTATTCTCTTAGAATGCATTGAATTTTTTAATTTTTGAAACTTGATTATGTTTTCTTTGTGGATTTGGGTTTTGAAGAGGCTAACATTGATGTGGAGAAGGAAGAAAACATAGAGAACGAGAGTGTATTATACCAGAATTTGTTATGCTACAATGTATAAAGTGTTGCTAAAAAATAATATTCTATTAGTATAGATTAGTGTTTTTGTTAGATTGTGATGTTTTTTTTTCTTTTTTCTTTCAGAATGTTGTTATTATTCAATTAATCATAATCATACAATGTAATTATTTAGATATTATTAGTTTAAGAATTGATTTTGTGTATTCTTTTTAGAATGTATTTACTAGTTTATGGTTGACATTCTGTCATTCTGACAGAATATAATCGATGAATATATTTACTAGTTTATGGTTAACATTCTACCATTCTGATAAAATAAAATCGAATTTCTAATTTTGAATTAATTTAAAATATTCAGATTTTTAAAAATAAAGGAAATAATTATCCCTAAAAATCCGAAAATTTCCTTTTTTAATATAGGTTAATTGACTAAAATGCCCTTATACTGAAATTTTGTGATTATATGGTATATGTTATCCTATTCTACTATCATAGACCCTCAGATCATTACCTTTGATTATATTCCATCCGATGGTCTAGATCTGTGCATTCTGGCACACAATAGTTACTAGAAACAAAATAACCTAACCCTATATATATATATATATATATATATATATATATATATATATATATATAGGCCTAGGTTATTCTATTCAAACTAATTATTGTGTTATTGTATGCATAAATATGGGTCAATCATTTTACTTATTTTAAGAAAGTGATTAATACATATTATTAAATTAAAAATAATCGAAAAATATCATCTAGTTTAACTAGAAGGGTATTTTAGTCAATTAACATAGATTTAATAAAGGAAGTTTGCATATTTTTAGGGATCATAGATTCTATTAATTTTAAAAATCTGATTTTACGAATTATTAGGTTTTTAATTCGGACATTCTAATAGAATATATTTGAATATATTCAAAAATAAAAAAAATTCTTGAACCATAAAATAATAAAAATATTCTTGAACATATTTTTCTTGTAGAATAACAAATTCTCGAACCAGCAATCGAAGAATTAAATATATATATATATATATATATATATATATATATATATATATATATATATATATATATATTAAGTCTTATAGAATACATGTAACAATTGCTAAGAAATACATTTATTGTTAAAGAATAAAACTAAAAAATCTTTCAAAACGGGAAAGAAAACATCAAAATCTAACAACTACTAATACATTCTAAAAGAATAATGTGGTCCGTTTCAATTTTCTGGTCCGTTCTTCAAGCATCAACTTCTGTGATTCCAACAGAATTGGAATTCATGATTTCATTCCAACATAATTGGTATTCATGATTCCATTCCAATAGAACTAGAATCTCACTAATATTTTCCATTGAATCATCTACATAAACATACTTGATACCTTTTCAGAATTCAACCTTGTCAAGATCCTGCATTGTCCACATAAATGAAGTGTTAAATTAGAAGAAAAAAATATAAATGGAAATATGAATCAATTCATAAAATGCAGCCAAAAAACTGGTCAAGAACAAATTGTACCTTTTAGAGCAATTGACATGTTCAGAACCCATAACTTTAGGATAGAGTTCAAGCTTTTAGACCAAATTTGCCTCTTTTATCATCATACATCAGACTCCATTAAAAATATTTTTTAATATGACGTCATCATATGCAACAACTTTTGCATGGCTTCGAATTAAAGCATTCCACTGAAATTTTCATTTTAAAAAACCAATAAAATTGTAAAAATATGTACATTTGCATACAGTTTTATAATAATATTAAAAATGAAAATATAATTAACCTGTGAGCCTTTTCGCCATTTCCTCATTGGTATAATAGAAGACATCCTAGGATTATAGCGACCTTCTTTCATATCAAGAAAGCTTAAACACAAGAACATAAACCCAAGATCAATACACAGACCAAAGTAAAATTACTTATATACCCTTTATAGAATAAAAAAAGAGAGGTTTAATTTAAATTTTAAAATAAGGGATTATTACAAGAGATGGTTGCTCACTTACCTGTCCACGAAACTTTTAGAAGAGCCCATGAGATAGTTGTAAATATAGGTAAAATTGTACAAGGGAACACAGCTGTAGGAAAAGGGTAAAATGGTAATTTACTCTGATTTGCAACAGTCTTTTAAGGATATACTTACCTGTGTGATAAGAGAAGAAGTCTCTGGTTTGCTGGATTTTCAAGAGCTGCTTGAAGAAGCAATCTTTCGGCTTCAATCATGGTTGATTCACCCCAATCTATTGATTTGATGATTATAAAGATAAAGAATTTATAGAACATTAGGAAAGAAATACAAAGAGGAATCTTTGATTACCTTGATGCTGTTGCTTAACTGTCAATTGTAGAAGAAGCTGGACCTTGTGGTGGTCTCATCGAATATGAAACCAGGCTCCGAATGAGCATAAATTGAGTAATTCGCTGCATCAACATTCTGCACATACGTTAAATAGATGAAACAGGTGGTGCTCTTTTCATCATAGTTTCTTCTGGTATCTCTGCTTCTTAGGGTAAATTCATGGTGATGTGTATATAGACCATAGACGTAGCTTCCTGAAGAATTAGGGAAAACTTAATGGGTACTGCAATGGAGATGGGAAAACTTTATGGGCACTTCAATGGAGATGTGAGAACGTGTGTACTGCGTGAATCTCAAAATCATTCAGGCGTCTCTATTTTCTGTTAAATAGAGATGATCGAGAAGAGAGAACAGAGTACGTAGGGATGCAATGTGCAACGTTGGGGCAGTGATTGAGAAGACGCGTCAGTACGACAACAAAAATCATGTATGTAAGGGTTAACGGAGGAACTCGGTGGATGTGGTTCAAGGGTTGGTGATGACGGTGACCTGGAAGGACATGGTCGGAGATGAGATCAAGAAGGCCTAGGGCAGATCATCGAAGATTGATGCCACCTTACCTCGTGAGCTGCTTCTGCTTATTTGTCGACAAAGATCCCGTCAATTGTCCCCATTGATATATTGATCCCTTAGCTTGATCTAATGAGCGGTTGAAGATGAATGGGTACATTCAGATTCAGAAATCGATTTCAATTATTGATGGGGATTGGTGGAAGGTTTTTTATGGTGGAATAGGGTTTTTAACAGTGAACGGCCGTGTATATAAGAATGAGAAGAAATTAGGTCAAAGTCAAAATAACTAGCATAGTTTTAGGAAGTATTTGTGGAAGTTATTTATAAAATTGCTTTATTACCCTTATTTATTTATTTAATTATTTAATTTTTTATTTAATTTTGATTGGCCCACATTTATGCATGCAATAACACAATAATTAGTTTAAACAAATGAACCTAGCTCTCTCTCTCTCTCTCTCTCGCTATATATATATATATATATATATATATATATATATATATATGTCATTACGTCCCATACCCCAACCTCCTTAACTCAGAAACCCAAGAAATCTAATCTTCTTCATCTTTGTGTGATCTTGATCTTGTGAAGTCCATTTTAGTAGCTTGGAGCTTGGAAGGAGAAAGAGGAAGTTGGTGAAGAAGAATTTGTGTAGCTTGAGCTTAAGGATCTAAGACATCATCATCATTTAGCACTCAGTTGAGGCAAAAAGCTCAAAACTTGCCTCATGCATGCTTAGATCTCTTGTATCGGGGTTTTGGACCTTTTTGGTCCCAAGAATAGAGCTTTATGTTTCCAAATCCGTTTCTAGGCTTATGGTTGCCACCCTTAGTGTTGTTTGAGTCCCAAAGACATAAAAGTTACCATCTTGAAGGTCTTGATGTGGTCATGCATGAGTATTAGTCATTTCTATGGAAGTAGGTTGTCATATTTCAAGTTTGGGTCCATTTGGGGGTTTGCAAGTCACCAAGTAATCAACTTTAAGTGTTAAGACACTTTATTAGACTCAGATATATGTTTGGAGCTTTAGGTCTTAAGGGGTTAAGCTCTTTTTGAGATTATGGCTTAACAGGGAAGTACACTGAGCGTAGAAGCCCATACACGCAACGTACAAGCCATGCAGCCTATACGCTTGGCGTACAAAGGAGTACGCCCCACGTACTCACTAGATTGGGCTTTGCGTCATTTGGGCCTCGGTTTGGGCCATTCCTTGGACTTTGCTATTTTGGGCCATAGTGCGCCATCAAAAATCAACTATTTTGGGCTAAGAATATGTTAGGCTTAAGGGAAGGTCCATTTGAGGAGTTGGGCCCAATTTAGGAAAATTAGGCCATTAGTGAGCCACTAGTGGGATTGGAAATGCTAACTAGTGATTGGTCTTTGTGTGAGGGTTCGGGCCTTAGTCATGGACTACTTAGGTCGGGGGCCCAATAGACTTTTATCCCAAGGTTAGATTCAAGGATTCTGATTGGGTGTTATTTTGTACTGATAACTCGGGGAGTCGTCAGAGCAGCCGCAAGAGATTTCTTACCGTGAGATTCTGCATTCAGCTTTGCGAGGGGAGTTTCCTCCTATATAGATGGGTCGAAAGCACCAATGTCGGTCAGTATATTTATGTTAGTATGTTATGGACTAATGTCCGATGTCGGGCGGTGCCCGATGTATGCTTATATGATTTCCAGATTTTGGTTCGATGTCGGGAGATGCCAGAGAAATGTTTGTATGCTTGATGTCTTCGTGATTCTTGCATGTGTCTATATTTGTATGTTTCCAAATTACGGTCTGATGCCAGGCGGGGCCCAAGGAATGTTTGTTTGCTTCCAGATTCCGGTCTGATGCCAGGCGGGGCCCGAGGAATGTTTATATGTCTATGTTATGTGATTTTTTATGTGTATTTGTTGATATGTTTATATGTATACCGAGCTTTGCTTGATGCTGAGCGGAGACCAATGTTGGGCATTGTCCGGTGTCGGTCGGGGCCCACGATATGTTATATGTGATTATGTGATTATGTTCATGGTATGTGGCAGTTTGGGGAGACTCACTAAGCTTCGTGCTTACAGTTTTCAATTTTGGTTTCAGGTACTTCTGGTAGCAAAGGGAAGAGCTCGGGATGACTGCATTGCACACACCATGATGTTTCAGCCTGGGATGTTTACTTTGATATATTTGACAGATGTTTTGATATGGATATACCGTTTATGATGTTTTGAGATACTATGACTTATGTTCTGATGAAATGATTTTGATAACTATGGTTTTATTTAATAATTAAAAATGAAACTTTTGGTCATGATTTTTGGGATTTTACAAGTTGGTATCAAAGCCTTGGTTTGAGGGATTCGGGCACACTCTCGGGTGTGTCTGAACTCAAACTGAGGACTTGGTATGGAAGTTTTCAAAAGAAAATCATTTTTATAAAAAGTATTTTTAAAAGAGAAAAAAGGGTGTGGTCTATGCAATCAGCCGAGCTCGAGTAAGCTCTCCTAAATTACCCATACACGTTTGTGTTATGATATGAATTGTAAATATGTGAATTGCATGCTATATTAGGGCTAAGGATCTAGGAAGGATGTCTTGTATGCCTACTGTATGAGTTTATTGAACTGCATGCTAGTTCTAATTAGTTAGTGATATGATGGCCTGATTAGGATATGCTTGGTTTCGGTTACTCAATGCTTGCATGTTGCTTGCTTTGTGCTTTTAGGAGTCCTAGTTGCCTTTAACTAACTAGTAAACGAATACGCTAAGTTATATATTATAAGGACTAAATGATTTCAGAAGGTTAGGTTTAGCCTTATTTTGCAGCTCTTATTTGAGTCTAACCGTCGTAGGGAGAGACCTCTCATTTGAAGAATTATTTCGTCTTAGAAATATGTAATGGTATTCGTGAGCTAGGTAAGGTAAAGGTAGCAGGGACTTCTTATCCAGCTGATGGCGGAGAGTGGGTCAAATATTACCCTAGGGTAAGCCTAAGATGTGATTAGCGCGGAAAACAGTAGTAGTGAATGGGACTTGGTGGAGTCAAGGCAATTCTTGAGGAAAGTACGGATAGATGTGGAAGGTAGTATGGTCCCGTAGTACTGAAAGTAGAGGATTCGTACTCGAGTCAAGGAGGGATGAGATGAACCGAGGGAACTTGTAGTGTGTGAGATCCCTCAAGTTATGATGAGTATTCTGATGATTTTTATGGTGTATTTTTAGTATGGTGACGCTACGCACTAGACCAATTGGCAGTTCTGGCGCCGACAAGGGAACAGGCTCAGGCTCTGGAGCTAGGCAGCTTGATGATCAGATGAGGGAGTTCATCTCATTTGAGATCACGCACAGTATCATTGACCAGACTCCTGTGATCTTCGGTACGGTCAAGAAGGGCATTTTGAGATTCTTGATAAAAGGTTGGGTGCATTCTATACCTAAATGGTGGCCATGATGGGGGCGCACACGATGGCATTCAGGGAGTTTTGAGCTTGTGGAGCTCCAGACTACCATTGGGCTAGGGACCCCATTGCTTGCAGCAGGTGGTTAGCGGATGTCACCAATTCCTTTCGCACCAGCCACTGTCCCGAGGGGGACAAGGTCCAACTTGCTTCTTGCCTCCTGAAAAACAGGGCGAGAGATTGGTGGGAGGAGATTGGACATGCTATTGGTGATGTTGCCCTTGCTACTATGACCTGGAGTGACTCTACGATTAGGTTCAGGTCCGAGTTCGCACTTGTAACTGAGGTGCAACAGCTTGCGCCGGAGTTTTAGGATCTCCAGCAGATGACTAAGACGGTGACTGAGATCACTACCATGTTCAAGGAGAGGACCTTTGTCATTCCACAATATGTGGCGGACAAGGAGATGAAAAAGGCCCGATACCATGAGATGCTTCAGAGCGATATCTGGCAATTTATTAGCCGATCCAGCTGCAAGACGCTAGAGGATATGATAGTGAGGGCTTAGGAGAGAGAGTTGGATTTGGAGATGGAGAGGAAGAGGAAACCATGGGGGTGGGGGGTTCAGACAGGGAGTTCGACCAAAAAGCCCAATGTATCGGATCACAAATTGAGGAGCCAGTAGGGTCGCAGCCGTTGTAGCAAATGCAACAAGATGCACGAGGGGGCGTACATGGCGGGTAGTTCGGGCTGCTTTAAGTGCGGTCGAACTGATCATGTCATCAGGGATTGTACTACTACCACCGCCACCACCACCAAAATCTCTGGTCTGATTTGCTTCCAGTGCAACCAGAGGGGCCACAAGAGCTCAAAGTGCCCGAGTTTAGTAGTAGCAGGACAGGTGGCAGCACCCACTCCTGCTACATTGAGGATTACCGATGGTTGTCAGGGCTGGTCAGAGGCGCCTGTGGCGAATATCAGAGCCTTTCGGCTGATATCAGAGGAGGCACATGCAGCTCCCGATGTTGTGACGAGTATGTATCTATTGGGTTTTATGTACTCTAACATCCCTATGGTGCACATACAACCCTAATGCTTTGGATCTAAGTTTTCTCTAGTTATACATGCAATAAAATTATCCAAAGCATAAAGCCTACAACTAGCATACAATTTGATATTCGAATCATAAAACTAGTAAGAAGATTACCTATTTGTTGTAGTTTGTTTTATTTGGCCTTTAAGAGCTTAGAACCTCAAGTGTGATGCCTCAAATGATTCACAAAACACCGCTTACAATTGGAGAACGTGAGAGAGAGGTTATGAGACACTCAAAATCGGCTATAGTGTCTCTAAGATCAGTAGTGTATCCAATTTTAGGCCAAGAGGTTATATATATATATATATATATATATACATATATATATATATATATATATATATATATATATATATATATAGTGTAGAATCCAAGAGTCATATGTAACCCTAATTCTTACACTTAGGCTTATGATCCATAATCCATATGGACTAACTCTTCATGGACTCTTACATAAACTTAGCCCATCATGGATCAATAGCCGAAACCATATGTATCACTGATTTACATAATTAGTCTCCGTTAATTTAATTAGTCTCTTTTGATCGCTAAATTAATTCCAAATTAATTCTTGATCAATACTAATTAAATAATATGATTTCATAATTAATATATTATACTTATAGTATATTAATAAATCACAAATAACCTTTTTCTCAAACATCCATCCTATCAGATTGTTCTGGTGAATGCAACCCAAAATGGACCATGCTACTCTCGAGTCAAATACATACCAATTATAGTTATGGGCTTAAACACCTAATCCAACAGTCTCCCACTTAGATAAGTCTAATAAGTATTATTTCCGGTACGACTCCAAAACTCGACTAGCAACCGTAGCTCTTAAAAGTCGTTGTTTAAATCTGGCATAGTCAATGACGCGTCCATTAGATAAAGGATCATATATTCCTCCATTCTAGATATCGTATGGACTGAGACATGGATTACAATCATTCTCTATGTCCATATGTTGTTTCCTGATTTCCGATTTATGACGTCCGACTAATTAAACAAATCAAATCAGTCTAGGCTTAGCCAAGCGCTTAGGGTTGTCATCACTAAATCATCGAGGGGCCCACATATATCGCTTTTATCCCTCTAAGGGGAAAAGGAACGGATGAACTTCGACTCATATGTTTGCTCTATTTACTCATCAAATCACACACAATAATATGTTTTATAACACTAAGTTACTGGTGCGTTTATATATTAACAATGTGCAACCGATTTGTAAACTACAACTATATGTCTCCGTTTCAAGAATATAAGATATTATCGTCTCACCAATCACTCATGATAAAATCCATGAAGTGATTCAGATGAGCATGAGTTTAATCCAATACTCAAATCTTATTACAGGAGTACTCATCAACACCACAACAAAATTGTGCTATGTCTAAAACATTTAGACAATCTACAGTCAGATTCATGACAGTCTTACCTCAGTACCTACTTCCAAGGTATGATCGACTGTGGATGGTTTGAATAATCTTATTATTCGGGAAGTCAAAACATGAAAAGTGAAACACAAGAATAACTGAATTCAATATGGTCTCAAAATTTTTGAATATAAATAAAACACCTTTTATTTAATCACCATATTGATTACATATTATTCATTGTATAATGTTTCAATCTATCAACTTAATACTTGAATTAAAACAATAGTTATCCCATGCTCCAAGCATGCACACTATGTTTACCTATGGTCCTTATTTTGTGAAATAGATTAGTTGAAAACACTTCAATGATGCTCATTTCACAATTCCAAATCCTTAGTGTAAGAACATTTAATTCTTACTACTATCATGCAATGATCCTTTTGTAATGTCGTGGTACAAAAGTCACAGAGACTTTGCCAACGATATTACAAAGTATTCCTTTGGAGATTGATAACAAAACAATTCCAAGGAAGAAAAGTTTCAAATTCAAAGTACATTCCTTTGAACATCTTTCTTGCATAAAAGTTTCCAACCTACACATATATTCTTAATATCCATCTGCCATTATGGAAATATTTCCATACATCTCCCATTATGGAAACATTTCCATAAATGCCATATGACAACTCATTATAAATAGAATTCTGTCTATTCATAATAATGTCAATATGGTCCATCCATTACTATACTTCCAACTACAAGCGATCAATCCTTAGCAAATCTTAGATCGTCCTTGACAGTTGTTTAATAACTTTAGTCATATTTGGTTCTAGTCCCTTTTCCCTCTTAATTCCCTAGGCATTTGGAAAATTAGAACACGTGAATATTATAGCATATGCAATTGATCCTATATCCAAAGCATATGAGACACGAATCATAATGTCTTACATAAAGACATGATACTTGACCATTCTTTTGCTATAATATTTTCATATATAGAATTTCCAATGTTGAAATTTTTCAATATGGTAATCATATATATATATATATATATATATATATATATATATATATATATATATATATATCCATGACTAAGTCTGATTAATACTTCAATCCAAACTTTTAGATTCGAAATAAAGTATAAGTATCCTCTCCCTTATTATAGCGAAACAACTTTTCAAATTTTGTAACTTTGCAAATTTGTAACCTTTGTTTCCTATAACTAGTATTGCTAACTTGCAGCACTTCGCATATCATGCTCCCACTATCATGATAGTTATATTCTTAACAACATAACACTTATGCTCCCACTAGTTTTGACATGTACCCAGAAATCAGTTGGACTTCTAGAAATCAATACTTATTGACTTTCATACCAAAGTTCAAATTTCTGATACGAAATGCTTCGATAAGCCTTTATCTAAGCTCATACACCTTTTATAAGAAAGCTCATATGTATGTCTAAACTATTTTAGAACTTACGGCAGTAAGTGCTGAATGTTCAAACTATTTGCCATTTCTCACAATTCGATCTATGAAGAGGGATGTCGTAATCATAATCGGATTTGAGAACGCAATTAACACAACTGCTATCTTCTTAAAATTTACTTGTGAAATCGTTACCTCACAATCATTTTCATGAATTTGAGAGAAACCTTATGTCACTTAGATTTAGTGGTGTATGTGTTCCTATCCATGTGAATCTATCATAAGACAAGGTCTATGACATGTTTAATCTCATATGGAGTGAACTTGTTCAATCTTAATTTCTTGCTACGTGGTAGCATAAGGGCCTACCATGTCTTCCAAGTTGTTGAGCAGCTCACATTTACGGGTTAATGCCTTATGCAATCAATTGAGAACTCATAGAACTCACAAGCATAGTCAACTTTAACTTGAATGAGCATAGAAACAATAATGTGTCAACACAATAGGTTACAAACCTCAAGTCGTGTGCTAGTGATAAACGATAGGTTTATTCTTGATTAGTTCTTGAAGCTTTTCAAGGTCTTTAAGACTCCCACTGACCTCTTGACATATAAGATTCTCTGTCAAGAAACTTTCCTTGACAAACAAATATTCAAGAGTTAGTGCGGTTTCTTATCAAGAATGACCCTTCATATAATTGGTCTCATTTGGTCTTTGTCTTATCTAAGACATCACAACTACTAATCTAAAATGTGCTTGAGTAAGAAAACTTTTCTGCTCCGCATTTTATAATGTGTTATAAACCTACTTGGAATATGTCACTCATAACTCTAAGACTCGATTTTGGAACGAAGTATGATTCACCTTTTCGATTTAACCATTTCAACAATTCCCGATTCCTCTTCTTAGCCATACAAGTTCACTAAGGTGTCCTTAGAGGATCAATTTTTATATGGTTTTCATAATCATTAAGGTAATCATGAAACGTGATACCAAATTACTCTCCTTTCCTTTCAGATTGGAGAAACTTTTATCTTTCTGCCTAAATGATTCTTCTTATTCGTTCTACTATACATTGAAACTTTTTCAATGATTTAGAATTATACATAATCTTGTAAGCATAATCATATTCACTAAGCTTTTAGTAAATCATGACGAATAGTCTTATCATTCTTTGTGGTGGACCTGATCCAGTACACAACCAAGTGTACCTGATCCCCTAGTCCTTCGCTTGACTCACATATACATGCGAACAAGGAATTAGTCTTAATTTCCCAAATATGAAGGTTCTCATTCATCATACAATACAAGTTGCATGATTCCAAGTTTCTGCCCAATTGAAACTTGGGTGATAAGAATCTTTCGTTATTTGGTAAATTCTCGACACTACCACAAACGAAAGAATTAAATCCATTTTCAACATAGAAACATACAAACATCAATTTTCACAAATGCCATTGCATGGAGATATAAATATAAGATAAAATCAAAATTTTATTTATTTATAAAATGTGGGAAAAACTTGTCCTTACAATGCAATTACAAATGAAAATTATGTTACTACATATTTCCAAGCAATCTATCACAACTCCTAAGTAGCAGCTCAAAAATCCGATTCGCGACCAGACTCAGCTTGCTCTTCCTTTAACCTTCCTTTATTTTCTTCGATCCTGAAGCAGAGTCAAACATTTTGAGTTTACAATCCTTGTGGTCCTTCAGGTAGATACGACAGCTTCGCAACCAATGCCCCTTCTCTTTGAAGTAGAAACAAACAAATTCTTTTGAAATGGTACACGGGGCAATCTCAGACTTAGCCTTTCTCTTTACCATTTGGTCAAACGGCTTAACCATGGCCGATCCCTTTCCACTGGGAACAGAAGACTTTTCTGGACTTCAAATGTTGCCATTGCCAATGTCCATGGAAGTTTGG
Source organism: Lactuca serriola (assembly GCF_051521515.1). Taxonomy (NCBI): domain Eukaryota; kingdom Viridiplantae; phylum Streptophyta; class Magnoliopsida; order Asterales; family Asteraceae; genus Lactuca; species Lactuca serriola. The sequence goes on from NC_136410.1 coordinate 71,128,164, forward strand.
AAAGTAGATCTTCCAACCAAATTTGCATTACCAGTGCGTCAAATCATTGTTGATTCAGCATCAATTAGCAAATAGGTAAGATCAACAAGGGTCATGTTGCGGTCTGTCATATAGTAGTCTTTAAAAAATTGACTATACGACTCGGGAAGTGACTGAAAAACCAAGTCAATAGCCAACTTCCTCGACACAATGACTCCTAACATTCCTAGCTTGTCAATGTGTGAGTTCATCTCCAAGACATGTGCACACACATACCTTCAATCTTGGTGTTTGCTAGCCAATAGGGTTTGAGTGACCTTGAACTTTTCAAGTCTTAAAACGCGTAATGATGGTGTAGGAGGTTTCTTTTTCAACCTTCCACCTTTTGTCTCCCAGGCTTCTAAAGGCTACCATTACTTTAGATTATTTTAATGGTTAGGCCTTACTTTTCATGGGCTATATAAGAGATGCATGATGCTTGCATTTTTGCATGAGTGAAGCTCTTCTTCTTCCTCTCTTTTCTCTCTAGAACAGTGGGTTCTCTTTCTCTTCTTCCTCTCTCTTTTGAAGTTAGTTTGGTGTTTAGAAGACCTCTTGAGTTGTTCCCTTTAGTGCTTAAGTGATTTATGCACTTAAAGGCTTTAGACACTCAAGAATACAAGAAGGAACTAGCATTCCAAGTGCCTTACACTTGATGGTGGATACATGTAGAGAGGATCATACACTTTGATCTTTTGTTATCTTCATCAACACCCCAAAACAAAGTGGGTTCAAAGACTTCAAAGGTTATCTCTAAAACATCCTATGGTTGGTTTTATTTCATTCTAACCTCTATAAATGGATCCAAGATGGTTCGGTTTTGTTATGAACTAAAAATAAACTTGTTATTTTTAAAGTCTTTCGTTGCCAGTTTTTGCGAAAAACAAACTTTTATTTCGTATCAAAACCCAACACATTTATACTATGAGGTTTCTTTAGATCCTAATTGGGTACTGGCAATGAATGAAGAGATGGAAGCATTATACAAAAATAAAACTTGGATTATTTTTTATTTGCGACCAGGTAGAAATCCAATTGGGTGTAAATAGGTTTTTTAAATTAAATGCAACTCAAATGGAGAGGTTGAAAGGTTTAAAGCTAGGTTAGTGGCTAAAGGGTATAATCAGAGAGAGTATATATACTATGAGGAGACATTTTCTCCAGTTGCAAAATGGTAACTATTAGGATTATAACTACTCCTTTTTATCGGAATTGGTTGTTGTTTCAACTTTATATTAACAATGTTTTTCTATATGATGATCTTAAGGAAGATGTTTATATGAGTTTACCTCTTAGAGATCATACTAAGGTAGATAATTAAGTTTGTAAGCTTTTAAAACCATTATATGGGCTTAAACAAGCCCCACAGAATTGAAATGAAAAGATTTGTGTATCTTTATTTGAGTTTGGGTGTGTTCAAAGTGTTAATGATTTTTCTTTAATTTTTAAATCGGAAAATGATTATGTTGTTGTTTTGCTGGTTTATGTTAATGACATCATTTTGACTGGTAATAATTTGGAAGAAATAAATTAGTTAAAAAAATTTTAAAAACAAATTTTTTGATAAAGGATCTAGGAAAGTTAAAAAAAAATAGATGTTAGAAGTTTTTGATATTAATAATAGGATTTGTTTATCTCAAATAAAATATTGTTTTGAATTACTACATGAGTTTGGTATGTTGGGATGCAAGCCTCTTAAATCTCCTTTAGATTCCAATGTTGTGATTAAAGTTTAAAGGTGATGGAATTGATAAATATGATTCTTCTTTACAAAATATAACCTTGTTTTATAAGTTAATTGGGAAGCTTATTTACTTGACAATTACAAGACCTGATATTTCATATACAAGTTAAGTATTGAGTCAATTTATGCATAATCCCCGGAATCTCATTTGAATATTGCTTTAAAATTACTTCGTTACTTAACGTCTAATCCTAGGAATGGTATTTATGTGGTTAAATCTGCTTGTGTTTCTTTAAAAAAATTTGTGGATGCTTGTTGGAAAAAATGTTTGGTTTCTAGGTGTTCTGTAATAGGTTATATTGTGTTTTTGGGAAGTACTTTAATTTCATCTAAGATTAAGAAACATGAAATTGTTTCTTATTCTTCCACTAAATCATAGTATCGTGCTCTAGGAACTGTGTATTGTGAGATAATTTGGATTTAAAAAAATTTGTGTGATCTTGGAATAAAGGATTTGATTTATGCTCCAATTTTTTGTGACAGTGAATCAGTTATAAAATTGGTGTTAAATCCTATATTCCATGAAAAAAAAACATTTACGGTAGATACCCACTTTATAAGAGACTAAGTTTTAAAAGGGATTGTTTGAGTTTTAAAAGCTGATTCAAATCATAATGTAGCCTTAGGGTCCGTGCAACATGATAATTTTTGCAGTCGTATGCATCGTATAGATCCATTTCAAAAAAAAATGTTGGTTTTCCGATGATTAGTTTGAGGGGGTGGCTATTGAGAATAGTTGTATAAGTTCGAACTTATCATTGGGAAATTCGTAGTATATCCTTTTTCAGTATCCTTCGTTTGTTATATTTTTTACATTCATGGGTATATGTTGTATATACTGGAAATATGTTGTGTGAATAATATTTGCAGGAGGACTATTATTGTATTTACTAGAATACTTCTGGATCGTGGCTCACTAAAGGAGAAAGTGGTATAATGACACGCGAGTTTTATCCATTTATTAGTCGGGTGGTGCTTACCCGGGTTTGAACCGATTCATGTACTCGTAGTATATATTTTTTTGTGTGTTTATGTGTGTGTAAATTCATTTGTACACGATTATTTTACACACACACACACACTCTAAAGTGCCTCTCTTAATTAGAGGTGACAAAAATTGACACGCCACGAAACCCGACACGAAATAAACGAGTTTGGGTAAGATATTTCAACCCGTTTAAATAAACGGGTTGACACGACACGACACGAAAATTAAATGGGTAAGGTTAGGGTTAAGAGTTTCAACTCGAATATGACTCAAAAATGACCCGTTTATTTATATGCACGTTTTTTGAATTGTTTAAATAATCTAGAAAGATACAAAACCAAAACCATAAACAAAAGAAAACCTTCGAATTGAATTGTTTTGTAATGTTGAAATGACTTAGCTGTCTAGATCAAGACTTCATTTCAGTTTTTCCATTCTCTCCCAAACTACCCAGTCTCTTTCACCACTCTCACATCCTCATGACCTTGTCATCCGCCTCCCCAACTCTCACTCTTTTAGTTTTGTCATCTAAAATTGCTATGACTTCATCTATTCTACCTCCAAACTATTAGTTTTTCCTTTCCGCCTACCAAACTCCTACTCTTTCAACATGCTCTTTCTTTTAACCTCACATGACACGACATATTTCAAGGTATAGCCCTAACTCGAAACCCGACACAAACTCAACACGAAAATAAACGGGTTGACACGACACGACACGTTAATTAAGTGGGTCGGGTTAGGGTCGTGCAATTTTAACCCATTTAGTGTTTCGACACGACATGAACCTGACATGACACGACACGATTGCCACCTCTACTCTCAATCGTCTTCTAGGGTTTCTAACATGTTTAGGGTTTATTCATCTATTAGATTTATGTATTCATATCTAGGTTAGATGTGAGTAGATTAGTTGAGAGTTGTAGTAAGGATTGTTGTATTGAGAGCAGAGTGTTTTTGTATTGAGGTTGTTGTGTAAGTATCTTTCAAATGTAAGTATCTTTTAGACCAACTGGTTCTTAATAAAATATAAGAACTGTTGATGTTGTGTAAATTCATGTTTGTTATTGTGTTACATTTCTTTAGAATAACAAAAATCTATCAATGATTCCAAATAGATAAATGAAACCCACCAACCAAAATCTAAAACACCCGGTCCTAAAAATCAAGTACAACCCAAAACGAATATGGAAACAAATAGTATGTGAACAAACAATAACAACGTTTAGTGTACATGGAATAATAAGAAAACAACAAACAAATAAAGTTGAGATGTAGGCATATAATTAGGTTCAACAGTTGGGCCATGTATCCATGGAGAGATAGTAACATGTATAGTAATCAATAAACATGAATTACAAATACTTACAGGTATACGAATGAAGATCCAAATCAAAAATATCTTTAACAAAATAGGCATTGGATAGAAATGGGAAGAATTGGTTCTTAAATGAGCAAACATATCTATTAAAGGCCCCTTGGTCACAAATTACGATGTGGTCACGACAATATTGTCGTGGAAATTATGTACACCACATTGCAACTTGTGAGGATCTCATGAGCAAATCACCAAACCCGACTAAGCCAAACACAAATGGATTATGTCTTGGTTGATGCAAGAACAATGTCATTTTAGGAAGCCATGAGCATGTCACTACGACATGAAAGTTGTTGGCATCTCGCTAGGCACTCACTAATAGTTATCGTATGTTTTTTCTCTGATGCGTTGAATGAACTGTGTTCATAAGTGTATTACTTATCAAAGAAGTAATAACATAAAGAAAACCATAACGTGATTATAAACAAATATCCATTTGCAAATTAACATGTTCTCTGCAAATACAATGGAGTCTCACCCCCTGGTCATCAAACGGATAATGTTTATAGAATGTTAGATTCACAGAGACAAAAGTTGTGTAGTAGAGAAGGTAACACACCAATTGGTCTTGTTAGATTAGACACAATGGACAACTTCCATCGTGTAACATTATGATATGTTCGATAGACAACCTTTCATCGTATCATGTAAATGTAAATAGGAGTGACTCATACTTGTCCCTTTTAATTCCCGGAACCAATCTATGGACGAAGTCATACCATCCACCATTCCTAAAATGATTTACAATTTTACATAACACATCAAGTATGTTAAGTAAATCCCAAAATATATTAAATCGGATAACATATACAATCTACCATAACATAGTTATAAAGCTAACTCTATTAATTAAATAAACCAATATAACATCTTTGAAATAACAACCTTTTCAATAGATGGTGTTGCGCATCTCATAGCATACAATCAACATTTCTACATGCATAATTGAACCAACCATGTTAAATGTAGTGTCTAGTCATATTCACACTTCTATTATTATTGTTGAAATTTCACACCAATATTATATGAATAATGCTAGTGTTTGTGATGCACAAGTTGTACGATGCAAGTTTATGTTAAACAGATTATAAATTTTAAATTTAGAACAATACATTTTAAACAAGTTGTCTGATTTACCAAAATGCCTGTATATTATGTATTTATTTTCATTAAAAAAAAATTAATGTAAAATAAACCCGATAGTATAAATGCATAATAATCATTTTACATAAAATTTGGTATTAATGATACCAAATTTATAATTAAATTTTGTAGTGGGTACCTTCCGACACATTTTCTATACTTCCATGGGTTTCTTTTATCATTTGGTTCCACTTATTCACAAAAATATCACCTTAATGACAAATATCACCTTAATGACCGTAAAAACGGGTTCATACTTCATATCATTTCACGATAACCACTAAAATTTATTAACTTAAAAACAATCACTAACACTGCGAACTATTTAAAGCAAGCTAGCAATATGTAGATTCCCGGGTTATTATTTATTAACCTCCATATGTTTCCGTAAGCACAATTTATTCTTTACGAATATATTTACGTCCAATCGGTTACAAAATCAGCCCTTGAATGAGCTCAATAAGTACTCAGTTAATTCTAAATATATAGTAGGTGACTAGATGTTGAGGAAGGAGTAAAACCAGTACAATACAATAAATATTGCCAAAACTTCCATAAACAATGTTTGTCAGAAAAGTCATGAAGATATAACATGTAGTACAAGAAAAATTCTAAAGAGCTATTGAAAGTTACTATGAAATTAAAATCCGTTGCTATTTTACTACGGAATATGCTACGGAAGGACTTGTCGTAGCTATTTTGCTACGTAAATGGTTACGGAATTGCATTATGTAGCTAAATCTTAAATAGCTACGTAAAGTTGTTACGGGATCTAAATTCATAGTTATTTTACTACGGAATATGTTACAAAATGGTTGGTTGTAACGAATTGGCTACGGAATTGCATTCCGTAGCTAAATCTTGAATAGTTGCTACGGAATTAAAATTCGTAGCTAGTTTACTATCAATATTGCTACAAGTTTTTTGGTTGTAGTTAGTTCTCTACGAAACTTGTTACAAAATTCATGTATGTAGCTAGTTGGCTACATAATTGGCTACGAAATAAAAATACGTAGCTAGTTAGCTATGGAATTGAGATCCGTAGTTATTTAGCTAGGAAAATTTGTTACAAAGTAAAATTGTGTAGCTAATCTATTATGAAACTTGTTACAAAAAGGTGAATTTACAAAATAACTACGAAATCAAAATCCGTAGGTATTTGGCTACGAAAAATTATGTAGTAAAGTAGTTACGAAATATGATTCCGTAGCAAAATATAAAAGATTATTGGAAAAAAATATACTGAAAATACACAATTATCTTTGAAAACTCAACAACAAAAATAAATTATTATTTTTAATTATTTTGAAAATTTAATTAGAATACAATTTCTACATTATAAATATTTTAGCTGTAATTTTTAGATTTTGATGACATATATTTTCTAATTTTCTTATAATGTAAAAAAATGGTTTAATGAATTGCACTTGAGCCATATGTTTCAATGTTTTATTAAGGGCAAATTAGTAAATCCACTTAACCCAAATATAGTTCATCCCCAAATTAGAGGTATCCCGTTCAAACCCATCGCCGATCCGATTGCATCTCTCCCTCTCTCAACATGCCGCCGCCGTTGCTCAGCCACCCATCATATCGGTCGTTGTTGCTCACAACATTCCGATTTCAAGAGGTATTTTTGCTGATGTGTTCTATCATGGTATTTTTTTTGCATAGATTCTGTGGGAGGTCGTTGTTTGTTTGTTTGTTGCTGTTCACGAAGATTTTATTTGAAGATTCTAAATGCCTTTCTGTGAAATTGGTTTCATTGATTCTATTCCTCTTCCATGAGTCTATGAGTCTACTCCGGAATCAGTGATTATGTCGAGGCAAATGCCTCTGCATTGTACAGAATGGTAATATCTTTGGGAATTAGTGATTCTTGATTGAGTCTTGACTGATTGGACATGTGAAAGATCAATGTCTAACAATTGATGAAGTGAGCTCCAACTAATCAGAGATGAAATTCAAATTCTGCAACATTGATGACCTTGATAATTTGAATTCTGAGAAGCTATTGAAGAACTTTTCAAATGATATTTGGTTTCCCTTATGCTTAGAAACAATGTCGTGGTTGGTTACTAGCATATGAAAAAAATGCACGTATTGGATATATATAGCTTAGAAACGGTATTTGACTTTTCAAATCTCTTGTGACTGTAATCATTCATGTCCCAAGTATTGTAGGTTCTTTATCCAAGTATTTTTGATGGTTGAAAGCTTATTTTATTTCCTTATTTTTATTAGTTTATTTTAGATTTTTAGATCTTCTTATCATTAATGCATTGTAATTTATTTATTTTTCTTTATTATGGATCATACCGGGTGCTTGTTATGTTGCATGAGATATTTTGTAGGTTTTTCGGTGCTTGTTGCGGTTGCGGGTTGATTGGAGACGGGCTTAGTGGGCTCCCGAGGCATTATTGGGCATGGCGGAATCAAAGAAGAAGAATTGGGCTTTGAAAGTTATTGGCTTGGATTATTTGGGCTTGTGAAGATGGATCATAAATTTCTAATTTTGGGCTTGGAGCATCTATTTGGTGGCTAAATGATGATTGGTGCATTTCAAATTACATGGACAAGGGGGGGGGGGACCAAAGGAATCTTTGGTAGTGGAAGGGTGGAGTGGCTTGGTGGACCAATGGCAACACAACAACATTTGCGCGGGTGGAATTTTCGCCGCGCGGGTACCCGCGTAACTGCCCAGTTTGGGCATTTTGGTCATTTGGCTCACCATAACTCTTAGGGATAAGATCTAGAGGCTCATTCACGTTTTTCCTCCATTGGAGACCTGCAAGAGGCGATTTTGGGAGCTAGAAACCATTTCCTTTCATATTTCCAAATCTTAGGTAGTTTCTTTATGCAATTAGATTATTGTTCTTGTTACTTTGTTGTCATGAGTGACTAATACTCTTATTTGGTTGACTTTGGCTGAAAACCAATGAATGTTTGTGGGTTTTGAAGGATTTATGTTGATTATCAATTTATTCCATGTTTATGATTCTAGTTTGCAATTCTTATGCTTAACTGATGCTTTGATCATGAGCTTAGTATTTGATTGAGCAATGGTTGATTTATTTCATTGATTTTGCATTGGATCATTGAATTTATCTAGAACAAAGGCTTTATGATGGTAGAAATCATCTCTAGTTTATGAATCATAACTCCTTTATGGATGTGTAAGCATTTGACATCCTCTAGGAATTGGGGATTCCTTCATTCTTATGGCTAATTGATTTCTTGGGATTAATTGCTTCAATTGACCCTTGATCTTAATTAAGAAGGTGTGTTGTGGGCTTCCCCAACCTCCATACTACCTATGAGGAATCTTGGCATATTATGCTTCATGATTGCTATAACCAATTTGGGATGAAGGATAAGCTTTGTATTAGATCCTAATGATAAACACACAAATGTTCATTGTGTTGAATTGCCTTAGTTAACCAATTATTTCCAACCTTTGAGCATCTCATCAACTTGCTTAATTGCAAGGTTTTTAGTTATTCAAGTATTTTAGTTTTCAAGTAATCAAGCCCCCCCCCCCCCCCCTTTTAGTTTAATTGTAGTTAATTAGTTTAATTTCACTAGTTCTATTGAATTACATTGGTGATTGAATACAACCATTTCCCCGAGGATCGATACCCTTTTTTACCATTATATTACGTTTATTTAACAATCAAAGGGTGTAATTTGCTTGGTGGGTTTGACATCCCATCAAGTTTTGGCGCCGTTGCTAGGGACATTGGTTATTGTTATTTGATTGTTTATGCCTAGGTCTACAAGAACCGGTGAACTACTCTACAATCCGGAAATTGAAAGAGAAGCAAAAAGGTTGAAAAAGTTAGCCAAACAAGCAAAGCAACAACAACTAGTTCAAGTTTCTTCCTCTTCTCTACTAATCAACATAGAAGATCAAGTTCATACTTCAAGTGATACCGATACCGAGCCGAATTCTCCAATTGTTGGTCATTCCTTTGAAGACATTCCGTTTGAAAACCACATAGTCATGAATCACACTCCACCTCACAATCCCAATGCAAACCCAATCAATCAAGATGCTAATACCCCACCCCATCAACCAAGACAACAACCACAAGAACCTCTCATTGATATGCCACCTTGGAATCAAGCCCATCCTCAAAACCAACCCAATTATCAACCACCACAACCGCAAAACCAAAACTTCCACCAAAACAATCAACCTCAAAACAATGCTTTTCAAGTTCAACAAGTACATTACCCAAATCAACCCAATTACCAACACCCTCAAATGTACCAAAACCCAATGTACCCACAATAACAACCTCCTTACAACCAATACCCTAACTACCAACCTTATCCACCACCAATCTACAATCCCCAACAATACCCATATCCACCTTACCATCAACCACCCAATTACTTGCAACAATATCCCAATCACCCCTTTCCACCCAATCCTCCTCAAGAGTTGATACACCTCTTGCTATTGTTTATCCCGCAAACCGCCAAGGAATTGAATTGAAGTCAAGTTTCATACATCAACTTACCAAGTTCCATGGTTTGGATAGAGAAGATCCTCAAAGGCATTTGAAGTCCTTTCACATGATATGTGTTAGCATGTTGCTCGACAATGTGACATTGGATGATTTCAAGTTAACCACATTCCCGCTCACCTTGGAAGATAAAGCTAGAGAGTGGTTATTCAACTTACCACCGGGATCTATTCACACATGGGAAGAGTCACTCAAGGCCTTCAATAGCAAATTCTATCCCACCTCCCGCATTTCAAGTCAAAGAAGTGACATTTTGGGGATTTGTCAAGGGGAAAATGAAACATTTCATGATTTTTGGGAGCGCTTCAACAATTTGTGTACAAGTTGTCCTCAACACAATATACCCGAACAACTACTTCTTCAACAATTTTATGAGGGTATGAATGAAAAAGATCGGAGGATGATTGATGCTTCAAGTGGTGGTGACATCTTCAACAAAACCCCTCACGAGATCCGATTACATTTTGGTACCATTTCTCAAAATCAAAGGAATTTTGGGACTCGAAATGACATGAAGAGAAATTCTACACAAGTGGTTGGTGAAGTTAGCAACACTCAACACTTGGAATCAAAGCTCTTGGATTTGACTAATGTGTTAAGTCAAATGGTGGTGGGAAGTGGTCAACAATTGATGGTATGTGGTATTTGTGCAATGACGGGCCATTATACGGATAAGTTTCCCACACTTGGAAGTGAACCGGAAGATGTGAATGCAATGGGCGGATATCAAGATCAACCAAGACCCATGGGATTTCAAAACAATTTCAACCCAAATTGGAGGAATAACCAAAACAACCCTTATCCACCAAAGCAAAATCCACCAAATCTTTTGATGAGACCTCAACATCCACAATACCCCTCTCAAAAACCTCCATATCCACAAACTTCTTATAACTCTCCAAATTACCAACAACCTCCACAACAAGGCCAATCAAGTGGTAACCATCAAATGAGCCTTCAAGAACTCGTTACTTCTCTTGCTCAAAGCCAAAGCCAGTTTCAACAAGAGACCAAGAATACCTTCTCAAACATTCAAGCACAAATCGGAGACTTGGCCACCGCTCTCAACAAGATGGAACAAAGGGGAAAACTTCCATCTCAAACCGAGAAGAACCCCAATGTGAGTGCAATAACTTTGAGAAGTGGGAAAACACTCGGAGAAAGCAACCCTAAAAGAGTTTCAAGAGAAGAAGAAGATTAAGTCATCATGGTTGAACCTTCAAAAGTTGTAGCTCCCCCAAAGGAACCGGTTGTGCCAAACATTGATCAACCCGACTCTTCCAACAAACCCATCAAACCATTGGTCATACCACCTCCCTTCCCCTCCCGGTTAGCCTTTTCCAAGAAGATAGAGGAAGAAAATGAATTATTTGAAACTTTTCGCAAGGTCCAAATCAACATTCCACTATTGAATGCCATTAAGCAAATTCCAAGTTATGCAAAATTCCTCAAGGATTTATGCACCAAGAAGAGAAAACTCAAGGCAAATGAAAAGATTCAAGTCAATGCAAATGTGTCTGCAGTTATCCAAAAGAAGTTACCTCCCAAATGCAAGGATCCGGGAATATTTTCTATCCCTTGTACCATTGGTGATTTGCATGTCGAAAGTGCTATGTTAGATCTTGGAGCCTCGATCAATGTGATGCCATATTCGGTTTTTCAATCTCTCAATGTTGGAACTTTGGAAGAAACTGGAGTAATCATTCAATTAGCAGACAAGTCAAGTGTGTCTCCAAGAGGAGTGTTGGAGGATGTGTTAGTACAAGTTAATCAACTTGTTTTTTCGGCGGATTTTTATGTCATTGATCTTGAAGAGAAGACTCCTTCCAAATCATCTATGATCCTCCTTGGAAGACCTTTCATGCATACCGCTCACACAATCATTGATGTCTATAATGGAAAGATAACTATGGAGTTTGATGGAGAAACCATTCACTTCAACATCTTTGAAGGAATGAGGTACCCTAGTAACATTTCTCCATTGTATCGGGTTGATGTGCTTGAGCCAATAAACAGGATAAGCCCTAATGTATGCACAGACAAGATAATCATGGAATATGATTGTAATCCTAAGAGGGAACCTCAAAGAAGATTGGATCCTCCAATGATGGAAGTGGTCAAGAAGAAGATAATTAAAAGGTTCAAAAGGTTCAAAGAGAAGAAAATGGCATTTCATGACAAGCACATAACCCAAAAACACTTTATTCCGGGTCAAAAAGTTCTTCTTTATCATTCACGCTTAAAGCTATTCCCGGGAAAATTGCGATCTCGATGACATGGACCTTTTATTGTTATAAAAGTGTTTGATCCTAGTGTGGTTGAAATCAAGAGTTTGGAAACAAACCAAATCTTCAAAGTGAATGGGCACCATTTGAAACTATTTTATGAAGGCTTTGACACGGGAGAATTCGACAACGTAACAATGGAAACACCGATTTAGGAAGGTTGACGGAAGTGGGACTATGTCTTGGCAAAGACGTTAAATAAATGCATTGTGAATAAATAATCTCCGCTTGAAGTTTTGGGTGTTTCTAAACTTGAAGTTGGCCTAAAAATAAGCATATAGAAGTCTTCCAGTGATTTTGGTGAAGTTTGAAAAATTCCAAAAATTTGACTTTTGCGCGGGTGCCCGCGCAGACTTTGCACGACCAACCCCAGTCGCGCAGGTCCCGAGTTCCAAATTACACCAACATGGGGTGCTCTCTGATTGTTGCGCGTGGGTGCCCGCGCAGCCGTTGCGCGACTGACCCCCAGCCGCGCAGATTCCGAGTTCCAAATTACCCCAACATGGGATGTATTCTGACATGTGCGCGCGGCTGCCCCCCACCCGCGTAAAGTTTGTGAGGGTACCCGCGTAAATATGTAATTTCATAAGAAAATTTCGAGCCATTTCATATGCGTTCTTTGCGCGACCAAGCTTTCATCCATGTGTATTTAGGCGGCCAAGAACTCCATCCAAGCATCATTATGCGACCCATGTGTTGCTTCCATACCGTCCTCGCGGGCCTCCTCCACCTTGATCCCGGTATGATCCTTCCTTACTCTCATCCTAAGCATTGAGGAAAATGCTTAATTTTAAGCTTGGGGTGAGGTAATCTAATCTTTTATTTTTATTGCATTTAGGTTGTATATAGTTGCATTTAGAGTTAGTCATTTAGGTCACTCATAAAAATTGCATAAAAAATTCAAAAATATTGCATATTTTCTTTCTTTCTTTTCTAATTTTCATACTTTTTAGATGCATTCTAGTTTAAGTTCATGCATTTTTGTTCTCTCTTGTCTTCTTATCCCTACAGGTACCATAACGCCGAGTCATAAGTATTGAATCATAGATTGGTCCCGGGTCTTGATATGGAATTCCTTGTATTTGATAAATGGGACACGTTTTGAGCCTCACAGACCACTTTGAGACCGCTTGTGTGGGGGTCAGATACAGGTAGCTTGATTGGGTCTAGGTGCGGAGGGATGTGGTTGGTCATGCCAATGTGTGCGAGCAAAGACTAGCCCAGTAAGGTATTTTGAAGACATTGAAGATATTGAAGACTCGCATCTTGGTTTTGGAGGGAGTGCCCCTTAGTACTCCCGAGTCTTGTCCGAGCCTTGCTTAGTTAGATTCTCAGCACCTTTTTAGGATAGGTTATCATTTTTCTAGGGGTCTAGAGTAGATAGTTAGATAGATTTTGTTTATCACACCTTGCATTGAGGTGCTTGATGAACTTTGAAGTGGGTCCCCCAATTCACATCTTTTGGGACCAAGTCTTTTCGGTAACACCCATTTTTGAGTCATTCCCCACCCTTTTTATTTGATCTTGGCACATTGTCAATGATCATTAGGTGTTCATATCAGCCTCTATCTATCACTCAATTTTCACTATTGGAGTCCTATGTTACTTGGTGAAATTCCTTAGACCTTCCAAGAAGCAACACAAAAAATTGAAGAAATTTGAAAAAGTGAAGACAATAAGAGCCTCTAAAAGATGATTCAAGAAAAGCAACAAAAACAAGAAGAAAAATGAAGAAAAAGAGCAACACAAAAAGAAGAACAAGGTTCCAAGTTCAAGACTTATGTTATATATCTAGTTTGCAAAAAAAAAAAAAGTCAAGCAGAAAATGTGATTGAAGATCCAATAACAGAAGTCCAAGATTGAAGATTTAGGTTGTTAGGTTTAAATTTAGGTTAAGTAGAGTTTTTATTATTTTATTTTATTTTTTGATTTTTGGTGAGAAAAAGGCCCCGACGATGAGACGGTAGACTGTAAAGGACAGTACAAGGGAGAAGCCTCTGAAACCGGATGTTTGCCCGGAGGTCGTGCTGCAAAACCCTATTTCGTTATTATACACTTTGGCCTGAAAAATATAGGAATCATAGTGTGTGAAGAGGCGCCTTTCCTTCGTGCACTATGGTCTACATTGGTGATTTAAAGTGCCCCCACTGGGCACATCTCAGTTTCCTTTGTCTTGCACACCGCGACTGCATCCAGTCGTGATCTATTCGCCCATCAAGTGGTTAAGAATGTGGTTTATGGTTCTAAAGCGGGGAACATTTTGAAGATGCGTAGGGTCCATTGAAGGACTAATTCTGACCATGTTGACTGATGTTGACCAAGTTCTATGGTATCTTTCTTTTTTCCTTTTTAGATAGTTCATCCCGAGCTCATTTTTAGTCTTGTTATAACTTGAGGACAAGTTAGGTTTAAGCTTGGGGTGATTTGATAGCTTATTTTATTTCCTTATTTTTATTAGTTTATTTTAGATTTTTAGATCTTCTTATCATTAATGCATTGTAATTTATTTATTTTTCTTTATTATGGATCATACCGGGTGCTTGTTATGTTGCATGAGATATTTTGTAGGTTTTTCGGTGCTTGTTGCGGTTGCGGGTTGATTGGAGACGGGCTTAGTGGGCTCCCGAGGCATTATTGGGCATGGCGGAATCAAAGAAGAAGAATTGGGCTTTGAAAGTTATTGGCTTGGATTATTTGGGCTTGTGAAGATGGATCATAAATTTCTAATTTTGGGCTTGGAGCATCCATTTGGTGGCTAAATGATGATTGGTGCATTTCAAATTACATGGACAAGGGGGGGGGGGACCAAAGGAATATTTGGTAGTGGAAGGGTGGAGTGGCTTGGTGGACCAATGGCAACACAGCAACATTTGCGCGGGTGGAATTTTCGCTGCGCGGGTACCCGCGTAACTGCCCAGTTTGGGCATTTTGGTCATTTGGCTCACCATAACTCTTAGGGATAAGATCTAGAGGCTCATTCACGTTTTTCCTCCATTGGAGACCTGCAAGAGGCGATTTTGGGAGCTAGAAACCATTTCCTTTCATATTTCCAAATCTTAGGTAGTTTCTTTATGCAATTAGATTATTGTTCTTGTTACTTTGTTGTCATGAGTGGCTAATACTCTTATTTGGTTGACTTTGGCTGAAAACCAATGAATGTTTGTGGGTTTTGAAGGATTTATGTTGATTATCAATTTATTCCATGTTTATGATTCTAGTTTGCAATTCTTATGCTTAACTGATGCTTTGATCATGAGCTTAGTATTTGATTGAGCAATGGTTGATTTATTTCATTGATTTTGCATTGGATCATTGAATTTATCTAGAACAAAGGCTTTATGATGGTAGAAATCATCTCTAGTTTATGAATCATAACTCCTTTATGGATGTGTAAGCATTTGACATCCTCTAGGAATTGGGGATTCCTTCATTCTTATGGCTAATTGATTTCTTGGGATTAATTGCTTCAATTGACCCTTGATCTTAATTAAGAAGGTGTGCTGTGGGCTTCCCCAACCTCCATACTACCTATGAGGAATCTTGGCATATTATGCTTCATGATTGCTATAACCAATTTGGGATGAAGGATAAGCTTTGTATTAGATCCTAATGATAAACACACAAATGTTCATTGTGTTGAATTGCCTTAGTTAACCAATTATTTCCAACCTTTGAGCATCTCATCAACTTGCTTAATTGCAAGGTTTTTAGTTATTCAAGTATTTTAGTTTTCAAGTAATCAACACCCCCCCCCTTTTAGTTTAATTGTAGTTAATTAGTTTAATTTCACTAGTTCTATTGAATTGCATTGGTGATTGAATACAACCATTTCCCCGAGGATCGATACCCTTTTTTACCATTATATTACGTTTATTTAGCAATCAAAGGGTGTAATTTGCTTGGTGGGTTTGACATCCCATCAATGGTTTGTTTTAATATTTGCTTGCTAAACTAGACTTTGACTCACTCAGGTGTGTGAACTTGCCTTTTCGTTGTTAGTAATTAGGTGTGTGAACTCAGGTCTGCAAGTCATATGCTGCTCTGATTGATTTTTTTGCTACCTTTAATGGTCTTCTTTGATTTAGTGATGTCTCCAAACTGGAATATTTTGCTAACCAATTGATGATTTTGTTTGATTTTTTGCAACTGTAGTTAAGGCTCCATCACACACAGATAGGGGTGGCAAATCGGGTCATCGTGTCGTGTTTCTGTCTGACACGACACGACACGACAATGTTTTTGCAACACGAGCATGACACGACACGATGTCGTGTTTTTTTAATTAACACGAAAACGAACCAATTAAAAAACGACAAACACGAAACGACAAGACAAAGATAACATACTATAACAATTAGTTTATTTAATTAATATTTAATCATACATAACACGAAAAACACAAGAAACACGAAAAACACGACAAATAAATGTTAAATCGTGTCAATTTCGTGTTGAATTTTGAACACGAACACGACACGACACGACATCGTGTTTTTTACTCTTGACAACAACACGACACGAACACGAATTCGAATTTCAATTCCGTCCCAATTTCGTTTCATGTCGTGTATTTTTTCATGTCGTGTCAACAATTGCCACCCCTACACGCAGACATCTGGAAGAAACATACAAAGTAAATTTTATTACATAACATTACATTATATACTAGTATTTTCTCTAAAAAAACACTTTTAAATCTAATTCTTACATGTTTCTTCTTCAATTTTCATCTTCAAGGTGCCAAGTGGTCCAATAAGGCAACATATTATTATTATTATTATTAGTTTTCATGACAAATGTTATATAACTAAAAAGAAAAACAAGATTGAAACTAATAGAAAAACATGAATAGTTTGAGTTTTCTTCATACTGCTTCTGTTATTGATCTTCCTTTTAATTTTTGTGTTCGTTTTAATGTTGTCCCATTCAATATATCTTTCTGTCTTATTAGATTCGATTGGAATGGAATCATATAGGACTGGAATGTAATCATGTGAACATGGGTTGAATGGCTGCAAAGGAATGGGGTGGAATGGCTGGAAGGGAATCATGTGAATAAGGGTGTAATCTGATACAAATATGGTTGTATGAGTGTTTGATGCATTTTTTCATTATTGAATTTTAAGTCCATGTGGCCAAATGCATGACACTATGAATTTGATACAGTTTTTTCATTATTAAATTCCATTTTTATAATGTAAACGTGTTTCTTAAAAATGGATATATTTTTAATATTAAATTTAATGTGTATCTATGAAAAATGTTCAATATTAATATTTTTTTATTTGATTAAATGAGGATATCTACATATCAAAACCAAAATGTCATATGTTCATTTGATTCATAAATAGGACAAATTCAAGAAACACCAATGTTCATTTAAATATCATGCAATAATTCTTTTTTTCACGTTAATCATTCCAATTGGTTGAATTTTATCGAGAACTAAAAAAAAATTATTGATAGCAAAAAACGACAAACACAGAAAGAAAAAAAAAGAAAAAAAATATAACCTCAAGTATTTTCTATATGATTACGTAAACATGTGAATCAAGAATTATCTATCTTCCTTATATAATTATATCATAGTAACTAATAATTGATTATAGTGATCTCAAATATATATGATATTGATGTTTGTATTTATAATTTTTAACTCTGAGCATATTCTGTTTGTTCCTACTTTGACATATTTATTAAAAAGATTTATACTACTAAAATAAATTCTAATCAATTTTAAATTTGAACAAATATATTTTCACATTAAAAGTCAATATAAAAGAAATTTCTATTTGTTGATATTAAAAGAAAAATCTTCAAAAATCCTTAATGTTTTTTTTTTAATATTTGTAATTGTATTTTTTTTTTTAATTTTAAAAAATAGAAAACACACAGTATGATAATGGTTTAAAATTAAATCCTTTCACTTATTGATTTACTAATAATACAAGTAAAGGGCATATCTTGCTAGGGTAAAAAAACATGCAATATTCAATTGGAAGGTACCATTGGGCAGTATTCAATTGGAAGGTTCAAACTGCAGAAAATTGAGAAATAAGTACTCTCAGTAAGGGCAAATAGGTCAAATCACATGACCTAAATACACTTCTTCCCCAAATAAGAGGTATCCCGATCAAAGTGCAGAAGATTGTCGATCTCATGACCTGTCCCGCCGATTGCATCTCTCCCTCTCTCAACCTGCCACCATTACTCAGCCTCCCCATCACGTCTGGATTATTTTCTCGGCTGGACTTTTTCTCTTTACTCATTATTTTGACCTAATTCCATATTCCTCATTCCTCATTTACCCCCAATCTCCACTTACACCATTATCGATCAGACTTCACTCTATAAGGAGCTCCTTTTACTCTCGTTTGCTTTGTCATTCGCCGCCTGCTCCGTCAATCGGTAGATTTTTCTCGATCTTCTTCGTCCATACGAGGTAACATTCTTCTCTGTTATGTATAATTTCAATTTTTATGAATTTTATGAATTTGTTAAAATACAGTTGAATCTGATTATCCTTTTAATTCTTTGAAGAAGCACATCAGTTGTAGTTTCTCACCACCAGTTAACTTGAATCTGATTATCCTTTTATTTCTCTTTGATTCTATGATATCTATATACATATAAGCTTGATCGAGAGTTAAATTCGGGTTTTGGTGGCTTCATTTCATGAATAGATAACATAGTATTTCAGGGACTTAGGACTTATGGTTTTCCATAACAACCTCCTCTATGATATTTCTTTTGTTGTTTACATTTTGAATTCTTCATAATCAGCCAATCTAGATTCTGCAATTACTCTAAATTATGGGTTAATTAAAATGATTGATTCCCTCTTTGAGAATTGGATACCATAAATCTTAGGTCATAAGTTGAATTATCCCCACCTAAATTATCTGATTTGATCAATTTTACAATGTTTGTTGATTTAGCGGAGACTTTAGCATTAATATTGTATTTATTAGTCGATAATTTCACATTTTTTTATGAATTTTATGAATTTGTTAAACTACAGTTGAATATGATAATTTCATTGATTTGATCAGTTTAACTCTATCACCAAAAGTTGTTAAAAACTACAATTGATGGACATAATATTATTGTCTAATGCATTATACTTATGAATGTTCATGTGCAGTACAATAAACTGTTGAGTTGGAGTTTTAAGACTTGGATGATTTTTTTAACATATAGTATACTTGAGTTTCATTGATTGTCATCAAAACGAGATGCAAGTTGTGTGTAGATTATGTGGTGTGGGTGGGGGTCTACTCTTATTCAAAGTTAGGTTAGCCTGTTTATTTATGACAGGTAAAGTTGTAATTTTTTAGTAGTTATTTGTTGTTGTAGTTGCATGTTTCTATCTTGATATATTTTTATAATAGTGATTGCAATCCACATGCTGATCTGCAACTAGCAATGGCTAGAGCTCATCGCCTGGATAGAAAAATAAGGTTAGAAATTATCATAGGAGATCATGTTGTGTTTTGGCTGGTTAACATAAGGGTGTTTCTGTAAATTCTGATAACTGCCATTTTCATGTTATAATATTTTAGACTTATAAAAAGAGGAGCAATTTAAGAAGGATGATGAGGATGACCAAGAAGAAGATGGTGTTGGAGCATTTGGTTGTTGGGAGGCTTAAAATAAAAACATCAATCAGGTACATGTTTATAATAATTTGATGTTCATATGCATGTAGACAAAATATATTACATTGATTAAGAAGTTGTTATGTAATCTGGTTATGATTTATTACAATATAAGAAAAGTTGGATGACATTATCACGTATGGATCAAAGGAATTATTTGCTGATAAGAATGATGATGCTATGAAATCAAGACAAATCCAATACGATGATGCTGCAATAGATAGGTAAATAATGCAAGATATTTACTGATCTATATTTATAGTTGTTCTGATTAAGCTTGTTAAATAAAAAAGAAATAATTCTAAATGGTTTTTTATATCTTCTTTTAACATTTGTAACCGTTGACACTTTGATAGATTGATTAACCGTGATTACATTGAAGAAGAAAATGTTGCAATGGATGATGCATAAGAAGATGCCTTTTTGAAAGCATTTAAGGTTTTCATTTTCCGCATTATAAATCGACATTATTGACCTCTACACTAAAGATTTGAACTTTTTAATATTTATTATGTATATCAATATGATTAGGTGGCAAGTTTTGAGTACATTGATGAGGCATCAAAAGAGAAAGAGGAAATACAAGAACCAAAAAGATCAAATTATTGTGAGGAGTTGTTAAAAGACAGATATGAAGTTCACAAAGTTGAAGAGTTTAATTCTATGGAAAATGGTAAAAGAAGTCGAAAGCAGATGATGTCTGTAGAAGATGTAAGCTCTGATGCTGATGTTAATTATGAAGCAGAATTGTCTGATTGAGAGAACTCAGTTATAGTAACACTAGTGAAAAAGCCTTACAGGAAGAAAACATTTGGTACACTTTTCAGTTGTATTTATCATTTAATCATTTATAAGTTGCATAATTAGTTTGGGGTGATGGCATTTGTTAATGGGCTCTTGTTTTAATCGTTTTACAATTAACAATGCTAAGTTGCTTCCTCTTATACAAGGTGAAGGGAGAGCCTAGCTTACAATTTTATGCTTATTACAATCTCTCCTTTAATGATAATTATAGTAGTAATAATTGTTGGAATAGTGTCTAAGGCTGCAACTATATTAGGCAAGTATTTGACCCGGTTGTGCATGGTCCTTTTGGGTTGCCTTCACCATAGCAACTTGATAGGATGATTTATTAAGAGAGAATAAATATTATTAATATATTATGAGAATAATATAATGAATAATATATTTGTTATTTGATTAATATAAGTCATAGAATTAATTAGAATTAATTTGGTGACTTAAAGAGATTAATTAAATAAAGGGGTATAAACTGTCAATTGTTTGATAGTTAAGCTTTAGACTGTAAATCCATTTGGATATACTATGGACGGATTCTAAGAGGATTAGGGTAGCTAAAATCGTCCATTAGAGTTATCTAGGAATGGATTTGGATAGGCTTAAGAGAAGATTATCCAATTAGGGTTTAGGTTGTAACCCTTAAGGAGTCTACAAGTATAAATAGACCCTATGGCTGATGGAATTCGACACTTAACTTAAAGTAAGGAACCTCTGGTCGAAATTCCTCCCCTCTTCTCTCTCCCAAATCATCCTCTTTGCTTTGGTGTTTGTAAGCCATTAGAGGAGTGACATTTGTGACTCTAGAAGCTCCAAGACCTCAAGAACAACAAGGAACTCAAAGGTATGATTCTAGATCTGTTTCAATGTTCTTATTTAACCTAATTAGTAATTGGAAGTCTTGGATTCAAAGCATGTTTATTAGAAAGCCTAGATCCAAGCATTAGGGTTTTGCATGCGCACATAGGAAAGTTCTTATGGCTAAAACCCATCAGTGGTATCAGAGCCTAGCTTGGTTTTCTGTAAATTGTTGCTTGATTAACTGAAACAAACCTGCAAAATTCGATTTTTGGTTTCTGAGTCATGGACTCGGCGAGTCTCAAAGTGGACTCGGCGAGTAGGCCTGACTCGGCGAGTCCCTTTGTGCACTCGGCGAGTCCAGGCGTCAGGAATGGCCAGATTCGGGATTTCTTTGTTTTTATCTTATCTAAACTTACCATAAACTAATTAGATCAATATTAATTCGTTTTTCTGATAAATACAACTATTATCTTGATCTAGTTAAAGGTAATTATCAACTAATTAAATATTTAATTTCCTTATATGATAATTAATTAATTATTTTGATTATTTTGGTAATTATCTTAAAAAGAAATCTTGAATAAATCAAATATAGATAATTAGGATATTAATTGTTAATTGGAATTATTTGTTATTTGATCCTCCATGTTTTAAATGTTTAAAACCTACCCTCTTGTTTTGAAATTTACTTTTGTGATTAAAAGTTTTAATTTAGACGACTTAAATTTCAAACCCTAGATTTTAAAAGTTTTAAAAAATATAACTCTATACTAATATGATATTACTAGAATAATATATATATATATATATATATATATATATATATATATATATATATGTATAACTAAATGCTAGTCTTACCGTTAGTAGGCCTCATTCACGAAGCCGATCTATAAGGTGGGTATAAGGTTGCGGCCTATAAAATGACGCTTAATGGGTGTACACTCACACCTACCGCTTGCTTGATTGGTGGAGGGTCGTTAGCCGAACGGGTAGGATAGGGCAACCTCATCCTCTCATTAAAAGTATAATAAGAAATATAAAGTAACTACACATTTTTTTAAAATTTCCCAATCCTAGTTACTTTAGGAAAAGTGAATTGATGCAATCCCATGAAATTACACTTTGCACCTTGCTAAGATGTTAGTGGAGCGCGTGTGGTTTACCGGCACGCTAATTGGTTCTAAGCGAAGGTGGCAAAGGGTGATTCGTTGTTTATCATAGTTCGATGGAGCGTGTGTGGTTTACCGGCACATCGAATAGGTGATTGTTACAATGAAGGCGCCATGTGAATTTGCATGGTAATTCACACCCGCTTTGTGATCCTCGGCATCCCAGTCACAAACAAGAAGGGCATATCGAGATTTAAACATGCCATTGAATAGTTTCAATGAATCTCATCCGAACCTAGGAATTCTCAAAAACACTTAGGACTAATAGTTTAAGTTTCGTGATGGAGAATTAGTGAATCGTCATTCACTTACCTTCAATTTATTTGCATGTTAGATTACGGCATCCATTTTCTAGTATGTAAATATTATTGTTGGATCCTAGACCTAATTTTCTTATTTGGTGATAATTAGGGATTCTTATTCTAATCTATCTTTGTCCTTTTCTAATTGTAGATGTCGAACGCAAACAACGCTGCTGCTAGTTCCTTCACATTGATGAGCCTTTGCCAAAAGGTCACCTTCGATGGAACGAACTTTAGCGAATGGATAAGATACATTCGCACCATTGCTCGCTATGAGGACAAAGAGTATGTCCTTGATGAGAAGCTCGAGAAAATCAACACCGAAATCGCTACTCCGGCCGAAATCACCGCCTTTGAAACTCATGAGCGAGATGCAACGAAGGTACATTGCATCATGATCGCCACCATGAACTCCGAATTCCAAAAGTCCTACGAGGACATGTACCCGTACGAGATGCATCAAGACTTATTGGAAAGGTACCACCAAAACGCGAGACAAGAGAGGTACGAGATTTTCACTAACATGATTTCCGCGAAGATGGGTCATGGAGAATCTCTTACCGTGCACTTGCAAAAGATGCAAAGGTATGTCGACCGCCTTCGCAAGTTAAATGTTGACTTCGGTGAGGACTTGGCGATCGACATGGTGCTTCACTCTTTGCCTCCGATGTACAACCAATTTAGGATGACCTACCACATGAACAAAGAAGAGGTCACCCTAAGCAAACTCCAAGGTCTCTTGAGGGTTGCTGAGAGCAACTTCAAAGACAAGTCTGTTGCACCTACTCCCAATCCGCCCACTGCTCCTGTCTTGGCTATTGGACAAGGGAAGGGAAAGAAGAGGAAAGCTTCATCGAAGAACTATCGCAAGGTGAAAGCCCGAGATGGTGCCTCTTCTAGTGGGACCAAAGTTGATCCCGCCAAGCCCTGCTCTAACCCGAAGGAGGCAGAGTGCCACCACTGCCACAAGATAGGACATTGGAAGAGAAGCTGCCCGGATTACCTGCAAGCAATCAAAGAAGGAAAGATCAAGCCATCTTTCGCAGGTATATATACAATCAAATCTAACGATTCTAATCATGCTATTTCTTGGGTTCTTGATACCGGTTGTGGTTATCACATTTGTTCTAATGTGCAGGGACTAAGAAGAAGTAGGGATGTGGAGCAAGGAAGGATCAATCTAATCATGGGGAACAGAAGATCGTCGCCTGTGACCAAGATTGGAGTGTATTCCTTAGTGCTTAGGAATAGTTTAGTTTTAGATTTGAACAATTGTTGCTATTCGCCAGAAATGGCAAGAAACATCATTTCATTTCATGGTTTATATAGACAAGGATTTAGATTTTCTTTTAATAATGAGAATGGTTCTATTTTGGCTTATCTAAATGGTGTCTTTTACTTTGAAGCTATACCATGTAATGGAATATATGAAACCGTTATGATTGTTGATAACTTAGGAAATGATGTTTTGAATATTGATTCTTCCACTAGTATGGATAAAGCATCCTTGTGGCATTGTCGTCTTGGACATGTCAACAAGAAACGCATAGCCCAACTCCAAAAGGATGGAGTGTTGGAGTCATTCGACCTTAGGGAAGATGACACATGCGAGTCTTGTTTGCTTGGAAAGATGACTAAGTCGCCCTTCACGAGCACTTGTGAAAGGGGCGAGGGTCTGTTGGACCTAATACATACCGATGTATGTGGACCGTTTAGATCAACCACGAAGGATGGGAACCGCTTCTATGTGACTTTTACCGATGACTATAGTAGATATGGGTATATCTACTTAATCAAGCAAAAGTCAGACACCTTTGAAAAGTTCAAAGAGTTCAAGAATGAAGTGGAGAATCAATTGGGCAAGAAGATCAAGATGCTTCGATCCGATCGAGGAGGAGAGTACCTAAGTCTTGAATTCCACGATTATCTCAAGGAGTGTGGAATAGTTTCGCAATTGACGCCTCCTAGGACACCGCAGTTAAATAGTGTGGCAGAAAGGCGTAATCGAACCTTATTGGATATGGTTCGCTCTATGATGAGTCGTGCTTCACTACCAATCTCTTTTTGGGGGTATGCCTTAGAGACTGCCGCCCATATCCTTAACCGAGTCCCTACTAAGAAGGTTGCCAAAACACCTCACGAGATGTGGACAGGGAAAGCTCCCTCGTTGGCACATATCAAGGTTTGGGGTTGCGAGGCTTTCGTAAGACGAGATACTCACGACAAGCTTGAACCTCGAAGTGAGCGATGTATTTTCATCGGCTACCCGCAGACATCCTTTGGATATCTCTTCTATAGACCGAAGGACAATGTTGTCTTTGTTGCGAGGAGAGGAGTTTTCCGAGAGCGAGAACTCATAAGCCAAGGAGACAGTGGGAGGCAAATCGAACTTGAAGAAATTCAAGAATCGATAGATGAAGGAACCTCTACCGCTGGCACTCAACCCGAGGAGGAAACTCCGGTTAAACCAATTGACGAATCCTTACCTCTTAGACGTTCCGATAGAATTAGAGTTCATCCCCAGTTTTATGGCTTTCATATTACTACCGAAGGGGACACGTATATTAGTGATGGTACACTGGTAAATCTTGATGAACCTAATAGCTATAAGGAAGCCATGGCAGGCCCAGAGTCTGTAAAGTGGAAAGAGGCAATGGATAGCGAGATCCAATCCATGTATGATAACCAAGTTTGGAATTTGGTTGATTACGTGCCCGGACGTAAGACCGTTGGGTGCAAATGGATCTTCAAGAAGAAGACCGACGTGGATGGGAACGTACACACATATAAAGCGCGATTGGTCGCGAAGGGCTTTACTCAAACTCCCGGAGTTGACTATGATGAGACCTTCTCACCAGTTGCGAAGATTAAATCCATTAGAGTGATGTTAGCAATTGCCGCATTTCATGATTATGAGATTTGGCAAATGGATGTCAAGACCGCTTTCCTTAACGGAAAGTTGGCTGAGGATGTTTACATGGCTCAACCAGAGGGGTTTGTGGATCCGAAGCATCCGAATAGAGTGTGTAAGCTTGAGAAGTCCATTTATGGACTTAAGCAAGCATCTCGCAGATGGAATCTTTGTTTCGATGAGAAAGTCAAAAAGTTTGGATTTGTACGAAGCGAAGACGAATCTTGTGTATATGTCAAAGCCAGTGGGAGTGTAGTAAGCTTCCTCGTTCTATATGTTGATGACATATTACTCATAGGAAACGACATCCCGACTCTGCAGGAGGTAAAATCCTGGCTCGGGAAGTGCTTCGCTATGAAGGACCTCGGAGAGGCTTCTTACATTTTGGGAATAAGGATAGTAAGAGAAAGAAGTAAGAGACTAATTGGACTTGGTCAGAATACTTACTTAGAGAAGGTACTAAAACGTTTTAGTATGGAAAACTCAAAGAAAGGAGAACTACCGATACAAAGTAATGCCAAATTGAGTAAGACTCAAAGTCCGAGTACCGAAGCTGAAATAACAGAAATGAGCCGAGTACCATACGCTTCCGCAGTTGGCTCAATCATGTACGCTAGGACTTGTACTCGCCCTGATATAGCCTTCGCTTTGAGCATGGTTAGCATATATCAAGGGAATTCTGGCAAAGCCCATTGGATTGCGGTGAAGAATATCCTTAAGTACCTTCGGAGGACGAAGGAATGGTTCTTAGTCCTCGGAGGGAGTGATGACTTGAAGGTGCGAGGGTATAGTGACGCCAGTTTTCAGACCTACAGGGACAACTACTGTTCGCAGTCGGGCTGGGTCTTTACCCTAAATGGAGGAGCAGTGACATGGAAAAGTTCCAAGCAGGAAACCGTAGCTGATTCAACGTGCGAATCAGAGTACATTGCAGCGAGCGAAGCGTCGAAGGAGGCAATATGGCTAAAGAACTTCATCGGTGATCTTGGAGTCGTACCTGCCATAAAGGAGCCCATGGAAATTTTCTGTGATAACGAAGGAGCGGTTGCCTTGACCAAGGAACCGAGGGATCATGGTAGATCACGACATATCGATAGAAAATATCACTTCATTAGACATCGTGTAGAAGAAGGACAACTCGTAGTGAAGAGGATATCATCAGAAGATAACCCAGCAGATCCGCTTACGAAGGGACTGAGTAGGGTTAAGCACTTACAGCATGCTAGGAGTATTGGGCTGAAGGATGATATTAGTATAGATTAGATAGTATTAGAAACGTGTAATAGATAAATGTAATTGACATTTGATGATTAAATAAAGGAGTTTTATTTATGAGTAATGTTACTATCTTATGTTAATTGTTTAGCTATTGTTTCACTTTGCATGTTTTGACTTCCAGAATAATTGAGTTTATTAAGAATAATCGAATTGTTCAAATGGTCCACAATCGTTCATATGTTGGGAGTAGATATGAATGAAGATTGTCATGAATTGGTGTGTAGATTGTCTAAATGGTGTTAGACATAGCAAAGGATTGCTGCAGCATTCATGAGTGCTTATGAACTAGTTTTGAGCATTGGAATAAACCCGCGCTTGCTGGAATCACCTTATGGAATACGATATAAAAGGTGATCGCAAGACGATAATATCATATAGTCTTAAAACCTAGATATATGGTTTATTATTTGTTAATTGATTGTACATTGATTATACGAAAACACATCAGTAATTTGGTGTTATAAAACGTATTGTTGTGTATAGTTGGTTAAAGAATAAGTAAATGCATATAAGTCGAAGTTTATCTGTAACTTTTATCTAAGAAGGTAAAAGCGATATCTCGGCCGCTCGATGATTTGATTTGACTTATGTGCCGGGCCCGGTCAGAACTGAATTGATGTGTTCGATTAAGTTCTATGTCAAATAAATCAGAGATCGAGAAACCTAAATGCGTGACTAACCATTCCATAGGATTGTCAGCATGATATCTAACAGAGGACTGTACGTTCCCTTATCTAAAGGACAAGATTGATTAGATCAGAGTTGATAGCGTCTTTGAGAGCTATGATTGCAAACCGAATCATACTTATGAATATAGTTACTAGACTTATCCAAGTGGGAGACTGTTGGAATAGTGTCTAAGGCTGCAACTATATTAGGCAAGTATTTGACCCGGTTGTGCATGGTCCTTTTGGGTTGCCTTCACCATAGCAACTTGATAGGATGATTTATTAAGAGAGAATAAATATTATTAATATATTATGAGAATAATATAATGAATAATATATTTGTTATTTGATTAATATAAGTCATAGAATTAATTAGAATTAATTTGGTGACTTAAAGAGATTAATTAAATAAAGGGGTATAAACTGTCAATTGTTTGATAGTTAAGCTTTAGACTGTAAATCCATTTGGATATACTATGGACGGATTCTAAGAGGATTAGGGTAGCTAAAATCGTCCATTAGAGTTATCTAGGAATGGATTTGGATAGGCTTAAGAGAAGATTATCCAATTAGGGTTTAGGTTGTAACCCTTAAGGAGTCTACAAGTATAAATAGACCCTATGGCTGATGGAATTCGACACTTAACTTAAAGTAAGGAACCTCTGGTTGAAATTCCTCCCCTCTGCTCTCTCCCAAATCATCCTCTTTGCTTTGGTGTTTGTAAGCCATTAGAGGAGTGACATTTGTGACTCTAGAAGCTCCAAGACCTCAAGAACAACAAGGAACTCAAAGGTATGATTCTAGATCTGTTTCAATGTTCTTATTTAACCTAATTAGTAATTGGAAGTCTTGGATTCAAAGCATGTTTATTAGAAAGCCTAGATCCAAGCATTAGGGTTTTGCATGCGCACATAGGAAAGTTCTTATGGCTAAAACCCATCAATAATAATATTTTTTATTGATAATATGTAGGATTCAAAAAGCAATCCAAGAACATATATTTAGAACAAAACATGGTGCCTCCATCCTCCCACAAGACAAGGTATACCTGATTGATTTTTTAGATTAAGCCATGTTCTTCTAGTTGCAATAGTTGATTAAACCTATAATTAATGTTTATGATATTGGATATTCTTATTGATGGAAAAGATTTTGAATCTATTGATTTTGTTAACCATGTCAACATCTATTAATGTTTGAATATTCTTATTTATGTTCTCTTTTTCTTTAATGATTAACAGGTAGTTATTGCTGGAACAGATGCAATCAAGAACTTTGATTTCTCTCAATAAGATATTGTGAGTTTCATTATTTTTTTTATTTATAATCTAATTGGTATCTTATTTTTTTTACTATTATTTGAGGTTATGATAATATTTACAAAATCATACTCCCAGTTAAATGTATTTTATATTTGTTTTTACTATTATTCATTTATTTTGTGGTTATGGTTCATTGATTTGCAATCTAATTTGTATCTTATATATTTTACTATTTGTTGAGGTTAAGATTTATAATCTAATTCATATTTTGTAAATTTTTACTATTATTTGAAGGTAAAAACATTTATTCATGTGTATGTGTATGAAAGCAAAATATTTGTAGTCTTTTTGATGTAGGTATAAAATTTGTGATTTCAGCTATTGATGAAAGATTTTTTTTACTTGAATTGATGGTTGTTGGTAATGTTACAGGTATTTTGTTTACTTTTATCTGGACTCAACCATCATTTATGCAGTTTTCATTGCATCACAATGATCTCCTAGAAGCAATGGCAAAGATAAGTCATTTGTACTTATATCTATTCAGTTTTCATTATGGAAGATTTCTAGTAGGATGCACACTAATGATTTCTATCTTCAACAATTTTATACATTTCAAATTTTATATTTCTAGTTGGTCAAAAACTAGGGAAACCCTCAAAGCAAAACAAAATGGGATTTCATACAACATACTGAATTTTAATCAAGTTGATTGTAAATTTGATTTTGCAGGTTTTGTCATTTTGGTTGAGCATATGTGGTTGTTTGTGTGTACGTGGCGGTTCAAATCTAAACTGTTTGACTATATTTGTAATTAATATTCAGTTTTGATGATTAGACAACGTTGTAGAAGAATTTTGACGTTATAATATATCTATAAATTTGATGTAACTATTAAATTTATATTTAAAAACAGTTTTATATATTTCTATGAATATTATAACTGAAAAATTGGATTTTGTTGAATATTTTTATCATACTGAATTTGCTTTGGAACCTATTGTTGCGGATCAAATTATTGTTGAACAAATGGCTACGAAATTTTCTACAAAACAGATGACTACGGAATTTGTTACGGAACAAGTAGTTACGGAATTTGCTACGGAACTGATGGATACGGAATTTGCTACGGAACATATGACTACGAAATTTGTTACGGAACAAATAGTTACGGAATTTGCTACGGAACATATGGCTACGGAATTTGCTACAGAACAAGTAGTTACGGAATTTGCTACAGAACAAGTAGTTACGGAATTTGCTACGGAACAAAAGGCTATGAATTTGCTACGGAACAAAAAGCTATGGAAAAATAGTTACGGAATTCACTATGGAATTCAAATGCAACGAAATAGATGTTGTAAAAATTGTCATAGCAAAATTGCTATGGAAATAAAATTTCGTAGTTAAACAGTTTGCTACAAGAAATAAAGCTACGGAGTCTAATTGATAAATTACGTAGCAAATTCCGTAGTTATTTAGGTTTAGCTACAGAATTTCAGTTTTTTGCTAAAAAAAATTTCCGTAGCTAAATTGAAATTTTCTTGTAGTGATATATCATCATTATATGCAAATAAATTGATAATTTATCTTTGTTTTTCATAATATACATCTCTTCGGTTTCGCTAAATCATAAATAATGTTGTTTTGTATTGTTTAAATTTAGTTGTAGAGAATACAAACAAACAACTTAAAATACCACAACTTGTGGGCAATCCTTGATTATTTTGGTAAATAACTCGCTATAATTTATTGTTCCGGCAAGAGAAGGCAAACAAATAGTTTACGAAAATTAATGTATCAGTAATCTTAGTTTGAATTATCATCAATAGAAAACTCACACCGTTGATTTAAAAGTATACTCAATAACTAAGCATTTGACTCTTCGTATTGGAGCATGTTAGCACTGAGAAAAGATGTACAAATAATATTTATGATTTTCTAGTCTTTAGTATAGAATGATCAAGACACCGTTTACACCAATGCATTAAAAATGTTAACTAGTAGATGGCGGAAAGACTTGTGTATTTAGTGCATCAGGCTACCCGGTATGGAGGCTTCTTCACGCGTCTTGGGCTGAGGTGGCGCACCTCCCCACGCGTGAACACCGCCCCAGGAATGGGTGGTTTGTGTGTGACGTGAGCCGGAAGACGGATGAAAACGGAGGCTTTGATTGGTTGACTCAATTTTAGTCGTTGGAAGCAATAGGAAAAATAAAAAAAAATTCTTTACAATTTATGTTGCTGGTGTTTAATCACCAAGGAAGAAGACACACTTTTCAACAATTGTCAACTTTGGTCCTTGGAGTTTGGATCAAAAGCAGAACAAATTTTTTCCTAATTTTTTCTCAAAAGTGGTTATAAAAGTTACAAATTTCACCCTAGACTTTTATATTATTATTATTATTATTATTATTATTATTTTCTATGTTTTTATTAATTAGGTTTTTTATTTAGTTTAACATAAAAAATATATATTGTGGAGTGGTGACCATTTCCTATGTGTAGCGGGTTGATGGTGGGTTGGGTGTGAAGCTGACGTGGCGCACATGTGACAGCACTTTTTTCGGTGGGGTGGGTGTGACCACTCCCCCTAAGCTCAATGCCTCCCAAGTGTTTCCACTTTTCACCTCCTAAGAGTTTGCGTTTTTTATAACCTATTTGTATAAGTTGTCGATTTTTTTTATCATTTGTAATGTAACAGTTCGTTTTCTATTATAATGAAATCTTGGTCATGTTTGATTACTATTTTCTCTCTAGTATTATTTATTAAGATGATAAATTTTCCAAAAATCATTTAATTATGACAATCGTCACTAATAGTTTCACAAATAAAATAAATATCACAGTTAACATTGTGAAATTGTGAAAACCACTAAGTAATATAATATTTGAAAACTCATGTTTTTATACTTCAAAATAAAGTTCTTCATCAACTTATATCCAATTGTTTTTTATCTTTTAATTTCAAACTATGGTTTTTGTGCTTCATCTTGAATTCCAACTATCCTTCAATTGTTTTTTATCTTTTAATTTCAAACTATGGTTTTTGTGCTTCATCTTGAATTCCAACTATCCTTCAATTTCTGTTATATATATTTCAATTTTTTTATGAATTTAACAAGAAAATATTTGTAGTTTTGTAAAGTTAGTTCTTTGTCTATCTATCTAAAATATTTATTTTCTCATGTATTATATAAATGCAATGTAAAATATGAGTCCATTACAGTTCATACAAAGATATTAGTTACACAAAACTTTAAATTTTGAAATCTGAAAAACCTTATTCCGTTGTTCAAGGGAGTCTGTAGGGTAATAGAGTGTTGACATCACAATGATAGCTTTATGTTTCACCAATCCGTATCAACCTCGTCTCTCTTTGGTTGCTTGATCCAAACAATGATGAAGCCATTTAGAAGAAGAAGAAGAAGAAATTGAACGACCTTTTATAAACATTCTTGTTTAGGATTATAAAATGAAAAAGCTTACCTTTTGAATTTAGATTTACAGTTATTTAAAATTTAGCACGGTCTCCATAATAACTCTTGCTTTTTGTGCTTTTTGTAAGAGTTATTTATGATGTGTCGTTTCCCATGTAACTTATTACTGCAAAATAATGAATCATTGGTTTCTTTCACAAGTATTATTTATTAACATCTTCATTTCCTATGCAAAAGATTGTGTCATATCCCATTGTAAATGCAAACCATGATCTGTGCATAGAGGGTTCGTGGTTTCTAGTATGTTTGTGAATATATACCATCAACCGGAGATTATGGATTAACTAAACTTACATGAGGATTTTTGTCTTGATCAATACATCATGGTACCTGTTATTCCAACGGGTCTTCTTCATCAGACAAGTCTACTCCTTTAATCTTCACATCAGCTTTGAACATAGATTCATCTAAAATATCAGACACTTATTACGATCCTGGTCTTTAGAGATCTTTAAAAACATGTTCTAAGAGCTTAGATGTTTGAAAAGTATATGTCGATATGAATGCATTGATCTGACTTGACAACATTATTCTCAAAATATGAATCACCATCATATCATGTGTCAAATTGAACAACACCACAACCACTATCGGAGTCATTCCAAATCCCTAACATCATTATCTCTCTCAAATAGGTCACGTAACTTTCACATATGAAAACAATAATGCGAGAAAACTGTCAAAACTTAATATTAGTGTTATTTCTTTTTCTTTTTGTAATATGCATGGACTTGAGAAATCAATGTAGTTCATTATTACAAAAAAAAAAGTAGGTTAGTAGTTCATAATTCTGAAAATTTTGTGTAACAAATTTTGTTGATCAGTGAGAAAGGATAGTGTAATTTATAAGTCAAAATATTCCTTTCCCACTATATCTCAAACTTTTTA
Source organism: Lactuca serriola (assembly GCF_051521515.1). Classification (NCBI taxonomy): domain Eukaryota; kingdom Viridiplantae; phylum Streptophyta; class Magnoliopsida; order Asterales; family Asteraceae; genus Lactuca; species Lactuca serriola. The sequence goes on from NC_136410.1 coordinate 71,161,489, forward strand.
GTGGAATAAGCGGTAGTTTTATTGAATCCAGAATAATATGGTTATCTTGAAATATAAGTTCACTCTATATTATCTTTGTAGTGAATAACTATATTTAGAACGCTTAATCTTTCATCATACGGCACTTATTAATAGTTATTAGTTAATATTGTTCCTCGTCATATTCGAGTTTAATGAAACACAACCTTAGGCAGATTATATCTAAAAAACAATAATACAGAATTGGAATAATGCACTTCTTTATTCAATACGCCAAAAAATGACTTTATATAGGTTACAAAGAGATAAATAAATAATAAACTAATGATAACTAATAACAGCTAATAAAGTAATCTAGATAAACTATTGACAGTTAATAAACTATATCCAATACTCCCCCTCAAGATGGAGCGTGCAAGTCAATAACGTCCATCTTGTCAAGTAAAAAGTGAAATTGATCTGAACCAAGGTCTTTAGTGAGTAAATCAACAACTTGTAATTTGCTATCAATCTTTAAAGGCATTATTTCCTTAGAAAGAACACGCTCACGGACAAAGAAACAGTCCATCTCAACATGTTTCGTCCTTTCATGAAACACAGGGTTGTTGGCAATGTGTCGGGCTGCCTGATTGTCACAAAACAAATATGTAGGAGATGTAATGTGAACTTGTAAATCCTTTAAAAGCCAACGAATCCAAAGTATTTCACTAACTGTAGATGCCATAGCTCGATATTCTGCCTCTGCAGATGACCGTGAAACCACTGACTGCTTCTTCGTTTTCCATGAAATAGGAGCTCCGCCAAGCATAATGAGATAACCGGTACGGGAGTGCCTTGTGTAAGGACAACCAAGCCAATCAGAGTCGCAAAAGGCCGTCAAATGTGGATGTCCAGCTTTAGGGAAGAGCACTCCCTGTCCAACAGTACCTTTTAAGTAGCGTAGGACTCGATGTAAAGCATCCAAATGGTTGCGTCTTGGATCAGCAACAAATTGACTCAGAATATTCACCGAATAAGTGATATCCGGTCTCGTAGCTTGAAGATATAACAACCTACCTACAAGCCGTCGATATTGTCTTGAATCAACCTTTTCTTCATTCTCACCCCGGTCAAGCTTCACATTCTGTTCAATAGGAAATTTGCTTGGTTTGCAACCAAGCATGCCACTATCTTGAATAATATCGAGCACATACTTCCTTTGGCTCAAAACGAGCCCATTTTCAATCTTAGCAACTTCTATGCCAAGGAAATACTTTAATTGGCCCAAATCTTTGATACTGAAAGCATTATCTAATTGAGCCTTAATTTGCTGAATTCGTTCAATATTGTTTCCGGTAATTATAACATCATCCACATAAATGAGGATAGCAATGTAAGTACCATTTTTGTCCCAAATGAACAAAGAATGGTCGGCTTTTGACTGAGAGAACCCATTACTTAACAAAAAAACCGTGAATTTGTGATACCAATTTCGTGAAGCCTGTTTAAGCCCGTAAACAGACCTTTTGAGACGACATACACGAGTGTCATTTTCTGTAGCAAACCCTTGCGGAAGCTTCATATAGACCTCCTCGTCCAAATCGCCATGCAAGAAAGCATTGTTCACATCAAGCTGATGAATGAACCAATCTTTCTTAGTCGCAACAGCCAAGAGAGTACGAACAGTTACGAGTTTTGCTACCGGAGCAAAAGTGCCATGATAGTCGATTCCCTCCATTTGTGTGAACCCTTTTGCAACTAGCCGAGCTTTGTACCTTTCCACGGTCCCGTCAGGATTGAATTTGATCTTGTAAACCCACTTGCAATCAATCGTCCTTTTTCCTTTTGGTAGTTCCACCAATTCCCATGTATTATTGGATGTAAGTGCTTTTATTTCGGTCTTCATAGCATCACGCCATCGAGGATCTTTAGCAGCTTGAGAAAAGGAAACAGGCTCATTGTTTGAAGTAATGGCCACAAGGAAACATTTATGTTTGTTAGAGAAATTTTTATAAGAAATAAAATTTGATATAGGATGTACCGTGGAGGATTCTTGATTGGTGTCGGGTTGTTGGTGACTAACCGAAGGGGGAAGATTCACGAGAAAATCTTTAAATCTTTGGGGTTGCACTCGAGTTCGTGTGGACTTGGCTGGAGTCTCAAACTCATTTTGAAAGTTTTCGATAATTGGGCTCATGCTTTCATGCTGTTCTGGGCCTTCAGATGGGTTCTGATTGATTATTGCAGGTGGACTCGAGGGGTCTGGGCTGGTCGGAACTGATGAGCCTGTTGCATTTGGACTCCCATGATCTGATGCACTTTGATCTTGAGTAGCCGAGTCTATATTAACTCCCCTTTCTTGGCTCAAATTTAATTCAGGTTCATCAGTGTGTATAAGCTCACAAAGATCATTCAATATTCTAGTTGGCTCGCCAATTTCTAGCTGAGGTCCTGAATGAATGTTTTGGAATGGAAATTTGTTTTAATCAAAAATCACATCCCGACTAACTATTATTTTCTTGGACTCTATATCATAAATTTTGTACCCTTTTGTACCCTGTGGATATCCCATAAATACCCCTGGTTTTCCTCTTTGCTCAAATTTATCCCCCTTTGTATTTGTATTTTTATGATATGCAAGACAGCCAAACACTTTCATGTGGTCATATGGGGGTTTTGTATTCCAAATAATTTCGTAAGGTGTCTTATTTTTGATAGTTTTTGAAGGTAACCTATTAATTATATAAGCAGCTGTAAGAATGCACTCACCCCAAAATTTCTTTGAAACATTTGCTTGGAACCTAATTGCCCGAGCTGTTTCCAATAAATGTCGGTGTTTTCTCTCCACAACACCATTTTTGTTGTGGTGTGTGTGGGCAAGTAGTTTCAAGTAGAATACCTTCTTTGTTGTCAAATTCGCGCATAAAGTTGGAAGTGAACTCACCTATATTGTCACAACGAAACCTTTTAATGTTTTTATCAAACTGGACTTTCACCATTTTATGAAAATTAATCAAGCATGCATTAGCATCATTCTTGTGCTTAATAAGAAAAACCCAAACAGCCCGACTGTAGTCATCTACTAAAGTAAGAAAATAATTTGCATTCGTGTATGAAGGTATTTTGTAACCTCCCCAAATGTCACAATGAACTAGCTCAAAAATATGATTGGTTTTATTACGACTAATAGGAAAAGGTGTTCTGACTAATTTAGCCTTAGCACAAGAATCACAAATCTTTTTACTCAAACTAACTGAATTGTTCTTAAGAAAATCAATTCTTGCAATCTTTTCTTTTGAGGCATGGCCTAACCTTCTATGCCAAGTGTTCGTCATGGTTGTCATGGCTCTTCTGTCTTGAGTCATCCCCATCCGATAAAGTCCCCCTTAGCGTCTACCCGCACCAATCAAGTTCCCTGTGTTGAGCTTCTGCATAACACAAAAATCAGGGAAAAAAGTTACAGCACATTGTAAATCATTGCTAATACGACTAACAGAGAGGAGATTGCACTTGAAATCTGGGACACATAAAACCCCACTAATTTTTACTCCCCCCTGGGAGGATACAGTCTCCCTTTTCTTTAACATGTATAGAGTCCCCATTAGGTACAAAGACAGGTGGTTCAAAGGGAGTAGCAATTTTGTTTGTAAGTAATTGAGGAGTGTGAGTAATGTTTTCCGTACAACCTGAATCAACAACCCAGTCAGCCTTACCAGCCATGTTAGCACTTCAAATTGTCTCATCATCAACCTTTGAGGAACTGAAATGTTTCACGAACATTTGGTACTCTTCTTTAGTTAACTCATGTATTGGACTTTCTTCTATTCCTGTATGAGCCACCATGGTTTTGGGTTTGTCTGTTGTTTTCTTACCAGGCCACCAATCCGGGTATCCCACCAATCTGAAACAACCATCTCGCTTGTGACCACTCTTGTTGCAGAAGGTACAATACTCGTCCCTTTTATCTTTCACTTCCTTGTTCGCCCATTTGGGATTCGTTTCTTTATTCATCGGTTTAGGGTCACCTCCCTTCTGAAAAGTCTTGAACGCAGTCGGTTCAGGTGGAGTTTTCTTGTCATCAGATAGAGCCCTCTGTCTTTCATCCTCGGCGACTAGGTGATACACCACCCCCATCGACGGGATGGGTTTTGTTACCAGAATCTGTGTTTTAATTACCAAAAATTGTGAATCTAAACCCATTAGAAATTGATACAAACGTTCCTTTTCTTGGAATTCAACTAATTGTTTACTAATTTCACAGGAGCAATCTTTACAGGAACATTTTGGAAAAGGGAGAATTGAGGATATTTCATCCCACAGTGTACGTAATTTTGTGTAATAAACTGAAACAGAGTTACCATCTTGAAGTGTAGCTACAATCTTCTGTTTCAACTCATATGCTCTTGGCGAACTCTCTTTTCCAAAACGTTCATGAAGGTCGTTCCAAATTTGTGCAGCCGTGTTAGCATATTTCACACTATCGCGTATGCCCTTCTCCATTGCAGTGGTGAGCCAGCCCTTGATCATAGTGTCACATCGCATCCAAGGCATGTATTCTTTCGTTCCCTTTTCTAGTTTCTGAATTGTACCATCAACGAATTCAAATTTATTTTTTGCAAACAGGAAATTCTCCATCTCCTGCCTCCAATCAGAATAGTTTGCGTCGGTAAGTACTTGATTGACATGAAGCTATTTCGGTATGTCGGATGGATGAAGAAAAAAGGGAGAGTTGTGATCGAACCCGCTGTTGGATCCATCTCCATTCTTGTCTTTGTCTTTTGGTTCTCCCGTCATGTTTTAACGGAAGCAGGTACGATTTAGGGTTGTAAACAACCGCTCTGATACCATCTAAAAAACAATAATACTGAATTGGAATAATGCACTTCTTTATTCGATACGCCAAAAAATGACTTTATATAGGTTACAAAGAGATAAATAAATAATAAACTAATGACAGCTAATAACAGCTAATAAAGTAATCTAGATAAACTATTGACAGCTAATAAACTATATCCAATATTATATGATCAACAATGCTCGACAAAGATTTTCTTAAGTAAATAGTGTAGTGATCAATGTTCAACAAATACAATGTTTTTGAAGTAAAATATTTTTTAACTAAATGTGCTCTTTGGGAGGTAGCCGCCATCAGGTTGTTTCTAGTATCCGTCCTATGGGCGAGGAGTTTTTTCATAGGTGATTATTTTTTCTTGATCAGGTTCTGTCCCTCTTTTTGCTTTGTGTAAGTTATATTTATGTCATGTATTGCATATTCAATTATTCATCGAATGTGTGAACATGTTTTTGATTTATTAGAAACTATTTCCAATCTTGATGTTGGTGATCGATAATATGTTGAAATGACAAAAGGGGAGGGGAAATTGAGGCGTGATTTTTCATTATTTAGGTTGGGTGACTTGTGACCGACAATACTTATATGCTTAAAACAATGTGTCCAACTTTGTCAAAGTCAACAAGGTAAAAGTGCTTACCTAAAACTTGTGATACATTTGCGTTGGGAATTATATGTTGTTTTCCTCTTTTGCTTCATTTGATTGTAATACAAGTCATAAGATTCACCTATAAGGAGGATCAATTAATGGCTTTCTTAAGGATATAATGTGTTGATTAATGTTCAACAAAGACAATATTTTGATGCAACTGTATTAAAATAAATATGGTTAATATGGTATTTTCAAAACAACAATATTTTTGGAGCTATAGATCTCAAAAGAGCATTTTGTTTGAGTCATATTGTTGTTAACCAGTGGAAAACCTGAATATTGTTATTTCATCTTTGTAATTTTGTTTCATTCTAGTATAATATTGTTCTGCCATAAAAATATATATACACAAGACAAAAGAAAAAAGCAAAGCTTTGAATAACAAATATTCCCACAAATTGGATTACAAGATCATAAGTAAAACCTAGTCTATTATCACCAACAACGGTGCTAACTAGGGCAACAGTGGTACCATTGCATCCCTAAATAAAATCTATATATTAAATTTAAGATATTAATTTTGTATATGTAAACAAGCTTAACTATCTAACATTCACAACTCAAAAAATTGTACCTTGCTACATATTTTTTATCTCATGAATCAAAGGGACCATTTGATAAGTTGATTGCATGAATGATGAAAAACCTATCAAAATAATAAAATCTTCAAATAAATACTTAACAAATCCTAATTAGCATTAGATTAAATAATATGATAAAAATATCTTCTAATTCAAAATTACTACAAATCCTAACCATTTTCTATTCTATTAAAACTTTTATAAAACCTCACAAATATTTTAATAAAAAGTAGCCCCAATCATAAAAAACTAAAACCCTAATCTCACAATCTTTGGTCACCACCAAAAGGTCACATCAATTAGTTTGTGGCAACCACAAAAAGTCACATCAATTAGTTTGTGGCGAGGTCTCTATATAAGCAATCAATCACTCTAACTTTCAGAAGCACTCATTTTCTCTCTTTATCTTCTTCCATCTGCATTTACATTTGACAGATTAAATTTTGTAATATGAATAGTTTTGATTACCCCCCCCCCCCTCTTTATGTTAAATGTTGTAGCCTCTCTAAGATCATGATTTTTTTTCTTTTTGTATATTTGACATGTCATAGTGCATTGTAAATGCGAAAAACATTCCACTCTACGGTCTTTGTTGTTCAAAATAGAAAATGAAACTTTCCACTCTACGGTCTTTGTTGTTCCTTCATATTAGCCTCATTCGATGCATGTATACAATTATTGTCAAAGCCCTTGCTTCCGTTGACTCGGTGGTTGATGAAGTTCAAACTACCTTTATCAAAGGTCGAAATATCCTTGATGGTCCCGTGATCTTGAATGAAGTGTGCACGTTGGCTAAGAAGTGTAAGAATAAGACATTTTTATTCAAGGACGACTTCGAAAATGCTTTTGATTCACTTAATTGGAATTACTTGGTTTTGATCATGTCTCAAATGGGATTTGTGAGAAATGGATTTTCTAGATAAAAGGTTGTTTATCCTCTTCTACAACCTCGATATTGATAAATGGATCCGAAACTAAAGAATTACCCATTACCAAAGGTGTAAAACAAGGAGACCATCTCTCCAAATTCTTGTTTATTATTGTAATGGAGGGTCTCAATGTTGCCATGAAATCCGCTTGTCAATTGTCGCTTTTCCAAGATGTCAAGATTCCAAAGGAGGGCCCTGTGATTTCTCATTTATTTTTGTTGATGATGCTCTCTTTGTAGGAGAATGGACTTGTTCCAACTTTGAAAACCTGGTCCGGGTTCTTAGATGTTTCCATGCTACGTCCGAATTAAAAGTTAACTTTCACAAGTCTTAGGTTTACGAGATCGGTGTCTCTGATAATGAAATCACTAGTTATGCATGTATTTTTGGATGTGATGCTACTTCCTTTCCTTTTAAGTACCTAAGAGTTCTACTTGGTGCTAATATGTTGCTGAGACAGAATTGGCGGTTGATCATTGAGCGAGTTCAAAAGAGACTATCTGTGTGGAAGGCTAACATGCTTTCATTTGGAGGTCGGTTAATATTAACAAAAGTTGTGTTCGGTAGTCTTCCAACTTACTATCTCTATTTATTCAAGGCTCCTAAATCTAGATTATCTTGAAAAACTTAGAATAAGATTTCTCTAGGGCGGCAGTGAAGAAAAAGGCAAAATATGTAGGGTTGCTTGGGATATCGTCCTTGGTGCTAAATAATCTAGAGGCTTCGGTGTTGGCTCTCTGTTTGCTTTGAATTGGATCTCTTTAAGTGGTTATGGAGATACAAGACACAACCTACTGCCATTTGGAGTCGTGTGGTTTGTGGCGTTCATAACCTGACCAGGAAGTCGTTCGAGTTGTTGGGTATGAAGACCCTTTCTGGAATTTGGTATGATATTGTGAAGATTCTCCAAGAATTGGAGGATTTAGTTATCTTGTTGCATTTTATCTTTGGTTTATGTATTGGGTATGGTTCCAATACTTTGTTATGGTATGGCAACTAGTACGAGAATGGGTATATGGCTTCAAAATTCCCTTTTCTTTTTTAGTTGTACAAAAGGAAAAAAAATGTTTCATCTTTGAGAGGCTTTCGCAAAGCAACCCTACGTGGACTTGGAAGAAGTTTAACATGGACCCTTTTAGAAACTATGGAGCTATATAATCTTAATGATATCGTCTCTTCGGTCCATCTTTCGAGTGACACATACTCTTTGTTCTCAAAGCTACCCACCGATGGGCTCTTCTACGTGCATGACCTTAGAGTCTTGATTGATTCAAAGGTGACTCGTCCAATGAGTAACCCTACCATATGGATTCATGTGGTGCCCTTGAAAGTTATTTGTTTTGTTTGGCGAGCTTGTTAGATAGAATTCCCTTGTCGACAACCCTTGCGATGAGAAGAATTCATGTTTCGAACACTTCTTGTCATATGTGCGACATGTGGACAAGAGACAAACCATATTTTGATGGGTTTTGCTTTATGATGGATACTCTGAGATGGATTTTAAACTGGTGCAATATTTCTTTTCATCTCTTCAATTCAGTTAGGGAGCTTCTACTTTTTACTGCTCATTGGGGTCGGTGTTCGAAAACATGAAAAATCCTTCTTGCTATTATTTATGGTTTCCTATGGTATGGTTAGAAAGCAAGGAACGACAAAATTTTCAATAAGACGTGAATATCTTCGATGAACTTGGCGTATAACATTCTCAATATTATGTTTAGTTGGTTAAATCTAGGGCTAATTATGGCGATTGTAAGTGGGTTGATTGGTGTTGTAATCCCTTTAACATCTTCTAATCGTTTTGTTTTTTTTTTTTTTGTCCTGATTTGTTTCTTTTAAAGCTATGACTAATAATAATTCCGTTGGAAAAAAAAAGTTTGGAGATCTAACCAAGCAAACCATAGTCTAATTGATATCTTTTGGCTAATTTCAACTTCTTGAAAACCTATAATCGCAATTATTTGAAAATAATTTGTTTTATTTTTATTTATTATTATTATTATTATTATTATTATTATTATTATTATTATTATTATTATTTTGAAGATTGTAAGATCGTCTATATGTTTTACTTATTTGATGGATCCACGATGAAACGGGCCATTGGTGGGAGTAGTGGCTGGACCCGGAAGGTATGGTTGTATATAAGTTTGGGCTATCACTATTAACCCACCGAGTTGCATTTAGAACAATCAGAGCTAAGGTTACACAAAAGTTGGATCTATCCAAAAACTATTTTTTTCATATTTTATTTTATTTTAAAATCCGGATCATATTTTTAAATTTTAATATCGAATTTCGGATATATCTACCCATGAGACATTACCACCATGTTGAATGTTAACCTTGACACTGATTTAAACTCTAATCCAATTCAATGTTCAAACTTTATTAAAATGTAAAAGTGTTGTAAAACTCGGTCTAATGAGGCTATTAGGATGTAATAAGTGTTATTATTTTTTTTTATAAAATAATAAGAATTTCACAAAATAATTTGTTTTTTAGTGAAATGATTAAAAACTACAATTTTTAAAATGCAAAAAAAAAGCAACAGCTGTGCGCAACTGCAATAGACTCGTTCATTTTTATTGATAGCGACATTTTTTATAATTTCACCGACAAGAGTAAATCGCAGGCAACCATCGGAACGATACTACAGATTTTCCTTGCTACGGGGTTTTGTGTTTGCCCTCCAATGGCTGTTTCCCAATTTTGAGTCTCACGTACTTGTCAATCTTACCTTTCACTCGCTTTATTCTTCCCTTCATAAACCCTAAAACACAACGAATCATCTTCTCATCGCCTTTCCTATCTAAAACGCCTTAATTTAGATTCAATCCCCTCACCAAATCTCTATTTTAAGCTCCAGATTCTATCCCAAACACCTGTAGATTGATGCGCTACGTCTAATTTTTCTAATCGATTGAACAGCTGTTTATAAAGGGTTTGTCGAGTTTGAGGTTTAAGTTTGGAGATTACGAACGCGTTAACATGAATAGTAATCACAAGAAGAGGAATTTTCAGATAGAGGCGTTTAAGCACAAAGTTGTTGTTGATCCAAAGTATGCTGATAAAACATGGAGGTTACTCGAGCATGCCATCAATGAGATTTATAATCATAATGCCAGTGGACTTAGCTTCGAAGAGCTTTACAGGTTTGTTTCCTCTGTTAATTTCCGAATCATTACATGCTAATCTGAAAGTTGTCCCGTTTTGTTCATCATTTGATTTCTCATTCCATTTTATTCAATGCTTCCAGTAGAATCATCTCTATAATCTTCCTAGGTAAGTATGTATTATAAATGCTTTAATGGTGTTAGAATAATGATCTACTAGAAACCGAATACATTAACAGAAACAATAGTCATCTTGCTAGGGTTCAACTGTTTTGATTGTCCTCCATTTTTTAAGAATATCAAATCTATACATCAATTGAATTCTCTATCCATTGTTTATAACCTTTTATCTTTTTCATAATTTTCCTTACTGATTCTCACACTCTAGATCATATACTCCAATAAGTTTTCTGATGTCAAAACCTGATGCCAATTCAGAAACGCATACAACATGGTATTACACAAATTTGGGGAAAAACTCTACACAGGACTAGTATCCACCATGACTCACCACCTAACCTCCATGTCAAAATCCATACAAGACACCCATGGGGAAACATTCTTGGAAGAACTTAACAACAAATGGACTGATCACAACAAAGCCCTCCAAATGATTCGTGACATATTAATGTACATGGATAGAACTTATGTCCCCAGTAGCCATAAAACCCCTGTTCATGAACTCGGTCTGAATCTATGGCGGGATAATGTGATCCACCTCACCGGAATCCAAACCCGCCTTCAAACCACACTTCTTCAACTCATACACACAGAAAGAACGGGTCAAATTATAAACCGTGGGCTCATGAGAAACATAGTCAAAATGTTAACAGATTTAGGACCTTCTGTTTACAAATTGGATCTAGAAACCCCATTTCTTGAAGTATCCGCGGGTTTTTACCGGGTCGAGAGTCAGGAATTCATCGAATGTTGTGAATGTGGGGATTATTTACAGAAAGCAGAAAGACGATTGAATGAAGAAATCGATCGAGTGTCGCATTATTTGGATCCAAAAACCGAAATCAAGATAACGAATGTCGTCGAAAAGGAAATGATCGCTAATCACATGACAAGATTAGTTCACATGGAGAATTCGGGTTTGGTCAACATGTTGGTCAATGACAAATACGACAACTTAAAAAGAATTTACACTTTGTTTCATCGGGTCCCACATGGTCTCGATACAATACGTGAATTGATGACATCGTATCTTCGTGACACCGGGAAAAACCTCGTAACTGATCCCGAAAAGTTAAAAGATCCGGTTGAATTCGTGCAAAGTTTATTAAATGAAAAGGATAAATTCGATAAAATCATCGGGTTTTCATTCAACAATGATAAAACGTTCCAAAATTCGTTGAATTCTTCGTTTGAATTTTTTATAAATTTGAACCCAAGATCACCCGAATTTATTTCGTTGTTTGTGGATGATAAGTTGAGAAAAGGGTTGAAGGGAGTTAGTGAAGAAGATGTTGAGATTCTTCTTGATAAAGTAATGATGTTATTTCGTTATTTACATGAAAAAGATTTATTCGAAAAATATTACAAACAACATTTAGCTAAAAGACTTTTATCAGGAAAAGATTCATCAGATGATGCTGAAAAAAGTTTAGTTTTAAAGCTTAAAACCGAATGCGGATACCAATTCACTTCAAAACTAGAAGGAATGTTCACCGACATGAAAACCTCACAAGACACAGTTCAAGGTTTCTACGCGACCCACGGGTCGGACTTACCCACGGGTCCGATCCTAACGGTTCAAGTCTTGACCACGGGTTCATGGCCGAGTCAACCGGGTGCGAGTTGCAACCTCCCGAGTGAACTCACGTCCATTTGCGAGAAATTCAAGTCGTACTACCTCGGGACCCACACGGGGCGCCGTCTGACGTGGCAAACAAACATGGGGACCGCGGATCTCAAAGCGAACTTCGGTAAAAGTCAAAAACATGAGTTGACCGTATCGACATACCAAATGTGTGTGTTGATGTTGTTCAATAAGTCGGAGCGGTTGAGTTACAAGGAGGTGGAGCAAATGACGGAAATACCCTCGGTGGATTTGAAACGGTGTTTGCAGTCGATGGCGTGTGTGAAGGGTAAAAACGTAATTCGGAAGGAGCCGATGAGTAAGGAGATTTTGGAAGATGATGTGTTTTTTGTGAACGAGAAGTTTGCGAGTAAGTTTTATAAAGTGAAGATTGGGACGGTGGTGGCGGTGAAGGAGGAGCCGGAGAAAATGGAGACGCGGCAGAGGGTGGAGGAGGACCGGAAACCGCAAATAGAGGCGGCGATTGTGAGGATAATGAAAGCGAGAAGAGTGTTGGATCATAATAATATAATTGCTGAAGTGATTCAGCAGTTGCAATCGAGGTTTTTGGTGAATCCTGGAGAGATTAAGAAGCGGATTGAGTCGCTTATTGAAAGGGATTTTTTGGAGAGAGATGCTTCGGATAGGAAGTTATATCAGTATCTTGCTTGATGATTTTTTTTTTTAGTTGGAATTGTGTACCTTGTGTTTGGTGATGAAAATATTACGTTTGTTAGCTTGCTAGTTTTAATGGGTATTTTTTATGATTTATTTTTAGTACTTACAATTTAAAAACACATTGTCAATTGACAATTTCGGTAACATATATTTCAGCTAATTTTTGTAATGATAACAACTCATGAGTATGAAGAAAACGGAGCAATATTGGTTAAGAGATCGATTATAACTCAAAACTTGGAAGGAGTAAAGAGGCGACACTTGCAATGCGCAAAAATATAATGATAATATACGAGCGAAAAATGAAGGGATGTTTTGAACACAAGAAAGCGAGATTAAAAACCATAAAGTTCTAGAGGATTTTGGAAGATAATATATTCAAAATGGCATATAATTTACTAGCACAAAATCACGAAGACGATTCCACATACTTGTACACAAAACCTCATACATTTTTTAGTTAAGTTATTAAAAAACTAGGTGTGAGACTCATGTATTACATGAGTTTATTTAAAAAAAATTAAATATGAAATTTTAACAATTTGAGAAGTTTGAATTTATAAGAAAAAATTTAAATTATTAAATTAATGAGACTTTAATACATTGAATACATTACATATATAAATCATTTCTAATAAATATCTTACATATATATTACCTTACATATTAAATGTGAAATTTTAATTTAATAAAATAAAAATTATATTATAATAAAATGACTAGAAAATAGAAAATTCAAAAAATATAAAAAATCACATATGTTCAAATGAAATAAAATTATAAACTTCTCAGTTGAAATGTGAAGTTGAAGCCAGCATTAACTCGTTTGAAAAGGTGTGCAGGATCAGTCTTTTAATTGGGTTGAGCCACAAACAGTAAAGTGATCTCTTTTCTATTTTGGACCTTGAGCTGTTCCTAATCAAAAATGGCCCTAAACAAATGGGTACAACAATTCTGTAATTGTATAGTGTATATTCATGTTTCTCTTTAACATATTAAAATTTTATATTATTATAAATATGCTTATATCTTTATAATTTTGTTATGTACATTTTTTTTAATATAGTTCTTATAGAACTATTCAGAGGTGTAATATGAACGAGTTAGACAATTTATCAAAATAGATACATATAAAAAGATGAGTAAGTTTTCCGGATGCTATAAAAAAAATCCGATAGAGCATGTCATGTCAACACGATATAAACATAAGTGGATAAATTCTATCATACTAAATGCCATAATAAACATCGGATGAAATTCGATCTCAGTTTACCCATTTGAAATTCATTTTAATTGTGTAATGAGTCTATTAATTTATCTACTGCATATGAAATATTAGTAGCTCAAAAATCAAATTAATTGTAATTGATTATGATTTTGTAAAATTAACCTATAATAGGTATAAGAACACAAAAACAATATCGTTGTCAATAAAAATCATTTGTAACGGTTGAAAGATTTATATTAAGAAGCTAAGCAAGAGACTAAAGAAAATAAACAATTACATCAAGATGACACGCATTGCATTTTGCATCAAATCAATCCATTTGATAGCAAACTATTGTTTCTATATACAAACGGCTCAAAAATCAACACTATCATATTTTTCTTAATCTTTTTATTCCCAAAGACGATATTATTGTCAAGACATCCACCAAAGGTGAAAAAAATGATAGCTTCCATTGTCATCTTTTTGTACTTCGAAATCCTTAGAGCCTTCATCCAAGTGAAAACACCAATAACATTTATGAGAACCTTATCCACCAACTGTTCTCAAACTTTATTAGCCAATTCACATTTGATATTCAAGCTCTTCATTTTCCATCCCACAAATCGGACAAAAAAATAAAATAAAAGGAACAACCATTCCTTTCCATCAAGATTATCTTTAGCCAATAACCAATTCAAAAGCAAGCACTATACAAAAATGTTAACTTTTCAGAAGGACAAACTTATTCCATATAATTACACCAATTCCATTAGTAACTCAAATCATCTAGTCTATAACTTTTATTTTTTTCTATTATTATTATTATTATTATTATTATTATTATTATATATTAAAGTTATGAAAAATTATTGGTTGAAATTTCTTTTTTCAATTAATGTTACAACATTCACCCTTCACCTTTATGTTTTTGTTCACAAACAACCATTTCACTTTCGTTTGAATTTTTCATAACTCTCGTCTTTTATTATATATTATTAGTATTTAGTCATATTAATATTTTTTTGGCAGAAATGGTCCCTCAACTATATTTGGGTCATTTTAAAGTTGCTTTCTTTTTGTCTTTTTTGATCCATCTGCTTCTGTTGGTTATTTGTAGCATTATAGGTTCCTATGTTTTCGTTTAATTGTCAGTTTATTAGTTTTGCTTACAGATTAATTGATGTTTTTTATTTCTTATTTACTTATTTATTTATTTATTTATAGATCAGTTAAAGAGGGAAGGAATGAGCAACTCAAACTATAAACATTTTCAAAGAACAAACAACGGAAAAAATTGTCACGTTCGACCCCCGCAACACGGGGGTTCCCCATCTAGTTATTATTATTTTTTTTTTTATAATAACTTTCGATCTAATTATTCATTTGACGAAGTGTCTCATTTTATTTTATATATATATATATATATATATATATATATATATATATATATATATATATATATATAGGTAAAGTGAATATACCTAACAACCTTATATAAGCTTAGGTACCTAACTCCATAATACTACATCGATTTCTATCATATTTACATTGTAATTGCCTAAGGTTCTTAAACTTTAACCCCATAACTTGATTACTTCCAAAATCTTTGGACTTTCAACAATATCTTTTTTTTACATCACGTCTTTCTATCGAATACCACCTGATGGGCTTCATATCATCCCGCTACAAATGAAAGGATGTAAGAGAAATATAATGATGAATTTCCAAATTTTTTTGAAGTAAATCAAGTTTAGGGATGAACTTTAAGAACCTTGGATGATTGCAATGAAAATTTAATGCAAAATGACGTAGTTTGATGAGGTTAGGTACCTAAGCTTATATAAGGTTGTTAGGTATATTCACTTTACCTTTTATATATATATATATATATATATATATATATATATATATATATATATATATATATATATATATATATAACTTGATTTAATTTTTTTACTTTATCGTGTCATATAAAAAATTAGATATACTTGTGTAGCAGTTATAATAAGTAAATGACTCGCGATTAAATTTGAGAAACTAATTTCCCAAAAAGAATAATATATTATGGGTGTTTTGTATGATTAGATCTAATCTTATCTTGTTAATCATTCCAAATCCATGTCATAAAAATTATATTTAAATATCATAAAATAATAATGAAATCTTGTTGCCACCCACATCATCCAACCAAAAATGGAAATGTGGCAAGGTTCAAGTATCCATGCTAATATTAAATTTACCCCTAAATAATAAGACCACAAGTCCTATACTACTTGCCTTTAAAGTTCAGATTAGCAATAATATAAGTTTATATTATAGATATTATTCACTCATGTCACATCTATTATTCAATTCCCAAATTACCCCCATACCTTTGACCAAAAAACAAATATCGACATTAAAGTTCTAAGAAATAAATATATAGATTTATAAATAGAAATAGAGGACAAATCAGTCGATCATTAAAAGAAAAAAACTTTTTTCTTTAATTCTGATAAATTAAAGGTACGACCGTACGAGTTGTTTTTTATAATTTGTAATAATTAACAAGTAATGTACACATTAATATAAATCAAAACATTATAATTTTTTAGTTGAAATATTATTTTAATATATATGTTACAAAAATAGACATTTTTTAGTTATACATACTTAGTCAACTGAGTGTCTTTATATATATATATATATATATATATATATATATATATATATATATATATATATATATATATATATATATATATTACGTTTTTTTTCTACATTTTACCATTTAATTTGTTTTTTTATTCATATGTGATCCTTATAACCAGCTACTTCAGGTTAAGCTGAAATAATGACTTAATATGGTAATATATTTTTTAGTTTTGTACACATTTAGTCTTTATGACCGATTTCTTCAGATTTTACTCACGACATCCTACATAGAACAATCATTAATGATCTCAACTCGTCTTTCACTTATATGAGTAACATAATTCACAAATCGGTCAAATAATATTAGTGCCCTAGTTTTCACCAACCAGAAGAGGTCTTCGTCTTTGGTTACATCTATTTTCATAACAAATATTTTGTCTTGGAAGATGTGAAATTCCCAAATATTACAACCAGAATATACATCTTTAGTTATGCTTATTTTAAAACAAAATTTATTTATAACTGTAGAATTTGTCCCATAAAAAAGTATTTTCGAATAAATGTTTTTCATTGATTATTAAAACTTAGGATGTCATAACTTATACAAAAAAACATAAACATAAACATAGTCATTACAGGTCTTACAATATCTTATTATACTATGACTTATATCTTCTTGAATCTTTCTGTAAATCACTATGTGTCTACCTTCGTACCGCTAGCTGTGATACAAAGAAATTGAGTGGGTCATGCTTGGAGTCTGGTGAGCACATAGGGTTTCCATCCCGTAATATTTTTATTATATTGTTTTAAGTAAATATATCATACCAAATAGATTAATCCCAATTACTCATTACCGTTATTCTCACTCTTTGATCCTAAAATTATAATCTCAAGGGACCTATCCTAAAGGATCTATGTAACGAGTAAACAACACTGCCTCAGGGATTCCTTAGCAATATATGTCAGTAAGGCTATCGTGAGGGGGATAGAGTACTTGAATGAAGACGCAGTCCATACTCCCGGATAGTATGATTCATTAACACCTACAGATTGCGAATCTACTAGTGTTCCACTAGACTGTCTAGAAAAATTTATGGTCGTCATCAATACTCTACTAGATGACTACTCTTAGTTGGGCATGGTCTCTCACCATTATATTATCTCTGGTATGGTCTGTCACCATTATATTATCTCTGGTATGGTATCTCATCACTATTTTATCTGTGGCATAGTCTTTCTCTATTATCTCATCTCTTTCTCTCTCTACCCTTTTTACCCGATACAATATCAGTATAATAAAATACATATATAATTTATTACGAGTAGAAATCATTATCTCATTTAGCACAAATATCAGGTACACGGATAACAAGCACATAGGGAATCTAATCAAATTGAATACTTGATATCTATGTGTAAGTTGAAAGTAACTATGCACTCACTTGTTAAAAGTGGATGCCTCAAAATTTGGACAGCGTTTCGCCTTAGCACTTAGCTTTTCCCTTGATATGACATAGGTTTAATTATCACTAGGTTTTAGTCTAATATTCCTCGTAACTAATGATAGTTTAGATTCCTCAATGATCCTAATGTCTACTGATCTATAGTTGATAAGGAGTAACCAGGTAAGATCATATCCGAGGTATGGTCTGTTTAGTATACATAATATACTGTTTGGAAATCACACTTTAAACACCTCACTAAATGTAGACTAGACATCATCCTCGTAAGTATATCAATCAGTAATATGACTAGGAATCACTGACATATCTTATTTATAAATTCATAACAACGATTATGAATATAAATATAAGTTACATAAAAATCAATATAAGTGTAGCTTAACTTATATAGATTTTCTAGTGAAAACCGAGAGATAGCATTATCAGAACTCCGACTCGAGAGATTATACTTATCAGGATCTTAAATACTTCATAGCCTAGCTGAATACCCTAAATCCTAAGGAAATATCAAGATTTTGGCTCTAGAGAGTTCAGAGAGAAAGAGTTGGAGGTGTGAGGAATGAATGAGGGTTGCATGTTATATATAGGCGGATTTTGCATATGCGCGTCGGGCATTTCAAGGTGTGTGTCATGCACTCAAGACATGTTATTCCTCTCGCCTTGGGACACATGGCATGCTCGGACTGGTTCAACATAGAACCCTTTAGAAGTGTGCGTTGTATGTATGCACGCGCCATGCAAAATGTGAATTTTCTAAATTTCGTAACTTCTTCATACGAGCTCCGTTTTCAACGTTATTTATATCCACGCGTAGCTATCGGTGAGATCTATAGCTTTTCTTTAGACTTTGTCGGCTAATTCTCAGTTTATTTTTAAAGTAATATTTTATAGGCTTGGACTGTTAAAGTCCGGATAAAAATCATAACTTTTTCATACAACCTTTGTTCTCGACTGTCTTGACGAGATCTTCAACTCTTGTGTAGATTATTTTTTCTAACAATCGACTTATCTTAATCTCGGTTTCTATGTGGCATATTGTTGTGTCGAGACTTTTAAAAATCATAACTTGTTCATGCGAAGTCAGATTTAGGTGTTCTTTTTATGCATGCTTTCGGTTTTACGACTACTACGACTTTTGTTTAGATTATTTTTCGTAAATAATCTTTTATTGAAAACAACTATTTCTCACCGTGATGAATAATTATCCAATTATTCTTTAATCATCTAGCCTTATCTTATGAGCGTTACAGAAGAGTCACGTATGAGAACACCTCATTAATGATTATCCCACGTAGGATGTCGTGAGAAAAAATTGTAAAAAACTGGTCATAAGGACTAAATGTGTATAAAACATTAAGGACTAAACGTGTGTAAACTGAAAAATATATTACTCTATTAAATCATTTTTTCTGACTTAACCTGGAGTAGCCTTTTAAAATGACTGAATATGGACAAAAAAAAACAAGTTAAATGGTCAAATATTGATAGAAAAAAACTTAATGACCAAATGTGTACAAATCAAAAAGTATATATTAGCCTTTTAAGTCATTATCTCTTACAAAAAAAATATAAAAACAGAAACAAATTTCGAAAAAATGGAAAAATTATAATGCTTTAGTTTTAGGTATTTTTAATATCAAATAAAATATTCTAATGAATTTTTCTAATAAAATGTCACTCATGAAAATATAATATGTGTAATATTTTATAAACATGTTAATATCAACACTTTTGTTTTTTCTGAGAGATCATACGGTTTTTAATAACACTACAAATGATAAGGTTATTGATTCCTAACTTTAAAACTTGAATTTATTCGACTTAATTTGGATTGATGATAAATCTTTGGTTATTCCTTTGGAATTTTTAGAAAGAGGTAGTACTTTATACTCGCGCACTTTATATGGTTATTTTGTCGGAAAACACTTATACTTTCATATTTTCAACTACCATGCATTTAACATGTGGAAAAATATGGGAATTGGATATATTTATCAATGATGAAGTGTTCTTTAAATTTGACAATGGAATTTTATTGTACCATGTTTTAGAAAGGATGAGCGGGTGATATATTTTTATTCGTATGTAACACCCGATTGAAGGTATTTTCATATTTGACCCTTGGTATGTAAATATTTTGCAAATTTGGTCCCTAGGGGCAGTTTTACCAATTTCAAAAATCTTGGGAGTATGCAGGGCGTACTTTTCATACACGGGGCGTATGCATACAAGGGTCAAACCCTAAATTTTTAGGGCTTGGACCCTATTTAAACAACTTAATGACCCATGATCCTCTCATTTCTCAGCCTTCATAGCCTTTTGAGTCCCATTTCGAAACCCTAACCCCTCTTGAAGAGATTTGAACATCTTGTGTGTGTTTTTAGTGTGTGTTGGTGAGATTTGAGGAAGAAGATCTTGGAATATGGAGCCTTGATCAAAGAAGAACTTGTAGATACAGATTTCACACGCCATTTCCAGCTTTATTGAGGTATAAAGCTTCGAACTTGCTCCTTATATGGTTAGATCTAGTCTTTATGAAGTTTTGGTCCCTTTTTGGTCATATGATGAGATCTAGTGGTTTTCTTCCACTCCAGAAGTTAGGAGTTTCTTCTCTTGATGTTTTTGAGGTCCCTAATCCATAAAGTTAGCAGCTTGATGGTTTGTGGATCAACCATGTATGTGTTTAGGTCCATTTGGTGAAAGTAGAATGCTAAAGTAAGGTTTGGGTTCTTTTGAGCCATGCAAAGGCTCCAAGTTCATGACTTTATGGATTAAGACATTCCACAAGACTTAGATCTGAAGTTGGACGAAATGGCCTTAAGGGAATAAGACCTTAAGTTGGAATTTGGGACTCTGGTCGGTATGTCAAGCGTACTCCATAGTACGTTGTGTGTACTGAGTCAGCAAGCTGTAGGATGGGTCATCGCGCGTACGTGGTGCGTACGAAGAGTACATAGGGTGTACGCTGTGGTTGGGCCTCTTTTGTTTTGGGCCTTTTTTTGGACTTGGACTCCCATTGGACTTTATGCCTTAGCTGGATTTTGCGCTTTATATCTGTTGGGTCACAGTTAGACCTTAGGTTATGGGTTGGGCCAATGTTGGGCCTTGGACCATTATAGGGTTACTGGGTAAAGCTAGTTGGGCTCAATAAGGGGAAAAGGTAGAATAGTCTTTCACCCTTGAGATCGAGGGTGTTGGGTCGTGGACCCCGGTTATGAATTTGACCTAATTGTTAATTAGGATATTGTTTGATTGTTTAGTGTGGCGATTTTTCGAATCAACAGTCCGAGCATTTATCTGATTTTCAGCCATTTGAGGTGAGTCTCCTCATTGTGCTTGACGGGTTGAAGGCACCAATGTCGTCTCATGATTTATTATGATTAGGATGCTAGTTTTTTGTGTGACACCTGCATGTGTAGTATGTGATATGTATATCGGACAAGGTCTGATGCCAGGCGAGGCTTGATAAGTGTATTGTATGTAATTTACTGACAAATCAGTTTCGAGCGAGGCTTGATGTCGGGCGGGACCCGATGGTTTTTGGGCATGGACCGTTGTATGTTTGATATGTATGGTATTAGGTATTTTAGGGAACTCACTAAGCTTCATGCTTACGGTTTTCATTTTATGTTTCAGTTACTTCCGGATCGAAGGGGAAGAGCTCGGGATGATCGCATCGCACACACACCATATTGTTTTGCATTTTGTTGACTTGACGTATTTGGATGATTATTGACATACTCAATTTCACTATGGTTTTATGAAAACATTTTGGATGATGGTTTTATTATTATTAAAATGAAATTTTTGGTCTTAAATTTTTGAGACGTTACATCGTAAATGGGACCCGTAAACCTTCCTTATAAATGTCATCGGCTCTGATTTAGGTCCATATGTGTAACACCTCGTTTCCTTTCTAGCTATTTTAAAATAGGGTTATTAAATAATTTGGATAATGATTTCATTCAAGGAAAACTTGTAAGGTGAAATAAGTGGACTTAATAAGTAAAACACATTTATAGACTGAATGAGATGAATTAGATTAGTTGAAATGAGATTCATTAAATTAAAAGATTGATTAACAACAACAACAACAACAACAACAACAATAATAATAATAATAATAAATAATAATAACAATAATAATAATAAAACACTTTATTAAAAACTAATTGGATATATTTAGTATAGGGTTAGATTGTAATTTTTGAAAACCATTATTGTTAAAGGGAATCGAGCTTAGGATCTATGAATATTCCAAACCCGAGGGACCATTTTTGACAATATCAAAATTTGGGTTGTCTTGTTCACGCGTTCTGGACTTGCGACACACTGGAGGCTGTTGAGGTCTCATTTCTACTTCCACACCAGCAAATATATTCCCTCCTCGAAAGTTATAGATTATAAAGCCTTAAATACTTCCCCTTTGACTTTTTTAATCAATGACACCCTATTTGTCGTTGATATCGATGCAAAATCGAGAGTGTTAGGGTGCTGGCAGTTTAGGGTTTTCAGGGAGAAGGTGTGTAACATCCGTGTTCTAGATATTTTCATTTTCAGCTTAAAATAACAATTTCTTGCAAATTTGGCCCTTACATTGGGCGTACTTAAGGCGTAAGATGGGCGTAAGTCATTAAAGAATGGCGGGGACCTTTTTGAGTACGTTGGGAGTACATAATGATTACGTAGGGCGTACTCATGTTGATCCCAAAACCCTAAATTTTAGGGTTGAGACCCTATTTAAGCACCTTAAGTCCCTTTAGGCCTCTTCATGTTCAAAGTCCACTCTCCCAAAAGCAGTCATTTCGAAAACATAGCAACTTTGTGAAGATCTTGAGAATGTTGAGTGAGTTTTTGTGTGTTTTGTGAAGAAGGAATCCACTATAGAAGCATTATTGAGCTTGGAGCTATAAGATCTAGAACTTCCATCCCATTTTCAAGTCTCAGAAGGTATAAAACCTAAACCTCTATGATTCCTTGGTGTAGATCTATACTAGCTTAGTGTTTTCCATGCTTTTGGTCCCATAGTTTTGGTTCTTGTGAGTAGAAGCTACTCAGAGCTTGTGATTGTCATATCTTGTCATTTCTGAGCATTTGAAGTCGTAAAAATGGGATCTTGAAGGTTGCTTTTCACCCATGAAAGGGTTTGGAGTCATTAGAAGATGTTAAGGAACTAGGGTTTGGTTTTGGTCTCCATTAAGCCATGCAAAGTCTTAAAGTCAGGAACTTTATGACTTTAGACGTCCATAAAAGTCAGATCTGAGTGTTGTACGTTTAGTCTTCATGAATTAAGGACTTAAGAAAGAAGTTTACGAAGCAGAGGATTAAGCAAGGCATAACCGTAGAGTACTGAGTGCGTAACAAGACTTGCCTCGTTTTCTTTTCTGTAGAAACTCGGTACGTAGGGCGTAGTGAAAGAGTATGCATGTCGTACTCCCAGAAGAAGGAATAAGTCATTTTTGGGCTTTGGGCCAAGTTGGGTGGGTTTAGCCTTGGAAGGGTAAAATGGTCTTTTACCCTTAATGATAGAGAATATGAATTGGACCTTGATTATGGGTTAATACCCTAATTATTAATTAGGGTTTGTTTTGATATGATCAGTTTGAGGAACTTTTGTAGCAGCAGTGTGTGTGAGATTCAGTTCTCTTCAGATTGAGGCGAGTCTCTTCATAGTATTTGTGGGTCGAATGCACCAATGTCGTCCCATTAGTTTATGTTTATAGGATGCTAGCTATATGTGTGGCTCTTGCATGTGTTTTTATGTATACCGGGCGGGGCCTGATGAATGTGTTGAGCGAGGCCCACCACATGTTACTGATAGCTATGTATCGGGCGGGACCTGATGTCGAGTGGTGGCCGATGTATGTATGGCGTGTGGTATTTTGGGGGAACTCGCTATGCTTTGTGCTTACAATTTATGTTTATGGTTTCAGGTACCTCTGGTTCGAAAGGTAAGGACCCGACATGATCACACTGTATCCACCAGTGTTCTACATTTGATGATCTTGATTTATACTCTGATAAATATTTTCTATATTTTCACACTTTTATTGATTTATGAAATGAATGATTGATGGTTTGGTTGAATTAAAAATAAAAATTTCTACTTAGTATTTTTGGGATGTTACAAGGTGAGGGCTGCTAAGCTATTTTCCATGGTTTTCCGAAAATCCCACGGTATGAGTTAGATTCCACTCACTTTCAACTTGTCCCTCGAACCTTCCCTGTAGTTGAGGAGGTCGGAGCCGCCTCCGGCGACCTCTATCTCGCCGGAAAATCCCAAGTTTCAGGATTTATGGCTCCAACCTGTTTCAGTCGCTCAAGACAAGTCCTAGACCCTTACTTATCATGATGAAGATGTTTTATAATCCCTTAAAGATTTGAGTTCTTGGTTATACTTTTGGAACCAAGTAAACAAGCTTTAAACGACTTAAAAGCCTCTTATGCACACCATTCTTAAGATTTTTGTTTTTAGACCTTGATGTCGAGTTTGAAGGGTTCTAAACTCTTTTTAATTGTCTCTGAAGGTGTCTGTTAAGCCTATTTACACTTTAAATCAAGTGTGATCAACTTGAATCAATAAAAACACCTTTAAACACTTTGAAATTCTCATAAGCTCTCATATTTTCGAGATTTTGTAAAAGACAAGTTCATTTCTTTTTTTAAGCTCTTAGATCTAGTTCATAGAATTCTTAGGGTTGCTTAAATCAGTACTTGAATCCCTTAACCTTGCTTTGCCTTGTGTTGGTGTCTAGAACCAAGAAACGTCGCCTTTTTTCCCCGAGTTTTGTACCGAAACTCTCCAGATGAAGTGCTACACTTTTAGTTCATGAAATCTAAGTTTTACTTAAGTCTTAATGTTTAAGACATAATCCATATTATATATACCAAGTTGGTTGGGGTGTGTGTTTTTGAAATAAGAAGAAAGTCAATTTTGGGTTATGTGGGTGTTTGGTATGTGTGTATGAACCTAATCATATTTGGAATCATACATACCCTAAGATGGAATAAAATATGAACGATGTACAACAAGATAATTCAAGAGAGCCTCGAAAAGTAAAAATATGAGTAAAGTATCATATACATATAATTGGGAAGTAATCTAAGTAGTGCTATTTAGTATGGGTTGTATGGGTGTAGAGAAGGAGAAGTTCATCTTGCTCACCAAAGTAGTGTCGCTAAGATTCTACTCGTTAAAATCAGGTGAGTCTTCTCACTATATTATATAGGATGCTAGTTGTCTTTGTGATACTTGCATGGAAGACCAGGATCTGGCCTTGGTCATTTGCATGAAAGACCAATGGGAGAGCACATAGCAATTGCAGGGGTGATATAAGAATACGAATCTGCCTATAGCATTCACTTGGGATGAAATATGCCCTTTGGGTGAAATAGGTCGTTGCAGGAGTGATTGTAACACAATGATTAGGCCCATAGCGTTCACTTGGGATGAAATAGGCCCATTGGCCAAAATAGGCCGTTGCATAAGTGGTTGTAAGACTATGATTAGGCTTAAGCATTCACTTGGGATGAAATAGGCTTGTTGACTAAAATAGGTCGGATTGCATGTTCAAGGCTATATGTATGGTATGAAATATTTTGGGAAAACTCACTAAGCTTTGTGGCTTACGGTTTTAAGTTTAAATTGTAACATCCTGATTTTGAGGTATTTTCAAATTTAACCCTATGTATGAATAAATATTGTATTTTAGTCCCAGAGTATGAGAAAGAATGCAAAATGGACCGTTGTGGCATTTTGGGGTTTTTGGGCTAAGGGAAGTACGTTGGGTATACATCGTGTATTCTGAGCATACTAAGGCGGACCCTAGTACATTGGGCGTACATCGCGTGCGTAGGAAGTCCAAACCCTAATTTTTAGGCTCTGGTCCATATATAAACATCATTATGGCCTCATTTATCATTACCTCATTAGCCCCTATCTGAGAATTCGACCCTCTAGCAAACCCTAAGTGAGAAGAGTGTTTTGAGCTCATTTGTGTGCCTTTTGGTGTTCTTGAAGAAGGAGAAGGTGGTGAGTAGAGCTTGGAGCTTGGAAACAACTTGAATCTGATATTATCACCATGTTAGCTACCTCCAGAAGGTAAAACGTTCACAACTTGATCACTTCATCTTGTAGATCGAGCAATTTCTTCATTTAGGGCACTTTTGGTCCCAAATATGGTGATTCATGAGCATGGTATGCTCTTGACCAAATAAGTCATCCTTTCAGACCTTATGAGGGGTCTTAAGTCATAAAAATGTGGTGTTGATGGTTAGTTTTGCGCCACACATGCTATAGAAGGTATTAAGGCATTAAGAGGTTGAGATTTTATGTATTAAGCACTTAATGGACATGCATAATCATAAAGTTGGAAACTTTATTACTCTTGGTAGTATTTTGGTCATGGATCTGAAAGTTGGATGTAAGATCTTAATGCATTAAGCTCTTATTGAGGAATTGGAGTTCTAGGCGGACACAATGTGTACCTCAGTGTACACCGCACATACGCGTTCTACCAACCCGAATCAGGTCAAGGATCGAGTATGCCCTGCGTGCCTCTGGAGTACGCCCCGCATACGAAGCCTGAGTATACTCGGCTATGTTGACTCGGTTGACTTGAGGATTTTGACCAATTTTGACCAAGGGTATTTTGGGGAAATGTTATTAATTTAGAATGGAAATGTTTTGACATTTAGGGTTTGGGTTGAGCCGGTATTTGGGAGCAGAGTATTGATCAGCTATTCCTAAGACTGTGAGGTGATTTTTCCTCACTGTACTTACAGTTCGAAGGAACCAAGGTTGACTCATTGGATTGATATCCTGATTTACTGTATGTTAATATGCTATAGTGATCTGTTAGATTTGTATCCTGGTAGATATGATGTTGTTATGTTGTAGTGATATGTTAGATTTGTATGATGACCTTTATATGATAGCTATTGATCGTTATGGAATATGTTGTATATGTTGATATGTGATGGCATTGGGTTGAGGTGGTCCTGGTCTGTGTTGAAGGCCAACATACCTAGGGCGGTCCGGATAAACTGAAGAGCTGCGAAGCGGACCAGTCAGGCCGAAGACCCTGAGAGCGGTCCAAATAGGCTGAAGGCCATGTGAGGCGGTCCAGTCATATTGAAGGCTTTGTATGCATGTTGTTGTTTGTTATGTTTATGTGGTGGTACTTTGAGGGAAACTCACTAAGCGTTGGCTTATAGTTTTAGTTTTGTTTCAAGTACTTCAGAGGACCGTGGCAATGCGAAGGCGTGACCATACACATCCATGGTTTTATGTTATGCATCTTGGGAGACTCTTTTTTTTAATAATGTTTTGAAAATAATGGTTATGTAAACACTTCTTTTTTAAGTAAATGGATTGTTTTGCAAAGTTTAAATTTGTGGTGACTTTTGAGACGTTACAAGTTGGTATTAGAGCCTTGGTTTGAGCGAATTGGAGGAACATCTGTGTGAATCGAGTCTCAAACTATGGAACTACAAAAGTTTTAAAAATGATTTTTTTTTAAATTAAATTGTTTTCAAAAGTAACCAAAGGAGGATGTGATGTGTACGATCAGTCGAAGCCAGAAAGTATACCCCAAATTAGCACACTAATATTTGATGTTATGTTATGTTAGAACAACATGCTCGTGATAGGCTAGGGATACTTAAGAATTGCATGATAGAATTGTCTGATAATTGATGCCGGATAGCCTAGGCTTTCTTCCTTATATGTAATTGACATCATTACTGTAGTTTCTTAGTGTATGCATCATAGTTGTACAGAACTACGCTTCTATAGCCTGAGAATGTTTGGTTTAGCCTTATTTCCTGTTCTTTTTTGATGAAGGGCTTAGGGTAAAATCAGGTATTCGACTATCTGTAGGATCTAGTGTTATGTATGATTAGCATACACGAGTGCTGCAAGGTTGGTGGAAGTTTAATGGATGAGTTATGTGGGGGCAGTCGGCCGGTTGAGGAATATTTACCCTTTCTTTAGGGAGTGGTGTATAGGATGAATGCATATTCTAGTGTGTGTTGTTAGGGTTATTGTGATGATCCTCTTAGACAAATGCAGGTAGGTGTGGAAGGTAGTATGGGCGCATACTATTGGAATCACATAACCGGTACGCATAGCCGGAAAGTCACAACCCCTAGAGTTTTGTTATGGAATGGTTCATATGGTATGATATGTGCCTCATCTGATGTTTTGTGGTTTATTTTCAGTATGGTGGTTACGAGGTGATTTGAGTCACGATCCGGATCAGGAGTCGGAGCAGGTGGCCAGGATGGGTCGGGATTGACTGAGGACCGGATTAGGGAGATAATTCATGATGAGGTTGTTTCTAATATCCGGGGGCAGATACCGGAGTTGTTTGGGTCTTTCAAGACCGTTGTTATGGAGTTCTTTGATGACTAATACGCTGCACTTTTAGAGTCTACCACTACAGCAGCCACTGCAACCGTCGTTGATGTGGGGATTAGTGGGGGAGCGTCTTCCAATACTGGTACTTTAACAATACAAAGCCCCTGATGTTTAATGGAATTTAGTATCCGATCATTTCCATGAGGTGGATGTATAACGTTGAGGGTTGTTTATTTACTTGCTCCTGCCCTGCTGGCCAGATGGTTAAGTGCACTCTGAACCTTCTTCAATCTAGAGCGAAGGATTGGTGAAGGTTGATGACTAGCTCGTATACTCCAGAGCAGAGAGCTACTGTATCCTGGGAACATTTTTATGACAAGTTCTGCTCGAGATATGTCCCTTCGGGGTATCATCAGGTGAGGGTGAGAGAGGAGGACATGCAGAAGACTATGTTTCAGACTCGTTATGGGCATTACGAGTTTGTGGTGATGTCATTTGTGCTCACCAATGTTCCTGCAGTGTTTATGGATTTAATGAATCGGGTATGCAGGTCGATGCTCGACCGATCAGTCATTGTGTTCGTTGATGATATCTTGGTGTATTCCAAGATCAGGGAGCAGCACAAGGAGCACCTTCAAGAGCTTTTCGGAGTGTTGAGGTAAGAACTGTTGTATACCAAGTTCTCAAAGTGTTAGTTTTGGTTACGAGAGGTCTAGTTCTTGGGATATCTCGTTAACCAAAATGGGATTTTGGTCGACCCGTCCAAGATCGAGGCCATGATGCAGTAGGAGGTTCCGTAATCTCCCTCAGAGATCATGAGTTTCTTTGGTTTGACGGGATATTATCGGAGATTTATCCAGGATTTCTCCAAGATTGTTGTACCCCTCACTCGTCTGACGCGGAAGGGAGTGGATTTTCGATGGGGCCCTGAGCAGTATACAACATTTGAGACACTACGACAGAGGTTATGTGAGGCTCCCGTATTGACCCTTCCGGAGGGTGTCAAGGATATCGTTGTATTTTTTTATTCATCCATCACTAGTTTGGGGGTTGTTATGATGCAGAGGGGACGAGTGTTTGTAACACCCTAATTTTCAATTAATTTAAATAGTTATAATCACGGGTCAAAAATAACAGTTTGATGTTATAAATTTAAATCTTTGAATTCCAATAGATAATTTTATATTTCAAGACTAAGTATGAGGGTGTATGAAATGAAATTATAATTACTTGAATTTCATATCGATGATAGTTGGAGCTATGAAGAACTGGACTGAGACTTGAGGACTTAAAAGTCATAATACTGCAAATAGGGGCAATAGAGTTATTGTTTCAAACCTAGGGACATAAGGGGAAATGTTTTGGGTTAAATTGGGGGGCCTTAGGGCCGAATTTAGTCAGCCACTTAAGTTAAGAACCCTTAAACACAACTTAACCCTAATATCCATTTTACTTGGAATTCCCGTTTTTGAAGACCTTTCAGCAGTGTTCGGACGATCCCCTGAGATTGAACCGTTGGATCGTCAAGAAATTTGGAGTGAAGCTTAAAAAGACATATATGGAAGCTTTGACCGTTGTAATTTTAATTTCAATGTCTGGAGCTCAAGTTAAAAGTCGTCGATCGTGACAGAAATTTTAGGGTTGTTGTCAAAATCGTTTTAGGTGCAAGGCTTGTATGGAGCTTTCAATCTCAACAACCTAGGTATGATTTTTAGACCATTGAATGGAAATGTCCTATAAGTCCTAGGGCTTATGTTCTACAGACCTGGAAGATGTTAATCGAACTTGAGACTTAATGGGTTGAGTGGATTGAATCGTAACCCTAGTTTTATCTTTCTGAAAAATAGACCAATCTGTCCATATCTTTGAGAGACCATATCTAGATCATGAGAAAACCTTTTTAGTCGAAAGCAAATCCTGTTGTTTCATTTTTGATTTCTTTACAATTCATTAGTTTTAACCAAAGTCCAGAAATGCCACTAACTAGGGTGAAATCGACCATTTACCCAGACTGGTCCGTAATGAACTGTTTTGCGAGGCAGTTTTGTGAAAATCACCAAAAATTGTAGAACAATCGTACGGAGGTGTGCAAATACTAATTTTAAAGCTAAGGGCCTAAAGGTCATTCATATAGAAATATTTGAAAAATAAGGTGTTTAAAGGGGGTAAAACAGGTCCCGAATAGACTATAACTTTAATGTATAAAACTGAAAAAATAACCCATGAGTCATTATACTTTTGAGATATCAAAAGACCATAATTTAACTCTATTTGCTATTATTAGGAATCTTGAAGGTTGACCTGGTGTAAAGGGTGTCTCGAGCTACTTTGGAGAGTGTTTTGCTATTGGAGGTGAGTTCGTCACTTCATAACCTTAGAGTATTATATGCCTACTGTAAGGTCGAGTGAGACTAGGAACTATATGGTTGATAGTTAAAGTAATACTTGTTGCATTAGTTATGTTTGATGTACTTATTTTTTATGTGGAATGTATATGCATGATATTTTTGGTCTCGACGGCTGAATACCGAGTCGATATGTTAGGGCTCGACGGCTGGATACTGAGCTGACTGACCGAAGGCCATTGTGCCAAGTCAGGGGGACCGAAGGCGGAAATGCCAAGTCCGTGGACTCGACGGCTGAATACCGAGTCTTTATTTGGGTGTTGTTTGGGATTTGTTCCCAAATAGACACGGGGTATATGATATTAATATTTATATATTATATGGATGCTTGCATATTTGTTGATGGCATGGAATGTAGGAGTAGGGTGTAATACTTCTATTGTTATGTTGTGTTGGAATTCACTAAGCTTCGTGCTTACCCTTTCCTTTATAAAATGATTATTACAGGTACATATGGTATGGATGACGCTTTAACTTGACTGTACACTAAGGCGGTTGAAGATTGGGTCATTGTCACAAACTCTTGTTATGGGATTTTAAGAATATTACTTTCTCACTGTTGTTTTGAAGTTTAAATGGATTAATATTGTTGGATGTATGTTTTGATTTTGAAATGTTATTTGAATAATTGAAACTTAATAGTTTTGGTTAATTAATAGATTTAATGGTTTTTATTCTAAATATAAATGTTTTCAAAAGTTCAAATTTATTGTAATTTTTGGGACGTTACAGTGATTGCTTATGCTTCTCAATAGCTGAAGTCGCATGAGGCACGATATCTTACTCATGACCTAGATTTAGGGGTAGTGGTGTTTTCCCTCAAGATTTGGAGACATTATCAGTATGGGGTACATTGTACCGTTTATATGGATCACAAGAGTTTAGCATATCTTATGGACTAGCTAAACCTGAACATAAGGCGGCGCAGGTGACTAGACGTGGTCAAGGATTATGACAGAGAGATCCTTTACCACCCGAGTAAAGCGAATGTGGTAGCAGATGCCTTGAGCTGCAAGTAGGTTGGATCTTCAGCTGGAGAGATTTGTATCACCATTGATTCCCCACTTTTGGATTTGATCAGAGGGGCTCAGGTAGAGGGAGTCAAGAAGGAGAACTAGAAACACGAGAGGATCAGAAGCGAGATCAACAGGTTTGTTACCGATAGTCGGGGATTGTTGACCCGGTGTGGTCGGGTTTGGGTTCCAGATTCTGGTGGGTCAGGCAGATAGTGTTGGAAGAGGCTCATAAGTCTCATTTTTTGATACACCCGGGAGCCACTAAGATGTATCGGGATTTAAGACAAAGTTATTGGTAGCCGTCTATGAAGAGTTAGATAGCCTGGTATGTTGAGAGGTGCTTAACATGTAGGATGGTCAAGGCCGAACATCAGAGGCCACATGACAAGCTGCAGCCTTTGGAGGTTCCCATGTGGAAGTAGGAGCAAATCACCATGGATTATATTACTAAGTTACCGAAGACTGTCAAGGGTTTTGATGCTATTTGGGTTATCATGGATTGATTGACCAAGAGTGCCCACTTTTTACTCATCCGAGAGAGCTCCTCGGCCATAAATATAGTCGATCTGTATGTTCAGGAAAATATTGCTTGTCATGGGGTTCCGGTCTCCATTGTTTCAGACTGAGATGTTCAATTCACTTCCTAATTCTGGCAGAAGTTCCATGAGGAACTGGGCACGAGGCTACATTTCATCTTTGCTTATCAACCACAGACCGACGGTCGAAGTGAGTGGACCATCCAAACACTTGAGGATATGTTGCGGGCTTGTGTCATAGATTTTGGTGGGAGTTTGGATTCCTACCTATCCTTATAGATTTTTCCTACAACAACAGCTATCACTCCTGCATTGGTGCCCTGCTGTAACATTTCGTTTAAAATAAAATAAAATTAAAAAAATAACTAAATAAATAATAAGCCCTAAAACCCTGAGATGTAATTTATATTTTTATTTTAACTTAGCCCTAAAGTTGTATTAATTTATCGGGATGTTCACCATGGGGGTTTAAAGGTTATAGTTTTTGAATCTGGAGGTTAATTGGTAACATATGGACTCGTGATGAAAAGATTTTAGGAAGCAAGGGCTATTTGGCAAATTCTAGGCTTGAATTGAAAAGAATAGAGAGGGAAGGGTCAGAAATGTCAAGTGGTATGATGTTTGGAATTGGACGGGGACTTAAACCCATCCCTCTTCCTTCCCTCATCCCTAACACACCTCAAAAACCTAAACCTAAAATCGCAATCCAAACTCCACCATTATCCCTCCAACCTCCAGCCGTCGCCGCCATCTCCCTTATTGTTTCCTTGCACCACCGAACTCCAATGTCGCCGTGCCATTTCTGTTGAAGACGAAGGTCGTTGTTAGATGTCGTGACAACAGGTGATCGGAAGAAGCAAGACGGTGACGGCCGTTGTCGCAGCTCTCGATGAAGAATCGCGTCTCCTCTCCTTTTCTGTTCTGTTTTGCTGTTACGTCATCGCTGCCACTCTGGTGGCTGTTCTGTTGCTACCATCTCGTCTGACTGCCACACGCCACCACGAGGGTGGATGAGTTTGGGTGTGTGTTACCGTGTTGTGTGTGTATTCGTGTGTAGGCGTGTGTATTCCAGTGCAGGTTGTGTGTGTGTGTTTGCTTGGCCAGAAATCAAAAGAGAATCCATCACCACCACCGTGAGGTGGTGGCTGTCATCTCCAACCATCGTCTGCCACCATGCGGGTGGTTGTGTTGCGTGTGTGTGTGTGCATTTTAGTGTATGTCATTGTGTGGTTGTTGTATGGATGGATGAACCAACGAGAAGAACCACCATGCTGGCTGCCACCTTGCTACCAACTTCTGCCGCCACCAGCCACCGTGAGAGGTGGCTACATGTGTATTATGGTGTGAATGTGTGTGTTCTAATGGTGTGATGTTGTGTAACCGTTTCTTGGACGGGAAAATCAAAGAAAAAACCTACCACCACCATGAAGTGGTGGATGCTGCCACGGACCGCCACCGACCACCACTGCCCAAGATGGAAGTGGGTGCTGCCTGACGTATAAGACATTAAGCTACCTAAACACTAAGTGGCACACGTTTGGGTTGGAAACCCTAATGTTAAGAAACCCTAATTTTGGAGTTGCTCGGGACCTGCATTAAAATTGTTAATTAAACTTTAAGTAACACTTAATAATGCTCTACAATTAACTAAATCTAATATTGGACATTATGGATTAAGTCCTTAAGGGGTTAAGTGTGGAACACTAACCCTAATTATCATTTTATGTGAAAAACCCTAGAATTGGGGAGCTCTATTTGGACAATGACCAGGCAGGTATTTGGGTGGTTGAGTAGATTATTATTTCACCCAAGAATAAGTTAAGTGTGGAGCACTAACCCTAGTTATCATTTTTGATGGGTTTTAGCCATAAGAACTTTCCTATGTGCGCATGCAAAACCCTAATGCTTGGATCTAGGCTTTCTAATAAACATGCTTTGAATCCAAGTCTTCTAATGACTAATTGGGTTAAATAACAACATTGAAACAGATCTAGAATCATACCTTTGAGTTCCTTGTTGATCTTGAGGTCTTGGAGCTTCTAGAGTCACAAATGTCACTCCTCTAATGGCTTACAAACACCAATAGCAAGAAGAATGATTTAGGAGAGAGGAGAGGGAGGAATTTCGACCAGGGTTCTCTTACTTAATTAGAGGTTTCGAATTCCCTATGCCATGGGGTCTATTTATACTTGTAGACTCCTTAAGGGTTACAACCTAAACCCTAATTGGATAATCTTCTCTTAAGGCTATCCAAATCCATTCCATAGATAAGCATATGGACGATTTTAGCTATCCAAAAGCTCTTAGAATTTGTCCAAGGCATATCCTAATGGATTTACAGTCTAAAGCTTAACTATCAAACAATTGACAGTTTATACCCCTTTATTTAATTAATCTCTTTAAGTCACCAAATTAATTCTAATTAATTCTATGACTTATATTAATCAAATAACAAATATATTATTCATTATATTATTCACATAATATATTAATAATATTTACTCTCTCTTAATAAATCATCCTATCAAGTTGCTATGGTGAAGGCAACCCAAAAGGACCATGCACAACCGGATCAAATACTTGCCTAATATAGTTGCAGCCTTAGACACTATTCCAACAATTTTATGTGAAAACCCTAGAACCGGGGAGCTCTATTTGGACAACGAAGAACATGTATTTGGGCTGTTGAAGGATTATTATTTCACCTGAGAATGACTCGGTCAAACCTTAATCAGTCATACCCTTAAGTGACTAAGTCCTTAATGGGTTAAGTGCTCTTTCGTAACCCTAAACATCATTTTATGTGAAACCCTAATCGTCATTTCATGTGAGGTGGTCACTGTTGAAAGTGACTATGACCTGTGATCGGGTATTAAATCAAGTATCTTCCTGTAGGTTATTGGAAGTGATTTGAGGCGAGTAGAGTTCTTCGTTGCTACAGTGGTTGTCTACACGCTTCTCGAGGTGAGTTTCACCTCACTATACCCGTGGGTCGAAGGCACAAACGTCGGCCTACTAGTTTTGGTTATCTGCTAGTAGGGGATGCCCTACGGACTGTATATAGTCATGTATGATAGATAAATGACTCTTGATATAAGCTCTCTTACCTATTCCTTGTTTGGTTGTGGTTCTAGCGTAGGGTCACCTGTCCAGGTGACTATCTCACCTTTGAGTATATACGACCATGCATTCTTGGATTTTTGATATTTAGTATGTTGTTATGTTGTAGTGATCTATAAGATATGTATTCTGGTACTGAATATGTTGATATGTTGTAGTGGTCTATTAGATCTGTGTTATGGAATTGAGTATGCTACTATATTGTAGTCTGTAGTGAATTATAGAACTATATGTTATATGTGCTTGCTGGTTATCATCTATGGAGTGCCCTGAGGGAATGTCTATGATTATGTAGGATAGCCTGAGAACTCCTGTTATAGGCTTTGTTGCCTTTTCCTTGTTTAGATGTGTTTTAAGAGTAGGATCATCTGTTCGGATGGCTAACTCACATCTGGTTACTTATGGTTACGCATTCTATGGGGCTTAGCTGGTATTGGGATTGTATGTTGTGAGAGGATTAGTAGGCGGTAGTGAGCTTATGATTGTTGTTTGCCTGTATTATGTGCCTACTTGATCCTAATTGCCTATATGTCGACATATTGCGTTTGGTTTGGGTTCAGATGGTCTTACTTTGTGCGGTAGGCTAAGATACATGGTGCACGCCTGCTTTAAGCCATAGGCACGAAGGCTTGGGATGAGCGCTAGGGTTGAGGAGGTAGGCCAAAAAAACCCTAGGTTTTTCTAGCCTGATGGCTGATTGGACCTGTTGTATATTGGCATTCCAACCGGGGGTATTCCATCCCGAGGTTGAATGGACCTGGAGGTTGACTGGGCCGGGGGTATTCCAACCCGATGGTTGACTAGACTCGACATGTTTGACTGTATACGTTATCTGTTTCTATGGTGGTATTTTGGGGGAAACTCACTAAGATTTATGCTTACTCGGTTGTTTATTATTTCAGGTATCATTGGTGATTGTGGGAAGGCAAAGGCGGGAATATACATACTCATCAACAACTTGGAAGATTCTGTGTTTCCTACAATACTTTGATTTTAATATATGTAATTTGGAATAAATGGTTTTCTTAAATAATGGACTAATAAATTGGGAATTTCACCTTAATAAAAAAAATGGCTGTGAAAACAGGACGTTACACCCGCCTTTTGAGCTCTTGTACGGTCAGAGATGTCGTACCCTAGTGTATTGGGAAAAGGTTGGTCACAGATTCATGGGAAGGACTGAGGTAGTCCTTCAGACCGTAAATCTTATTCAACAGATCAGGCAGAGACTGTAGACAACTTAGATTCGGTAGAAGAGTTATGCCGATCGGAGTTGGAATTTCAGGTCGGTGATATGGTACAATTGAAGGTCTCACCTTGGAAGGATGTGATATGCTTCAGGAAGAGACGAAAATTGGGGCCCCGGTATAATGGACCGTTTCGTGTGATCGCCATGGTAGGCTGAGTAGCCTACCGGTTGGATCTGCCAAGTGAGCTTAGCCAGATTCACAACACTTTCCAAGTTTCGTAGTTACGGAAGTATGTGTTAGACGATGAGGTCGTGGTCCATTTGGATGATATTTAGGTCGATGAGTGCCGGAATTATGTGGAGAAGCTGGTAGCAATAATGGAAAGGAAGATGAAGATTCTACACAACAAGGAGATACCTTTGGTAAAGATTCAGTGGCAACATCGTAAAGGCGCCGAGTGAACCTGGGAGGTAGAGGCGGAGATGCGGGAGCATTATCCTGAGTCGCTCACGAAGGTCGACTTTGATGAAAAATTCTAGTAAAGTTGGGGAGAGTTGTATCATCCTGATGTTGAGGTATTTTCAATTTTAACCCTATGTATGAATAAATATTGCATTTTATTCCCTGAGTATGAGAAAGAGTGCAAAATGGCCCATTATGGCATTTTTGGGTTTTTGGGCTAAGGGAAGTACGTTGGGCATACGTGATGGGTTTTGAGCATTCTAACACTTCCTAAGTGTACATGCAACCCTAATAAACTTGGATCTATGTTTGTCTAATTATCATGCAAAGTTGAATTCCAAGGTTATATTCCTATCTAGCATACATGGGGAACATTTTTTTTTAACTTGAATGAAAGATAGAATAACTTAACTTGTTGTTGATTATGATCCTTGAAACCTTGTGAGCCCAACACCCCAAGTGTGATGCCTCAAATGCTTCACACAACACCAAATGCAAAGGAGTAAACTTTGAGAGAATCTTACACTTGCAAAATCGGCTCTAGCCCTCTTGTTTCTTAGTGTAACCAATTTTGGTGGAGGAGATGGTCTTTATATAGTGTGACACATTTAGGGTTACACCATGTAAACCCTAATGTGTCATGGCTCTTCATTTCCATGACCCATGGGTTTGTAACTCCCATGGAGCATCCTATGGGTTTAACCCAACTTGATAATCCATGGAGCCTCTTAGCCCACTATACAAGTTATGGATGATTTACATAATCAACCCATATATTTAATTAGTTATCTTTTGATCACTTAATTAATTCTAAATTAATTCTTGATCAAACTAATTAAATAATATTATTAATATATTAGAACTTATAATATATTAATAAACCATAAGTGTTATTTCTCTCATTTTAGTTTATCCAATTGCATGGTGCTATGCAACCCAAATGGACCATGCCGGGTCGGGTCAAGTACATACCAGAAATAGTTATGGACTTAGACACCTTATCCAACAATACGTTGTGTACACTGAGCGTAGTAGGGCGGACCCTAGTACAATGGGCGTACACTGCATTTGCGGGGCGTACGTGGAGAAAGTCCAAACCCTAATTTTCAGGGTTTGGTCCATATATAAACATCATTATAGCCTCATTTACCATTCCTTCATCAGCTCCATCTGAGAATTCGACCCTCTAGCAAACAGTGAGAAGAGTGTTTTGAACTAATTTGTGTGCCTTTTTGGTGTTCTTAACGAAGGAAAAAGTGGTGAGAAGATCTTGGAGCTTGGCAACAACTTGGATATGAGATTATCACCTTTTTAGCTACCTCTTGAAGGTAAAATGTTCATAACTTGATCACTCCAACTTACAGATCTATCCATTACTTCATTTAGGGCACTTTTGGTCCCAAATATGGTAATGCATGAGCATGGCATGCTCTTGACCAAATAATTCGTCCTTTTTAGACCTTATAAGGGGTCTTAAGTCATGAAAATGTGGTCTTGATGGTTAGTTTTGCTCCATGCATGCTATAGAATGTCTTAAGGCATTAAGAGGTTGAGATTATGTGTATTAAGCATGTAATGGACATGTAAAGTCATAAAGTTGGAAACTTTATGATTCTTGGTAATATTTTGGCCATGGATCTGAAAGTTGGACGTAAGAGCTTAATGCATTAAGCTCTTATTGAGGAAATGGAGTTATGGGTGTATGTCATGCGTACCTCATTGTATGTCGCGCGTACGCGGTCAACCACCCCAACTCCGGTCAAGGCTCGAGTACGCCCCGCATACGAAGCCTGAGTCGACTCAGCTGTGTTGACTTGATTGGCTTGAGGATTTTGACCAGTTATGACCAAGGGTATTTTGGGGAAATGTTATTAATTTAGACTGGAAATGTTTTGACATTTAGGATTTGGGAGCAGAGTATTGATTAGCTATTCGTCAGACTGTGATGTGAGTTTTCCTCACTGTACTTACGAGTCGAAGGCACCAAGGCCGTCCCATTGGATTGATATCTTGGTGTACTGTATATTGATATGATGTAGTGATCTGCTAGATCTGTATCTTGGTAGATAGGATGTTGCTATGTTGTAGTGATCTGTTAGATCTTTATGATGACCTGTATATGCAAGCTATTGATCTTTATGGTATATGTTGTATATGTTGATATGTGATGGCATTGGGTTGAGGTGGTCCTGCTCTGTGCTGAAGGCCAAGATACCAAGGGCGGTTCGGATAGAATGAAGGCCTACAAGGAGGACCAGTAAGGCTGAAGGCCCGGAAAGCGATCCAGATAGGTTGAAGGCCCTGTAAGGCGGTCCAATCATGCTGAAGGCTTTGTATGCATGTTGTTGTTTAAAATGTTTATGTGGTGGTACTTTAGGGGAAAGTCACTAAGTGTTGGCTTAAAATTTTAGTTTTGTTTCAGTTACTTCAGAGGACTACGTCAAGGTGAAGATGTGACCGTACACATCCTTGGTTTTATGTTATGGATCTTGGGAAACTCTGTTCTTGAATAATGTTTTGAAAACAGTGGTTATGTGAACACTTCTTTTTTAAGTAAATGGTTTGTTTTGAAAAGTTTAAATTGTTGTGATTTTTTAGATGTTACATAAATGTTTAGGTACATCAAGTAGTAAGGGGAAGATCCAGGCTTGATTGCATCGCATTCGCTAGACATTTCTGCATTATACATTCTGGTGTTTTCGTTTACTCTGATGTTTTGATACTATAACCATTACTCTGATTATCTTCGTTTGAATAAATGATATTTGAATGGCTGTCATGCTTTAAACTAGAAAAAAAATATGGGATGTTATAATATCTATGGTATTCCTCTTTAATTATTCAACAACGAGGGCCTTAACTTCATTTTTTGTAACCTTGGAATCTCGTTTAAGGTTGATTCATTTGTAAACTCTATATGTGAAAAAGTTATGAGTAATGGTCATTTATATTTGTATTTTTATTAAGATGTGTCACACCCCCGACAAACGAAGAAAACGTTGGGTTGTGCGACGTTAGGATGTTGGATCATAGATACAAAGTCACATTGAACAACACACAAATATTAGGTAAATTAAGTTACACATGTGTTCATCGTACAGGTACGATACGAAAGTAAAGTAAAATAATAAAACACATATGCCTCCTGTTGCATCACCGAGATCCTGTCCATCTCCTTCCATGCTCATTCTCTTGAGAATACATGTGGTTTGAAAGGTCAACATAATGTTGGTGAGTTCACAGGTTTTGTATACTTTAAAAGGTTTTGTAAGATTTGTTATGTCAGTGTTATTGTTTTCTCTAAACTTGCATACTTGAGTTGTGTTCTATCGCTACTTTCTTAGGTTTATTTCCTAGTAGTATTTTTTAGATAGATTAATATAACAATGTTACTATGAGTTCCTATAATCAAGATATGATTGTTGTTGTCGTCCGCCCAGTATATCGACTCTTCATCACACCTCTCCGGTGTTAGAAAGTTATGTCTGATTTGACTTGTCTTTAGGTTGTGGTTAGCAACCATAGGTAGAGGTGTCAACTCCATATAGATCTATACATATATTTCCCGCTAACTTAAGATTTAACTATTATAGTCCTGGGGCTTTAAAGCCAAAGGTCATTTAGCTAGGTGATGAATCAGGTCTCATCTAACACTTATTCGTGGGGGCCTCCCCTGGTCAATTGTGTTGTTGTTCTTCGTTGTATTTATACAAGATACTTATTATATACATACATACATACACACACACACACACACATATATATATATATATATATATATATCTTATACACATATATAACTAAGCAAAAGTGTTTTACGTAGTCGGGGTATTTGGGTAGAGTAACCACTAGGTACTAAGCTTATCCAAAGTTTGGCTATAGTAACGACTAAAGAAACAACATTTGCTAGCAACTAGATAGCATAACAACTAAGTATGATGTGTTATATCACTATGAGTCAATATAAAAAGTAGAAATAATACTGTTTTTCAAAGGTGGGCAGAGTATCTACCAACATAATATCATCCTAATGTTCTAAGCATAATCATATTACTAAGGTTATACAGTTAGCAATATTTACGAAAACGATAATTTATAACATGTATCCCCCCTCGAAAAGGTTTGAAAATAGTAAAGTGGGGTTGTGAACTGACCCTTGATGCGTGAAACCGCTAATGTTGGGTAGAATTCGGGAGTCCGGAACTCGGGAGACACTCGGGAATCAGTAGCACATATATCGATAGAAAGAGAGAGGTAGAGAGAGAGAGAGGTGTTTAAAGTATGAGGAAGTGGAATGTCATACCCTAATATTTATAGGTGATTTTGGAGTGCACTTCGTGCAATTGCGCATGAGTCACAAGGAGTTGCCACGTGTCCTCTTTTCCTCGTGCCACGGCATCCGTATCCTAACGAATCCATGTGTTAGGTGCACACCGCGCACTGTATGCGGGAGCACGAAAATCAAACTTAAAAAATTTGTAACTATCGCATACGAGTTCTGTCTTCAACGACTCTTAAATATTCGTGTAGGTCTCGACGTAAACTACAACTTTCCTTTAGTTGTTTTGGCTAATTCCAATTTTCATTTTTAGCCTATATTTTATAACCGCTATGATTTTATAAAAATCATAACTCTTTCATGTGGTTCTGATTTAGGCGTTCTTTGTCTTAAAATTCTTACTTTGAGGAGTACTACGTTTATCCTTTTAGTGACTTCTGCTAAAAGTCGATCATTCTCCTTGTAGTGTTTTGACGTTGTAACTTTTTATGTTTGGTCGATTTTTATCTAACATAAAAATCATATCTCCTACACGCTAAATTGAATTTTTATGAAGTTTATATTTTTGGAATCGCGGCAATGCGTGTCTTCTAAAAATGTAAACATGCTCACAAGGTGACACGATCTTTCGTGCACAAATTTTTTAGCCTAAATTTTGACGTAATTAAGCACGAATCATATATATATATATATATATATATATATATATATATATATATATATATATATAAATGTGTGTGTATGTGTGTCCAGTGGTTACATTGTTGTCCTATTACACGTTGTACGACAATTTTAGAATCTAACGGCGGTTGGTGATGTATTTTTCGGGTTGTCACATCCCCCCACATTAAAGGAAATTTCCTCCTGAAATTTAACTCGCAGTGGGGATGTTCTCGAACAAGTTGAAGGTACTTGCTCTTCATCTGGTCTTCGTGCTCCCATGTGTACTCCGGCCCTCGCTAAGAGTTTCATTGTACCTTGACTATGAGAACGCGACTCTGCTTAATTCTCTTGACTTCGTGATCCATAATCTCGATCGGCTCCTCGATGAAATTGATTTTAATCTGTATCTCTTCAAGGGGTATTACAAACATGCCCTTGGAGAAACATTTCTTGATGTTTGACACGTGAAGGAAATCATGCACACTACTGAGTTCCTTGGGTAATATAAGTCGTTAGGCTACGAGATTTATCCTAGCAAGGATCTCAAAGGGTCCTATGTATATGTATCTGGGGTTAAGTTTGCCCCATTTGCAGAATCTTATTACCCATTTCCAAGGAGATACTCTTAACATGACCTTATCCCCAACTTCAAATTCAAGGGTTTTCAT
The DNA here is from genome assembly GCF_051521515.1 of Lactuca serriola. Classification (NCBI taxonomy): domain Eukaryota; kingdom Viridiplantae; phylum Streptophyta; class Magnoliopsida; order Asterales; family Asteraceae; genus Lactuca; species Lactuca serriola. The sequence goes on from NC_136410.1 coordinate 71,204,071, forward strand.
CAGAAATCAACATATTTCTTTTGAAGGTTGTGAGTGGTCCTCGGTTGCTCTCTGATTTGCATGATCTTCTCGATGGTATCGTGTATAATTTTAGATCCTACTAGCAAATTGTTTCCTATGAGTTTCTTTGCTAGCTGAATGTCACGGTTTCTACCTAGCTTACCGGAAAACGACATTTTCTGCCATAAAAACCTTTATACTGGTGTGATAGTTATTATTATAAGAAAAACTAAACCAAAGGTAGGTGAGTATCATACGCATATCCAAACTCTATCACGCATGCTCTGAGCATGTCCTCAAGCATTTGTATAGTCCTTTCACTTTGTCCATCGGTCTGAGGATGGTGAGTTGTGCTCATGTCATGTCGTGTCCCCAATGTTTGCTGCATTGGTTTCCAAAATCTCAACGTAAATCTGTTATCTATATCTGAGATAATAGATGTCGTTGTGTCGTGTAGTCGAACAATCTCCTTAACGTAAGTTCTTGCTAGCTTCTCCATCTTATCCGTCTCTTTAATTGGTGGAAAGTATGCAGACTTAATAAGATGGTCAACTACTATCAATTGGGTGTCTTTGGTAGTTTGGTTATAAAGTTCATGTTGATCTGTCCTCATTTCCATTTGGGTATTTTCGACTGTTGTAGAAGACCAGACGGTTTTTGGTATTATGCCTGACCTTAACACCACCCCGGGCTTTAGTGGGTTGGTTGTGATGTGGTACCAAAAACGGACGAAGATGAAGGATTTGATTATGGATGGTTTTTGACTGCTTCTTTTGAACATTAGAATAAAAAAATTCTTTAATATTAAAATTACCTTATATATATATATATATATATATATATATATATATACACACACACACACACACATACATACATACATACATACACTTGGACATATATTTACATCCTTCAAACACTCCTTCAACAATATGAATAATTTTTTGGGTTCAATTTCTTTTTCTTCATCCGATGATGATGATTATGATGATGAGTTGGTTTTGCACACGTTATGATCACATTCTATGCTTTTTTAGTAATTTAGGTTTTCAATTTCTATGTTTTTCAAGTAATGTAATGGGTTTTTGATTAATGTAAAATATTTATTTATGTTTAAAATTATGTTTTTATTTAATCTATTGTCAAAAAAATAAAAATAAAAATAAAAATTTAAATAAGTTGGAGTGCTAACCATTTCCAAAGACTAGTGGTTTGGTAGTGAACATATTGCGAAGATGACGTGACACATAAATGAGAGCACTTTTCTAATAGGTTAGTGGTGACCATACTCCTAACCTCACCACCACAATTCTTAACCCTTTAGCTTGGATTTTTTAGTATGAAAGCACGATTTGCGTTACTTTACTAATAATGGTTAATAGTTTTATTCTATGATCATTTAAAATTCCAAAATCCTGTTTGTGAAAGAAACAGAAACTTGAAAGACCTTGTGGATGTTTTTTTTTTCAAAACTACAAATATCATAGTGTATTTTAAAACTTTTAAAAATTGAATACGTAATTAACTATTTATTTTTCATTTCTATTTTATTGCGTTGCTCCTCCCTCCTTCACCCAATTATTAACGGTATAAAAGATATTACCTAATTATCTTAGAGATATGTATTGTTTATAATAGAGTATTTTTATGTTTCAAATTGTACTTATCTTATCTGTAACTTGAGTGTATAAAGTATCAATGAAATCCCTCTCCACAAATTGTGTCGAGAGTTATAATTCTTATATGGTATCAGTCATCTAAATTGATCCCCTTCACCGTTTTTTAACCTCTGCCGCCATCTTCTTTCTTCCTTGATCTCTATGGCCGGTGGTGACACATAATCTTCCCTCCCTCTATCTACCCTATTTCACCTTCTTACCATTAAACTTTCCTCCTCCAATTACATATTATGGATACATCAAATTGAGCCTTTACTATGCTTCCAGAAGCTTTTCGATCATGTTGACAAAACTAATTCAGCACCGGCGGCTACTATTACCACCACAAATACTACTACTTCCAATACCATTTCTGCTACAAATCATGAATTCGTTTGCTGGAAAGAGGATGATTAGAAAGTCTTGCTTCTCCTTCAGTCATCTCTCACCGAAGAGGCCATGGCGGAGGTTCTACGATTGAAAACGACTCGTGATGTACGGACAACTCTTGAAAATGCATACAGTCACGACTCCATCGAGCATATACAAACTCTACGTGATTCTCTACGTCAACTAAAGAAAGGTACTTCTTATGTTGCTGAGTATGGATGTAAATTCAAAGCTATTTGTGATCAGTTAGCTGCTATTGGATATCATGTTCATGATTATGATAAAAGTCATTAGTTCTTATGTGGCCTTAGAAACCCATTTGAGCATTTCTTTATCTCCTAACGTGTCATTAAACGTCGACCCTCTTTTAAATATTTGTTATCCCAAGCTGAAGGGCATGAGTTATTTGTCAAAACTCTAAACCCCACACTGATCCCACAGGCTTCGTTCATAGCCACTCAAACCCATTGAGGTTTTTCAAATGGACAAGCTCATGGAAACTCCAATGGAGGAAGAAACCAAAGAGAATTCAATGGAGGTCGTAGCAGAGGTTGTCTATCTCCTCATTTCCAACTTTGCAGGAAAGATGGTCACTATGCAAATAAGTGCTCGGATCTCCAAACGTTTGCTACACGTCCTTTCACTCATGATGTTAATAGTGCATCAGCTTTTTAGTCTTCTTATGCTGACTCTTCACCAGATTGGTATCTTGATTCGGGTGTCACTTCTAATATGACATCTTCTACCTCATATCTTTAAGGAGAAAAATCCTACAATGGGGTTGATCACATAGTTTTTGGTAATGGTAACACTTTGCCTATAACTCATATTGGACACTCCATTCTTCATCTCAATATTCCATTATTAGATGTCCTTGTAGTTACACGTCTCACGGAAAATTTGATTTCAATTAGTAAACTCACAAATGACCTACCTGTTGACATCTTAATTTCAAAATCATTCTTTTTTCTTCGGCATCGCCTAACCAAGGACATTCTTGATTGAGGAGGGATTGATCAATCTCTTTACATTCTTGAACAAGTTCAAAAGGTGTTTCTTTCCAAGTTGTCAAAGTCTCGTCTCCAAGCTTCTTTTGAAGTCTTGCACAAACGTTTGGGTCATGTTTCCTTTGATGCCATTACTTCTTTATCTAGATTAGGTCATTTATCTATTATTTCTTTCTTACCAAAACCAAGTATTTGTTCATCTTGTCAACTCTCTAAGAGTAATCATTTACCATTTTAAGGTAATCCTAAACGCTCTTTGCATGTTCATGATCTTGTTCAATGTGATTTATGGGGACTCACTTTTATTGAATCTACAGATGGATACCTATATTACAAACTCTATGTTGATGACTATTCTCGTTTTACTTGGTTATATCCGCTCAAATTGAAATCTAATGTTCTTGATAGCTTTAAAGAATTTATAAGTATTGTTCAAACACAATTTTCAAAAAAACTCAAAGTCTTTCAAAGTTATGGTAGCACAAAATTTTTAAATAATCAGGTTCGAAATCTTTTTGTTGCAAATGGTACTCATCATCATGTTTAATGTACCTATACTCCACAACAAAATGGGTGTGTTGAGCGCAAACATCGCCATGTTATTGAAACCGATCGCGCCATATTGTTTAATGCCCATACACCTGCTTCCTTTTGGGTTGATGCGTTTTAATCTGCCACATATGTTATAAATCGATTACCCACCGAGTTACTTCATAACAACACTCCTTTTGAGCTCCTCTTTGTTCATGCACTCACTCATGATATGTTTCGTGTTTTTGGATGTTGTGTATACCGGTATTTACGAGACTATGCTCCTCACAAGCTTTCTTTATGAAGTGTTTCTTGTATTTTTCTTGGATATGACTCTTAGTACAAGGGATATCGTTACCTTGATCCGGTCTTTTCCTGCATTTACACAATTAGACATGCACAATTTGATGAGACACGCTTTCCTTTTTCCGGCCATGTTAATATGGTTGATCTTGCATCCTTATTTTTTCGAGTTATACAGATGGTCCTTTGGCAATTGCATCGTCTATTGTTCCTCAAAACTCTTTTTAGCCTATCAACACACAAGTTGCTTCATTACACTTTGGCCTAGTTGGCAGCTCCTCAGCCTTTTCTCATTGTCTGTTGTGTAACGACCCACCGCCACCTGTTGATGTGCTCGATCAACCAGTTGTTAAGTCCACTCCAGCAGCCTCTATCGACCTTGTTTTAGCTGCTCCAGCACCTATCACACATGGTTCGCCTTCGATAATCTCTACCTATCTGATGGTTACTCGCTCTAAAAATGGGATTTTTAAGCCCAAAAAAGTTTATGATTTTGCAACACTTCAACACAACCCACATCACATTGCTTTATTTGCAAACATGGAACCTCATGGTTTCAAAACTACCATAAATGATCCAAATTGGTTTTCTGCTATGCGAGAAGAGATGGAGGCATTGAGCTCTAACAACACATAGATCTTGGTCCCACGAACCACCAGGTCGAATATTGTTGGTTCTAAGTGTTTTTTCGCACTAAATACCTTGCAGATGGTTCTCTTAATCGTTACAAGGCTCGATTGGTTGCACAAGTGTTCACTCAAGTTCCTGGTCTTGATTACTTTCTTACTTTTAGTCTGGTAGTTAAAGCATCCATTTCTCGTATTGTGCTTTCTCTGGTTGTTTTGAACAAATGGTCACCACACCAACTGGATGTTAAAATGCCTTTTAAATGGTCATGTCATAGAAACGATATTTATGGATCATCCCCTTGGTTTTCTTAATCCACAATTTCCTAATCATGTATCCATGTTACAAAAAGCTCTTTATGGCCTCAAGCAGGCTCCGCGTGCATGGTTTCAATGACTTAGCACCTTTTTAGTCACTATTGGCTTTATTTGTAGTCGTGATGATATATATTTTTTTTATAAAATGAGACTATCCATTCTCTGCTTGCTTGTTTATGTTGATGACCTCATCTTGAAATCAACCAACTCTAATTCGCTCTTGCATTACTCGCCTACATCGAGAATGTTCTATTAAGGATCTTGGACCTTTGAGCTATTTTTTAAGTCTTGAAGTCACCTACAACAGTGACGGTTTATTTCTCAATCAGGCCAAATATGCACATGATGTACTCACTCGAGTCGACTTACTCAACACAAAACCTGTTGCCACGCCTCTTTCTACATCCGACTACTCAACAAGTTCGGATGCTCCTTTTAATGATATAACTACTTATTGTTCGCTAGTTGGTGCCTTGTAGTATTTCACAATTACTCGGCTAGATTTATCCTAAGCGGTGAACTAAGTTAGTCAACTTTTGCACGCTCCTACTCTTGGTCATTTTCAGGCTATCAAAAGAATTTTACGCTAGGTTAAGGGAACTATCTCTCATGGGTTGGTTTTCCGACATTCTTCAACTTCCTCCATTATAGGTTACTCTGATGCTGTCTGGGCTCGCTGTATTGAAACTAAACGATCTACATATGGTTATTCGATTTTTCTTGGAGGTAACCTTGTTTCGTGGAGTGCCAAGAAAAAACCCACGGTGTCATGGTCTAGCTGTGAGTCAGAATATTGGGTCATGTCAAACGTTGCAGCTAAGATTGTTTGGGTTACTCATTTGCTTAGAGAGCTTCATGTGTTACCTACTGATCTCCCTACGTTTCTTTGTGACAATAACAATGTTATCTTCCTCAATCAAAATCCAGTCTTGCATAAATGAGCTAAGCATACTAATATTGATTTTCATTTTGTTCGAGAACTGGTCATTTCGGGCAAACTATACATTCGCTATGTTCTTACATATTTGTAGTTAGCTTATATATTTACCAAAAGTCTTCCAAACCCTTTGTTTGATCAATTTCGTTCCAAGTTTTGTGTTGGTCCACCACCGGTTTGTTTGGGTGGGGGGGGGGGGGGGTATTAACGATATAAAAGATATTACCTAACTATCTTAGATATATGTATTGTTTAGATTAGATTATTTTTATGTTTCAAATTGTACTTATCGTATCTGTAACTTGAGTGTATAAAGTATCAATAAAATATCTCTCCATAGATTGTGTCAAGAGTTGTAATTCTTATACCAATCCACCTACCTATTATTTGTTCTATTACAAGTTCGTTTTAGACTGAAGAGTGTGAGAACCGAAGATAAAGATAATAGAGTGGTTTAGATTATTGTTTTCCTTTTCTTTTCGTGTTTTTTATATTATTTATCTAAACATTATTTTTTTTCATTTTTTTTATGTTGGTCAAAACTAGCTGAAAATTGTGAACATAGAATTGGAAATGTAGTTATTATTTATATAAAATATTTAAAAAATAGCTTAAACTTTTAGAATATATATAAAATGATAGTATAAGATAAAATGTAAAAACGAAAACATCTCAAAATACTGGTTGAAGTAACTGTCCTATAATGATTTTTTTTGTACAAAATAGAAGCTTTAAACTCTAACCAAATGTTTTCTTTAATTCTAACTTTTTAAAATTAAAAGCTTAAAAAAGATTATTGTTGAACATATCTTTAATCTATGAAAACAATATTTTCTAGCGAATAATGACGTACATTTTATACATATTTGGTCACTTAACTTTTTTTCATGCACTGTTAACCTTTAAACTTGTTTTTTTTTAAACATACATTATGACCGGGTATAGTGGGTTTTTGCCGGTTTGCGTCGTTTTCTCCGACAAACATGAGTTTTCCGACTACCTTCTTCGGCCAAAATGAATTTCCCTACGAAGTTCGCTTTTATGGAGGAAGAAACCTGAGAACTCCATTTCTAAAATCATTTGTTCATTGTGAGTCATCAAAACCTATATCATATTTTCAAGGTTTCAAGAGATTTTCGAGTTCTGAAAAAGGGTTTTAATGGTTTTCAAGTTTTGAAGTTCATGCTTTTCGAGTTTAAGCTTTTGGAAATTCAATAAATCAAAACCCATATACACACACTTAATCGAAATCGAAATCGAAGCTGCATCTGAAAAATAAATCAGAAAAAAGAAAAAAAAACTCATAACTTGAATATGAACAAATGAAAAACAAACTCGAATATGAAAACAAACTCAGTTCTTGTGTTCATCGTGTGTGTGTGTATAACCCATAATATCCCTAAATCAATCAGTTTCCTTTTCCTGAAAACCCCAAAATCGGATCTAAATCAATGGTTTCATTCATTAAAAACCCTAAATCGATGGTTCTCCAAATGAAATTGATTGCAAGTGGGTTATTGTTTTTTAAAAATCAAATATGAAAATGAAAAAAATGAAATGTAACTCCAAAAGAAGCTTGATTTCTGAAATCATTTAAGGTTTTTTCTTTCTTTTCCAAAATATGAAATGAAACTTTGAAATCTAAAAGGAATATTAAAATCTGAAGCATAAAATATGTTTGTGTTCATATTCCGGATCTTAGAACTCCACAAAAGACTCAAGGACATCATTAAGAAAGAGAGAGGAAGAGAGAAACAAAAAATATGAAAAATGTATTAATAACTCATCTCGTCAGAAAATCTATTTTTGGCCGGAGAAGATGACCAGCAAAATCACACTTGGCCGGAAAAGACGTCGGAAACCGGAAAAACCCTCTATACCCGGTCATAATGGTATGTTTTAAACAAAAATATAAGTTAAATGGCTAACGGTGCACAAAAAAAATGACCAAATATATACAAATTGTATAATTGGTTACCCTACAAGTCATTATCCCTATTTTCTTATTTTCTAGTGAGGGTAACAATTAGTAAAGGTGAATTTGGTTTTCTTTCTTGTTGTTGTAAATAAGTAATTGCAAATTGTAGTTTTTTCCATAAGAGTAAAATTTGCTTATATGAAATTAAATTAAACGAAAAAACATCATAAAATATCGACATGATTCATATCTCGTTAAACGAAAAAAATAAATTACAATCAATAGCCAACTTACATTTGTTTTCTCATTTTAAACAACTAATTATCATAAACAAAAGTTATTATATAATTTTAATATCAAAATGTGAATGAATGGATTAAAATAAAAAATATATTGTTGTAATTGGTGTAATAATAATAAGAAGTGTTGTTGTATTGTTGTATACATCAATGAAACCTAACATACATCTAGATTCTAGCAAGGGTAAAATGGGTATTTGAGATAGTGTTGCCAAGAATTAAGATGACTCCTAACCTAAATTCCTTTCTATAAATAGAATAAATTAATTTAAAATAAAAACTAATCAATGATTAGAGGAAGAGATTAGGGTTAATCTCAAAAGCCAACAACCATGGTTTCATAATTCATAGCAATTAATTTGAAAGTCAGGCAAGTTTGGTGTGTTCATTACTTCCCTGCAAAAAGTACCAAAAGTCCAAAACACGATTGCTTCATTATTTTGACTTTCTGATTACTCCCAAAACACAAATTCAACAACTTTATCTCCCAATTATTTTCATGGAACTCCGATTCCGAAGCATGAAATCTAAGATTTGGGTTCAAAATTTGGCTCACGATTCATTAATGGAGCTCAATATTCAACAATTATGCAATGAATTTTGACTAAATGCGTTATGCAGCAACCTGTGAAAGAGAAAGAATCCATTACAGAAAATGAATCGGAGGTGATGAACAATTAAAAATCTTATCTTTAAAAACTGGGTTTTATTCGATTTGCCCTAAAATAGGTTAATTGATATTGTTACAAAATCAAGATGAAGAAGACGACCCGTTAGTAGAAGCTTGAAGATGAACATCGTCACTTCCGTTGTCTTGATGAGTACTGTCATTACTACGTACCACGGCGGCAGCAACGCCGGTGATGGCGGTGGTGGTGATGTCTTTTTCTCTCTTTCCGAAATTGTTTTTGTTGTTGTGCATCCAAACTTTGAAAATCCCTCTTCTGATTCCAATCTCATTGCAAAAATCTGCAATCAACTTATCGTCACATCTCTGCATCTTCCACCCTAATTTTTCTGCAAAAATCGTCATCTTTTCTTTCTGATCCAGACTGAATTTCGTCCGGAACCGCTTCCTTCCGCTAGTCTTGATTGCCATCGGCGTCGCCGTCGTGTGGGTTTGATCCGCTGCCGTGCTGAGTGACAGAAGGAGGTGCCCTCCGAAGGCGTAGTTTGTTGGTTGAGGAGGTGGTGAAGGTGGAGTCGGGGAGGTGGAGGTGGAGGTGGAGGTTTGGTAGGGGCGATTGAAATCAATGAAGTGGTTTCTGGTGACGGTGGCAGGGAAGTCGTTGATGGGTTCCCGGCGGTGGAAGTTCCGGTGGCAGCCACAGGCTGCGCATTTAAGAGATTTAGGGTCTGTTGGGGTGCAAGTCGGAGAAGGCATGAACTCACCGCAGCCGTCTAAGGCGTGGCCGCCTATGCTGGCGGCATGGTTCTTCAGACATTCTTTATATACAACCACCGTAGACGGCGGAGGAGGATGGTGGTGTGGTTTTCCGTTTTGGAAGGATAATAGTTTCTTGATTGATTGGGAACGAGGTGGGGTATCACTTTCAGGTTCTGGGATTGTGGTGGTGGGGTGTTTTAGGTCCATAACTTGACGCTAAAAGCACACACAACACTAAATCTTGAAATTTCAAAGGCTCAAATGGTGATTACAATTTGAAATATTTAGGGTTTAGAAAAGTGGGATTTTGATAATTTTTGAGAAATGGAGAAGAGAAGAGAAGAGAAATGCATGCTTAAAACGAAAAGCACTTTGGATTATAAGAATGAGAGGGGGATTAAGGGAATTTATACATCATATAATAACAGTATATCGACATGCTCTCCACTCAAATAATGAATGGTAATTTAACTTTTTTTTTTTTTAATAAATGAAAATTATAATTCTATGTAAATTTTTACACTTAACACTTTTTTTGTTAATTTATTAACAGAATAAATGAATATTCATAAAACTATATTTAATTATGTATTTATTTATGTAACAAAATAATTTTTAGACAAAAATTATGGAGACACATTTAAGTTTTTTTATTAAAGTTACTTTTGGTACACTACAACTTTTTTTTTAACCCTCGACCTCAAAGAGGGAAGGCACCATCTGATACCCACCTATGTCCACGACAAGACTTGAACCCTCGATCTCAAAAAAGGAAGGCACCACCTGATACCGCTGGACTACAAGCCCTTTGGTCGGTACACTACAGCTAGTTAATTTTTTTAAAATAGATTATCAGGTTATTAAATACAAAAATAATTAATACCGATGGAATTTTTATTATGCATCTCTTTAATTACATTTTTTTTTGAATCAGCAAATCTAATCTCTTAAACTAATGCCATCTAATTCCACCTATGTCTATGACGGGACTTGAACCATCGACCTCAAAGAAAGAGGACACCACCTGATACCGCTGGGCTAGAAACCATTTGGTAGATTACATGATGCATCCCACTAAGTTGATAGATTATTAGTTGTTTTTGTCATTTTTATTGTTTTTTTCTTGTTTCTTTTTACCATTATTGTTTTTTGTGCTTTTTTTTTTCATTCGGATAATTTATATGTTACTTTTTCGTTGGATTTCTTAGTGTTCTTACTGTTCATGTGTTACTTTTAAGGCGAGATTAATATTTATTAGAATTTAAAAATTAAAGACAATAAATAATAAAAATAATAATTGAAATTGTGTATATTATGGGGATGTTTATAATCTTGGAAAAATATATAAAATACAATTGTTCGTAAATGAAACACATGTAGAAAAAAATATAAAAAACACGTTTTAATAATACATTAAAACATTTTCTAAAACAATATATACATCAATATATATATATATATATATATATATATATATATATATATATATATATATATATATATATATATATATATGGTTATATAAGGATTTATGTCAAGGTTATATACATCAACATTAGACATGACTCCTATAAATTTGTGTAAAATCTAATTGAAATTCAAATCTTTCTACTATTGATTGTACGTGTATAGGATCGATTGTGGATCAATCATTGTAGTTATTTTCAGAAATTAATTAATACATATTAAATGTTCAATAGTTAATTGATATTCATTATATCTTCAACATTTAATATATGTTAATTACTTTTTTAAAATAATTAAAATGATTCTTCTACAATCAATACTACATACACATAATAGATAGTTAAACAAAATAACCTAACCATATATATATATATATATATATATATATATATATAGAGAGAGAGAGAGAGAGAGAGAGAGTGTGTGTTAGGTTCAAATGTTTTCACTATCTATTGTGTGCATGTATGACTGATTCTAGACCAATCATTTTAGTTATTTTAATAAAGTAATTAATGCATATTAAATGTTGAAGATGTAATTAATATTCATTATATCTTCAACATGTAATATGCATTAATTACTTTCTTAAAATAACTAAAATGATTGGTCCAGAATCAGTCATACATGCACACAATAGATAGTGAAAACAAAATAACCTAACCCTATATATATATATATATATATATATATATATATATATATATATATATATATATATACTCAAACTCATCATAATACGTTGTTTTGTTTGATATATTAATTATAATGTTCTTAAACTTCAACCCCTAACTTGATTTACTTTCAAAATTTTCAAAATTTTACTATTATTTTCCTCTTAAATCACATCTTTATGCCGAACATGTACTAGGCTATATATATTATAGTTGAAAATGAAAATTATATAAGAGGAAGACAAATGTAAAATTTATAAAAATATTTGAATTAAATCAAGTTAGAAGTTGAATTAGAAGAACATTGGAGAATTACAATGGTGTATATATGATACACAACGACGTAATATGGTGAGTTTGGGTACCTAAACCTAAACTTATATACCCTTAAAGGTATATTCACTTTTCCTATATATATATATATATATATATATATATATATATATATATATATATATATATATATATATATATATATATATAATTGTTGAAGTTAAAACTTAAAGCTGATAAAATCATCTCGTAAATTTTCTATTTGAACATCATATACGGTTATTCACTCATTAGTCATTAGTAATAAGTAGAAAATGCAACAAAAGAAGTTAAACATACATTATATTATTTTCTAAATATCGTCATTCTAGCATTTCTAAAACAAATTCATTGATTAAAATTCCATAATAAATATTTAAAAAAATATATTTCTCAATCAAAATCAAAGTCAGATTGTTTACTCTCTGTTGAAACATGATAAATCGCAAATAAGATTTTAAAATTTGAAGCCTTGAAAGGGTTCGTTCCGTTGATGCATCGATAATTAAAACAATCAACAATATTTTTTATGGCAGAAGAAACAAAATAAGTTTTTGATCTTTTTTTTTTAAACTATTAATTTGCTACTTGTATTATATTTAATTGGTACTTTGTTTTGTAACATTTCAGTTTGTTGAATAAATCATCATTTTCAATGTTTAAGATATAACTATTTTATAACATATCTTATAGATTTTTTTTTCGTATTTAGTATGACGGTATTTAGATACTTCAGTTTTTGTGTAGTGAATAGAAAATAAAAATATTTTCATAGCTCAAATATCCATGCCAATAAACATACAACCTAATCAATTGTGTAAAATAAACATTAAACCCCAAATGATTCTTCACGTGAAAGTTCATTACTAATTTTGATGACTAAATGTCACTCTTGTCAAATGTATTGGTCCTTAAAACTTTTTTTTTTCTAACCAAATAGCACATCAATTCTTAAATCAAAACTATTGGTTTTAAATAATTCAAAGTCTTTTCAAACTTATTGTTACTAGATCTCTCTATATATCGGTATCTAAATTTTCATTGGTATTAGTAACATATTTGACAAACTAATTTTTATTGTTAGTAAAACATAAATTAAATTAGTAGTATGTGACTATACTTATATGTCATGTAATATTGTTTTTGCTTTATAAGTTTTTTGTAATATGATATTAAAGGAAACTTTTAATTAAATGTCTCGTTTGATTGGAGTAAAAATATTATAAAAAGTTAAATTCACTTAAAAATAGTGAATTGGCATTAATATAATTAAGCAATACCGTCGAGTTTGTTTTTAGCATAAACTATTATAACATGTACGTGGCACCTTAAGAATCATTGGTTGCCTTTGAAATACTGTTGCAGAGAATACATATGATTTCTAAATTTAAGCAAAAAACAAATAAGTTGTTGAAAATGATTTTAAATTACCAATAAATTCTAAAAATCTAATATGTTGTCTTTGAGCTTTTATTTTTTTTATATATCTATCCTAATAAATAAATATCTTTTTTTTAAATGTCAACTTCTTATTGAATTTGACATATGTCATTTTTTGAGATTTTTTTTTTTTATTTTGCCAAGTGTAAGACGCAATTTCATAAAACCGTTTATGCCTCGTACATTAATATATATTTTTAAACACCACCCTGGGTCTGTTTCATCGAATAAGGGAAGTTTCACTTCGGGAAGAGAGAAGAAGGAAGAGTCATAAACTCATAATGGTTATGGCGGATTAGAGAATCGAAACCCATATTCATAGATTTATCTCATGATTCGTACACACCGATGCTTTCAAAATATTTTTCTTTGGGGATCTATGTTGAAGGAAATCAGTTTCTCCATCACTTTAGGTATTTCATACATTATTTCCCTTATGGCATGAACCACTATTAGTTGCTCAATCATCTCTTCTTGAGAGTCTGCTCTGGCTTGGAGTCTTATGGTGATTTGGGTTTTACATGTATCCACAATGTTGTCATCTATGGCAATATGTTTGACGTGAGAGGATGAACAAAAAAGAATAATGGAATTTTGCAACAATGTATGGAGTCTGTGGCTGTTTTGGCTAAAGTTGTAATTTCATTTTGCTTAATTCTTGATTATTCATTATGGAATTAAGAATGTCCAATTAAAAGTATCCCACTAGAACTAATAAATTAGAAAAAAATTGAAGATAATTAAAAATGTAGTGTTTATGGTTTTAATCAAAGGTAATGTAGTTGAACTACTTTTTGTATTTTGGCATCATGAAGGGTGTTTTTTGTTTCTTTTCTCTGAAAGAAGTGTTGTGCACACAAAATATGTTCCTGATTTCGTCTGAAAGAAGGGTCTGAATACTACGAATAATCGATTCCTTTATGTTATTTTTCTTTAAATGGGGTTAAATAACAAATTAATGTTTTATTTCAGAACTATAATAAATTAAATTAAAATCATAACTAACTTTTTATTTCATTTCATTGAAAGAGAGGTCAGAAAATCAGAATCTACAAGAGCTTCAAATCTCACAGTGTACATTCATATGGTAACCTTCTCATATTAGATCCAAAATCAGCCTACCACCTGCATCAATTAAAGGAAACAACCTAATATTAATATTATTATAAACATAACATAATTTTGGATCAAAATATCCATAAACAACTTGGCCTAGCTTTTCATATTCATGTATGGATGATTGACTACTATTTTCTTTTTCTTTGAATGATAATTTCATAATACAATACTAAGAAACAAGATGTCATGTTATAACCACTCTATATACAAAAAATTAAAATGTATGTACTACTTATTCACCAAAAACTGGTTAATTTAATGATAAGTAAAAGTACATTACATGATATGATCAGGTGATCAGAAGATTAGAATTCACTAAAATGGCATCCTTGATCAGGGGAAGCTCATGGATTATATGTAATCAAGTGACAATTAAAGAGAATATACTAACCTTTCCCCTAATCTCATCTGAGCTTCCCCTTAACTGAGCTCTGCCTCTTCGCTGCTTCATTGATCTTCTCAATGTACCCTTCAATGGGCGGCGTTAATGTTGCCATGAACCTATTCACCGGAAATGGAGTCAAATCAGGAACCAAGGCCGCCTCTCTCAAACCTAAACCTTCCGGCAACGCCTCAATAGCCTCCTTCTTACACATCAACAACCCTGTCTCCGATGCCTGCCTTGCTCGATGCTTCCGCATCAAAACCCTGCTATACTCCTTATCGAACTTCCTCCCATCCTCAACTGTCAACTCATATTTCGGAATCTTATCAGCGTCAACAACCCCTAAACTTACAAGATCAAGACCTTCAGGTCCATAACCTTATCCCTGATTTCTGCTCATTATCATCTTTCACCTTATTCTTGTTTTTCTTAAAATTCGCAATCTCTTGTTTCCTATCTTCGGAAACCAATCCCATTTTCTCCCTCTCGGCTTCTCTCTCACGTTCCTTAGGCTTCAGAAACCTCACCGGTGCTTTCGCCTGCAAGCAATCGTCGATCATTTGTTCCAGTTGCCCTTTTCTCGGACCTTTCGTCGCCGACGGATCTGGTGCTTGTTGACCTTTCTTTATAGTGATTTTCGATCTTTTAGGGTTACACCAGCCTTCACCTTCCCTTTTCCTTTCGCCGTTCCACTCACGGAACATTGTTGTAGAAATCGGTGGCCTAGGGTTTCGATTGATGACGTCAATGCCTTCAATTTCTTCATGTCTGTTACCCGTGCCATTCCCACGAGGCCAAGACAGCGAGCAGTGATAGCTGTGGGTATCTGATGGAATCGGAGGAACTGAGAATCAGTGAACTGAACTCTATAAGCGTGAAGATGAAATCACCGATAAATTACATTACTTCATACAATATTTCACCTAAGATCCCTTTTCTTATTATTATATATATCTTTGCTGTCTTATAAAAATTTTCAGTATTTATAAAAATAGATAGAATATAATAATATTATTTTTTTAAAACGTTAAAATCATTAAGCTAATAATACAAGTAGTCAATAAAATAATATTAAATTTTAACTTGTGTTTTAAATCCTTATATTTCTCAACAAATTTTATCTCCTTCCCTAAATTTCGGATAATTCAAAATTTGAAACCATCAGAAAATACATGTTGATTCAAATATCCCTCCTGCAGATGGCTCTTTCTTAACAGGTTTTTATTTTAATCCTTACTTGTAATTGATTTCATCATTTTTAACTTTTTGTATTTTTATCTTATAAATATATTGGATGAAAGCTTTATTATATTAGGTTTATTCCTAAAAAGGTTTTTACTATGTTTCTTTAATGTGTTGGCTTTGCAGGTTCAAAGAACTCAACCAAGAGGGCCAGTTAGAGCATTGTATTATCATTAGTCTGTATATTTTGACATCTTACTTTTACAATAAAGAACGGTTAAACACAAGATTTGACATGATTAAGGTAGTTTGTATATTTTTCATCTTGTTTAGTCTAAAAATGAAACCTTTTTCATTATTCGTCCTTATAATATCAAGTTTCATCACATGGACTTCCTGATTACGGTGATTATTGTCCTTATTATAAGGTTCTATATAGATTTTGTTCAATATTTTAAGGGTTCGAGAACCTAAATCAATATGAATCCTTGAATTACATACCATCGTTGAAAATGTTTTAATTTGTGACCAAACTTGGTTTAAAATCACATGAACAAGTTGACACCTGATTATTTTGGCCTTCTCAAAGGCCTATTTATCGATTTTTGAATCACAACACCTGATATTCTAAAGGTTTATTTTTACAAACTATTATTTATATATTTTAGCATTTTACTTAGTAGGACATTAAATTAATAAAGGAATTAAGGAAAACGAAAAAAAAAGAGGACGATAAACAGTACAAGTGGTTTGGGTATGTATAAATGGAAGTAATAACCATTTAGGGGGTGTTTGGCAAAAAAGTTTATTGCTTATTAGTTTATTAGCTTATAAGTTAATAAGTAAGTGTAGGATAACTTATGAAAAAATGACGTATTAGAGGTTCCCCACCGGAATAAGTTATTTTAATCCAAACACTTTTTTAATTTATAGTGATGTGGAACACAATAAGTTGTTTAAAAAAAGCTTAGTCAAACACCCCCATAATATGGTATGGTAATGCTCTTGAAAAATAGGTGTCATTTAATATTCATTTCTCAAAGTGAACGCAAAATGGTTTTAACTCTAAAGAGATCAAATTATTCGTCGTCCGCTGTTTTGTGCGGGTAGACGGCTAGTGTGTGTGTGTGTGTATATATATATATATATATATATATATATATATATATATATATATATATGGTTAAGTTCATGTGAGACGGCCTAATTTTGTGAAACCGTGAGACGCATTTTTTATTTTTTTTATTTATTTATTATTTTTTTTAGTTAATTCAAATTCCAAAAATAATATTTAAAAAAAGAACTTTTTGATTTTTCCATTTATTTTGCATTTTAAAATTATTTTTAGAATATGTACAGTGTAATATTATATTTAGAATATTTCACGTATTTTTCAAAAAAAATAGAATTTTTTTTTATTTTTTTTTAGTTAATTCAAGTTCCGAAAATAATATTTAAAAAAAGAATTTTTAGATTTTTCCATTTATTTTGCATTTTAAAATTATTTTTTAGAATATGTGAGTGTGATATTCTGTTTAGAATATTTCACGTATTTAAAAAAAAAAAACGGGATTTTTTTTTATTTTTTTTAGTTAATTCAAGTTCCGAAAATAATATTTAAAAAAAGAATTTTTGGATTTTTCCATTTATTTTGCATTTTAAAATTATTTTTAGATTTGGTCTCACGGTCTCACAAAATTAGAATGGTCTCAAATGAACCTAAACCTATATATATATATATATATATATATATATATATATATATATATATACACTAGTCGTTTACCCGCGCTAAGCGACGGGTGCGAATAATTTCTTTTAGAAATTAGTTTCTAAAGACGATTATTTTTTTGCGCAAATAGTTTAATGCATCTAAACAATTATTAATAAGAGAAATGCCGAAATCAATAAAAATTAAACCCAAAACCATTTGAATCTTGACATCTCATAATAAAAGACGCTTACTGCAAACAATAAGCCAAACACGTTAAACCATAAGCAACTTCATGTTTCTTTTATGGAAATTTAACACTTTAGACAAAGATTGATGTTGAATAATAGCAATCCAAGTGCATATATTTGAAATCAGATTTATAAAAAAGAAAACAACAATTTTCAGATTATAGGTCTATCTAAGTATACCTTTGATAGAAACAATGAAAGCCTTTCCAAGACCAAGACCAACAATCCTTATAATCTCATTTGCTTTGTTAACCTTAAACAACAACCAAACATTACTTTTGGAATAACAATAGCACGTAAAGACATGCCATCAAAAATATAATATAAAAGATCATACCATTTGTTATCTTCTTCCCAAAGGCAAGAACACATATATAAGAAAGAAGTAACACATACACAAAACAAAATCTTTATCTCCTGCTAGTCATAAAAATAACCAGGCGTGTCAAAATAATCATAAAAATCTATATTTAATGGAAATCATCCAAAGGAAAATGAAAACCATTTTGTGAAAATTAAACCCCATTTTAGTAGAAAATAAAATCCAAGTAAATCTCAATTTTGTACCCAACAATTTCTTTCATTGTTTGTACTACATTTCCTCGAAAGATGACATCCGAAACAATCAAATAACCTAATCACACACAAAAAAACACATCAGATACGTCACATATACAAGCACACAGTAAAAAACAAAAACACACATAACACATTACACATACAAAGACAGGTATAGATAGTCACATTGACAGCCACCAAACATACATGCAGGTATACAATAGCTTGCATAGAAGACCCCTAAGAATACTGGACATGCTAAAATCCATGAACTTATGCCTTAATATCTTTCTCCTATAAGTTAAAAAGCTGACCAGATGATTATACACATGTTCTTATCCATGATTTATTTACTTGATATCTTTGAAGTAAACATAAGTTGTACCTTTTGGCTTTTGCGAGTATCAAGAGTCAAATTGAGCTATAACGCCAAATCCTTTTAATAGGGTTTCATCTTACTATTGTTCAGAGAAAATAATAAAAAGAAATAGCGACCGTAAGCTTATTTTTTGAAAGAAAAGCTAAGAAAGTAAAAGAAAATAAAAATTCAGGTTTCAAATATCCAAAGAAAAAATTATACCTCGTGTGTAAGTGAAAGAAAGAGAGAAAAGCAACAATGTGGAAAGAGTTGAAATGAAGCAGTAGGTCGCGCTAGTCGTAGCTCTAGGGTTTCATCGGATCTGTCATTTTTCTTCTAGCCATAGAAAAACATCCATGTTTCACTTCTTTTTCCAGAATTGTTGTCATATATCTTGAAATAACCTGCATATCAACATATTGATGGAGGATTTCCGGCAGTGGTTTGGACAGCTTAAAAAAACGACTTCGATGGTGGCCGATGGTGGTGATGAACGTCGAGATAGTGCTTCAACGGTGGTTAGTTGTGATGGTGTATTGTGCTGACGGTGCATGTGGTGATGTATCAAGTGTGGGGTGTCGGAGTCTGGGTGAAGAGGGAAAGGCGTTGATTATGAGAAAGAGGTGCTATCCAAATATCCATAGAAGTCCTGCAATAGTAAGGTTAAAAGCATTAGTTATTTTAAATTAAAAGATCTGTAAATCGATATCAGGTGGTGGGGCAATGAACTTTATAGAGGAAATAGTATTTAAATTAGTCTCCCATATTTTATGCAAAAAATTAAGGATAAGGGGATTTGAATTAGTGTTCATATTCGAATTTCATACCTTATCATGATCTATCTATGCATGTGACATAAAATAGACCGAGTCAAACAACAAAAAATTTGTGAATAAATTCGAATTTCAAATGGTATGACTTTTGAATTAGGTGTTACTTTCCTTTGACTTTTTCAATAGTTTGACCGTATAAGATTCATGATCTCATAATGCATAAAATGAGTGTACATAATGCATTAAGACTTGTACCTCTTAAATATCAGCCTTTGACCAAATATGTATATTAAGGTATAATATATATATATATATATATATATATATATATATATATATATATATGGGGATAGAGAATATACATTACAGCCCCACCTAAGCTTAGGTACTAAACCTCTAAAATATGTTGTTTTATCATGCTAAATATACCCAGCTTGGTTTCACTTGGTAAATATATCATCTTCCATAACATTTCTTTCTTGCATTATCGTTTTACCATCTCAGTTTTCTTTCTTCAATTATCGTTTATTACTTCACCCAAGTGAACATTACTAAACCCTAAACCCTAAATTTAAACCCTAAACCCTAAACCCTAAACCTAAACCCTAAACCTAAAATCTAAACCCTAAACCCTAAACTCTAACCCTAAACCCTAAACCTTACTGTGTCGGTCTTGAATTTACATCTTGAAATATTAATCGTGAATCCATTAACCGTAATCTTTATATAGTAAAACAATTTATTTTCAAGAGGTTTAGTACCTAAGCTTAGGTGGGGTTGTAATGTATATTCCCTTTTCCCTATATATATATATATATATATATATATATATATATATACTAGCCGTTTACCCGCGCAAAGCGACTGGTGCGGATCAACAAAATGACATAAAAATTTTGTTAAACAAAATGACGAACAGATAGATATTTCTTATACCTGTGCTAGGATTAAACGTAAGACATTTTTGGGCTTATTCGATTTTAATAGAAAGAAAAACAAAGGAGGAGGTAGCGAGCATGAGAGAGAACCAAGGTTTTGCGGTCAATGGCAAGGCATTCATGATAGACGAATGCTAGATCAATGCGCCTCTTCCAGTTTATATGAAATGTTTTACAACGTGTACATCGTATTAGACCGATTCAAATGGATATGAAGAACACTTGGTCAAAGTTTGACCCATTCAAAATCTTATCATCATCATCTTATTTGAATTTTTCATAAATGTTGACCGGATAAGATTTAGTATTTACCGATTCAATTGGATATGAGGAACAGTTGGTCAAACTTTGACCCATTCAAAATTTTATCATCATCATCTTATTAGACTTTTTCATAAATGTTGACCGGATAAGATTTAGTATTTACCGATTCAATTGGATATGAGGAACACTTGGTCAAACTTTGAACCATTCAAAATCTTATCATCATCATCATATTTGACTTTTTCATTATTATTGACAGATTCAGTATTTAGCGAATCAATTGGATATGAGGAACACTTGGTCAAAGTTTGACCCATTCAATTGGATATGAGAAACCCTCGCAAATCACAGGAAACTGTACGACTTTGACCCAGCAAGGGGTGGCCTTTGTCTGGGAAGTTTAACAAGAAAAAGAGACCCTTGGAATTCCAAGTGAGTGACCAAATTCTTTAGGAAGTCTCACTCGGGAACGGCTTAATACGCTTCGTAAAGCGTGGAAAGCTAAATCCAAGATAGACAGGACCCCCAAGATTCTTATCAGAATCGGTCCTGTGCCTCGCACAAACTAGACCTACTCCGCGAACTCAGTAACGTACATCCTACTCTTCGCGTCTCGATCGTGAAACCATACCTTTCCGTTAGGACTCTTGTAAGTCCACTCGTCGAGATCCTCGCCTTCGTATTTGAACCGTAGTGACCCTCGACCGAGAGGTCAAGCGGACGAAGCAACGCCATCGCCCGATAGTGAAGGTTCGTTGGGATTCCAACCGAGAACCCAATTTCACTTAAGTGCGCTAGAACCAATCGATTAGGAAGTTTCCTCCTCACGACTCGATCATTCGTACATACTTCCTTGCCTAAATTCTAATTTCGGGACGAAATTCCCTTCAACAGGGGGATGATGTGACAACCCGAAATTTCCATTCTGAACAAACCATTTGAAGCCAATAGAAGTAGAATAGTTACAGTGAAAACTCAGATTTCGAGTATAAGTTTGGCAGTTTTTAGGATTTTACACTTAAGGAGATATTAGGAGAGTGGATGCACTAGGGTTTTGTGCAACATTGTTATTCCAATACTCTAGGACATTAGAATTCATTTCAGGAATAAAATATTTTCTGCCAAAATATCTCAGGACTATAAATAGAATTCTGAACCAAATTGGTTCATTAGTTGAATTCCAATTAGAGAAAAGCCAAAATTCTCTCTCACGGATCTTCGGGTTTTTATCCCAAATTGTGAGTAAATCTTTCTAGTAGTGTTAGAAAGCTTTAAATGTGTTCATAACATAGATTACATAGCTAAATCATTCGATTTAGGAGTTTACTCCCCAAGGTGTTCTTGGGCGGAAAACTCCCGAAACCAAGCCTAGATTGTCCCCCCTGATATACTACTGCCTTGGACTTATATAGGAGTATATTAGGGACATGAAATCAACCAAGAATCACCCAAGTTTGGGAGTTCACGGCCCAAGAATATCTTAGGTCGTAAACTCCAAAAAGCATACTCAAAATGGTGCTTTTAAGGCACCTAAGGCTTAGACTTGATTTTAGACATGTACCCTAAAGTGTTTAAAGCCTAGAAAACATAAGGAATCACAAGTATTAAGGAGTTTACAGCCAAGACAAGTTCTTGGGCCGTAAACCCCTATAAAGGGGTCAAATGACACCCTAACTCCTTCCTTATGCCTAGAACCCAACATAGATCATAACCTTGAAATGTTAGAGACTTGAAAACACCATAAACACCCTCCCAAGGGAGTGTACGGGCGTAAACTCCAAGGGAATATGGTCCCAGGGCCGTAAACTCCTTAAAAGAGTTAATAGGAAGCCCAAACACTTGATTTAGCCTTGAAACAATTCACCACTAGAGTTGTAGTAATTCTAAGCTTCATTTAGTGACCCTAAGGAGAGTTTACGGCCAGGAGTTTACTCCCCTGGGCTGTAAACTCCAAAACAAATGGTCATTAGACCTTAAACTCCCATTAGAGGCCTTACACTCCTTTGTTGCAACCCATTAGCCTCCTAGCACTTGACCAAAAGTGTTTTCCTCGCGTTAAAATGTTTATACTTGTATAATTAGTGTTTAAATCACTAATTATTTATATACATATGTCTTCATATGTAATTAGGATCATTGTGTGTGTCTAAAGTCTTCACTTGACACCAAGCACTTGCCCGATCCTTCCTTACGATAACAGTGCGTTCAATTCAGTCACTTACTGCAGGTGAGTTCATACCCCTTAATCAATGTTTTAAATTGTTTTAAATGTTTTATGGGGGGGGGGGGGTACAAGTAGAATTATGCTAGTTATTATATCAATCACATGTGATTAATAAGTAGAATTACGCTAGTTATTATATCAATCACATGTGATTAATATGCAGCATTCAAATGATTTACTACACATTAACCGTTTTACCAAACAGTTTCCTTCAAATGATTTTTATTAACATTTTATATGTTTTAAACTCCTTATTACACTGTACATTTTACTCTGTATATCACATTTCAAACTTATTTACAATTGTGTTCCAAACAAATGTTTCCTTATACTTAAACTGTTTTATCAAACCTATGCCTTCAAACTGTTTTATTGGTTGACATCAAGTCGATCTTTTCTGAAAATAATAATTATGTTCAAATGTTTTACAAAACTTATTTATGCTTTTATATTATAAATTGCATGCCTCTATATGTATAGTTATATAAGAAATGTTTAAAAGATTTATGAAGGCTATCCACCCTATTTCCTTTTCGCGCTTGGGATGTGGTCTGGTGGGATATCGGGTACTCGTCCGAAGGTTGTTTAAATATTAGTTATATATCATGTGTACATATATAGTCATAAAAGGTCCTTCCAGTTCATCCCATGCCCTTGGGTAGCAAGGGTATACATCCATGTCCATACGTACCAGTTAGATTACTAGTAAACTACCATATGGGTAGTTTAGGAAGATACTAGAACAATTACTAGAACGCGATATCATACAATGAGTCAGTTCATTCATGAGTCAATACTTTCTAGAACATTACAGTACATTACATATACTACGATACTAGGAACAGAACATATACGACGATACTAGAACGATTACATTACTATACTTGCTAGATAGAGAAAGAACACACATTACAGCTAGCACACGTAGAACATTTCCGTACATTACACCTACATGAATACGTTAATAAAAATTGTGATCCACTGTATCGGAGCATGCCTTAAATGTCATGGCCCGAGTTGTAGCCAGAGTCTCTTGAAGGGAGAGCATGAGTTTGCGTATAGATCTATACTGGATTGACTATCCTACACCTTGCTGCTAGCTACAGCGGGACCTGCAGGTCTGCGGGTGCCAAACGTCATTCCGTTATTACGACCATTCTTATGTCGTTGTTACCAGTCAATAGTATGGTACAATTAATCACATAATGCCTTAATATAAATCCGGTTTAAGGTAAATAGTACAACAGTAGTTTTGTAACGCCCGCAAATCTGGGCTAGTCAAATTAGAGGCAATAGGGGTCAAAAACGACTTTTCGACAAAAGATTATTTAGAATAAATAATCTTAATCAAGTTGTAGAGTATGTTACAAGGTTTTCGTACGTATAAAGAACGCCGAAAACCGAGTTATAACGAAGAAGTTATGACCCGTTGAAGTTTCGCGACGGAACCGGCACGATACCGAGAAACGTAAATAGTGAATTTACGATAGAGCGAGACTTAGCCTTAGCGATCTAAACGAAAGTCGTAGAATATGTTAAACTAAGAACATCGATAAATAGAATGCCCAAATCTGACTTCGTATGAGGAAGTTATGATTTTTCTAAGATTTAGCATAGCAGTGCACAGCCCGAAATCTGAATTTTAGATCGGTCGATTTTTAGCTGACGGGATCTAAATGAAAGTTGTAGTACTCGTAAATACCAACGCGTGGATATAAAGAACGTCGATAATAGAGCTCGTATGCAAAAGTTATGGACGAAGCTTAGTCCCTACTTTTCGAGCGCGGCGAATTCGATACAGTTTCGTAAATACGAGATAGAATGAGAATTAGCCAACGAGGTCTAAATGAGAGTTGAAGATCTCATTAATAGGAACTCAACGGTAAAAAGACAGACAAAAACGGAGCTCGTATGCAAAAGTTACGGACGAAGCTTAGAGACTACTTTACTATAAAACTCCTATAAATACAAGGGTGAACTCCTCATATTTTCTTCACACCGTAAGCCTTTCTTTCTCTCTCTAACTTCTCTCTAACCTCCCTAAACCCCTCCCAAGTCTAGGGAACCTCCCTATCACGAGAAGAAAGCCCCGGAGCGCCTGACGGCTCCGAGAAGAAAAGCTTTCGGCTCGGAAACGCTGCTCCAGCGAAGCCCGGTTTTTAATAAAAACCCGCTGTAAGTGAGCTACGCCTATAGTATATTTAATATAGATTTTATTTAATTATAGTAACATTGTTAGGACCTTAAAATAATTATTTAGGCTATTATTATGAGTTATATTGAGTGTTATTTAACGCTTATATAATAGTAATAATAGCTAGACTATTAAATTAGTCTCGTCAAGCGTTAGACTAAACTCTAGTGGTAATGATACTAGGTTTCGTCAAGGGATAATTGTTTTAAGAGTAACGAAGTGCTGTCCGAGTGCCGACTCACCACCTTTCAAGTGAGTGCATAGTAACTTTCATCTTACACATAGATATGAAGTATTTTATTATAAATTTACGTGCTATGTGTGCATATTGTCTGAATACTTGCTGTCTATGCTGGTGAAAGATTTTTATACATGTTTTAAATGATGTAAACTGTATAAAGTATTTTATATCTACAAGATATGTTGGGTAAAACATGGGTAGATGAATGATGATGGATAAAAGCTGAAATAGAGGAACATTAGTAGTACGGACCTAGTGCCCTATAGGTATACATTGGCAGCAGTGGACCTAGTACCCTATAGATGAGCACTGGCAGCTGCGCCACAACCCGTAGATGATTTAGATCTACGGTAAACGTCCTAGCAGCTGCGCTCTAAGGATAGTATCGGCAGCTGCGCCTAATAGGGAGCCTTATGACCATGACAGTAGTGTTTAAAGGTCAATACCGGCAGAAGCGCCTCATAGAAAATGTCCTAATTCTGGCAGCTGAGCCTAAGTGACAATATTAGCAGCTGCGCTTGACCAATGTGTCATTGGCAACAATGGACTTCATGTTGTTTCCTTAGGATGATCCTTAGGAATGAATGAATGAGAAATAGCTGATTCTTAGGGTAGATCCTTAAGAATAAAGAAGATAATGGGGATGGGTAATTGGGTTGATTGTTTGATTGTTTAAATATAATAATTATATTATTGTGGGTTGAAAACCCTATGTACTCACCAGGTTTCCCAACCTGACCCACTCAGTTTATTTATATCACAGGTGTTGATATGAAGTGACATTACACTGAGAGATTTAAAGAGATGTAGATCACTAGTGTAAATAATTGTAAGTTCTGTTTATGCTTATGTTTCTGTATTAACGATGACATCCCAAACGTTTTAAAATGAAATAAATACGTTTCTTTGAAAATGTTTTAATAACGTATTTACCATGTTTTTCTGGGAACAAATTCCGCAACATTTTTATAAAATGAAGTACTCTGATTTTTATAAAGCATAAACAACATCGGTCTTTTCTGGCCGTGAAAATGGGGATGTCACAAGTTTTGATAGCGCTACGTTTTAGTACTACATTAATTTTCCCTGTACACATATTTAGTGATCTTTTCACTTAAACTATAAATGTAAAAACTATATTTTGTTAAATAATAGTTACACTTGGGAAAATTACACACTTTTACATGACACGAACATTTAGAACAGTTAAGTCTTGGTAGAAGACTACATTGAGAATAGTTAGGTCTTGGTAGAAGACACCCTTATATAATAGTAGGAATCATAGGGATTTCTAGAGTTTTTCAAACGTTTACAGTTGTTTCACAAACATTTCCATACTTACAGTTTATAAACTTACAAATTCTTACATTTACAGTTCATATACATATTCCAAACTTACAAATTCTAACATTTACAGTTTATATACATTTTCCAAACTTACAAATTCTTACATTTACAGTTCATATACATTTTCCAAACTTACAAATTCTTACATACAAATTGAGACACTAAAATACTTATGATCTCACCAGCTTCAAAGCTGATACTCGCTTTCAAAATTACTTGTATCCTCATGTCATCATAGACAGGTACCGATGCAAGGAGAAGGGAAGATGGAGCTTCTTCAAGACTCATCTTTCATTTTGATTTATGCTTTAGTGTTTATCAAAATTTGACAGAACACTTGTATAATAATTATATTATTAATGCAATGGATGATGTTGTTGCTAGTTTACTACTTTTCATTGTTGTGATACTGTACATGACGTCCTCCGCCCCAGAACGTTTCCGTCGTTCTTGGTTTTGGCGTGTGACATAAGATTTAGTATTTACCGATTCAATTGGATATGCGGAACACTTGGTCAAACTTTGACCCATTTAAAATCTTATCATCATCATCTTATTTGACTTTTTCATAAATATTGACCGGATAAGATTTAGTATTTACCGATTCAATAGGATATGAGGAACACTTGGTCAAACTTTGACCCATTCAAAATCTTATCATCATCTTCTTATTTGACTTTTTCATATTTAATCCATTCAATTTGAATATAAGCTTATAAGACCTATTCAAAATCTGTCTTTGACCGGATAAGATTTATTATTCTTCGATGTATAAAATTATTGTATATGATGCTTAACAGCTTGTACCTCTTAAAATTCAGCAAAATCTTGTAAATGCTTTTTAAGGTGTATATATATATATATATATAGAGAGAGAGAGAGAGAGAGAGAGATGAGGGTTCGATTGAGAAAAAAAAAGGTTGAGAATGGAGGAATCATTCTCAGTCACTCATTTATTTTTGCCGCAAAAGCCTCCGTCGTACCAGCAGAAATGAGAAAGAAATAGACATGTGTTTTCCAACAAAACATGTTTCCTTAAACTATGCTAATCATTACCTTAATATATACAAAAACATAGTTTTTTCGTTTTTTTTTTTAATTTTTAAGAAGCTATTTTTATCGAAAAATGATTTTAAGTATACCAAAATTCATAATTTTTTATTCTCTACAAATAGACATCCATATTGATATAGTTTTAAGATAAAATAAAACATTTTTTTTTTTTATATTTTCAGCTATCGTTATTCATAAGTGAATAAAAATAAATCAGGTTTTTACTACAGTACATTCGTTATTCAGTTATGAATAAAAACTATGATTAATTTTTTTTTTACAATTTAAGTATCATTCATATATGAATATAGCATATAATAAACATAGTATATTCATATTTAAATATTAGACGATGCATTCACTTATTAATATTACATAGTATATTTACTTGTGAATATTAGATGATATATTCACGTATGAATATTAGATAATATTTTCATATCTGAATATTACATAGTATTACATGGTATATCACATGTGAATATTACATACTATATTCATTTGTGAATATTAGATGATATATTCACTTATGAATATTACACAGTATATTCACATGTAACGCCCGTAGATCCGGGCTAGTCAATTTAGAGATAATAGGGGTCGAAAATGACTTTTCGGCAAAAGATTATTTAGAATAAATAATCTTAACCAAGTTTTATTAAATGTTACAAGGTTTCCGTACATATAAAGAGCACCGAAATCCGAGTTATAACGAAAAAGTGATGACCCGTCGAAGTTTCGCGACGGAACCGGCACGACACCGGGAAGTGTAAATAGTGAAGTTACGATAGAGCGACTTTTAGCCTTAACGATCTAAACAAAAGTCATAGAAAATGTTAAACCAAGAGTGTCCATAAAAAGAACGCCCAAATCTGACTTCGTATGAGGAAGTTATGATTTTTCTAAGATTTAGCATAGCAGTGCACAACCCGAAAATTCGAATTTTAGATCGGTCGATTTTCAGCCAAAATAATCTAAACGAGAAATGAAGATGTAGTTAATAGGAGTTAAATGATAAAAAGACAGTAAAAAACGGAGCTCGTATGCGAAAGTTATGGACGAAGCTTAGTCTCTACTTTTTAAGCGCGACAAATTCGATACAGTTTGTAAATCCGAGATAGATTGAGAATTAGACAAAGAGGTCTAAATGAAAGTTGTAGTACTCGTAAATACCAACACATGGATATAAATAACGTCGGAAACGGAGCTCCTATGCGAAAGATATGGATGAAGTCGATACAATTTTATAAATCCGAGATAGAATGAGAATTAGTCAACGGGGTCTAAATGAAAGTTGTAGTACTCGTAAATACCAAC
This sequence comes from Lactuca serriola, assembly GCF_051521515.1. Classification (NCBI taxonomy): domain Eukaryota; kingdom Viridiplantae; phylum Streptophyta; class Magnoliopsida; order Asterales; family Asteraceae; genus Lactuca; species Lactuca serriola. The sequence goes on from NC_136410.1 coordinate 71,233,250, forward strand.
GCATGGATATAAATAAAGTCGGAAATAGAGCTCGTATGCGAAAGATATAGAGGAAGCTTAGTCGCTACTCTTCGAGCGCGATAAATACGATGCAATTTTTGTAAATCTGAGATAAAAGGAGAATTAGCCGACGAGGTCTAAATGAAAGTTGTAGTCCTCGTAAATACCAACGCGTGGATATAAAGAACGTAGAAAACGGAGCTCGTAGACGGAAGATACGGACGAAACTTAGCGGCTACTTTACTATAAAATCTCTATAAATAAAGGGTGAACCCTTCATTATTTCTTCACACCATAAGCATTTCTTTCTCTCTCTAACTTCTCTCTAGCCTCCCTAAACCCCTCCCAAGTCTAGGGAACCTCCCTAGCACGAGAAGAAAGCCCCGGAGCGCCTGACGGCTCCGAGAAGAAAAACTTTCGGCTCGGAAACGCTGCTCCGGCGAAGCCCGGTTTTTAATAAAAACCCGCTGTAAGTGAGCTACGCCTATACTATATTTAATATAGCTTTTATTTAATTATAGTAACATTATTAAGACCTTAAAATAATTATTTGAGTTATTATTATGAGTTATATTGAGTGTTATTTAACGCTTATATAATAGTAATAATAGCTAGACTATTAATTAGTCGTGGTTAACGTTAAAAACTAAACCCTAGTGGTTTTGATACTAGGTTTTGTCGAGGAAAATTGTTTTGAGATAACGAAGTGCTGTCTGAGTTCGGAATCACCACCTAATCAAGTGAGTACATAGTTACTTTCATCTTACACATAGATATGAAGTATTTTATATAAATTACATGCTATGTGTGCATATTATCTGAGTACTTGCTGTCTATGCTAGATGAACGATTTTATACATGTTTTAAATGATTTAAACTGTATATGTATTTTATATCTACGATAATGTCGGGGTAAAACATGGGTAGATGTAATAGATGGAATATGAGTTGGATGATGAGTTGAGAGGTGTTATAGACCACGAGGTGAGGGTGAGAGGTGGACGATGTGAGCAGCCTTTCCCAAACGATGGCCCCGTCATTCAGCAGAGTATGGATGACAACCACAGACTATTCTAGACAGTCCAGTGGAACACTAGCATGCTCGCAACCTGTAAGTGTTGTGAACGATGTGTTCACTCGGTGTACTCTAAACCCTAGCGATCATGCAGACTTGATGCCTAAACCCTGGTGATCATCCAGAATTGGTGCCAAAACCCTAGCAACTATGCAAACTTAGCGCCTTTTGTATAAATTCTGGCGACTATGCAGACTTAGTGCCTAAACCCCGGAGACGATGGACTTCGTGTCGATTCCTTAGGATGATCCTTAGGAATGTATGAACGAGGAATGGTTGATTCTTAGGGTAAATCCTTAAGAGTAAAGAAGATAATGGGGATGGGTAATTGGGTTGATTGTTTGATTGTTTGAACATAACAAATACATTATTATGGGTTAAAAACCCTATGTACTCACCAGATTTCCCAACCTGACCCACTCAGTTTATTTATGTCACAGGTGTTGTCATGAAGTCACATTACACTGAGAGATTAAAGAGATGTAGATCACTAGTAAGTTCTGTTTATGCTTATGTTTCTGTATTGACGATGACATCCCAAACGTTTTAAAATAAATAAAATACGTTTCTTCGAAAATGTTTTGATAACGTATTTATCATGTTTTTCTGGGAACAAATTCCGCAACATTTTTATGAAAAGAAGTACTCTAATTTTTATAAAGCATAAACAAAATCGGTCTTTTGTGGCCGTGAAAATGGGGATGTCACAGTTGGTATCAGAGCATTAGTTTAAGCGAACTAGGAATTTATAGGAAATTTCTAGACTTAAACTTAGAATGCTAAGCGATGATTGTGAGATGAGTGACTGCTATATTTTACACACAAGCACTAGCTTAATTAGGGAAGATGCCTAAAATGCTTTTATGTGCTAAATGATTTGTGATGCTTTATGCTATTGTTTGATCGGATATATGGTCTGTTGCCGACCAGATCTGGAAATTTTATGTACTCAGGTTTCTAAACGTTTAATTACGATATTAGAAATGACATGTAATTTTCGGAGTAATACGGAGGAATATGCGTCTAAATCTTCCTCTGTCTATATTCTCGTCTCGATACAGCGAACGTCGGCTTTGGTGTATACAATGTCATGATAAGGACATATAGCAGACTGAGCAAATGGAGGAAATGATTAGGCTTACGATGGTGAATGATACCTATCGGAAGATATTTTTAGAGTGGGATCTTGCCTTTAGAATACGTCTGATAAAATAGCAGTACGTCTATAGAAGTATGGTACATTTGAATGTACACATTTGATTGGCGGGATGATAGAACGATTGGTGTAATTCCTAAAGTTTTCCTATCATCTGGAATGTCCATCACCAACCAAGTTGAAGCAGAATTGATGATTGAAGATATGCATGGAAGTAGTCCTAGTAGAGTCTAGGGAAATTTTTATGATTATTTGGTAACACTCGTATGTGTTAAATTATTTTGTGATTTAGGACTTGGGGACTACGAGACAATACTTGGGACGAGTATGAGTAGGTGTGAAAGGTAGTAGATGCATATACTACCGGAAGCACAGGATTCACGCTTGGATCAGGGAAAGTCACAAGGTTACCAAGAAGCCAATAATTGATTCCGTTTTATTCAAGCATGTTGTTACCATCGTTTCGATATTGACTAAGAAGATGATTGTTATTCCGACCCTAGTGGTCATATCAAATTGAGTCCGACTACGCTGAGTATGTTATGTGGTTCAGAGAATCAAGTTCGATGTAACATCTGACTTAAGACGGAAGATTGAAATTAAAAAAAAATGATTTGTAGAGGTATCGCGAAAAGTTGCTTGTAGCTAGAAATGCTACCTTTTAAGATGTTTTGACTCTAAAAGACATGAGTCTAAACGTTGCAACATACGATGTTAGGTCATTAAAATACGACACATCGGTCCATGGTAGTAATCCTAAGATTGTTAAGAGGAAGAAGCAGTCTCCAGTAAGGATCGAGATTGTGACTTGAAGGTCATAATTGGGAGTCCAACGTGAGATAGGGAGCGGGTCCAAGATCGGGCACCGCCTGTAGTCAGGAAATCTTAGAGTTAGATACTCGTTTGAAGAAACATCAAAGTTACGGTTATTACTTAGGATGAAGAGATAATGTATGGATTCATCATGTGAGCCCTGTTTCTTTGATGATTCCAGGACGTAATCATCCTAAGGGGGAGATAACTGTAACGCCCGTAGATCCGGGCTAGTCAATTTAGAGATAATAGGGTCGAAAACAACTTTTCGGCAAAAGATTATTTAGGATAAATAATCATAACCAAGTTGTATTAAATGTTACAAGGTTTCCGTACATATAAAGAGCGCCGAAATCCGAGTTATAACGAAGAAGTTATGACCCGTCGAAGTTTCGCGACGGAACTAACACGACACCGGGAAGTGTAAATAGTGAAGTTACGATAGAGCGACTTTTAGCCTTAACGATCTAAACAAAAGTCATAGAAAATGTTAAACCAAGACTGTCCATAAAAAGAACCCCCAAATCTGACTTCGTATGAGGAAGTTATGATTTTTCTAAGATTTAGCATAGCAGTGCACAACCCGAAATTCGAATTTTAGATCGGTCGATTTTTAGCCAAAATAATCTAAACGAGAAATGAAGATGTAGCTAATAGGAGTTAAACGATAAAAAGACAGTAAAAAACGGAGCTCGTATGCGAAAGTTATGGACGAAGCTTAGTCTCTACTTTTCAAGCGCGACAAATTCGATACAATTTTGTAAATCCGAGATAGATTGAGAATTAGCCAACGAGGTCTAAATGAAAGTTATAATACTCATAAATACCAACGTATGGATATCAATAACGTCGGAAACGGAGCATGTATGCGAAAGATATGGACGAAGCTTAGTCGCTACTCTTCGAGCGCGATAAATTCGATACAGTTTTATAAATCCGAGATAGAATGAGAATTAGCCAACGGAGTCTAAATGAAAGTTGTAGTACTCGTAAGTACCAACGTGTGAATATAAATAAACTCAGAAACGGAGCTCGTATGCGAAAGAAATGGAGGAAGCTTAGTCGCTACTCTTCGAGCGCGATAAATACGATACAGTTTTTGTAAATCTGAGATAGAAGGAGAATTAGCCGACGAGGTCTAAATGAAAGTTGTAGTCCTCGTAAATACCAACGCGTGGATATAAAAAAACGTAGAAAACGGAGCTCGTACGCGGAAGATACGGACGAAACTTAGCGGCTACTTTACTATAAAATCTCTATAAATAAAGGGTGAACCCTTCATTATTTCTTCACACCATAAGCACTTCTTTCTCTCTCTAACTTCTCCCTAGCCTCCCTAAACCCCTCCCAAGTCTAGGGAACCTCCCTAGCACGAGAAGAAAGCCCCGGAGCGCCTGACGGCTCCGAGAAGAAAAACTTTCGGATCGGAAACGCTGCTCCAACGACGCCCGGTTTTTAATAAAAACCCGCTGTAAGTGAGCTACGCCTATACTATATTTAATATAGCTTTTATTTAATTATAGTAACATTATTAGGACCTTAAAATAATTATTTGAGTTATTATTATGAGTTATATTGAGTGTTATTTAACGCTTATATAATAGTAATAATAGCTAGACTATTAATTAGTCGCGGTTAACGTTAAAAACTAAACCCTAGTGGTTTTGATACTAGGTTTTGTCGAGGAAAATTGTTTTGAGATAACGAAGTGCTGTCTGAGTTCGGAATCACCACCTAATCAAGTGAGTACATAGTTACTTTCATCTTACACATAGATATGAAGTATTTTATATAAATTACATGCTATGTGTGCATATTATCTGAGTACTTGCTGTCTATGCTAGATGAACGATTTTATACACGTTTTAAATGATTTAAACTGTATATGTATTTTATATCTACGATAATGTTGGGGTAAAACATGGGTAGATGTAATAGATGGAATATGAGTTGGATGATGAGTTGAGAGGTGTTATAGACCACGAGGTGAGGGTGAGAGGTGGACGATGTGAGAAGCCTTTCCCAAACGATGGCCCCGTCATTCAGCAGAGTATGGATGACAACCACAGACTATTCTAGACAGTCCAGTGGAACACTAGCATGCTCGCAACCTGTAAGTGTTGTGAACGATGTGTTCACTCGGTGTACTCTAAACCCTAGCGATCATGCAGACTTGATGCCTAAACCCTGGTGATCATGCAGACTTGGTGCCAAAACCCTGGCAACTATGCAGACTTAGCGCTTGTTGTATAAATTCTGGCGACTATGCAGACTTAGTGCCTAAACCCCGGCGTCGATGGACTTCGTGTCGATTCCTTAGGATGATCCTTAGGAATGTATGAACGAGGAATGGTTGATTCTTAGGGTAAATCCTTAAGAGTAAAGAAGATAATGGGGATGGGTAATTGGGTTGATTGTTTGATTGTTTGCACATAACAAATACATTATTATGGGTTGAAAACCCTATGTACTCACCAGATTTCCCAACCTGACCCACTCAGTTTATTTATGTCACAGGTGTTGTCATGAAGTCACATTACACTGAGAGATTAAAGAGATGTAGACCACTAGTAAGTTCTGTTTATGCTTATGTTTCTGTATTGACGATGACATCCCAAACGTTTTAAAATACATAAAATACGTTTCTTCGAAAATGTTTTGATAACGTATTTATCATGTTTTTCTGGGAACAAATTCCGCAACATTTTTATGAAAAGAAGTACTCTGATTTTTATAAAGCATAAACAAAATCGGTCTTTTCTGGCCGTGAAAATGGGGATGTCACATCACATATGAATATTACATAGTATATTCACATATGAATATTACAAGGTATTTTCACAAATATATATAATTTTTATATGTTATTCAGATATGAATAACATACAGACTTACATATTTGTTTTTTTGTTTTAATAATCATATACTGAGAAAATATATTCATATATGAATATAACGTGGTAATTTAGTTTATGTATTTTATCAAACAGTTGGAGTGCATATAATTTAACTTTTTTTTAAAATGTTAAAAACATGATATTTTGACTATTTAAATCTTACAAAAGAGTAGATTGATAGAGAATTATATGAAATTTTTCAAAAACAAAACGATATGATTTTTTTTTCTAACCTCAATTTTGAAGTTTTATTTGATAATCGATGTTAAATGAATGATATGAAGTGGATTTTTGTTGATTATCGATGATGTTGATCTAATAACGCTGGGAGTATAATTAATCATAGATGTTGAAGATCTGATCGTATTCAAGCACAATTGAAGGTTGAATTAAAAGAACAAAAAACAAATTTTTGTTGTTAACTATTGAAACGTGTTGATTATTGACGAAAATCAATGATTGATTAGCACTGGATGATGTTGATGATGGTTTAATTGAAGAAATCTGGATAATTGTTGAAAGTTGGAGAAGAAATTTGGATGATGAACGATGAATGGGTTTGAACTGTAATCTAATTCTCTACAGATACGTATTTGAGATTGAAGGTTGTTATCATATTTACAAGTTTGCCACCGTGTATTTTTATGCTTAGATAAAATGAGTGGCTGAGAATGATTCCCCCATTCTCAACCTTTTTTATTTTTTCTCAATTGAACCCACCTCTCTTTCTCTCTCTCTCTCTCTCTATATATATATATATATATATATATATATATATATATATATATATACACACACATACACACACTCATAAAACAACAAAAAGACAATGACTTAAGTATGTAATATATTTTTCGATTTGTACATATTTGTCATTACGGTTTTTTTTTTCATTTATATTTAGCTCTTTAACTTGTTTAAACTATGCATATTTAATTTTTATGACCGGTAACCAAGAAAAAATAATTTTAAATGTAATATATTTATCACTTTATACACATTTGGTCATTAATATTTTTTTGTCATTTAGTTTTAATATATATTTTTTGTTGCAATAAGTCTTTGTTGTTTTTGTTCAAATTCAATATTTATGATTGATTTTTTTAGGTTTTTCTCACGACATCCTATGCGGGACAATCATTAAAAATGTAGTATATTTCCCGTCTGTTTGATCACGTGTGTGAATTTCCCGTCTGTTTGGTCGACGCGACATTGAGCTGGGTTTTCATCGGATTTGTGATTCAGGTGAGTTTTCCTCACTAAACTTGTGGGTCGTAGGCACCAATGTCGACCCACTGGATTCTGGTATATTGGATTGATGTTATGCTTGATGCTATGATGGTTATATGTTAGATTGGTAAATTTGTATGATTACATGTCTTAGATTGGTAGATATGTAAGATTACATGTACTTAATGGTTATCTATTGTTATTTGTTTGGTTGTCAAACCAACAAATGATGGGATAAAATAATATTAATATAACTCAAATCACTGCTATTTCTAATACTAAAGATAGTATAGAGTAAGCAGGGTCGGTCCACAGAGATACGAGACTTTTTATCTTGCCATATTTTCACACATAATACAAGTAATATTAAAATGGGGGTTTGTATTTAAACTTGAATTAAACTTCATAAATAAGAAAGATTGAAAACAAACGTAGTAAAAGAAGTACATTTCCGATTCTGACTCTTATATATATATTATGTTGAAAGATATAATATGATTATAACTCATGTTCAATATAGGTTGGTAAGTTGGATATTAATAAACTCTAATATCCAAATTAGCAAAAGTATTTTATTCAAAATAAGCTCTTTAAATAAAACTTCATTTAATTGATTCAACCCAAATAAGCTCTTGCATTAAATCATTAAATGACATTAAGTTCTTGCACTAATTACCAACAATGTTTAACATTCCTCTTAAGCTTGGGAATATAAACATTTAATCTTTGATTGCACTAATTTTGATCTAATTACAAGCAAGTAAGTGAGTGTTACTAACATCAAATCATAAAACATATACGAATTTCATGATTTGATTAACTAGATTGAATAGAACCCTAGTTCATTGATCAAGTGAAAAAGAGAACTAACCAAACACATGATTAAGATCAAATCAAAGATTACTAGATGTTAAACATAAGTCAAATTCAAGTTACAACCTAACAAAACATACTTAAGAGTTCAGATTCGGAAATGATAATAAAATCAACCACACATATCTAGGTTGGACTACAAATCAAACAAGTTTAAACTTCAAATTGACTTACAAAAAGGAAATTAAAGTGTTTCCAAGTGTTAATCTACTTGCCAAGGTTCTGAAAATCGTCTCTTCTCCTCCCAAAATCCGACCTAACCTCCATCAAAACTGATTGTCTAAATTATAAGAAGACAAAACTACTTTAAAAACTGCTGAGACGTTTACACGGCCCGTGTAAACCAAAGGGTTCCATTTACACGGCCGTATAAACAAGAAAAGTAGAATGCTTAATTCTTCCAGGTCTTTGAAGTAGAATGTCCTTGCATATACGTTTACACGGCCCGTGTAAATTATAGGTATACATTTACACGGCCGTGTAAACTCCTGTGAAGCTAAATTCTTCATTTCTTCTCTTCAAAGCTCCAAAACTTCTACAACTTTGTCTCCAACTCTTGATAACTTCCTCCAACAAGATCCAACTTTCATAAGTCCCTGAAATATCCTAAAAGCGTGTGAATGGAATTGCATCATGAAAAATCCCGAAAATATACAAAATGCATGAGTTTAAACCTAAATGTAATGCACTTTTATGAACTAAAACTATAAAAATGAATGCATGAAATGCACCTAACATTATTGTATATGTCAACATGTTATGGTTGGTTTGGTTAAGGCAATCCTGCTTTGTGATGAAGGCCAAGATACCAGGGGAGGTCCGGATAGACTGTAAGCCCTGCTAGGCGGTCCAGTCAGGTCGAAGGCCTAAAGAGCGGTCCATATAGGTTGTAGGCCCGATGAGGAAGTTCATTTAGGTCGAAGGCTCGGAGAGCGGTTTAGATAGGTTGTAGGACTTACGAGGTAGTCCAGTCATGCTAAAGGCTCATGCATACATGTTGTTATCTGTTTGGTTGTGTGTGATACTTTGGGAGAACTCACTAGGCTTTGGCTTATAGTTTGATTGATATGGTTTCAGGTACTTCAAAGATCAGGGGCAAGGCGAAGGCTTAATCGTGCACATCCTTTGTAGTTTATGAAATTTGATTTTGGGATGCTCTGATTCACGATTATAGCTTTTGGAAACTATGTTTTGTAAACATTTATGATTTTTGGCTTGGTTTTGAAAATGAAAATTTTACCTTGATTTTTTGGATGTTACAGAGACAGTGGTTGTTTGGATTTGAAATTGGGAGCATTAGATTAATGTTGGGTGGATTTGTTTTATTTAAGGTAATTAGATTTTTTGAAAAGAGAAAAATTCAAAAGATGGAGTTACAATCATGAGGAAACAGAGATTTTTGATATATAATGCATTTAACTTTTAAGATAAGGACCCAACTCGTACTTGAGAATGATTATTGTCCTTGAACTTTTGTAAGTTTGTATTATATCCATTAAAATGAAGACGGTAACTTATATTAGGTAAATATATTTTTCATATGATAAAATATTGTTTTTGACTGACTGATATATTAAATGTCATATTGAACTGTTTGTTACACGAACTTTCAATTCTATTGATGTCATATAAATTCGTTTATTGTTTTGGTTTATTGATCCACTTTATTCATTTTTAGCAAATAAAAAAACTATTCCAAAGTTAACAACCCATCTCAAAAGGAGGATCTGTGAAGTCATCACCACCACTAAGGATGGCATCAACAACAATCTTGCTTGCAGCCTCTGTAATATGGACTCCATCCCAGCTCACATAGTTTTCGGGATCCTCACAAGCGGAGGCAGTGAGATTTTGTCCATCTATGAACTTAGTGTTCCCACAGAACACTCGAGGATTATAATTATACGAACCACCCCCATTTCCACAACAAGCTATCGTACCATACTTCATACCTTCATCCATGAACACATATAAATACATATGTTAATGAAATATAACAATGTGACAAAGAGTTCCATACCATGAGAAGTTGGATGTTGGAAAAGCTCTAATAAAGCTTTGTGTGAATCAACATAAATAACATTAGAATATGGGAGTTCTTGTCTCGTTTGGCTTAACGCGTCTTGGAGCATGTTGTTGTATTCGACTACTGCATTGTTGTATGAAATGAAACACCCAAATTCATCAATATCTTTATCACCATGAGGAAGTTGCACCAAGAATGCGGGGTAACATCCTATAGGTGCCAGATTTTGTACAAAAAATGTACGACCTCCTAACCCATGTAATTCCTACATAAAAATCAGTATAAAATCATCATAAAATCATCTTTAGCATAGTTTATTATTATTTATTTATTGTTTTACAAAAAACAATTGTTTCAAAGAAGTACTTGCCTTAATTGTGCTGGTAATTTGTGAAATCACTTGAGGAAGCTTTTGTTTAGCCCCATCGATACCACTTTTATCTAAATCAGATGTAAAATCATTCTGACCTATATAAAATGTATAAAGTGATTTTCCAAAAATATCAGGTAGAGGAAGATTTGATGATCCTGAAAGTTATACAATGTAACTATAATTAGTTTTAGGTTTGTTGTTTTAGTTATAATAAATTTTCTACCTTGGGAATAAAGTTCATCGACTTGGGACTTGAAATATTTCATTTGGTTGAGTTGAATGGGCAATGCAAAAGGGCTGAGCCCGGAGACAAACAATGATGTTTGTGGTAAGAGTACGGTTGATGCGAGTGTTGCGAAATTAGCACCGTGCTTGTAATCCGATCCAATTGACTTCATGTATGGGCTTACAAATGGAATCCCCATCCTCTCCGCTACAACCAAAATAATTTCTATCGGCCTTATGCTTGCAAATTGAAAATGTAAATTCACAAATTGGTCATTAAAAACTATATAAAATGTTCACTAACAAATTGGTAATAAAAATAAAAATATTTTAATAAAATATGATAACCTTATACATTTTCTTGTAACTATGTTTTGTTTTGTTTTGTTTTTGTTTTTTTTTTAAATGACCAAAGTTGTGTTTTGCAGTAACCGAAAACTAGATTTTAATTTATAAGTTAGTTTATCAATAAACTAGTTTATATAATACAACAATATAATTTTAAAGTTTCATCAAACATTAAATTGCAATAAAAAAAGAAACAAAATATCCACTTTTGCGTAAGGTCATTTCCAAGTTAAGTGTTGTTTGTTTTTTTAAAGCAAAAAATTATGAAGTCTATGGACCACCGCTGCAACCCTCTATAACAGAAGAGGTGGACAAAACGACTGCAAACTGTAATAAGAAGCGTGTTTGTTTTTTAACATCTGCATTCTGTTGTAAATATTAAAAAAACAAAATAAACTGATTTTATATAACGAAAATAATTTTTTAATACTAAAAATTTAATAATGTATGACATTTTAGGAAAAAATTATGATATTTCAGCAAAAAAAATGATATTTCAACAAAAAATAATTATATTTCAGCAAGAAATTATCATTATTCAATATAAAAAATCATTTAGCAAAAATAAACCAAAAAAAACGAAAAAAAAGAAGGTGAAACAAGAATTCAATAAGATTTCAACAACATATAATTAAGATTCATCAAGATTTCAGCAAAAAAGAAAGAAGAAGAGGTTGGAAGAGACAATACAAATGATGCTCCAAACAGAACACGCACAAATGTTTTTTACTCCGAATTCTAAAAAAAAACAACTACGAAATGAAAAGTATTGCGTGTGTGCTGCCTCGCACAACAATAAGAGGTTTGATTTTTTTTTTTTAATAAAAAACAAACAACATTTTAGTGTCTAATCCTGCTGCTAATACTTTGAACAGGTTATTAGTTATTAAATAAAAAGTGAAAGTGCATTGTCTTAAATTGACTACCTTATAAGAATGTTATATTTTTATGTAATAAAATCGACACCAAATTGTCTTTATTTATTAGATTGATCACCAAAGTTTGAAAATCACCAACAAAAATCTTAAACTTTATAAAAAGTTTCATTTTAATAATTTGAAAAAACTAGTTATCAAATTATCATTCTCAATAACTCGGATGTAATTAAATATACAAAATGCCAACCAACATTTAAACACAACCTCAATTTTAATAAAATCCAAATCAAACTAAGTTTGCCAAAATAAAAATTAAGACAAAATTAATATTCATCTTTAAATTCAATTCTTAGAAACAACATACCAGTCTGTTTAAAAATATATAATAATTTAATTTTCACCCAAAATAGAAACGGTGTGTTGCTTATTCTTATTTCAATATATAGTACATAAGGAAGGTTGTCCCAAAAATGGACCATATGGGACTTTGTCTTTTATAATTGTTGCACTTCCCTATAAACTTTTACAAACCACATTCACATGTAATTTGTATTTTGTGGAAATAATAAGGAAATGGTTTAACTGGTGATGTTTGATATTTAGCTTTTAGATAATTCTAAAAAGTTTAACTATAAGATAGTAGATATTTAAATAAAATAAAAATTCTATTATATGAAAATATGTTTGGCCTAAAGAGGAAAATTTCGATCATTTACTAAAAATGATCACTTCTGCTTATAAATATATTAATATTTAAAATTATTTAAATCTTGTTATTTAAATATAGTTAGATCATTATATTAGCACATAAGTTACTTTTATCATGTTTAATGTTTAACTCATGGGGTACACGTAAAAAATGACTTCTAGTAAATAAACGGCTTGGTTACACTATATAAAAACCAATTTATGGTACGTACTATGTCTGTCAAAAAAACTCGAAACCCGTTCTACCCATCCGACTCGTTACACATTCGGGTAGAACGGGTAACAGATATGAACATTCGGGTAATAGGTTAACCCGATAATAATATAGGTCGGGTTTTAGGTATGAATATTTATTTTCGGGTATACCCGAATTCGTTTTTTAAATAATATCAAATATACAATGCAGTCACGTACGCACACTTCAAATAAAACAAAACCATTGTTTCCTACTTATGAACGACGGCTCAACAGGCAGCGCAAATTTGCAAAGGGAATACAACGCTAAAGCTGAAGTCCTGAACCATCATCACAATTCTCAGTTTCTCATTATCGCACGGAATGGAATTAAAAAAATACATAACATATTATAATGATTTGTATTGTTATTATATATGTACTTGTTAATTGTATGGAGTATTTTCCTACTCGATTCATTATTAAACCAACCAACATGTAAAAATAAAATAAATAAATAAATAAATTATCAATAAGTGTCATTTAAGAAAGTTTCGGGTATACCCGATAATTACCCGAGCCGACCTCAAACCCGCAACCCGAAAACCCGAATTACAATATAGGTCGGGTATAGGGTATTATTTTTTTAAGGAAATACCCGTTCTACCCGAAACCCAAAATTTTTATTCGTTCGACACCCCTAGTACGTACTTAGACCTCTATTGGATTATAAATGTCGTATTAGAAAGTTTATTTTTTAAAAATAAGTATAAACGGAAAGTATATTTGTCTCTTCTATATGCAATTTGCATCCATTGATTTTACGATGTTGTATTAGGCACTTTCGGCTTTTGGCATTTAGTCACAAATCCACAACCGTTACAAAATTAATTTTGTTAGATAAATATTGTGCATGTATATCAAGATAAGTGTTAACGATTTTATTTATTAAATAATGTTCGGTTATTCATAAACAACTATAGACATACTACAATTCTTTAAAGAAAAATCGGTAGAAAGCGTGTATATCTAAGGGCCGAGTGTCTATTTTCGACCACGATTTAGACATAAAAAATGAAATTAGTTACATGTTATACATATATGCTATTTATATCCCATTCTCAAATTAGAAAAGTAGCACGTCGATATTGATGTTATTTACCTAGATATTCAATTTCATTACGAATTAAAATCAACTTCAATTTTAATTCGGATCCAAAAATAGCAATACAACTAATTCCTCAATAAAAGATGTAAAGACTATCAAAACTTAAAAGCATGATGATGTACGTACCTATAAAGTCAATGATAAGACGACCATCGGAAGCACGGCCAGCTGGACGTTTAAAATATGTCATGCCATTCGGCGGTGGAGCTTCGGGAAACACCGACCAAAAACCACCAGTGTCAGAATTTGAATCCCCAAAGTTGAAGATGCCTTCGTAACCACATTCTGCATCACACATTAATACTACCCATAATGCCACCACCACAACCACCGGAGCCACCTGAAACCACCGTAACATACCCACACTCATCTTTTCACCAGCCTTCAAGTGTGTGTTTGAGAGAGAGAGAGAGAGAGAGAGAGAGAGAGAGAGAGAGAGGGTGTAAGAAAAGGATTTCTTGAAGTGTGTACTACTGTACTATATAGACAAAACATAAAATATCTTGTTTTGTTGGTACTAAAATGTTGTTGAAATTCTATATAATAGTGTAAATATAAGTGAAAAAACATAAATAAATTCATTAATCACGTTCATATAGTACATCCTTGTTAAATACATTTTTACAACATAAATTTGTAGAAAAACTTTCGAAATATATGTTTTACTATTCAGATGATTGTTAAAAAAATTTATATATACACAATTGATTTGCAAAATATGTGTGTATGATGAAATAAATTAGCTATGGTTCAAAATATATATGTAATAGAATTGAATATATGTAAAGAAACCCAAACCAAAGATGAGAATGTACATGTAGAAAGAGAATGCATGCATCATTTTAAAATAGTCAAATTTGATGAGGGAGATGTGTTTGAAAAATGTGTGTGTATACGACATTCACCGATCAACTTTACCTGGTTGTGGACTTGTTGATATTGAGCCCCTTGTTGGGTTATATTAGTGAGCTTTGGGTTTCAATAAACTACTACAAGTCCATTATCGACACTCCATAATACGGCCGAATGTTTAGTTGACCCATCAGTGTAGAGTTACTTGAGGAGTTTGGACTACAAGCAACTCGATTTTTATCAAGCTATTCAAGTTTGTAGTCATATTTGAACTCATGCAAATTAAATTCTGTCTAGATTTAGTTTGAATACAAAAGAACAAGCTTAAAACATACATGGAGCCAAAATAAGAGTTCATAAATATATAATTAGTGTTATATATCAGACAAAATAATAAACGTTCAAAAAAATATTATTAGTTAATTACCAAGTTTTGTCTAAATATCATATCGATCATTCACGATCAGGTCAAATTATTAATTATAAGAAAGATAAATCAAGATTATCTTGTTGTAGGACGAATTAAAAGACAAGACAAATAAAGTAAAATTAACTTTAAGATCATTGATTCTTGATCGATAAAACTGCACAAAATAACTTCTGTCATTAAAAGTTTTTATGTCACACTAGGGCTATAAGCATCATAGTATATGTCTTCTTGTTGGCCGTAATATCACACTCATCGTCTTTATCACATTTGTTTTGGTTGTCTTTTTTCATATAAGATATTTTTTTAAAGTTGTTGTCCCCGTCCTCGTTGAAATCATAGTAATAGTACATGCATTGATAAACATTGTGCTTCTTATTCTAGTATAATAAAACCTCTATTATAAATTAATTTTATAATAATGTTGGAACTGAGATATTTTATTAATTTAGCAAGATGTTATTATATCTATAAATTAATAAATTATTAATTTAAAAAGTTGATTTATATTCATGAACAATATATTCGTGAGCGACTCTTAAATTAATGCATCGCGGATACCATTCAAAATTCGGTTGATAATAATTCAGTACCTTTGGAACCGGTCACTCGAAAAGAAGCATTGCAAGCGGCAACAACTCTTCATAACTTTTTATTGCAATACGAGAATACAGTATAGAATTTGGAAGTTCACAAAAAAAAAAAAAACTATAGATTCATTTTTTACTAGATAGTTTTAGAATTTTGGAATATTTTAGTAATTATTAATTTATAGTTTCGCTGGGACCAATATATTTACATTGAGATTTCAAAAAAAATATTATTTTATCGATTGAGGTCCAATTTTGTACTGGTCCCAAGTTGAAACCGGACAAATTATTAATTTTACCGAGGTTATTAATTTATCGAGTATTAATTTATAGAGGTTCTACTGTATTTTATTTCGACATTTCAATTGTTCAATCACTTTCCTCGAGTGTTATTACAAATTATATGCTTTTAAGGCTACTTTTATGTAATCTTTCAAGTAAATGCATATTTTTATCGATTGCAACGTAATTATTGTTCTCCCTTGCATTATACCTTGACGTTATAACAAAAACAATTTATTTTGAATCGGTCCATAAAACCACTTTAAGAACATGCCGTATGGGAAAATCGATAAAACTATATATAGACCATTTAGACATACATAGAATGGGATGGATCTGTCCATGTTGTAAGTTGCTATTTCGAGTAAAGGCAATACTTTGTTGTTATACGACGTGTGGTGTTGAGAAACACGAAGTGTACAAGACCTATATGCGACACATAGACATCGGCAGTTCCAAAATAGATTTAATGTGAGAAGTCGATAATTGCTCCATTCTTACTCACAAACTCGTATGGAAATGTTGCTAAGGGCGATTTTGAAGTATATGGCAAGAACTTGGAGCTAAAGATTAGGGAGGATAAAGAGGCTACCTTCACTTGAACTTGAGGTAACATCCTTAGAACCTATATGTTCCTGAAAACTCTGCCAAAACCGAGATATAAAATGGTTATCTCTGTCAGAAATAATGGCAACTTGAAATCCATGTAGTTAGACTAATTACTTGATATATATATATATATATATATATATATATATATATATATATATATCATCCAGCCTCTTGGTGGAATAGTTTTCACGTATCGTAATAAACTGTGTTGATTTTGTCAGCCAATCAACCACGACCTAAGTTGAGTCTTATCTATCCGAGGTTCGATGTAACTTAGTGACAAAAAATTGTAATTTCGTCCCACTTCTTCTTTGGAATCAACAATGGTCGAATCTTCGCATATGGTTTTTGGTGATTTGACATAACTTGTAAACATGTCATGCACTTCTCCATGTATATTCTTACATATATTTTCATTCCGGTCCACCAATACAATTGTTTCAAAGTACGATACATCCTCGTAATGCATGGGTGAGTTGCATATTTAGTACCATAGACATCGACTAAAAGTAACTCTTGAGCTTTCCTCGAGTTTAAGAACCCATAATTGTCCCCTAAATGTCTTTATATCCTAAGAATTAGTTTCTAGGTGACATTTTCACACTTATCAACTTCAATCTGTTCTTAGGCGTATTAGGTCTGGTAATCGACTAGCAACTCTCATTCGAATCGAATTTATCCGAATAGGTTGCTTTTTTTGGCTTAATGTATCATGTAACACTTGTTTTCCAGAATGGACCAACTAAAGACTTAATGGGATCAAAGATGGGTTTTTTAGAGAAAAACCCTATGTCACGACGTAGTGCATGGATGACCACGACATGGCATGACTTTTATGAATCACATATTTTTGGTGAGTACCACGATGTGGAAAAAGGGTTGCCACGACGTGGTGGCTATAACAACCCAAACCCATGATTTTTAGGGTTTCTCCCATATTTAAGGACCTTAAATTTAGGGTTAGGTCATTCCCTTTAGCCTTCACTCTCCTATCTTGAAACCCTAGCCCCATTGAGTGTTCTTGAGGTGTTCTTAGCCACTTGGAGACTCATTTATGATGTTTTGGTATGGAACTTGAAGATCAAGTTTCTTGCAAAGTGTTTTGGTGAAGAGCTCAAGTGTATATCTAACAAAGTGACTTCATTTTTGGACCATTGTGAGTATAAAGCTTCAACCTTTACTTCTGGTTTGTTAGATCTAGCTTATGGTGCATTTTTATGCTTTTGGTCTCTTTTTGATGGTGTGTTTGGAGTTGAGATGACTCCATCCCCTTCTAAGCACTAAGGAATGTCTTATGGACCTTTTTTTTGTTGGAATGTTGGTAGCTTGATCTTGTCCTTGGATCCATGCATGTTTTGTGAAGGATTTATGCCATTTTGGACTTAAGTTTGTAGATCTTGCTTTAGGGTGAGACCCTAATGGATACAATTGGAAACTTTATCCATTAAATCATTTAGAATGACTAGATCTGATGTTTTGGGCTTAGATACGCAAGGATTAAGTTCTTAATGAAGAAATGAGAGTGTTGCCAGCAACCACGACGTGGCCAAGGAGGGCCCACAATGTGTTGGAATCCTGATTCGCGATTGTGTTGTCCTAACATTCCCACGACGTGGCAATGTCCTTCATGTTGTCTATTTTGTTCCATCATTCCCACAACGTGGTTGTTGACTTGGTTGACCGTTAACTTTTGTTAATCGTTGATCGGTAAGTTTTGACCAGTTTGGCTTGGGTCAAACTTGTAGGATGTGGGTTGTTAATTGAGGATTCATCTTTTTTTGTGTTAGTCGGTTTGCGAGATTGAGCAGTGCAAGGTGTGAGAGTCTTGTTGTGCTTCTCTGGTTCTTCAGTTCAATTGAGTTTCTCACTATGCCACCTATCCTATTGTATATCCTATGCATGGTAGGATAGGGGTGTTGTTAGAGTACAAGTATGCTAGTTGACTATGATAACTCCTTGTTATGCATGTGTAGTATAGGACACTTGGTGTCATGGTATGTTAGACCGGTAAGGTCTTTCCTACTGATTGTATGATACTATTAGGAGTTATGTTTGGTTAGGGTAACTGGGGCAGGCCAATTATCAAGTTTATGTATGATTGACCATCAAAGGACTTTATTGAGAAGTGGTTAATTGCAGGGTAACTAGGGAAGGCTATTTGCCAAGGGTATGTAATATGCTAGTATATGTTACATGATTATGTAGTAATGATAACTTTGGTTCTATGAAGTTTAAGTTGGATAGCTTGAGAAATCTTGGTCTAATGCCTTATTGTGTTATTCTTGCCTAATTTTCTGCTCTCGGGTGGATGATCTGTTCGACTGTCTATTTGATCACTAATTACATATGAATTTATGAATTATATGAAAGACCAGGATCTAGCCCTTTACATTTATACGAATGACCAGGATTTAACACCTGGAAGTAGAGGTTGGGCTGGGCCCGTTTACTCCATGGGTAGGCCCTGTTCTATATGGTTAGGCTAGGCCCGTTATGTATGTTTGGGCGAGGCCTGTTATGTGAGTTGGGTTGGGCCCATTATGTATGATAAATGTATATGGATAGGAGTTTTGGTTTCTCGATGCTAGAGTCGAGGATTGTATATGGATGAACTGTATGTATGGTGGAATATGTGGTATATTGGGGAACTCACTACACTTTATGCTTACAATTGTGGATTAAACGTTTTTACAAATTATTCGTGAGAAGGGCTCGGCGGGACTGTACACACGCATAGAAGATATCTGTTTTCGCGGTTTCGTATTCAATTATGATAATGTATGGTTTCATTCAAACAATGTCAATCAAAGGTTTTAATAGTTAATCTATTTTATAAATCAAAAATCTCTCTGTAAGTTTTGGGATGTTACACATCATCCATTACATTAGCGTTACAAGGTTGGTATAGAATTTCATAGTTATAATCTTTTAACAACTCCAACCATCCCCTCTGCCTCATATTATGCTCTTCTTAATCAACTAAATATTTTAGACTTTTATAATTAGAGAAAATTTGGAATTTAACTCCATAGAGGTAATGTTGCCATATTTTTAATGTGAATTCCAATTTAACCGACTCCAAATCATGGACCGGGTACATTTGTTCACCTGGTTTCAACTGTCATGAGGCATAAGCTATTACTCGACCTCTTTGCATAAGAACACACCCAAGACCAATCGAGACACATCACTGTAAAGAACAAAATCATATATACCTTCTGGGAAGGATAACACCGAGCCTCACACAAAAGCTTGTTTAAGGTGTTGTAAAGCGGTTTGTTGTGCTTCTGTCCAATTAAACTTCTATGTATTTTGTGTTAATTTGGTTAATGGTGCTGCTATACTTGACAAATTCTCTACAAACCTCCTGTTATAGCCTGCCAATCCCCAAAAGCTAGGGATTTTTAAGCTCTTTCTGATGAAATAAATATTTTAGACTTTTATGATCAATGAAAATTTGGAATTAAACTCCATAGAGGTAATGCCGCCAAAATTTTAATGTGAATGCCAATTTGGCTAACTCAAAATCATGGATCAGGTAAATTTGTTCAGTTGGTTTCAACTTTCGTGAAGGATAAGCTATTAATCAACCTGTTTGCATAAGAACACACCCAAGACCAATTGAGACGCATCACTGTAAACAATAAAATCATAACCACCTTCTGGGAAGGCCAACACCAGGGACTTACACACAAGCTTGTTTAAGGTGTTGTAAAGCAGTTTGTTGTGCTTCTGTCCAATTAAACTTATATATCTTTTGTGTTAATTTGGTCAATGGTGCTGCTATACTTGAGAAATTCTCTACAAACTTCATGTAATAGCCTGCCAGTCCCCAAAAGCTGTGAATTTCTAAGGGACACTTGGGCAATTCCCATTGCATCATTGACTCAATTTTAGTAAGATACACTTTGACACCTTCACCACTAATAATGTGTCTTCTAAAAAACAAATAATGTTTTGTAAAAAAAGGTTTGGTCGTCTACTAAAAAAAAGCTTAAAATATCTTCTAAGGTGTTGTTTGTTTTTTAAAAGATAAAATATATGCAGCTTGGGGGACCATATCTGGAGAAGAAATGATAGACCAAACGTCTGCAGTCTGAAAGAAAAAAAACTTTGGTTTTAAAGTCTATATGATGCTAAAATGAACTAAAATCAAGTAAACTATTTAAAAAAATTAAATGAGTTTTTTAATAATTCTAAAACCCAAAATTCAAATTTTAAAAAGTTAACGTAGAACCTGAATTCATATAAAATCAAAACATATCATCGGAAACACAACTATCATATTTCAAAACATATAAAATTAGAATGTAACAATCAAATTTCAAATAGAAACTAACAATTAAAAAAATAGAAATCTAATGTAGAAAATAGACAAATTTTAGAAGCTAGCAATTATCAGAAAATAAAACCAGACTAGTGAGTTTATTAGAAAACGCTAGCCGGTTTCAATACCGACAATGATAAAGTTCAAGAAATTATGAACGAGGATACGCGGCTGGCGATAATTCTTTGATGGGAAAGAGATTATATATTCTTTCAAGAAAAATCTCATTCAATGGCCGACTTTACAGGGATAAAATGAACATTGGGAGGCAAACTGGGTGAAGAACCCTTTTTATGCTGATAGGATAAGTCTTCCTTTAGCTCCTGAATCAACGTACGTAAAACAACCAACTAACAAGCGCAACACTCATACCTAGCCCAATTTGCCTAGGACTGGAATACCAGGCATGCCTACGACGGGTCCAGTCATCCATAGGATAGAATTCCCTCGTATCACGCACATGTTTGGCCCAATCAACCCTCAGGTTGGAATACCAAACACGTCAGGTCCAATCAATCATAGGTTCCAGTCATCCTCATGATGGAATACCCTAGATTGGAATACCACTGTATACATAACTCCCATCTAAAACCATAATTTGAGATCCACGGGCCTATCCTTGCATCTTGTCCAAAAGCCTCTGATTCGTCACAACTAATTATGACTCGTTGAACCTCAACAATAAATCCATTCTGGAAGCGGTCAAACAGGAGAAATGAACCATTACGATCTATAAGCGCACAACCTATGACTGGAATACTCCTACGTGGTCCTCAGCATAGGTCTGGATTGTCTTTGAGCCCACAACACGAGTCTGGTATGCCCTCCCTGGCTCCCAGCTCACGAATGGAATGCTCCCAATAACTATCAATACTGTCGCCAATCCATCAGCCGCCCAACTTTCTAGGCCTGAAGGTACTCACCTTCCTCCATTTCCCAAAGGGCCTAATCAATGTCCTTCATAACATCAGTCAAGTGCCATAATACTGAAACGCTACCCTGCACGATTATGTTATAGAATGAGTTGCTATCCCAGAGTCTTCAGGCTCTCCCACATGACCACCGATTGTCCCTAAGGGCACTTCATAGGTGATAACCAGTAAGTACATATAACATAAGGTTCCACCGGTTATTATCACAAAGCAACATGCTCAATACCCGAGCGTAGATCTAACAGAATACATACAGAGTCTTTAGCATGACTGGACCGCCTTGCCGGGCCTTCAGCCTATATGGACCACTCTTAGAACCTTCAACATGTCTGGACCATTCTCCGGGCCTTCGACCTGACTGGTACGCCCTGTTGGGCCTTCAGTCTATTTGGGTTGCACTAGGTCTGCGAAGCCAAAACCCTGGTGCCCTTTCAATAAATAACCAGCTCTCCCCCACTTGGGGTTCGAACTCTCGATCCAATTTGCAAACTATAATCCCGACCTAACCGTACACGTAAGTCAAACCAAACCCCAATGCTACCTTGAACACCTGCAGTTACACTCAAAAAATCGCCTCCATGCACGTACTTAGGGAAACCCTTGACCTCATGTTTGATCACCCAACCTCTTTGGAAACTATTATCCGGACAGCAACAAACAAAACCTTTAATGGTTGATGCTCCATATGAGAATTCTCAATTCTTCCCCACTTAGGACACTAACCACTACCTACTGGTGGCGAAACCAAAACACAACTTAACCGTCCCAACCAGGTATTACCATACTTAACAATGGAATGATTAACCTTGGAATGAATAACCTATGTAGAATAATCCTCCTGGCATGGAGTAACCGAACTTCAAGAGAAACCTGAATCCCAACTGAATACTTATGAATTTTTAAATTACAACTACTTACCCTGGAATGGAGATTCTCTACCCTAACTTCTCATTCTCAAATGCATCCATGGATCATAACCATCTACGATCCTTTGATTCTAAATTCCCATGACCCTCTTATGTCCTAGCGTCTCATGCAGAAGGCAAATGAAAGTTCACGATAAGAGGTAAAGACATACCAGTCGCCACATCGGGTGTTATCCTGGCCTCCTAGGCCGTAAGCTGGAAGACGTGTCCCCAAGCCCTCGGGGGTTCTACTCTACCCTAACTCCTGTCAGCAATCCTCAAGGTAGTCGATGTTGGAGCCGGTGTTGGCCTGGTAGCTAGAAGGGGATACTGGGCCTTCATATGGCCCACCTGCTCGTAGTGGTAACAAATTCTAACACCAGAACCTGGAGGCTGCTGCCTACAATCCTTCGCGATGTGACCCTTCGTGCCATACTTGTGGCATCCTGAAGAAGATCGACAAACCCCATCATGCACCTTGCCGCACATCACACAGATGCGACCCCTCTGACTCTCCTGTCAGGAATCAATGGCCCAAAACCGTTTCGACACATGTTGTGACTGTTGGATTAGTGTCTAAGTCCATAACTATTTTGGTATGTACTTGACCCGATCGTGAGGATGGTCCTTTTGGGATGCCTTCACCAAAGCAACTTGATAGGATGGTTCGTGGAGAAAGAGATTAACTATGATTTATTAATATATTATATGAATAATATATTAAAAGGGAAATCATATTGTTTAATTAATATTAGTCAAGAATTAATAAGAATTAATTTTGTGGCTAAAAGACATTAATTACATAAAGGGGGCTAGAACTGTCAATTGTGTGATAGTTGTATATTGGGCTAATGGACTCCATAGAGGTTGGAGTGGACGAAATCTATGGGGGAACTGATGAGAATTCATCCAAGGCCTCTAAGGAGGGAGTCTGTGGGCTGCTTAGTGCCTAAGCAGTCAGATTAGGGTTTCCTAGTTCAAAACCCTTATAGCATCACTATATAAAGACCCCTAGGGCACCCAAAAACGTGGCTAAGCATTCCTTGGAGTTTCTTGGACGTTTTTGGTGCCTCCTTCTCCTATCCTAAGTCATCCTCTTTCTCTTGGTGTTTGTGAGTCATTAGAGGTGTGACACTAAGCTTTCAGAAGCCAATTACAAGAAGGAATAGGTTATTATTGCTACATAACAATCAAAGGTAAGATCTAAATCCTATATTATGATAATATTGATTATTGTATGCTAGATCTAGGGTTTATGGCTTTGGATGATTATTTCTCGTTCATTAGACAAATTAGATCCAAAGCTTTAGGGTTTGCATGTACACCATAGGAATGATGTAGTGCTCAAAATCCATCAGTGGTATCAGAGACTAGGCTGTTTGTATAATGTATTTGATGTATTTCTTAATCATTAAAGCTTAAAATCGCAAAATTCTGCTTTCTGGGGGCTAGACTCGCCGAGTCCACTGGGAACTCGATGAGTCCAGTGTTGACTCGATGAGTCAGAGTCGTAGATGGCTGATTTTGCGGGATTTTGGCATATTTTGATATGGGATAATCACCAAAAACGTTTCTCATTAATAAAATCAGAATTTTATCAATATTTGGTGATTATCCTTACCAAAATAGAAGATAATTGTCAAAATTGAGATAATTACTTGTTTTATAAGATAAATATTAACTATTTGTAATTTTGTTTTGAATTATCTAGTAAGAAATTGAATTAGGTCAAATTTAGATAATTACCAATTATTTGATTAATTTTAATTATTTGTAATTTGATCTAGATAGTTTTGAAAAGTTTCAAAACTTGCCCTCATGTTTTGGAATTTAAATTTTTGATTAAAAGTTTAATTTTGAAATATTTAAATTCTAAACCCTAATGTTTTGAAATGTTTAAAAACTTACCCTCAAGTTTAAGAATTTAAAATTTTGATTAAAAGTTTAATTTTTGAAATTTTAAATTCTAAAACCCTAGTTTTGAAAAGTTCAAATTACACCCTTATGGTTTTATTAAGTTAAATTAAAAGTATAATTAACAGAGAGTTAATAAATCCATAATGATATGGTTTATATTTAATTAAATTAAAAGTGTGATTTATAAAATTAAACCACCTAGTATTTTAAAAGTGTAAAATACACCCTTATACTATATTTAACATTAAAAGTTTAATATTATATATGTATAACTTAAACTGTTAGTCTTACAGTTAGTAGGCCTCATTCACGAAGCCGATCTATAAGGGGGTATAAGGTTATGTCCTATAAAATGGTCGTTTAATGGGTGTCCACTCTCACCCACCGCTTCCTTGATTGGTGGAGGGTCGTTAGCCGAACGGGTAGGATAAGGCAAACCCTCTCCTCATTAAAAGTATAATGAATGTTAAAGTAACTAAATGTTTTACAAAAAATTCCCAATCTTAGTTACTTTAGGAAAAAGTGAATTGATGTAATTCCATGAAATTACAATTTGTACCCTTGCTAAGACGTTAGTGGAACGTGTGTGGTTAACCGAAACATTAATTGGGTTCTAAGAAAAGGTGGCGAAGGGTGACTCGATGTTTTTCATAGTTCGGTGGAGCGTGTGTGGTTAACCGACACATCGAATAGGTGACTGTAACATTGGGGGCACCATATATGTTTGCATGGTTATTTACACCGTGTTTTGTGATCCTCGGCATCCCAGTCACAAATCGAGGGGCATATCGAGATTTAAACATGCCATTGAAAAGTTCAATGAATCTCAAAAGATCTAGGAGTTTCCAATACATTTGAAACTTAACCTTCTTTTTCGTTTTTCATGGTGGAAATTGGTAAATCAT
The DNA here is from genome assembly GCF_051521515.1 of Lactuca serriola. NCBI lineage: Eukaryota > Viridiplantae > Streptophyta > Magnoliopsida > Asterales > Asteraceae > Lactuca > Lactuca serriola. The sequence goes on from NC_136410.1 coordinate 71,258,943, forward strand.
CATTTACCTACCTTCAAATATTCTGCAAATTGGATTATGACATCCCTCTTCCAGTTTGTAGAATATTGTGTTGGGTCCTTGCCTTAATATCTCATTTGGGTGTTTTATTAAGGACTCAATCAACTAACTTGAATTTTCTCCCGTTTTATAAATGTCAAAGTCTGACAACTATGGTCTTCTTGAATCCATTGGAAAAGTTTTCCACGTGAAGATGATGTTCCACGATTGGATTGTGGAAATGGAAATCAAGCTTCACTTCCTCCACCTCCTTCAATAATTCTCCCTGACCCACGTGTTCGAAGACTTGAAAAGTTCAAGGTTACTCAAGCCCTATTGGCAATAAGACACAAAGATGGAAAGTCTGTGTGTGTACACATCTTAAAGATGAATTCACACATTGACAGGTTATGGATGTTGGGTGTCGATGTCTCAAGGAAGTTGGTTGTTGACTTGGTTCTTCAATCACTTCTTGATTCATATGGTAAGTTCGTCAGAGAATACTATATGATGCCACACGACGTGACCCTCATTGATTTGACTTATTTGCTTATTGCTGTTGAATCAGAAATGATTTGGCGCATTGGTCGAGCAAATTTTTCTGATAAATCAATATTCCAACCTTCTATAGGCAATGACAACATTGGAAGTCCAGAAAAGTTTTCGCTACGTAAGAGAAAGGCTAAGTCTGAGATAGTCTCGTGTACCATTCTAGAAGAGTCCATATGTTTCTACTTCCAAAAGAAGGTGCATTGGTTACGAAGCTGCCCTGACTACCTAATAGATCTAAGAGATGGGAGAGTCAAGATGTATGAGTCTGCTTCAGGTAAAATCCATTATATAACTCCATTAAGTTCCTATTTGGAGATTCTTAATACATGATCTGATAAGATTGCATTTTGATGTTTTAAGGGATCGAAGAAAAGAAAGGAAGCTTAAAGGAAGGAGCGAGCTGACTCTTATCGCGAAGAAATGGATTACGATCGCATGGATTCGATGATCAGATTTTTGAGTTGCTGCTTAGAGTTATGATAAATTGCTTAGGAATATTTAATAGTATAGTTTTCATTTGCATTGTAAGGATATATTTCCGCAATAAAATAAATTTTGATTTTGTCTTATTTATATTTCCTTGCAATGGCAATTGTAAAAATTGATGTCTGTGTTTTTCTATTATAAGCAACATTAAATGGATGTGATTCTTAGTTATGTTATTTATGGTAATGTTGTAATTTTCTAAGGAAAGATTCCCATCGCCCGAGTTTCAATTTGACAAAAGCTTGGAATCATATGATTTGAATCATGTGATGTATGGAAATCTTGGTACTTAGAAATTTTGTGGCCAATTCCTTGACAAAGAGTCAAGTGAAGGACTAGGAGATCGAGTTCACAATGTTGTGCACTGGTCAAGTCCACCATAAATAACAATAACATTATTTGTCATGATTTACTAAAACTCTAGTAAATGTGGTTATACTTACAAGATTAAGTGTAATTCTGAATCATTGAAAAGTTTCAATGAATGACAGAACGAATAAGTAGAATCAATGAAGGCAGAAAGATAAAAAATTTCTCCAATCTAGGAAGAAGGGAGAGTACTTTTGTATCATGTTTTATGATAGTCTTAGTAATCGTAGGAACCATATTACAATTCATTCTCTAAGGACACCTTAGTGCACTAGTTTGGCTAAGAAGAGGAATCAACAATTGTTGTTGTGGTTAAGTCAATAAGATGTATTGTACTTCGTTCCAAAATCAAGTCTTAGAGTCATACTCCAAGATTGTGACTTGAGTGACATAATCTTAAGTAAGAATGTTCTTGCTGTAACTACGTAAAATCTCAAAACAATTTTTCATTCCAAACATAATAAATTTCATAAAATAATTTATATACTCATTCAATTAAATGTTATCACACAAATCATATCCCAAAATCTCAAACACGTGGATCTTCATCAGTGTGTACAGATCATGTCGGCGCCTTCCCGCGATCCTCGCTAGTACTTGAAACGCATATCACACAACACAGTAAGCATAAATGCTTAGAGAGTTCCCCAAAATACCACATAAAACATGTACGCCACTCAAGGCTATAACTCTACAGGACCTTCCGGTCAATGCGTCTCAGGGGACTTCCGTCCCATAATCCTGGTAGATCTTCTGGTCCCACTTCTCTGACCTTCCGGTTCGTATCATCTTGACCTTCCGGCCCATACATTGTTCACCTTCCGGTCCATATCATAATACTCATAACATAACATAGCACATACATATCATATAACAACATACATCACATACTCATCATAGCCCATAAGACCTTCCGGTCACACATAATTACCAGTCTAGGTAAAGTATAGTGAGAAGACTCACATCACATGATGTCTAGTTAACCTTCTGGCTTGATAACCTCGACCGAGCCTCAGCCTAACACATAAGGCAACCATTTCTAATTAATACTTCCTCTTGTCCTCATCTCTATAGAATGGGTAGAAAACCATTCTACCCCTCCATGACCTCCCTTGAATCAGTTTGACTGAAACCCTAAGGTCAACTGAAGTCAACTCTAGTCAACAGTCAAACTTTGACCAGACTCGTCGAGTGCACTCGGGTGACTCAGCGAGTCCATGCGTGTCCTCTGAATCCTCCTAAGGCCTCACTCGACCCGTCGAGTTAACCTTTCACTCGACGGGTTACCACTGGTCACAAATCGCGGGGCAACCGGACTCGACTCATCGAGTCCTCTTATGGACTCAGTGAGTTCCCTCCATGGCAACACTCAAATGACCCTCTGAGGTCAGATCTATTTCTCTAACTTATAGATCTGACCTTTTAACACCCAATAATCACATAAAGGTCCAGTCTTTATACTCATGCAACACATATATGGCTCTGTATGGAAAAATAGCTCTAAAAATGGCATGCTAGATCCATAACTCCAATGGAACTACAAAGAGCTGGAAAACTGGGACTCTCTGGACCTCTTAAGGTCCATATCTAATACTTTTTCCACATTGGGACCTCATACGCATCATATACTATCCAAGAAAGGGTAAAGAAAACCCTAGATTCAAGGATTCAACACAAAACAGAAGGAAGGGGAGAAATACTACCTCGGAATGGAGATCCTTGCTTGGATGTCTCAGAATAACAACATCATTTGGTCCTTCTAGCTGAATCCCTTCTCTTCCTTTGCAAAATCACACCAAAATTACTTGATTTCATCATAAGAACTCTCCCTTGGCTCCAATGGCGATTTAGGGTTTCTCATAGGAGATATGAGGCACATCCAAGGTCATAAGTTCCTTTAAATAGGCTCCAACACCGAAACTTAGGATTTTCTCTACCCAGTACCTACTCGGTGAGTCCATACTTGGACTCGTCGAGTCCGCTCATTAAATCCACGTGATCAACTCGACGTGACTCGGCGAGTCAGACCTACGACTCGTCGAGTCCCTCCTAAATCCTCAAAGTTGAAACACAAACTATCATACCCGAAATTCTAGATGTTACACTTACACTTGCACATTTTGGTAAGTTGTGATGTCTTGAATAAGACAAAGACCAACTAGTACCAAATTACGTGTAGGTTTTGTCTTGATATAGACATATACTAACTCTTGAATGTTTGTTTTGTCAAGAAATGTTTCTTGTTAAGAGAATATAATATGTCTAGAGGTTAGTGGGAGTCTAAAGATCTTGAAAAGTTTCAAGAACTAATCGAGAGTAAACCTACTGTTATTACTAGCACACGAATTGAGGTTTCTAACCTATTGTGTTGATATATTCTTGTTTCAGTGCCATTCCAGTTTGATCAACTATGCATGTGAGTTCTATGAGTTCTCAATAGGTTGCATAGGGGAAAGGCACCTTAATTAGTGGAAAGTACATTGAAAGGTAGGGGTGAGCTGCTTAATAACTTGGACGCAATGGTAGGACCCTTGATGGAACGAAATTAAGAATGGACAAGTTCGATCCATAAGAGTTTGGATTTATCACAATTATTGTCTTATGATTATGGTTATGACAAATTCACATGGATAGGAACACATACACCAGAAAATCTGAGTGTCATAAGGTTTCTCTCCTTCATGAAAATGACTGTGAGGAAACACTTTCACTAAGAGAGATTTTGAAGATAGCATTATGTAATTTGCATTTCTCAAATTCGATTATGATTACGACATCCCTCTTCATAGTTCGAATTGTGGGAAATGGCAAATGGGTCTGAACAATTTAGACTTATTGTTATAAGTTCTAAAATTGTTTAAACACACATATAGGTTATCTAAGGAAAGGTGTATGAGTTCGAGAAACTTAGATAAAGGCTTATCGAAGCGTCTAGGTTTCAGAAATCTGAACTTTTGTAAATAAAGTCAATAAGTATTGGTTTCTAGAAGTCTAGCTAATTTCTGAATACGTGACAAAGCTAGTGGGAGCATAAGTGTTATGCTTGGAAAATATATAATCATCATGTGAGTGGGAGCATGATAAATATGGTGAGTATTGCGAGATAGCAATATTAATTATAAAAAAAGAAAGGTATAATTCGCAAAGTTGCAAGGGTTGATAAGTTGTTTTGCTATAATTAAGGGAGAGAATTTTATACTTCATTTCAGTTCTAAAAGCTTGGATTGATTTTTTTTTATCTAATTTAGTCATATAAAATTAAGATTGTGTTCTCAAATTCGATTATGATTACGACATCCCTCTTCATAGTTCGAATTTTGAGAACATGGAAAATAGAGATATTGTAGCAAAAGACTGGTCAAGTATCATGTCTTTATGTAAGACATTATGAACCGTATCCCATATGCTTCGGGCATAGGATCAATTGCATATGCTATAATATTTGCGTGTTCTAAAATTTTCCAAATGCCTAGGGCATTAAGAGGGAAAAAGGATTGGAACCAGATATGACTAAAGGTGATTAATCAACTGTCAAGAGGACAATCTAAGGTTCGCTAAGGATTGGTCGCTTATGAGATGTTGGAAGTATAGTAATGGAAGGACCATACTGAAATTATTATTATTAGATATGATTCTATTAATAATGAGTTGTTATATGGTAAATATGGAATTGTTTCCATATTGGGAGTTGGACTTTACGAATCTCTATGTAGATTAGAAAATTTTATGCAAGAAGGATGTTCAAAGGAATGTACTTTGAATGTGCGACTTCATGTCTATGGAATTGTCTTGCAACAATATCCAATAGATGACTTTGTAATTTCATTGGCAAAGTCTTTGTGACTTTGGCGCTATGACATTACGAAAGAATCGTTGCATAAAATGTTAAAATCTAACATATTCTATAAATGACAAGAATTTGGTATTCTCACACTTGTGGTAAGGATTGGGAATTGTGAAATGAGTGTGATTGAAAATGTTATTCAATTATACTGTTTCACAAAGTAAGGACCATAGGTAAACATAGTGTGCATGCTAAGAGCGTGGGTCAATTGTTGTTTTAATTAAAGTAATAAGTTGATTAATCGAAACATTATACAATGAATAATGTGTTATCAATATGGTGATTAAATAAAAAGAATTTTATTTATACTCAAAAGTTTGGGGCCATATTGGGTTCGATTATTCTTGTGTTTCACTTTGCATGTTATGACTTCCTGAATAATAAGATTATTCGAACATCCCACAGTGGCTCATACTTTGGGAGTAGGTATGAAAGAAGATTGTCATGAATTGGTTTGTAGATTGCCTAAAGTGTATTAGACATAGCAAATGTTTGCTGCAACGTTCATGAGTGCTTATGAATATGATTTGAGCATTGGATTAAACCCACGCTCACTTAGTTTGCTTCATGGATTTTTTTTCACGAGTGATTGGTGAGACGATAATATCTTATATTCTTGAAACCGAGATGTGTGAGTTGTATCTTGCGAGTTGGTTACACATTGATGATATGTAAATGCACTAGTAACTTGGTGTTATAAAACGTATTGTTGTGTGTGATTCGGTGAGTGAGTACAAGCGAGAATTGAGTTGAAGTTTATCTGTTCCTTTTACCCAAAATGGGATAAAAGCGATATATGTGGGCCCCTCGATGATTTAGTGATGACACCTAAGCACTTAGGCAAGCCGATACTAAGTTGATGTGTTCAATTGTAGTCTGTTGTCAGTCGTCATAAATCGGAAATCGGGAAACAACACATGAACAAAGACTATGATTTAAATCCATGTCTCAGTTCATACTATATCTAGAATGGAGGAATATATGATCCTTTATCTAAAGGACACGCTTCTGATAAGATTAGAGTTGACAACGGCTTTTGAAAGCTATGATTGCTGACCAGGTTTGAAGTCATACGCAAAATAGTTGTTAGACTTATCCAAGTGGGAGACTGTTGGATTAGTGTCTAAGTCCATAACTATTTTGGTATGTACTTGACCCGATCGTGAGCATGGTCCTTTTGGGTTGCCTTCACCAAAGCAACTTGATAGGATGATTTGTGGAGAAAGAGATTAATTATGATTTATTAATATATTATATGAATAATATATTAAAAGAGAAATCATATTGTTTAATTAATATTAGTCAAGAATTAATAAGAATTAATTTTGTGGCTAAAAGACATTAATTAAATAAAGGGGGCTAGAAGTGTCAATTGTGTGATAGTTGGATATTAGGCTAATGGACTCCATAGAGGTTGGAGTGGACGAAATTTATGGGGAAACTGATGAGAATTCATCCAAGGCCTCTAAGGAGGGAGTCCATGGGCTGCTTAGGACCTAAGCAGTCAGATTAGGGTTTCCTAGTTCAAAACCCTAATAGCCTCACTATATAAAGACCCCCAGGGCACCCAAAAACGTGGATAAGCATTCCTTGGAGTTTCTTGGACGTTTTTGGTGCCTTCTTCTCCTCTCCTAACTCATCCTCTTGCTCTTTGTGTTTGTGAGTCATTAGAGGTGTGACACTTGTAACACTAAGCTTTTAGAAGCTAATTACAAGAAGGGATAAATTGTTATTGCTATATAACAATCAAAGGTAAGATCTAAACCCTATATTATGATAATAGTGTTTATTGTATGCTAGATCTAGAGTTTATGGCTTTGGATGATTATTGCATGTTCATTAGACAAACTAGATCCAAAGCTTTAGGATTTGCATGTACACCATAGGAATGATGTAGTGCTCAAAACCCATCTGTGACTGCGTCGGGGCCTGTCTCCGTTCCCTCAACTGAAGCTCAATCTCCAACTCACGCCGCCTGACGGCCTCATGTAGCTCCAACAATATATCACAACGTTGGGTGGAGACGAACTGTCGGATGTCCTTCTTGAGCATGCTCAGATAACGCATCATCTGAGCCTGCTCGGAAGCAAACTTCGGGCAAAACATCTCCCTCTCAGTGAACATATGGGTGATCTTTGTCAATATCTCTGATCCCTGTCTCAACTCCAAAAACTCTTGAGCCAACCGCTCACGCCAACCCGTGGAATGTATCGAGTACTGAATAGCTCCCTAAACTGATCCCATGTAACTGCAACTGTCTTCTCGTCAGAATACGACCCAATAATCAACCTCCACCAATCCTTTGTTCTGGTCCTCAGCAGGTTCTGAGCACACCTGACTTTTTGGTCAGCATGGTAGGAACAAGTGAAGAGTCAGCAAGGCAGGAACAAGTAAAGAAACATCCCTCCACATCAGAAATCCACCTCATGGTTATAATCGGGTCCTGAACTCCCTCGAAAGTTGGGGGCTTCGTGTTATCAAAGTCCCAATACTGAAAGGCCCGACCTGTCCCCGCACCTGCAGTAGCAGCCGTATCAACAATGGTTGTGTATCTGTCATCAAAGTACTCCATCATCGCGGTCTTGATAGACCCGAACATCTCCAGAATTTGACCCTGAACTATCTCAATCACCTCCTCCCGGATGATTTCCCTAATGCGATCCTCTGTCAATGCTGGCGTATCCTGGCTGCAAGCTCCTGATCCTGACCCAGATCTGGCCTCAAATCGTCTCGTAACCACCATACTAAAAATACATACCAGGAAGATATCAGACATTTCGTGCAACAACGGAAAACCAACTACCAACAAAACCCTAAGGATTTGTGACTTCCTTGCTACGCGTATGGATCCTGTGTTGTCAGTAGTACAAGCCCATACTACCTTCTACACCTACCCATATTTGTCTCAAGTATCATCACAACTCCATAACAATATACATCAACATAGGCGATCGCTCAATCCTCACTCCTAAAGGAAGGCTAAATATCTTATAACTGGTCGACTGACCCCGCACAACTCATCCGTCGTACCACTAACTGCCACACGACCCTTTATTGGTGCCAGATAGTTATTGCATGAACACTATCACATGCCCCATGACTTAAACAACCTTCGGATAAAAGATTCAATCCCACAACGGTTGGACTCTGACAAGAGCTGCACAGCAGGACCAAATCCTCTAACCTAGAACCATTTAACCGATGAAGTATGTGACTTAACGCATTCATCCAATAACTAATTCACACATAAAAGAGTCACACAACAATCCATGAGGTACTCTACACAAGCTAAGGCATCAAAGATCAGGCAATTCTATCATGCAATTCCTGAAGATCCCTAGCCTATCACTAGCATGTCGTTCTAATATATCACAATATTAAATAACAGTATGGTATTTGGGGGTCTAGTTACTGGCTCCGGCTGATTGTACACTTTGTATCCTCCTTTAGTATTTTGAAAATCATTTTGAAAATCCTTTCCTTAGTTTGAGATTGGATTCACACGAGTGTTCCTCCAATTCACTCAAATTAAGGCTCTGATACCAACTTGTAACCACCATAAAATTCATGAAAATTTATAACTTTTCCAAGCTTTCAAAAACCATTATTTATTACAAAATGTTTTCAAAATAGTTTCTTATCAGAGTATCCTAGTAAATCAAATCATAACATGCGAGGATGTATACGGTCACGCCTTTGCCTTATCGCAATCATCTGAAGTTCCTAAAACAATAATCCATAAATGTAAGCTCGAACGCTTACTAAGTTACCCCCAAAATACCCATACACAAAAATACACATATAATAACAAACAACATACTATGGGTCCAATCAACCATCGAGTTGGAATGCCAACACACTATGGGTCCAATCAACCATCGGGTTAGAATACCCCAGACCCTTAACCATCGGGTTAGAATGCCAGCACACTATGGGTCCAATCAACCATCGGGTTGGAATACCCCAGACCCTCAACCATCGGGTTGGAATGCCAACATGCTACGAATCCAATCATCCTCGGGATGGAATACCCTCGGCCTACAACCATCGGGTTGGAATGACCACATATTATGAGTCTAATCATCATCGGGACGGAATACTCTCACTACCAATCAAACATGTGCACCTATATAATATAATCATATAACAGTCTACAGAGACTACATACTAGGGTCCAATCATCCTCTAGATGGAATATCCTCAACTACTAATCAAACATGTGCACATATAATAGGTAATCACATAGCAGTCTACAAACAGTCAAGTAGATCTAGCAGATCCCTAAGCGTAGCATCATCCTATCTACCAGGATACCGGTCTAACATAACATAATAATATACAACCATAAGATAACCAGGATAACAATCCAAAGGGTCGGGCTTGGTGCCTTCGACCCTTGAGTATAGTGAGGAAAACTCACCTCACAATGTCGAACTGAACTGAAAGATCAAATTTCCGAAACACGGCTCCAAACTCAAACACCTACAACCACCATTTATCCAATTTCATCAATTCCCAAATTACCAAAATACCCTTAGATGTCAAACTTGGTCAACCATGTCCAAATTCAAAGTCAACGGTCAAGGTCAACAGTCCATATTGACCCAACTCGTCGAGTGCAGCTTATAGACTCGTCGAGTTCCTTCAGAACTCAGAAAACTGTGAAAACCCGAGTCAACTCGTCGAGTTCCTTCCAGTCTTAACATGTTCAGCCCTTTCCAGTCGATTCCAAGGCTCCAAACTACAAATCTAGCCTCTTAGGACTGAGATACCACGTAAAGTTGCTAACTTGACTTGCATGCGACGCTTCAAAGGCTAAAACACCCAAAACTAGTCTTAGGAAGAGGTTTAGGGAATGGAGAAGAGCCAAAGTTTGATAACATCGAGAACTTGATTTCCATGAGGGACTAGAGGAGTCCAAATATGAACTCCTCACTTCAAAACGTGCTCAATACCAGAAATTCCTCAAGAATAAGCTAGAAATGACCCTAAACTCTTGAATGGATAGGCGTTACAAGAAAATAATCAAGGTAATGACTTTTTACCTTCAAATGAATGCCAAAACGAAGTAGATGCTGGATCTACAAGCTCCTTCTCGTTCCAAGCTTCTCAATCTTCAAGTCTTTTCAAGAAATGCACCAAACACACACTCTTTAGCCTCACACACACTCAAAATAGGAGGTTAGCTCGATTAAGGTTTGTTTATGGATGTGAAGGTGGTAAGGGAGGCTGGAGGGACGACTTAAGGTCCTTTAAATAGGGTGCAAACCCTAAAAATTAGGGTTTTCATAATCAGCTCCAACTCGTCGAGTAGGTACTAAAATTTACGCGGACTGACTAGTTTCTACACGATGAGTTGGGGCCTCCAACTCGTCCAATATGCTTCCTTAATTGCATGAAATCTTTAAAATCTCATTCTTGGAAATCGGGATGTTACAGTTTATCATACTAGTTGAAAAGCTAGTTGTTAGCTGAAAAGCTAGCTGATAGCTGAAAATCTAGTTGTTAAATAAAAAGCTATCTGATAGCTGAAAAACTAGTTGATAAAAAATAACGTTTGATAAAACTAACTGAAAAACTAGCTGAAAAATGTGAAATGACATAAAAGGACATTTAAAAAAAATGTGTTTTTATAATTAATTAAGGGGTATATTTGGAATATTTTTAAAAAGCTCCTAAAAAGCTAGTCTAAGTAGATTTTTGAAAAACTAGCTTATAAGCTACTTTTTGGTTTGTCAAACATGATAACTTAAAAAAACTCGAAAAATAAGCTAGTTTTTCAGCTAGCTGTGACGCGCCAAACACAACCTAAATTTCATTCTTTCTAGATATTCACAAATCTTAATGTAATATTTGTTGAGCAAAATTAATGAACAATCTATTTTTTGGGAGATTATTTTCCACAAATATTAGACTGAACTTGGAATGCATTATAGTGTTGTTCGATAATGATTTTGATTAAGAGAAGATATAGATTAAGTCCATGTCTCACTTTAAAAAACAATTTTTTATTGATATTGTTCTCGGTTCTAATTTAATGTACGCTAAATATAATACAAAACTAAGCATGTATTATGTCATTACATGCATGCAAAATCATAAAAACTTGAGAACATTTTTATAGAACAATTAGTCGACAACATACCGTCCAATTAAATATATGATATAATTTTTTTTTTAAATCAAAAGATTTAGTCAAGGGAATGAAGAGAAGATGCCAATAATTGAAGCCATAAAAAATGTTGAGAACCTGAGTCAAATATGGCTCTCATTGGATAGACGAGTGGAATAACTTGAGGAAGAGTGAGATATGAACAATGCCCATTCACAATTGTGTCACTTTCTATATACAACATACATGAATACATGATAGACTTGCTTCTCCTTCATTATATGTGGTTAAACACTTTGAGAGTATTTGATGATATATATATATATATATATATATATATATATATATATATATATATATATATATATATATATATATATATATATATATATATATATATATATATATATATATATATATATATATATAAAAGTTTGTAAGTTGAAAATTTCAACTTAATCCAACATATTTAATTACACAGGTAAACAATTTATCCATTTAACTAAACACATTGAAAAATCAACCAAGGTTCGGATTAGCTTGGTATGTTAGAGTTAGACTACTTTTTGCCACTCTAAATGAAATATCAAATTTGCTGCAAAAAAATTGTTTAATTTTTAAACTTCTTTAAAATTAAGTAATGTTGCAAGAAGTGAGTCGGCAAAGAGCTCGAAGCCTCCTATGTGGAGCTCGACATACTTAGACTATGTTTGGCAGACTAGCTGAAAAGCTAGTTGATGGCTGAAAAGCTACCTGTTAAATAAAAAGCTATCTGATAGCTGAAAAGCTAACTGATAAAAAATAACGTTTGGTAAAACTAGCTGAAATATATAAAATGACATAAAAGAACATGTAAGAATATGTGTTTCTATAATTAATTAAGGGGTGTATTTGGAAAATTTAAAAAAAACTCCTAAAAAGCTAGTCTAAGTAGCTTTTCAAAAATCCAGCTTATAAACTACTTTTTGATTTACCAAACACGACAATATAAAAAAGCTCGAAAAATAAGCTAGCTTATCAGCTAGCTGTGGCGCGCCAAACACAGCCTTAGGCTACACCGCGTCTCAAACTCTACAATATGTTACCGAGTTGATTTCCTTCAACCAATGAGCTAATGGTTCTGTTATATATATATATATATATATATATATATATATATATATATATATATATATATATATATATATATATATAGAGAGAGAGAGAGAGAGAGAGAGAGAGAGTTAGGTTTATTTGTTTAAACTAAGTATTGTGTTATCGTATGCATAAATGTGGGCCAATCAAAATTTAAAATAAAAATAAATAATTAAATAAATAAATAAGGGTAAATATGTAATTTGATAATTACTTTCCACATATAATATACTATAATTAAGGTAACAATTGACTTAGTTTTCTCTACCCATCGTCTTTAAAAACCGTAACCCTAATTAACCCTTTTTGACAACGACCCCATGGACACTCTCTATAATTAAGGTAACAATCGCCATCGTCTTATCCCCAATATCCACCGTCGTTCTCCTCTTCGACGCCACCTCCGCCAAATCTCCACCGCCTTGCCATCCCGCCTTCATTTCAGTTCTCGCTTCTCGCCTGTAACCCCCAAAGCCATCGCAACTTCATCTCCACAGTTCTCACCTGGTATGACTAGGTTGTCTTAGTCACGACTGATTTACCGGATTAGGTTGTCTTATCACTCAATTTCACTTATTAATGTTAATTTTAGGGTTTACCGCTTGTTTGCAAATGCTATTGGCGCTCATGATGATGTTGCTGAGAAGCTTGGATTTGAGAAGGTCTCCGAGCAGTTTGTTGAGGAATGCAAGTCGACAGTTGTTTTGTATAAACATAAGAAGACCGGTTGCGAAATAATGTCTGTTTCAAATGACGACGAGAATAAGGTCTTTGGCGTAGTTTTCCGAACTCCTTCGTAAGTTTCCTTTGAGAATATGAAAACTGTTGTGTATTGTTTAATGCTCGTATGCATTGTAATTGAGACAATTGATTTGTCCATAATCCATTTGTGCATAACTGCATATGTTATACTAATCGTCACTTCATCCAACTACTAATGCAGGAAAGATTCAACTGGAATTCCTCACATATTGGAGCACAGTGTATTATTTGATACATAATTTGGATTAATTAGATCTCCTCTGTTTAGTAATTAGTCATTTTCCTTTTGCATAATATTAAAGCGATAGTTGGGAACTAAATATCAGACAAAACGATAATTGAGAAGACAATGTGGAGATCAATTTGTCCCATGGAGTATGAAAGTAATTGTTTAAAGGTGATTATTTTGACCACTGTAATTGTTTACATTTTACTTAATGCTTTTTAATTATTGAAAGCTTTTTATCATATTCTATTATGTTATGATAATGCTGTGCAAGACTATCCATTGTGTGGGTTCCTAGAAAGACATATTGAAATAGATGGATTTGATGTTTTATTTTAATATGTTCAATTTGAAAGTGTTTGCAGGCTTTGAAAAAACGAGGCTTATGAGGTAATTCCAATTTGTTTGGCTGTATTTTATGAATTGATTCATATTTCAATTTATGTTTTTTTTTCTTCTGATTTAACACTTCATTTATGTGAACAGTGCAGGATCTTGACAAGGTTGAATTCTGAAAAGGTATCAAGTATGTTTATGTAGATGATTCAATGGATGATATTGGTGAGATTCCAATTCTATTGGAATGGAATCACGAATTCCAATTCTGTTGGAATGGAATCACGAATTCCTATTCTGTTGGAATCACAGAAGTTGATGCTTGAAGAACGGACCACAAAATTGAAACGGACCACATTATTCTTTTAGCCTAGGTTATTCTATTCAAAGTAATTATTGTATTATTGTATGCATAAATATGAGCCAATCATTTTACTTATTTTAAGAAAGTGATTAATAGATATTATTGAATTAAAAATAATCGAAAAATACCATCTAATTTAACTAGAAGGGTATTTTAGTCAATTAATGTAGATTTAATAAAGGAAATTTGCATATTTTAAGGGATCATAGATTCTATTAATTTTAAAAATCCGATTTTACCAATAATAAGGTTTTTAATTCGGACATTCTGACAAAATATGTTTGAGTATGTTCAAAAAAATATTCTAGAACCATAAAATAATAAAAATATTCTTGAACATATTTCTTGTAGAATAACAAATTCTCGAATCAGTAATTGAAGAATTAAAACAAAAATTATATCAATTCTTATAGAATACATGTTACAATTGCTAAGAATTACATTTGTTGTTAAAGAATAACACTAAAAAACTGTCAAATCGGGAAAAATACATCAAAATCTAACAAATACACTAATTAATTCTAAAAGAATAGTGTTACTAAGAGGCGTCGTTCAAATTTCGTGGTCCGTTCTTCAAGCATCAGCTTCTGTGGAAAAAAAATCCAATGAATAAATTAGTGAGAAAATATCCATATTCCATATCAGCATGAATGGAATTCATGATTTCATTCTGATAGAATTGGAATTCATTTACCGATAATTATATTAATTCGGGGCATTCTAACAGAATATGTTCATGATTATCATATGGACTAACTATAAAATACATATGGACTATCAATCATTTCTGTCAATGATAACCTCCCATCTTTATCTGTATCCACCTACAAAAACAACAAACTCCAATTTCACATTTGCATTCTCATGACCTTTATCAAACTCATGTAGTCTAGGGTGTTTATTTCAACTAACTGTAACACAAAGCTTCAAAATTATAAGTAAATTTCAAACATGCCCTAATGACTAAATGTATATTGATTGCATCACACACCAGGAGCACACACAGACACATAAAAGAGAAAGGAGACACCTGGTTCCTTCCTTTTCCAACGTTTTGTACTTTTAATAACTTACTCATTGAACTCAGTTATATTCAAGAAACCATCTCCATCAACATCATATGCATTGAAGTGCACCTCTTTCCACCAGCCCATATCATATCCAAATGAGTTATTATCTAGTGAATTCATACCCAGATTGAGATGTAAAGGGAATATCTAAATACAAACTGATAGTAGAAAGCACTCAAGTCTATCAACCATAATTACATGCTGATTCTTCACAAATTCCATAAATTGAGACTCTAATTGTTCAAATGGAATGAGCATATCATTGATAAAACCCAATCGGCACATGCTAAAACTTCTTTATAACAATTTCTCACTAAAAGGTCCAGTTTTTATTTTAAAGATTCATATCTGGTACTTAGTCTTTCACCCAAATATGCATCTATGATATACCCTTTATATGGTTAAAGGTAGCAATTGCAAAAATTTCCTACATTAAGAAATCTTCTCATATGGAAGTCAGTAATAACTCATCAAAAAACAGGCACCATCAAGATTCCAAACCTAATCTGACTGGCTACATGTAAACGGCTATAATGCAATCAATTGATGTGTCTTCTTAATTTATTAAGGAGTTGATTCATAAGATATATTACATGAATCACGGACCCAAGTGGGAGGCTGGTATTCAGCAAAAGAAACAAGGCCATCGTGGTTTTTGTCATGCAATTCCATCTCCCTCTGATTGCGATGAAGGACTTCCCTCTGAGATTGCTCAAGGTTCCATTCCGTCAGCTCGTGCTCAGTCACAAAGCCATCGGAAGGATTGACATCAATCCTGGGGAAACGCAAAACTAATATGTGGGTGATATTGAACTTATGTTCATCATTCAAGTAATCTTCAGCATCAATGAAGTCCTCCCATTCCGGTTGTGATTCTGCCGGTGACAGGCAATTGATCCGCCGGTGATAGGTGGCGACTGGCATGATGCCACGGGGACGTGATCCGCAGGTTACGATGCCATCCTTGAATCTGCCGGAGTCGATGAATATAAGAGAGGAGGGAAGAGGCGGACTAGAAATTGAGTTTTAAAACTGATATCCCTAAATTAAAGGGATATTAATTGATTTATATATTTACCATAATTAATTAAATATAATATTACATATTTACCCTTTTGAAATGATTGGCCTATATTTACTCATACAATAACACAATAATTAGTTTAAACAAATGAACCTAGCTCTCTCTCTCTCTCTCTCTCTATATATATATATATATATATATATATATATATATATAGAGAGAGAGAGAGAGAGAGAGAGAAAGAGAGCTTCAATAGAGAACCATAATTAACCAAGGAACCAAGAAACCAATCTTTTTTTCAACTTTTAGAACTTATTTTTTATCAAAAAAAAAAAAACTAAAAATACATAAATTCATAACTTTTTATCATTTTCCAATGATATATTTTTTTCTTTTTTTTAACGTCAAATTCACAATGTGAATCTTTGAAAATTCACAACATGAATCCGGATTCACACGGTGATTCCGAAAAATATTTTTCACATTCACAATGTTAATATATATTTTTAGATTTTTTTTCGATAAAGAATAAGCTCTAGAAATTGAAAAAAAGATTTGGTTCCTTGAAGAACCAATAATTATGATTCTTTATTGAACTTTTTCCTATATATATATATATATATATATATATATATATATATATATATATATATATATATATATATATCCCTATAAATAAATATCTACACAATATTTCAACATCAAAACCTGCTTCTTCTCTACAAAAGTCATCTTAATCTTTATCTCTAGGAATTTTTGATGCCGTGTTAGAATCGACCATAAAGATTATTCAATTCGCTAAAGAGAAAGGTAGAAGAACTACGTTAACAAAATGCTGAAAATGCAAGGTTGATAAAAGGAGATACATACAAAGAAATCATTAAGATGCTTATCGACACCTTATGCACAATTATCTGGATGAACTTACGTTTTTAAAGGCTATTTTTTGGATGACAGTTTCGTATGCACAAACATTTTTTTAGCGTATAGTCAAAGACATCATGAAAGTGTGTTCATATTTCCAACAACGTGCAAATGTTAGAGGTACAATAAGTTTTACTACCTTACAAAAACCTACGGTTGCACTTCGTCAACTAATATATGCCACTTCCATTGATGCACTAGATGAAATTCTTCGGATGTCCGACTGTCCGTACGTACTACATGAGAAAACATTTACAAATTTTGCAAGTATGTAATGAGATTATATGGTCCACGATATTTACATAAACCTACTTATAGTGATGTCCAACAATTATATGCTTATCATAAAAATGTGCATGACATCCTTCGAATATTAGGAAGCCTAGATTGCCTCCACTAGGAATGTGGCAATTGTCTGAATGCATATCAATGTCAATACACCCGAGGTGATCATGGTTATCCAACCATCATACTTGAAGTTGTGGCTTCACATAATTTGTGGACATGACATGCTTTCTTTAGTTTTGTGGGTTCCTAGAATGACATAAATGTTCTTAACATGTCTCTGGTATTCGACGTCATGTATAACAGGACTACACCAGATTCTTCGTTTGTTGTGCACGGAACGTTTTATGGGTACGAGTATTATCTTGTGGACGAGATCTATCTGAAGCGTTCTTGTTTTGTGAATGCATTGTCTTTTCCTAATAATATAACATATTTGGATCGTTGACTACATCGATCTTAACGTGGAACTGGTTGATGATTTAGAATATCAATTTTCCGATGAAGATGTCATTTAGATTGTAGTAGCTATGATGTTTTATGTTTTTACATTTTATATTTGTACGTTTTTTGCGTTTTGAGGTGTGTATACAACACTTTATATTTTTAATTATTATTTTTATAATTTCAATTTGTAGTAGTTAAAAAAAAATTAAATTTTAATTGATAAAAAATGTGACAATTCACCCCTCCTACACAACAAAATGTTAAAGAAGTGTGTCAAAAATGATGTGACACATAATTATTATAGAATTAAAAAGACTAAGAAACATTCGACATTTATTGTAATTAGATCAGAGTAATTCCAAATTTTCATTAGTCAAGTTGGATCGTTATGATATTGATACCAATCCTAATTATTATACAATTAATATCTAATAATAATACAATTAGATTCAACTCTCATCAAACTTATCAATTTAATTTCTACCTAATTATTATAGTTTCAGTTACTATAAAATTATTAATACATATACTTGAATTGTTTATAAATATTAAAAAAACAAAGTTATAATAAAAATACCCAATTTTCAATATTTTTTGTTGTTGAACTTTAAAGTTGAAAGTGTTTTTTTTTCTTCATATTAGCTATTTAGCTATACCATATTTTGATTTTCTAATGAACTTTGAAGTTTTACATGTATTTTTTAGGAAAAAGGGAAAAAGAAATTAAATAGATAAACTGATAATTGTTGGATTAGGTTGATATCTAACATCCTAAAACGATCATCGAATGTAAACTATGAACACGTCTAATCCAAAAGGTACGGACAAATTAAAAAGTACTTTGTCATCACTAACGAACAATCAAAATAATACAGCATAAAAAAAGCAAATCTAATTAATATCTCATTTATAATGGCCGGTTGACTTTAAGTCGATTGAAGAACAAGTTGTTTCACGCGACAACTATTAAGGTAGGAAAAGTCATGCATTAATATTAATCATATCAAATATTTTGTGATCATTAATTGGTCTAAAAGAATATTTTCTTTCGAGTCTATCTAATGAGCATCTCCTTTTTATTAAAACTGTAGAAATGTCACGCTATTTCCAAAATTTGGGACACTCTGGACTTCAATTAGTTGCTTGTCTCAATCTTATCATTCAACACAACTTTCAGGGTGGGGAAGGAAATGAAAAGTCATGGTCAATTTTAGCAGAATTAATTTTCAATAATTGAGGTTTTATTTAAGAAATTTTATTTCATAAATATTATAGTGTTATGAGTTAATTATAGTTTGCATACCCGTGCTATAGTGGTCTTTATGGATTTGGTCCTTAAAAGACCTTTTTATGATTTTGTGCTTGATATGGATTTAAAATCACTCCTTTTAAACACATTTTGTCTAAGTTTGTTATAAGGTTGCAGGGAGTGGTAATATGCTTAGCAATTTGCTATATAATATTTTTTAAAACAACCTAGGATGGAGAGAGTGGTAGCATCCAAGTTATAAAAGAAAGATAGGGAATGGTAATATTAAATATTTGTACTATTTTAATTTTATAAAAAAGAAAAAAAACTAGTCAATCAAAGCCATTTCTCTTCCCTTTTTTCTCTCTTTCCTCTCGCTACATTGCTGTTGATATATTTTTAACGACTTCCTTAGCACTTTGAAGGGAATGGGTTGTGGCGACCTTAACGAGCTCGAGGCGAGTTCCTAGTGAGGACCACTCTCTCCGGCCTAAATCTATAAGTCATGATGAGAACAAACCATTAAATGCATGAGTGAACCAACAATGGAGATTACTAGTATGCGTGGTGCAATTTAGGATCAAAATTGCAAACCGGACCGCATGTAGGATTTGACATTTTCGGTGACCAAAAACCTACCGCGAAGTTTCTAAACTGCGTTATGCGGTGCGATGGTTTGGATGCGGTATGATGAATAACTAAAAATATTATGTATTTTAGTTTATATGTATTAGTATATAACTACCTTAAATGATTGTTTATCTTTATAACAAAAAACGACATTAGTCATATACTATGTTTTACTTAATATTTAAAAAACAAAATATATTTAATAGTAAAAAGTAACAACAAAAGTTGTCCAAAACAACCACAATTAAGCCTCAACTAAGCTTAAATATAAACCTTATGAAACTACGTCATTTTATTATTTAAAGATTGCAATTAGGGGATTCATGATTAACATCTGACATTGCAGATTCAATATTGAAACAATAATTTTGACAGGGAAGCAAAATGTTTTGATTGATTTTTACTATTGGAAGTTTGTATTTACAGATTCAACATTGCAGATTCAATATCGAAGCAACAATTTTGTAAGATGCGTTAGTTTTGATTGATTTTTACTATTGGAAATTTGTAATAGCAAAATGTTTTGAATTATGTGACGTTTCTTTTCATTTGTGTGGCTTGATTTTAAAGTGTCTGGAATTTTTATTTGGGAATAATGGACGAAATGGAATGGCCAAATGGGGATAAACCTAACATGAATAATAATAATAAAAAATGCCCATTTTGGATGTAAAGGTAAATCATGGATCAATTGCAGGTTTAATTTTTTAATTTTATTTTATTATTGTCTCGTATTACACGACAATCTAGTAATGAACATTAGAATCTATATATTTTAATTGATAGAAATTAAGATGTCCAAGGATTTTCTTTTAAAATACAAGCATCACATATTCAATTCTTTTTATCATCATCCTAAAAGTCCCTCCATAGATAAGACGTCCGTAGTGTTATTATTGTCAATTCTTTTTATCATCATGAGGTGTTTTTTTTTTTTTTTTTTTTTTTTTTTTTTTTTTTTACTTTCATAGATATTTAAGTCCAAAGTTTCTTGATTTATTACACCATTTAACTAAAATTTGAAACTTATAGGGCATTGGTTATTGGTCACCTTATATATATTTGAAAATGAATAAAAAACTAGACTGTGTTAAAAATGCTCAATTTTTTTTTGGTGTTGGGATTGCAACACTAGATGTTTCACCATCACTTGTAAATAATGAACTCTAGACCTAGAGTTTTTTCAAGACAATACAACCAAATCCTAGATTACACATATTCTATTTTGCATCATATGATCTCTCTTTTTGTCTGTTTTAATTTAATTGTTTTAATTGAATGATTTTTATGTAAACGTTCAAACGTGAAGATGTAAAAATAGAGGCATGTGAAAGCCATCAAAAAACAAAGAAAAATTCTTCAAGAATTCTTACAGATTTTTAAAGAATGTAGTATATATTATAAATGTTTGTATATTCTTAAATAATGATGACAAATTCTTATAGAATCTAGTATGTAAAGTAATGTATATTCTTTGAAGTGTTGTATATAATCTAGTTTTATGTTGTAAGAATGGTATGTATTTTTAAAATATATATTTTTTGATTATATTGCAATATATGTTTGTAATGAATGAAATGTTATTGTCTAACTTATAAGGTGTATTCTTAAAAAATATTATTTCTCAAAAAAAAAATCATATTCTTTAAAAAAAAAAAAACAAAAAAAAAAAAACTATGAAATGAAATTGAATTATTTAAGAATGAAAAAAATAAAAATATGTGGTTATATATGCCGAATAAAATCGTAAACTTGATTTAATTTAAAGGTGTTGAATAAAGTATAAGATTTAATTTGATTCCTTAAAAAATACTTATTTTTAACTATGAATATTGCTTATTCTTCAAGAATAGTTTAAACTATATTCTCCTATTCTTAAAGAATTCAATATGTAAATAATTTATAATATGCAAATTTATTATACCATATTTTTAAAGAATACGACAAAAAATAATCAACTTTTAAAAAAAAATCTCCAGATTTTACTAATAATATTAAAAATATTGTAATTAAATTAAAATATAAAAAATATAATTTTATTTTTTAAAATCTGTTTTAAATTGAATTCATTAATATCCTTACCTTCCATAAATTGTTGTTAACCAATTAGACTAATTTACCCTGACAATTAATTATTAAAATAAAAATAGTAGATCGATACAATCTAAACAGGTATATGAATCAAAACCAAGAACACAATGAACGAAAATGTGCTGAATGATTAAAGTCACTGTCTTAGAAGAGCTCGATGAAGAACTTCTACTGTAAAGACAATTTAGGGTAAGTAAAATCGATACCAATCATGGTGCATGCATGCACTACAAATAGTCTAACCCTAGCACATTAAAAATAAGGTGGAGAGACCCAGCTCGTTACAAAAGATGGACTATTAACATTACAAAACAATATTGACACAACACTAAAATAACCTATCAATCTCCCCCTTTGTGTCAATAAGGAATGTATATTTTCATTGTTGTTGGCGCTTTTGAACCACAAAAAGTTTCGACATTATTCCCAGCAAGGTCTTGCAAACCTGGATGTACCAGTTAATCATATCCGAGAAACATTTCTTGTCCCCTGCACTGTTCGCTTTGCATTGACCCATGAACTCCAAAATGTATTGTAGACAAGAGGTGGAGTATAGATGCTTGTAGGATAGGTAGAAGCAAACTTTGTGAAAATTAGCATCATACCTTTCTTTTATTTGGAAAGCCAAACACCAACCATATTTTTGTATTCTCCCTAGCTTCATCTTTTCAAAATCTTCTGGAGCTTCCTTGGGAAACACTATTGGCTTTTTTCGGAGAACTACTGCAATCTCCACATCCATCTTACCGACTTCTTGGATGTAAGATACCAACATCCTTTTGAGATGTGCCACAATCGGTTCAAATTTTTGTTCATCCTTCAGCAGAAGATGAAGTAGAGAAATCCAATCATACGAGTTTAGGCATGGCAAATCAGCAAGAGTAAACTCGAACACTGCACTCATAGCTCCTCTTGCAACTTTGAAACGTGTGTTCAAAAAGCTTTCGGTTTCAATAGGGCCTGAAACCTTCAAAAATGTTATCTTCTTCGAGCTCCAGGTTTCGTATTGAGGCTTCATGTGATTCAGATAGAATGAAAAGAGCATTTGATTAACACCTTTGTCAGTAAGAGGAACGTTCATAACTTTGTCAAAACACCAAAACTGAAAGACCTTCAGAGTAATCGGTAGATCAAGCTGTGAGTCCAGACTATTCTCCAATTCGAAAGACACAACGCTCTAACCAATACACGTTCGGATTGTATATCACTTCATTCAATATACACTCCAAAGTCCACAAAGAACATAAAAGCTTCTAAGTTTCCAAAGTGACTTGAGCTTCTCGAGCAACCTTTTCTCGTTCTTCAGCTTCCCTTACAATGCAATGATTTTTGTCAATTTCTGCATGACGAATCTTCCTTCTCAATTTCTCATTTTCATCTTATTCTTCATCTTCATTGTCATCAATCAATTTTTCTTTCCCTCTCGAACTCGAAGCTACATTAACCTTCAATTCGTTTTACTTTGGCTTTTGTTCTTGATCGTTTCCTCCACCAGTTTCTTTTACAACAGAAGAAGTTCTTGCAGGTTCTCCCCTTTGTTTTGGGATAGAAGATTCTGAAACATATTGAATTTTGTCTAACATGGAGAATATAGGCTTCAATTTCTCTGCCAGATGTTGACAAATAGAGACTATGAGGAGAGAATTACGAGTCTCGATCAGACTGTGCAAATCGGCATTTACATCAGCAATGCAACTTTGGATAACAACTTTCTCAGATTTCAGTTCAGCAATCTGGGAATTCGCATGCATTAACTATACTGAGAGAACCTTCACCCTTTCAGTTTTAACAGTGAGCTCATCCATTATCTTGTTCTCATGAGCAAAATCAACCTGAAGTTTTTCAATTTTGGAGGAGATGGATGCTTTGAACTCAGAAATTTCAGTTTGAATCTCAGAGCGAACCTTTGTAAGAGCCGCCTTTTTAGTTTGGAGAGTAGAGACAAGGCTGTTGATGGTTGTGATCACAGAGGCTGTATTGCATTCGGATGAAGTGCGTAAGTCCTCCATGAAGTTTTTAATATCAGAAAATAGTTTATCAACTTTTTCGGTCATCTCCTTGCAAGTCTTTTCAGAGTCAGCAACTGCTTTATTTGTGAGAGAGAGATTGGCAGCATGCTCCTTAGTAAGTGTTTCAAGGAAAGCTTTAACAGAGGCCTGGGTGTATTCACTACTGTAAGAGGCTTTGGTGGACTCAAGTAAAGTATCCAACTTGGTATTTAGGGCTTTGAACTGCTGTAACGCCCGTAGATCCGGGTAGTCAATTTAGAGACAATGAGCATCAAAAATGTGTTTTTGATGGAAGATTATTTAGAAGGAGTAATCTTAACCAAGTTGTATAATATGTCACAAGGATTCCATACATATAAAGAATGTCAAAATCCGAGTTATAACGAAAAAACGGAGCTCGTATGCGAAAGTTACGAATTTTAGAAGTCGGAAGTGTACTGTGCGAAAATTGGTGACATGGCACAATCTTGGCCATTTCTTTCTCCCCAAGTCTTGCCACCAGATGGTGACATGTGGCACCAAGTTCATCCATATTTCACCCTATAAATGGAACCTCTCTCACCCTCATTTTCTTCACACCTTCCCCATTCTTTCTTCTCTCTACACTCTCTCTAAACCTCCCAAAAACTCCCCTAGCGCTAGAAGAAAGCCCCAGAGCGCTCGACGGCTTCGAGAAGAAGAGGTTTCGGCTCGGAAGTTCTACCCCTGCATAGCACGGCTTCTAGCCAATCCCCCTCGTAGGTAAGATACGCCTACCTAATTTTTAATATAGCTTTTATTTAAATATAGTAACGTTATTAGGACCTTATAATAATTATTTGAGCTATTATTATGGGTTATATAAGTGTTGTTATAATATCTTTTTAACCACTCGCGGTATGGGGAATTCGGTTTGAAGGGTCGCCTGGGTTGTTGGATTTCAGAAGTGCTATATGCCAAAATGATCCTGCCCTCCGGTGTTTCATGTATGACCCTTGTTGTACGTAGTGGGTGAAGAGTATTGTTTAAGGCTTATATAATAGTAATAATAGCTAGGCTATTAATTAGTCTCGTTGAACATTAAACTAAACTCTAGTGGAAATGATACTAGGTTTTGTCAACGGAAATTTGTTTTAAAGTAAACGAAGTGCTATCCGAGTAACGAGTCACCACCTTTGCAGGTGAGTGCATAGTTACTTTCATCTTACACATAGATATGAAGTATTTTATATAAATTACGTGCTATGTGTGTATACTGTATGAATACTTGCTGTCTATGCTAGATGAAACGTTTTATACATGTTTTAAATGATCTAAACTGTATATGTATATTATATCTACAAAATGTGTTGGGTAAAACTGTTGGATTAGTGTCTAAGTCCATAACTATTTTGGTATGTACTTGACCCGATGGTGCATGGTCCTTTTGGGTTGCCTTCACCAAAGCAACTTGATAGGATGAATTATGGATAGAAATGATTAAATATGATTTATTAATATATTATGGGAATAATATATTAAAGGAGAAATCATATTGTTTAATTAATATTAGTCAATAATTAATTGGTAATTAGTTTTGTGACTAAAAGAGATTAATTAAACTTAAGGGACTGGAATTGTAATTATAAGATAATTGCAATTTGGGCCATGGATTGCCTTATATTAAGGAGTGGACGAATTCTATGGGGAAACCCATATGGAAATCGTCCAAGGCCTTAATTAAATGAGTCCATGGGTTGCTTAGGGCTTAAGCATCCAAATTAGGGTTTCCTTGTTAGATAACCCTAATAGCCTCACTATATATAAATCCCTTATGCCTAAAAAACGTGGCTAAGACTTGTTCTAGGGTTTCACATGTTTTTGGGCAGCCTCCATCCTCTCTCCTCTTTATCCTCTTGCTTATGGTGTTTGTGAATCATTAGAGGAGTGACACTTGTGACTCTACTTTCTAAAGTCATTACAAGGAGATTTGGGATTGTTATTGCTACATAACAATCAAGGTAATATCTTAAACCCATTCTTATGTTAATATGATTACTTGTATACTAGAATTAGGGTTTATAGTCTTGGATAACTTGCATGTACAATAGAGAAACCTAGATCCAAGCATTAGGGTTTGTATGAGCACATAGGATGTTCTTATGACCAAAACTCATCAGTGGTATCAGAGCCTAGACTGGTTTCTATTGTATTGATGCATTATATGTTTGAAAAATTCATTTTTTTGGTTTCTGGAGGCTGGACTCGTCGAGTCCATGCTGACTCGACGAGTCCAGCTTGACTCGACGAGTCAACTCGTCAGATGGAGCAAACCTCGAGATTTCTTGCTGTTTTTGCTTAAGGATAGTTGCCTTATCATATTAGATCAATATAAATCCGATTTTATGATATATTTGACTATATTCTTGATCTAATTGAAGATATTTATCAATTAATAAGATAATTGTTTCCTTATGTGATAATTGATTAATTATTTTGATTAAATTGGTAAATTGTTTTGCAAGAAATCATTAAATAAATCAAATATGGATAATTATGTGATTAAATGTTAATTAAGATTATTTGTTATTTGATCCTTGTTGTTATGAAAAGTTTCATATTTTCCCCTTTAGGTTTTATAGTTTTAATTTGAACCCAAAGTTTTGTTGTTTTGAAATTTAAATAGTTGAAACCCTAATGTTTTGAAAGGTTTCAAAACTTGCCCTCAAGTTTTGGAATTTAAATTTTGATTAATAGTTTAATTTTGATGTATATTTAAATTCTAAACCTAATCTTTTGAAATGTTTCAAAACTTGCCCTCAAGTTTTGGAATTTAAAAGTTGATTAAAAGTTTAATTAGGAATGTTAAATTCTAAAACCCTAGTATTGTTTTGAAAAAGTTCAAATCACACCCTTATGGTTTTATTAATTAATTAAGGTGTATAATTAAAAGAGGTTTAATAAATCCATAAAAGTTTTGGTTTACAGTTTAATTGAATTAAAAGTATAATTGTTAAATTTGACCACTTAGTATTTTAAAAGTTGTAAAATACACCCTATACTATATATAACATTAAAAGTGTAACATTATATATATGTATGAGTAAAAGTCAGTCTTACCGTTAGTAGGCCTTATTCATGAAGCTGGTCTATAAGGGGTGTTTAAGGAAATTGCCTATAAAATGGCGATTGAATGGGTATCCACTCTTACCCACCGCACTCTTGACTAGTGGAGGGTCGTTATCCGAACGGGTAGGATAGGACAAACCCTTCTATTATAAGTATAATGAAGTACAAAAGTAACTAAATGTTTTACAAATTCCCAATCTTAGTTACTTAGGCAAAGTGAATTGATGCAATTCCATGAAATTACACTTTGTGCCCTTGCGAAGACGTTAGTGGAGCGTGTGTGGTTTACCGGCACACTAAATGGTTCTAAGAAAAGGTAGCAAAGGGTGACTCAATGTTGGTCATAGTTCGGTGGACCGAGTGTGGTTTACCGGCACATCGAATAGGTGACTGTAACATGTGAGGGCACCATGTAAGTTTGCATGGTTATTCACACCCGCTTTGTGATCCTCGACATCCCATTCACAAACAAGAGGGGTATATCGAGATTTAAACATGCCATTGAAAGTTCAATGAATCTCAAAGGATCTAGGAGTTTTCATAGATTTAAAACTTAAATTCTTTTTCGTTTTTCGTGGTGGAAATTAGTGAATCGTCAATCACTTACCTTCAAATATTCTACAATTAGGGTTACGGCATCCCTCTCCCGAGTTGTAGAATATTGTGTTGGGTCCTAGCCTTAGTATCTCATTTGGGTGATTTGCTAAGGACTCATTCAATCAACTAACTTGAATTTGTTTTTCTCCCATTTTGTAGATGTCAAAGTTTGAAAACTATGGTCTTCTCAAATCCCGTGGAATAAGCATTCCACATGAAGATGATATTCCACGATTCGATCGAGGAACAAGAGATCATACTTCACTTCCTCCACCTCCTCCAATTATTCTCCCTAACCCACAAGTTCGAAGGCTTGAAAAGTTCAAGATCACTCAAGCCCTTTTGGAAAGTAAACATAAAGAAGGAAAGTCGGTGTGTGCACACGTCCTAGGGATGAAGTCACACATTGATAAGTTAAGAATGTTGGGATCCGTTGTCTGTGAGGAAATGGCTGTTGATTGGGTTCTTCAGTCACTTCCTAAATCGTATAGTGAGTTCGTAAGAGAGTATTATATGATGAACCACGACGTGACCCTTATAGATCTCACCTATATGCTTATTGCTGCTGAATCAGAAATGTTTTGGCGCAATGGGAAAGCAAAGTTGATTGGTGAATCTGCCTTCAAGACCTCTATGGATATAAACAATGACAACGACAGACATGCTATGATCGAAAAGTTTAATCATAAGAGAAAGGCAATGTCTGAAGTAGTTCCATGTCATGTTCCAAAAGAGTCAATTTGCTTTTATTGCCAAGAGAAAGGGCATTGGAGACGAAGCTGCCCCACTCACCTAAGAGATCTAAGAGATGGGAGAGTCGAAACGTATGGATCTAATATAGGTAAAATCCACTAACTAACTCTTTTAAGCTTCTATTCTAGATTCTTAATACGTAATGTGATAAGATTACAATTGATGTTTTGTAGAATCGAAGAAAAGAAAGGGAGCTTAAAGGAAGAAGTGAGCAGAATCTAACCGTGAAGGAATGGATTTCGATCGCATTTCTCGAAGATTAGATTCTTAAGCTACTACTTAGAGTTAGAATTAGATTGCTAAGAAAGATGTATTAGCATAAGTTTTTCAATGAGTTGCATTGTAAGGACAAATTTTTCCGCATAAAATAAATTTTTATTTTTATATTATCCTTGCAATGGCGTGTATGAAAAATTGATGTTAAAATGTTTCTATTATTAGCAATAATGGATTTTGTTCTTATTATGTTATTTATGGAAAGTCGAGAGTTTACCAAATAGGGAGAGTTTCTCATCGCCCAAATTTCAATTGGACAGAAACTTGGAATCATGCAACTTGGTTGCACGATGAATGAGAAATTTCATATTTAGAAATTAGACTAATTTGTTGACAAAATGTCAAGTGAAGGACTAGGAGATCGAGTACACAAAGTTATGTGTTGATCAAGTCCACTATAAGAGTAACAAAGATATTCGTCATGATTTACTAAAGGTTTAGTAAATGTGATTATACTCACAAGATTAAGTGTAATTCTAGATTGATTGAAAAAGGTTTAAATCAATAGTAGAACGAATAAGAAGAATCAAGTAGGCAGAAAGATAAAAGTTTCTCCATTCTAAGAAGAAGGGAGAGTAGCTTTTATGCTTTATGATAGGTCTTAATGATTAAGAACCATATCTCAATTGATCCTCTAAGTGAGTCTTAGTACAATTGTATGTCTAAGAAGAGGAATCAAGAATTGAAGAAATGGTTAAATCAAGAAGTCTATCATACTTCGTTCCAATAACAAGTCTTAAAGTTAAGATTGTGACAATGAGTGAAAAGTATTAAAGGTTTATAACATTCATCAAATGTGGAAAGTTGTGATGTCTTGAATAAGACAAAGACCAACTAGGACCAATTTATGAAGTGTTTTGATAAAAACTACACTAACTCTTGAATATTTGTTTGTCAAGAAATGTTCATTGACAAGAGAATCTTATATGTCAAGGAGTCAGTGGGAGTCTTATTGGTCTCGAAAGGTTTCAAGAACAAATCAAATAAACCTTATCAATCATCACTAGCACACGAGTTGAGGTTTACAACCTATCGTGTTGACATTATTTGGTTTCTATGCTGTTCCAATTGAGTTAATTATGCATGTGAGTTCTATGAATTCTCATTTTGAACGCATAAAAGGCAAGGCACCTTAATCAATGAAAGGTACATTGATAGGAAAAGGTGAGCTGCTTAACTACTTGGAAGACGTGGTGGGCAGCTGTGCTACCATAAGGCAAGAAATCGAGATTAAGAAAGTTTGATCCATATGAGGTTGAATTTGTCGAGAACTTTGGTTTTGACAAATTCACATGGATAGGAACACATACACAGTTTAAATCTAAGTGTCATAAGATTTCCTCCTTCATGAAAATGATTGTGAGGAAATGCTTTCACTAAGAAAGATTTTAGGAAGATAGTGATTGTAAAATTGCATTCTCGAATTCGATTATGGTTACGGTATCCCTTTCCATAATTTGAATTGTGAGGTTTGGCAATTGTTTACACACACATATGAACTATCTAAGGCAAAGGTGTATAAGTTCAAGAAGCCTTGATAAAAGATTATCAAAGCACTAAGTATTAGAAACATGAACTTAGGAAATTCAATAAGCATTGTTTTTCTGAAAGTTAAGCTGTTTCTAAAGACATGTCGAAGCTAGTGGGAGCATAAGTGTTATGATAGTGGGAGCATAAAAGTTATGATTGTATGATTATTAAGGCACGTATTGCAAGTTAGCAATATTAATTATAGAAAACAAGAGTTATACCTTGCAAAGTCGTAAGGGTTGTAAAGTTGTTTTGCTATAATTAAGGGAGAGAATATTATGCTTCATTTCAAATCTAAAGGATTAGGTTGAGAAATGTTAATAAATTTAGTCAAAGGTACATAGTGTGTTCTTAAAATTTCGATTATGATTACGGCATTCCTCTTCACAATTCGAATTTTGAGAACATAGCAAATAAAACATTGTGCATCGTGTCCCATACGCTTTGGGCATAGGATCGATTGCAAATGCTTTAATGTTTGACCATTCTAAAATTTTCCAAATGTCGAGCGCATTTAGAGGGAAAAGGGACTAGAATTGGTTTTGACTAAAATAATCAAACAACTATCAAAGGACAATCCAAAGTTTGACGAGGATTGGTCGCTTGTGAATAGTTGGAAGCATGGTATTGGATGGACCATATCGACATTATTATGAATAGAAAAGATTCTACTAAGAATGAGTTGTCATATGGAAATTATGGAAATGTTTCCATATAGGATGGACCATATTGACATCATTACGAATAGATAAGATTCTATTAAGAATGAGTTGTCATATGGAAAATATGGAAATGTGTCCATATTGGGAATTGAATATTGAAAATCTATGTCTAGATTAGAAACTTTTATGCAAAAGGATGTTCAAAGGAATGTACTTTGAGTGAGAGACATCATATCTAAGGAATTGTCTTGTAACAATCTCCGATAGAGGACTTTGTAATATCATTGGCAATAGTCTTTGTGACTTTGGTGCAGTGAATTTACGAAAGGACAATTGCATAAAATGTTAGAATCTAACATATTCTATAAGTAGCAAGAATTTGATATTCTTTCACTTATGAAAAAGGATTTGGAGTTGTGAAATGAGAATGATTGGAAATGTGCTCAATTTGGTCTATTTCACAAAGTAAGAACCATAGGTAAACATTGTGTGCATGCTAGGAGCATGTGACAAGTGTAATAATTCAAGTAAGAAGTTGATTACCCGAAACGACAAATAATGAGTAATCGATATGGTGATAAATAAAAGGAGTTTTATTTATACTCAAAGGTTTGAGGCCATATGGGATTAGTATTATTCTTGTGTTTCACATTTGCATGTTTTGACTTCCAGAATAATTGAATTTATTAAGAATAATCGAATTGTTCGAACGGGCCACAGTCGTTCATATGTTGGAAGTAGATATGAATGAAGATTTTCGTGAATTGGTGTGTGGATTGTCTAAAAGAGTATTAGACATAAGCAAATGTTTGCTGCAATGTTCATGAGTGCTTATGAATATGATTTGAGCATTGGATTAAACCCACGCTCACTTGGATCACTCCATGAATTGCATCACGAGTGATTGGTGAGACGATAACATCTTATATTCTTGAAACTGAGATGTGTGAGTTGTATCTTGCGAATAGGTTGCACATTGATAATATGTAAACGCACTAGTAACTTGGTGTTATAAAACATATTGTTGTGTGTGATTCAGTGAGTGAGTGCAAGCAAGCATTGTATCAAAGTTTATCCGTTCCTTTTATCCAAAGGAGGATAAAAGCGATATCTTTGGGCCCCTCGATGGTTTAGTGATGACAAACGTAAATGTTCGGCCGGGCTAGGGCTAATTTTATTTGTTCAATTAGTCAGTCGTCATAAATCGGGAATCGAGATATAGTACAAAGAGAATGATTTGAAATCATATCTCATATGATATCTAGAATGGAGGAATATATGATCCCTTATCTAAGGACACGCGTATCTGATAGGATCAGAGTTGACAGCGGCTTTGGAAAGCTATGATTGCAGATCAGGATCTGAAGTCATACGCAGAATAGTTATTAGACTTATCCAAGTGGGAGACTGTTGGATTAGTGTCGAAGTCCATAACTATTTTGGTATGTACTTGACCCGATGGTGCATGGTCCTTTTGGGTTGCCTTCACCAAAGCAACTTGATAGGATGAATTATGGAGAAAAAGGATTAAATATGATTTATTAATATATTATGGGAATAATATATTAAAGGAGAAATCATATTCTTTAATTAATATTAGTCAATAATTAATTGGTAATTAGTTTTGTGACTAAAAGAGATTAATTAAACTTAAGGGATTGAAATTGTAATTATAAGATAATTGCAATTTGGGCCATGGATTGCCTTATATTAAGGAGTGGACGAATTCTATGGGGAAACCCATATGGAAATCGTCCAAGGCCTTAATTAAATGAGTCCATGGGTTGCTTAGGGCTTAAGCATCCAAATTAGGGTTTCCTTGTTAGATAACCCTAATAGCCTCACTATATATAAATCCCTTATGCCTCAAAAACGTGGCTAAGACTTGTTCTAGGGTTTCACACGTTTTTAGGCAGCCTCCATCCTCTCTCCTCTTCATCCTCTTGCTTATGGTGTTTGTGAATCATTAGAGGAGTGACACTTGTGACTCTATGCTTTCTAAAGTCATTACAAGGAGATTTGGGATTGTTATTGCTACATAACAATCAAGGTAATATCTTAAACCCATTCTTATGTTAATATGATTACTTGTATGCTAGAATTAGGGTTTATAGTCTTGGATAACTTGCATGTACAATAGAGAAACCTAGATCCAAGCATTAGGGTTTGTATGAGCACATAGGATGTTCTTATGACCAAAACTCATCAAAAATATGGGTAGATTAGATGTGAGATAAATGATGAGCGATGAAAGTTGAGATAAATGATGAGCGATGAAAGATGAGATGAATGATGAGCGATGATATATGAGTGATAAAATATGGTACGATGCGATGAGCCAAAACGGTGAGCCAAAATGATGAGCCAAAACGATGAGCCAAACGATGACCCAAGCGATGGCCCCGTCATCTAGCAGAGTATGGATGACAACCACGGACTATACTAGATAGTCTAGCGGAACACTAGTAGGCTCGCAACCTGTAAGTGTTGTGAACGATGTGTTCACCCGGTGTACTCTAAAAACCCATTGACAGGTATTGCGAGTGGACTCTCGAAAACAATACTGTCAATAAACGAGATAAATCCTAGCGACTATGCAGACTTAGTGCCGATTCCTTAGGATACTCCTTAGGAATGAATGAACGAGGAATAACTGAATCTTAGGGTAGATCCTTAAGAGTAAAGAAGATAATGGGGATGGGTAATTGGGTTGATTGTTTGATGTTTAACATAATAATTATATTATTGTGGGTTGAAAACCCTATGTACTCACCAGGTTTCCCAACCTGACCCACTCAAGCTTATTTGTATCACAGGTGTCGATATGAAGCTACTTTACACTGAGGGATTTAAAAGAGATGTAGATCACTAGTGTAAATGAATGTAAGTTTTGTTTATGCTTATGTTTTTATATTGACGATGACATCCCAAATGTTTTAAAATGGATATCTTCGGAAATTTTTTGATAACATATTTATCATGTTTTTCTGGGAACAAATTCCGCAACATTTTTATTAAAAGAGGTACTCTGGTTTTTATAAAGCATAAACAAAATCGGTCTTTTCTGGCCGTGAAAATGGGGATGTCACAGTTGGCATCAGAGCATTCGTTTAAGCGAACTAGGAATATGGATTTATTTCTAGACTTAAACTTAGAATGCTAAGTGATGATCCTGAGGAGTGTGTCTAATAAATTTAGGTAATACACCTAAATAGACACAAGCACTAGCTTATTTAGGAAAATACCTAACATGCTTTTATGTGCTAAATGATTTATGATATGCATTATATGATCGAATCTATGGTCTGTTGCCGACCGGATCTGGAAACTTTACGTGTTCATACTTCTAAACTACATCGGGCCTTGCCCGTCATCGGGCCCCGCCTGGTATCAGGCCTCACCTGGCATCGAGCCCCAATCGGTATACAAATCTGTCTCCCTTAGGCCCATCCTGTCTCTGGGCCTCGCCCACTAAACACATACAATCTATAACATAGCACATAACACATAAACTAAATATACTCTACTGAATTCATGTTCTAAGGCCTCGCCTATGTTGGGCTCCGCCCCTGTTCTGCTACTGATGAGTCATGGAACCCCGTCCATGCTCCTGCTGATAGTGAGATACGGGTCCCTGCCCACACTCACCTCTCTCCCAACTCGGGTCCCGCCCCTGCTCTGCTACTAATGAGATACGGAACCCTGTCCATACTTTGCTAGTGGTGAGATACGGGACCTCGCCCACACTCACCTCCTGTTAACATGCTGTCGCGCACATATTAAACAAATAAATTTATTACTGCTGGTTGCACTAAAAATATAGCACAGGGAAGCAAGGTAGAATCCTCAGGGACACAGCCTAAAAGTCAATGCCTTTTTGCATCAGGCACATCTAGTCAAGAAACAGAATATAAAGGAGGGGGGAGGGTTGATTAAAACTAATAACTAGAAATGCAGTGATAATAAAGTAAACAAAAATCAATAATAAAAATGGTTTCAGTTCTGCTGTGACTTTCCTAATCATGCAATCAACATTGACCTGGTTATTTGAGATGTGTTCTATCTAAGCTAGTACTGAGAAAAATTAACAAGATCTAGTAATTTCTCTTTTACCTTATTTAGTTAACCAAAACAAGCTCTTCAATTAACACTAACTTTTTACTATTCAATTAAATATGCTCTTTATTAAGATCAGAAAAGTTGCATAAAAAGTTATTTGTAAATTCCCAGCAATACCCAATACTTCTCACAAGCTCGGAAGCGTAAAGATATGATTTTTCAAGTTTATAATAAAGTCAAATCCCAAACAAGGAACCGATTTATTACTTGTTACTTATTACCAGTTGAGAATAACAATTACACATTCTATAACTGATTAACCGGAATGATAAAACCCTAGCTAGGTGATCAGACTAACAAGAATCAAAATCAAACATTCATTAAGAACAAAACTGAAGAATCTAGATAGAAACACAAAACAAAAACCAGATCTAATGATCAATCACATGAAAAGTACTTGTCTTTGCAGAACTGAAAATGAAGTTTTAGCCAAACATGGCTAAAATATGATCATAGCAGATAAAAAGAGACGTCAAACAACTAATCTTACTAATATACTTGAAGGAGATGATCCACAGTCTTCAGATCTTCAGAAATCGTTGAAATCGGAGAAGAAGCGCCTCCAAAATCGTATTTTCATTGTCTGGTAACTATGGAATCGTCAACTTAGGTTACTGGAATGCTATCATGGTCTATTTACACGTCCAGCAACAAAAACGATGCACATGCGATCGCATGTACACAACCTGCGATCGCAGGTTTTGAAGTAAACGCGTCTCGAGCCTTTTTAATGAATTAGGATACTATTTTAGCACTTTTTGGCCAACCTGCGATTGCATGTACACAACCTGCGATCGCAGGTTTTCATTTTTTGCTTCCGGATGAATTTTTGGCACTAAAAAACCTCGAATCCAAGCCGCGACCTAACCTGCGATCGCATAAAGGCCCCATGCGATCGCATAAAGGCAACCTGCAATTGCATGTTGTGCCTAAGACGTCCGAAATTTCGTCTTCTTTTCAGATCATTTTGAATCGCCTCAATCGGAGTTACGGTTCATGAGATATGGTCAAAATACTGATAGGGGGTCAAAGTTGCTAGCAACATCATTTAACTTTAGATTGCATATTCTATCTTCGTGTGATCAATTCGATCGAATGTTTCTTGACCAAATCATCTTCCAATCATTCTGCAACATACTCCATAAGTTCCAAGCTCCGTTTTAAGCTCCAAACACGCATCCAACTGCTCCCAAAGCACCGCTCCACTCAAACTATTTGAAATTGACATAAAAACATGAGCAGTACGGGAATTCTAACGAAAGACATGATATGAACATTATTTAAATAAGTGACATACAAATATACAAAATATGATGCTAAATGATAATGAAAAATACCCTAAAAGATGCATAAAATGACATCTAACACCTCCCTACCAGGCACATACAAGTATCACGTAGACAACAAGTATAAACTAACATACAAACATTCATTGGGCACCCGCCCGACATCGAACCTTGTTCTGGAATCACATACATATAATCCTTCTTTGGGAACCCGCCTGGCATTGGTCCTTGGTCTAGAATAACATACTAGCATATAGTGCCTAAGGCTAACCCCCAGGTCTTCCTACTCATAAACTACATGGGTCGACATTGTGGCCTTAGACCCATTCACACAGTGAGGAGACTCACCTTGCACTGTTGAAGACCAGCTGAACACCTCTGACTGCTAACCGGCAACTCGTGAACTGCTGATCCTTCGGCTCCCCGAACTATTAATACCCAAAATAACACTTAGACCACAAAACCCTCAAAAGTAAAACCAAATCAAACTTGGTCAAAGTCAACGGTCAAAGTCAACGCTCCGAGTTGACTTAACTCGCCGAGTTGGTCCACCAACTTGTCGAGTCCCACTATCCACACGTAACTCTGGACTTCGATCCTACCCTTCGAGTCTTCCTTGAGCTCGTCGAGTTCACCTTCAAACACATCGGGACCCTTATTCAGCTAACTCGCCGAGTTCACCTTTGAACTCGTCGAGTCCATCTTTGTAAGTTAGGGATATTGCCTTAGACTCGCTGAGTTCGTTCCTTGAACTCGTCGAGTACAATGATTTTCAAGTCCATAATGAACCCAACTGGATGAGTCCTATACCAACTCAACATATACCTGCTATCAGAAGGGTTTTGGGCAGAAAACGGATTGACTCGCCGAGTCCTAAGAGAAACTCGTCGAGTCCTCCTAAGTCCAATTCTATTCAGACGATTTCAGTCGAACACAAAGTATCCAGGACCTAGATCTACCCTTATACGCTCGAAATAACACGTAAAGCCTCTGCCTTTACATCCATGTATGGCCCTTTTTGCTCAAAAGGCCATAATAACCTCCTTAAAGCTTGCATGAGGGTTCCAATGGCATAAAGCTTGCACCTTTATGCCTTAACCACTCTTGGGGACCCCAGATCTGAAAGGATCTTTGCTTGAGACATCCTTGTCCCATAGATCAAGCTCCATGGACCAAAACTCTCATAAAGTGGACATAAATAGATCTAAGAATCTATAAGTCAAGATGACAACTTGATTACTAGAAAATGATGGAAATGAGATGGTGTTGTTGGATCTACAAGTTCCTCCTTGAACCATCAATCTCCTTCTTCCTCTTCTAGTCTCCAAGAACACCAAAACACTGAAGAATGGCTCACACACTCACCAAATGATCTAGGGTTTCGTGGGTTAAGCTCTGGACAATGGGGACTGGGAATGGAACCAAGAGGAGGAGAATAAGATTCTTAAATAGGGTGCCAAGTCCCGAATTTAGGGTTTCCCAAACCCTGACCAACTCGCAAAATCGGTCCTCTAACTCGTCGAGTAGGTCACTTAACCCGCGACCCGGAACACGCTCCTACTCGTCGAGTCACCCCACCTACTCGATGAGTTGCCTTATGATTTTGAGGTTTTCCTTTCCTTTCTAGGTCTTCTAAATTCGGGGTGTTACAAAACAGTTTCCTTTTCTTTTAAAACTTTTGAACCATTTTCAAAAATGCGAGCATACTCAACTAAATTTTAAGAAATTAAATTTTCCGTAGGTTCAGGTTCACTTTTTACAAATTCTAAACAATCAAGCTCATACTCCACAGAAATCTCACTCATTTCACTATCATCATCAAATTCAGATACATTTTCAACGTTAAGTGTATTTTCCGAACTCAATTTAGTGCATAATGAATCAAATTTCTGTACACTATCATATTTAATTTGCTCTTTATCTTTTTCGCTCAAAATTTGTTTCAACATGTTCTAATGATCTTTGGACTGTATGAAAGATTCAATTTTGTCCAGTCCAACTCTGTAAGCATTAGAGACTTCGTCAGATGATACGATAGATTGGCAACTGTAGCAATCTGCATTGATTTCATCCTCTTTCAATTCTAGAAAGGGCAAAATCATTTTATGGATTTTCTTTCCTATTTCACAGTCGATATGCAGCTGAGTGATATTAGAATAAAGACGTTTAGCAATCAAACAAAAAATGTTTCGTTGTTTCAAAAGCCATAAATTGTCTCTTTGCAAATATATTAAATCATCCCTAGACCTAGATAACTCCAACTCTAACTTCTTAATCCACATCCACTTCTCTTCACTTTTTGATGTTACCCTACTGATTTGACTAGTTAAATTAGTTTTAGTTAAACGAGTTCTCTTTAAACTATCACTTAAACTAGAAACTGTAATTGGAAGTCATCGAATTCAGTTTCATACCTAGAGATATGAATATTTAGAGATTCAAGAATAGAATGTACCTTGTTGATCGTTTTCTCACTTTCGCTGATCTTCTCAGAGATATGTTTCACAGCGAAGCAGTTGTTCGAAGTCTTTCCGCCATTAGTGGTGTATCCTCTTTGATTTGAAAAGTCACTACGAATCATCATACACTTTCCCTTGTACTTAGGGAACTCTTCCTTCGCGACAAAGCACTTTCCATGTGTGAGTTTGAGAACTTCTCCATCCTCCGAATCGGTTGACCACACTTCCACTCTTCCAAACTTATCATCTTCTTCCTGCATAATTAAAGCAGGCTTAGCATTATCTGCGTTCTTCTTCTTTTTAAGCTCTTCTATCTTCCAAAGATAGTAAGCTTCATCTTTCTCTCCTTCGTCCTTCTTCTCATTTATCTTTTCAACATACACTCTTTTGTCAAATGATTCTTTCCATGACAGTAATTACAGTCATATCCATAATCTCCTACTAGCTTATTATCTTTCTTGACCTCATCCTTCGGCGAGTTGTTAAAGCTTTCTTCCTTCGCCTTGTCAGAACTATAACTCCCTTGCCAATTCCTATTTTTGGAGCGTCCAAATTTCTTCTTTGCAAACTTTCCGGGGTTTGACACCATTAGTGCGTATTCCTCCTTTGTGAGCTCGCAGTCGGAGAGATTAGACTCCGAACCTTCTTCTTCTACAACTTTCTTGCCCTTTGCAACCAGGGCCAACGAAACCATACCAGAAACTATCTTTGCTTCCTTTGCCACTTCATCCTTGTGGGACTTAAGAATCCCCACTAGTTTTGCTACGGAGTAGCTTTTAAACTGTTCGTGTGATTTAAACAGTTGACACCACTACTTTCCATTCTTACTTCAAGCCATTCATGAACATGACCTTTTGTTCTATCAGATCACGTCCTATCTTATGTTTTACCATCCTGCTCAAGAGATGGCTATATCGGTTGAACGTTTGATCCAGTTTTTCCTCAGGCTTCTGGACAAAGGCTCCAAATTCTAAAAGAAGTAGCGTTTGAATAGAATGCTCAAGATCAACATCACTCGAGTAGAGTTATCTCATCCTTTCCGATATATCTTTCGTTGTATCACATGAACTCACCAGACGAAACGTGTCTAGAGGCAAAACAAACCTAATTATCCTCATTGCCTTGACATTACTGATTAACTTTTCTTTTTCATCCTGTGGAATGTCTTTTACTTGGAGAAGAAGATTGTTGTAGTCGGCTTGAGTTTTAATAACTCTTCTTATAGCAATATGTACGAACGTCTACACAGTCATGGCTTCTTATATCAAGGAACCATTGTATTTAAGACCTAGGACGTAATCCTCAAAATTCAAAGCCCAGACTTCATAGTCTTGAGGGAAGAGAATAGGGATCCTGGTAGTGGATCCAATGTTTCTTGAAAGATTAAAAGAAAGAGTATGTGGATCTTCAGGCTACATGCTATCGATTCACTTAAAACCTATAAAGAATTAGATGTGTAAACTAGAAACGAGTTTAAGGCGTAATAAAGATTAAGATCCAACATCAACAATCGATCAAAATGATGAAGATGGCTAGAATAGATCCTATAAAAGTGGAAAAACCCTAATAACACTTCGACAGAAGAGTTGCGTATGATTTACACAATCTCCCGCTCTGATACCAATTGTTAGAATAAAAATAGTAGATCGATAAAATCTAAACATGTATATGAATCAAAGCCAAGAACACAATAAACGAAAATAAGCTGAATGATTAAATCACTGCCTTAGAAGATCACGATGAAGAACTTCTACTGTAAAGGCAGTTTAGGGTATGTACAATCGATACTAATCATAGTGCATGCATGCACTATAAATAGTCTAACCCTAGCATATTAAAAACCAGGTGGACAGGCCCAGCCCGTTACAAAAGATGGACTATTAACCTTACAAAACAAATTGACACAACACTAAAATAACCCAACATTAATTAAGTGTAATAATATAGTAATGGCATCCCATGTTAATACCATGTACCTCTAAAATTACAACTCTTCATGGGGGTAGGGTTGTAGTTCTTTTCTCTATGTGTAATAATATAGTAACGACATCCCATGTTAATACCATGTACCTCTAATATTTAGTGATATGTTCACTAAATATTGGCTATCAGATTAAAAGAAATGAAGAGTTGTGATTGCAAGAATGGTCCCTGTGGTATGTCAAAACTAGCAAGTTTGGTCCAAACAAGTTTGGACTCTTAAGGGTGGTCCAAAAGTTTGATTTTCTTGCGAGTTTGGTCCATTTCATAATTGGAAGTGTGTAAAAAGACCTTTTTGCCCTCTCTATTTTATTTTCCCTTTTCTTTTTACTAATTTTAATATTTTCTGATTAATAATTAAACAAAAGAGAAAAGAAATACAACCCTACCCCCATCCAACTCCCTTTCTATGCTTCCATCTGTCTGCATCATACTTTCATTCAAGAAAATGAAAAAAATAGAAACATAGAAATATTCATCTTGGAGCTCTCGGTGATTAGGTTTCTTCTTTTTTTTGTTTGGTTCCTCGTTGGAGATTCTTCAACTGGAGAAGGGTATCGATCCATCGACTAGGGTCCGTCCGACTGTGATGGTGGTTGTCGTCGTTGAAGTTGCTATTGCCAGACGGATGTCGTGGGGAAGTTAAAGCGATCCTCGACCTGTAAAAAAAAGATGTGGTTGACTGAGGGTGACGAATCGAGAAAACAAGGGAGGCTGCGATCGTTGCCGATGATGTCTCATTGGAGGTGCTACATGAGGGAAGTGGCATCTCGGAGGCGTTTCATTGGGGTCAGCGGCTGCTAGCCGTAGGCGGCTGATGGTGGTTGAGTTACGAGTGTTAGTGGGGTTTGTCCAGTGGTAACAGTGGTGGAAGAGTAGCTGTCGGCGACCATCAAGAAGATGTGGGTGACCGGTGATGTTTTGGATCACGTCACCGGTAGCAGGGGCTTTGATGCATAGGTTGGAGGAGGTGGTTGGTTTGCGATGTTATGGCTCCAGCTGTGGGGATGAAGATTGTTATCAGAATTTTGTTCCGATCGATTTGTAGGTTTTAAAAGAAGAGGGAGAAAGGGAAACGGGGAGACCATTTTACATACTTGCATCTATTGGAATCGATTTGAGGCCATGAAATTGTTGTATGAATCTATATACAGGTGGGTCTCGATTTACTCGATTTATTTGAAGATAGATTTGCAGGTGGGTCTTAATTTATCTCTATTCTTTGCTACCAGATTAGCCAAACAAGGAGACCCCCAAAATACAGGGTTCCTTCATCTGGTTTTGAATG
This sequence comes from Lactuca serriola, assembly GCF_051521515.1. Lineage (NCBI taxonomy): Eukaryota > Viridiplantae > Streptophyta > Magnoliopsida > Asterales > Asteraceae > Lactuca > Lactuca serriola. The sequence goes on from NC_136410.1 coordinate 71,300,891, forward strand.
TTTTATGTACTTAAAAATTGATGAATATTCAAAGATAGATTGGTGTTTTTGAGTTTTGAATTAGATTTTGGTTATGAATGCTAAATATTTGATGATTTAGATCGAATCAACTTTTCTTTTGAAAGAATTTGAAACAAGAAACTAAAATGATTTTAGATTTCTGATTTTTTTATAGTGGTTTCATCCGGTGGTGGTGGCGGCGGGGGTCGGTGATGGTAGCTGTAGGTGGTGGTTAAAGAAGGAAGTGATGGACGGTTCCAATGGAGAGAGAAAGAGAGAGTGAGAGTGAGTGTGAGTGTGAATGAGAGTGAGGGATAGATGTATGTTATTTTTTTGATTTATGTAATAAAAAAAGTGAAAAAGGGAATTATCATGGGCAAATCCGTCATTTTAAAAAGTTTCAAGATTTTTGGACTAAAGTTGCAACAAAATCAAACTTTTGGACCACCTTTGCAAGTACAAACTTGTTTGGACCAAACTTACTAGTTTTGACATACCACAGAGACCATTCTTGCAATTTTGTCAACAAAATTGCAAGAATGGTCACTGTGGTATGTTAAAACTAGCAAGTTTGGTCCAACAAAGTTTGGACTCGCAAGGGTGGTCCAAAAGCTTGATTTTCTTGTGAGTTTGGTCCGTTTGATAATTGGAAGTGTGTAAAATGACCTTTTTTCCCTCTCTATTTTGTTTTCCCTTTTCTTTTTACTAATTTTAATATTTTCTGATTAATAATTAAACAAAAGAGAAAAGAAATACAACCCTACCCCCATCCAACTCCCTTTCTATTCCTCCAACTGTCTGCATCATACTTTGTTTCAAGAAAATGCAAAAAATAGAAACATAGAAATATAGATCTTGGAGCTCTCTGTGATTAGGTTTCTTTTTTTTGTTTGGTTCCTCGTTGGAGATTCTTCAACTGGAGAAGGGTATCGATCCATCGACTAGGGTCCGTCCGTCTGTGATGGTGGATGTCGTCGTTGAAGTTGCTATTGCCAGATGGATGTCGTGGTGAAGTTAAAGCGATCCTCGACCTGTAAAAAAAGATGTGGTTGACTGAGGGTGACGAATCGAGAAAACAAGGGAAGCTGCGATCGTTGCCGAGGATGTTTCATTGGAGGTGCTACATGGGGGAAGTGGCATCTCGGAGGCGTTTCATTGGGGTCGGCGGCTGCTATCCGTAGGCGGCTGATGGTGGTTGAGTTACGAGTGTTGGTGGGGTTTGTCCAATGGTAACGGTGGTGTAAGAGTAGCTGTCGGTGACCATCAAGAAGATGTGGGTGACCGGTGATGTTTTGGATCACGTCACCGGTAGCAGGGGCTTTGATGCATAGGTTGGAGGAGGTGGTTGGTTTACGATGTTATGGCTCCGGCTGTGGGGATGAAGATTGTTATCAGAATTTTGTTCCGATCGATTTTTAGGTTTCAATAGAAGAGGGAGAAAGGGAAACGGGGAAACCATTTTACATACTTGCATCTATTGGAATCGATTTGAGGCCATGAAATTGTTGTATGAATCTGTATACAGGTGGGTCTCTTTTTACTCGATTTATTTGAAGATAGAATTGAAGGTGGGTCTCAATTTATCTCTATTCTTTGCTACCAGATTAGCCAAACAAGGAGACCCCCAAAATACAGGGTTCCTTCATCTGGTTTTGAATGTTTTATGTACTTAAAAATTGATGAATATTCATAGATAGATTGGTGTTTTTGAGTTTTGAATTAGATTTTGGTTATGAACGCTAAATATTTGATGATTTAGATCGAATCAACTTTTCTTTTGCAAGAATTTGAAACAACAAACAAAAACGATTTTTGATTTTTGATTCTTTTATAATGGTTTCACCCGGTGGTGGTGGTGGTGGGGGTCGGTGATGGTAGCTGTAGGTGGTGGTTAAAGAAGGAAGTGGTGGACGGTTCCAATTGAGAGAGAAAGATAAAGTGAGAGTGAGTGTGAGTGTGAATGAGAGTGAGAGATAGATGTATGTTATTTTTTTGATTTATGTAATAAAAAAAAGTGAAAAAGGGAATTATCATGGGCAAATCCGTCATTTTAAAAAGTTTCAAGATTTTTGGACTAAAGTTGCAACAAAATCAAACTTTTGGACCACCTTTGCGAGTACAAACTTTTTTGGACCAAACTTACTAGTTTTGACATACCACAGAGACCATTCTTGCAATTTTGTCAACAAAAGTCCAAGAATGGTCCCTGTGGTATGTCAAAACTAGCAAGTTTGGTCCAAACAAGTTTGGACTCACAAGGGTGGTCCAAAAGTTTGATTTTCTTGTGTGTTTGGTCCGTTTCATAATTGGAAGTGTGTAAAATGACCTTTTTGCCCTCTCTATTTTGTTTTCCATTTTCTTTTTACTAATTTTAATATTTTCTGATTAATTATTAAACAAAAGAGAAAAGAAATACAACCCTAGCCCTATCCAACTCCCTTTCTATGCCTCCAGCTCTCTGCATCATACTTTGTTTCAAGAAAATGCAAAAATAGAAACATAGAAATATTGATCTTGGAGCTCTCGGTGATTAGGTTTCTTCTTTTTTTGTTTGGTTCCTCGTTGGAGATTCTTCAACTGGAGAAGGGTATCGATCCATCGACTTGGGTCTGTCCGACTGTGATGGTGGTTGTCGTCGTTGAAGTTGCTATTGCCAGATGGATGTCGTGGTGAAGTTAAAGCGATCCTCGTCCTGTAAAAAGATGTGGTTGACTGAGGGTGACTAATCGAGAAAACAAGGGAGGCTGCGATCGTTGCCGAGGATGTTTCATTGGAGGTGCTACATGGGGGAAGTGGCATCTCGGAATCGTTTCATTGGGGTCGGCGGCTGCTAGCCGTAGGCAGCTGATGGTGGTTGAGTTACGAGTGTTGGTGGGATTTGTGCAGTGGTAACAGTGGTGGAAGAGTAGCTGTCGGCGACCATCAAGAAGATGTGGGTGACCGGTGATGTTTTGGATCACGTCACCGGTAGCAAGGGCTTTGATGCATAGGTTGGAGGAGGTGGTTGGTTTGCGTTGTTATGGCTTCGGCTGTGGGGATGAAGATTGTTTTCAGAATTTTGTTCTGATCGATTTTTAGGTTTCAAAAGAAGAGGGAGAAAGGGAATCGGGGAGACCATTTTACATACTTGCATCTATTGGAATCGATTTGAGGCCATGTAATTGTTGTATGAATCTGTATACAGGTGGGTCTCGATTTACTCGATTTATTTAAAGATAGATTTGCAGCTGGGTCTCATTTTATCTCTATTCTTTGCTACCAGATTAGCCAAACAAGGAGACCCCCAAAATACAGGGATCATTCATCTGGTTTTGAATGTTTTATGTACTTAAAAATTGATGAATATTCATAGATAGATTGGTGTTTTTGAGTTTTGAATTAGATTTTGGTTATGAATGCTAAATATTTGATGATTTAGATCGAATCAACTTTTCTTTTGCAAGAATTTGAAACAAGAAACTAAAACGATTTTTGATTTCTGATATTTTTATAGTGTTTTCATCCGGTGGTGGTGGTGGCGGGGGTCGGTGATGGTAGCTGTAGGTGGTGGTTAAAGAAGGAAGCGGTGGACGGTTCTAATGGAGAGAGAAAGAGAGAGTGAGAGTGAGTGTGAGTGTGAATGAGAGTGAGAGATAGATGTTTGTTTTTTTTATTGATGTTATAAAAAAAGTGAAAAAGGGAATTATCATGGGCAAATCCGTCATTTTAAAAAGTTTCAAGATTTTTGGACTAATGTCGCAACAAAATCAAACTTTTGGAGCACCTTTGTGAGTACAAACTTGTTTGGACCAAACTTACTAGTTTTGACATACCACATAGACCATTCTTGCAATTTTGTCAACAAAATTGTAAGAATGGTCCCTGTGGTATGTCAAAACTAGCAAGTTTTGTCGAAACAAGTTTGGACTCGCAAGGGTGGTCCAAAAGTTTGATTTTCTTGCGAGTTTGGTCCATTTCATAGTTGGAAGTGTGTAAAATGACCTTTTTGCCCTCTCTATTTTGTTTTCCATTTTCTTTTTACTAATTTTAATATTTTTTGATTAATAATTAAACAAAAGAGAAAAGAAATACAACCCTACCCCCATCCAACTCCCTTTCTATGCCTCCAGCTGTCTGCATCATACTTTGTTTCAAGAAATGCAAAAATTAGAAACATAGAAATATTGATCTTGGAGCTCTCGGTGATTAGGTTTGTTCTTTTTTTTTGTTTGGTTCCTCGTTGGAGATTCTTCAACTGGAGAAGGGTATCGATCCATCGACTAGGGTCCGTCCGACTGTGATGGTGGTTGTCATCATTTAAGTTGCTATTGCCAGACGGATGTCGTGGTGATGTTAACGCGATCCTCGACCTGTAAAAAGATGTGGTTGAGTAAGGGTGACGAATCAAGAAAACAAAGGAGGCTGCGATCATTGCCAACGATGTTTCATTGGAGGTGCTACATGGGGGAAGTGGCATCTCGGAGGCGTTTCATTGGGGTCGGCGGCTGCTAGCCGTAGGCAGCTAATGGTGGTTGAGTTACGAGTGTTGGTGGGATTTGTCTAGTGGTAACAGTGGTGGAAGAGTAGCTGTCGGTGATCATCAAGAAGATGTGGGTGACCGGTGATGTTTTGGATCACGTCACCGGTAGCAGGGGCTTTGATGCATAGGTTGGAGGAGGTGGTTGGTTTGCGATGTTATGGCTCCGGTTGTGGGGATGAAGATTGTTATCATAATTTTGTTCCGATCAATTTTTAGGTTTCAAAAGAAGAGGGAGAAAGGGAAACGGGGAGACCATTTTACATACTTGCATCTATTGGAATCGATTTGAGGCCATGAAATTGTTGTATGAATCTGTATACAGGTGGGTCTCGATTTATTTGAAGATAGATTTGCAGGTGGGTCTCAATTTATCTCTATTCTTTGCTACCAGATTAGCCAAACAAGGAGACCCCTAAAATACAGGGTTCATTCATCTGGTTTTGAATGTTTTATGTACTTAAAAATTGATGAATATTCATAGATAGATTGGTGTTTTTGAGTTTTGAATTAGATTTTGGTTATGAATGCTAAATATTTGATGATTTAGATCGAATCAACTTTTCTTTTGCAAGAATTTGAAACAAGAAACTAAAACGATTTTTGATTTCTGATTCTTTTATAGTGGTTTCATCTGGTGGTGGTGGTGGCGGGGGTCGGTGATGGTAGCTGTAGGTGGTGGTTAAAGAAGGAAGTGTTGGACGGTTCCAATGGGGAGAGAAAGAGAGAGTGAGAGTGAGTGTGAGTGTGAATGAGAGTGAGAGATAGATATATGTTCTTTTTTTGATTTATGTAATAAAAAAAGTGAAAAACGGAATTATCATGGGCAAATCCGTCATTTTAAAAAGTTTCAAGATTTTTGGATTGAAGTCGCAAGAAAATAAACTTTTGGACCACCTTTGCGAGTACAAACTCGTTTGGACCAAACTTACTAGTTTTGACATACCACAGAGACCATTCTTGCAATTTTGTCAACAAAATTCCAAGAATGGTCCATGTGGTATGTCAAAACTAGCAAGTTTGGTCCAAACAAGTTTGGACACGCAAGGGTGGTCCAAAAGTTTGATTTTCTGGTGAGTTTGGTCCGTTTCATAATTGGAAGTGTGTAAAATGACCTTTTGCCCTCTCTATTTTGTTTTCCCTTTTCTTTTTACTAATTTTAATATTTTCTGATTAATTATTAAACAAAAGAGAAAAGAAATACAACCCTACCCCCATCCAACTCCCTTTCTAGGCCTCCAGCTGTCTGCATGATACTTCGTTTCAAGAAAATGCAAAAAATAGAAACATAGAAATATTGATCTTGGAGCTCTCGGTGATTAGGTTTCTTCTTTGTTTTTTGTTTGGTTCCTCGTTGGATATTCTTCAACTGGAGAAGGGTATCGATCCATCGACTAGGGTCTGTCCAACTGTGATGGTGGTTGTCGTCGTTGAAGTTGCTTTTGCCAGATGGATGTCGTGGTGAAGTTAAAGCGATCCTCGTCCTGTAAAAAGATGTGGTTGACTGAGGGTGACTAATCGAGAAAACAAGGGAGGCTGCGATCGTTGCCGAGGATGTTTCATTGGAGGTGCTACATGGGGGAAGTGGCATCTCGGAATCGTTTCATTGGGGTCGGCGGCTGCTAGCCGTAGGCAGCTGATGGTGGTTGAGTTACGAGTGTTGGTGGGATTTGTGCAGTGGTAACAGTGGTGGAAGAGTAGCTGTCGGCGACCATCAAGAAGATGTGGGTGACCGGTGATGTTTTGGATCACGTCACCGGTAGCAAGGGCTTTGATGCATAGGTTGGAGGAGGTGGTTGGTTTGCGATGTTATGGTTCCGGCTGTGGGGATGAAGATTGTTTTCAGAATTTTGTTCCGATCGATTTTTAGGTTTCAAAAGAAGAGGGAGAAAGGGAAACGGGGAGACCATTTTACATACTTGCATCTATTGGAATCTATTTGAGGCCATGAAATTGTTGTATGAATCTGTATACAGGTGGGTCTCTTTTTACTCGATTTATTTGAAGATAGATTTGCAGGTGGGTCTCAATTTATCTCTATTCTTTGCTACCAGATTAGCCAAACAAGGAGACCCCCAAAATACAAGGTTCATTCATCTGGTTTTGAATGTTTTATGTACTTAAAAATTGATGAAAATGCAAAAAATAGAAACATAGAAATATTGATCTTGGAGCACTCTGTGATTAGGTTTCTTTTTTTTGTTTGGTTCCTCGTTGGAAATTCTTCAACTGGAGAAGGGTATCGATCCATCGACTAGGGTCCGTCCGACTGTGATGGTGGATGTTGTCGTTGAAGTTGCTATTGCCAGATGGATGTCGTGGTGAAGTTAAAGCGATCCTCGACCTGTAAAAAAAGATGTGGTTGACTAAGGGTGACGAATCGAGAAAACAAGGGAGGCTGCGATCGTTGCCGAGGATGTTTCATTGGAGGTGCTACATGGGGGAAGTGGCATCTCAGAGGCGTTTCATTGGGGTCGGCGACTGCTATCCGTAGGCGGCTGATGGTGGTTGAGTTACGAGTGTTGGTGGGGTTTGTCCAATGGTAACGGTGGTGTAAGAGTAGCTGTCGGCGACGATCAAGAAGATGTGGGTGACCGGTGATGTTTTGGATCACGTTACCGGTAGCAGGGGCTTTGATGCATAGGTTGGAGGAGGTGGTTGGTTTGCGATGTTATGGCTCCGGCTGTGGGGATGAAGATTGTTATCAGAATTTTGTTCCGATCGATTTTTAGGTTTCGAAAGCAGAGGGAGAAAGGGAAACGGGGAGACCATTTTACATACTTGCATCTGTTGGAATCGATTTGAGGCCATGAAATTGTTGTTTAAATCTGTATACTGGTGGATCTCTTTTTACTCGATTTATTTGAAGATAGATTTGCAGGTGGGTCTAAATTTTTCTCTATTCTTTGCTACCAGATTAGCCAAACAAGGAGACCCCCAAAATACAGGGTTCCTTCATCTGGTTTTGAATGTTTTATGTACTTAAAAATTGATGAATATTCATAGATAGATTGGTGTTTTTGAGTTTTGAATTAGATTTTGGTTATGAGTGCTAAATATTTGATGATTTAGATCGAATCAACTTTTCTTTTGCAAGAATTTGAAACAAGAAACAAAAACGATTGTTGATTTCTGATTCTTTTATAGTGGTTTCATCTGGTGGTGGTGGTGGCGGGGGTCGGTGATGGTAGCTGTAGGTGGTGGTTAAAGAAGGAAGTGGTGGACGGTTCCAATGGAGAGAGAAAGAGAGAGTGAGAGTGAGTGTGAGTGTGAAGGAGAGTGAGAGATAGATGTATGTTCTTTTTTTGATTTATGTAATAAAAAAAGTGAAAAAGGGAATTATCATGGGCAAATCTGTCATTTTAAAAAGTTTCACTACTAGAAAAAAGGCCTTTTACGACGCTCATTGCGCGTCGTAACACGCTCAGACGACGCGCAAATGCGTGTCAAGGAAGGCCCTTTCATAACGAGAGACGACACACTTTTGCGCGTCGTCTTTAGACGACGTGCATTTATGACACGCAATGCGTATGATTAAAGCTGCTGTCAAGAAAGGCCATGTCATAATTGAAGATGACACACATTTTTGTGTATCGTAATTAAATTTTTTTTTAAAAAAAAAAATTATTTACAGGTTTACTAATTTTCAAATTAAATTTTCATTTTCATATCTCATAGTAGAAAATAAAATACCATATATAAAAAATACAATCCATTACACAAAAGTTAATATCATACAAATAATCATTCTCAAGCTTTAAAGCATCAAATGATGAGAAATTGCAGAAATCACAATTTCTTGAATGTAATTATTGATAAACATTGTGTCTACTTGACAAATTAAACCTATATCATCACATTTGTTGTAACCAGGCTTGTTTCGTGCTCTGCATCACATCTTTATACACCTGAAGGATGAAAGAAAAAAGATTAGAATTAGCCATAACAATATAACACCATTTATATGCATAAATTCAAAAATATTGTTATAGATTTTCTTCTACTTAACCAATATGATAAATAAGTTTAAAACAAAACAATGAAAATAAATTACCATTTATTTAAGTAACTTGTACTCTAACAGGAGAATGCAACAGTGGATAGAGCTAATACATAAGTAACTTGTACTCTAACATTTGACACTATAGAAGACTCAAAAAACATGAAGGGCAAAAAGGTAATCGACACATATTGTTACCTGTTTCTGAGGTTTTGCCATTGTATCTGAGGTAAACAAATTACCCTTTATTTAATTACAGTAATAAACTAAAACTGTACAATATCACAATAAAAAAATAACATGATAATTAATCATAATAATTGGAAAAAAAGTGAAAATTATAAAACAATCTAGATATTCGTTATAGTAAATTAACAAAAATATAAATTAAAAAGAGAGATGTATCTCTATTATGGGGGAAACTGGAAAAGAAAAAGTGAATTGTTTTATGGAATCACCACTTTCCTAACTTAACCCACTAGGACATTTTGTTAACATCAAGTAAAAAAGAAACTATTAGACCATTAAATTTTTTATAAACATCATATATCCAAACAATAGTTGCTCATGAGAAAAGCTCCTTCACAAAAGCACATGTGAAAAGCTGTAGAGTTGGAATGTTTTGAGGATTTATCAGCATCTAATATGGAGATGCTCATGCTCCCATTAAGACCATTACTTTTAGAGTTGGAATATTTTGGGACAGGAGTCTCCTTCACAAAAGCATTTATTTCTTCCAAGAGATCTCAATAAAAAAGTGCAAGAAAATATATATTTTTCAGTTTAAGCAATAATATTTTATTGTTTTTTTAGATTACCTGTGGAAATGCATAAATTGCACGCAAGATTCTTGCATAATCAGTTCCAAGCATTTGAATAACAATGTCTGCTAGTAATGTTCCCCATAGCCTGCATAAATAAATATAAATACATAAATAAATAAAGTATTATTAGTGGAAGGTAAAAAAGGAATAATACATAGGACCAAGTAACACCATTATGCTCCTAATTAACACCAAGATTTCGCGATGCATCACCTGCTAACCCCTGTTCACAAAATCACCAATCCATAAACAATATTTTCACTAAAAAAATTCACAACTTAATATTATATTATATTTATATTTAATATCCAAAAATATGCAAATAACAACAAAATAAAGAGATTGTGATAATATAAATATATTATATTTATATCCAAATCCAATCACCTGTTTTGCTGCAAGTAAAGCTGCTCTTGACTCCAAGTTTATAGCTGCCATTCGTCCACCCTGATAACAATCAAAACATTAACATATCATATATATATATATATATATATATATATATATATACACCTCTTTGAGAACTTCCTTCTTTATTTGATAATTAGCAGCTTCCTTCAAAGTATAATGTCTTTAAGATTATTTTTTTTGAAATCCTAATGATAGAATAAAAGAATAAAATCAAATAAAATAAGCCAAGCAGAAGTACGTTACTAATTCTTGGATTTGGATGTGAATATATAGGTTATTCAATATCTACATTATGGGATAAATTATGCTATAGATCTTTTATCACTTATACATCAGCTATTAATAAAAGCATATGCAAATTACAACATTACCAAGTGGAAACAAACTACAACATGATTTATATAAATATAATATCAATCACAAATCATTTGTAATAATACAAATGACATGTAAACTAAGAGTGAAAAGACCACTTACCATAATGACATAAGTTCTCCGTTTGCAAGCATGAAATTGGCTTCCTAACAACACCTTTAATTTGTACATCGTGTAGCTGGAATTTTGTTCCTTTTTGCAATTTTTGTACATCATAGGAGATTAGATAGATTTGATCATTTCATTTGTTGTTCATCATCTTATCAAGAACTGTATTAAGATCCACAAAGATTCATTTTCTGTGAGGTTTCTCACAGAAGCTCTTACAAGGTCCCTCCTGAAACCCATTGATGTGACCTTATCCACTACATCATCTACTGAAATTGTATTACCATTTCCTTCTGTAATTAACCTGTCTTCTACATCAAAACCAATTGGTAATGCATGAGGCAGTGGTTGGGTTTCAGAAAGAAACCATTATATAATGTAAAATAACTAGAGTTACAGAAAGAAATCATGTAAATGCTTAGTTTTTCAATTTCTTTATGGTTTTGCATTTTTACAAACACCTGGTATATACTATGCAGTTGTACATTTCCCATCAAAATAAAATCAAAAATTCATTCTCTACATACGTAGCTAGAACCAAAAATCTTTTTGACTGCTATAAATAAACACTCTATACTTGTATTATATCTATATATGCTCTCGCCCATACTCCCATACAATCGCAGGCATGCTCTGGATTGGATCTCTCATAGATCTCACATTATCTCAAAATTTATGAGAATACAGAGAGCCCCAAATTAAAATAAGAAATTGATAAAGTAAGAGAAATAAACCTAGGGCACATATATGGAGAAGAAGAGAATGATATTCAAACCTGATGCCTCTTCCATTTTCGTTTCCTAATTTCCGATGCTTCCAATCCAACCATGAACCTCCGACTTCTAATCCCATATCTGACCTTGTGAGGTCCAGAACATAAAATCCCTGTTGTTAAGAATCTCCACTACCGATAAAGTTCCTTCATCGTTCCTGAAAAACAAGTCGAATCCATGAAGTCAAAAAAGATCACATACGATAAAAACCCTAAAGAAGAATTGACAGTAGAGCAGATGAAGGGCAAATAAATTGGAAACCGAAGGAAACAAAGACACAGTAAAACCTTACCAAGAATCAACCGTGGAGTTAATCCATAAGAATCAACCACTTCTGTAATTTCGGTGGACCGACTTCCAAAATTAGGGATAAAAGCAACATCCATCGAGGGCAACACAGATGGAACAAAATCCGACAGAGAGGACAAAGGGGGTGTGGAAGAAGAAGAGCAATTGAACAACAAATGACAAAAATTTGAGACCCAACCCATTCACAATCGGAATGAGAGACTCAACCGCTGCGCACACAGTAACTTCATCCGACTCCAGCAAATCAGTGACCAAAAACGATGGGGAGGAGGAGGACGAAGGGACAAGGGAAAGCAATCAGAGTAGGGACCAATACCCTAGGGCTTCTTTCTTTCTTATTGGAAGAGGCGCGGGGGGGGGGGGGGGGTTAAACTTTCAGATAAAATAGGCGGTTGTTTAATTTTTGAGGATTTCATTTTCCCGCTTAAAACGCGTGTTACATTAAAGAAATATAAAGTGACACACTTAGATGACACACATTTTATGATAGGCTCCCTCCGTATTTCCTTTTTTTTTTCTTCTCTGACACTAATTGTAGGGGGCACGCACAAATGCATGTCCTCTATCCTTCAGATTTTGCAAAACTGACATTATTTTTTAGGGCACGTACAAATGCGTGTCTTCTATCAGCGCGTGTCATTGTTTGCGCGTCATTAAAGGGCTATTTTCTAGTAGTGTTTCAAGATTTTTGGACTAAAGTATCAACAAAATCAAACTTTTGGACCACCTTTGCGAGTACAAACTTGTTTGGACCAAACTTACTAGTTTTGACATACCACAGAGACCATTCTTGCAAGTTTGTCAACAAAATTGCAAGAATGGTCCCTGTGGTATGTTAAAACTAGCAAGTTTGGTCCAAACAAGTTTGGACTCGCAAGGGTGGTCCAAAAGTTTGATTTTCTTGTGAGTTTGGTCCGTTTCATAAATGGAAGTGTGTAAAATGACCTTTTTCCCTCTCTATTTTGTTTTCCCTTTTCTTTTTACTAATTTTAATATTTTCTGATTAATAATTAAACAAAAGAGAAAAGAAATACAACCCTACCCCCATCCAACTCCCTTTCTATGCCTCCAGCTGTTTGCATCATACTTTGTTTCAAGAAAATACAAAAAATAGAAACATAGAAATATTGATCTTGGAGCTCTCGGTGATTAGGTTTCTTGTTTTTTTTGGTTCCTCGTTGGAGATTCTTCAACTGGAGAAGGGTATCGATCCATCGACTAGGGTCCGTCCAACTGTGATGGTGGTTGTCGTCGTTGAAGTTGCTATTTCCAGACGGATGTCGTGGTGAAGTTAAAGCGATCCTCGAGCTGTAAAAAGATGTGGTTGATTGAGGGTGACGAATCGAGAAAACAAGGGAGGCTGCGATCGTTGCCGACGATGTTTCATTGGAGGTGCTACATGGGGGAAGTGGCATCTCGGAGGCATGTCATTGGGGCCGGCGGCTGCTAGCCGTAGGCGGCTGATGGTGGTTGAGTTACGAGTGTTGGTGGGGTTTGTCCAGTGGTAACAGTGGTGGAAGAGTAGCTGTCGGCGACCATCAAGAAGATGTGGGTGATCGGTGATGTTTTGGATCACGTCACCGGTAGTAGGGGCTTTGATGCATAGGTTGGAGGAGGTGGTTGGTTTCCGATGTTATGGCTCCGACTGTGGGGATGAAGACTGTTATCAGAATTTTGTTCCGATCGATTTGTAGGTTTCAAAAGAAGAGGGAGAAAGGGAAACGGGGAGACCATTTTACATACTTGCATCTATTGGAATCGATTTGAGGCCATGAAATTGTTGTATGAATCTGTATACAGGTGGGTCTCTTTTTACTCGATTTATTTGAAGATAGATTTGCAGGTGGGTCTCAATTTATCTCTATTCTTTGCTACCAGATTAGCCAAACAAGGAGACCCCAAAAATACAGGGTTCATTCATCTGGTTTTGAATGTTTTATGTACTTAAAAATTGATGAATATTCATAGATAGATTGGTGTTTTTGAGTTTTGAATTAGATTTTGGTTATGAATGCTAAATATTTGATGATTTAGATCGAATCAACTTTTCTTTTGCAAGAATTTGAAACAAGAAACAATAACGATTTTTGATTTATGATTCTTTTATAGTGGTTTCATCCGGTGGTGGTGGTGGTGGGGGTCGGTGATGGTAGCTGTAGGTGGTGGTTAAAGAAGGAAATGGTGGACGGTTCCAATGGATAGAGAAAGAGAGAGTGAGTGTGAGTGTGAGTGTGAATGAGAGTGAGAGATAGATGTATGTTTTTTTTTATGTAATAAAAAAAGGTAAAAAGGGAATTATCATGGGCAAATCCGTTATTTTAAAAAGTTTCAAGATTTTTGGACTAAAGTCGCAACAAAATCAAACTTTTGGACCACCTTTGCGAGTACAAACTTGTTTGGACCAAACTTACTAGTTTTGACATACCACAGAGACCATTCTTGCAAGTCTGTCAACAAAATTACAAGAATGGTCCCTGTGGTATGTCAAAACTAGCAAGTTTGGTCCAAACAAGTTTGGACTCGCAAGGGTGGTCCAAAAGTTTGATTTTCTTGTGAATTTGGTCCGTTTCATAATTGGAAGTGTGTAAAATGACCTTTTTGCCCTCTCTATTTTGTTTTCCCTTTTCTTTTTACTAATATTAATATTTTTTGATTAGTAATTAAACAAAAGAGAAAAGAAATACAACCCTACCCCCATCCAACTCCCTTTCTAGGCCTCTAGCTGTCTGCATGATACTTCGTTTCAAGAAAATACAAAAAATAGAAACATAGAAATATTGATCTTGGAGCTCTCGGTGATTAGGTTTCTTCTTTGTTTTTTGTTTGGTTCCTCGTTGGATATTCTTCAACTGGAGAAGGGTATCGATCCATCGACTATGGTCCGTCCGACTGTGATGGTGGTTGTCGTCGTTGAAGTTGCTATTTCCAGACGGATGTCGTGGTGAAGTTAAAGCGATCCTCGACCTGTAAAAAGATGTGGTTGACTGAGGGTGACGAATCGAGAAAACAAGGGAGGCTGCGATCATTGCCGACGATGTTTCATAAGAGGTGCTACATGGGGGAAGTGGAATCTCGGAGGCGTTTCATTGGGGTCGGCGGCTGCTAGCCGTAGGCGGCTGATGGTGGTTGAGTTACGAGTGATGGTGGGGTTTGTCCAGTGGTAACAGTGGTGGAAGAGTAGTTGTCCGCGACCATCAAGAAGATGTGGGTGACCGGTGATGTTTTGGATCACGTCACCGGTAGCAGGGGCTTTGATGCATAGGTTGGAGGAGGTGGTTGGTTTGCGATGTTATGGCTCCGGCTGTGGGGATGAAGATTGTTATCATAATTTTGTTCCGATCAATTTTTAGGTTTCAAAAGAAGAGGGAGAAAGGGAAACGGGGAGACCATTTTACATACTTGCATCTATTGGAATCGATTTGAGGCCATGAAATTGTTGTATGAATCTGTATACAGGTGGGTCTCGATTTATTTGAAGATAGATTTGCAGGTGGGTCTCAATTTATCTCTATTCTTTGCTACCAGATTAGCCAAACAAGGAGACCCCTAAAATACAGGGTTCATTCATCTGGTTTTGAATGTTTTATGTACTTAAAAATTGATGAATATTCATAGATAGATTAGTGTTTTTGAGTTTTGAATTAGATTTTGGTTATGAATGCTAAATATTTGATGATTTAGATCGAATCAACTTTTCTTTTGCAAGAATTTGAAACAAGAAACTAAAACGGTTTTTTATTTCTGATTCTTTTATAGTGGTTTCATCCGGTGGTGGTGGCGGCGGGGGTCGGTGATGGTAGCTGTAGGTGGTGGTTAAAGAAGGAAATGGTGGACGGTTCCAATGGAGAGAGAAAGAGAGAGTGAGAGTGTGAATGAGAGTGAGAGTGAGAGATAGATGTATTTTCTTGTTTTGATTTATGTAATAAAAAAGTGAAAAGGGGAATTATCAAGGGCAAATCCGTCATTTTAAAAAGTTTCAAGATTTTTGGTCCAAAGTCGTAACAAAATCAAACTTTTGGACCACCTTTGCGAGTCCAAACTTGTTTGGACCAAACTTACTAGTTTTGACATACCACATGGACCATTCTTACAATTTTGTCTTTGTTATTTAACCTATCGTGATTGTTAATAAGGTTTTGAATTTTGGTTGGTGCGTTTTGAATTAATACTTAAATCGTTCTTTATTTTGTTTCATTTTAGTTTCAACCCATCGAGTATCATAGAGTAATTTCATGTGTTAACATTAAGTTTTTGATTTAATTGATATTTGACGATGACAAAATTTATTAATTTCAAATATCCGATTTTTTATCCGAAGATTTTGTATATCTGAATCAAAATACGCTATCCGAAAGTTCAGATATTCGGTTTTGACCACCACAACAAATCACAATGCGAGTGTTAAAAATCGCATTATACTTATGAATCTCAAAATGAACCGGACACCGGTTACTCTACTGTTAATTCATGTACTCCATCTCCTGGGTACAAACAACAACCGGCCTTGGACATCCCCCCACCCCCACCTACCACCTTGCCGACAACGTCTACTGTAGGTTCTGATGCACTTTCGAAAGCACCCTTTGCTGATCAACAACAAACTTTCGTTGTTGATGCTGTTTTGCAAAACCAAAATGGTGCTGAACCACAACTTTGTTCTAGGTCCCGTGGTGTAACATCCCAAAATTCATAAGTAAAAATTTCATTTTTAAGTCAATCAAATCATCAAATATCTATATCAACCCAACAAAAGTATGTCAATGTGAAAATAGTTATCAGAGTACAATCCCAAAAATCATAAAAATGTTGAACACAAGTGGATGTGCTGCGATTAGGCCGGACCCTTCCCCTTTGATTTGGAAGTCTTGAAACATAAACTTAAACAGTAAACACAAAGCTTAGTGAGTTCCCCAAAACACCACACAAGATAAACACATAAATAGAGTAGCACGTGGCTGTGTTGGGTTCGTATCAACCCCCGAGTCCGTATCAACCCCATATAACACCAAGTAACTGTGTCAGATTCGTATCAATCCCCGGGTCTGTGTTGACCCCGACTTCATAATGACTCTGAGCCCAAAATGGCTCCATGCATAATTCATACAATCATATCAGTAATAGTCACATAATCACATACATCCTACATATACAAATCAGTGGGCCAACATTTGTTCCTTCGACCCACTAGAGTGGTGACAAGACTCACCTCAACTGAAGATATCCTAAGCACACACTCGAGCTGCTACTACTACGACTCCTCACACTAATCTAATCTAAAATCAATTCTAATTAATAATCAGGATTTTAACCCCATAAACGAAGGTCCAACTCATCCTTTAACTTACTAAGGGAAAAATACTGTTTTTCCAATCCCATACATGACCTAACCAGACAAGGACCAAAATCCATAATGGACCAAGGCCCAAAGATGGCCCAAAAGGTATTATGAGAGTACGTACGACATACCCCTTACTATGCCCAACGTACAACTCGATCTTGAAAGGTTATGGGGCCACAACCCATTACGCTCAGCATACTCAAGAGTACATCTCGTGTAATCCACTGAAGTCCAAACTCTCTTTTAATGTCTTAATGCTTTAAGACTAAACGCCCATGCTTTAGATCTAACTGTAATAAACATCTAAATCATAAAGTTGCAACTTTTATGCCTTTTCATGGCTACAAGGAGCCCAAATCCAAAACCCTAACTCATATAACCTTTTAAAACTCCATAAATCTTGCATGGATGAATACCATGGACCGAGCTTGCATTTTTATGACACTAAACACTCTAAAATGCTTTAAAGGACAGTTTAAATGGTATGGAGTACAAAATACTCAATATACCAAGATTTTTGGGACAAAAAGGTCATAACTAGATCTAACAAGGCAAGCATCAAGATTTGAACTTTATACCCCCTGAAGATGCACACAGATAAAAAGAATCAAGATCCAAAAACTTGAGAGCAACACCATAACTTCAAAGGTTTTCCTTCACCACCAAGAGCACCAAAATATCACTAAAAAGCTTCAAAACTTGCACACAAGAATTAGGGTTTCGAGATGAGGGCCATAAAGTGCTTTAAATAGTGTCCAAATCCTAAAAATTAGGGTTTGGAATCTCATGAGTACGCTATTCGTACTTGTATGTATGCACAATGAACGCAAAAGAAATCTCGCCACCCATTAATGAACTATGCTCGACGTTCCAGGAGGAACATCCCACGTAAGGACTGATTTTGCAAAGATTTTATAGTTAGAGCCAAATATAAAAGGTACTTGAAAGATGGGTGTTACAACTCTCCTCCATTTGAATCGGAATTCGTCCTCAATGTTCGTTGCTGCAAAAGAGTCTGGGTAGTGCTCCCTCATCTCATCCTCATGCTACCATGTTTACTCAGAGCCGTTCTGGTGCTACCATTGCACCTTCTCTAGGTTCACCACTTTGTTGCGTAGGGCCTTGGTCTTCCTGTCAAGAATTGCAATCAGCCTCTCCACATAGTTCAGGCGCTCATCGACCCAAATGCCATCCAAGGGAATCACCGCAGAATCATCGGCCACACACTTCCACAATTGAGAGGCATGGTAAGTGTTGTGGATCTGACTAAGCTCATCTAGAAAATCCATCCGGTATGCAACCTTGCCCATCCGGGCGGTAATCCTGAAAGGACTAATAAATCGGGGAGCCAGCCTGCCCCGCTTCCGAAATCGGATGATACCCTTCCAAGGTGACACCTTTAGAAGCACCAAGCTCCCCACTTTAAACTTGATGTCCGAACTGTTGGATAAGGTGTCTAAGTACATAACTATATTTGAGATGTACTTGACCCGACCCGGCATGGTCCATTTGGGTTGCACTTCACCCGAACAATTTATATGGATAATCTTTTGAGAATAGTATAAGTTATGATTTATTAACATATTATAAGTTCTAATATATTAATATGAAATCATATTATTTAATTAGTATTGATCTAAAATTAATTTAGAATGAATTTGGTGATCAAAAGGGTGACTAATTAAATATTGGCTCTTGTATTTATATAGTGTGGGCTAATGCTTATTTAGAATGAGCTAGGTTTGCATGGTAAGTCCATGGATAGTCCATGGAGCTTTAACCAATGGATCTTATGGAAATGAAAGGTCATGGGTATTAGCATTTACATGAATGTAACCATAATCCACCACACTATATAAAGGGTCCTTGGCTCTTGAAATGGCACTACTATGTGTGAGAACTAAGGGTGGCCGATTTCTTGATGTGTTCTACTACTCTCTGAAGTTTCCAAAGTTTGTGGTGATTTGTGACTTCCATTTTAGGCATCCACATTATTGGTGCTAGGCTCTCAAAATCCAAGCAATCAACCACTACCAAAAGGTATGAAATTCTACTAGTGTTTTATGATTCAAGTACCCCATAACATGCTAGTTAGGAAGCAAACCTTGGTAAATTATTATTTGCATGTATTTTAGAGAAAACATAGATCCAAGGTTTCTAGGGTTGCATGTCAATCATAGGAGTGTTAGAATGCTCAAAATCCTTCAGTGGTATCAGAGCATAGGCTTGTTTTCTTGATACTTGATGCAAACTTGTTAAAAAAATCGCTAAAACTGCTTGCTGCTCAGTGAACTCACCGAGTCCATGGGGGGTCTCGACGAGTCCATGTGTTATGTCATCCTACTCGTCGAGTAGGTTCATCCACTCGACGAGTCGGAGGCCCAGAATGCGGTGTTTCGATTTTTTAAGTTGGAATTGGACTAGAATCGTTACACTAAACTGTTTTGGACTTATAAAATTTTTTTTATGTTGTAATGATTATGTTAATCTAATTTCAAAGGATATTATCAAAATTTCAAGTTTTGTATGTGTTTATATGATTCTTAAAATTGTTGATATGAATGTTCATGAACTTATGAGTTTTAGTAGATCATAGGAATTATTTGCAAATAGGTTGTTAGTTTAATTCTTGATCTTGATGTGTTTTAATGGAATCCATAATTTGTCCTCAAGTTATGGATTACCAAAAGTCACTCCTTTTAAAGTCTATTAATGAACACATAGCTTACATAAAATGAAAAGTCTTCATTTTAATAAACTAATAACTCATAAGTTATGAAATTAAAAGTTTTGAATAGTTTCAAAACTTGCCCTCAAGTCTTGGAATTTGTAAAGTCTCACACACCTTAGAAAACTTTAATTCCAACCCTTAGCATTTTAAAAGTTAAAATTCAACCCTTATGCTTTATAATATTGTAAGTTAATAATATATATATATATATATATATATATATATATATATATATATATATATATATATGTATGTATAAGAACAAGTCATTTTACCGTTAGTAGGCCTCTTCATGATGCCAATCTATAAGGAGGGGGGGGGGGAGGTATAAGGCTGATGCCTATAAAATGGTAGCTTAATAGGTGTCTACTCTCACCCACCCTTCCTTGACTGGTGGAGGGTCGTTAGCCGAACAGGTAGGACAATGACTTTAATTCTCATTAAAAGTAAGGTAGGAAAAGGGTAACTTAATGTTTATCATAGACCGGTGGGGCGCGTGTGGTTAACCAACACACCGTTAGGTAATAATATTAAGGGTACCAAGTTAATTTTTATGGTTATTCACACCTTGTTTTGTGATCCTCGGCATCCCAGTCACAAAACCTGAAGGGCACAATCGAGATTGAAACATGCCATTGAAAAGTTCAGTGAATCTCAAAACAATCTAGGAGTTTCAAAACCAATTAAAACCTAATAATTTATTTCATTTTTCTTGGTGGAAATTGGTGAATCGTCATTCACCTACCTTCAAATAATTTATAGCTTGGATTACCACATCCCTCTTCCAAGTTATAAAGTATTGTGTTGGGTCCTAGACTTAATATTACATTTGGGTGTTTTATTAAGGATCCAATATCTAATCTAAACTTGTTCTTCTTCTTTTTCAGATGTCTTCCAACAATGCTTCTGGCTCAAACCCTACCGAATCCTTCTCTCTCATGAACCTTTTTGGGAGAGTCATCTTCGATGGTTACAACTTTAATGATTGGATTAGGAACATCAGGATGGTCACGCGCTATGAGGACAAGGAATATGTCATCGACAAGGAGCTTAAGGAACTTGATGAGTCGTCGGCTACTCCAAAGGAGATCGTTGAATTCTAAGCACATGAGAGAGATGTCACTAAGTTGGCATTTATCATGTTGGCCATGATAACATTCGAGCTCCAAAAGTCCTGTGAGGACTATTACCCTTTTGAGATGCACCAGGACTTGATGGAAAAATACCATCAAAGTGCTCGTCAAGAGTGGTGTGAAATCATCTCCTCCATGATAACAACCTGGATAAAGGATGGTGAACCCATCACAGGCCACATACAACAAATGCAAAGATTCATGGACCATTTGCCGAAATTGAATGTGAACTTCCCGGAGGAGTTGGCAATAGACATCATATTGCACTCCTTACCTTCTTGTTATGATCAATTCCGGATGACATATCACATGAACAAGGAGGAGGTCACACTCAGCAAACTCCAAGGACTTTTGAAGACTGCCGAAACTGGTCTCAAAGGTAAATTGGTTGTTACTACTCCTACTCCTAACTCCGCCCCTGTCTTGGCAATCGGGAAAAGTGGAGGGATGAAGAGGAAAACCCCTTCGAAGGGTACCAAGGTAAAGTCTCTTGATGGCTCCTCTTCGAGTGGAACCAAATGTAGTTCAGTCACTCCTTCTTCCTACCCAAAGGAAGTTGAATGCTACTATTGTCATGATAAGGGGCACTGGAAGCGAAGCTGCCCAAAGTACCTGCAAGATGTTAAGAATGGGAAAGTGAAACGTAACCATGCAGGTATTTACACTATATTGTCTAATAACTCACCATATTCTAATTCTTGGGTCCTTGATACATGTTGTGGTATTCACACATGTTCTGACTTGTAGGGACTAAGAAGAAGTGAGAATGTGGAGCATGGGAAGATAAACTTGATCATGGGGAATAGGAAAGCTTCACCTGTCACCAAGATTGGAGTTTATTCTTTGTTGCTAAGTAGTGGGTTAGTGTTAGATTTGAATAAGTGTTGTTACTCGTCTGAAATGGCGAGAAATATTATTTCCTTTCATGGTTTGTACAAACAAGGGTTTACCATTTTGTTTGATAATGAATGTGGTGGCATTAATACTTTATTTAATAATGTTCTTTATTTTAAAGCATTACCTTGTGATGGTGTGTATGAAACTGTGTCGGTTGTAGATAACCTAGGAAATAATGTGTTGTGTATTGATTCTTCCAATAACTTGGATAAAGCATCATTATGGCATTGTCGTATTGGACATGTAAGCAAGAAACGCATGGGATTGTCTCATAATTGACACCTCCCAAACAACCAAAACTTAATGGTGTGGCTGAGAGGCGTAATCGAACCTTGCTAGACATGGTTCGTTCCATGATGAGTTCAGCTTCGCTACCAATCTCATTTTGAGGGTATGCCTTAGAGACTGCCGATCATATCCTTAATCTAGTCCATACAAAGAAGGTTGGCAAGACACCTCACAAGATGTGGACTGGAAAAGTTCCCAATTTGGACCACGTCAAGATTTGGGGATGCGAGGATTTCATGAGGCGCGAGACTCATGACAAACTCGAACCTCGAAGTAAGCGGTGTATTTTCATCGGTTACCCACATAAATCCTTTGGTTACCTCTTCTATAGACCCAATGATAATGTGGTCTTTGTGGCAAGAAGAGGGGTCTTTTGCGAGAGAGAGTTCATAAGCCAATGAAACAGTGGGAGGCAAATTGACCTTGAAGAAATTCAAGAGTCATGTGGTGATGGAACCTGAAACCTAGCAATCAACCTGAGGAGGAAACTCCTGTTGAACCAACTGACGAGTCTGCACCTCTAAGGCGTTCCATTAGAGTTAGGAATCCACCAATGCATTACTATGGTTTCCATATTACTACAGAAGGTGATACATTTATCAATGATAGCACATTGGTAAATTTGGATGAACCTAACAGCTATAGGGAAGCCATGGCAGGCCTTGAGTATGCTAAATGGAAAGAGGCTATGGACATCGAGATTCAGTCCATGTATGACAATCAAGTCTAGAACTTGGTTGACAATGTACCGGGTCGTAAGACAGTCGGGGGCAAATGGATCTTCAAGAAGAAGACCGACATGGATGGAAAAGTGCACACTTATAAGGCACGACTGGTTGTGAAGGGCTACACACAAACTTAGGGAGTTGATCATGATGAAACCTTCTCACCAGTGGCAAACATTAAGTCTATTAGGGTTATGCTAGCCATTGCTGCATTTCATGATTATGAAATATGGAAAATGGATGTCAAAACCGCTTTCCTTAATGGAAAGTTGGCTGAGGATGTTTACATGAGTCATCTAGAAGGTTTTGTCAATGCAGAGTACCCTGATAGAGCGTGCAGGCTTGAGAAATCCATTTATGGATTGAAACAAGCATCTCACAGCTGGAACCTTTGTTTTGATGAGATAGTCAAAGAGTTTGGTTTTTCGAGAAGAGAAGATGAGTCCTATATATATGTCAGAGCTAGTGGGAGTATAGTTAGCTTTTTGGTACTATATGTGGATGACATACTACTCATGGGAAATGACATCCCAACCTTGAAGGAGGTTAAGTCCTGGCTTGGGAAGTGTTTCACTATGAAGGACCTTGGAGAAGCTGCTTATATCCTAGGGATAAGGTTATTGAGAGAAATGAGTAAAAGACTAATTGGACTTAGTCAAAGCTCCTATGTGGACAAAGTGTTGAAAACGTTCAACATGCAGAACTCAAAAAAAGGTGACTTGCCGATCCAGCATAATGCCAAACTGAGCAAGGCTCAGAGCCTGAGTACAGAGGATGGGATAGCTGAGATGAGTCGATTACCATATGCTTCTGATATGGGCTCGATCATGTATGCTATGACTTGTACTCGCCCTGATGTGGCCTTTGCTTTAAGCATGGTCAACAAATATCAGGGGAATCCGGGTAAGGCTCATTGGACTGTGATAAAGAACATTATTCTCAAGTACATGCGAAGGACTAAGGATTGGATCCTTACCCTTGGTAGGAGTGATGACCTGAGAGTTGTGGGGTATAGTGACGCTAGCTTTCAGACTGATAGGGATAATTTCCGCTCTCAGTCAGGATGGGTCTTTACCGTGAATGGAGGAGCAGTTACTTGGAAAAGTTCTAAGCAGGAGACGGTAGCTGATTCGACATGTGACTCAGAGTATATAGCAGTGAGTGAAATGGCAAAGGAGGCGATATGGCTGAGGAACTTCATCGAAGACCTTGGAGTTGTACCATCTATACAGGAGCCTATAGAGATTTTCTATGATAGCAATAGTGCGGCTGCCTTAGCCAAGGAACTGAGAGATGATGGAGGATCCACACACATTGAAAGAAAATATCACTTCATAAGACATAAGATATAAGAAGGACTCCTCATGGCAAAGAGTATATCATCAGAAGAGACCCAACAGATCCCCTCACGAATGAATTGACTAGGGTTAGGCATTTGCAGCATGCGAGGCGCATTGGGCTGAAGGACAATATTAGTTTTGCAGATTAGATAGCTCTGAAACTTGTAAAATGTAATTGACATTTGATGATTGAATAAAATTTGTTGTTTATTTATAAGTATCGTCAGAAGAGAACCCAACATATCCCCTTATGAAGGGACTTACTAGGGTTTGGCATTTGTAGCATGCGAGGCACATTGGATTGAAGGACGATATTAGTTTTACAGATTAGATAGCTCTGAAACTTGTAAAATGTAATTGACATTTGATGATTGAATAAAATTTGTTGTTTATTTATAAGTAAAGTGTTGCTATCGTATGTCAATTATTTGCTATTGTTTCAATTTTCCATGTTTTGACTTTCAGAATAAATTCTTTATTCAAATTCTCCACATTCGGTCATATGTTGGAAGTATGTATGAATCAAGACTGTCATGAAGTTGGCTTGTAGATGTCTAAGGTGTTGGACATAGCAAGAGTTGCTACAACATTCATGAGTGCTCATAAGTTCTGAGTATTGGATTAAACCCACACTCACTTGTATCACTTCATGGAATTTATCTCGAGAGATCGTGAGATGGTAATATCATATAAGTCTTCAAACCTAGAGATATGAGTTGTTGCCTATGAGTTGGTTATGCACTGATTGTACGAAAACGCATTAGTAACTTGATGTCATAAAACGTACCTTTGTGTATAATTCAACAAATAGTAGAACAAGCATATGAGTTGAAGTTTATCTGTTCCTTCTAGGATTAGAAGCGATATATGGGCCCCTCGATGATTTTGCTTTGACCTATGTACTGGGCTCGGTCAGAACTAAATTGATGTGTTCGATTAAGTTCTATGTCAAACAGATTGGCAATCGGGAAACAAAATGTTGGACAATAAGTACGACATTGTTCCATGTATTTGTCCGGCTGATAACTAGAACAAAGGATTATATGATCCCTTATCTAAAATGGCGCTTCATAGTTCAACAGCGTTTTAAGAGTTACAATTTCGGGTCGGTTCCTGAAGTCATGCTTGCAACTATAGTTATTAGACTTATCCAAGTGGGAGACTATTGGATAAGGTGTTTAAGTCCATAACTATATTTGAGATGTACTTGACCCAACCCAACATGGTCCATTTGGGTGACACTTCACCCGAACAATTTATATGGATAATCTTTTGAGAATAGTATAAGTTATGATTTATTAATATATTATAAGTTCTAATATATTAATATGAAATCATATTATTTAATTAGTATTGATCTAAATATAATTTAGAATGAATTTGGTGATCAAAAGGGTGACTAATTAAATATGGGCTCTTGTATTTATATAGTGTGGGCTAATGCTTATTTAGAATGAGCTAGGTTTGCATGGTAAGTCCATGGATAGTCCATGGAGCTTTAACCAATGGATCTTATGGAAATGAAAGGTCATGGGTATTAGCATTTACATGAATGTAACCATAATCCACCACACTATATAAAGGGTCCTTGGCACTTGAAATGGCACTACTGTGTGTGAGAACTAAGGGTGGCCGATTTCTTGATGTGTTCTACTACTCTTTGAAGTTTCCAAAGTTTGTGGTGATTTGTGACTTCCATTTGAGGCATCCACATTATTGGTGCTAGGCTCTCAAATTCCAAGCAATCAACCACTACCAAAAGGTATGAAATTCTACTAGTGTTTTATGATTCAAATACCCCATAACATGCTAGTTAGGAAGCAAACCTTGGTAAATTATTATTTGCATGTATTTTAGAGAAAACATAGATCCAAGGTTTCTAGGGTTGCATGTAAATCATAGGAGTGTTAGAATGCTCAAAATCCTTCACGAACGACGACGGTCTATGTAACTCTTATGTCGGCTTTGCGTGAATCGCAATCTGTCACACACTTGTGGAATCAACTCAGTGGTCTTGAGCACTACTTTGGTACTCCCCATGACCCGATGCCCGACCTCACCCCAACAGACTGGGGTCCTTCACCTTCCTTCCATACAACATCTCAAAAGGCGATCAGTCAATACTGACATGATAATTGTTGTTGCAGGATAAATCGGCCAATGGAAGTTAAGTATCCCAACTCCTTCCAAAATCTAACATGCGCCCGAAGCATATCTTCGAGCGTCTGAATCGTCCAGTCACTCTGTCCATCGGTATGGGGATGGTATGATGTGCTGAAATGCAGCTGAGTACCCAAATCCTCATGAAACTTCCTCTAAAATATGGAGGTGAAACGAACATCTCGGTCTAAAAGCACCGATACTGGCAACCCGTGCCGAACAACCACTTCCCGAATATAAATGTCACCCAACTTCTCAGTAGATATACTCTCGGCAATCAGAATAAAATATGTACTCTTGGTCAATCTATCAATAATGACCCGGATAGAATCAACTCCATGTGTTGTCCTTGACAGCTTTTTGATAAAATCCATGGTGATCTCCTCCCATTTCCACATAGGAATGGGTAACAACAGCATCTTGTCGTGAGGTCACTGATGTCCGACCTTGACTTTCCGGCAAGTCATGCACCGCTCCACAAACCATGTTATCTTCCTTTTTCATACAGGGCCACCAATATTTCACTTTCAAATCCTTATACATCTTCGTGGCCCTTGGATGGATCAAAAACTTCTACTTATGAGCCTCCTCTAGTACTGTTTACCTCACCCCGCCAGTAGTTGGAACCCAAACTTTGCCACAATGAGTCAAACAACCCCGACCATTTCTGAAAAATAAAGGAATCTACCCCTTGATCCACAATGCCTTCCAATTTTCCTTTTACAATCCTTCCACCTGAGCCTTCTTGATCATATCCAACAGAGGCAAAATAATAACTATCCTCAGACATATATCCACAATAGGATCACTCACTACCTTATGGATCAGGGCATTGGCCACAACATTGGCCTTACCAGGGTGGTATAGGATCTCACAATCATAATCCTTTACCACATTCAATCATCTTCGTTGCCTCATATTCAAATTCGGTTGACTCGTCAGATACCTCAAGCTCTTGTGGTCAGTGTAAATAATACACCTAACCCCATACAAATAGTGCCTCCGAATTTTGAGGGCAAAAAATACATCCCCTAGCTCCAAGTCATGTGTAGGGTAATTCGCCTCATGAGGCTTTAGCTGCCTTGAAGCTTAAGCAATCAAATTTCCCCTCTGCATGAGGATAACTCCTAAATATGAGATGGATGCATGAAAATAGACTAAAAAATCAACCATGCACTCGGGAAACATGAGAATCGGGGCACTACCTTATGGATCAGGGCATTGGCCACAACATTGGCCTTACCAGGGTGGTATAGGATCTCACAATCATAATCCTTTGCCACATTCAACCATCTTCGTTGCCTCATATTCAAATTCGGTTGACTCGTCAGATACCTCAAGCTCTTGTGGTCAGTGTAAATAATACACCTAACCCCATACAAATAGTGCCTCCGAATTTTGAGGGCAAAAACTACATCCCCTAGCTCCAAGTCATGTGTAGGGTAATTCGCCTCATGAGGCTTTAGCTGCCTTGAAGCTTAAGCAATCAAATTTCCCCTCTGCATGAGGATAACTCCTAAATATGAGATGGATGCATGAAAATAGACTAAAAAATCAACCATGCACTCGGGAAATATGAGAATCGGGGCCTCTCATAATCTCTTCCTCAACGTCTCAAAAGCCAACTGTTGATCAGACCCCCACCGAAAAGTAACATTCTTCTTCGTCAAGCGGATCAATAGCACAACAATCTCGGCTCTGAAATCTGCCCCACTCAAACCCCTACACATAAAGATTTCCTATATAGTATTCCTTTAGGGTGTGAGGATTGGGCGTATGAGTATGCTAGAAAGTATTGTTAGGGTGTTGTGATGAATCTCTGAGACAACTACGGGTAGGTGTGGAAGGTAGTATGGGTCGGTACTACTGAAAGCAAAGGACCCATACGTATAAAAGAGAAGTTAAAGCCCCTAGGGCTTTGTTAGGAGTTGATTCCCCCATTATGATATGCATTTTATCTGATATCTTCCTGTTGTATTTTCAATATGGTGACTATGAGACGAGTTGAGACCGAATCCGAATCGGGATTAGGAGCTGAAAGGCAAATTGGATCAGATGAGTTGTGTAAGGCCTGGTTCTTGGTACGTATTAATTTATAATTTATTCTAATTTATAGAACAATTCGATGAGTTGAGAGCCCCAAATTCATCGAGTAGAGATCAAAAGGGCCACGCATTTTAAGTGACCCACTCGATGAGTTGGGAGGCCTCAACTTGACGAGTAGGCTGGCAGATGTGAAACCCTAATTTCCGGGGTTTGCACCCTATTTAAACACTTAACCCCAAGGTATTGGCCTTATTGCTAGCCTCCACTATCCACAACCCTAATCTCGAAACCCTAATGCTATTGTGAGTGTTTATGAGCCATTTCAAGTGCTTTAGTATGTGTACTGAAGCCATTGGAAGAAGGAAAATCTTGAGGACTCAAGAAGGAGCTTGTAGATCCTGAATCTTTGCCTCATCCACGACATTTTGCTGGTATAAAGCTTGAACCTTGTCTTGTGGTCATTTAGATCTCCATTTTGGAGTTCCTTTCTTGTTTTTGGTCCAAATTGTATGATTCTTGGGATTTGGATGTCCTAAATGAAGAACACTTCAGATCTAGTGTCTTAAGGGGTTTTTATAGCATAAAGGTGCCAACTTTATGGCCATGGAAGTCCCATGAAATCTTTAGACCATCATTTTGGTCTTTTGAAGCTTCTAATGGCCATGCATGTGGATAAAGTTTAAGACTTTACGTGATCATTTAGTCCTTAGAGCCCAGATCTATGACCTCATGGTCTATCTTGATGTTTTGGTTGTTTTTGGATCAAGACCTTGGCCTTTTTGGGTTAGGGTTAGAGCTTATTTCTTCTAGAGTGGGTTTTAATGGGTAAAGTGGGAAACTTTACCCTCCTAGATGTATTTTCGGCCCAGAATTTGGAATATGGGACTTGGATTTGAAGATTAAGGGCTTCATGCATTAAGTGGGGTTAACAGACTGAGGAACTCGACGAGTTCATAGAGGAAATCGACGAGTTGAGCTGAAGTGTCCCGATTCTGTAAAAAAGAAGAACTCGACAAGTTAAGGGACGACTCGACGAGTTGATTAAAAAAGGCACGATTCTGAGATTTATAGGAACTCACCGAGTTAAAGGATGAATCGACGATTTGAGTCAACTTGGAGCATTGACCTTGACTTTTGGTTCTGGGAGTGAGTAGAGCTGATTCCGCGGCAAATATGTTTCAACTATCATCTGGCATAGGAGGTGCGTTTCCTCCTGTTTGAACGGTTCGAAGGCACCAATACCGGCCCACATTTATGACTGTATGTATTTCGGACTAAGGTCCGATGCCGGGCAGCGCCCGATGTATGTTTATATGCTTTCCGAATTACGATCTGATGTCTAGCGTTGCCCAAGGAATGTTTGTATGCTTGATGTCTTCGTGATTCTTGCATGTGTTTGTATTTGTATGTTTTCGGATTCCGGTTCAATGTCGGGCGATGCCCGAGGAATGTTTGTATGATTTTTGGATTTTGGTCCGATGTCGTGTAGAGCCCGAGGAATGTTTATATGTTTAGGTTATGTGATTATTCTATGTGCATTTATTGATAAGTTTATATGGATACCGAGCTTTGCTCGATGCCGGGCGGGGCCCGATGTCGGGCGGGGCTCAATGAAGGGGCAGGGCCTACGTTATGTTTATATGTGATTATGTGTATGGTATGCGGTAGTTTCGGGAGACTCACTAAGCTTCGTGCTTATAGTTTTTAGTTTTGGTTTTAGGTACTTCTAGTAGCAAAGGGAAGAGCTCGGGATGATTGCATTACATACACCATGAGGTTTTAGCCTGGGTTGTTCACTCTGAAGTTTTTGATATGGATACTCTGATTGTGATGTTTTGGATACTTTGAGTCATATTTTTGACGAATGTTTTGATAACTATGGTTTTATTTAATAATTAAAAATGAAATTTTTTGGGGTGTTCTTTCCGGTCAATTTGATCCCTATTCCCATGGGGGATGTTTGTGTGATTATAGGCATGGATTAGTTGGGTCATTTCGGTGCTATGATTGACTGTGAGGGCCAGCGTGTAGTAGGTCAAACCCCTAGTGGGGGAGAACTGGTCATCCACGGAGAGGGCACCAGGATGGGTTTAGGATTTTGTTCTGCAACCAGAGCTCCACAACATATTCATCACGGGTGTGTGCAGATTATTTGGGTTACATGGTGGATACGCATGTCGGGAATCAGGTTTCAATCTCAGAAGTCCCGGTGGTTAGGGAGTTTGTCGATGTATTTCCGGAGGAGTTACCCGGTGTGCCTCCTGAGAGGCAGGTCGAGTTCAGGATCAACCTCGTACCAAGTGAGACCTCGATTTCCAAGGCGCCGTATTGTTTGGCACCTCCCGAGATGAAAAAGTTGTCCTCCCAGTTGCAGGAGCTGCTAGGCAAGCAGCTCATCAGACCGAGTAGTTCTCCATAGGAAGCATCGATTTTATTCGTTAAGAAGAAGGGTTGCTCACACCGGATGTGTATTGATTATCAGGAGTTGAACAAGCTTACGGTGAAGAATCGTTATCCCCTGCCGCAGATTAATGATCTCTTTGATCAAGTGCATGGTACATCTTGGTTCTCCAAGATAGACCTAAGGTCTGGTTACCGTCAGGTCAGGGCGAGAGAGGATGACGCTGAGAAGACCGCATTCTGGACTTGTTATGGACATTACGAGTTCGTGGTGATGCCATTTGGGCTCACTAATGACCCTGCAGTATTTATGGATTTAATGAATCGGGTATGCATGTCGATGCTCAACCGTTCGGTTATCGTGTTTAGTGATAATATCTTGATATATTCCAAGACCAGAGAGCAGCATGAGGAGCATCTTCGTGAGCTTATGGGGGTTTTGAGGCAAGAACGACTCTATTCCAAGTTCTTGAAGTGTGAATTTTGGTTATGAGAGGTTCAGTTCCTTAGACACCTCGTTAACTAGGACGAGATATTGGTCGTGATGGGTTTTGAGCACTACATCAATCATATGGTGTACATGCAAACCCTAAAGCTTTGGATCCAGTTTGTCTGCTGAACATGCAATAATCATCCAAAGCTCATAAACCCTAGATCTAGCATACAATATTCGATATTATCATAATAAAAGGGTTTATATCTTACCTTGATTTTTATGTAGCAACAACAATTACAAATCTCCTTGATCTAGGTTTCTCTTAGAAGTGTTAGCCACGTCTTTGGGAGCCCTAGGGGTCTTTATATACTTGTGTGGGCTGTTAGGGTTTCATGTGAAACCCTAATTCTCTGCTTAGGCTTTAAGCAACCCATGGAGTTCCCCTAGAAAGACCTTGGACAAAATCCATATGGGCTTCCCATAGATTTCGTCCAATCCCCTTTCCAATAGGAATCCATAGCCCAATTGCAAGTATCATATAATTGCAATATCAGTACCCTTTATTTAATTAATCCCTTTTAACCACAAAATTAATTCTTATTAATACTTGACTAATATTAATTAAACAATATGATTTATCTTTTAATATATTATTCGCATAATATATTAATAAATCATAATTAATCCTCTTTCTCCTTAGTTTATCCTATCAGTTGCTTTGGTGAAGGCAACCCAAAAGGACCATGCTCACAATCGGGTCAAGTACATACCAAAATAGTTATGGGCTTAGATACCTAATCCAACAGTCTCCCACTTGGATAACTCTAATAACTATATTGCATATGACTTCAGAACCTGATCAACAATCATAGCTTTCAAAAGCCGCTGTCGAACTCTGATCTTATCATAAATGTGTCCTTTAGATAAGAGATCATATATTCCTCCATTCTAGATACCGTATATACTTGAGACATGAATTATAATCATTCTCTCAGTCTATGTGTTGTTTCTCGATTTCGGTTTACGACGACTGACAACAGACTACAATTGAACACATCAACTTAGTCCCGGCTTGGCCAAGCGCTTAGGGTGTCATCACTAAATCATCGAGGGGCCCACAAATATCGCTTTTATCCTACTTTGGGTAAAAGGAATGGATAAAATTTGACTCAATGCTCGCTTGTACCTATGTAAGTCCCCAAAATGCTTGAGTGTCAATCAGATGCGTTTGATGGTGCGATATCCCAATCAAACGGATGATGCTTGATTAAATAGAAGAGGAGGAGGAGAAGAATAACTTGAATCTTGAATGTATTGATGATATGATTGAAGTTCCTTACTCAAGATTCACTTTCTCTCTCTAGAAAACACCTTAGAATACACACACATAAGCTCCCATCCACTATTCTATGTCTATTCACTCCTCACCCCTTACACCTATATTTATAGGGAACATGGGCCGAACATAAGTTCACAACCATGAATGTGTTTACGGCCGTAAAGACCCACCTAGCCATAAACACATAAAATATTACATAAAAGTACAATTGCCCAGAAAAAGCAAAGTATAAACCATATTTTTTACCCAACAATCTCCCCCTTGGTTTATAGCTTTCTTTTCTTAATTGACTGAACAAGCTCCCCCTAAAAAGTAGCTGGCTTTTCTTGTCAATCTTCATCGTAAGCTTGGCTTCAACATTTATCTTCAAATTCGTTACAACTTCAAGATGAACTTGATGAATCTTCAAAGAATGACTTCATCTTGAGCATTTTGGATTTTCTACAGAATTTGACATTGAACGCACATTGAGTGAGGAGGGTTCTTGTACTGATTCTTGAAAGATAGCGCTTTCAGCTTGAGAATTTTCAGAGAGAATATCAGAGAGAATATCAGAGAGAACAAATCTTCTGGATCACTTCAGCAAGTTTAAGATAACAGCAGACTGATTGAGGAGACTTTAATGCAATCTGTCACATAATCTTCAATTTCAGCTTCACCTTGCTTCTGGGGTTGGAAGATTGAATGTCGAAAGAATAATCTTTATTTCTTGCTCCTTCGAATGAGAATTCTTCGATGATCACGGATGAAGCCTTGGCATAGAAATAGTCGACACAAACTCCATGAGTTTCATCTTCACCTGAGTTCACTTTTCAAGACAAAACAAAACTAAAAGAAAATTTAGCAGACAATATTTTTGGGTTTTTCATATTTTCTGAAAAAAAAATAAAACATGAACAAAAATATTTTTGGATTTTTGATTTTCTTGAACAAGAAATAAAACAGAATATAACACTATTTTTGATTTTGAATTTTCTGATTTTTGTTTGTTTGTTTGTTTTTTAATTTTTAATTTTTCTAATTTTTGTTTTTTTTTTGTTTTTTAAATTCTCCCCCTAAATTTTTGCATAGAGGAAAACTACGAACAAATTTAACAAAAAGAAAAATGTTTGGGATCAAAGTTGTGAGACAGTCTTAACTTGTTTATCAGTACCTTCACCTTCATGAACAGATTTGGTCAATTGTCGGTATTGCAGTCCATTTAAACACGAAGGATATTGACAAACTTTTCTAAATAAACCATTTAGCTGACGACGACCATGGGTATTGTTGTCCACTTAAGTTAAGCAGCGAGATCTACAGACAACCTCTAAATGGTTCAATTTTAGTTGCACTAGAACGTGTTCCCCACTTCCCGATATACCCTGGTTATCAAGAACTTCCAAAGAACTCCTTACTTTAGGTGAGTAAACAATTATTAAGGAGGAAGTCAGATTTAGAAATAGGTGCATATGCTGTGTCCCAGGTCGGATCTCTTTCAATCACGTAGTGGGGACAATATATAACTAACAGAGATAGAAGGATTGAGAGGTAGAATGTTGCATATGATGTGTTCCAGGTCGGATATGTTTCAATCACGTAGAGGACACAACATATGACTAACGGATAGAAATAATTTCATAGATAAGGAGGCACATAGAATTAGAGTTGCATATGTTGCAATCCAGGTCGGATCTCTTACAATCACGCAGAGGAAGCAACATATGACTGACAGATAGAAAGCAAGAAAATAATTTCCTACAGACCTACTTTATCAGAACCCCCTACTCGCCCTATCAGAACCAGAATTAAGGACATAAGTCCGTACATCAAGGAAAATTCGAACCACTGTTCTAGATGCATATTAATTTAGTGTATCCTGTAGGTTCCCGTGTTTATCTCGCTGCTCAATCTACCCGAGCTTCGTACGGCCAGTCCAAACAATCCTATCTAAATCCACGCTTTCAAATTGAAGGGTCTAGTTAATGGTTTAGTCTAGGCTTTCATTGTAATAAGTTCTTTTGAGTCTTTATGCAGTTTTGGTAGGTTGTTTGGTAGTTTACGGCCGTAAGCCTGTTTACGGTCGTAAACCTAGTGTCCGGCCCAAGTCCACTATATATAGGGGTTATGTAGGTCATTATTGGTTGTTGATGCCACAATAGTTCACGGTCACTGAGCAAGTTGTACCAGACGTTTTTATGCAATATAAGCGTGTGCAAGCTTATTTCAATTCTGTTTCTA
The DNA here is from genome assembly GCF_051521515.1 of Lactuca serriola. NCBI lineage: Eukaryota > Viridiplantae > Streptophyta > Magnoliopsida > Asterales > Asteraceae > Lactuca > Lactuca serriola. Next base: position 71,335,260 of record NC_136410.1, read on the forward strand.
CTTTGTTTCTCATTCCATTTGATTGTGTGATTGCTTGATTATTGGTAAAGATCCGTTTTCAAGACCTTACAATTGGTATCAGAACAGAACTGGTGTCAAAGCATCATTCAATCGAGTTTTCATCCATTTGAACTCATATTCTTTAGTGTTCGAGATTAGGGTTTGGTGTTTTCATAGCAAAGGGGGTCAAATCTGCATCAAACTTGAGTTTTCTAAGATTTTTGGGAGTTTACTGCCAAAAGCTTAAAACCGTAAATCCTATTTATAGCCGTAAACTCAAGCACATTCAAGGGACGTAAAGTGTGTTCTTGAACCGTAATCAGTGCTTCTTAAAGAACCGTTAACTGCCTGACCGTAAACACCCCAACCGTAAACACCCGATCGTAAACATAGTTTACGGCCGTAAACACACTGATCGTAAACTCGACTTTGATAATTTTATTTTTTTAATTTTTTTAAGTTTTAAAATCAAAATGAATGGATTCTCAAAGTGAAACACATCATCATGAGCTGGATTCTGTCATGGGCACCACTACACGCATTCCAAGACTGCTGTCTGCGGATGGTTTTCCTGAATAGAAATACCGGATAGAGAAGTGCATTAAAATGAAGGACTTCAAGATTTGAAGAAGCATCATCAAGAGTTCCTTCAAAATAACCACAACTGTCGTAGGGCAAGTAGTTGACAAAGCTGTTGAAAATTACACAGATGAAGATTTTGAGAAAGTGAAAGAATAGGAAAGGGCCTTGGCCACTCTAACCATGGCTCTATCTCCTAATATAGCTCGAGGTTTCAGAGAGTATACTTCAGCAAAAGCTTTGTGGGAAGCTTTGATTGAGGTATATGAGGGTAATGAGGACATGAAGGAAAACTGCCAGGATATGCTGCGACAAAGGTTTAACATGTTCAACTACATTCATGTAGAAACCCTGGAGGCGCAGCTGCAACGATTCACAACTCTCACCACTGAGATGACTATAGCTGGGATCTTCTTGACAAAGTTTGAAATAAATAAAAAGCTTCTGAATGCTCTCCCAAAGTCATGGGACATGAATGTGGCTGTCATCAAGAAGACCAACGATCTAAATCGGCTTACTCTTGCTGAAATGATTGCGATCATCAAGGCTTGTGATATTGATGATAAACAGCAGGAGATAAATCATGTGAATTCGTATTCAATTGCAAACCTTGGGATTTCATCTAACAATGCTCTTTCATATCTCACATTTCCCTCTACAGGTCAACCTTTTGCTGCTCAGCAAGCTCAGACTCAATCCTTTTCCACTCCATCAGCTACTTCACTTCCTGCTACATCATCCATGCCTTTTTCTCAGAACCAATCGTTTATTGCTTCTCAAGTTGCTTCTTCCTCAAATGTGGCTTCTCCCTCAAATGCTAAGGAGTGTGATGAAAATCTTGCTCTCGCTACAGGACTTGTTAACTGCTACAATGCTCTTGTAGCTGGAGATCTTCCACCATAATTGTCATTTGCTGATCTGGATCAGATTAATCCAGAAGACGTGGAAGAAATGGATATTACATGGAAAATTGCCATGGAAGTGTTCAGGGTAAAGCAGTTTGCGATGAAGATAGGGAAGAATAACTCGGGGATGAGCGCTGACAAAAAAGTAGGGTTTAACAAAGGGATGCTAAGTTGTTTCAACTGTCACGAGCCGGGTCATTTTGCTCGTGAGTGCCCGAAGCTGGATAGAAGATTAAACAATGACCGGACAATGGTTGCAGTGGGATACAATCGGGGAGGTGCTCAGTTCAACAGTGAGAAGGCTATGGTTGCTCAGTCATTTGAATGGGAGGACCAGATTCAGGCCCTGAACATTTCAAAACCTGAAAATGCTCACCTGGCGCAAGTTAAAGATGAAGCCTCCGTGGAGAGTGTTGCAGCTGAGGAAAAGATGACGGAGCTTCATTTTACATTGATGGTATCTTCTACTTCTTAACCGAAGAAAAATAAGGTAAGTTTGCCTTCTTGCTCTCAAACTTGTATTGATTATGTTAAAATTCTTCATGAGGAAATAGAATCATTACGTAGAGAAGTAGAGGACCTTAGATATGAGGGCTATCAACTTAGAAAAGGACAAAAACCCTTAAAGGACCAATTAGAGACAAAAATAAAGGACTTTAAGAGACTTCAGGAAGACTACAGTAATAAATGTGAGAACTATGATTATGTCAAGAGACAAAATGTTGATTTAATTGCCGAGCTTGATACATTAAAGAATAAATTTGATATAACAAACTTTGATTTTAAAAAATATGATTTATCAAGCGAGGTAGTTGCCAACATGATTGACCATTGCCTGTAGTTTAAACAAAACCAGAAAAAAGGTTTGGGATACGATAATGTACCTCCTCCTTTTAATCACACTTATTAGTATCACCCTTTGACTAAAGAGGATATTGCCAACGAACCATTCATGGGTTATCGCAAACCAACATGTTTTGTTTTAGGAGGATTTGTTAATGTTGAAAATACTAACGTTTCTACTTCCCTTGCAGATCAATCCTTAAATTAGTCAAAGCACAAAGTTGAAGGATCTATTTCTGATAATAAAACTGAGTCTGAACCTGAAGTTTTAGTTTTAAATAAAGACTTTATTTTTTCTGATGTTGAAAGTGACAATGTTTTTGTGATTTTTCTACACCTTCTGATATTGGTTTGAATGGTTTTAAAGTGTTTGATGATATGGTTGATAATTCTGATGTTTGTAATGATGCTGATAAAAACTAACCTTTTCCACAAGTCACTCCATCTGATACACCCTCACTTATCTCACAACCTAGTTCTTGTTCATGTTCATGTGAGAAAAGCAAGGGTGTCAGTATGGAATATAAATCTAAAAAAGGCAGTACAGATTTTAACAATAACAAACAGATTTATTTCAATTGTGGTATTGGTGGTCATATAGTTAGGAATTGTCCTAATAGAATGTTTGTACATTATACGTCAGAAAGAGGAGAGAACGAATTTAGAGGAAGGTCTTTAACTAGAAAGTCCTTTGGAGCTCCTTCTCGGAATGATGATTGGAAGGATGATCGTAGTAGAAAACATGCAATTTTTTCAAAATAACAAAAAGGTATTTCATAACAAAGTCTCAAACAGTTTGCCAAAACCGAACATGGCCCCGCCAAGATCGATTTCGTCAAGGAGCAGCTACAGGTCTTCAACCACTTCAAGTAGAAAACCCAAGTGCTCAATGCAAACTGATAAGAATCCTATTTCAAAACTATCGGTGACTGTTAGAAAACCTAATTACCAATGGATGCCCAAAATAAGTTCGAATCCATCATTAGTATCCTCTGAAAAATTAGTAAATAATGACAAATCTGAAAAAGCAAAGGGTATACCCGGGAAAGTGATGATCTGGGTTCCCAAATCTGAATGATCCCGCACATTTTACAGGGGCAGTTGTGGGGGAATGTCGTCAGACCTTGGTTTGTCGACAGCGGCTGCGCCCGGCATATGACAGGAGATATCTCCCAACTGAACAACATTCAATCTTTTAATGGGGGATATGTTTCCTTTGCGGGTGGAGAAGGTGGAAAGATCACTCAGAGAGGAACCGTTACAAATGGAGTGTTAAGTTTCGAGAATGTCAACTTTGCTCCCGAGTTAAAGCATAGTTTGTTGAGTGTCTCAGATATGCGACAAAGGCTATTCTACACATTTCACTGACAAGGAATGTATGATTTTCAAGCCAAGCATTGTCATCTCGGAAGAATGGATTCTTGTCAAATCTAAGAGGGATGAAAATGCTTACATTATGGATATGAATAGCAACCTTCCCAAACAAGTTACTTGCCTCTTTTCAAAGGTCTCAAAACAAAATGCAATGTTGTGGCACCAAAGACTCGGTCATGCAAACACCAAAAACCTAAATCGTCTTGCAAAGAATGAGATGGTTCGTGGTCTACCTGTCAGAGATTTTATAACGTTTGAGAAGTGTGTGTCATGTGCCCAGGGTAAACATCATAAAAAACCACACCTGCCAAAACAAGTTAACTCAATCAGTTAGGTGCTCCAATTATTCCATATGGACTTGTTCAGTCCAGTCAACGTCTTAAGCATCAACAGAAGTTCGTATTGTCTGGTTGTGATTGATGATTTCTCTCATTTTACGTGGGTCTTCTTCTTATCCAACAAAGCTGGGGTTGCAGATCTGATAAAGAAGTTCATAGCGCTGATTGAGAATCAAACCAACAATCGGGTGAAGGTGCTTCGTACCGACAATGGAACAGAGTTCAAGAATTCTATTCTAGATAATTTTTGCGCAGAAAAAGGGATTATGCATCAATACAGCTCCACTCACACACCTCAACAAAATGGTGTTGTTGAAAGGAGAAATAGAACTTTAAAAGACGTTGCAAGGACAATGTTGTGTGACTCCAAATTACCGGTCTTCTTTTGGGCCGAGGCGATTAACATTGCTTGCTACATTCAGAATCGTGTGTTGATCAACAAAGCTCAGATGAAGACGTCGTATGAGATTCTATATGGTCACAAGCCATCAGTGAGTCATTTCCATGTATTTGGCTGCCCTTGCACCCTTCTTCACCTATAGTCCAACCCAAAGTTTAGTGCCAAAGTCGATGATTGTTACTTCGTAGGGTATGCTGCACGCACCGCATATAGGGTCTACAATAAGAAGACGAAGCAGATTGTGGAATCCTATGAAGTGCGCTGGTTGGAGGAGAATGAAACGGATGCTCGAGTGGGTCTGGATTGGTTATTTGATTACACATCGCTTTTCAAATCTATAAATGTGTCTTCGGATAGTTCATCTGGTTCCTTCTCTGGTTCGAAGAATGTTTCTGAAGACGAATACGAAGAAGTTGTCTATAGACCCCCAACGGTATCGTCTTCACCATTTGAGGGGGAGTCTTCTACTTCACCTGAGGGGGAGTCATCTGTACCACATGATAGTCCAAAATCTCCAATTCGGAATGATACGCCTGATGCTTAGGTTACACAGCTCACTCCTGTTGAAAGAGAGTTGATGTCTAGAGATGCTTCCGCTGTCACTTCAACTTTTATGGAACTACTCTTTCCTGAAGACATTTCTAATGAGTTTGTAGCAGAGTCATTTGGTGTGGAACAATCAGTAATTGAAAGAGGTGTCAATATTCACAATATTCCCGTCTCGCTTAATGATATCAGCCAAGAGATACCCTTAAGAATTCAACACGATCATCCGATCGAGAACATCATTGGTCAGGTGGGCGATGGAGTTAAAACCAGAAGTCAGAGTGGAGATGTCAATACATGTCTCTATTCTTTCTTTATCTCTCAAATAGAACCCAAGAATGTTGAAATGGCTCTGAATGAGCCTAGTTGGGTAGATGCTATGCATGAAGAGTTGAATCAGTTTGAAAAACTCGAGGTTTGGAAATTGGTTGAGTTACCAAAGAGCAAAAAGTCTCTTGACACACGCTGGGTCTATCGAAATAAGCAGGATGATTCAGGGGTTATAGTGCAAAATAAAGCTAGATTGGTGGTTTGCGGGTTTCAATAAGTCGAGGGTCTTGATTATACTGAGGTATATGCTCCAGTAGCTCGCTTGGAGGCTATTCGTATCTTTCTTGCATATGCCTCCTATATGAATTTTACTGGTTAACAAATGGACGTCAAGACAACCTTCTTGTATGGTAAGGTGAAGGAAGAAATCTACGTTGATCATCCCCCTGGGTTCATCAACTCGAAGTTTCCTAATCATGTCTACAAGTCGGAAAAGGCATTGTATGGGTTACATCAAGCTCCTCGAGCGTGGTATGCGACCCTTACAAAGCACTTGCTCGAGCATGGATACTCTCGTGGCACTATCGATCAAACCTTGTTTATCAAGCATGTTGTTAATGATTAGATTCTGGTTCAAATCTACGTTGATGACATTATCTTCGGGTCTACCAGTCCGCAACTATGCAAGGAGTTTGAAGGCATTATGAAAAAGCAGTTCGAGATGAGTTCATTGGGAGAAATGACCATGTTTCTGGGGCTTCAGGTCAAACAAAATTCAACTGGAATCCTGCTACATCAAGCCAAGTATGTGGAGGATATTCTTGAGAAGTTCGGGTTTCAAGACGCTAAACCTGCATCGACGCCGATGACCGAAAGACCTCTGCTGACTCCAAATGCTGATGGCGAATCCGTAGATCAGACACACTACAGATCGATGATCGGATCGTTGATGTATCTTACTGCAAGTAGACATCATGTTTGCAGTTTGTCAATGCGCACGTTATCAGGCTAATCCTAAATTTTCACATCTTATTGCTGTCAAAAGAATTTTTCGGTATATCAAAGGCAGCCCACAATTAGGTCTTTGGTATCCAAAAAATTCCGAATTTGATTTATATGCTTTTGCTGACAGTAATTATGGAGGTTGTGAGTTTGACAGGAAATCAACTTTAATAGGGTGTCAATATCTTGGAGATCGACTGGTGTTGTGGCAGTGCAAGAAGCAACACGCCGTCTCAACTTCAACAGCTGAAGCGGAATACGTTGATACGTCTTCTTGTTGCTCTCAAGTTATCTGGATCCAACATTAGTTGTTGGATTACGGTTTGAATTATCTAGAAACCCCCATTTACTGTGATAATGAGGCTGCGATTCAAATTGTTAAAAATCCTGTCCAACATTCCAAAACCAAGCACATTGATATTAAAATTCATTTTATCAGAGACTGTTTTGAACGTTCACTCATTCGGCTGGAATAGGTTCCCACTGCTAATAATGTGGCAGATCTGTTTACCAAGCCTTTTAACAAAACTCGATTCGATGTGCCAGTGGGATTTTTGAAAATGATTTGTTTTGAGGATTAATTTTATTCTTCTATTTTTTTTCTTATTTTAAGTTATTTTTAACTTTATTTTTCTTAATTCTCATTTTCAATTTTATCTTTGGTTAGCTTAGTTTAAATTTGCGCATTTTAGTGATTTCATTCTCACCCATGCACAAATTTAGGGGGAGAAATAAACGAAAAACCATACAAAAACTATAAATTTCAAAATCCAAAAACAATAAAAAAAATCAGAAAATCAAAAACATGTTGCTGATAGTCTTGCTTGTAGGTGATGTGTTGGGAAGTGATATTATCTTGTGATAACAGACAATCTGAATCTGCGTAACAAACCAAAATTAAATTGTCTTCGCTTTGTGTTCAATGCACCGGTAGGCATGAAAGATTCTAATTGAACTTGACTTGGAAGAGTTGAACTTAAGGAATTCAAGGACTTGACAAATCTTGAACTAGTTAGATCTGCTTAGACTGACAATATGACGCTCGTATAGGTTGAGCAGGGAGATATAAATGGGAATCTACTGGTCACATTAAAATAACTCGTATCTAGAACCGTGGATTAACTTTTCCTCGATATACGGATTCTATCCTTAATTTCGGTATTGATGGGGTGACTGGGGAATTCCGATAAATTAGGTCTGTAGAAGGTTATGTTCTTTCTTTCTGTCTGTTAGTCATATGTTGCCCCCTCTGCGTGATCAAGAGATCCGACCTGGACTGTAACATATGCAATTCTATCTCTCTGCATCTTATATCTATGCAATTCTTTCTATCTGTTAGCCATATACTGTCTCCTTTGCGTGACTTACAATCTGACCTGGTACACAGTATATGCATCATTCTTTTTCTCAATCCTTCTAAAACTTTAGTTAGTCATATGTTTCCTCCTCTGCGTGATTGGAAGAGATCCGACCTGGGTCTATAGCATATGCATTCTAAATCTATCTTCTCTCTTAATAATTGTCTGCTCACCCGATGTAAGGAGTATTCTGGAAGTTCTTGATTATTGGAGCGTATCAGGAAGCGGGAAACATGTTCTAGTACAATTAAAATTGAACACTTACAAATTGTCTGTGGATCTCGTTGCTCAATTTAGGTGGACAACAACATCCCTGGTCGTCGTCAGATAAATGGTCCCTAGGAAATTTATTTATGAATATAGAATCAAAAGGATCTTGTCTTTATTAGCTTGTCCAAATTTTATCATAATTTTTCGTGTTTAAGTGGACCACAATACCGACGATCGATCAGACATAGACATGAAGGTAAAGGTACCGAGAAGTAGACCAAGGTTGTCTAACAACTTTGATCCCTAAGTCACAAAATTATATTCAGTGTTTGTTTAGATAAGTTTAGTCTATTTTATTTTAATGTTATTTTTATTTTTGTTTCATTTTAATTTTATTTTGTAGTTATCAAAATTTAAGATTTTAAATTTTGGAAATTATTTTATTTTAATTTTCTTTTCTTTTATTTTATTTTTAATTTAATTTTTTTCTATTTTAATTTTTATTATATTGTCAAAAAATTTTGTCAAAGTTTGTATTTTTTATTTTTATTTTTTTAAAACTTTAGAAATTTTATTTTTTATTTTATTTTAATTTTTTAAATCCTCAAAAGTTTTATTTTTTGAAAATTATTTGAAATATTGGATTGTGTCTTACACTGTGTGGATAGCAAGTAAAATAGTCAAGGGTATATAAAGGGTTTACAGCCGGAAACTCCCTCACTTTTCAGTTTCCTGCCACAAACTCTCTCCCTTTCCCTCTCAACTTCGAAAAAAAATTGTTTTTCCTATGAAATTGCTTCGATCACTTCAAAGGTAGTACGATTCCGTCCATAGATATGCATTTGCTTCACAAAATCGATGAGTTTTGAGCCTGAAATCGACGAAAAAGGGTCTGTCGGAGCTTACGGCCCAAGCTTACGACTGTAAACTCCATTTGCGGCCCTAAGCTTACTGCCATGGGTTTACGGCCGTAAACTCCAAGTTGACCATAAACTCCTGGTTGACCTTGAACTTAAATTTTGGGCAAAATAATTAATTTTTGGGCTCAATTTAAATCAATTAAAATATTATTTTGCTCAAATATCTTTCTTTTCTTACTTGGTATGTTTTAGTGCAAATCAAATGGCAAGCTTAAAATTCGCAAATATGCACAACCTGACAATTGTACTAGCAGATCCTCCAGTTGCACATGGAGAATTCAGGTCATTGATTCACGGACTGAAAGAATGCTACCTGGCCTCCGCCATCACCATGAACACCGTTGTCTATGAGAACATTATAATGGAGTTCCGGCAGACTGCTAAGATGAGAAGAGATGATGATGGAGCAGTGACTGTGGATGCAATCGTTAAAGGATGCAAGGTTGTGATCAATGAGCAGTTCATTAGAGAGACGTTGCTGATCAATGACCTACCTAGTTTTCCAACTAAAATTGGGATTGAAGACACTCAGAAAATTTTGAAGAAGATGGGGTACGAAGGCGACTCTCCTCCTACAGTGAAGAAGCTTTTGCTACCCTATTGGAGATTCCTAACTCATGTGTTCGTGAGTTGCATCTCCGACAGGAGGTCTGGTGCTGATGAAATATCTTTGAGAAACACTTGAGCTATTGTTTCTCTTGTTGCGGGGATTGGCTTCAACTTTTCAAGGTTTATCCTAGACGAGTTTGTGGTCAACATCAATGCCATCACACGGGATACCTTCTTGATGTATCCCTGATTCATTCAGCTATTAATCAACATACAATTTCCTGATATGGTCAAGTAGGGAGATACACTTGATATGAAGTCCTTAGGCCCTCACACTGTTGGGCTCATCAAACAAAATCGCAAGGGAAAAGTCGTCTTTCAAGGACTATATCCGCTTGTAAACTTCAGAAGATTTGCTGAGCCAAATGAGGCATCTGAGTCTCACAGATCCTCTGACAAAATATCTTCTAAGCCTACTTCATCAGAAAGGGTGATCTCAGAAGGAGATATGATTACTGTGTCAGATCAGGAAGGGGAAGAGACAGTTGCTCCCAATGTGTTTGTAGCTGAGGAGCATGACCTGCGATCAGTCCAAGTCGAAAGTGACTACAATGAAGGGTCTTCTAAGAATGCAACTGAGACTGATCAGTATGAAGACCTTGATCTTACAGGCTTTGATAGAGATGAGATTCCGACTAACTTTCGAAGTAATGAAGACTTTTTGTCGAATGTCAATCTCAACACATTGCTTGACAATAACAGTGATGTTGCTCATCGAATAATGGAGATAAGGGACTCTGATGACGTTCTCGAGTCAACACTTGTTACTACAGATCAAGTGGTTGATACTACAAATCCAATGGTGACAGTGTCAGGGATTCCTCTCCTTAATGTTGTTTCACCTACAACTGAACCACTTCAGAGTGATGATGCAATAGTCTAGACCTTACAGCCTTTGTCAAAGAGAAGAAGACGTGATCCTAGATTTGGGCTTCTGGATTTTGACTTATCTCATGGCCTACCAATTACACCAACAACTACCCCTGCTATCGTCTCAACAGAACCTTTTAGTGGAGGTACTAGCACTACCTCTGAGGTTTGTGGCTCCTCTGCTCAAGCAGGATTTTCTTCTCCTATGGCAGATCTTGATGATGCCTCTGTGTGGCTAGCCATGCATCTTGCCCAGGAACAAACCTCACGACCTTCTTCTAGAGCTAAGGGAGTTTCTTTTAGAGAAGGTCATTCAAGAGAAGATGATTCAGTTATTGATGAGCTTCAAAAGAGAGGTAATGTGCTTGATCAAAAGAATATAAAGCTCAGCATTCAAGTCAATGATCTTTTGAGCGAGAATGTAAATCTGAAGATTCAAGTTTCTGATCTTCAAGAGGATAAAGCTTTGAAGACCAAGCAGATCTCTGACTTACAGAAGCACTTTAATCTTCTCACTTCAAGTTACTTTGACTTGAAGACGGAGTTAGAGGAGGAACTTGGTGACAAGTTCAAAACATCTGATGATGAGTTGAGGATTAATCTTCACATCCAGGCTCATCCCATTGTGACTTCTGCTCTGAAATCACATGTTGTTGATAGGTTTGGAAAGGAGCCAGCTCAAGCTCAAAGTTTCGTGGCCTTAATACGTGCCAAACTGGCCAAATCTGCTGAAAAAGGTCAATACTTGTTTAAGAGGAGCTCAGACCAGAATGCTCCTGCAGATTAGCCTACTATCACCTTCACAGATCTTGAAGAGAATCATTTTATAGATATATATGGTGATAGGTCAGGGATTGTTTCATGGGGATTTCACGATACTTTGAACGTGTTGATCTTTCAGAGCTATCAAAGGCCCCTTTTTCAAATGTTTCTCAAAATCCCTAGGCTACGCAGTTCAAGCATTTCCTGGAAGATTAAGTACACAAGGGTTTTCCTTCCATGAAGACTGCAGAGTCAATCATTAAGATATACCCAAGTTTAATTGATCCTAAAACCAATCAACCTCTTCGAGCTATGATGTGGCCAGCTACTAAACAAGTGAAGCAGATTCCTATTCTTCAGGATCATCCATATGGATCTCTGCGAACCATGGAGTACTGGGTGTTTGATGAAACCACAACATCTGCTGTCATCAAGCTGGAGAAGTGATGTATCCGCCTGTACAACAAACGATACCTGCTTCAGTTTGGAAGGTGGGATATACATCAGCTGAGCCATCATCAAATTAAAGTTGTAGAAGAAATCTTTGAGCCAGCTGCCAAAGAGTTTACATCTATGGTTGTGGAGATTATTGACAAACGGATATCGAACGGAGCGATGGGGAAGTCGGATGTGCTGGTGGTCGACAAATACTAAGCTCAAGCTAGCACCAAACCAACGGGGAGATTGAAGAGTCTAGTTAATGGTTTGGTCTAGGCTTTCAATGTAATAAGTTCTTTTGAGTCTTTATGCAATTTTGGTAGGTTGTTTGGTAATTTACGACCAAGTAGTGAGTTTACGGCCGTAAGCCTGTTTACTGCCGTAAACCAAGTGTCCGACCCAAGTCCACTATATATAGGGGTTATGTAGGTCATTATTGGTTGTTGATGCCACAATACTTCACAGTCACAGAGCAAGTTGTACCAGATGTTTTTATGCAATATAAGCGTGTGCAAGCTTGTTTCAATTCTGTTTATACTTTGTTTCTCATTCCATTTGATTGTGTGATTGCTTGATCATTGGTAAAGATCCGTTTTCAGGACCTTACACAAATCCTTCGTGCCTACCAGCACATTGATCACAAAGTCTAGACAATTCAACTTTAGTCCTTTACACATGTTTTAGACTGCCCGTTATCACTTTCTTGATATCACTTCCCAAATAATGCCTACTAATGAAAAACTATAAGAAAATGAAAATTATCTTTAAAACGAACCAGAGTAAGATAAACCCAGGAGTATAGAGAAGAAAACGCAAACTGTAATTCATCGATTGAATTTGCATCCAGAAGGTCTAAGAGCAGCACACATAATCTCAAAACAGATCCAAAAATTCTTCTTGTCATTAAACACTAACCCAATTTGTGATCTCTTTCTTTCTTTATTTCCCGCAAAAATGACACATACTCTCAAACAAAGGTCTGAATGTTGTACAGTTGAGAGATGTCCCCTATCATGTGCCTGGAATAGCCACTATCAACAAACTGAAGTCTGATGATATGCCTCCATAGCTACTCTGACACAAAGCGGGATATCCTGCTTATCACAAACAGAAGATGTGGAAATATTAGAAGCATTAGGAGATTTGGGAGAGTGAGCCTTTGGAACCCATTTGTAGTTGAATTTAACCCATTTCTTTATCGATATGATGGGTGGCTCAGTACTTGCTTTTGATCTTGATGTCGGCCGTTGAGATGACTTTGACCTAACCGATCTTTGTTTCACTGGAGCATCTCTTGGAATGGGCTTCTTGGCCGACATTGCCTTCTTCCCCTTGGGATTCGGATTCTTGGCCTTGTGGTTTTGATTCTTGGCCTTATGCGCATTGCAGTAACCATTGTCTGAACATGACCTTGAGGGGTTTATTTTGAAGTATCTCCCTCTTGGTGCGTTCTGCCAGCCTTGTGCATAGTAGATAACGTATGCGCGATTAGAACAATTTCTAGCAATGTGTCCAGGTGTTCCACAGTGAAAACATGTCTTTTTCTTCACTATGAAGTTATCTCTTCCTGCCCCTGGTGGCGTATCCTTGCCTTGTCTCTTATTGTTCCCACAAGCACAATTACAACAGGCACTCTGTTTCACTGGAATTGGTGGCCTGTATTTCTTAATAGCAGGTTGATCAGAAGCAGCTGAGTTCAAAGCAATAAATTCAGAGTTCAAGGAAATGTTGGTTTGTTCAATGGTGTTCTCCTTGTTCTCATCCTCTGCTACTTTACCTCTTGACACAAATCCAGCTGGTTTGCCATATTGAAGATGTGCCTCCCTGTGAATTTCTTCCTGTGTCATAGGGATGGATTTGTAGTTATGATTGAAAGGTGGAGGAATACTATCATACCCTAGACCTCTTTGCCGGTTAATTTTAAATTGCAAACAATGGTCTATCATATTCGCAACTACTTTGTTTGACACATCAAATTTTCTAAAATCAAAATCTGCAGTTACAAATTTGTTTTTTAATGTGTGAAGCTCAACAGTTAATTCAGCAAGTTGTTTCTTAACATAGTCATAATTTTCACATTTATTTCTATAATCTTCCTGAAGCTTCCTAAAATCTTTGGTTTTTGCTTCTAATTCAGCCTTCAGGGGTTTCTGTCCTTTCCTAAGTTGATATCTTTCGTATTTTAGGTCCTCGACTTCCCTTTTTAGCAAATCATTATGTTCATGAAGAAGTTTAATCGTAGCTTCACATGATTGAGAGCATGAAACTTCATTGACCGGGATGTTTGCGGAACTCATTGTTTTTCCACACTTCAAAGCGTCAAGTTCTTCAATTACAGCAGCAAGACTAAGAAGACTGAGATCTTTTGTCTTCTTGATGACAGCCACATTCATATCCCACGATTTTTGAAGTGAATTCATTAGCTTTTTTTTATCTCAGAATTCATTAAGAAGATCCCAATTATATTCATCTCAGTACTAAGTGTAGTAAATCGTTGCAACTGAGCTTCCAAGGTTTGTCTAGGGATATAATTGAACATGTTGAACTTTTGTCTTAACATATCTTGACGACTCTCTTTCATGTCTTCATTTCCCTCGTAGACCTCGAAAGCCATTAAAAGGACAAATTTAAAAGTCAAACTTAAATTTAAAAATTCCCTTTGACTATAAACCTCAAAAGTCAACCTTAAAAGTTAAATTTAAAAAAGTGAAACACAAAAGTCAAACTTAAAAGTCAAACCGAAAAGCTAAATTTGAAAATTTAAAAGTTAAACGAGAAAGTCAAAGTTTAAAGTCAAAGGTCAAAATTTAAAACTCAAAGTCAAAATTTTAAGTAAAAAGTCAAAATTTCAAAACTAAAATTTTTGGTTGAAAATGGAATTTTAAAATAAAAGATTTTCAATTTTGGGCTGAAAGTGTAAATAATGCGAATTTAGGTGCGATAGTGAGAGCTTTTGAATTAAAATCGAAAGGCTTGAAACAACAAGTAGCCTAGCTGAGTTGGTAAGGCGCGTTGGTTGGTTTGGGAGGAGACCCGGGTTCGATCCCCGGCACCCCCAGTTTGTTTCTTATTTTTGATGTGCGATGCGAGCATGCATGCTGTGACGCTTGTTGAACGTGCGAGGGCGAGGTGCGAGACCGAGGCTGCTGAATGAGAAGGCGTGCAAGGTGTGAGGTGCTGGCCGCAAACCGAGGACCGCAAATTCAGGCCGTAAACTCCGGCCGTAAACCGCCGAGCCGTAAACTCCTCGCAGATTACATGAAAAACAACGCTTTTCACCCCCTTTTTGCTCCAAAACTCGATCAAAAACTCATTTTTATCAAAAATGCGAAGAACAACCCCCCCCCCTCCCGCAAATTTTCAGAGATCTATCCAAAAACGAAAAATCCTTCCAAAATAAGATCAAATAAGCTCCAGATCTGACAAAATTGATTGATACACTCCAAGCTCTGATACCACTTATAAGTCCCCAAAATGCTTGAGTATCAATCAGATCCGTTTGATGGTTTGGAATTCCAATCAAACGGATGATGCCAAATCAAATAGAAGAGAAGGATGAGAAGAATAACTTGAATCTTGAATATATTGATGATATGATTGAAGTTCCTTACACAAGATTCACTTTCTCTCTCTAGAAAACACCTTAGAATACACACACATAACCTCCCCTCCACTATTCTATGTCTATTCACTCCTCACCGCTTACACCTATATTTATAGGGAACATGGGCCGAACACAAGTTCACGGCCGTGAACGGGTTTACGGTCGTAAACCTGTTTACGGCCGTAAACACCCACCTAGCCGTAAACACATAAAATATTACATAAAAATACAATTGCCTTGAATAACAAAGTATAAACCATATTTTTGACCCAACAACCTACTCATCAAATCACACACAACAATATGTTTTATAACACCAAGTTACTGGTGCGTTTACATATTATCAATGTGAAACCAACATGCTGAATACAACTCACACCTCTCGGTTTCAAGAATATAAGATATTATCGTCTCTCCAATCACTCGTGATAAAATCCATGAAGTGATCCAAGTGAGCGTGGGTTTAATCCAATGCTCAAATCATATTCATAAGCACTCATGAACGTTACAGCAAACCTTTGCTATATCTAATACACTTTAGACAATCTACAAACCAATTAATGATAGTCTTCTTTCATACCTACTTCCAAAGCATGAGTGACTGTGGATGGTTTGAATAATCTTATTATCTAGGAAGTCAAAACATGCAAAGTGAAACACAAGAATAATCGAATCCAATATGGCCCCAAACTTTTGAGTATAAATAAACACTCATTTTATTTAGTCACCATATTGATTACACATTATTCATTGTATAATGTTTCGGATAATGAAGTTATTACTTGAATTATAACAGCAGTTGTCCCATGCACCAAGTATGCACACTCTGTTTACCTATGGTCCATACTTTGTGAAATAGATTAATTGAAAACATTTCCAATGATGCTCATTTCACAATCCCTAATCCTTATCGTTAGTGTAAGACCACAAAATTCTCGCCACTACTAGAATATGTTAGATTCTAACATTTTATGCAATTATCCTTTTGTAATCTTATTGCACAAAAGTCGCCAAGACTTTGTCAATGAAATTACAAAGTGCTTTATTGGAGATTGTTACAAGAAAATTCCATAGATGTGAAGTCTCACATTCAAAGTACATTCCTTTGAACATCCTCCTTGCATAAAAGTTTCTAATCTAGACATAAATACTTAACGTCCAACTCCCAATATGGAAACATTTCCATATTTTCCATATAACAACTTATTGTGAATAGAGTCTTATCTATTCATAATAATGTTGATATGGTCCATTCGTTACTATACTTCTAAATGCTCACAAACAACCAATCCTTAGCGAACCTTAGATTGTCGATGACAATTGTTCAATTATTTTAGTCAAACTGGTTTTAGTCCCTTTTTCCTCTTAATGCCCTAGGCATTTGGAAAATTTTAGAACGGTCGAATATTACAACATATGCAATCGATCCTATACCCAAAGCGTATGGGACATGATTCATAATGAAAAACATGATACTTTACCAGTTCCTTGCTATAATATTGCCATATATAGAATCCTTTTAAGTTGAATCTTTTCAACATAAAATCCATATATGTCCTTTGACTAAATTTGATTAAAATTTCTCAATCCAAGCTTTTAGATTTCGAAACGAAGTATAATATTCTCTCCCTTAATTATAGCAAAACAACTTTTCAACCCTTGCAACTATGCAAAGTGAAACTTTTGTTTTCTATAATTAATATTGCTAACATACAACACTTAAAGTAATAATCATGCTACCACTAACATGATAATTATATCCATACCAGCATAACATTTATGCTCCCACTAGCTTTCACACGTATTCAGAAAACATTTGGTCTTCTTGAAAGTAATACTTATTGACTTCTAAAGTTCATATTTCTATTACGATATGCTTTGATAAGCCTTTATCTAAGCTTCTCAACCTCATACACCTTTCCTTAGATAGCTTATATGTGTGTCTAAACAATTTCAGCACTTATAGCAATGAGTCTTAAATGTTTAAATTAATTGGCAAATCTCAAAATTCGAACTATGAAGAGGGATGTCGTAATCATAATCGAATTTGAGAATGCAATTTACACAACAGATAAGTCCTTAAAATCTCTCTTAGTGAAAGCGTTTCCTCACAATCATTTTCATGAAATGGAGAGAAACCTTATGACACTTAGATTTTATGGTGTATGTGTTCCTATACATGTGATTTTTTCATAACCATAATCATAAGACAAGGTTTGTAACAAATCCAAACTCATATGGATTGTACTTGTTCATTCTTAATTTCTTGCCATCAAGGGTCCCACCATTGCTTCCAAGTTATTTAGCAACTCACCTATACTAGTCAATGTACTTTCATTGAACAAGGTGCTTGCCTTTATGCAGTTTATTGAGAACTCGCAGAACTCATGTGCAGAAGTAACTTTATTGGAATAGCACAGAAACAAGAATATGTCAACACGATAGGTTACAAACCTCAAGTCGTGTGCTAGTGTCTAATGTTTTTACTCTTGATTAGTTCTTGAACCTTTTCATGATCATTTAGACTCCCACTGACCTCTTGATATAAAAGATTCTCTTTTCAAGAAACTTTTCTTGACGAACAAATATTCAAGAGTTACTGCGGATTCTTATCAAGACAAACCACTACACACAATTCGTCTTAGTTGGTCTTTGTCTTATTCAAGACATCACAACTTACCAATTTCAAACGTGCAAGAGTAAGAAAACATTTTCTACTCTACATTTGATGAGTGTGTTAAAACTTCTTAAGATATGTCACTCAAGTCACAATCTTGGAGTATGATTCTAAGACTTGATTTTGGAACGAAGTATGATTCACCTATTGATTTAACCATTTCAACAATTTCTGATTCCTCTTCTTTGCCGTACCAGTGCACTAAGGTTTACCTAGAGGATCAATTGTGATATGGTTTCATAATCAATAAGATGGTCATAAACATGATACAAAAGTACTCTCCAGTATCTACCTTATTTCCAAATTGGAGAAACTTTTATCTTTCTGCCTAATTGATTCTTCTTATTCGGTCTGCTATTATTGAAACTTTTCAATAATTTAGAATTATACTTAATCTTGTAAGCATAACCATATTTACTATGATTTTAGTAAATTATGATGTATAATCTTATTGTTATTTGTGGTGGACTTAACCAGTGCACAACATTGTGTTCTAGTCCATTAGTCATTCTCTTGACTCACATACTTGTGTGATCAAGGAATTAGTCTTAATTTCCCAAGTACCAAGATTTCCATACATCACATGATTCAAATCATATGATTCCAAGCTTCTGTCCAATTGATACTTGAGCGATGGGAATCTTTCCTTACTTAGACAAACATGACACTACCATAAATAACATAACTAAGAATCACATCCACTTAATATTTCTTACAATAGAAATACACAAGCATCAATTTTCATAAATAACATTGCAAGGATATATAAATAAGATAAAACTCAAAATTTATTTTATTTATGAAAAGGTGCGGAAAAACTTGTCCTTACAATGCAAATTCAAATGAAAGCTATGCTATTTCATATTCCTAAACAATCTATCATAACTCTAAAAGTAGCAATTCCAAAAATCTGACCATCAAATCATGCGATCGAAATCCATTTCTTCGTGATCAGACTCTGCTTACTTCTTCCTTTAAGCTTCCTTTCTTTTCTTCGATCCTACAACAAAACGCAATCTTATCACATCATGTATTAAGAATCTAAAATAGAAAACTTAATAGAGTTAGATAGTGGATTTTACCTGAAGCAGAGTCATACATCTTGACTCTCCCATCTCTTAGATCTCTCTGGTAGTCTGGGCAGTGTCGTAACCAATGTCCCCTCTTTTGGCAGTAGAAACATATGGATTCTTATGGAATGGTACACGGGACTATCTCAGACTCAGCCTTTCTCTTGCGTAGAGAAAACTTTTATGGACTTCCAATGTTGCCATTGCCCATAGAAGGTTGGGATATTGATTTACCAGACAAATTTTCTCGACTAGTGTGCCAAATCATTTCTGATTCAACAGCAATAAGCAAATATGTCAAATCAATGAGGGTCACGTCGTGTTCCATCATATATTACTCTCTAACGAACTTACCATATGAATCGGGAAGTGAGTGAAGAACGAAGTCAACACCCAAATTCTCCGAGACATTGACACCCAACATTCCCAATCTATTAATATGCAACTTCATATCCAAGACATGAGCGCATACCGACTTTCCATCTTCGTGTCTTTTCGCCAAGAGGGCTTGAGTGACCTTGAACTTTTCAAGTCTCCGAACACATGGGTCAAGGAGAATTATTGGAGGAGGTGGAGGAAGTTAAGAGTGATTTCCATTTTCTCAATCCAATCGTGAAACATCATCTTCAAGCAGAAAACTTTTTCCAACGGATTTAGGAAGACCATAGTTGTAAGACTTTGACATCTACAAAATGGGAGAAAATTCAAGTAAGTTGATTGAGTCCTTAATAAAACACCCAAATGAGATATTAAGGCTAGGACCTAACACAACATTCTACAATTTGAAAGAGGGATGTCGTAATCCAAATTGCAGAATATTTAAAGGTAGGTAAATGACGATTTACCAATTTTCACCATGAAAAACGAAAATTGAAAATTAAGTTTTAAATGAATTGAAACTCCTAGATCTTTTGAGATTCATTGAACTTTTCAATGGTATGTTTAAATCTCGAGTGTGCCCTTCGTTTGTGACTGGGATGTCGAGGATCACAAACAAGTTGTGGATAACCATGCATTTATACATGGTGCCCCCAATGCTACAGTCACCTAATCGACGTGCCGGTTAACCACACACGCTCTATCGATCTATGACAAACATCAAGTCACCCTTTTCCACCTTTGCTTAGAGCCCAACTAGTGTGCCGGTTAACCACACACGCTCCACTAACGTCTTAGCAAGGGTACAAAGTGTAATTTCATGGAATAGCACCAACTCCACATTTTTTCTAAAGTAACTATGATTCGGGAATTTATAAAAGCGTTTGGTTACTTCGTATTCATTATACTTATAAGGAAGGTTGTTTCCTATCCTACCTGTTCGGCTAACGACCCTCCACTAGTCAAGAGTTCGATGGGTAAGAGTGGATACCCAGTGGCTGTCATTTTACAGACCGCTACCTTAAACACCCCTTATAGACTAGTTTCGTGAATGAGGCCTACTAACGGTAAGACTGGCATTTTACTTATACATATATAATATTAGACTTTTAATTTTATATAGTATAAGGGTGTATTGTACACTTTTAAGATACTATGTGGTCTAATTGAACAAAATTATACTTTTAATTTAATTAAATACAACCCATATCATTATGGATTTATTAACTCTCTTTTAATTATACACTTAATTAATATAATAAAACTATAAGGGTGTAATTTGAACTATTCAAAAAGCTAGGGTCTTCGAATTTAATATTTCAAAATTAATACCTTTTAATTTAAATTTTAAATTCCAAAACTTGAGGGCTAGTTTTGAAATTTTTCAAAAATTTCTAGATCAAATTACAAATAATTTAATTAATCAAATAATTGGTAATTATCTAAATTTGACCTAATTGAATTTTATGGAAAGATAATCCAATAAAATAATTCAAACAAATCAAGTTTATCATATAAGGCAATGATTATCTAATTAATTGACAATTATCTACTACTTTGGCAAGAATAATCACATAATATCAATAAAAATCGGATTTTATCAATAAAAAACGCTTTTGGTAATTACCTCCTTCTGACCATCTAACTCGTCGAGTCAGGGATGGACTCGTTGAGTTCCTAGTGGACTCGACGAGTTTCTAGTGGACTAGGCGAGTGCACCTATGGGCTCGACGAGTCCAGGCTCCAGAAGGCATAATTTTCGACTTTCAGCAATGAATGATCATGTAAAACATCAAATACATCAAACAAACAGCCTAGGCTCTGATACCACTGATGGGTTTTGAGCACTACATCAATCCTATGGTGTACATGCAAACCCTAAAACTTTGGATCTAGTTTGTCTAATGAACATGCAATAATCATCCAAAGCTCATAAACCCTAGATCTAGCAAACAGTATTCAATATTATCATAATAAAAGGGTTTAGATCTTACCTTGATTATTATGTAGCAATAACAATTACAAATCTCCTTGATCTTGACTCTTGAAAGCTTAGTTCCTCAAATGTTGCACCTCTAACGGAGTCACAAACCCCATGAGCAACAAGATGACTTAGGAGAAGTAGGAAGAGGCTCCAAAAACGTCTAGGGTTCTCTTAGAAGTGTTAGCCATGTTTTTGGGAGCCATAGGGGTCTTTATATACTTGTGTGGGCTACTAGGGTTTCAGGTGAAACCCTACTTCTCTGCTTAGGCTTTAAGCAACCCATGGAGTTCCCCTTGAAATCCCTTGGACAAAATCCATATGGGCTTCCCATAGATTTCGTCCAATCCCCTTGCCATTAGGAATCCATAGCCCAATTGCAACTATCATATAATTGCAATATCAGTCCCCTTTATTTAATTAATCTCTTTTAGCCATAAAATTAATTCTTATTAATTATTGACTAATATTAATTAAACAATATGATTTCTCTTTTAATATATTATTCACATAATATATTAATAAAGCATAATTAATCCTCTTTCTCCTTAGTTCATCTTATCAGTTGCTATGGTGAAGGCAACCCAAAAGGACCATGCTCACAATCGGGTGAAGTATATACCAAAATAGATATGAGCTTAGACACCTAATCCAACAGGTCGACCCGACCAAGATCGAGGTGGTGATGCAGTGGTAGGTTCCAAAATCTCCCTCGAATATCAGGAGTTTAAGGTACTACCGGATATTTATTAAGGATTTCTCCAAGATTGCAGTTCCCCTCACTCGTCTAACGAGGAAGGGGGTGGATTTCCGGTGGGGCCCTGAGCAACAGTCAGCATTTGAGACCCTTTGGCAGAGGCTATGTGAGGCCCCAATTTTGACCCTCCCAGAGGGAATTAAGGATTTGTGGTTTTCTGTGATGCATCCATCATTGGGTTGGGGTTGTTCTCGTGTAGAGAGGATGAGTGATAGCTTATGCTTCGCAACAGCTGAAGCCACATGAGACGAGATATCCCACACCTAATCTTGAGCCGGGGGCTATGGTTTTTGCCCTCAAGATTTGGAGGCATTATCTTTATGGGGTCCGTTGTGCTATCTACACAAATCACAAGAGCTTGAGACACATTATGAATCAGCCAAACCTGAACATGAGGCAGCACAGGTGGCTGGACGTAGTCAAAGATTATGACTGCGAGATCCTTTACCATCCAGGTAAAGAAAATGTGGTGGTGGATGCCTTGAGCCGCAAGTCGGCTGGACCTTCTAATTGGGTGTCATGTATGAGGATATCTATGGATACCTCGCTTTTCGGATTGATTAGGGATGCTCAGGCCGAGGGTGTTCGGGAAGAGAACTGGAAGATTGAGAGGATCAGGGGTGAGATCACCAAATTTGTTTCGGATAGCCATGGATTGTTGACCCGATGTGGTCGGGTATGGGTTCCTATGTCTGATGGGGTTAGACAGATTGTATTGGAGGAGACTCATAAGTCTCGTTTTTCTATCCATCCGGGTGCCACCAAGAAGTATCGAGATCTAAGATTGAGCAATTGGTGGCCGTGTATGAAAAGGGATATCGCTTGGTACGTTGAGAGGTGCTTGAACTGCAGGATATTCAAGGCTGAGCATCAAAGGCCACATGGAAAGTTGCAGCCTCTGGAGGATCCCATGTGGAAATAGAAGCAGATTTTGATGGACTTCATCACCAAGTTTCCGAAGATGGCAAATACTTTTGATGCTATTTGGGTCATCGTGGATCGATTGACCAAGAGCGCCCATTTCCTGGCGATTCGGGATAGTTTATCGGCCAAGAAGTTGGTTGATGTGTATATTTGTGAGATCATTGCTTGCCATGGGGTTCTGGTCTCCATTGTTTCAGACCGTGATGTTCGTTTCGTCTCCTGTTTTTTGCATAAGTTCCATGAGGAACTGGGCACGAGGCTACACTTCAACACAGTTACCATCCGCAGACCGACGGCTAGAGTGAGCGAACGATACAGACTCTTGAGGATATGCTACGAGCCTGTGTCATTGATTTTGGTGGGAGTTATGACTCCTACCTGCCTCTTGCAGAGTTCTCCTACAACAATAGTTCTCACTCCAGCATTGGTGCTCCGCCTATTGAGCTCTTATACGGGCAGAGATGTCGTACCCCAGTCTGTTGGGGCGAGGTTGGTCACAAGGTTATGGGGCCAATCGAGGTGGTTCTGCGAACTACAAAGATGGTTCAGTAGATCTGGCAGAGATTGCAGACTGCCCAGAGTTGGCAGAAGAGCTATGCCGACTGACGCCAATCTAATTTTGAGTTCCAGGTAGGCGACATGGTGTTGCTAAAGGTCTCACCCTCGAAGGGTGTGATTTGCTTCAGGAAGAGGGGAAGTTGGGATCCCAACATATTGGGCCATTTCGGGTCATTGCCAGGGTTGGCAAGGTCAACTATAGATTGGATCTTCCTGAGGAGCTCAGTCAGATTCATAGCACTTTCCATGTCTCGCAACTACGAAAAGTGCGTATTAGATGAGGACGCAGTTGTGTCTTTGGATGATATTCAGATTGATGAGCGTCTAAACTATGTTGAGAGGCTCATGGCCATTTTAGAGAGGAAGGTGAAGGTTCTGCGTAGCAAGGAAGTACCTTTGGTGAAGGTACGATGGCAGCATTGGAGGGGCTTCGAGTGGACCTGGGAGCCGGAGGCGGATTTGCGGGAGTAGTATCTGAACTTGTTCGCGACAACATACTTCGAGGACAAAGTCTAGATCTAGTGGAGGGGGGGGTTGTAACGCTCGATTAAGGTAGCATTCATTTTTGGTCCCTTATATATCAGGTTGTTTCTTTTTGTCCTTGTTTTGCAAGTTTGAGGGGGAGGAGGGATCATTTCTTCCAAGTTTGGACTTTTGGAGGCAGAGCTCGAGCGCGGGACGTTCCCTTGGGGAACATAGGACGTTTACTCGTGGAGCTCAAACCCTAATTTTGAGGGTTTTAGACATATTTAAACACCATAAGTCCTAGTTGTTGGCCTCATTTCCAGCCTTCATAGTTGCCAAACCCTAATATCGAAACCCTAGAGCCTCCAAGAGTGTTGTGAGCTCATTGTGTGTGTTTGAAGCCCATTCAAGGAAGTGAAGCTTGGTGCAAGGTGGTGGTTCAAGTAGAAGCTTATAGATCTTGGTTCTCTGCTTTATTTCCAGTTCATTTGAAGTATAAAGCTCTAACCTTTCTCATTAGAAGCTTAGATATAAATCTTAATGGATTTTAGTCCCTTTGTGATCCTGTAGTTGAGGTCTATTATTTTGTAATCACTCTAGAAGCTTTGAGTTTCTCCTCTTGGTGTTTCTGAGGTTCTAGATTCATAAAGTTTGCATCTTCAGAGTTGTATAAGCCCCATGCACGAGTTTAATCCCTTTTATGGAAGTTGAGTGTTATATCTTGAAGTTGGGACCTTTTGGAGCATGCAAAGTCACCAAGTTGGGACATTCTAGATCATTTTTAGCAGTCAACGTGTGAGCGCCCATCATTCTGACTAAGGTTCACGAGTTTTTTGCTAGTGACGAACGTCCAACTTTCCACAAGGGAATGCCCAACGTTCGGCTCATCAATGGGTTTTTCCTTGGGCCATCTTTTAGACTCTTGAGCTTTGGGCTTGGTTTAGGTGTTGTTTGCTGTACATAGTTTGGACTGAAGGTTTACTTTGGAGTGTTGGACTTCTTGTCTTGTTGGGCTCGCCCTGTTGGGCCCAGGATTGTATATTGTGCCTTACTGTGCCCAATGGATTTGGGACTTAGTGGGACCAATGGGATTGGAGCATTTGTGGGCCTAGTGTTTAAGTCTAGCCATGGTTATTTACTGAGTTTAGCTTTAGGTTTGGCTCAGTCTTTGGACCCGTTTCGCAGCAGCCGCAACATTTGTAGGTTTTGGCTATCCTTGAGGTGAGTTTCCTCACTGTACTTGCGGGTCGAAGGCACCAATGTCAGCCCTTGGAATGATACCCTGTTGTGCATGTCATGTGTTAGTAATCTGTTACATCCGTATCTTGGTAGATAGGATGATAATATGCTTAGTGATATGTAAGATCTGTTTATTTATTTGCTAGTTGTCTAATAGTATGGTTATATGTATAATGTGCACATGTTTGGTTGGTGGCTAAGGATTCACTACTTTGTGCGCATGACGATAGGTCGGGGCATTCCAACCCAATGGTTGAGGGCCTAGGGTATTCTATCCGAGGTTGATTGGACCCATAGTATGTTGGCATTTCAACCCGATGGTTGAGGGCCTAGGGTATTCCAACCCGATGGTTGATTGGACCCAAATTATGTTGGCGTTCCAACCTGATAGTTAATGGGCCTGAGGTATTCCAACCCGATGGTTGATTGGACCCATAGTATGTTGTTTTGCATTTGTGCTATTTTTTATGTACTGATACTTTGGGGGAAACTTACTAAGCTTTGGGCTTACAAATTTGGATTATGTTTTAGGGACTTCAGTGGATCGCGTGAAGGCGAAGGCGTGATCGTGCACCTCCTCATATTTTGTTTCATAATTTTGGGACTATTTGTAAACAATGATGATTTTTGTATTGTTTTAAAAGTTTAAAATTTTCATGAATTTTATGGATGTTACATCACGGAACGATCATCAGCAATCTTAACCTCCAACGGATAGTCCAGAGTCCTGGGAGCATCACTAAAATTCTTGCTAAGCGCATGAGATACAAAGTATCGGGTAGCACTCGAATCAAACAGAACATGAGCTGCCATACCATTGACTAAGACAGTCCCGATATATGATCATATACTATATAAGCATAAATAAGGAAAGCATTAAAAGATATAATAAAATAACATACCGTTAAACACATCCAGTGATGCTCAAGCCTCATCATTACTCAACTAAAGTGCCCTACTCTTCACCATAGGTGTCTCTACCTTGCCCTAACGGCCATCGGTAACCCTCAAGCTGGCTGGTGCAGGCACCGCCACTACCCCTCCTAACAACCTCAAACAATCAGCCATTTTATGGCATGTCTGGTTGCATTGGAAATAGATCAATGCACTCTGGGGGTAATCCCTACTCATATGACCAATATGACAACATTTATAACAACCCGAACCCGCTGATCGACATGACCCAATGTGCGGCTTTCCGCACTTGCCACAACGACTCCGACCCTGGTGGCCCCTAGAATGCAAATCAGAAGTCTTTTGCCTTATAGCTTGGCCCACAACCGCCTGTACCTGGTGTCCCCAAGCCATTCATCTAGAAGAACCATAATCCCATCCTTGATGGTACCAAACATCAAAACAGTAGAATCCAAGATACCGCGAGTGACCTCGGCCGCAATAAACTCGCGTAGCCTCTCATCAATCAGATATGTGCCCGAGCCAGAACCAAAACCAGAAACAGAGCAAGAACCACCTCCTCGGGTGACCACCACCATACTCAAACTAAAATATAAACATATAAACGGTCAACATAAAAATCGAAGGAACTCTCACTATACAGGCATCCTTAGAATCTCGAAGTTCGTCCTTGTCTCAGGAACATATCCTGTACTTCCAGTAGTATGGGCCCAATACTACCTTCTGTTGGACTAGTGTCTAAGTCCGTAACTATAATTGGTATGTACTTGACCCGATTGGCATGGTCTATTTGGGTTGCATGGCATCGGAACAATTTGGATAGACTTTTGTGAGAAAAGGATATTTATGATTTGTTAATATATTATAAGTTCTAATATATTAATATGAAATCATATTATTTAATTAGTATTGATCAAGAACTAATTTTGAATTAACTTTGTGATCAAAAGGAGACTAATTAAATATATGGGGATTGATTGTGTAAATCATTCATTCTTATATATGTGGGCTTATGATCCATAATTCTTGATGTTGGGCTAAACCCATGGAGTAACCTATGGATACTCCATGAAGGTTTTAACCCATGGAGCATGAAGAATATGGAAAGACATGAGTTACATGGTGTAACCCTAATAGCCACTATATATAAGGACCCTATGGCTCAAGAAATTGGAACTAATGTGTGTACACATGAGGGCTAGCTGATTTAAGCATAGGAACCTTTTCTCTCAAGTTATTCCAAGATGTTGGTGCTGTTGTGTGAACCATTTGAGGTGTCACATTTGAGGCATTAGGATCTTAAGTTCCATGGAATCAAGCTACAACAAAGAGGTATGTGATTCTACTAGAATTTATATTATATGCACTTCATATTATGCTAGTTAGAACAATACCTTGGAATATTGATATTTGCATATATAATAGAGAAAACATAGATCCAAGGTATTTAGGTGTTGTTTTTTTTTAAAACCACTTCAGACCACTTATTGTTGCGCCGCGCAGCACACGCGCAACACTTGGCCCTTCGCAGTTGTTTGTTTTTCAGAAGACTTCTGACTTAAAAACTGTTGCATGTGTGCTACGTGGTGCAACACTAAACCAACTACTTCAAACCTCTTCATGCCTTAGTTTAACTTACTACAGCAGTCTGCAGACGTTAAAAAACATACTTTTTATTACATGTTGCAGCCGTTTGTTCTACCTCTTCTGCTACAGAGGATTGTAGAGGTGGTCCGCAGACTTCACGCATTTTCTCTTTTAAAAAACAAACACCACCTTAGGGTTGCATGTACACCTTAGGAGTGTTAGAATGCTCAAAACCCTTCAGTGGTATCTGTAATATCCCAAAAATCAAGACCATAATTTTTTTTTAAAAATATTACTATTCCATAGCGTTAAGTCATTCAAACATACAAAAAGGGGTCTATATGACAAATCAGAGTATCTTTTCCAAAACACTTATTCATTTTATCAGAGTAAACATCCCAGGCTAAACTTCTTGGTGTGTGCCATGCGATCATCCCGAGCTCTTCATTCCGCTACCGGAAATACCTGAAACCAAAACTGAAAACCGTAAGCACGAAGCTTAGTGAGTTCCCAAACCTACAACATACCATACATATCTACTGATCCAAACATGCCATATACAACTGTGAGAACATAATCACAAACTGGCCCCCCGCCCGCTGCATCGGGCTTCGCCCGCCATCGGACCCTGTCCGTCATCAGGCCCCGCCTGGCATCAGGTCCCACCTGGCATTGAGCCCCGCCTGGTATACAGATATGTTTCCCTTAGGCCCCGCCTGACTCTGGGCCTCGCCCTCCATACACATACGATTAAATACCATAGTGAAACATACATATACATTGCCTAACCATACCCTGCTCTCAGGCCTCACCTAAATTGGTGCCCTGCCCCTGGTCTGCTACTGAAGTAGTGGAGCCCCGTCCACACTCCTACTAGTAGTGAGATACGGGCCCTCGCCCACACTCACATCCTTCCTATCACGGGCCTCGCTCCTGCTCTGCTAACATCGAGATATGGAACCCCATCCATACTTAGCTAGTGATGAGATATGGGACCTCGCCCACACTCACCTCCTTACCAGGCACATACAAGTGTCACGAAGACAACAAGTATAATCTAACGCACTACATAAGAATCTTCCTCGGGAATATCCCAGCATCGGACCCCCGGCCCGGAAGCATACTATTATCTAACGTACTTAGGATTACCCCAACATCGGTCCCTCGGTCCGGATCCTATTATACCGACACATGCAAGAATCACAAAGACCTCTGGCATCCTAACATTCCTCGGGCCTCGTCCGACATCAGGTCGTAACCCGGAACCTATATCTATAAGTGCCTAGGGCTAACCCCCAGGTCTTCCTTCAATACATAAGCATAAACATGAACATGAACATAATGGGCCAGCATTGTAGCCATAGATCCATGCACACAGTGAGGAGACTCACCTGCACTGCTGAACTCTGCTGAAAACCCTCTGGATGCTATCCGACAACTCCCCGAACTGCTGCTCCTCTAGCTCCCCGAGCTACTAATACCAATAACAACACTTAGTCTAACTGTCCTCAAGAAGCCAACTAAGTCAAATTTGGTCAAGGTCCTTCTTCAAGTCAAAGTCAACGGTCAGAGACAACTTCCAGTTGACTTAACTCGCCGAGTTGTTCTACCAACTTGTCGAGTCCATGCTCCTCAAATCCCAAAACAACCTTGATTCTACTCGTCGAGTCTAGCAACAACTCGACGGGTTTTCCTTCAACTAACATTCTGGACCATCTTCAACCGAATCGCCGAGTTGTAGAGCAACTCGTCGAGTCCATCTTCATAAGCTAAGGAGATTGCCTTGGACTCGTCGAGTTCCTCCTTGAACTCCTCGAATACCATGATCTTCATGCCCATTATGGACAGAGACTGGCTGAGTCCTTCTCTAACCCTACTCACTGATCCGACTCATAAACAGAAGGGCTTGGGTTTGCGGCCCGACTCGTCGAGTCCATGAACTGCCTCGCCGATCTCACCTTGTGACATCTCTATTTTGTCGATTACAGTCCATCCCAACACCTCCAACTCATATATCTGGACTCCTTATGCTAGCATTACACGTAAAGTTTTTAACTTTATGTGCATGCAAGGTGTTATGGGGCTAAAACACTTAATCCAAGCTTCAAAGAAAACCTAGATCATGAAATGGGATCTTAGCGGGATAAAGCCAGCAACTCTGAGCTCTTAAAGCTCAAGAGTGTCCAGATCTGTTGTCTAAATCCATCCTCAAGGGTTTAATACTCGGATTAACCTTGGAAATGATTCAAATGTGACCAAAAGCAAACTAGAAAGGGGATCTATCAATTGAAAGCACAAGGTCCAGACATTTTACCTTCCCACGATTGCCAAAACGATATGAAGGCTGGATCTACACTTCCTTCCTTGCTCCTTTCTTCCAAGCCTTGAAAATCCACTCCAATGGACCTCAATCTTCACTAAAAGCTCCAAAAATGAAGTTGGGTGGCTAGGGTTTTGGGGTTCTGGACGAGAGAGGTTGTAATGAACCCTAGGAAAGAGAATAAGATGCTTAAATAGGGTACCAAGTCCTGGAATTAGGGCTTTCCCAACCTAGACCAGACTCGCCGATTCAACTCGCTAACTCACCGAGTTGGTCACTTAATCTGCGACACGGAGTCCGCTTCGACTCGCTGAGTCATTCCTTGGACTCGACAAGTTGACCCCTTTTGACTTAGGGTTTTCCTTTCCTTTCTTGGCCTTTCTGATTCTGGTTGTTACAACTCTCCCCCACTTAAAATAGACTTTGTCCTCGAAGTTTTCCACGGTCAACTTTCTTAAAATCCGCTTACAGGTTTACGCACTTCACCCAGTTGGTCCATTCCCGGATACATCATCCTCGGGATAATTCGACGATTACTGCCTTCGAGTACAACCCTTTACCCAACCGGTAGACTTACCGGTACTCCCAGTGCACTTACAATGATACACAAAGGGATTTCCCCCTTTTTCCTTGCACTGCCAGTGGCCTTTCCAATGCAACTTCCTATAAGCACGATCCTTCCGATCTCCATCAAGAACAAATCTCCTGCTGAAAACGCAATCCTGACCGCTCACAGCACCGACCATCATACCCGCACTCACGAAATATCACCTCATACGATGCTCCAATTCTGAAAACTCCACCCAGCGTGTGAATTCCGACCATCCTCCGAGACTACCTAATTTCTGTAGTGGGCAACTTAGCATTACCCGATATGCTCACTGCCTTCTGCACCAAACACCTTATCATCATTCCTACCCGAAGTCCTGCCAACTCCTATATGCCTTCCGGATGAACCGAGACCACCCAGGTCCTAACCGATCCACCATTACCCGAAACACCGGTCCCCCACTGGTTACCAAACACGAGAACATTCCCTCAGTCGCTCCCAGCGACTCATGAAGATACCGTGACTACCTGAACTGCTTTACCAACCCAGCCACTCTGGCTCTAGAAGATCTAGGATCCTCGATTCCCTACCTTACCCTAAGGTCTTTACTAGGTCCCACCTGTTGCTAAAAGAACACGGGCCTCGCCCACGGGTCCCACACATCTATACTTCAAAGCGACCTCTCCCACAGGTCACACTTATCCAGGGCTATGCGGACCCACTCCTCTTTTGATCTAAACTAGCTAAACTTTCATGGTTCTTATCATGCTAACTCAAAGATGTTGGCCCCTACCCACACTCCATGAACTAGGAGATATGGGCCCCCGCCCACACTCCGCTAGCTAAGCTGCTAATGAATGTTACGGCTTACCCGCAGTCTTACATCACTTCTCTAACTGACTCGCTGCTAGGGAATGCTGCGACTACCTCGCAGCCTTATATCCCAACTAAACTCGCACCTGCCAAAGATTATCCGACCTGGTTTCACCGAACCAGCCATCAACTACTCGCGAAGACGCGAATTTAAGGTTGGGAAGTTTTCCCCCAACTTCCAACCTAACTGCTCCTCAAACCAAACAACCACTTGAGCTGCTTCCTACTTCACCAAAACTGCAAAACCAGCTCAGTCTAGCACTTGCTTCTGTTTCTGTCCCCTACGAGTGGCTCTCCCCCACTTCGATTCGTCTAGCTCCTCACAACTCACAGCTTGAGAGAATTACCAATTCTCCTTACCATCCTCTGACTACTTCTGCTGAAAACCCGAGCTCACCACAGCTGGGCATCTAACCGATCTATCCCCTAACGACACTTTCCCGAACTAGCGAGACACTACCGAGCCCCACACATTCATGTTACTGTTACTGCATCCAAAGTAACATGCTCTAAAGGAGGCCACGTCCTACTATTATTCTAAAATCCAAGGTATGCAGATGGCATATAACTCAGTCACAAGCAAGCCACAAAATTCCGAAATATCATTATCAATACCGATGCAACACCATAACAACAAGATTGTAACATAAGCTGATAGGGAAAATGAAAGAATATATGTACCTGAGACATCGGGCTGCTCACACCTCATCTGAAACCAACTGATACGCCCTCTTCCTCGCTGCAGGCGCCTCCAACCGGCCTTGAAGGCTGTCGATTATCCTCAAGGTTGCAGGGCAGGTGCTATCACCTGTCCTGCTGAATGCAAACTCAGACAGTGGGCATTCTTGTGGCCCCTCTAACTACAATGGAAACATATTAGGTCCGATCCCTGGGTGGTGGTAGCAGTACAATCTCTGCTGCAATGACCAGTCTGGCCGCACTTGAAGCAGCCAGAATCACCACCACTGCCACCCCCACACGCACCCTCGTGTGTCCTGCCACACTTCATGCACCGGATGCGGCTCTGATAATCCCTCGATCTCAAATCTGACCCCTTGGGCCTTTTGCCCGAACCTGTGGCTACCTAAATCTCATCCGGCTTCCTCTTCCTGATCTACTCCAGATCAATCTCTCTCTCCCTGGCCCAAGCAATCATGTCCTCCAGTGTCTTGCAGCTGGACCTGCTCACAAACTCCATGATGTCTGCTCTCAACATCTCGTGGTACCGAGCCTTCTTCATATCCTCGTCCGCCACATACTATGGAACAAGAAGAGCCCTCTCTCTGAACTTGGCGGTGATCTCTGCCACTGTCTCAGTAGTCTGTCTCAAATCCTGAAACTCCCGAGCTAATTGTTGCACCTCAATCACCGGTGCAAACTCGGCCTTAAACCTGTTCGAGAAGTCGCTCCATGTCATCGCGTCCAACGTGACATCATCCCCGATAGCATGACCAACCTCCTCCCACCAATCATGTGCTCTGTCCTTTAGAAGATAGGAGGCGAGTCGAACCTTGTCCCCCTCGGGACACCGGCTGGAACGAAAAGCGTTGGCGACATCAGCCAACCATCTGCCACTAGCAATGGGGTCCCTAGGCCCATGATAGTCTGGAGCTCCACAAGCTCTGAACTCCCGGAATGTCAATGTACGCGCTCCCAACTAGGTCGTCATCTCTGTGCGGAAGGCTCCAGACCTCTCATCTAAAATCTCCAGGATGCCCTCTTGACCATGCCAAAGATCACAGGAGTCTGGTCTAAAATACTGTGCGTAACCTCCGCTGATACAAACTCCCTCATTTGCTCCTCAAGCTGCTTGGTCCCTGAACTCGAGCCTGATTCCTCTCTGACACCTGAACCATCTACTGGTCCATCTTGCAATACCGCCATACTGAAAACATGCCATAACAATTATCAAAATACGCATCACTGCCGAGGGATCACACACACACTACATGTTCCCTGGTTTTATCTCGTCCCCTCTTGAATCGAGTAAGGATCCTATGCTTTTAGTATTACAGGCCCATACTACCTTCCACATCTATCTGTACTTTCCTCAAGAGTTGCCTCGACTCCACCAAGTCCCTTGCTACTACTACTGCTCCTAGCACTAAGCTCATCCTAGGCTCGCCCTAGGGTATCCTCCAACTCACTCCGTCCTCAGCTACTGAAGACATCGTCAAAATGCTAGTTAGCCACTACCGGAATACCATCACATGTGACGAGGCTCAGATAATCCTTCGGGTAAAGGACTCGTCCCTACAACGGTTGGACTCAGACAAGAGCTGCGCAATAAGGCCAAATCCAGCACTTTGAGATTATCCAACCCTGGTAACATGTGACTTAATGCATTCACCTAATAGCTAACTCCCATCACTTAGAGTCCCACAAAGCACAAAGCGAGTAGCATTCAGACAAAAGGGAAATCTAACCTGAACATAATCAAGCAATTATATCCACACAACAAGAGTCCCAGTCACAAAATATTAGCACCTTGTTTTGTATTAAAGGTACCAAGTATATTTGCATGGTTATTCACACCTTGTTTTGTGATCCTCGGCATCCCGGTCACAAAATTAGAGAGGGCATAATCGAGTTTGAAACATGCCATTGAAAAGTTCAATGAATCTCAAAAGATCTAGGATTTTCAAATCCAATTAAAACCTAATAAATTATTTCGTTGTTCATGGTGGAAATTGGTGAATCGTCATTCGCCTACATTCAAATATTCTATAACTTGGATTACGACATCCCTCTTCCAAGTTATCAAATATTGTGTTGGGTCCTAGCCTTAATATTTCATATTGGGTGTTATATTAAGGACTTTAAATCAACTAAATTGAATATCTACCAAAAGATGTCTGGTTCAAACAATATGATCTTCCTAAATCTCATGGAAATCATACTTATCTTCCTCCACCTCCTCCAATTATTCTCCCTAACCCACAAGTTCAAGGTCACTCAAGCCCTATTGGCAAGCAAGGTTTATGTGTGCTCACATCTTGGAGATGAAGTTACATATTGACAAGCCGGGAGAGTTAGGTGTCAAAGTCTTGAGAAATTTGGTTGTTTAATCACTTTCTAAGTCACATAGTGAGTTTCCTTTGGGGCTACTATGAAACAGACTATGACATGACCCTTAATGATCTTATCTATTTGCTTGGTGCTGCTGAATCAGCAGTAATTTGGAACATTGGTAAAGCAAATTTGATTAGAAGATCAATTTCCCAAACTTCCATGGAAATTGACAATGATAACATTGGATATCCAAAAAAGCTTTCTCTTCCCAATGGAAAGGGATCAACCATTGTCAAATCGGTTGATGAAATGGTAAAGAGAAAGGCTAAGTTTGAGATAGTCCCATGTACCATTACCAAAGGGTCCATATGTTTCTATTGTTAAAGGAATGTGCATTGGTTGTGAAGTTGCTCTAACTACCTGAAAGATCTGAGAGAAGGTCAAGTCAAGACGTTTGACTTTGCTTTGGGTAATTCCACAATCTAACTCTGTTAAGTTCCTTATTGATGATTCTTAATACAAAATGTGACTCGGTTACATTTTGATGTTTGGCGGGATCAAGCAAAGGGAAGGAAACTTAAAGAAATAGTATGTTGAATCTGATCGTGAAGATGGATTTCAATCGCATGGTTCAGAGATCGGATTCTTGAGCTACTACTTGGAGAGTTATGATAGATTGCTAGAAAATATGTAATAGCATAGTTTTCATTTAAAGTTGCATTGTAAGGGAAAAGTTTTTCCGCATTTATAAATAAATAAAATTTTGTTTTATTTTAATTATATCTCCTTGCAATAGCATTAATGGAAAATTGATGTTTGGATGTTTCTAGCAATGATGGATATATGAATTTGATTCTTTCATTTGCGGTAGTCTTTAAATTTACCAAATAAGGAAAGATTCTCATCACCCAAGTTTCAATTGGACCGAAACTTGGAATCATGCAAGTCGTATGATGAATGAGAATTTTCATCTTTGTAAAAAATTAAGACTAATTCCTTGTTCACATGTATATGTGAGTCAAGTAAAGGACTAAGGGATCGAGTACACATTCTTGTGCACCGGTCAAGTCCACCACAAAAGATCGATAAGACTATTCGTCATGATTTACTAAAGTTTAGTAAATATGGTTATACTTACAAGTTTAAGTATAATTCTGAAACATTGGAAAAGTTTCGATGTATGGCAGAACAAATGAGAAGAATCAAAATAGGCAGAAAGATAAAAGTTTCTCAAATCTGAAAAGATGGGAGAGTACTTTAGTATCATGTTCTGTGATCATCTTAATGATTAAGAAACCATATCACAATTGGTCCTCTAGGGACATCTTAGTGCATTCTTATGGCTAAGAAGAGGGGTCATGAATTATTGAAATGGTTAAATCAAGAAGGTGATATATACTTCGTTCCAAAACAAGTCTTAGAGTCATACTCCAAGATTGTAACTTGAGTGACATATCTTAAAGAAAGGTTTATAACACCTGTCAAATGTAAGAGTAAAATGTATCCTACTCTTGTACATTTGAAATTGGTAAGCCGTGATGTTTTGGTTAAAACAAAGACCAACTAAGGCCAATTGTGTGAAGTGGTTGTCTTGATAAAGAATCTGCACTATCTCTTGAATATTTGGAAAGAGAGTCTTATATGTTAAGAGGACAGTGGGAGTCTTAAAGATCTTGAAAAAGCTTCATGAACTAATCAAGAATAAAACTTGTAGTTTATCACTAGCACACGACTTGAGGTTGATAACTTATCGTGTTGACATATTCCTATTTCTATGCGCATTCCAGTTAAAGTTGGCTTTACATATGAAATCTGAGAGTTCTCAATTGGTTGCATAACAACTTGGAAGCAATTACAGACCCTTGTGCTACTAGGTGGCAAGAAGTTAAGATTGCACAAGTTCAGTCCATATGATTTTGGATTTGTCACTAATCTTGTCTTGTGATTATGATCATAACAAATCCACATGGACAGGAACACATACACCATAAACTCTAAGTGTCATAAGGTTTCTCTCTGATTCATGAAAATGATGATGAGGAAACGCTTTCACCGAGTAGATTTTAAGTAGATAGCAATTGTGATATTTGCATCCTCAAAGTCGTTAGTGGAGCGTGTGTGGTTAACCGGCACACTAACATGGACTTGTGAGGAATGGAATAGGTCTAAAAAATTGAGACTATGATTATGACATCCCTTTTCATAGTTATGATATTGTTTAAACACATATGTGTGCTATCTAAGGAAAGGTGTATGATTTTGATAAAATTTTATCAAATCATCTTGTATCATAAATCTGAACCTTGGTAAGAAAGTCAATAAAGTATTGATTTCTAGAAGTCCAGTTGATTTCTGATTACATGTCAAAGCTAGTAGGAGCATAAGTGTTATGCTAATAATCATCATGTTAGTAGGAGCATGATAATTATGATAAGTGTTGCAAGTTAGAAATGTTAATTATAGAAAACAAAAGTTTCAATTGGGAAAAGTTGTTTTGCTATAATTAAGGGAGAGGAAATTGTACTTCATTTCAAATCTAAAAGCTTAGATCGTGAGATTTTAATCAAATTTAGTCAAGCATGTATATGAATGTTATGTTGGAATGGTTCAACATAAGGAAATTCTATATCTGGGACCATTATTTGTGTTCTAAAATTCGATTGTGATTACGACATCCCTTTCCATAATCTGAATTTTGAGAATATGGCAAATAGAAATAGAAATATTATAGCAAAAGAATGGTCTAGTATCGTGTCTTTATGTGAGACATCATGAATTGTGTCCCATATGCTTCGGATATAGGTTCAATTGCATGTGCTATAATATTCATCTGTTCTAAATTTTTCCAAATGCCTAAAGCATTAAGAGGAAAAATGTACTAGAACTGGATATGAGTAATATGATTTAGCAATTGTCAAGGACAATCTAAGGTTTACCAAAGATTGGTTGCTCAGGGACAGTTGGAAGTATAGTGTTAATTTTGGAAGGACGATATTGACATATTCTGAAAAGAGGCAACTCTTGTTTAGGAGTGATAGTCAAAATGGGAATATGGAAATGTTCCCATAGGTGGAAGTTATTCATTAGATCTATGTAAGATTAGGAAACTTAATGCAAGAAGGATGTTTAAAGGATTATACTTTGAATTTGAGACGTTGTTTCGATGGAATGATCTCCATTGGAATACTCTGTAATGTCTTTTGACAAGTCTTTGTGACTTTGTGCATAGTCATTACAAGAGGATCAATGTATCTAAGTTTAAAATCTAACAGATTTCGGTAAATGGCAGGAATTTGGAATTCTTGCATTTGCGGTAAGGATTTGGGACTCTGAAATGAGAATCATTGGAATTATGTTCAATCGATCTAATTCACAAAGTAAATATCATAGACAAACTTAGTGTGCATACTTGGTGTATGGCATAACTAATGTTATGAAAAACATAGTGTGCATACTTGGTGTATGGCATGACTAGTGTTTAGAAAACCATAGTGTACATGCCTGGAGCATGGGACAATTATTGTTTTAATTTAAGTATAAAGTTTATAGTTTGAAACATTATGCAATGAATAATGTGTAATCAATATGGTGATAAATAAAAGGTGTTCTATTTATATTCATAAGTTCTGAGACCATATTGGATTCGATTATTCTTGTGTTTCACTTTGCATGTTTTGACTTCCAGAACAACTAGGTCATTCTTCCCAAATGACTAAGTTATTCAAACCATCCACAGCTGGTCATTTGTTAGAAGTAGATATGAATCAAGATTGTCATGAAGTTGGCTTGTGGATGTCTAAGATGTTGGACATAGCAAGAGTTGCTACAACACTCATGAGTGCTCATACGTTCTGAGTATTGGATTAAACCCACGCTCATTTGACTCACTTCATGGATTTTATCACGAGTGATCATGAGACGATAATATCTTATATTCTTCAAACCTAGAGATATGAGTTGTTGCCTATGAGTTGGTTATACATTGATTGTACGAAAACGCATTGGTAACTCGATATTATAAAATGTGCCTTTGTGTATGATTCAACAAGTAGTAGGACAAGAATATGATTCGAAGTTTATCCATTCCTTTTACCCTTGAAGGGATAAAAGAGATATCTGTGGGCCCCTCGATATTTAGTGATGACACCCCGAAGTGCTTGGCCAAGCCTGGACTGATTTCATTTGTTCAATTAGTCGGTCGTCATAAATCGGAAATCGGGAAACAACAAATGGACAGAGAGAATGATTATAATTCATGTCTCAGTCCATATGATATCTAGAATAGAGGAATATATGATCCCTTATCTAATGGATGCGTCATTGATTTCTTCAGAGTTTGACAACAGCTTTCAAAGAGCTACGATTGCTAGTCGGGTTTTGAAGTCATACGCAATAATAGTTTTAGACTTATCCATGTGGGAGATTGTTGGATTAGTGTCTAAGTCCATAACTATAATTGGTATGTACTTGACCCGATTGGCATGGTCCATTTTGGTTGCATGGCATCGGAACAATTTGGATAGACTTTTGTGAGAAAAGGATATTTATGATTTGTTAATATATTATAAGTTCTAATAAATTAATATGAAATCATATTATTTAATTAGTATTGATCAAGAACTAATTTTGAATTAACTTTGTGATCAAAAGGAGACTAATTAAATATATGGGGATTGATTGTGTAAATCATTCATTCTTATATATATGGGCTTATGATCCATAATTCTTCATGTTGGGCTAAACCCATGGAGTAACCTATGGATACTCCATGGAGGTTTTAACCCATGAATCATGAAGAATATGGAAAGACATGAGTTACATGGTGTAACCCTAATAGCCACAATATATAAGGACCCCATGGCTCAAGAAATTGGCACTAGTGTGTGTACACATAAGGGTTAGCCGATTTGAGCATAGGAACCTTTTCTCTCAAGTTATTCCAAGATGTTGGTGATGTTGTATGAACCATTTGAGGTGTCACATTTAAGGCACTAGGCTCCTAAGCTCCATGGAATCAAGCTACAACAAAGATGTATGTGATTCTACTAGAATTTATATGATATGTACTTCATATTATTCTAGTTAGAACAATACCTTGGAAAATTGATATTTGGATGTATAATAGAGAAAACATAGATCCAAGTTATTTAGGGTTGCATGTACACCTTAGGAGTGTTAGAATGCTCAAAACCCTTCACCTTGCACACCTATTTGTACCCTCCTTAAGAACGATCCTGAATCCTCTAACTCACCACACTAAATCCATATAACAATTCTATACTATAATGCATACATAATCTATTATCGCATTACCTAGGCTCTCCAAGGAAATTCTCAATTTGACGGCCTTTATAATACAAAGAATCTCAATTAACACTGACAGTTGCCTTATGAATGCAAGTAATACACCAAATGGGATCCCAGAGACTGCCAAATAATGATTCTACCCTAAGTCCACAACCAAACAAGGAGCATGAAATGAGGCTAAATCGATCATTCTAGAGTTATATGATCCTTATTGTATACAACTTTTAAAGCATACACTTAGAAAGAAACTGAGCCGATATCATTTCCAAGTAATGCATAGCATCCAAATCCCCTAGGCTATAAGGAATCATATGTGATTCTAGCATGCAATTCAGATATCAGGCATACTAATCATAACACATCAGTATGGGTATTTTGGGAATTACTTATTTGAGCTTGGCTGATTTCACGCATCACACCCCTTTTTACTTGGTGAAAATATTTTTAGAAATTCAAATTTTTTTTCTTTTGAAAAGATTATCATTTCCTCAGTTTAAGTTCTGACATACCCGAAAGTGTTCCCGAATCCCTCAAACGAAGGCTTTGATACCAACTTGTAACGTCCTGAAATTCATAAGTAAAAATTTCATTTTAAGTCAATCAAATCATCAAATATCCGTGTCAACCCAACGAAAGTATATAATTTGTGCAAATAGTTATCAAAGTACAATCCCAAAAATCATAAAAATATTGAACACAGGTGGATGTTTTGCGATTAGTTCAGTCCCTTCCCTTTTGATCCTAAAGTACCTGAAACATAAACTTAAACTGTAAGCACAGTGCTTAGTGAGTTCCCCAAAATACTACATACGACAAACACACACACACACACACATATAACAACACGAGGCTGTCTCGAGTCCGTATCAACCCCATATAACACCAAGTAACTGTTTCGGGTCCGTATCAACCCCAGGTCTATATCTACCCCGAGTCCATAATGACTCCGAACCCAGATTGGCTCCATGTATAATTCATACAATCATATCATTATTAGTCACATAATCACATACATCCTACACATACAAATCAATGTGCCGCCATTGGTGCCTATGACCCCCTAGGGTGGTGAGAAGACTCACCTTTGTTGGATTAGGTGTCTAGCCAATAACTAAATTAGTATAATCTTGAATTATTAGAAAATTCCTTGTGCGTTGCCCCAAAACCTAGTAATTAACTGAAATGCTTTTTGGAGAAAGAGACTGGTTTATCAATTTATTACAGTATATAGTTAATAAATTAACTAGAAATCAAAATAAAATTCTTATTAATATATTATGAGAATGAAATATTAATTATAGATAGTATTATTTAATTAAT
The DNA here is from genome assembly GCF_051521515.1 of Lactuca serriola. Taxonomy (NCBI): domain Eukaryota; kingdom Viridiplantae; phylum Streptophyta; class Magnoliopsida; order Asterales; family Asteraceae; genus Lactuca; species Lactuca serriola. Next base: position 71,376,221 of record NC_136410.1, read on the forward strand.
AATTAATCATAAAATAATTGGATTAATTTTGGGATTAATTAAAACTGGAAGGACTAAAGGTGACAATGTTCCAAAGTTGAAAATTGACCAATTCTAGAACCTCCCATGAGGGGGGGTGAAATTCTAGATGGTTATAGGGTTTCTACAGGGTTTTTAGAGTTATTTTTGGGCTCTAAGGAAACTTGGAATGCGTTAGGGAGCACGAAAAAGGATAAGGGCTTATCTAAGGAAACTTGCTTTATCTTTAACCTCCATATCACCTATATAAACCCCCTTGGATTATAGATTTTAAAATTCACCTCATTCCAAAGAGAATTTCGAAAATTCCCTTCTTCCGCCTCTCTCCTCTTTAGCCTCCAACTTGCTAGGGTTTGGGTGTGAGCCACTAGAGGCACGGATTTCTGGTTCTTGCTTTCTAAAGCTAGATCAAGAAGGAATCATTGTTTATTTACGACAATAAATATAAGGTATGTATTTTCTAATAACCCCTTTACTAATTTCAAAAATAGAAACATACTTTTAGGGTTCTTGATATTCAATAGTTGTTTGCAAATCATTGTGAGAACATACATCCTTTATGGTGCTTGTGAACTTAGGGTTTATGTTTTTCTGCCAAAATAAGATTTTTGTAACCTATAAAACCCATCAGTGGTATTAGAGCCACTGTTCTCATTGATCTTGCACAAAGTTGGATAGATTAAAATAAGGTTGTATAAAAACTAAACCCTAATGGAGGCATTTTCGAAAATTGCTAGGGTTCTTGAATTCCTAGCCTCCACCCTTAGGTATTTCGATTTTTGCAAGGGTTTTAGAAACCTAAGCACCACTCTTATTTTTTGATTACTTATAGGGGAAGTTAGGGTTTCCTTATTTGATAATTATTGTTTTAATTAGTTAAATTGGAATAATAAAATTCGATAACCCTAATACCCTTATTATTCGAAAATTTAGTAGGGATTGGATTAGGATTAGGATTAAATTTAAATTATTTGATTAGTAGTTAATAGTAAAAAATTATTTAATCCTCATGAGATTTAAATTAATTTAATTAATTGTTAATTAAAAGATAAAGATTAAATCTTAATTTGTTTATTTTTAAATTAAATTTTTTTTAAATTAAATTATTTTTATATTAATTTCAAAAATTTAAACTTAAACCTAGTATTTTAGAAAAGTTTTAAAATACACCTTATACTATATATAATTAAAACATTAATATAACATATGTATAAGACAAGTTAGTCAAATCGCTAGTATGTCTCATTCACGAAACCATACTATAAATAGGGTATAAGGAAGCAGCCTATAAAATGGCTGTTAAATGGGTGTCCACTCTCACCCACCGCTCTCCTGTGTGGTGGGGGGTCGTTAGCCAAATGGATTTGATAGGACATAATCTCATTTATAAGTGTAATGATATAAAGTAACTAAATTTTTTTTAATCTTAGTTACTTTAGGAAAAATGTGAAAAGTATGCTAATCCATGAAAATGCACAACATGCTTTATATGTCGTTAGTGGAGCGTGTGTGGTTAACTGGCACATCAATGTGAGATGGTAAATGACATCAAGGTTGTCAAGTAGGTTTACATGGTTATTCACATCTCGTTTGTGATCCTCCGCATCCCAGTCACAAAAGTGAGAGCATAATCCGAGATTAAACATGTCATTAATAAGAATCAATGAATCTCAAAAGATCTAGGAGTTTCATAAGATTGGAATTATTTAAATCCTTACCTACCCAAAAAAGATTCAAATTTGATTACGAAATCCCTCTTTAAAGTTCGAATTGAAAATATGGATCCTAGCCTTAATTTAAATTTATAGGTTAATAAGTAAGGATTAAAATAAAATAAATTGAATTACATTTTTCTCCTAATTTAAAATATCTTATGAAAATAGAAATGGTCTTCCTCATTCTTAAAGAAATGGTTTTCCTCAATCTTCTAGAGATGGTCTTCTAATTTCAAGTCAAGGTAAAATTGTTTTCCCTTCCTTTAGAAATGATGGAACTAGACATCTCTGTCTTCCACCTCTTCCTTTTGTGACTCTCTCAACGTCATGTTTTCCTCAAGTTGAAAAATACGAGACTACTCAATCCATATTGGTATGTAAACATCAAGATGGAAACTTTGTGTGTGCACATGTTCTGAAAATGAAATTGTACATTGACAAGTTGGATAGATTGTGTGTCATTTTCCCAAAGGAGCAAGCCATTGACTTGGTTCTTCTCTTGCTTCCAAAGTCATATAATCAATTCATTAAGAACTTTTATATGAGCAATTTTGACATGACCCTACTTGATATGACCTAAATGTTTATGGTTGCTGAAGCAGAAATACTTAAGAGCACATATGAAGTAGAGATGCTTATAAGGTCTAATTCTAAAAGTTTCCATGGACATTGACAATAGTGATAAATGGTGATCTAGAAAATATTTCTCTTCCCAATGGAAAGGGGTCCTTCGAGATCAAAGTGTTTGATCATATGGTAAAGAGAAAGGCTAGTTTTCCATGTGTTGAACTCAAAGATCCCATTTATTTAGACTACCAATTAAAGGGACATTGGAAATGAAGTTGCCCAGTATACCTGAAAGATCTTAGAGATAGTAAAGTCAAGTCAGGTGACTCTACTTCAGGTATATCCATATTTGACTCTATTGTTTTGTAAATTCCTAATTTTAGACTTTTGATACATGATGTGATTATCACATTTTGGTAGTATTACAGGAGCTAAGAGAAAAAAAAAAGGAAGCTTGAGCAAGATGAGATAAATCTGATGGTAAGAAATGGACTGTAGTCACATGGTTCGAAGATCAGAATTCGGAACTACTACTAAGGGGTTAGGATAATTAAATAGATTGTTATTATTCTTAGGAGAAGTCAAGAAACATAGTTTTTCATTTTATGCGTTGTAAGGATAAACTCCAACTTTTCGTTTATTTTCAATAAAGTGAAATTTTGGTTTTTCTGGTTGCCTTATTTATATTTTACTTGCAATGGCATTTATGAAAGTGTTGGTTACATTTCTAATATTCGCAATATTAATTGTGGATTTGATTCTTATAATATTACTTCTGGTATTGTTATAATTTCCCAAGTGAAAAGAGATCTCAGTACCAATTGGACAGATATTTGGTGTTTTACAATTCGCATTGTATAGTGTATGAGAATCTTGTTCATTGGAAAACTATAACTAATACACCAATCACATGTTTATGTGAGGCAAATGAAGGATTGATGGATCTAGTACATGTTGATATGGACTATTCATATCCACCACAAAGGAAGATAACTCTATTCGTCATGATCTACTGTTGTTTTAGTAAATATTGTTGTGTTTAAAAGATTAAGCATAATACTAATACTTTGAAAAGATTCAAAGATAATAGAATCAATAAGAAGAATCTATTAAGCAGAAAGATAAAAGATTCTTCAATCTGATAAGAAAGGAGAATGCTTTACCATCATGTTTTATGATCATCTTAATGATTGTGGAACAATATCACTATTGATCCACGAAGAACATCTTACTGAAATTGCATGACTAAGAAGAGGAATTTGATATTATTGAAATGGTTCAATCAAAAGATGAGTCATACTTTGTTTCGATTAAAGTTTTAGAAGCCATGCTCTAGTTACTACAAATCATATCTTGAAACTCATTTCAAACTAAGAGGGTTGAAAAAAATCTTGAAATATGTGGAGTAAAGATGTTTTTCTTAATCTAGCACATATAGAATTAGTGGTGTGATGTTTTTTTGTTAATCGAGAAATAAAGGATAAACCGAGACCTATCCTATGAATTGTTTTCTTGTCGGGAATCCACAAAAACTTTTGAATATTTGTTTTAGCTCATCAAGGAACGTCCCTTGAGAGAAAAACTCATATGTCAAGAAGTCAGTGGGACTCGTATTGATCTTGAGAGTTTCAAGAGTCAACCGACAATAAACCTTTTAGTTATCACTAGCACGTAACTTGAGGTTGATAACCTATCGGGTTTGGTTAACAAATTCTTATTTATATGCACTTCTAGTTGAGTTGGCCATGATTATGAGTTATGTGTTTTCATTTAACTGCAAAAGAAAATACCACATTGGTCAGTGAAAGTGCATTGATCAATATGAGTGAGATGCTAACAACACGAAAGCACTGGTAGGCCCTTGTGCTACCAGAAGGAAAAAAATTTAGAATAAGCGAAGTTCAGTCCATGAAATCAAAGCTAAATTTGAAGTTGATTTTTTCCTAAATGTTGGCTTATGATTATGGTTTGGAAATGATAGATTCACATGGATAGGAACATGTGCATCATAAAATCTAGGTGGAAAATTTTTCGCTGTAATTCACGAGAATGATTATGAGGAAACACTTTCACTAGTAGATTTTAAAGGGTCTGGTAAAGATCAGTATGGATATTAGTTGTATTAATTTCTTACTCAAATTCACAATATGATTGTTTGATTAGGTGTCTAAGCCCATAACTATAGTTGGTATGTATTTGAATTGAAAGTGACATGGTCCTTTTGGGTTGTCTTCACACTAGCAACTTGACAGGATGATTTATTGAGGAAGAGGAAGAATATATTATTTGGAATAATAAATTGTTATAAATGATTTATTAATATGTTATGGAAATAATATATTAATTAGAAATCATATTGTTAATTAATATTTAATCATAAATAATTTGGAATTAATTTTGGGATTAAAGGAATTAATTAAAAGTGAAGGGGATGTTTTGCAGTTTACTGTTAGTTGTGGCATTTGGCTCTTAGACCATCCTAGGAGGGATGGAAAAAATTCTCTAGGGATGGCCGTAGAAATTTCGTTCATGGCCTTTAAAATTAGGAACCATGAGCTGCTTAGGCCTTAAGCAAAGGGATTAGGATATCCTTATCTTAACCCTGGGTTCGGCTTAAGCAACCAACAACTATATAAAGGGCATAACCCTTGGTGGATTTCAGCCAATGCTAAGTTTCCAAAACCCTACCAGAGCCGAAAATTCTTGTGTGCCTCCTCCTCTCTCCTCTCATCCTCTTGCAAAGAGTGTTTGTAAGTCATTTGAGGTGTCACATTTGAGGCATTTGTTTTCAAGAGTTCAAGAATCAACAAGGATTAATTGTTATTACTGCATAACAATTGAGGTATGTATCTAAACCCTATGTTTAGGTTAATTTCATTTTTTATAGATGCATTTTAGGGTTTCTCTTTTGTATTCAAGTTTGCATGTTCAACTAGTGAAAACCTAGATCCTTAATTATAGGGTTGCAAGAACACATAGGATTTGTAGTTTTGTTAAAAACCCATCAATGATTATGGCATCCCTCTTCATATTTTAAATTATAAAGAATGAAAAGGAATTGTTTAGACTTTCGAGAGACATATATATCAGTCTTGAAGGGTTTAAACACACACACACACACACACACACACACACATATATATATATATATATGTGTGTGTGTGTGTGTGTGTGTGTGCTATCCAATTAAGGTGTATAAGCTTAATAAGTCTAGTTAGAGACTTATCGAAGCATTGCGTAACCGAAATATATACTTCTGTAAGAAATTCAAGAGTATTGATTTCTAGAAGTCCAGTTGATTTTTGGGTACATGTTAAAGCTAGTGGGAGCATAACTATTATGCTAGTATTGCATGTTGACAATACTGTTCGTAATGAACAAAGTTTTCAATTTGCAAAATTGCAAAGTTTGGGAATTGTTTCAATATAATAGACTTAAGGGAGAGGACACTCATACTTCGTTTCAAATCTAAAGGGTTAGATCTTATAGTTTAATAGAACATAGTCATAGACATATGTGAATATCATGTTGAAATGGTTCAACATAGGAAATTCCATATATGGAAATATTATAGCAAGAGACATAACAGATATCATATCCTCTAATATTCACCGGTTATTATTTTTCCAAATGCCTTGAGAATCGGCAAGAAAAGAATTAGAATTTTTTGTGACTAGAATTGTTCAACAACTGTCAAGAACATTCTGAGGTTTATCGAAGATTGGGTGCTTGTGGACAGTTGGAAGTATGATATTAAACTGGATGGACCATGATAGATGCCATTTTATGCATCTTTTAGGGTAGTTTTATTATCATTTAGTATCATAATTTGTACATTTTCATGTCATTTGTTTAAATGATGCTTAACTCATGTCTTTTATCAAAATTCTCATACTACTAGCATTTTTGTGTCAATTTCAGATAGTTCAAGTGAAGCAATACTTTGGGAGCACCTGGATGCATATTTGGAGCCTAAATGAAGTTAGAACTAAAGGAGGATGTTGACGGAATCTTGGAAGAAGTTTTGGTCAAGAAACATTGGATCGAATTGATCATACGAAGATAGATTACTATAATCTGAAGCTATAGGATGTTGTTGGCAACTTTGGAACCCTTGTTAGTATTTTGACCATATCTCATGAACCGTAACTCCAATTCAAGAGATGCTAAATGTTCTAAAAACTAGAAAAAATTTCAGGAGACTTTCATGTTTGTGAAAAAGGCAAAAAATTCGATTACATAGCTAAAAATGTGATCACATTAGTGATCACATGTTTTCCTGCGATCGCGTTTTTGCCATGAAGTTTCCCAGGGTCAAAATTTTCATCTAGAAGTCATCTGAAGAAAACACCAAAAACATGTGATCGCATATAGCACACATGCGATAAAATATATGGCTCGAAGTCCTGAAAACATTGAAAATAGCATCCTGCATCATCTAGGGGCAAATCTGGAAAAAATTGGAAAATATGTGATCGCATATAACCAACCTGCGATTGCATTTTTCAATTTCATTCCCCGAAAGTTTCCGTCTCGCATATAAATACGACCCTCAGTATCATATTCGGGGGTTAGATGATTCCAGACGAAAGAATACCCTTCTAAATACGGTTTTTGATACCTTTCAACGACTTTTGGAGATCTGAAGACTGCGAATCATCTCACACGTTTAGTTTATCTAGATTTTTCAGTAAATGTTTCTCTTCACTAGTTTTAGTTCGTTTTTTGCCATGTCTGGATAAACCTTAGTTTTCAGTTCTACACTAAACAAGTACTTTTCATGTGATTACTTTTTTAAGATTTTATTTTAATTTTGTGTTTCCATCTTAATTTTTCAGTTTTGAGCTTAACGAACGTTTGGTTTTAATTCTTGTTAGTCTGATCACCTAGCTAGGGTTTTATCATTCCAGTTAATCAGTTAATATAATCTGTAATTGTTCTTGTCAACTGGTAAAAGTAACAAGTATCAGATTGGTTTTGTGTTTGAGATTTAGCTCTGATATAAACTGTAAAAATCATATCTTTATGCTTCCACGCTTGTGAGAAGTATTGGATATTGCTGGGAATTTTACACAGAACATATAGTTGTTTTTTTATTTAATTAAGAGTTTATTTAATTGAAGAGTAAAAAGTTAGGTTTAATTCAAAGAGCTTGTTTTGGTTAACTAATTTAGGTAAAATAGATTATACTAAAGTTTGTTAGTTTTTCTTAGTACCAACTTAGATAGAACGGATTCTGAATAACCAGATATGAACTAGTTGCATGATTAGGAAAGTCGTAGCAGAACTGAAATCTTTTTTAATATTGATTTTTGTTTAATATAATATCACTGCAAATTTTAGTTTTTTTAGTTAATTAAAAATACCCCTTTTATAGTTTATGTTTTGAGTAGAATGTGCCTGATGCAAAAAGGCATTGACCATTAGGTTATGTTTTGAGTAGAATGTGCCTGATGCAAAAAGGCAGTGATCAATTTTATTTGTTTAAATCGGGTGTGACAACCGGTTTAGCAGACCATTGTGACGTAATTCTTGATTGGGATAGTTCTTGGTCAGAATTGATGGTCGTATGGGAATAGAAAAATGTTTCCATAATGGGAGTTGAGTTGGACACTTTAATGCAAGAGAAATATGCAAGGAGCGTACCTTGAATTTGAAACTTCATCACCATGGAATTGTTTCTAGTAACAAAGTTCAAATAGAACATTCTGTAATATCATTGGCTTGGTCTCTGTGACCTTGAAGCCTCGATATCACAGAAGGTCAATTCATGTAAGGTTGGAATTCTAATACATTTTAGATAGTGACAAGAATTTGAAATTATGAAATGAGCATCATTGGAATAGTGTCCAGTTGATCTGTTCACAAAGGAAGGACCATAGAGAGACATAGTATGCATGTTCATAAAATGACGTAACAGATGTTATTTAATTCAGGTGGTTAGTTAATTACTTGAAACATTATATAATGAGTAAATTCATAATTATTATGGTGTTTAAACAATAGAGATTATTTATATTCAATAGGTTTGAGACTATTGTTAATTAGTTTATTATTATGTTTCACTTTGCATGATTTGCTTCCTGAATGATTTGATTATTCGAATTCCACAGTCGCTCATACTTTTGGAAGTAAGTAGTTCATTAAGACTGTCATGAATTGAGTTGTAGATTGTCTATAAGGATTATACATTTCAATATGATTTCTACAATATTCATGAGTACTTAGAAAATGGAGATTTTGAGTATTGGGTAAACCCTACACTCAAAGAATTACTTAATGGATTATATCACGAGTAATTATGAGACGATAGTATCTTATATTCTTGAAATGGTGATATATGAATTGTAATTTACAAGTTGGTTGTGCATTGGTGTTATGTAAACACATCAGTAACATGATGTTCTAAAACATAGTGTCATGCATGATTTGCTGAGTAAAAGATACAAGGATATGAGTCAAAGTTTATACATTACTTTTGCCCTAATAGGAAAAGTGATATCTTTAGCCCCCTCGATGATTTGATGTCGACATCTGAAGTGCTTGGCTGAGCCCAGACTGAATTGATGTGTTCAATTAGTAGTCTGAATTTAGTCGTCATAAATCGGGAAATCTAGAAACAAAATTTTGGACAATGAGGTTGATTTCAATCTATGTCTCATATCCATATGATATCTAGAAGAACGGAGGAATATTTTATTACTTATCTAAAAGATAAATATCTGATCAGAGTAGAATTCGACAGTTGCTTTGGAAAGCACCATTTGTTGTTTAATTTCAAAGTTATACCTGTAACTTAGACTTAGACTTATCCAAGTAGGAGACTGTTGGATTAGTTATCTAAGCCAATAACTAAATTACTATAATCTTGAGTTATTATCGAAGTCCTTTTTGGTTGCCCTCAAACATAGTAATTGTCTGGAATGCTTTTTGGAGAGAAAAACTAGTTTATTAATTTATTATATAGTTAATAAATTAACTAGAAATCAAAATAAATAATTTATTAATATATTATGAGTATAATATATTAATTAGAAGTAGTATTATTTAAGTAAGAATTAATCATAAATTAACATGATTAATTAAAATGGAAGGACTAAAGGTGACAATGTTCAAAAGTTAAACATTGACCAATCCTAGAACCTCCCATGAGGGGGGGGGGGGATTCTAGATGGTTATAGGGTTTCTAGAGGTATTCTTGGGCTCTAAGGAATCTTGGAATGCCTTCGGGGGCAAGAAAAGATATAAAGGCTTTATATAAGGAAACCTGCCTTATCCTTAGCCTCCGTATCACATATATAAACCCCATTGGATTTTGGATTTCGAAATTCATCTCATTCCAAAGAGAATTTCAAAAATTTCCTTTCTCCCCATTTCTCCTCTTTAGCCTCCAACTTGCTAGGGTTTGGGTGTGATCCATTAGAGGCATGAGATTTATGGTGCTTGCTTTCTAAAGCTAGATCAAGAAGGAATCATTGTTTATTTACTACAATAAACATAAGGTATGTATTTCATAATAACCCTTTACTAATTTCGAAAATAGCAACATACGTTCAGGGTTCTTAATATTCAATAGTTGTTTGCAAATCATAGTGAGAACATAGATCCTTTAGGGTGCATGCGAACTTAGGCTTTATGTTTTTTTTACCAAAATAAGATTTTTGTAACATATAAAACCCATCAACCTCAACTAAAGATATCCGAAGCACACACTCGAGCTACTGCTACTACGACTCCTCAAACTGATCATAACCCAAAATCAATTCTAATGAATAACCGGGATTTTAACCCCATAAACAAAGGTCCAATTCATCCTTTAACTTACTAAGGGTAATATACCATTTTACCCTTCCCATACATGACCCAACTAGACAAGGCCCAAAAACTATAACAGCCCAAGGCTTAAAGATGACCCAAAAGGTTTTCTGAGAGTACACCCGACGTACCCCTTACTACGGCAAGCGTACAACTCGATCTCGAAAAGGTTATGGGGCCATGTCCCATTACGCTCAACGTACTAAGGAATACACGCTGCGTAATCCCATGAAGTCCAAACTCTCTTTTAATTTCTTAATGATTGAAGACTTTACGTCCAAGCTTCAGATCTAACCCTAATAAATGTCTAAAATCATAAAGTTGCAACCTTTATGCCTTCAAATGGCTACAAGGAGCCCAAAACCAAAACTCTAACTCATATAACCATTTAAAACTCCATAACTCTTGGATGAATGAATACCAGGGACCAAGCTTGCATTTTTATGACACTAAATTCTCTAAAATGCTTTAAATGACAACTTAACGGTTGATGGGTGATGATGGCTCGGGGGTACTTTCATGGGGTATTGAGGGGGATGAGCATTCAATGGACTTTCATGGGGTTATTAATCGTAAGAGACGTCAAATTGCGATATGTGGCCTTACGATCGATGGAGCTTGGGTGGATAACCCGATCCAGGTTAAGAAGGAGTTTCATGCCAATTATCAGTCTATTTTTTTGCAACAAAGGAGTTGGCGGCCCGTGACTGATTCCTGTCATTTCAATACTCTACGAGACTCTCAGATTGACTTTTTGCAATCGCTTTTTACTCGTGAGGAGATTAAAATGGTAGTTAGGATTGTGGGTCCATAAAGGCTCTAGGTTTCTATTGTTTTACTTTTGGGGTTCCTAAACCAATATTGGGACCTCGTAGCTGATGATGTTGAGGCCTTTGTTATGCATTTCTTCCATCATTTCTCCATTCTGAAGGGATGTAATTAGTTCTTTTTTACTATTATCCCAAAAGTAAATGACCCAGAGACCACGGAAGATTATAGACCTATTAGTCTCATTGGTTATCAATACAAAGTTATTGACAAACTTGTAGCTAATAGATTGTGAGAGGTGATTGATAGTGTTGTGATCTGGGAGCAGTTTGCTTTTGTTAAACGTAGACAACTTTTAGATGGTTTATTCCTCATAAATGAAGTGGTGTCTTGGAGCAAGGCGACTAGAAATCCACTTCTGTTCTTTAAGGTGGACTTTGAGAAGGATTGCGACTCTCTGTCATGGGATTATATTTTAGCAATCATGCAGATTCTAGGATTTGGATCCAGATGGTGCGGGTGGATTAAGGAATTATTGGTTTTTTCTTGGACTTCAGTTCTAGTAAATGGTTCGTCTGCTAATGAGTTCCAGATTCATCGAGGCTTGAGACAAGGAGATCCTCTTTCCCATTTTCCTTTTATTTTGTCTATGGAGGGGTTACACGTTGTTCTGATCAGGGCTCGTTCTGATAATGTTTTTAGGGAAATTTCTATTTCAGGGATTGAGATTTCACATCTTTTTTATGCGGATGATGTTATGCTTATTTCAGCCTGGGATCCGGAGAATGTAAGCTAGATTATTTGCATTCTCTGATATTTTTTATGGATTCAGGGCTAAAAATCAATTTTCTTAAAATTAAATTGATTGAAGTGGGTGTTTCCTATACCTTGGTTACTAATGTTGTGATTAGTTGTAATGCAGCTGAGCTTCTGTTTATTTATCTTGGTGTTCCGGTGGGCCAAAATATGACTCGTGTTTTTTGCTTGGACATCTCTTTCTGATCGGTTTTGTTCTAGACTCTCGGGTTGGAAGGATAAATACCTTACTATTAGAGAAAGGCTCACTTTGGTGAAGTCTGTTTTAGGTTCGTTAGGCAGTGACCTGATGTCTAACTTCCTTGCTTCTATTTCAATTGTGTATTCTTTAGAGGTTCTGAGGGAAAGTTTTTTTGGGTACAGATTTGGATGAGAGACATATGCAATGGTTTAAATGGGAAAGATCTCTAGTGGCAAAAAATGAGGGAGGGTTGGGAGTTACGAGCCTTTACTCGTTTAATAGGGATATGATGATTCGTTGGTGGTGGAGATTTCATCACTACACCGCCCTGTTATGGTTTCGTGTTATTAAATCTTTGTATGTATTTGATGGTGGTTGCAGATCCTTGTTCACGAATGGAGTTGGTGCATGTCCTTGGAATGGAGTTATTCATATGCTCAGTCTGCTTAGAGGCGTAGGTATTGATATTCAGTCTCTATGTCCTATTCGGATTAAGGATGGTCGTCACATGTCTTTTTGGCAAGATATTTGGATGGGGGAAGAGCTTCTCACTACAACTTTTCATAGGATTCATGCTTTGGATAATTTTATACATCTTACTGTCAGTGATCGGATGTCTAAGGGTTGGGACACAACTACTCTAAGACGTGATCTTAGAGGTGGAGTTGAGCAGGAGCAGTGGGATGGGTTACTTTCGATTTTACAACATGTCCAGCTTCAGTCTATACCTGATAGATTAGGTTGGATTATTGATACTGAAGAGGCCAATAACAAGCATTTGATGCAGTAGTTATGACTACTTTTTGGTGCATTTGTAATTTTCGAGATCCCACTATTTTTGTAAAGGATAACCCTTCTAAATCTATGCGTTTTGATGATGTTGTTTATAGAGCATTTTTTTGGATTAGTAATAGATGTAGGAAAGCCAATATCATTTGGAATTCTTGGCTGCATAATCCTATGTCTGCTACAATTATGATGTAATTCTTTTCTAACTTCTTGCTAGTTTTAATAAAATCTTTGCTGTTCCAAAAAAAACCGCATTATATGGTGCAGTTTGGATGGTTTAATGCACACCTCTAACTGAAGTAGAGAACCTTAGATATGTAAGGCCACACCTTTGTTGAATATTTATTAATGATATTCATCATGTATCTAGCACATACACAGTGGTGACCATTGGGGTGTGCGTGCGGTGCGGTTGCATAAAGCCTCCGATTTTAGGGGGCCTCCAAATTTTGGGACATATTTATAGTTATGGTGTTGATATTTTTGTATACAAAGTTGATCAAGCTATTGCTTTATTGGAGTGAAGGTTTGAACAATAAAAACAATATGAAAACATTTTTAGTTTTTTATTCACAATAGGAAAATTGAAGTCACAGAATACTAGTGAGTTAAAGTAAAGTTGTAAAATTTTTGAAAAGAGGTTGTAAAATGGTCATATCTCAGACAAGGATGCTAATGATTTATCCAACAAACTTAAATTTTTACAAAAATATTTACAAGTTGAAAGTAGTACAAAAATAGTACAACTAATGGAATACTAAATTTCTTGAAAATGATAAATACTTATTCAGTTTCTTGTCTAGAATACAAAATATTGTTGACCGTTCTTATTAGGGTTGCATCAGCAGAAAGAAGCTGTTCAAAACTAAAGTTTTTAAAATCTTATTTACGCTTAATCATGTATCAAAAGAGATTGAATGGTTTGACTTTAATTTCAATTGAGAACAAATTTCTTGATAATATTGATTATGAGAGTGTCATAGATGAATTTGCTTCTAAAAATACTAGAAGGTTGTCTTTAGAAAACAATAATCCACTAACTTTTTATCTTTTTTTTTAAAGTTGTTTGTAACAGTTACAACTTATTCAGTTTCTCTCTCTCTCTCTTTCTCTCTCTCTCTTTCTCTTTCTCTTTCTCTTTCTCTCTCTCTCTCTCTCTCTCTCTATATATATATATATATATATATATATATATATATATATATATATATATATATATATATATCGTAACACTCATAAAAATTCATGAAAATTTTAAGCTTTTAAAACATTCCAAAATCATCATCATTACAAACTGTTTTCAAAATAAGATTCGTCTTAGAGAAATCCTAAAATCGTGAAACAAAACATGAGGAGGTGTACGATCACGCCTTTGCCTTCCCGCGATCCTCGGAGATACTTGAAACATATTCCAACTATTGTAAGCCCAAAGCTTAGTGAGTATCCCCAAAATACCACTACACATATAACAAACGCAACATGCATAAATGAGCCTTCAGCCTGACTAGTCTGCTTCGCAAGGCCTACAACCTATCTAGTCCGCTCCCGAGCCTTCGGCATGACTGGACTGCCTCACAACGCCTACAGCCTATCTGGAATGCTCGTCGGGCCTTCGGCCTGACTGGACCGCCTCGCATGGCCTTTAGTCTATCTGAACCGCCATGGGTCTATTGGCCTTCAGCACGAAGCAGGACCTCCTCAACCCGACCACGCAACACCCATGTCGACATATACATAACTTATAAACACATAATCAATAAACTGGAAAGCGCAAATCATACAGTTCAATAAGCATATCATCATCCTATCTACCAGGATATCGATCTAACAGATTACTATCGCAACAAGCATACAAGAAACCAGGATAACAATCTAACAGGGTCGTCATTGGTGCTTTCGACCCATAAGTACAATGAGGAAGACTCGCCTCTCAAGTAGTGCTGAACCGGTAAAATCCAACTCCAAAACTCAGCTCCGGACTTAACAGCCTACAACCACCATAGAACCATTCTATCAAAACCTCCAAATACCGCAAATGCCCTCAAAGTCAAACTTGGTCAATCCATGGCCAAAGTCAAGTCAACAGTCCATGTTGACCCAACTCGTCGAGTGTACATGCTAACTCGTCGAGTTTCCTCAATACTTAGAGAAACGTGAAAAGTCCGAGCCAACTCGCCGAGTCCTCCGGATGACTCGTCGAGTTCTTACAGTTTTCCAAACAGCGGGAAAATCCCGATCCAACTCGTCGAGTTGCCAGAACAACTCTTCGAGTTTTACCAGCTTAACTCATTCAACCCTTTTTCATCCCTTCCAACGCCCAAGAATGTAGATCTGGTACCCAATAGCTGGAAAACCACATAAAGTTGCTAACTTTACGTCCATGCATGATACTAAGAGGCCAAACTACTAAAAAATGACTTGACAGAGGACTTAGAACATGAAGGAAGCCTAGATCTATGTAAAGCTTGAAACTTTAAGCCCAAAGAGGCCACAAAATGCCCAGATTTGAAGTGGCAACTTCCAGAAATGCTCAAACACAAGAATGACTCCAAAATGGACCCAAAATGACAATAAACTTCTAAGGAGGAGATCTAAGCTATAAATGGTCAAGGTTTCGACTTTATACCTCAAAATGGATGCAACAACAGAGAAGGTCTCGGATCTACAATCTTCCTCTCAATCAAGCTTCTTCCAACTTCAAACTCCTTCCAAAAGAACACCAAGAAACACTCCTCAAGCTCTCACACACACACACACACACAAAAATGAGAGAAAATACACGAACTAAGGTTTCTTGGACAGAGGGGGTGGATAAAGAGGCCATGCAAAGGCCATAAGACCTTTAAATATGGTGCATCACCCTAAAAATTAGGGTTTCATAATCAACCACCAACTCGTTGAGTTTTCTTAACAACTCATCGAGTTGAGGCCTTCAACTCGATGAGTTCAAAAATGAAAATTACTTTTGAAGCCATAAATCTCATACTTGGGAATCAGGATGTTACATATATATATATATATATATATATATATATATATATATATATATATATATATATATATATATATATATATTGGGCTTTTCTTATGGGCTAAAAACGCAAGAGAATACCCAAGTTCCATATTTTGCTTAAAATATTAGCTAGTGCATCATCCTAATTTGCTTGAGCTAGTAATGTTTGCATCTTGATTTGATGTAGAATATTGATATAAATTTACAGAAAACTAGAAGGCACTTGACTTGTATTATGTAAAATCAACAAAGAGATAAAGAAGAAGGGATTTACAACTTTTGATATAGGAGAGTGTATTTTCGATGATTTGAATGAACAATATAAGGCTATATTTTTAAGTTAACCAACTCAAATCCTAAAATGATGCTTAAACTTCTAATAACCAAATAAATGGAAAGCTTGTCTTATCCTAATGACTAGGAAAATGAGGCAACCAAATAACTCCAAAGAGGACTATGGTTTACCTACACCAGTTATTGTGCAATGATAAAAACTTACATCGGCCATTTACTAAACAATAAAATTAATTTATAAAATGTGATCAAGAAAAACCCTGTCCAAAATCGTTATAAGAAAAATAATTTAGATCCACAACTTTTTTCTTAAAAATTTAATTAACTAGATTTATGGATTCTAATCCATGTCCATGTTTAAATTTAAAAAGCTATTCATTTATAGAAAATGACATGGCCCAAAATCGGTCATAGCCAAAATATTAATATTCTAATATGTGATGTCTCCAAGCCTGTTTTCACTGGGCCAAAGCATACAGGAAGTGGAACGTTAATAGGCTTCGTATTTGTTTCTATTTTTAACCAATCTGGTCCTAATCAGAAGAAAAAACTTTCTGTCATTAACTTTTAAGGAAAGTAATCTAACAAATATAAATATACTTTTAATAAAAATAACCATTTTTCTTTATCTTTTTAGTAAATTGACTATTTTTCCGGAATAAATATGGTCCGGAGTGAAGTCCAAAAACCCATACCAACATTTTGAAGTACATGTTAACTTATTTAAAGTGTGTTTATTTTTAGTGTTTAGTTATGGTTTATCGGTGTTAACTTTTATATGGTTTTTGAATTTAGTGGTTAATCATTTATAACGTGTTTATTTTTCGTGTTTAGTTATGGTTAATTGATCTTTAACTTTTATATGCTTTTTGAATTAAATGGTTGATCATTTCTAGTATTCATTTTTAGTGTTTAATTATGGTTAATTGGTCGTTAACTTTTAAATGGTTTTTGAATTTAACGGTTCATTTATGGTGTGTTTATTTTTGTGTTGAGGAAGCTTACGTGGAAGTTTGATGTGTCGAGGAAGCTTACACGGCAATGGACCACATCATTGGTTGGTCATCCACCATTTTTATAGGGAAAATGTTGTTATAACACACTCAACTATTTCAGTTTACCCGATTCTGTCACTAAACTATTTTTTTGTGTAACTGGTCATAATATTTACATGTTACTTGTTAATTAAGTCACTTTCATTAATTTTTAAAGGATCCCCGTTTACCAAGCCTACGTTTTGACTTATAAGGGACACTTATTTAGCTCTATACCACTGCCCCAAGTGCACCTAAACCCCGTCAATCCAATATGAGTTTCTTCACTCCTAAAAGACTTGTAAGAAGTAGCAAAACTCAACATTGTTTCACTACTAGCCCTAGTCCTCTTCTTTATCAAGCACCACCACATGTACTCATGATCTATAAATTCTCTCTCTCTCTCTCTCTCTCTCTCTCTCTCTCCTTTTCCTATCCCTATCTCTAATCATTCTCCCATGACGACTAGATTTCTACCGACTCCACCTTCATAGGAAAAATCATAAACCAATACAACCATCGAGAAATCAAAATCTTCTCTCTATCCTCCATTACTTCTCTTTAATGCCACTTAAATCATGACTGAAAGAACCTAAACCCATAAAATTTCCCCTGGTGGCCCACATATTGGACGCAACTCAGAAAAATTCAACTTAAGGGGCGTGGATCTCTACCACTAAAATAGAAAAAGGGAAACATGGTTAAAGGTTTGAGTGTTGGGAAGACATCATGGTGGTGTTGAAGAAGCCGATGAGCTTTAGATTTTCTTGTTGAAGCTTTCCTATTTGATTCGACACCCTTTACTCTAAACACATGAAGCTTTCCCATGGTAGAATAAAAAAGGGAAAATGTTACTGTAGCACAATCAACTATTTCCATTTACCTTATTTGGTCAGTAACTATTATTTTTTGCGTAATAGTCATAAACTTAAAATTTACATGTCAATTCAGTCACTTTCGTAACGATTCCCTAGTTACCGAGCCTACGTGAAAGTATGACGTGTCGAGAAAGCTTATGTGGTAGTAGGCCACATCATCGGTAAATAAAGATTTGTTAAAATTTAACGAAAATGACTTAATTGACATGTCACTTATAAGTTTAATGACCTATTGCGTAAAAATATAGTTTAATAACCAAATCGGGTAAATAACAATAATTGATTGTTGTAACACTTGAATTTGGTATGTTCCTTTTCAACCCTTCTATTTATAATCAATAAACTTTTCGTCCTTGTGGTTAGTACGTGGGGCGTACCATAGGGTACGCTTAGTGTACTAACTGAGATGTTGGATCGCACCTTCGGACCATGTACGCAGGGCGTACGCTTGTGTACGCACGACATATGTATGATTTAATGAAACACTAATTTTAGGGTGTTGCACGTTATATAATCCATGTGATAGCCTATTTTGGACATGTTTACTCAGCCTCCTTGCTCTTGAAAACCCTAATTCATCCTATTTTGGACATCTTTGGTGGGTTTTATGCTTTTTGAAGTGATAGAAGAAGAAGTTTGAAGACTCATTCCTTGGAGGGGAGCTTAGAAGATCCAGATTTAGCTCCATATTTTGGTGACTTTTGAGGTATAAAGTCCATAACTTGTCTACTCTTTGATTTGATCCACTATTTAGCTTGTTATGGTCCTTTGTGGTCCCTTTTGGTTGGTCTTGATGAGTTAAGGCGGTTTCAGAAACTAAACCTTGTAGATCTGGACATTTTGAGGGTTCCTTTGGCATAAAAATGCAAACTTTATGGTATTGGTGGTCTCGTGCATACATTAAGTCACTTTTTAAGCTCTTTTGAGCTCTAAGAGCCTCATTAAGCCATGCATGCACGTAAAGTTTGCAACTTTATGTGATAAACCACCTTAAGGAAGTTAGATCTAAGTGTTGGATTGAAGTCTTAGCTATTTAAGAGCTGAATAAGAAAGTTGGCCAAACAGGGGGAGTACGATGGGCGTACAAGCTGGTACGCCGTGCGTACAAGCCCTAAAGCGTGTACACTTAGCATACAAGTTGAGTACGCCCCACATACTTAGCAGTGGGCTTCAAAAGTTAGGCTTTTGGTATTAAGCCCATTTTGGACCTTAGGAGTCTAGGTCTTTATTTTGGTCCATTAGAATATTGTTATATGATAAGTATATTTTCGAGCTCGGTTTAAGGCCTATGGAGGGGTTTGGGCCCAATTGTAATACTCGGTTTTGAAAGCGCTTCGTTGTTATGGGTTGCGGCCTAGTCATCAGTGATCATAGGGTTAGGGCGTTCGGAAAGGAAGGATTTGGCCCATTTTGGATGCGGGTATTAGGGTATACGTGATCTAAGTGTTTGATTGTGTCTTCAGAGGCCAAGGGTATACTCGTAATTTGACATCTCGCTCTTCTAAGGAGTTTGGGTTCTTGTTCGGGAAGGTTTTAGGTAACGAGGAGTTGTTAGAAGCATAGGGCTTCCCGTCACCTTTTGGTGGATATAAAGTTCATTGGAAACGAACTTAGAACAAAGAAGTTATAACACTTTGAAGGCTTTGGCAGATTTAACCCCTAATGGAAATGTTTGGCAAATAAGTCCCATGCATGCAAGGGATACATGCATGTGTCTGGCTGGGAATCCCCAGCGTAAGTTGGGTTACGCCTAGCGTATAAAGTAAAAATGGTCGTGGGTGGTTTGTGAGTACGTTGGGCATACTAAGAAGTACGCGGGGCGTACTCCCTTCAGACTAAAACCCTAGATTTTGGGGTATAACACTATATAAGAAACATTATGCCTCAAGACCAGCCTCCATTTTCACCCTTAAATAGCTACTACGAAACCCTAATCCATACTTGAGTGATTTTGGAGCTTGGAAGGCTACTAGAAGAGTATTTTGGTGCTTTGAGGAAGGTGTTCATTCTTGAAGACTTATTGGAGAAGATAGAGCCTTTAGATCCAAAAGTACACCAGCTTTTGGCTCTCATTTGAGGTATAAAGTTCTAACTTTGGTGATTATTCTCTTAGATCTATTTTAGGATGAGTTTATGGACTCTTTTGGTCCTATGGATGAAGTCCCTTGTGTCCATGTCGTTTTTGGAACCTAGAGTTACCACTCTCAGTGTTATTTGAGTTCTAGAACCAGAAAGTTGCCATCTTGAAGGGCTTAATTGGTTCATGCAAGAGTTATGGCCATTTTCATGGAAGTATATTGCTATACTTTGAGTTTAGGTTCATGTGGGTCAAATAAAGTTACCAAGTCAGTGACTTTATTGATTAAGACGTTGAAGAGGACTTGGATATGTGATTATAGCCTTTGGAATAGAATATTAAGTGCTTAATGGGAAAGTAGCTTAACATAGTAGTACGTTGGGTGTACATACATGTACGCACATCATACAAGTCATATAGCTGTACGCTTAGCGTACAAAGGAGTACGTCCCGCGTACTCAGCAGAAGTAGGCTTTGCATGTTTTGGGACTCAGATTAGACCATACATTGGACCTTGTTTCTTTGGGCCTTAGTGGTCCATTATAAGTCAAAGATTTAGGGCTAATAATATGTGTGTGCTTTAGGGTAAAGCCCATTAGAGGAGTTGGGCCCAATTTTGCAAATTGGTCCATTAGTGGGCCACTAGTAGTCTTGGGAAGTCTACCTAGTATTGAGCTTTTGATATTATGTTTTGGGCCTTAGGTTGAGGTCCATCCCTGAGAAAGTGTTTATCTTTTGGGCCAAGGTTTTGGTAGAGTTCATTTTGGGACAAGAGTATGTGAGGGGTGGAATGGTCTTTAACCCCAGTGAGGACTTATGGTTAAGTTATGAGAATCTCAGATTTATCTAATTTGTATGATGATCAGTAACTCAGGGAGTCGAGAGATCAGCACTTCGGGGATCTACCAATTAGCAGCCAGAGATTTATCCGTGGGATTCTGCAGTCAGCTTTGTGAGGTGAGTTATCTCTGGTAAGAACGGGTCGAAGGCACCAATGTCGGCCCGTATATGTATGTTAGTATGTTTTCGGACTTCGGTTCGATTCTGGGGAAAGCCCAAGGAATGTTTGTATGCTTCTGGGTTTTGGTCTGATGCCGGGTGGGGCCCGAGGAATGTTTACATGTATGTTTCTAAGCTACGGTTCGATGTCGGGTGGTACTCGATGAAGGAATGCATGTTTAGTTATACTTTTTGTCTTTGTAATACTTGTATGTGCCTGGTAGGGAGATGAGTGTGGGCGGAGTCTCGTATCTCATCACTAGCTTAGGGTGGATGGGGTTCCATATCTCACCATTAGTAGGGTAGGGGTGGGGCCAATGATAGGCGAGGCCTTAAGACTAGAATATATGGTGTTGTGTATGATTCTTTATGTAGTAGCATGATTATATGTTATTGTTTGTATGTGTATAGTGGGCGGGGCCCAGAGACAGGTTGGGCCTGGTAGAAATAGATTTGTATACCGAGCGGGGATCGATGCCAGGCGGGGCCTGATGTCGGACTCTTTCTGATGTCGGGAGGGTCCCATGGAAGGGTTGTGGGCCCAGTTTATGTGATTATGTGTATGGTATGTGGTATATTGGGGAGACTCACTAAGCTTCGTGCTTATATTTTTCAATTTTGATTTCAGGTACTTCCGGTAGCAAGGGGAAGAGCTCGAGATGATCGTAGTGCTTATATTTTTGAGATACACGACTTATGATTTTTATATTATGTTTGATAACTAGGGTTTTTTTAATGATTTAAAATGAAATTTTGGACTGTATTTTTGGGATGTTTCACCAATTTGGAAAATTGGGCCATAATTAGGCCTTGGGTGATTATTTTAGAATTTGGGCATTAGGCCAAATATAGGGAAGGGTAAAAATGTATTTTACCCTATTTTGGACTCTTAGGGTGAGTCAGGATCCAATTCTTAATTGGATGATGTTTTGTGATTATAGTGCGTGGATTTTTAGCGGGCCAACAACCAGAGATTTATCTGTGAGATTCAACAGTGTGAGGTGAGTTTACTCATGATGATTAGCAGGTCAAAGGCACCAATGCCGACCCATGATTTTGTTATGTTAGGATGCTAGATGTCTGCGTGACTCTTGCATGTGTTATGTGCTTGTATGCTTACCGGACGAGGCCTGGTGGCTATTTTGTATTCTATGTATCTTTGTGATTATTTCATATGTTATGTGTTTATTATGTATGGTATGTGGTATTTTGGGAACTCACTAAGCTTTGTGCTTACGATTTTCAGTTTATGTTTCAGGTACTTCGGGTTCCAAAGGGAAAATCTTGGGATGATTGTAGAGTACCCACCACTCGATTCCGCATTCTGTGATTTACTATGATGATTGTTGATGTATTGATACAATTTGTTTATCTTGGTTTTATGACAATGATATGGTTTACTATTTTATTAATCTAAAAATGAAAATATTTTGGGTCTTATTTTTGGGACGTTACAAGTTGGTATCAGAGCCTTGGTTTGAGGGATTTGGACATACTCTCGGGTGTGTCTGAACTCAAACTGAGGATTTGGTAAAGTTTTTCAAAAAGAAATGCATTTTTTAGAAAAGAGTTTTCTAAGACAAGAAAGGGTGTGGTGCATGCAATCGACCTAGCTCAAGTAAGTTTTCCCAAAATACCCATACATGTTATCTGATATGATTTGATCTATGAATCTGTGAATCGCATGCTAGTTAGGGCTAAGGATCTGCTCAATATCTACATGACAGAATGCTAGGAGAGATGCCTTTGTATGTTTATTGTATGAGCTTGTAGACTTTCATGCTAGTACTGATTAGTCAGTGATAGGATGGCCTGATTTGGTGAATCTTGGTTCTGATTACTGGATGCTTGAATGCTACTCTCTTTGTGCTTTTAGGAGTTCTCACTAGCCTCAACTAACTAGTAAGCGAATATGTTAAGTTACATATTACTGAGACTAAATAATTTAAGAAGGTTAGGTTTTAACTCTATCACGCAACTCTTGTTTGAGTCCAACCGTTGTAGTGTGAGACCTCTCATTCGAAGAATTAGCTAGTTTTCCTGATATGTAATTGTATTTGTGAGCTAGTTATCGGAAGTTAGCGGGAGTTCCTTCTGCAGCCGATGACAGAGAATGGTGCAGATTTTGTCCTAGGGAAACCTAGGATGAGATATAGTGTTCGGGAGCCTTATCTTGATGAGGGATAATTGTATGGATGAGAAGTAACTTGGTAGATTCAAGACAAACCTTGAGGAAAGTACGGATAAATGTGAAAAGTAGTATGGGCCTGTACTACTAGAAGCAGAGAATCCGTACTCGAGTCAAGGAGAGATGCGATGAAACCAGGAAGCTTGTAGTGCTTGTGATTTCTCGATATATTCTGATGCTTATCCTGATGTTTTATTTGATCTAATTTTAGTATGGTGGTCACTCTAGGAGGATTTGGTAGTGGTCTGATGCCAGCAAGGGCTCGGTCTTAGGTTCTGGAGCCGAGCATTTGGATGATCAGACAAAGGAGTTCATTTCGTCAGAGATTACGCGTTGCATTCTTGAGTAGACTCCTGTGATCTTTGGCACAGTCAAGGAGGGTATTTTGGAGATTCTGGATGAGCGTCTAAGCTTTTTACATTCTGAGATTGTGGCCTTGGTTGGGGCCCATTCATTAACCTTCAGGGAGTTCAAGGCATGTGGAGCTCCAACTATCACGAGGTAAAGGACCCGATATCGAGCAGGAGGTGGTTAACGGATGTTGCTAACGCCTTCCGCACCAGCAGTTGCCCCGAAAGAGAAAAGGTCAGACTGGCTTCCTGTCTTCTAAACGACAGGGCACGAGATTGGTGGGAGGAGGTGGAACGCGCGGTTGGTGACAAGGCTATTGATACCATGGCATGGGACGATTTCGAGATCAGTTCCATGGATAAGTTTGCACCAGTGATTGAGATGCAGTAGTTGGTGCAGGAGTTTCAGGATCTCTGCTAGACTACTGAGACGGTGGTTGAGATCACCACGATGTTTCGGGAAATGTCACTTTTGGTTCAGCGGTATATGAGGGATGAGGAGATGAAGAAGGTGAGGTATCATGAGATGTTGAGGAGCAATATTCTGCATTTTGTGTGCCGATGCGGCTGCAAGACAGTGGAGCATATGACAACGAGGGCTAGGGAGAGGGAGATTGATCTGGATTTATCGATTATGAGCAACAGTTAGTTCGAGTTTGAACCCCAAGTGGGGGAGAGTTAGTGGTTCATGGGGAGAGAGCTCAGCGTGGCCCGATTTTGTGTTCAGCAGCGAGGGCCAGATGCTATATTCAACAGGGTTGTTCTAGATTTGTCGCCTATGTTCTGAATAACCGGGATAATGGTAAGGCGACCGTGGATGATGTGTCTATGGTGCGGGATTACCTGAATGTGTTTCTGAAGGAGTTCTCTACATAGCTGCAGGAGCTGTTAGACAAGGATTCATTCGACCGAGTATTTTCCCTTGGGTAGCATCGATCTTGTTTATGAAGAAGGATGGGTGTTATCGTATGTGCATTGCATACCAGGAGTTGAATAAGGTAATGGTGAAGAACCGTTATCCACTCCTAAGGATTGATGATCTTTTTGACCAGCTTCAGGGTGTATCTTGGTTCTCCAAGATTGATTTGCATCCGAGTTATCATAAGATAAGGGTTAGAGATGAGGATGTGTAGAAGACAGCCTTCCAGACTCGTTATGGTCATTACGAGTTCGTGGTGATGCCTTTTAGGCTCACCAATGCTCCAGCTACGTTCATGGATCTGATGAACCATGTGTACACACCGATGCTAGACCGGTCTGTGATTGTGTTTATCCATGATATCTTGGTCTATTCCAAGACTCAGGAACAACATGAGGAGCACTTGAGGGAAGTGTTGGAGATGTTAAGGAGGGATAAACTTTTCACAAAGTTCTCTAAGTGTGAGTTCTAGTTGCGCGAGGTGCGATTTCTGGGGCACCTTGTCAACCAGAATGGTATTATGGTCGATCTAGCCAAGGTTGAGGCCGTAATGCAGTGGGAGGTTCCGAGGTCTACATCTGAGATTCAGAGTTTCCTTGGTTTAGTAGGTTACTATCGGTGATTCATCCAAGATTTATCTAAGATAGTTGTTACTTTGACTTGGTTGAGAAAGAAGACGGTTATTTTTCGTTGGGGGCTAATGCACCAGATAGCTTTTGAGACCTTGAGACATCGGTTGTGTGAGGCACCGATTCTGACCCTACCGGAGGGTGTTGAGGATTTTATGGTTTATTGCGATGCATTGATTACGGGTTTGGGAGTGTTTTTGATGTAGAGGGGTCGTGTGATCGCTTACGCTTCGAGGCAACTGAAGCCTCATAAGTCGAATTATCCGACACATGACTTGGAGCTAGGGGACATGGTTTTCACCCTCAAGATTTGGCAGCATTACCTCTATGGGGTATGTTGTACCATTTACACGGATCACAAGAGCCTGAGGTATATGATGGATCAACCGAATATGAATATGAGGCAACACCGGTGGTTGAATGTGGTGAAGGATTATGATTATGAGATCCTTTATCATCCATGGACTGCTAATGTGGTGGCTGATGCTCTCAGCTACAAGACGGTCGCGGCTCCGATCGAAGACATATGTTTGAGGATGACCGTGATTACTCCACTTTTGGACCAGATCTGTGTGGCTAAGATTAAGGCTATGAAGGAAGAGCACCAGAAGAACGAGCGTATTATGGGTCAGGTGGGTTCCTTCGATTATGATAGTCATGGATTGTTAACTCTTCATTGGAGGGTATGGGTTTCGTACTAGGGCGGTGCACGTCAGGTTTTGATGGAGGAGACGCACAAGTCTAGGTTTTCTATTCATCCCAAGGCGATGAAGATGTAGGGATCTTTTTCCTGATTATTGGTGGCCATGCATTAAGCAGGATATGGCTTGGTTCGTAGAGTGGTGCTTGACTTGCAGGAAAGTCAATGCCGAGCATCAGCGACCTCATGGTAAGATGCAGCCGTTGGAGATTCCCGTATGGAAATGAGAGGATATTACCATGGATGTCATCATGAAGTTAGCTCGGAATGCGCGCCTAGTGGATTCAATTTGGGTCATCGTGGATCGGTTGACCAAGAGTGTGCATTTCATTTCGATTCAGGAGAGTATTTATGCAGAGAAATTGGCTGAGATTTATATTAAGGAGGTTGTGGCACGTCATCGGGTGCTGGTTTTAGTGGTTTCTGACAGAGATGTCCGGTTTACTTATAGTTTATGGAAGAGGTTCCATAACGAGTTGAGTACTCGTCTCCATTTTAGCGCATCATTCCATTCGCAGACCGATGGTCAGAGCGAGTGAACGATTCAAACATTAGAGGATATGTTTCGTGCGTGTGTTTTGGACTTTGGTGGGAGTTACTATATGTATCTTCTGTTAGACGAATTTTAGTATAACAACAGTTATCACGCCAACATCGATTGACCTCCTTTTGAGATGCTCTATGGGAGGAAATGCAGGACCCCGATTTGTTGGGGTGAGGTCGGTCAGTGGGTCATGGGGAGTAATGAGCTGGTACTCAAGACCACTGAGTTGATTCAGCAGGTTCAGAGTAGGCTCTAGATAGCTCAGAGTCAGCACAAGAGTTATGACGACATACGCCGGTCAGACTTAGGGTTCTAGGTGGGGGATATGGTTCTCTAGAAGGTGTTACCTTCGAAAGGTGTCATCCGATTAAGGAAGCAGGGCAAGCTGGGCCCCAGGTATATTGGTCCCTTCAGGGTTTTGGCTCCGGTGGGTCGGGATGCATATCGCTTGGATCTTCCAGATGAGCTAAGTCAGATTCATAGCATGTTGCATGTCTCTTAGTTGTGGAAATGCTTAGTCGATGATTCTACAGTGATACCATTAGAGGATATTTAGGTGGATGACCGCCTGAATTATATTGAGAGATCGGTGGCGATTCTGGATCGGAAGACGAAAACCTTGAGGAACAAGGTTGTTAAGTTGGTAAAAGTACAATGACAACATCGAAAGGGTTCATAATGGACTTGGGAGCCAAAAGAGGAGTTGAGCGAGCACTATCCGGAGTTATTTGGTGCAGCGAAATTTGATGACGAAGTAAGATTCAAGTGGGAGAGAATTGTAACATTTGAATTTGGTATGTTCCCTTTCAACCCTTCTATTTCTAAGCAATTCACTTTTGGTCCTTGTGGTTAGTACGCGAGGCGTGCCATAGGGTATGCTCAACGTACTAGCTGAGATGTTGGATCGTGCCTTTGGACCACGTACGTGGGGCGTATGCTTGTATATGCATGTCGTACATATGATTTAATGAAACCCTAACTTAAGGGTGTTGCACCCTATATAATCCATGTAATAGCCTCTTTTGGACATGTTTAGTCAGCCTCCTTACTCTTGAAAACCCTAATTCATCCATTTGCTTTGTGAGGTGCTCTGGAGCCTTGGTTTGACCTTTGGTGGACTTTGTGCTCTTTGAAGTGATAGAAGAAGAAGTTGGAAGACTCATTCCTTGGAGGGGAGCTTAGAAGATCCAGATTTAGCTCTATATTTTGGTGACTTTTGAGAAATAAAGTCTATGCCTTGTCTACTCTTTGCTTTGATTTACTCTTTAGCTTGTTATGGTCCTTTTGGTCCCTTTTGGATGGTCTTGATGAGTTAACACTACTAGAAAGCAGGCCTTTAACGACACACAATTTATGATACACATTGATTTATGATACGCAAAAGTGTGTGACCTAAAAATAATGTTAGCTCTCTAGAAATTTTAAGGATTTAGGTCGCATATTTTTGTGTGCCCTAAAATAAGTGTAAAAAAACACAGAGGGCGCTTATTATAAAATGTGTGTCATCTTAACATGTCGTTTTATAATTTTTAATGAAAGGCGCGTTCTTTAGTAACAAGTGGGAAAAGAAAAACCCAAAAATTAGAAAAGGTCGCTTTCACTTCCCTCTTTGCCCTAAGCGTTTTTTGACGCATCTTTCTTTCTCCCCACAAATGATGATACTTCTTTCCCCTCCCCACATCTATGATCCACTCGCACTCTAACCATCGCTATGTGCTCTTTTCTGGTCGTCGACCCTCTGCTATCGCTGATCCTCCCTCAACCTCGCACCTTCTTCAGCGCCTTCCTCTGACATCGACCTTCTTCTTCCAAAGATATGGAGATTTGTTCGATTCAAGAATATTGTATATGACATTGATCATCGGAATGTGGTCCATGGATATTATTTAAGGGAAATAGTATAAAATATGTGGATATTTGTTCGGTTGTTGCTCAAGCATCTTCAAGCTCAACATCTGATACAAAAACCGATTTTTTCCCGATTCCTATTAATAATCCTCAATCTTTTCTCCCAAATCAGTACCTATTTTATCAAGTAATGACAAATATAGTTTCGAATCAATAAAAGAACAAGATTCAAAGCATGTATGTTTTTCAACCTTTTCAACTGCCTCATCCAGCATTGCAGCAGAGGAATGCTGTGAGAAATGGTAATTGAGGTTTGAGATTCGTTGATTATTTCTTGCACCAGTTTTGTCAATTGTCAATGTTTTTATGATTTTTTTATTTATGTTAGGGGAAACCAAGCTTATGGAAATGGGGATTTAGCTAAAGCCGAGGATTGTTACACACAGGGGTTAAACTCTGTTCCTCAAACTGAAAAATCCAGAGATTGTCTTAGGGATTTGATTTTATGCTATAGTAAAAATGCATCTGCTAGGATATCTCTTGGAAATATGCGAGATGCATTAAAAGATTGTTTAATGGCTGCAACAATTGATCCTAATTCTCTCAAAGTTCAAGTTCGTGCTGCTTAGTAAGTCTCACTTATGTTACATTTAAAGTTCACCATTTAAAGTTTGTTAATAATTTTCTTATATGTTCAGTTGTAATATTGCTATTAGAGAAGTTGAAAATGCAACTCTTCAACATATGAAGTGTTTGCAATCAGAGAATGATGTTTGTGCAGACAAAAAGTTGTTAGTAGAAACCTCTGAGGGTTTAGCAAAGGCACATGTATATTAAATTCTCTCTTTTCTGTTTATTCACTTTTTATTATCATCATTAATATGGTTTTTGGTTTGTATGTTTTTAGAAAGTAAAAAAATGCATTAAGCAATATACAAAATTTCCACGAAGAACATTTGATGAATTAGAATCTGCATTGAGAGTTACTTCCAAATCTATCCTTTAAAAGTATTTCCAAGAATATTTGAGTTCTTAATTATAAGAATCATAGCGGTAGTTATGACTTATGACATATTCATAATTCCTAATCTACCCTTCAAAAGTATTTCCAATCTTAAAAATTCATTTTTCATATACAGGAAGAAGGAAGTCGAAAGAATGAAAGACTTACATTCAATTTCAAGTGTTCTTTCTTGGAATTTTACAACGAAGAAATCATAGATCTTCTTGATCCTTCATCTACAAATCTACAAGTATGAAAATCTTTGAGTTTGACCCTTTTTGACCTTATAAACGTCATCATTATGTTAAAAAGGTCTCTTTTTTCTCACTTTTAGCTTCAAGAAAATGTTAAAAAGGGAGTATATGTTGAGAATTGAACCGAATTTGAAGTTCATACAGTAGGCTTTTAAGTCAGGTAAAATATGATCTTTTAATCTTTTTTATGTTCTTGAATTTTACTTTTTCTTTTACTAATATTGTCAAATTTATCATAGGGTTCTGCAAACAGAAAAATTGCTTCTACAAATATGAATAGAGAAAAGTAGTTGTTCACATAGTGTTTTCACATGTGTAATCGAAAGTAGATGGGAAAAAGATTCAACATCTAACCTAAGATTTGCAAGATTAAACCTTGTTGAGTATGAAATTGATGTATTTCAGGAACTCGATAAAAAAAGGCAGGAAGAAGAGCTGGTAAACCCTTTTTACATTGAATGCTCTTCAATCTATTTTACTTTAACCTAGAAAAAAGGCATCCTGCATTTGTCTGTTGAGTTTGATTAATAATAATAAGTGAAATTGAGTCATAAATATCTTACTGTAGGAGCTGCTTCCAGTGCCCCATCAATAGTTGAAAAAACAAGCATCCAATCTTTAACAGAGGAAGGCCTTGCAAAACTTGGTCCTCATGTGGCAACCATGGCTGAAGTCGAAGGCTTGGATTCTCATGAAAGTGAAGTGCTTTTTTTAGACCTTGGATTTTTGGGTTAAAAATTAAAATGAATGCTCTATTTATTATCTATATTTTTATTACTATCTAGCAAACAGACGTTAGGATTAGAAATTAAAGAAGGTACTTTTGTGAGGATGCCATTTGTTCTTTGTCATGGTGAAAACTGGGTAAAGAATAGTGATTCAGATTTTTATGTTGTCTTCACTTGGCCCAAGAGAGCAATAAAGGTTACTCTTTAGCTTATCGTAAAATCAAGAATCATGACATTTATTATTGGTTTCCCAATTTTCATTAATTTTTAACTTTTTTTCATGAAGGATGGTGGTGATGGGAAGGGTACAGCCTAGGACTTGTTGGAGAAAATAGCATCACTGGAAAGTTAGGTAGAAAAGTCTTTTATGCACAGGTTTACACTTGAAATCTCTCATATTTACTTATATGTACATGAGGAAGTTTAACTAACAATCATCATTGTGACCCAAATCCTTTGATCCTTGCTTTAGTTGTTAGAACAATAGGATTCATCCAAGTTGATAAGATTACAAATTATCTTTTGGATCCCCTTCAAAGGTGTCTCAAGGTAACATAACATATCTATTTATTGTTGGAGTGTTTATATATTAAGTAGACAAATTGCTATAAAACGATTTAACTTTCTACTCCCTTTTATCAGGATTATGATCCTTATGTTAGAAAGATAGCAGTTATATGTGTTGCTAAACTTTATGATATTAGTTGAAGATAGGGGTTTTCTGGTAAGCAGAAAAGTCAAGCTACTTTCATTCTTTCATTTCATTGCTATTTATTGCCATATCATACAATCTAACATACATTTATGTGCAGGAGCCTCTTCTTAATTCGCTTCCTAAGTTAATTAGTTTACTTTCATCAAGTGTCAAGGGGAACTTTTGTAAATTGCAACTCTTTATATTCTTTTCCTTCAAATGTTCCATAAATATTGATTACATTTTTTAGGTCAAAGTTAGAGAGATTCATTGTATACATTATTTTTTATGTAATGAAATTATTGAATGTAATTCAGTTTGAATATTAGTACATTTATTATATGAAATGGAATTTTTTTTATATAAATATTCTTTTCCTTCAAATGTTCTATAAATATTTTTTTAAACATTTAAATTAACTATATGCAAAAATGTGTGTCATTTCCATTTATGACATGACCTTTCTTGACAGGGGCTTTAATGATACATATTGCTTGTCATAAATATATGTTGTAAATGCGTGTCGCAAGGTTACGACATGCAAATGCTTGTCGTGTTTCTTTATGACAGGGCCTTCCTTGACACACATTTTTGTGTCGTCTGTGACTTTTACGACACGCAATGCATGTCATTAAAGGGTATTTTTCTAGTAGTGTAAGGTCGTTTCAAAAGCTAAACCTTGTAGATCTAGACATTTTGAGGGTTCCTTTGGCATAAAAATGCAAACTTTATGGTATTGGTGGTCTCATGCATACATTAAGTCACTTTTTAAGCTCTTTTGAGCTCTAAGAGCCTCATTAAGCCATCTATGCATGTAAAGTTGGCAACTTTACGTGATAAACCACCTTAAGGAAGTCAAATCTAAGTGTTGGAGTGAAGTCTTAGCCGTTAAGAGCTGAATGAGAAAGTTGGCCAAACAGGGGGAGTACGTTGGCGGTACAAGCTGGTACGCCGCACGTACAAGCCCAAAAGCGTGTACGCTTAGCGTATAATCTGAGTACTCCCCGCATACTCAGTAGTGGGCTTCGAAAGTTGGGCTTTTTGAAATTGGGCCCATTTTGGACCTTAGGAGTCTAGGACTTTATTTTGGGCCATCAGAATATTCTTTTGGGCTAAGAATATTTATGGAACTTGGTTTAAGGCCCATGGAAGTGTTTGGGCACAATTTGGAAAAATAGGCCATAGTTGGGCCTTGGGTGATTATTTTGAAATTTGGGCCTTGTGCCAAATATAGGGAAGGGTAATACCCTAGTTTGGACTCTTAGGGTGAGTCAGGATCCAATTAATTAATTGGATGATGTTTTCTGATTATAGCCAGCAGCCAAAGATTTATCTGTGAGATTCAATAGTGCGAGGTGAGTTTCCTCACGATGATTAGTGGGTCGAAGGAACCAATGTTGGCCTATGATTTTATTATGTTAGGATGCTAAATGTCTGCGTGACTCTTGCATGTGTTATGTGCTCGTATGCTTGCCGGGAGGGGCCCGGTGAGCATTTATATGTTATGTATCTTTGTGATTATTTTATGTGTTATGTGTTTATATGTATGTCGGGTAGGGCCCGACGACTGACATATTTGTATACCGAGCGGGGCTCGATGCCGGGTGGGGCCCGATGACAGGTGGACCCATTATTTGTTTATTTATGTTTGTATGGTATGTGGTATTTTGAGGAACTTACTAAACTTTGTGCTTATGATTTTTAGTTTATGTTTCAGGTACTTCTGGTTCTAAAGGGAAGAGCTTGGGATGATTACAGAGCACCGACCACTCGATTCCGTATTCTGTGATTTACTCTGATGATTGTTGATGAATTGATACAATTTTTTTACCTTGATTTTATGATAATGATATGGTTTACTATTTTATTTAACTAAAAATGAAAACAACTGGAGCTTATTTTTAGGACGTTACAGTTGTACTATAGTCACATTTTCCCAAAAATCTATGGCAAAAATTAGTACTTGATCATTTAATAAATTTATTAAGATAATATTTTTAATGGGCCCGATTCGAGGATAGAGTGCTAAATTAATAACCTTTTAAAATTATAAGAGAATTTATAGACCTCATTTAATATGAATTAGTAATTCCTTTTATAATATGTAGTATATGAAAAATTATTAATTTATAGTTTATACGGGGTCTATAAATTATTTATAATTTTAATGAATTATTAATTTAACATTATATCCTTGAATTGGGATCCGACAAAAATATTATCTTAACGCACTTATTAAATAGTTGAGTGGTAATTTATCAAGTTTGTATTCTATGTAGTTTTATTGTATTAAATAATGATGAAATAAAATGTATTAAGTTATGTAATCTCTTAGTTGTATACAAGATAAAAAAGTAAATCTTTAGAAAAGTCTATAACTTTGATTCAATTAATGAAAAAACTATCAATAATTTTTTATTTACAATTAAGCCCAGAAAAAGGGTAAACATTAGCGTTAACCAGGTAAATGACCAATTTTATAAACGATTAGTGGTATTCCGAGTTTAATTGAAAAAAATATATAAAAAAAAATCAGGAATGACGTTTTTATTAAGAGGGTCAAAGTTTAGACTTTTATGAAAATTTTCCTTATTCTTATAGGCCAGAAAAACACAACCGTAAACATCTTAATTAAAAAAACTAATATATTAAATGTTCCAATAATTAAGGTGTTTTTATAAGCACAAAAGTAATATAAGAGTATTTCGGGTTATTAACTTAATTATACTAAGTTATATATATATATATATATATATATATATATATATATATATATATATATATATATATATATGTTCAGGTTCATTTGAAACCATTCTAATTTTGTGAAACCGTGAGACCAAATCTAAAAATAATTTTAAAATGCAAAATAAATGGAAAAATCCAAAAAAAAAAAATTTAAATATTATTTTCGGAACTTGAATTAACTAAAAAAAATAAAAGAAAAACCCGTTTTTTGTTTTGAAAAATACATGAAATATTCTAAATAGAATATTACACTGACATATTCTAAAAAATAATTTTTAAATGAAAAATAAATGGAAAAATCTAAAAATTCTCTTTTTTAATATTATTTTTGGAACTTGAATTAACTAAAAAAAAATAAAAAAAAATTCTATTTTTTTTGAAAAATACGTGAAATATTCTAAATAGAATATTACACTGTACATATTCTAAAAATAATTTTAAAATGAAAAATAAATGGAAAAATCAAAAAATTCTTGTTTTAAATATTATTTTCGGAATTTGAATTAACTAAAAAAATAAAAAAAAATAAAAAGATGCATCTCACGGTTTCACAAAATTAGGTCGTCTCACATGAACCTAACCATACATGAACCTAACCTTATATATATATATATATATATATATATATATATATATATATATATATATATATATATATATATATATATATATATAACGTGAGATCGGTTGAGAACTCATAGTTTTCCGAAAACCTAAAAACTAAAAGTGGAGCGTGAGATCATAATTAACTCATTAAGGGCATGCTCGTAATCTTACCGATCTCATGTAATGTTTATTCTTTTTTGTTATTGAGCGAAATTAATATAATAAATCAAATTTCGGATTGGTTTTTTAAAAAAAAATTTTGATATTTTTTTTAAAAAAATGGAGATTTTTTTTTTCAGAAAACATTAATTCTTAAAAAAAATTGAGAAAAAAGTAATTTTTTATAAAACTGCAATTTTTCAAAAAAAGCTGCAATTCTTTTTAAAAAATGCAATTTTTTTTAAAGAAAACTACAATCTTTTAAAAAAAAAAAAACTGCAATTTTTTTCAAAAAACACTGCAAGTTTTTAAAAAAATGCAATTTTTTCCAAAAAAAAAAACTGCAATTTAAAAAAAAAAGAACTTCATTTTTATCAAAATAACTGCAATTTTTTTGTAAAAAAACTGTATTTTTTCCGAAAAAACTCCATTTAAAAAAAAAACTGCATTTAAAAAAAAAACTGCATTTTTTTCAAAAAAAAAGTCTAATCAATCTATAAACATAATTGTACAAGTATTTTATTCGATACAAAATAAAATATAAAAAAATATAAAGATTCACAGTGTTATCATTTCTTCATATCAAGATTTCCATTTTCTTCAATTTCACTTTTTACATCTTCAAACTTTTCCACAAATTCTTTCAAATCTACAAGAAAAAAATGATTAATGCAAGAACACTCACAAAAATACATACATACATATATATATATATATATATATATATATATATATATATATATATATATATATATATATCATGTAAGATTCATATGTGATATTCTAATGTGATTGTGTCCTTTAAGATTCAAATGAATGTGTTCATGTAGACATAATTCATATCTGATTCACTCGTGACTTACATATGAATTACATGTGATTCATATGTTAATTACATGTGATTCATATGTGAATCATATGCGATTTATATGTGAATCACATGTGATTTATATATGAATCACATGTGATTTACATATGAATCACATGTAATTCATATTTGATTCACTTGTGAATTCCATTTATATGTGAGTCACATGTGATTTATATGTGAATCACATGTAATTGATATTTCATATGTGATTCACTTGTGAATTACATGTGATTTATATGTGAATCACATGTGATTTTATATGTGAATTACATGTAATTCATATGTGATTCACTTGTGAATTACATGTGATTCATATGTAAATTACATGTGAATCACATATGAGTTTACTTGTGATTTACATGTGAATCACGAGTAATTCATATGTGAGTCACTTGTGATTTACTTGTGAATTACATGTGATTAGTAAGTCATATGTGATTCACTTATGATTTGCATGTGAATTCACATGTGAATCACTTATGATTTACTTGTCAATTACATATGATTCATATGTAAGTTACATATGAATCACATGATTACCTTTATGTCATCATATATATTCAAAAAAACCATTAAGATAAAAACTTGAATAAGAGATATAGAAAAGAAGACACCAATACTGCCCTTTTGTATTTAATTAAGTCCAACTAGAATCCATGATTAACTTTATGTCATCATATATATGAAACCATCAAGATTACTTGCAATTTCAAAAATGATTAAAATCTTAACATTGGGATATGAAAGGATTTGTTTAATGTGTTTGACTTTATAATCCATGTAAGATATTGATTGTTTGATCTGTACACATTTATAGAAAACAAAATCCAATCCAACGCGTACTTTAAACTGGTTTTGTTTCTACAAAATGAGAATATTTGATGTTTCCAAATCTAAGTAGAAATGTAACGACAAAAGGAATCTAAAAAGAGTTCAAACACATCAGATATATTACCAAATATTTCTTTCAAATGGTTTTCATTCACGTTCCTTGTGAGCTGGAGAATGTGAAGAACAAGTGATTCAGGTACAAGAGATGCTTTCCTGTAAGAAACCAAATTTGAACATTAGCCAAAGAGCCTTTATATATATATATATATATATATATATATATATATATATATATATATATATATATAGAAGTAGGTTCTTACGAAAACATAAATGTCTTGCGAAAATCAAACACATGTACTACAAAAAAATAAATTTATTAGCAATAAATTAAAGATAGTAAGTTTACATTGGATGGTGCTATGGTAATATAGATTTAAAGACAGTTTTAATAATTTTTTTTCACGTCCTTAATCATTTTTAAATTCATGTTTTCATAATAAAAATGTTAAAAATCATACTTTGCTAATATAAAACAATTTCTCATCTATCATCGATTATCATCATGTATTTCAAAGTTTGGATGAATTATTTTCCAAAATATAATGTTGAGGTGACATAATATCATAGATTTTTTTTTTGTTTTCACGTTTTCGCAAATTATTTTGATTTCGCATGAACCCTCCCATATATATGTACATATATATATATATATATATATATATATATATATATATATATATATATTGACATTTTTCTCATAAAAAATCCTTATAATCCATACGATACAATGTAAATGTTCCTTTTAGAAGTTAGCCCTTTAGTCTCAAGTTTAACTACATAATTTGTTTTGTCCATGATGCAAGGTTTATGTATCATAACATTTAAGATATTCTCGACATTATCACCACTTACAAATTCAATCAAGTCCTCTTCAGTTATATTGGAGAATAATTTAGTCAATTGAGTGGATTTTTTTTTTCTAAAATGTCAACAACTAATGGAACTGATTGGTAAGGAGAGTTCATATAAGGGTTCCAGTTTGGAAATTCAATTGGTGAAGTGGTTGCTGCAAAAGTTGTTGGATTAATGTTTAAGTCCATAACTATAATTGGTAAGACTTGACCCGACCTGGCATGGTCCATTTGGGTTGCATGACATCATGCACTTGGATAGACTATAATG
Source organism: Lactuca serriola (assembly GCF_051521515.1). NCBI lineage: Eukaryota > Viridiplantae > Streptophyta > Magnoliopsida > Asterales > Asteraceae > Lactuca > Lactuca serriola. The sequence goes on from NC_136410.1 coordinate 71,413,442, forward strand.
AGAGAAATAACACTTAAGGTTGGTTAATATATTATAAGTTCTAATATATTAATAGGATTATTTAATTAGTATTGATCAAGAATTAATCTAGAATTAATTAAGTGATCAAAAGAAGACTAATTAAATATATGGGTCGATTGTGTAAATCATCCATACTTGTATAGTGGGCTAATGCTCCATGGATAATCAAGTTGGGCTAATACCCATAGGATGGTCCATGGATGCTCCATGGTGTATTTGAACCCATGGATCCAAGGAAATGGAAGGCCATGACAATTAGGGTTTACCCTAATTGTAACAGCTATATAAGATCATATTCTTTGGGAAAAATCGACCACTATGAACAATAAGAAAGGGCTAGCCGATTTTAGGAGTGTTTGAAGTTTCTCTCAAGTTATTCCAATTGTATTTGGTGTTGTGTGAACCATTTGAGGTGTCATACTTGAGGCACTAGGCACTCAAGCTTCATGAAGACATTCTACATCAAAGAGGTATGTATACTATCTTGTTATATTCATTATTTTGTATGCTAGATTAGGATAATACCTTGGATGTTCATAATTGCATGTATAATAGAGAAAACATAGATCCAAGGTATTTAGGGTTGCATGTACACTAAGGAGTGTTAGAATGCTCAAAACCCAACAGTGGTATCAGAACCTAGGCTTGCTTTCTCTTATACTTGATACAAATTGCTGAAAAATGCTGAAAAACTCGATTTTCTGGATTTCTGGGCACTGGACTCACCGAGTCCACTGATGAACTTGCCGAGTCCATGAGTAAAATCATCCTACTCGTCGAGTGCACTACTCGTCGAGTAGGTTCATGCACTCGACGAGTAGGAGCCCCAGACAGCATATTTTCGAGGTTTTTGGCTAGAATTGGACTAGGAACATTACCCTAAGTTGTTTTTGGACTTATAAACTAGTTTTTGATGTGGTAATGTTCATGCTAATCCAATTGCAAAGATAATTGTCAATAGATTCATGTTTTGTATTAGTTTAAGGCTTAGACTAATTACATGAAAAAGTTTGATCTGAATTATATTGTTCTTATGAGTTGCTTAGATTAATAGAAAGTTATGTGAAATTGTTGTTTTCAATCCAAATTAATCTAAGAATTGATTCTAAAATGTGTTTTTTGTAACTTGTCCTCAAATTATATGAAAAGTCACATTTAAGTTTCATAAAACTCGTAAAAGTTGGCAAAGGTTACAAAATGAAGAGTCTTGTCTCATTGAATGGTTTTATGACTCCATAACTTGTCCTCAAGTTATGGAAGTTCAAGAGTCACTTCATTAAGTAATAAAATGTGTAACCTTAATTAATTCCATAAGTTATAAAATAAAGAAAAGTTAATTTTTTTATTAGTTTAAAGTCTTCCATAAGTTGTCCTCAAGTTGTGGAACTTGAAGAGTTTTTGGATTAAAACTACTTTAAACACATAGGTTATGGAATTAATTAGTTTTGAATAGTTTCAAAACTTGCCCTTAAGTTTTGGAATTTGAAAAAGTTTTCACTTATGAATACTTTAATTCCAAGTTAGCCCTTAGAATTTTAAAAGTTAAAATTCAACCCTTATACTTTATAATATTATAAGTTAATAATATTTATATATATGTGTATAAGAGTAAAAGTCAGTCTTACCGTTAGTAGGCTTCATTCACGAAGCCAGTCTATAAGGGGGTATAAGGTTACTGCCTATAAAATGGCAGTTTAATGGTTGTCCACTCTCACCCACCGCTTCCTTGACTGGTGGAGGGTCGTTAGCCGAACGGGTAGGACAAAGACTATAAGTTCTCCCTTCATTAAAAGTATTAATGATAAATACTAAGTAACTAAACACTTATAATTCCCAAACTTAGTTACTTAGGAAAGTGTGAATAAGGTGCTAATCCATGAAATTACACTTTGCACTTTGTTTAAGTCGGTTAGTGGAGCGTGTGTGGTTAACCGGCACACTAACTCGTATTTAACAAGGTAGGCAAAGGGTAACTTAATGTTTATCATAGTATCGATGGAGCGTGTGTGGTTAACCGGCACATCGATTGAGGGGTAAACACTTAAGGGTACCAAGTAATTTGAATGGTTACTTCACACCTTGTTTTGTGATCCTCGACATCTCAGTCACAAAACCTGAAGGGCACACTCGAGATTGAAACATACCATTGAAAGTTCAATGAATTTCAAAGATCTAGGAGTTTCAAATCCAATTAAAACCTAATAAATTATTTCCTTTTTCATGGTGGAAATTGGTGAATCGTCATTCACCTACCTTCAAATATTCTATAACTTGGATTACGACATCCCTCTTCCAAGTTATAAAATAGTTTGTTGGGTCCTAGCCTTAATATTTCATATTGGGTGTTATATTAAGGACTTTAAATCAACTATCTTGAATATCTCCCAAAAGATGTCTAGTTCAGACATTTATGATCTTCCCAAATATCTTGGAACTTCACTTCCTCCACCTCTTCCAATTATTCTCCATAACCCAAAAGTTTAAGGTCACTCAAGCCCTATTGGCAAGTAAAGGTCTATGTGTGGTCACATCTTGGAGATGTAGTCACATATTGACAAGCCGGGAGAGTTGGGTGTCAAAGTCTTGAGAAAGTTGGTGGCTCAATCACTTTCTAAGTCACATAGTGAGTTCCATTGGGACACCTATCAAATAGACTATGACAAGACCCTTAATGATCTTATCTATTTGCTAAGATCAACTTCCTAAAACTTTATGGACATTGACAATGATGACATTGGATATCTAGTAAAGCTCTCTCTTCCCAATGGAAAGGGATCGGCCATAGTCAACTCGGATTGACCAAATGGTAAAGAGAGAGGCTAAGTCTGAGATAGTCCCATTATCAAGGGTCCATTGCCAAAGGAAAGGGCATTGGTTGCGAAGTTGCCAAATTTACCTGAAAGATCATAAGGCTGGTAAAGTCAATAAGTTTGACTCTACTTCAGGTAAAGTCCACTATCTAACTCTGTTAAGTTTCTATTCTGAGATTCTTGATACATGATGTGACTGGGTCACATGTTGATGTTTTAAGAATCAAAGAAAAGTGAAAAAACTTAAAGAAAGAATATGCTGAATCTGATCGCGTAGATGGATTTCTATCACATAGTTTGAAGATCGGATTCTTGAGCTACTTCTTAGGAGTTATTATATATTGCTTAGGAATAGATAACAACAAAGTTTTCATGTTCTTTTGCATTGTAAGGATAGTTTTTTCTGCAAAGTTTTTAACATAAAAGGAAAAAAATGATGATTTTATTTATTTTAAAATATCCTTACAATGGTATTTGAGGAAAAAAATTGTTGCTTATATGATTCCATTAATAGCAATAGTGGAAATATGAAATTGATTCTTTCATTTGTGGTAATGTCTAAATTTACCAAATAAGGAAAGATCCTCATCACCCAAGTTTCAATTGGATAGAAACGTGGAATCATGCAAGTTGTATAGCATGATGAATGAGAACTTTCAAGCATTTGAAAATTAAGACTAACTACTTGTTCACATGGATGTGTGAGTCAAGTGAAGGACTAATGGATCAAGTACACTTTCTTGTGCACTTATCAAAGTCCACCACAAAAGATGGATAAGACTATTCGTCATGATTTACTAAGGTTTAGTAAATATGATTATACTTACAAGCTTAAGTATAATTCTGAAACATTGGAAAATTTTCAATGTATGACAAAGCGAATAAGAATAATCAAATTAGGCAAAAGGATAAAAGTTTCTCAAATCTGAAAAGATGGGAGGGTACTTTAGTAATCATGTATATATGATCATCTTAATGATTAAGAGACCTTATCACAATTCATTCTCTAAGTGCATTCTGATAGCTAAGAAGAGAAGCTATGAATTCTTGAAGTGGTTAAATCAAAAAGATGAGTCATATTAATGGGTTTTAGCCATAAGAACTTTCCTATGTGCGCATGCAAAACCCTAATGCTTGGATCTAGGCTTTCTAATAAACATGCTTTGAATCCAAGACTTCTAATTACTAATTAGGTTAAATAACAACATTAAAACAGATCTAGAATCATACCTTTGAGTTCCTTGTTGATCTTGAGGTCTTGGAGCTTCTAGAGTCACAAATGTCACTCCTCTAATGGCTTACAAACACCAAAGCAAGGAGGATGATTTGGGAGAGAGGAGAGGGGAGGAATTTCGACCAGAGTTCTCTTACTTAATCAGAGGTGTCGAATTCCCTATGCCATGGGGTCTATTTATACTGGTAGACTCCTTAAGGGTTACAACCTAAACCCTAATTGGATAATCTTCTCTTAAGGCTATCCAAATCCATTCCTAGATAAGCATATGGACGAGTTTAGCTTTCCTAAAGCTCTTAGAATCCGTCCAAACCATATCCTAATGGATTTACAGTCTAAAGCTTAACTATCAAACAATTGACAGTTTATACCCCTTTATTTAATTAATCTCTTTAAGTCACCAAATTAATTCTAATTAATTCTATGACTTATATTAATCAAATAACAAATATATATTATTCATTATATTATTCCCATAATATATTAATAATATTTATTCTCTCTTAATAAATCATCCTATCAAGTTGCTATGGTGAAGGCAACCCAAAAGGACCATGCACAACCGGATATAGTTACAGCCTTAGACACTATTCCAACAGTCTCCCACTTGGATAAGTCTAGTAACTATACAAGTACAATTCGGTTTGCAATCATAGCTCTCAAAGACGCTGTCAACTCTGATCTAATCAATCTTGTCCTTTAGATAAGGGAACGTACAGTCCTCTGTTAGATATCATGCTGACAATCCTATGGAATGGTTAGTCAAGCATTTAGGTTTCTCGATCTCTGATTTATTTGACATAGAACTTAATCGAACACATCAATTCAGTTCTGACCGGGCCCGGCACATAAGTCAAATCAAATCATCGAGCGGCCGAGATATCGCTTTTACCTTCTTAGATAAAAGTTACAGATAAACTTCGACTTATATGCATTTACTTATTCATTTACCAACTATACACAACAATACGTTTTATAACATCAAGTTACTGATGCGTTTTCGTATTATCAATGTACAATCAATTAACAAATAATAAACCATATATCTAGGTTTTAAGACTATATGATATTATCGTCTTGCGATCACCTTTTATATCTTATTCCATAAGGTGATTCCAGCAAGCGCGGGTTTATTCCAATGCTCAAAACTAGTTCATAAGCACTCATGAACGTTGCAGCAATCCTTTGCTATGTCTAACACCATTTAGACATTCTACACACCAATTCATGACAATCTTCTTTCATATCTACTTCCAATATATAAATGATTGTGGACCATTTGAACAATTCTATTATTCCTAATAATTTCAATTATTCTGGAAGTCAAAACATGCAAAGTGAAACAATAGCTAAACAATTAACATAAGATAGTAACATTACTCATAAATAAAACTCCTTTATTTAATCATCAAATGTCAATTACATTTATCTATTACACGTTTCTAATACTATCTAATCTATGCTAATATCATCCTTCAGCCCAATACTCCTAGCATGCTGCAAGTGCTTAACCCTACTCAGTCCCTTCGTAAGCGGATCTGCTGGGTTATCTTCTGATGAAATCCTCTTAACTACGAGTTGTCCTTCTTCTACACGATGTCTAATAAAGTGATACTTTCTGTCGATATGTCTTGATCTACCATGATCCCTCGGTTCCTTGGTTAAGGCAACCGCACCTTCGTTATCACAGAAAATCTCCATTGGCTCCTTTATGGCAGGTACGACTCCAAGATCACCGATGAAGTTCTTTAGCCATATTGCCTCCTTCGACGCTTCGCTCGCTGCAATGTACTCTGATTCGCACGTTGAATCAGCTACGGTTTCCTGCTTGGAACTTTTCCATGTCACTGCTCCTCCATTTAGGGTAAAGACCCAACCCGACTGTGAACGGTAGTTGTCCCTGTCGGTTTGAAAACTGGCGTCACTATACCCTCGCACCTTCAAGTCATCACTTCCTCCGAGGACTAAGAACCATTCCTTCGTCCTCCGAAGGTACTTAAGGATATTCTTCACCGCAATCCAATGCGCTTTGCCAGGATTCCCTTGATATCTGCTAACCATGCTCAAAGCGAAGGCTACATCAGGTCGAGTACAAGTCATAGCGTACATGATTGAGCCAACTGCGGAAGCGTATGGTACTCGGCTCATTTCTGCTATCTCAGCTTCGGTACTCGGACTTTGAGTCTTACTCAATTTGGCATTACTTTGTATCGGTAGTTCTCCCTTCTTTGAGTTTTCCATACTAAAACGTTTTAGTACCTTCTCTAAGTAAGTATTCTGACTAAGTCCAATTAGTCTCTTACTTCTTTCTCTTACTATCCTTATTCCCAAAATGTAAGAAGCCTCTCTGAGGTCCTTCATAGCGAAACACTTCCCGAGCCAGGACTTTACCTCCTGCAGAGTCGGGATGTCGTTTCCTATGAGTAATATGTCATCGACATATAGAACGAGGAAGCTTACTATACTCCCACTGGCTTTGACATATACACAAGATTCGTCTTCGCTTCGTACAAATCCAAACTCTTTGACTTTCTCATCGAAACAAAGATTCCATCTGCGAGATGCTTGCTTAAGTCCATAAATGGACTTCTCAAGCTTACACACTCTATCCGGATGCTTCGGATCCACAAACCCCTCTGGCTGAGCCATGTAAACATCCTCAGCCAACTTTCCGTTAAGGAAAGCGGTCTTGACATCCATTTGCCAAATCTCATAATCATGAAATGCGGCAATTGCTAACATCACTCTAATAGATTTAATCTTCGCAACTGGTGAGAAGGTCTCATCATAGTCTACTCCGGGAGTTTGAGTAAAGCCCTTCGCGACCAATCGCGCTTTATATGTGTGTACGTTCCCATCCACGTCGGTCTTCTTCTTGAAGATCCATTTGCACCCAACGGTCTTACGTCCGGGCACGTAATCAACCAAATTCCAAACTTGGTTATCATACATGGATTGGATCTCGCTATCCATTGCCTCTTTCCACTTTAAAGACTCCGGGCCTGCCATGGCTTCCTTGTAGCTATTAGGTTCATCAAGATTTACTAGTGTACCATCACTAATATACGTGTCCCCTTCGGTAGTAATATGAAAGCCATAAAACTGGGGATGAACTCTAACTCTATCGGAACGTCTAAGAGGTAAGGATTCGTCAATTGGTTCAACCGGAGTTTCCTCCTCGGGTTGAGTGCCAGCGGTAGAGGTTCCTTCATCCATCGACTCTTGAATCTCTTCAAGTTCGATTTGCCTCCCACTGTCTCCTTGGCTTATGAGTTCTCGCTCTCGGAAAACTCCTCTCCTCGCAACGAAGACAACATTGTCCTTCGGTCTATAGAAGAGATATCCAAAGGATGTCTGCGGGTAGCCGATGAAAATACATCGCTCACTTCGAGGTTCAAGCTTGTCGTGAGTATCTCGTCTTACGAAAGCCTCGCAACCCCAAACCTTGATATGTGCCAACGAGGGAGCTTTCCCTGTCCACATCTCGTGAGGTGTTTTGGCAACCTTCTTAGTAGGGACTCGGTTAAGGATATGGGCGGCAGTCTCTAAGGCATACCCCCAAAAAGAGATTGGTAGTGAAGCACGACTCATCATAGAGCGAACCATATCCAATAAGGTTCGATTACGACTTTCTGCCACACCATTCAACTGCGGTGTCCTAGGAGGCGTCAATTGCGAAACTATTCCACACTCCTTGAGATAATCGTGGAATTCAAGACTTAGGTACTCTCCTCCTCGATCGGATCGAAGCATCTTGATTTTCCTGCCCAATTGATTCTCCACTTCATTCTTGAACTCTTTGAACTTTTCAAAGGTGTCTGACTTTTGCTTGATTAAGTAGATATACCCATATCTACTATAGTCATCAGTAAAAGTCACATAGAAGCGGTTCCCATCCTTCGTGGTTGATCTAAACGGTCCACATACATCGGTATGTATTAAGTCCAATAGACCATTGCCCCTTTCACAAGTACTCGTGAAGGGCGACTTAGTCATCTTTCCAAGCAAACAAGACTCGCATGTGTCATCTTCCCTAAGGTCGAATGACTCCAACACTCCATCCTTTTGGAGTTGGGCTATGCGTTTCTTGTTGACATGTCCAAGACGACAATGCCACAAGGATGCTTTATCCATACTAGTGGAAGAATCAATATTCAAAACATCATTTCCAAAGTCATCAACAATCATAACAGTTTCATATATTCCATTACATGGTATAGCTTCAAAGTAAAAGACACCATTTAGATAAGCCAAAATAGAACCATTCTCATTATTAAAAGAAAATCTAAAACCTTGTCTATATAAACCATGAAATGAAATGATGTTTCTTGCCATTTCTGGCGAATAGCAACAATTGTTCAAATCTAAAACTAAACTATTCCTAAGCACTAAGGAATACACTCCAATCTTGGTCACAGGCGACGATCTTCTGTTCCCCATGATTAGATTGATCCTTCCTTGCTCCACATCCCTACTTCTTCTTAGTCCCTGCACATTAGAACAAATGTGATAACCACAACCGGTATCAAGAACCCAAGAAATAGCATGATTAGAATCGTTAGATTTGATTGTATATATACCTGCGAAAGATGGCTTGATCTTTCCTTCTTTGATTGCTTGCAGGTAATCCGGGCAGCTTCTCTTCCAATGTCCTATCTTGTGGCAGTGGTGGCACTCTGCCTCCTTCGGGTTAGAGCAGGGCTTGGCGGGATCAACTTTGGTCCCACTAGAAGAGGCACCATCTCGGGCTTTCACCTTGCGATAGTTCTTCGATGAAGCTTTCCTCTTCTTTCCCTTCCCTTGTCCAATAGCCAAGACAGGAGCAGCGGGCGGATTGGGAGTAGGTGCAACAGACTTGTCTTTGAAGTTGCTCTCAGCAACCCTCAAGAGACCTTGGAGCTTGCTTAGGGTGACCTCTTCTTTGTTCATGTGGTAGGTCATCCTAAATTGGTTGTACATCGGAGGTAAAGAGTGAAGCACCATGTCGATCGCCAAATCCTCACCGAAGTCAACATTTAACTTGCGAAGGCGGTCGACATACCTTTGCATCTTTTGCAAGTGCACGGTAAGAGATTCTCCATGACCCATCTTCGCGGAAATCATGTTAGTGAAAATCTCGTACCTCTCTTGTCTCGCGTTTTGGTGGTACCTCTCCAATAGGTCTTGGTGCATCTCGTACGGGTACATGTCCTCGTAGGACTTTTGGAATTCGGAGTTCATGGTGGCGATCATGATGCAATGTACCTTCGTTGCATCTCGCTCATGAGTTTCAAAGGCGGTGATTTCGGCTGGAGTAGCGATTTCGGTATTGATTTTCTCGAGCTTCTCATCAAGGACATACTCTTTGTCCTCATAGCGAGCAATGGTGCGAATGTATCTTATCCATTCGCTAAAGTTCGTTCCATCGAAGGTGACCTTTTGGCAAAGGCTCATCAACGTGAAAGAACTAGCAGCAGCGTTGTTTGCGTTTGACATCTACAATTAGAAAAGGACAAAGATAGATTAGAATAAGAATCCCTAATTATCACCCAATAAGAAAATTAGGGCTAGGATCCAACAATAACATTTACATACTAGAAAAGGGATGCCGTAATCTAACATGCAAATAAATTGAAGGTAAGTGAATGACGATTCACTAATTCTCCATCACAAAACTTAAACTATTAGTCCTAAGTGTTTTTGAGAATTTCTAGGTTCGGATGAGATTCATTGAAACTATTCAATGGCATGTTTAAATCTCGATATGCCCCTCTTGTTTGTGACTGGGATACCGAGGATCACAAAGCGGGTGTGAATTACCATGCAAATTCACATGGCGCCTTCATTGTAACAATCACCTATTCGATGTGCCGGTAAACCACACACGCTCCATCGAACTATGATAAACAACGAATCACCCTTTGCCACCTTCGCTTAGAACCAATTAGTGTGCAGGTAAACCACACACGCTCCACCAACATCTTAGCAAGGTGCAAAGTGTAATTTCATGGGATTGCATCAATTCACTTTTCCTAAAGTAACTAGGATTGGGAAATTTTAAAATATGTGTAGTTACTTTGTATTTCTTATTAAACTTTTAATGAGAGGATGAGGTTGCCCTATCCTACCCGTTCGGCTAACGACCCTCCACCAATCAAGCAAGCGGTGGGTGTGAGTGTACACCCATTAAGCGCCATTTTATAGGCCGCAACCTTATACCCACCTTATAGATCGGCTTCGTGAATGAGGCCTACTAACGGTAAGACTAGCATTTAGTTATACATATATATATTATTCTAGTAATATCATATTAGTATAGGGTTGTATTTTAAAACTTTTAAAATCTAGGGCTTGAAATTTAAGTTGTCTAAATTAAAGCTTTTAATCACAAAAGTAAATTTCAAAACATGAGGGTAGGTTTTAAACATTTAAAACATGGAGGATCAAATAACAAATAATTCCAATTAACAATTAATATCCTAATTATCTATATTTGATTTATTCAAGATTTCTTTTTAAGATAATTACCAAAATAATCAAAATAATCAATTAATTATCATATAAGGAAATTAAATATTTAATTAGTTGATAATTACCTTTAACTAGATCAAGATAATAGTTATATTTATCAGAAATACGAATTAATATTGATCTAATTAGTTTATGGTAAGTTAAGATAAGATAAACACAAAGAAATCCCGAATCTGGCCATTCCTGACGCCTGGACTCGCCGAGTGCACAAAGGGACTCGCCGAGTCAGGCCTACTCGCCGAGTCCACTTTGAGACTCGCCGAGTCCATGACTCAGAAACCAAAAAATCGAATTTTGCAGGTTTGTTTCAGTTAATCAAGCAACAATTTACAGAAAACCAAGCTAGGCTCTGATACCACTAATGGGTTTTAGCCATAAGAACTTTCCTATGTGCGCATGCAAAACCCTAATGCTTGGATCTAGGCTTTCTAATAAACATGCTTTGAATCCAAGACTTCTAATTACTAATTAGGTTAAATAACAACATTAAAACAGATCTAGAATCATACCTTTGAGTTCCTTGTTGATCTTGAGGTCTTGGAGCTTCTAGAGTCACAAATGTCACTCCTCTAATGGCTTACAAACACCAAAGCAAGGAGGATGATTTGGGAGAGAGGAGAGGGGAGGAATTTCGACCAGAGTTCTCTTACTTAATCAGAGGTGTCGAATTCCCTATGCCATGGGGTCTATTTATACTGGTAGACTCCTTAAGGGTTACAACCTAAACCCTAATTGGATAATCTTCTCTTAAGGCTATCCAAATCCATTCCTAGATAAGCATATGGACGAGTTTAGCTTTCCTAAAGCTCTTAGAATCCGTCCAAACCATATCCTAATGGATTTACAGTCTAAAGCTTAACTATCAAACAATTGACAGTTTATACCCCTTTATTTAATTAATCTCTTTAAGTCACCAAATTAATTCTAATTAATTCTATGACTTATATTAATCAAATAACAAATATATATTATTCATTATATTATTCCCATAATATATTAATAATATTTATTCTCTCTTAATAAATCATCCTATCAAGTTGCTATGGTGAAGGCAACCCAAAAGGACCATGCACAACCGGATATAGTTACAGCCTTAGACACTATTCCAACACATATTTCATTCCAAAACAATTCTTAGAGTCATACTCCGAGATTGTAACTTGAGTGACATGTCTTAAAGAAGGTTTAAAACACTTTTCAAATGTAAGAATAAAAGTTTTCTACTCTTGTACATTTGAAATTGGTAAGTTGTGATGTTTTGGACAAAACAAAGACCAACTAAGGTCAATTATGTGAAATGTTTGTCTTGATTAGAATCCGCACTATCTCTTGAATATCTGACAAGAAAGTCTTATATGTCAAGAGGACAGTGGGAGTCTTAAAGGTCTTGAAAGTCTCAAGAACTAATCAAGAATAAAACTTGAAGTTCTTCACTAGCACACGACTTGAGGTTTATAACCTATCGTGTTGACATATTCTGTGCCCATTCCAATTAAAGTTGGCTTTGCATGTGAGTTCTTAGTTCTCAATTGGTTGCACAACAACTTGGAAGCAATGCCAGGCCCTTGAGCTGCCAGATGGCAAGAAATTAAGATTGAGTTCAGTCCATATGAGGTTGGATTTGTCATTATCCTTGTCTTGTGACTATGGTTTTGACAATTCACATGGATAAGAACACATACACCATTAAATCTAAGTGTCATAAGGTTTCTCTCCGATTCATGAAAATGATGGTGAGGAAACACTTTCACTAAGTAGATTTTAACTAGATAGCAATTGTGATATTTACATTCTCAAAGTCGTTAGTGGAGCGTGTGTGGTTAGCTGGCACACTAACCTGGACTTGTGAGAAGTGGCAAAGGTCTAAACAATTGAGACTATGATTACGGCATCCCTTTTCATAGTTCTTAAATTGTTTAGACACACCTGTGAGCTATCTAATTAAAGGTGTATGATTTTGATAAAGTCTTATCAAAGCAATCCAGTATCAAAAATCTAAACTTTGGTAAGAAAGTCAATAAAGTATTGATTTCTAGAAGTCCAGCTGATTTCTGAGTACATGTCAAAGCTAGTGGGAGTATAAGTCTTATTCTAATAATCATCATGTTAGTGGGAGCATGATAATTATGATAAAGGTTGCAAGTTAGCAATGTTAATTATAGAAAACAAAAGTTTCAATTTGTGAGGCTGTAGTGGTTGAAAAAGTTGTTTTGCTATAATTAAGGGAGAGGAAATTATACTTCATTTCAATTCGAAAAGCTTAGATTGAGACTTTAATCAAATTTAGTCAAGTATATATATGAATTTCATGTTGGAATGGCTCAACATAAGGAAATTCTATATATGGGTTCATTATTTGCGTTCTAAATCTCGATTATGATTACAACATCCCTTTTCATAATCTGAATTATGAGAACTTGGCAAATAGAAATGAAAATATTATAGCAAAAGACTGGTTTAGTATTTATGTGAGACATCATGAATCGTGTCCCATATGCTTCGGATATAGGATTGATTACATGTGCTATATTCATCCTGTCTAAAATTTTCCAGATGCCTGGGGCATTAAGAAGGGAAAAGGTCAAGAACTGGATATGACTAAAACAATTAAGCAATTGTCGAGGACAATCTAAGGTTTACCAAAGATTGGTTGCTCAGGGACAGTTGGAAGTATAGTGTTAATTGTTGGAAGGACCATATTGACATATTCTGAAAAGAGGCAACTCTTGTTCAGAAGTGATAGTCAAAAAGGGAATGCGGAAATGATCCCATTGGTGGAAGTTGTTAAATAAGTCTGCATAAGATTAGGAAACTTAATGCAAGAAGGATGTTTCCAAGGAGTTGATCTCCTTTGGAATGCTCTGTAATGTTTGTTGTCAAATCTTTGTGACTTTGTGCATAATCATTACAAGAGAATCATTGCATATAAGTTGAGAATCTAACAGATTTAGGTAAAATGGCATGAATTTGGAATTCTTGCATTTGCCAAAAGAATTCGGGAGTGTGAAATTAGAATCATTGAAAGTTTGGTCAATTGGTTTATTTCACAAAGTAAGGGTCATAGACAAACATAATATGCACACTTGGTGTATGGCATGACTAGTGTTTAGAAAACATAGTGTACATGCTTGGAGCATGGGACAACTATGGTTTTAAATTCAAGAATAAAGTTGATAGCTGAAACAGTATACAATGAATAATGTGCAATCATATGGTAATAAATAAAAGGTGTTTTATTTATATTCATAAGTTCTGAGACCATATTAGATTCATTTATTCTTGTGTTTCACTTTGCATGTTTTTGACTTGCATAATAACTAGGTTATTCTTCCGGAATGACTAAGTTATTCAAACCATCCACAGTCGGTCATATGTTGGAAGTAGATATGAATCAAGACTATCATGGGTTGGCTTGTAGAGGTCCAAGTTGGTGGACAAAGTTGTGCCATAACACTCATGAGTGCTCATAAGTTCTGAGTATTGGATTCAACCCTCGCTCATTTGAATCACTTCATGGATTTTATCACGAGTGATCATGAGACGATAATATCTTATATTCTTCAAACCTAGAGATATGAGTTGTTACTATGAGTTGATAGTACATTGATTGCACGAAAACGCATTGGTAAATCGATGTTATAAAACGTGCCTTTGTGTATGATTCAACAAGTAGCAGAACAAGCCATATGAGTCGAAGTTTATCCATTCCTTTTACCTTCGTGATAAAAGCGATATCTGTGGGCCCCTCGATGATTTAATGATGATACATGTGAGTGCTTGGTCAAGCCATGACTGATTTGATTTGTTCAATCAGTCAGTCATCATGAATCGGAAATCGGGAAACAACAAATGGACAGAGAGAATGATTGATAATCCATGTCTCAGTCCATACGATATCCAGAATGGAGGAATATATGATCACTTATCTAATGGACAAGTCATTGACAAAGGTCAGAGTTCATCGGCAAGGTCAGAGTTCGACGGAAGCTTTTGAGAGCTACGATTGTCAGTCGGTTCTTGAAGTCATACTTGCAATAATAGTTTTAGACTTATCCAAGTAGGAGACTGTTGGATGAATGTCTAAGTCCATAACTATAATTGGTAAGACTTGACCCGACCCGGCATGGTCCATTTGGGTTGCATGGCATCATGCACTTGGATAGACTATAATGAGAGAAATAACACTTAAGGTTGATTAATATATTATAAGTTCTAATATATTAATAGGATTATTTAATTAGTATTGATCAAAATTAATCTAGAATTAATTAAGTGATCAAAAGAAGACTAATTAAATATATGGGTTGATTGTGTAAATCATCCATACTTGTATAGTGGGCTAATGCTCCATGGATAATCAAGTTGGGCTAAAACCCATAGGATGGTCCATGGATGCTCCATGGTGAATTTGAACCGATATATCCAAGGAAATGGAAGGCCATGACAATTAGGGTTTACCCTAATTGTAACAGCTATATAAGATCATATTCTTTGGGAAAAATCAACCACTATAAACAATAAGAAAGGGCTAGCCGATTTTAGGAGTGTTCGAAGTTTCTCTCAAGTTATTCCAAGTGTATTTGGTGTTGTGTGAACCATTTGAGGTGTCATACTTGAGGCACTAGGCACTCAAGCTTCATGAAGACATTCTACATCAAAGAGGTATGTATTCTATCTTGTTATATTCATTATTTTGTATGCTAGATTAGGATAATACCTTGGATGTTCATAATTGCATGTATAATAGAGAAAACATAGAACCAAGGTATTTAGGGTTGTATGTACACTTAGGAGTGTTAGAATGCTCAAAACCCAACAAAAGTATCTTAGAAGCAATCCCCAGAATAATAGCATGTGCCTAACATAATTCTTTGCTTTAATATGCATGGATTAATCATGGCTATCTATGCCAAAATACTTGTGTTTCCCCTTACTTTACTTAATATATTGATTCTGGATGAATTTGATGTTGCAGTAAATTTGCTTTGTATTATGAAACTATAGGTGTAGCTTGATGACCTTTAGTTTTTTTTTTAAGGAAAGGCAAAAAGATTTTACCCAACAAAACTAACGACAAGTAAGATGCTAGAATACAATATACATCAGAAACAAGCAAGCTAACAAAGGGGAAGTTGAATTTCGTCCGAGTTGTTCATTGAAGGTATCCTCCCCTTTTTAAATAAGATATTGTTTCTAGTCTTCCATATAGAAAACCATGAATGCCAAAAAAAACGAATTGAAGTATTGGAAATATGCCAACTGACACAACAAGTTATAAACATTTAAACTTTTGCATAGGTCTAAAAATCACACTCGAAGTATAATCTAAGATTAAAATAACAAGAACAACAAATAAAGGACTACCTTGTTATTCACCTAAAATAAGGGACTAGTTTGCTATTCATCAATAATATGATGATATAATTAGAAGCTATAGATGATAGATATTTAATTATAGATAATTGTGTCATTATTCAAATTATCGTTTGGTGAACAAATTTAACTTTATGGTTAACCTGTAAATGCCACCATCTCTCTCTCTCTACCTCTCTCTCTCACTCTATCTCTCTTTCTCATCTTGGTCTTGAAGCCATGAGTTAAGCATCAGAGAAAAAGGGTTTCAAATTGTTTTCCTACATTGAGGTATGAACAAATAAAGGGAATTCTTCATTTGGATCCTCCTCATAATCCTTGAGAAATTTATTTGAGGTAATTCTTCATGCTCTTTCATATATGTTAAATTTGTTACATTAATTTTGATGAACACATATCCAAGGCTAGATCATGATGCATTTTGCTAAGTGTTCCCATTGTTTACTTTGATATATGTTTTGAATAAACATCACGGTCTAATGGTGGAATAAGATACTTGAGTTTAGGGATGAGCAAAAGGACCGAACCGGCCGGAACCGGCCCGAACCGGACCGGAACCGGGAACCGGCTTCGGCCAAAATCAAGAACCGAACCGGCCCGGTGGTTCTACCGGTTCCGGTTCCACCGGTTCCCGGTTCCTACCGGTTCTTGTCGTGTCTTCAAATGTTGGAACCGGCCCTCGAAAAATAGCATCATACGGTTCCGGTTTTTGCTGGTTCTACCAGTTCCAGTTCCTACCGGTTCCCGGTTCCAAAAATCAACAAAAATAACGTCCCCGTCCCGGCCCGACCGGTTCCATCGGGTTCCGGTTCCGGTGCCGGTTCCGGTTCCCCGGTCCATATGCTCATCCCTACTTGAGTTAATGATTAATTTCATAACAAGAAATCATTTTTTTTGCATGAAATCTATTAGGTGTGATCTTGTACACACAAAAATTGATGAGTTATGATCTTGTACAAACAAAGAGAAATTGTGTGTATGATATATGCATTTTGGTTTTAGTAAAAGCAATTTTATTCAAGAGTTTGAATTATGTTTAATAAGTTATCATGACTTCTTTATTCATTCATATCTTTTTTTTATGGTTTTTGTAAAGAAATGTTGGATTAGGTGTCTAAGCTTATAACTAAAATTGGTATAACTTAAGATAGTAGCACAATCCTTGTGGGTTGCTCTCAAACCTACCAGTTGGACATGATGATTTTTTGAGAGAAAGAGATTAATTTATTATATGAATAATATATTAAATAAATAGTTTATTAATGTGTTATGAAAATAATATATTAATTAGAAATCACATTATTTAATTAATAATTGATCAAAAATTAATTGGAATCAATTTTGAGATTAATTGGATTAATTAAAAGTAAAAGACTGTTTGGTTATTTATTGATAGTTGAAAAAGGAAGGCTCTAGAACCTTATGAAATGAGGTGGACAAAAATCTCTAGGGCAAGCCTTAGAGATTTCGTCCAAGGCCCTTGATTAAAGGGATTGGGCTCCTTGGTCACCAAGCAAAGGGATATAGGGCATATCCGTTAAACCCTAGCTTTGACATAAAGTTTCCTCAACTATATAAGGAGCCTCCTAGCCCTTTGATTTTGCGACTCCTTCTCTTCCCAATGCTTAGACAAAATCTTGCCTCCCCTCTCATTTCAGTTATATTATCCTCTTGCTAGTATGGGTATGATTCTATTAGAGGCACGACACTTGTGATGTTTGCTTCCAACAGATCAACAAAAAGGAATTCTAGTTGTTTGGTATAACAACTAAAAGGTATGTAATCCTAAAACCCTCTCATATTAGTTTCGAAAATACCCTAGGGTTTCTAGGTTTCTTTTTTATATTCTTAGTTATATGTTCAATAGAGAAAATATATATCCTATTTAGATTGCATGCAAACTTAAATGTTTTAATTTTGTTTGTTTACTTAAATCCCATAAAAGAAACCCATACAAATAAAAATAAGGAATGTGTTTATATGTTTATGCGATTAAATTTGAATTTAATGACAAAGAAACATATAAACAAAGAGAAATTGATTTTAAGTGTCAATTTGTATGAAATTGATCTTAATAAAAATATTGCTTAATGCATGGATTTTTGACAAACCATGAGGTTGCAAAATATCTGTTGACTTTTGTGACATATCTGATTATCTTTGGCAGTTGAGAAAAAATTATTGTTGCCGTAACAGATTTTCGTTATTGCGACAAATCTGTTATTTTCAAGACGTATTTGTTGTTGTGACACTTTTAAATAAGTGTCGCAGAATCTGATGCAACATATATGTCATAAGTGCTATTTTTTCATTTTATTGCATCCGGTAATACATTGCCTTTATTAGATCTATGTTTGTGATGATTGGTTGTTTTGGATGTAATGGTTTGTAACCTTGTGCGACCTATATGTTGTTTAATTTGTCATGTAATCATAATTATATATTTTTGTAAAAAATTGGTATAGAACTTAGTAGAAAAATATAGAGCAAAATTTTATAATTATGAAAACCAATGGAAACCAACGAGGATAGATGATTGGAATATTAGGTGGCATGAATTCAAAAATCACTAAGAGATGGATTTTTAGTGGAGCTCACACATTATGCATGGTTACTTTGTTCGTAGATTGAACATTTTTTGGCATGTTAGCTCATGTGAAAAATGATAGGAATGGAACAATTGTTATTGTTATTTGCATGTGTGATTGTGTTTATATTTTTATGTTTGGTATAGAGTTTAGCAAACTATAAAAAATAATTTTATAAAGATTTTAAAATTGATTTAAAAAGCTTTTCTTTTGCAAAAAAGACAAAATTAAAATATTTTAACTAAAAAACAAAATACTCATTTTCAAAATATGAATCTCATGATATCCATCTTAAAAAACAAAATACTCATTTTCAAAATATGAATAATATCCATCTTGAAACACATAATTAAACTAATAAATGTCTTCAAACACAAACTCTTCCACAACAAAATTTTCACTATTAATCCTCTTTGCAAAGGATAATCAAAATGTCCCAAACTACCTTGATTGGTTTTGAAACTTAAGAAGTGTTCAAGTATGATAAGAAAGTACAACCCACTGAAAAAGTTGTTCGTAAAGTCCTCTAGCTTGGTAAACCAGGGTTGTTAAAGATGATTATGAAAAGCATATCAACGAATCAAAATGATGTGGCATGTTTCATGTTAGTGGCTATGATTCTAGAGTTCCAAAAGGACTTTGAGAATCTTAGTTTGTTTTACATGGTTAACCAACTTAAGGGCATGTTTTAAGAAAATGATTAGAAGGAGCAATTTGATTCGTGAAAGCTCTAGTACGTCACAAGTCATAGGATGATGAGTGTTAGCTATCGCATCATAAAAATGAAGGCGTAAACTGACCAGTTGGAACGTCTACGCTTTCTGATAAGTTGGGATTGGCTACATATATTATCCTTAACTCGTCGACTGGTCCATATAGGTAGTTTGTTCTAAACTTCAATATGAACAATTTGGAAAGGTCTACATGACACGTTGAAGATTTGAAAATTCTAACATGGCAAAAAAAAACACTCTAGCTCAACTACGCCTATACTAGCTATCAGGAAATAAGGTAAAAAAAATAGGCCAAACTTATCTATGGTCAAAGTCAAAGCCAAAGTTGGTCCTTCCAACTTTGACCCCAACTCCAAATGTAAGGGAAAAGTTAGTTATGAGATACCTTAATCAAATAATCTTAAGGAGACAGTTTGTTTCTAGTACTACAAGGAGAGAATACATTAGAGGCATAATTGTCTAAAATATATGGAGGAACTAAAGAAGATCAATTAAATAGATGTAGTTTAGGTATATTGATGATTGAACTCTAGTGTTCTAAAAGGCGCGTCATGACATGAGGCGCGACTTCGTCGTTACGAAAACCCTCATAACATTGTTGTTAGGCATGACGCGTGACAAGACATGATATGGCGTGCCATGGTACGCTATGACATGTGATGACACATGTTTTTTCGTTTGTGAAATGTTTTTTTGCTCTTTTTTTATGCCTTTTCTAATCGGCATACATGTATTTTATTTTTTGTTAACTTTTTGTTATTAGTTGTTGATATAACACTTCTAAAAACTAGTTATGTTTAATATAAATCTATATTTATTTGGTAATATAATTATAAATAATAAAAAATCACCGCCTTACATCACGTCTTGAAAAACGTTATAACTCGTTAAGCTTGAGGCTTGGCCTTGCCGCCACGCCACGTCTCATGCCTTTTAGAACCTTGTTGAATTCTATATAAAATTTACTTCTAAATCATGGGTATTTAACATGTGATGTTATTCTTACATTATTACTGATATGCGAGGACCAAAGCAAAGTAGGAAGTTGAGACACATGGATTTGGACCTAATCATAGGAAACAAGAAAACTGCTAACGTAGATAGGATTTAGAACTATGAATTAATATTTTATACCAATGGTTTTATTAGATTGTTTCTACTCACCACTGAAGATATTTTATGGTGGTTTAAAGAAAATAGTGTATATATTAAAACCAAGGCTCATTTTAGCATGAGAGAATATTTGAAGATCGATGGTCCATATGAACCCTTTTCCATGTGTCACCATTTCTCATCTACCTCCGCAAACCCTAATCCTACTTCTAAATCATGGGTATTTAACACGAAAAGGTTATTGTTGAGTATGAAGTACTATGGTTATTGTATTTATTTAATACATGAAAAGGTTATTGTTGAGTATGTTACGCGAAAAAAAGGGGAAGAAACGTTGTCTACGTCTTCGGTAGTTGAGACTGACATCCTCAAGCATCCACTTGGTAAACATTATGGCCGCACCTCTAAAAGCATATAGGTGTTTCAAATTTTAACCCAAATTTCTCTATATGATATGTGGCGTCACAAGCTCAAATAGATGTTGTAACACAAATAGCGGTAGGTACAAAGTATGCCTCAACAATTACAAACACACTGCAACATGAGCAAAAAGATATAATTCAATCACTCAGGAGCTAAGTGCCTAATTACCAATTGCTGCTACCATGAAAATTCCAGTTCGGTTCATCTAAACAAACACACGATGCGAAGAGCATTAATTTTAGTAATAAACTTTAATTTGAATGGTTTCATTTTTATTAAAGTTTGAATGTTTGGATGGTTTGATATATATATATATATATATATATATATATATATATATATATATATATATATATATATATATATATATATATATATATATATATATATATATATATATATATTGAACTTTAATGGTTTTATATTAAACTTGAATGTTATTCTTTTCTAAAAAATTTGATTGTAGCTAGGAGTATTAAATATTGAAATGTGATCACATTGGTATCATGTTTTTATATTAAATCTGAAAAAATAACAAAAAAAGGAAACAAAAATTAAAAGTTTACCAAAGCTTGTTGCGATGACATGTTGTTCGTTGAATTTAAAAAATTAAATGGTAAATTATGATCACATGTTGATATTATATATTTTATGAAAGAATAATTTGTATAGAAACGAAATTTTACAAGGAGATGTTGTCGGTAGAATCGAATCTATATATAGCAACGACATTCTAGCAATAGTTACCAAATGGTAGTGATGAAACCTATATTTTTCTTTTAGTGCTAAGGTGGTGTCTATTACACTGAACAAACTAGAAGGGACTAGACAAACTTTCTAGAGCTAATTGTTGTCTCATTGAAATACGTCACAGTCCGAAGCCAGCCATAGTTCATGCCAAAGCGTTTTATAACATTTTTGATGTCATGTCATTCATAAGAAACTAGGTCGAAGGAATATGATCATAGGAAAACCATGATTTTCCGTTGAACCATTCCACTGTTGGTATACATGCATGTTAATTTCTGTATGTTGGACAAAACAAAAGGGCTTTTTTAAGAAAAAAAAAAGACGAGTGTAGGTGAAGTAATATGATACTATCAGATTAGGAACATGTAGAAACAATATTACTACATCTGCAAGAATTTAAAGTAACAAATAAAGATACATCTTTCACACTTGCTCTTGTTGTTCTTGTTCTCATTCTTTCTCAAACGAGACTTAAGGAAGAAACCGTCTTCTTGATTTTGTGACAGGCACCATCGTCTTTAATGAGCTTTCTTTTCATGACAAAATTCACTGACACCCTTGGTCTACTGCATGCTATCTGATTATGCACATCACTCTATAGTAATACCTCCTATAACGGAATTCTAAAAAAAATCATCAGTGGATATAAACTTCTGGTTTATGACTTCCCTCTGAAGTCTGTCTTTTCTGCAATCTATCCTGATATATTAACTTCGGTTGTGGATGGGGTCTGACCCTCTTCGAACTGGTCTTTTACTTGAATGATATGAATCAAATTTGCCTTTCAAATCCGCAGGTGATGGCTTTGCTTGAAGATCCTCCATGGAAACTACCTTGAGCGTGCGATGAATGCCTATGTTTCTGAATCCAGAAACCATATATGGTTCAACTGCTAATATTCCAATACAGGTAAGAAAGATGAATACCTTCTGAGTACTAGAAATCATAGTTTTTTTTTTCTTATGTAATCAAGAGAGGAAGAGAAAAGAGATGATCTTTTCTTTAGAGTAATATGGGAGATGTAAGATTGACAGTTAAATTCCTCCTGGTGAGCTTTAGATATAAGCTTGTGATTTATAGAATAAAACACAAAGGGACCCACATGTCCTTGAAGTTATAGATTTATCCCAATCATAAACCTTCTATTTAACCAGATTAAGGCTGTTAGAAAAGAAGAATCTGATCACTAGGATGACTAATTGACTATACGACCCCTGATCGAGAAGCCAAGCATCTTTTTCATTCTTCACTACTTTTATCTACCGATTTAAAGAAAAAACCATTATCTTGGACTCCAATCACGATTATATGTTTATGGGGGGGAAAACATGCAAATATAATTAACCTATAGGGATTATAGGATGGAGGGTATTTTGGTAAATCATTATTCCTTAGTTAGTAAGAAAAGAGGGATTGAGCAGCCTTGAGAGAGAATTAAGTTAGAAAATATATAATTCAAACAAAAAAAACCAAGCATTCACTTTATTGCCCCTTTGAAAATCTCACTTTGGAATTCCAAGCTCTGTTCCCCATACAACAAAAGAACAGTCTTAGTTTTTAGTGCCATATGTGTTCTTTTACACTTTTCTTTCTTCTCTATTTTGGCCATCGTTTCTAGTTACCCATGATGAAGATGATGATGCATGTGTTCATATGATAATAAGATAACCACCATTCATGTGGCTTCCATCATTTTGCATGCATTGTTTTCCTACATCAATGCCATTCCTATATGTTATTTAAAAGCCTTCAATCATACACGTTCACCCGATGAATTTTCAATCATACATGTTCAACCCTTGATGTTTCAATCGTACATGTTTGCTCCGTTACGATTGGCTTTCGGTACGTACAATTTTAAATGTGATGTACTTGTTAGATACTTATTAAAGTAGAATCTAATGGGGGATTGGCATGATTCTATCTTTAGGAAATTAGGCAACATCCAAAAATAAAGTGATGGGTTGTTTAAAAACTTGGGGATGTTGGCTTTGCAGCTTGTAGATTCTGAGGTTTGGTCTTAAAGAAGTTGCTTTTGTCAACTTTAATGCAGATCTTGGGTCCATAGAGGTTTGTGGCCTGCCACACTAACCAATAAATAAGGAAATTATAAATACATAAAGAAAAATAACCATGGAAATGGTAGAAAATCGTAGCAAATATTTAATATATTACATGTACAAAACGCACTTGTTGTGACTAAGTAAGTGGTTTTAATTTGCACCTGGTCTATTGTGGAATTTATGAAGATGGAATGTAAGTTTGTTTAATTTATGGAAAGTTTAGTTGCACAGGAATTGGAATCGGATCAAACAAATAATGGTTAAAGAGTGAGTAAAGGTAAATTTTATATTAAGGCAACCGGGATGTGACTATAACATTACATAATATATGCCAAAGTAGATGCTTTGCAGGCTACTTTATATGTTATTCCCTAAATAATCATATGCTTCTTCGTTCCATTAAGAAATCACCAATAAATTTTATGATAACGGATTAAAAAAAATTTACACTGAATTTACTAAAACATTACTATTTTATGGGTAAAATACCCAAAAACACAACCATTTATCTACTAATATTAAAAAAAAACACTTATACTTTATTTATATGTAGATAAACCCTTACATTAATATAAACCAAAATATTGTGTTTTTTAAAAAAATTACAGGATGTTTGTAACAAAACATTTATCTTTTTCGTTTTTAGATTAACATGAAACACACAAAATATGTGATTTTGCATGTTGTCTATGATAAAACGTAAGAAGTAGACCATTTACTTAAACAAACATAATAACCTTGCCTTTTTGTTTTCCATGTCAATCTAAAAACAAACAATATAATTGTCATGTAATAAAACAATCAATAATTTCTTAAAAAAACGGATATTTAGGTAAATCTAAAAAGTAACTGAAAATATAATGATTTTTTTACATATAAACAAATTGTAAGAGTTTTTTTAATGTGGATAGATAATGGTTGTGTTTTATGGATTTTACACTTATTTTATAAAAATTAAAGGGAGTGGGTTAATAAAATTATTTTGTAGTAGATTCAAATCATAATTCATTTAGTAAAATTAGGTCTTTGTAAATTGGTTATCTTCGTACATTTAGTCTAATTTTTTAATCTTTAACAAGATGCATCTGTGTAGTTTAAATAAATTATACTGTACATATGTAGTACATTTAAAAAGACATTTTTATCCTTTCTTTTATATATATATATATATATATATATATATATATATATATATATATATATATATATATATATATATATATATTATTTTGCTCGCTATTATTTTATTTATTTATTTATATTTTTGATGATTTATATTTTTTTCACGTTTCGTTTAAATAACTTTTTCAAGTTTTTTGGCGTTTTGTTCGAAAACATTTTTTAATGTTTTTTTTGACTTTTTTTTGGTTTATTTTTTTGTAAAGATTATAATAAATATTTTTTTGTAAAGATTATAATAAATATTTTTTGTAAAAAAATTGGTTAAATTTGAATATGATTAACATAGATTCTGTACAAAATTATTTATTTTAATGAAATTAATATACATGCTATCAGAATTCGAAACGGGTGTCACGTTATACAATTGCTAATCAGAATTCGAATAACTCGAAATCAAACAAATTAAATTTCTAAAAAGAATGAGCTGATAAACTTGGACACTCGTTTTTTAGTTATATGAATTCTGAAGGGAAAAAGTTAATTAAAATTTGTGTAACTAAAAAACGGGTGTTAATTTTGTTGAGTTCATTTTTTTAAGAAATTTTGTTCGTTTTCAAGTTATATAGATTCCGATTAGCCTATGTATAACTTGACACTCATTTCGAATTCCTATTAGCATATATATTGATATTATTAAAATAAATAAATTTATACCTAATCTACGTTAATCATATTCACATTTAACAAACTTTTTCACATAATCTATATATATATATATATATATATATATATATATATACACACACACACATACACACACACACTAGCCGTTTACCCACGCCAAACATAGGGTGCGAATAGTTTTTTTTTTCATAAATTATTTCTAGAGGCAATTAGTCTTTTGCACAAATAGTTTACTACATCTAAGTAATTATTAATAAAAGTCATGTTAGAAAATACGAATTCAGTAAGAAAAGAAAACGAAGCGTTAAGATTGTTTACAAATGTGTATAAAAACATGATTGGTTGTACATTATTAATCGTACGACACTTCTTTATATATCATATTTGGTGTTGCACATTGACTTATTTTCTAGATTTATCATAATATTAAACCACGAGTGATCAGTAATACAACATTGTTAAAAAGATCTTTAATGCGATAAACATTGATTTATAAGTGTATAATGTGTGAGATGAGTAAAAAAAATAAGGAAAGATAAGAATTATAAGAATAGATAAATTTAAACAAAACTAAGGTGACGTCTAATTCACTCATTTTCTCAAATCAAAAAATGATAGTACGTTTTCTGGGAAATCTGATAAACAAAGCAAATCATGATAATATATTTTCAAATCATTGTATCAAATAAAAAATGATAATACATTTTCAGGTAGAAAAACAAATGTACATTGTCTTGCTTCCGGTTACTCTTTGTATCAACAAAGTTCAAGAAAATACGTTTGTATTTCTTACAATTGATCTAAACAAAGGATAAATAAATCGAAGAAATCACAATATTCTTGTATTAAAAGAGAAAGATGATGACCCCTGACATTTTTTGGTTAAAAGACTCATGAATCCCCTATGCTCTTTTATCTCCTGTAGTGTCGCCTTCTGTCTCCTACATTAAAAATAAAAATATAATTACTAAAACATAAATACATATATCATTCTGTTTGAAGTTGGCATTACTTTATGATGGCAGAATGCCCACAATGAAAATTTTCTTCCATAGGTAATTACAAATTGAAATTGAGATTACAATGTTATGCTTTACTTTCAATAGTTTCTTGCTTGGTATAAAGCATTTGTCGGGAACCCATCAGTCTATAAAATCCAAAATCATAAATTAGGTTTCAACTTAACTTGCTAAAGTTTAACAAATTTCGTCAAGGGGATCTATCAAGATCCAAAAATGATGATACCATGGTTATTTATACCATCTTGGAGGGTATCAAGAGAAAGCATCTGGAAAGGATCTTTAGTTAGAAGTTTGAACTTTCACCTCCAAGAAAATAATACACATTAAAAAATGTATCTATCTATTAAGATGTTCAAACGTCTTCACATTCTCTATTAATTCTTACTAAACGAATTCCTTAATGAGTGGCATTTTTATACCCCCTTTTTGAAATGATGGTGTTTCTTCCCTCCTATTTTAGGAACTATCATAACATCACAAAGGAAAACAAAAATGCAAAACATAGTAAAATACAAAACATTAGGGATTTCCAAATCTGAATGATACATGTCTATGCACTAACAACTTAAATGACAAATAAAGGTTCTTCATACCTATCTGGACAAATCAAACAAATAGGAAAAGGAAAAGGAAATTATACCAGGGTAAGAGGTGGGTGTAGATTAACCAATTCGATTGAAATAAATGATCATGGACACCTTAGAGCCCAAAACAGTGACGAATCCCAACATTTTTTCTCATTCTCTCCACAATCTATGATTAAATGACATCAATTAAACAAATATCGAAGTAACTAACCTAAATTTCTTAATGTCGTTATCTTGAATTAAGACTCATCAACCATATACAATTTTATATCCCTTCATCTTTGGAATATCGCCTACGAAAAGAAATGTTATTAGAAACCACAAAAGGGGATGGGTGTACTACTGCGACTATTCTACCTTTCCTGCCCCGATTCAAGTTATAGTTGGAAAGATCTAAAATTGAATAGAAAATCATTCCTATTTTTATTGACATACCATATCTATAGACAACATCCGGTAAATGAAAAACAGGGTCACATATATTTATGTTCCTGCAAAAAACCGGTACATAAAATGTGTCCATATGCAAATAAAAAACTAAAAGCGTTAATGTTCATGTTGGAAATGGTGGCATTGTTTTCTTCTCCCTCGGTCTTGTGAGGCCGAATCATTGTGGTGAACGCTAGAGAGAGACACGGAGGTTAGGTTTCAGTTGGATCTAATGGCGAGTTGAGTGGTGCGAGGTGTGTGCTCATGGTATGGAGTGAGTTCATGGAGTTGGTGAGGAGTGGCCAGATGGCTAATTAGAGTTAGAGAGAAGGATAGATGGTTGAGAGAAGGGGGAGGGTTATATAAATGGTGAAAAAGATAAACAAGCAAAATATTATAAGACAGAAGAAAGGGTGACATGGTAGGAGGGTCGTCGACGGGATGGTAGGAGGGTCGTCGACGGGATAGGAATAAGGACCGTGTCAAAACAATAACGCCTTAATAACAGGGGCGATAAGAGGTTGTTTGACTTTTTCAGATATCGACCAAACTAATATTCATGATTTGGTAATGCATAAAATGATTGAAAATAGTGCAATATGGCTTATACGAATTAAAATTCAGCATTTGACTAAATATGCTTTATAAGGTATTATATATATATATATATATATATATATATATAGATAGATCTGGTAAGAATTTTTTTTTGTAGGAAGGTAAGAAGTTTTTTTCTACATATATTTTTTTGACAAACAAAACAAATGAATCACTAGATGAATCAAAAATAATATGATTCACCAAAAACAATTCTCAAAAAACATCTCGATGATTCATTTATACGAAGATTTTGTTGTTATTCACTAAAGTTGTCATAAAAGTGATTTTTTCTCTTAATTTACTTAAAAATGAATCATGAAAATGTTTTTTTTGGGAATTTTTTCTTGTGAATCTAATTTTTGAAACATCTAATGATTCATTTTGTTTTGGGTAGTCTGTGCGATTAGTCCTTATAAAGAATTTTTAACTCGGACCATACTTAATGTTTGTGTTTGTTGCGATTTTGATCCCTAACCAACATGAAAAGACCAATATACCCTTATCCATTATTTTAACTTATTATTTATTATTAACTAAATTATTATAAGAGTTTTTATACATGTAGCTCCCACTCGTTCTTTTCTTCCTTCCTCATCGTCTCAGGAACTCCATCATCGACACTCATCCTTCTCCGGCCACCATGCCTCCCTTCCCATTATGTAGTAAACCTCTACCTCTTTTGTTTCCTCGATGATTACAAACACAATACAACACTCTAAAACAAAATTGGATTTCTAGCTTTACTCTCAAACCTACATATCGAATCTCGCTTTGTGATAACGGATCTTCAAACCTGCAAATCCCACATCCTGTCCGCCTAAAAGATTCCAACACTACCTTCGTCTCCGATACCACTTCCACCCATCATCACCACTACAACCTGTCGTTATGGCAACCTCCGCCATTGCACCCTATGCCACCTGAACATCGTCCATCGTCACCGAAACCTGCAAAAAAAACATTGTCGAAAACCCTGCTATGTGCAAATCCAGTAGTTTAGGAAAATAAATCAAAATCCAAACAATATTGGGAAACTTGGAGATGGAAGGATTAGTCCACAGAAGAACATATCATGATTCACACTCGTCTCAATCTCTCTCACATGTCCTTCTTTCGTCTGAGAAAACAAAGTGAACGAGTGGTGACCCTCTGAGAAAACGATTTGCATACATCAATATTGTTTCTCGATTTTCAGAAAACCTATATATGTTGGAATAAATTTTCAAAAATCTACCAACCATCGTTATTTCTGCCTTCTTCCCGCCGTCTGCTTTGATTATGTTTCACATTGGTTTCGTTCTTAACTGCGTTGAGTTTCAGATCGGGTCATCGAATTGAATGAGTGAGTATGAATGATTGTAAGAGGATGTGAGAGGGAAAAAGTAGGTCAAGAAAACCCTCCCCT
This sequence comes from Lactuca serriola, assembly GCF_051521515.1. Classification (NCBI taxonomy): domain Eukaryota; kingdom Viridiplantae; phylum Streptophyta; class Magnoliopsida; order Asterales; family Asteraceae; genus Lactuca; species Lactuca serriola. Next base: position 71,442,910 of record NC_136410.1, read on the forward strand.
CGTATGTTGGGTGTATGCGCTTGTACGCTTAGCGTACGAGGGCGCACATTCATCGGGCACCTGAGCCTTATACGAGGGACGTATGCTGCCTGGATGGAAAACCCTAAGTTGTGGTCGTGTGCCCTATTTAAACCATCTTACAACCTTTAAACCTCATTTCTACCAGCCTTTTTTGCCTCTCAACGTCCCTAGAAACCCTAATAGTTGTAACACCCCACTTCGAAAATAAACCATAAACTTGGGAATGTAATTTAACTATTATTTTATTCCGATAAATGAAATTTAAATAAAGGGTTTTAGTGAGGAAGGATGTATTTGGCATTATAATATTTCTTAGAGGTCTAATGGGTACTTTGGGGTATTTGGTGTAAAGAATAAATGAGCATGTGGTTAAAGAAAAATTATTTGGAATTGTTTTGTAGCTTTTGGGCTTAAATTGAAAAGGTTATGGAAGCTGGGGGCTGAATGGTAATTTATGGATTTATTTTGGAAAAAGATTAGAGAAGTGGGAGGGGGACCAATCTTGTTAAAAATGGAATGAAGTTATATTTGATACGGGTTCAAACCCGTCACTAGCCTTCCCTCCCATTTTTAAGGAACATAGAACCCTAACCCTAACCCTAGCTGCATCCTTCAGCCACCAACGTCTCTTTGGGAGTCTTCTCAGACGCCACCTCCACGCTGCTGCTTGAACCAACATCATTCCTCTCGCCATCGAATTCGTGGTCGTAGATGCGGCCGTCAAGATGCGGCCGTCGGAAACTCCAAGAAGCGGGGTCGCTGTTGCCGCTTATCGTTGGAGGCGCAACCTCCATTTTTCCCTGCTGCAACCGTCCCTCCTCCTCCCGTTTCTTCTCCGCAGCAACTAGCTCGTGTCGGCCGCTGCCGTCACTCCTTACAGCTGCCTTTTGTTGTACTCTGGTTGCCGCCTGCCACCCGAAATGGATAAGATGGGTGCATGTTTTGCGATAATTCTCGTGTTCGTGTGTATGTGTGTGTTGCTGCTACAACCAAGAAGTGTATGTGTGTGTTTGTTGGCCGGAAACCGAGAAAAAGAACCACCATGGTGGCTGTCGCTTTCTGCCATCCCTTACCGCCACTAGCCACCGTGGGATGCGTGTGTGTGTATGTGTTATGGTGTAATTATGTGTGTGAATTATGGAATGATGTTGTAGGAGCAATCTTTGGCCTGGATATCAAGGAAAATCCTCCACCACCGCGGCGAGGTGGTGGCTGTCGCTGTTGACCACCACTGCCCGAGGTAACAGTGGGTGGTGCCCAGCCTAGTGGAACCCTAATTGACCTAAAAACTTAACTTTGGACCTTGTGCCATGTGCTTGGGTTGGAAACCCTAATTAGGGTTTAGAAAACCCTAATTTTGGATACTTTAGTTTGGAATTTGTTGGGACCTGCGTTTTGGACCGTTAGATTGGAATTATAAATTACACCCGACCATATTGTATGAATGACCTAGTAGAGCGATAAACTTAAAGGACTAAGTCCTTAATGAGTGAAGTGTTTTTACTTAACCCTAATCGTCGTTTTATGTGAAAACCCTAATCATGTTTGGGCTTCGAGTTAGTCCTTTCTTTTGGTCATAGGTGTTTGGATTCTTGTTGGGCCATCTGAGAACAAGTGTATGGACTAGGACATTTAGATGAACTTTAGGTTAAGGCCAATGTTAGGGGTTTGGGCCTAATTTGGAAAATTGGGCTATATTTGGGTCTTGGTTGATTATTTGGCTTTTGGGCCTCCAGGGTTTGAGTATGGGCCTTGGTCTTGGACCAAGCTAGGTTAGGGGTAAAATAGTATTTTACCCAAAGTATGGGTTTCTGTTTATGCTTTGGCACCCAATTGTTAATTGGGTGTTGTTTTGATGATTGATAGTTTGGGGATCTATTAGCCTGCAGCCAGGGTTCGTCTGTGTGATTGGGCAATGTGAGGTGACTCTTCTCACTGTATCCATGGGTCGAAGGCACTAATATCGGCCCATTACTTGTTATGTGGAGTGCTAGTTGTTTCTGTGATACTTGCATGAAAGACCATGGGGGAGTCCATAACATTTGTATATAAGATCATGGGGGTGCCCATGACATTTGAATATAAGACCATAAGGGGTGCCTATGGTATTTTGGTATAAGACCATGGGGAGCCCATGGCATTCCTGGTAAATACCATAGGGGGAGTATATGGCAACTATGTGTATGTTGCATGATATACTGTTGATGATATTTTGTGGAGGATATTATATGGTTGTATGCTATGTGGTATTTTGGGGAACTCACTAAGCTTTGTGCTTACAGTTTTCAGTTAATGTTTCAGGTACTCTGGTTTTCAAATGGAAGGGCTTGGGATGATTTCAGAGAAAACACCACATGTTTCCGCCTTCGGTGAACTACTATGATTTGTCAATGTTTTTCTAAAACTTAATTACTCTTATTTTTTGGGAAATACATGTATTAACGATTTATTAATTTAAAAACAAAAAAAATTATATTATGATTTTTAGGGTGTTTCAAGTTGGTATCAAAGCCTTGGTTTGAGGGATTCAGACATACTCTCGGGTGTGTCTGAACTCAAACTGAGGAATTGGTAAAGTTTTCAAAAAGAAAAGTATTTTAAGAAAAGAGTTTTTTAAGATAAGAGAAGGTGTGGTGCATGCAATCAACCGAGCTCAAGTAAGTTTTCCCAAAATACCAATATGTGTTATTTGATATGACTTGATTTATGAACCTGTGAATCGCATGCTATTTAGGTCTAAGGATCTGCCCAGTTTTTGCATGATAGAATGCTTGGAGAGATACATTTGTATGTATATCGTAGGAGTTGGTAGACTTGCATGCTAGTGCTGATTAGTTAGTGGTAATTGATCTGATATGTGATACCTTGTTGCATTGGGAGTAGTGGATGCTATTTTGAGATGGGAATATCTATTGGAATCATTAATTGCTAAGTGTATGCTTTAAAAATTGTATACAGTTAGGATGTGATAGCCCTAGAATAATTGATTTGGTCTTATTTCCTGTTCCTTGTTTGGTTGTGGTTTTTGGGTGGAGTCTGTTATTCGATAGTCTATTTGATCCTCTTCTGTGTATAATTTGCATGCATAAGGCAACCGACAGTAGGGGTGGAATTTCTAGCATAAGTGTTGGTGTGTAGGGTGAATGTTCTATGACAGTTCTATAGATTGGAGTGTTACTGCACGAATGTTGCTTGCTTTGTGCTTTGTGGAACTCTTTGATGATATGAGTCAGCTACTAAGTGAATAGGAAGGTATTCATGAGGTGGATGATTGGCATTATGAAGAGTTCTTTAGCAGCTGATGGCAGAGTGAGGTTGGGGTTCTAGGTGAGCCTAGGGAGTGTTGCAGTGGTTGTAGTTGCATTGTTTAGTGAGCTTTAGTGCATCAGTTTGAGAATGTGACTTAGAAGATTCGGGATGATTCTTGAGGAAAGTATGGATATGTGTGGAAGGTAGTATTGGGCCAGTACTACTGAAAGCACAGGATCCATACTGGAATCGGGGAGAGTCTTGGAGAATCTAAGTAGGTTGGGGAAAAGGATTCTTGAGTATGTTTTGATCTTTTGCATGATTGTATTTTAGTTTGGTTATGGTTCAAGTTTTGGTTCTAGTTTTGGTTCTGGTTTGGGTTCTGGCTCAGGTGCAGATGCTGAGCCGATTAGTGAGTGGTTGTGGGAGTTCATCTCATCGGAGATTTCTCGTTGTATTTCTGATATATTGGATGAGCGCTTGGGCGTGTTCCATGCTTGTGGAGCTCCTGCATTCCATGGGGAGAGGGACCCTGTTGTCAGTAGGGGAGGTTAGTAGATATGGCTAACGCATTCAGGATGAGTTTTTTCCCCAAGGAGGCGAAGATCATATATACCTCCTACCTTTTGAAGGACAGTGCACAAGATTAGTGGGAAGAGTTTAGTAGTGAGTTGGGTGATGATATCATTGATGTTATGTCATGGGATGACTTCTCGACTAGGTTCCAAACTAATTCGCATTTGAGACTGAGGTGTAGCAGTTGGAATGAGAGTTTTAGGATCTCCAACAAACTACTAGGATCGAGGCAGAGATCACTACCATGTTCTGGGAGAAGACTTTATTGGTTCCACGGTATGCGACAGTTGAGGAAATTAAGAAACTGACGTATCATGATATGTGGTGGATGATATCAGAGAGTTTGAGAGTATTTCGGGGTGTAAGATCCTGAATGATATGATTTCTGAAGCCCAAGAGAGGGATATTGATTTGGAGCCCCAGTAGAGAGTAGCCAGTTATTTTAGTGTAGGTCTGGGAGAGGCCAGTGCTCCAGCAGGTGATATTGCGGGTATGTTGTCTTTTGCTTTTCTTCGGTTTGCTATTAGTTTTCTTGTTGATAGGATTTTGTATTAATTTGGGTAAGCATTATCTTCGGGTTATTGCTCTGTTATCATTGGGTTATATCTTCGGGAATTGTTTCATGTCTTTTGCATGACATAAACCATTAGTTATTCATTGAGGGGTTGTATATCGTGTAGCGAGTTCCAATGTGTTCAGCTGCTATTCGGGTTTTTGGTCAGAATCGGTTTGGGGGTATTGTGTAGAAGGCATGTAGTCAAGATGCAGTAGGTCAGTTCTCCAGTAATCATCATGGTTCAGTGGTTTTAGTATTCGTTCCGGTACGAGCGATAGTTGCCTATAGAAGAGTTGTTGGGTACGAACACTACCGTTGCTAAGTGAGGTACGGTAGCAGGAAGATGGTGGTGTCGGTTGCATGAGTTGTTTGGTTATTGGTAATGTTAGGGGAGTTTTATATTCTATCAGTTGTAGTTGAGTAGGAATCAATAATTCTTTGAGAATGGAAGTTGGGATAATATTCGTTGGTTCAGGGCAAGGGTTATAGTTTTAGTCACCAGCATAAGAGCTTAGGAATGGTCTCATTGCAGGTAATCTGACTCCATATCAGAAGGTTGCGTGTTCGATTCATGACAGGTAGATTACCCTTTAGGATTTCAGGATTTGGGTGATTATGGAGTTGGGTAATAATGAAACGCTAGTATTGTTTAACGCAGGGCATGGTTAGTCCATTATGTTTGATGGAGACGGGTCGGAGATGTATAAGGATTAAGAGGTAAGAGACCTTCGTTGAGTCCAAGTGGGGGAGAATTAAATGGTTGTTCAGATTGAGGTTGTGTTGGTGGAAGATCAGGAAACTTCCAACCGTAATTCCGCATCTCTATTGTGACCCAAACTCCATAATAGTCGCAGGATTCGACTCAACTTGCATGGTGTTCTGATGATTTGATCTTGGTAAGGCTATGGGTGGTAATCATGGTTGGTTGGAAGTGTTGTAAGACCGCAATGGGATTGTAGCATTCACCAGTTCGAAGTAAGCTATCATTGGTAGTGGACATGGGTGTAAAGGGGGAATCAGTTCGTACCTTGGGCACGCCAGTCCGGATTGTTAAGGAATATTTCTTTGATATAGGTTAAGGACCATTAGGGTCCGAGGCAGAGTTGGGCATATGTAGCCCTAGATGGGTGGGACTCATTGGCAAGGCCTGTGTAATTTTGGAAATTCAGGTTGGACCTGGTAGAGACCGTTGGGTCGAGGTTTTGGATCTTGAGTTGCAGGATCATGTGGTCGTTTAGTGTGTAGCGAAGAGGGGTTATTAGGTTGGGTAGTCTTGTTGTTGGACTCTTGGGAGCCTGGTGGTTGGATCGGGGTACCAATATGTCGAGGGCATCGATCGAAGGGTTCAAGGGTAATGAATGGATTCAGTTTTGGATGGTAGGTTAGCTCTCGTGATTGTGTCTCAGATTCGTTCTTTTAGCAAGACCATCAAGATATGTCAGGGCGATAATATTGACTTGGAACTCGAGGGTGGAATAGCTTGTTATTCGAAGGAGAAGTAGGTCACTTTCAGTTGGGATTAGATAATCTCATAGTAAATGATTTGACCCTGTTGTGCAGCTCTCACTTGATACTAACCATTACAGGGATAAGTCTCATACTCGAAGGATTATCTGAGCCTCCTGTCAAGTATAAGTGTTATGCAGAGATATTTGGTTCGTGATTCTGTTATCTAGTGAGAACCTCAAGTTATCAGAAGTAGAGTAGTAAATTGGGAGATCAGTGGACTGGATTCAAAAATAATGATTCAGTATGGGCGGCCTGTTAGGGAGTCAAGTCATCTCGAGACTTCAGATTTCAGATTGAGTAAATGTGATCATGTTGTAAGGAATTCGTTCATCTTCGGGTTGTACAGCCCTACGAGGGTTGGTTTTGGTTGCCGTGGGAAGGCTGGGGTATGCTTGGGGTCATGACCGTGTTACTCAAGTTGTTGACATGTCGGGAATGGTAAGGAATGATTTCGAGGATAAAATGTAATTTAAGTGAGGGAAATTTGTAACACCCCGCTTTAAAAATAAACCCTAAACCCGGGAACATTATTTAAGTGCTTTTTATTCCGATAAATGAAATTTAAAAAAAGGGTTTTAGCGAGGAAGTATGTATTTGGCGTTATAATTTGTCTTGGAGGTCTAATGGGTACTTTCGGGGTTTGTGGTGTAAAGAATAACTGAGCATGTGGCTAAAGAAAAATTATTTGTAATTGTTTTGTAGCTTTTGGGCTTAAATTGAAAAGGCTTTGGAAGTTGGGCTAAATGGTAATTTATGGATTTATTTTGGAAAAGATTAGAGAAGGGGGGACCAATCGTGTCAAAAATGAAATGAATTTATATCGGAGATGGGTCTACACCCGTCACTAGCCTTCCCTCCCAGTTTTTAAGTAAGATGGAACCCTAACCCTAACCTTAGCTGCATCCTTCAGCCGCCACCATCTTTTTTAGAGTCTTCTCAGCCGCCACCTTTGGGGCCGTTGCTGCCGCTTTTCGGTGGAGGCACAACCTCCATTTTCCCCACTGTAATCGTCCTTCCTCCTCCCGTTTCTTCTCTGCAGCAACTAGCTCGTGTATGCCGCCACCGTCGCTCCTTGCGGATGCCTTTTGCTGTGCTCCGGTTGCCGCCTGCCACCCGAAGTGAATAAATTGGGTGTGTGTTTAGTGATAACTCTCGTGTTCGTGTCTATGTGTGTGTTGCTGCTACAACTGAGAAGTGTATGTGGGTGTTTATTGGTAGGAAACCGAGAAAAAGAACCAACATGGCCGCCAACCAAGGTGGCTGCCGCTTTCTACCATCCTTTGTCACCACCAGCCACCATGGGAGGAGCTATGTGTGTGTTTTGGTGTAATTATATGTGTGAATTATGGAGTGATGATGTAGGAGCAATCTTGGAAAATCAAGTAAAATCCTCCACCACCGCCGTGAGGTGGTGGCTGCCGTCGTGTGTCGCCATCGACCACCATTGCCCGAGGTGACAGTGGGTGTGTCCAGCCTAGTGAAACCCTAATTGACCTAAAAACTTAATTTTGGACCTTGTGAATGCTGGGACCCGCATTTTGGACCGTTGGATTGGAATTATGAATTACGCCCAACCATATTGTATGATTGACCTAGTAGAGCGATGAACTTAATGGATTAAGTCCTTAATGGGTTATGTGTTTTTACTTAACCCTAATCGTCATTTAATCTGAAAACCCTAATCATGTTTGGGCTTCGAATTGGGTCTTTCTTTTGGGCTTAGGTGTTTGGATTCTTGTTGGGCCATCTGAGAACAAGTGTATGGACTAAGACATTTGGATGGGCTTTAGGGTAACGCCAATTTAATGGGTTTGTGCCTAATTTGTAAAATTGGGTCATATTTGGGCCTTGCTTGATTATTTTGCTTTTGAGCCTCCAAAGTTTGAGTATGGGCCTTGGTCTTGTACCAAGCTAGGATAGGTGTAAAAGAGTCTTTTACCCCAAGTATGGGTTTCTATTTATGCTTTGGCACCCAATTGTTAAATGGGTGTTGTTTTGATGATTGACAATTCGGGGATCTGTCAGCCTGCAGTCGAGGTTCGTGTGTGTGATTCGGCAGTGTGAGGTGAGTCTTCTTACTATATCCATGGGTCGAAGGCACCATTGCCGACCCATTACTTATTATGTGGAGTGATAGTTGTCTCTGTGATACTTGCACGAAAGACCATGGGGGAGCCTATGGCATTTGGATATAAGACCATGGGGGTGCCCATTACATTTGAATATAAGACCATGGGGAGGGGGCATGGCATTCCTGGTAAAGACCATGGTCCCATAGCAACTATATGTATGTTGCATGATATACTATGGATGATATTTTGTGGATGATATTCTTTGGTTGTATGCTACATGGTATTTTGGGAAACTCACTAAGCTTTGTGCTTACGGTTTTTAGTTTATGTTTTAGGTACTCTGGTTTTCAAATGGAAGGGCTCAGGATGATTGCAGAGCACACACCGCATGTTTACGCCTTCTGTGAACTACTATGATTTATCAATGTTTTGTTAAAACTTAATTACTCTGATTTTGTGGAAAAGACATGTATTAACTATTTATTAATTTAAAAACAAAAAATTATTATCATGATTTTTAGGGTGTTTCAATAGCCACTAGAAGTGAGTTTGAGCTTGAAGTGTTAAAAGGAAGCCATTTTTGGGTGTGCTTACAAGGAGAAGAGCTTGTGGTACAATTCTTGAACGTGGTGAAGCTTCTAGATCCAACATTTCCTTCATCTTAGGGAGCTTCTAAATGTATAAAGTCCATACATTGCTCATCTGTTGTTTAGATCTCCTTTTGGACTTGTTTTGGTCTCTTTGGTACCTTTTAAAGGTCTTGATGTGTCAAGACCATTTGTGATGCCAAAGTTGTAGATCTAGACGTTTAGTGGCCTCTTCTAGCTTAAAGGTGCAAACTTTATGGTGTTTGTGACCTCCATGCAAGCATTAAGTCATTAATTAACTTGTTTTAGGCTTTAGGCTTCATTAATCCATGTAGGCACGTAAAGCTGGCAACTTTACGTGATTACCCACCTCAAAGAGGTCAAATCTGAGTATTGGAGCAAGTTTCAGAACCAAATAAGAGCTTAATGGCATAGGTTTCAAATCAGAGGAGTACGTTGGGCGTACAAGCTCATACGTGCAACGTATAGGCACTTAAGCGTGTATGCTTAGCGTACAAGCTGAGTACGCCCCACATATTCAGCAGAGGGTTTCAGTATTTTGGGCCTTCGGTGTGGGCTTCGCATGTGGACTTTAGGATCTTAAGGTTGCATTGTGGGTTGTGGCCTGGTTAAGTTAGGTGGGTCAAGTTCGATTGTGGGCCTCTAGGGTCATGAGTTTGGCCTTTTGGGCCTTAGAACCATTAGTGTAAATGGACCAAGTTTGGTTGGGTCCATTATAAGGAGATTACTTTTGGGACTTAGTAGAGGAGTAGGGACTTAAGATTTTGGACCCTTTGTTAGGTTATGTCATAATCCTAATTAGGGTAATTTGTATATTTATACAATGTGAGGCTTTTGGATTGGTAGGCGAGCAACTATTATTTTCAGTAGATAGATGTGAGTCTTCTCGTTATACCAATGGGTCGAAGGCACCAATGCTGGCCCATTACTTGATATGTGGTCTTAATATTTGATATGTGATGGTCTGGTTAATTGGTATGTAATGACTTATGAGAAGACTATGGGGGAGCCCATGACACTTGGATGTTAGACCATGGGGGTAGCCCATGACATTCCCAGTGAAGACCATGGAGGGAGTGAGCCCATGGAAATTTTATATATATATATATATATATATATATATATATATATATATATGCTACATGGTATTATGTGGTTGTATGTTTTGTGTATTTTGGGAACTCACTAAGCGTTTGCTTACAATTTGTTGGTTGTTTCAGGTACTTCTGGCTCTAAAGGGAAGGGCCCGAATTGATGGCGCATCATCCACTCTCCGGTATTTCCGCATTTGTTATTTTGGATACTCTTATCTTTTGGATATGAGCTGATGTAATGGAATTTTAGAAAAACAAAAAATGATTGTAATTTCTAAATTTTAATTGAAAATTTTATCTAAGTTTTTAGGCTATTACAAGATGGGGGCAAAGCGTCATGTTATGGATGAAATTCTTACCATCGCAAGACCTCCCGAACGAAGCGAGCATGAAGAGACAGACAGCCATATCGAGGTACTCCCGAAGAACATCCTCAATATCAGCTTCTCATTGAAAGACCCACGCATGTGCAGTTGGAATCCTAGGGATCCACTCATATAACGTCCTACCTGTAGCTCAAGCAAATTCATCGAGTGTTAATCGATAACAACAATAGCACTGGCATTCTTTACGAATACTGCTTCCGCGAACTCCCAACCTCGTGGAAAGAAGTTCTACAACCCTTAAGCAGGGGCCCACTCGTCAGAATCATGGGACATCAGTTATGGCCGCTAGGAACCATAAACCTCCAGCTGAACTTAGTCAATCATGATGGAAAAGAAACAATCACAAGGGTAATAGAGTTCTCGGTGGTACGTCGCCCAACCGATGACAATATGCTCCTCGGACGGCCAGTGCTCTTCTAGCTCCGGGAAAAATCATCAACACTCCACGGAACGGTGAAGCTTAGTACAAGCACAGGCTCAACCACAATCATCGCATGCAGCCCACTCACACATTATGGCAGAGCCATTGCCACATTAGAAACAATACATGTACCAAGGAAACGAAGAATGCGTCGCCATATGAAGAAGCACCTGGTACCGGCGGTCACCTCACAAAATCAAGACGGAAGGCGAAAGAACGCTTGAATTAAAGAAATTTAGGGTGAGGAAGGACACAGTAGCAACAATGCAACTGTGCTGGAGGATGCGTCGCCTTACGGCACCAAGCAGACCCTCCAGACTTTTGCAAAAACACAAAGCAAGAACCAAAAACCGACTCCCGGTGAGCCTCCCATCACCCACAATACTAAAAGCCAAAATGACCAGAAACACAGGGAAACAAAGCAGAGAGTGACACGCACGCACAGGGATCCCAAGGTCAAACCAGCGTCTCAAGAAGAAACCACGAATGCTGACACATCATCGTCCAACAAAGAGGCCAATCTAAAGAGAAACACTGAAGTCACGAAGACCTTCGACGGGTCCAGATTGTGCTCAGATCACCATCCATACGGGTTGCTTCTAGTCAACCCCCTAGGTGACGATGCACGGGGAACATGGGGAGGCCTGAAAGTCATGGTAAGATGAATGTATGTAGGAAGAGAAAAACACTCGCTCCCATAGAAGAGTCGGGCGGATAGAACTGAAGAGCGAATGAATCTGAGAATCGTGTTTAGAAAAGCGATGCACCCAGAAATTCCAAGCTCCAGCATGCACAGAAACATGGTCATGCCACAAGGAAGCACACCCAAAAACACTTAGGTTTCTAACACACAAACACCGTAGGAACACTCCCCGTTGGAGAAATGCCTTGCAGGCCTTTCCCAGGTGACCACACAGACAACAAGAGGGCCAATGCTAAGATTGTGTGGATGCCAATAGAGAGAGTATAGCCAGGAAAAGAAAAATACTTGCCTTTGAAAAAGAACCAAACAAGCGGCTCACAATAAGAAGTCCTGAGAACCATTACCGCAAGAATTTCAAGCTTGGAGGCACGTCGGCCGACCGCACGCAAAGACGAAATCAAAACCCTGAAAATCACTGCCGACGAATACCCATAATATCAGGTGCTCATTCTTTGACTAACAACTATCAGTCACCAAATCAATGGGGTATCGATATCATAGGGCCACCCCATCCTCCCCCTAGTAATCCTAGGAGAAACCAGTTTCCCCTGGCTACCCCTGCCATTTCAGCAGACATGCAAAAGATAACCATCCATCAGGATCGAAAAAAGCATGGGTTAGAGAACCACCAACAACGTCTCAACTCCATCGCCAGGTCCCAAGGCCAGACCTCAACGAAGAACCGCTTAACCTGATACAAGGAGTGAAAACAATGCTGTCACTTGGGATCACAAATAGGTCATTGTGAGCGCTAAACTTTGGTACAATCATCAACAAAGCAAAGCAACGTCCAAACATGAACATGCCCAGTGGGAAAAACACAACCGTTAAACTTAGCCAAGACAAAAACATGGGAAACACCAAAAATCGTCACACTTGGTATATGCAAGTGGAAAGCTCTGATGCAGGAGACTGGACGTTGGAAAAGGATGGGTTTAAATACACACGACCCAAGAGCTAGCTAAAATCCGTCAAAGAACATGAAAGCAGGTCCATAAAACGCACCAAGATGGAGTTGGCATCCCATGAGCTCAGGGCGAAGAAGTCGCCTCCTGGACCCGGAGTGTGTGCAGTTCGTACCACTACCCCTAGAGCAAGGAAAAAGGACCAGATAAGGCACATTCGAGGCTTGGGCAATGTGATCAAACTCCGAATGGATAATCACACCCCATAAGATCAGCCCAAGAATCTAGACCTTTGCTGACACCATGATGTAGTCACCTCTTTTCTTTGCTCATCAAACAATGTAGTCATATCTAAAAACGTTATTAATGAAGAAAGTGGGCTACCCAAAAAAACTATTAGAATGTTTTTCACTATTCGAGCTTGATAACACTCATAAAAGAGGTTGCACACAGTTACCAAATTATAAAAAAAGACTGATCATCCACATCATTTGAGTGAAAACCATTGTAAGAATGCATCCATAGGTGTCAATGGTTCATAACCTTTCCCTAAACAAATAGTACCTACGTCGTAAATGCCTCAAGGTGATGATCTCAGCATGACTTAGATAATTAGGGCTAGGGTACAACTCCCCAAGGTTCAGGACTTAGAATAAAGTCTCCAAAAGGGTAATCAACAAACTTTAGCCTAAATATAGAAAACAGGATACCCTAACAAAGCAAACTAGACAGAAGAACCCAATCTAGAAATAAAGGTCTACGACCCAAATAAAGGACAAATTTTGAGCCCGCAGCACGAGCTCCAGGGGAAAATCCAAAGAAATTTAAGCAAATATAGTTCATAGAGTTATAAGTTGGGCAAATCTAGTAGCACTACTAGATCGCTAAACAACATAACTGACCACCAAGCAGAGAAATCTAACAGTCTCGAGTCGACCCCCCAATGCCAACATAAACCTGCGGGAAGAATCGCCTCAACAAGGAAAAAAGGGCGCATAATCACCTGTGTCAAACATAAACCACCTAGGGATAGAAACAAAGATATCGCAGAAGCAGAAATGACTATGCTACCAAAACACAAAAAAGAAACCTTGTCTTTCCGGACAACCCCAGGACTAGAAAGGTCCGCACAGGGCCAAAAAACCGTTAAAAGTATTGTGTTGAAAACATTGTCTCAGAAACACACAAGTTTGAACACTGTTCCACATAAGAAAATCAGGAAGAAAGGAGGATCACTTACCGTGAGTAGTTGAGAAAGATCCAACTTTGAAAGGGTCACCTTCAGGGGGTTGTTCTCGATGTCAGGATCATGTCATAGCCGACGAAGGCCTTCCAATTCGTGCTCACCTAAATGAAGGAGGGAGGCAAAATCTGTTTCCATGAATGACCTCACAGAAGCATGCATAGCCTGAGTCATTTCCACCACAATACTTGGCTCCCACAGATTGAATTTCTCGAAGTCCACCTGTTCCTTCACTGCCTACTTGACCCCCTCCACACCAGCTACAACACATATCGCCTTCATACACCAAATCCTCATCGAGAACTCAGTGCTCTCAATGACTCGATCAATTACTCGAACAATAACATGCCGTAACAACCATGTCATATCATTCTCCACAATCTTCCTCATGGATTCCTTGGCAGCCAACTGTCCAACCTTCTGCTTTACCTGATCTTCTAATAACACTTTCTCTCCTACTATATTCTCCCCTCTCTTCGCCAAATGTTCCACTGACCCATCCAAACTTGCAACTTGCTCCTCCACAAACGCTTTCTCACTAGCCAAATGGTCATAATGCTAATCAAATTTGCGCTTCTCCTCCTCCATCCCCAACACTCTTGCCCTTAACTCAACCTGCTCAGCCCTAGTAGAGGCAAGCTATGCTGAATCCGAACTGACCTAATGAAGGCATCGAGCGGCAGCCACTAAATATGGAGGGAAATCATGACGGCTTCGATTGTGGTTGGAGGGAAAGCATGATGGCCCCATTCACACGGAATGGAATTCTATGTAAGAAGGGACTCTCTAGTGAGCCCCCAGTCCGGGATATAAACTCTGAGGGTCATCAGAGGCGAAGAAGAGGAACTTGTAATAACAGTATCCTTCGCCAGAGGCGAAGCAAAATCAGAAGAGGTTTGAAACTTAACCTCGAGATCCTTGGTTATAGCTCCTTCACCGGGAATGGTAGTATCCTCTGGCTCCTCCTTGGGTTCACGAGGTTGTTCAATCGTCTATTCATTCATTCCCTCCGTTTGTTTCAAAGTGTCGTCGTCGTCAGGAATTTCCCCCACCACGTCCAACTCCCCCAACAAAAAGTCAATGTTCCTCTTCTTACGAAGACACCTACCAACAGTGCTAGCACGGGCGCCCTCAGTAAGTAGGGAGTCTAACCAAGAGAACCACCACATGATAGATGAGAGGCTCCCTACAGTCGCCACCTCCATTAACGCCTCGTTCTCCGAATCAGGAGGCAGAGGATTGTCGCGAGAAAAACCCTCAAAAATTGCGTTGATCAACTTCGGTTCTGCCTGTGCACCAGACCCTTACGCTACAGCACCGCCAGGACGAGCAAGAGCCAGAGAACGATCATCACCGACCGGTGAAGGAAGGATCTCCACCAGAGGCACTTCCCTATGCTGTAAATTGCCCTAGAATCTACCTTGTAGGACCATCTCGAAAGGAATGATCCTCTCGTAACCTGCAACAATGAAAAAATCACATATGTAATTTTTGGACATCAGTGCTACCGGTTGATCTAAAACCAATTGGTGTTAGAAAGGTTGCAACCTAACCCATATAGTGCATTCAGCCCTCCAAGACCAAGCATTCAATTGCGGCACAATAACCATCGTGCGAGCTTGGTCGATGCCATTGCGGCACAATGGCCGAGTTTGTGAGGAGTATTGAATGTTTTTTGGGAACATTCACATAAAGCTTAATGCAATATTTCAATCTAACTCTAAGAGCTTGTTTAGATTAGGTTAGTGAGGTTAGGGTTAATCAAAGAGCTTATTTTGGTTAATTAATACGGTGAATGGAAAATGTTAAAACTTTTTAACACTTTCAAGTACCAATTTAGGTAGAATTGAACAAATAGCATGTGATATTGGAATCACATTGCTAAGTCATTATACATAAAGTTGGAGCATTTAAAAATTTTCAAATTACTTTAATTAGTTAATCATTTGTTTGTCCCTTGTTTTACTTATTTGAATTGTTACATACAACCCCCCTTCTTTTGTTCTTGGTGACTAAATTACCTTACACAAAAAGGTATAGACATTAGCACTGTGTTCTTTTGGAGTATATTGTACCTCTATCATTTGATGGTTTTGACAACCTAATAGTTACATACCAAGAATTTTCTAACAACAGTCTGGATGAGAATGATAGATGATGATTCATCAAGACGCGAGTCAAATTTAGTTTCATCTTCATCTACAACTTTTGTCACCAAATTGTCCTTAATAGTCGAATTTGAATCCCTAGAAAATTCTTCTGTTTCTGGCCATTGGTTTGTGGAATTTTTCTCACTGATGATTGCTTCTGAGTTGAGAATAACATGTTCTGAGTTCTTTTTATCATCAGAAGAAGGTATTAGCACATACGAAATAGATGGTTGCCAAATCTATAAATCATGAGATAAAACCAAATAGAAAATAAAAATTGTAAGCAAAAGCAATTACAAACATACCTAGCCTTAATGGTGGATTCAGAAAGAGTAGCCCTTAATTATTTAAGGTCTTAAGGGGACAAAAATGGCAGTTTGCCTTTAAGAGAACCAGACAGTAAGATTAACCCAATTAGGAGAGAAATTGAGGTATTTAACATATAAATTGACTTCCATTTAAGGTTAAACCACTCATCTTCATCAACTTACTAACCAATGAACCACAACCCTAAAAACTAAATTTTAACCAATTCAACAATGGCAACCTTTCCAAAATCTTAAACTCACTCTAAATGACCGATCTAGAGGAATTTCAAGTTGAATGCAACATATAAATTGTTCGTTCTCACTAAAGGAAATTCATTGAACACTTGGTATTCGACTTATCAAGTAGGAAAAAGAAAAAAACTGAAAATTGTTCTAGGATGCAAACGTAATAGGTGATGAACAAAAAATAAAATATAGATGAAATACGTCTTACCACTACACTCTACAACCTGAATGTGATTTTGACCAACACTAGGCTTCACGAGCAATGTAGGGGACGGTTTGGGGCTAATGGATACCAAGGAATGTCGATGGTCGCCATTCACCAGGTAAGATCGGGGCATCAATCAGTGGTGATAAAGGAGGACATGGATAAGGGAGGGAAATCCCAAAAGATGTAGAAAAACAAATCTAAAAATCAATTAACCTTGTAAAACCGCCTTCGGGACTTGAAAATGTATTAGGCGGCTGGTTATGGTTCTTGTGTTTATAGGTCTCGATCGTTGGGTCTCAAAGGGAGCTACTTGAAGCACCTGCTAGCTTGATCGATCGATGGATCTCGATAGCAAAAGGGACTGGATATTTATTGTAAAGGCGAGTGAGAAGATATTTAAAACAAAATCGGGAAAAAATTAATAAGATATGACAATTACAACAAGGAAGACACACATTTAGAAATAGTAAGGAATTTGTTTTTTTATTTTTCTCAATTTAGACAAATATTTTTCTACAAGACAGTAATTTTATGAATTAAATTTTGGAGTAAATTACACGAGTGGTCCCTATGGTTTAGAGTAATTTGCACATTTGGTCCCTAACTTATTTTTTTAACTCGGAAGATCCATATTGTTTGTTTTTGTTACGCGCTTGGTCCATGTCTTACCTAAAAAAGCTATTTTGCCCTTGATTTTTTAATTTATTTAAATAAACACGCCCTTAACCCCACCCCACTCACCTTATCTTACATACCCCACCATTTTTTCCTATTCAAATAATAGTCTTTTAGGTAAGACAGAGACCAAACGCATAACAAAAACAAACAGTATGAACCTTCTGAGTTAAAAAAATAAGTTAGGGACCAAGCACGTAAATTACCCCAAACCATAGGGACCTCTTGTGTAATTTACTCTAAATTTTAAGTTCATTTTCATAAAAGAAGACCGGGATTTATGAGGATTCGAGGAATGATCATGTATGTCGTAAACCCACAGAGTTGATAGAACTTTTATGACTTAAATTTGTACGTCGTAATTTGTCTGTCATTAAAAGTCTTTTTCTTAGTAGTGAAATGAAAATTTTTGTGGATACTTTCTTTGGTTACTTGATTTGATTTGAAAAGAAATAAAGATCGATAGAGAAGAAAAAGAGAATCGAAATGATATGCAAATCCAACATCAAGTTTCTCTTAATAATTTATATTAGATTCCAAAATATGATATTCTTTTGTAACAAAAAATAATTAGGTAGATCTATCTTAAAGAAAGGATGCGAAACTATTTGTGCATACTTATGCCTCAATCAGGGTGACCATGAGAATATTTGAACAATAAGCGGTCTTCTTAAATGGTATAAAATATACACGCTTAGTTCATGTGAGGGGTTAGGAACTTTTGCAATTCCTACTTAAAATACAGAATTGCTAAGAAATATACAATTTTATTAGTTTATTGAACAAACAACCTGTTTAAAAATGTTCTTTTAGTACAATTGGACTATAATCTATGCACGTGAATATGCTCAACGCCTTATGATTTTGAATTTATGTAGCAGTGAATTAAGATCCCATGAATTCGATGTGCTGATGGTTAGTTATATGCTAAGCGACATTTTCTTTGGGAAGTGATTCGTATATAACAGTTTTTTGTCATACACAACAATTCATGCATTATATAGTTGTACAATACAACATTTTAAAGCATCGGTTGTTGTGTACGGAGAAAAATTGTTGTGTACGGATCAACTCTCATTTTCTTTACTTACTACTTATAATGGGTTAATTAAGCGGTTAATTTGGATAACTATACATAGCAATTTCTTTTATTTAGGCTATATTTGACATATTAGTTAAAAAATTAACTGATCACTTATAAGCTAATCGATAGAAAATGATGTTTGGTAAACCTAGCTAAAACAAAAATTTGAATTTTTTTTACAACTAATAAATGATATATTTAAGAGAATTATAGAAAAGCTCAATAAGATTTTTGAAAATTTAACCTGATTAGGTTTTTTTTTTTTTTTTTTTTTTTTTTTTTTTTTTTTTTTTTTTAAAAGCTAAATTATAAACTATTTTTTGATTTGCTAAATATAACAACCTAAAAACCTTGAAAAATAAATTACCTTATAAACAACTTATAAACAAATTGTGCCATGTATATATAGCATTAAGATAGTGGAAATAACAATGTTTTAAAAACCGGTGTGAACCGGCCGGTCGAACCGGTTGGATTGGAAACCTGGGGAGGGAGCAGCTCAACTATCACCGGTTTTACGTCAATTTTTGAATCGGATTGAACCGACCGATTTTCAGAAAAAACCTGGTTGAACCGGTCAAAATAAACCGGTTGAATCGGTTAAACCAAATAAAAACACATGGATAAAAATTATTTGCATAATAAACTTTTGTGATTTTTTTCAAATGTATTTAATTTTCACAAAATAAAAACATATGGTAAATGTTATAAAGTTTTTTGATGTGTTTGTATTAATCTAAAACTATATTTTGTTTCGATAATATACTTTATTTTCTTTTTGACATATATGAATTGATGTAAAATACTAAAACTTATTGTTATGTGTTATTTTAATGTATTTTGATTGATCTATAACTTATTTTTATGTATATTTTTAATGTTTTAACTTGTAAACGTCAAATTCATGATTTATATATGTATGTATGTATAGAAAAATAGGGAAAAAAAATGAAAATTATAGAAACCGGTTGACCCGTCGGTCGAACTGTTTAAACCATGAACCGGTTACCATACCGATTCAACTAAAAAACCAATTTTTAAAAGGTAAATAATGACTTAGGGGGTGTTTGACAAATGAGTTTATTAACTTATTAGAGATTGCATACCGTTATAAGGTAAAAATATGTTTGGATAAAAAACAGCTTATAGTAGTTTTAAACCACTAATAAATCGTTTTTTTTTCATTAGCTAATAAGTTATAAGCTAATAAATAATAATTTTTTTTGCCAAACATCCTCTTGATGTCTTAAAACATATATATATATATATATATATATATATATATATATATATATATATATATATATATATATATATATATATATAAACTCAAAACAATTATATTTATATTTTTGTAATAAAATATGTTTTGTGTTAAAAAAACGACTAACTAAATTAACGGGTTCTACATAATATTTTAGATAGATGATTATAAATCAGTTAAACTATATATTAAAATTAAAAAGATATTAGAAGATTAACTATCGGATATGATATTTAATTAGATGTTACACTTGGTGAAGTAATTAATGACGTGAAAAAAGTTTTGAATCATCATAAATCGTTTGAGTTGCTTTTATATATAAACTATAAAATATTTTATCCAAACAACATCATTAAATATTCATTTTATTCAAACACCATCATTACACATCCATTATTTTATGAGAAGTGATTCGTACACAATAGTTTTTTACTATACACAACAATTTATGCATTATATAGTTATACAATAATATTTTTAAACATCAATTGTTGTGTATGGAAAAAAATTGTTGTGTACAGATCAATTATCTTATTTTATTGTTGGGGTGAGCATTTATTGTACCTAATTGTACATAACTAAAACGATTACAAAGGAAAAGAAAAGAAACAACCTAAGTGCTACATTAAAGATCCACGCTTTAACTAGACATTATTATTAAAGTAGTATTGCTTACAAAATTTTGTTAATTAATGACATTGATCTATAATTATAAAATCTTAACAATTTTGGCAGATGTTAATAAATTGTTAAACCACAAGAGTAAGTGAATAACATGTATGTATATATTATATAAAGAATAGGTCGTTGAGATTTAACTCCAAATGATAATTCATAGGTATAATAATGTAGTAATGGCAGGCGATCCTTGTTTAAAAGAAAGCATAGAATATGTGCGTGAAAGAAAGTATATCATATATAGCTTTGCATTCGTGCCATTAAAATAGTATCTTAAGCCTGAAAGGAACTTATTACTCTATAAGTTGATGTTAAAGATGCCAAACAATGGTGCGCCGAACTTTACTAGCTATCAGATCTCGATTTCAACCTGTAAGGACTTGATACGTACCAAGGAATGCATATATTCCGACCATATAATAGAAGAAAAAAAAAAATACCCGGTTTACTTTTGCTATTACTTCAAATCAACATAGTGTTACTTTTGAACGATATAGGAAACCCACTTCTAGTATGATTCTTATAATTAAAGACCAACATTATTGTATCATGTGATAAGTATGACAGAAAAAAAAAATACAATAAAAGGCCTACAACAAAATATTCACTTAGTCATAAGTATGACAAAAAGTTTCAGAAAAAAATCTTGCAACAAAATATTTTGTACTTTTTTGTATAGTTTATAATTATAAATCTAACATAAGTTGAAATATTAAATAAATTGTTTTTTCAGAAAAACCCTTAAGTTTGTTGGCTGTTTAAGGTTTTACATCATGTTGTCCGAAAATTTCTCCTTAACTACTTAAAAGTGTTACATAGTCGGTTTTACCTTAAGCCCAACACTTATGTATATTTCTTACTTATTTTCTTTAGACAAATTAACTAAGTAATAGATTCTCTAAAAATGGTTGAATTAAAATTTTCATTTAATAATAACTAGTATTTAAGTCATCATGCGCGTGTAGTGGTGAACTTCTTTGTAATTCGTATATATAATGTTATTTTTCAATCGTCAACTATTTATAGAACTATGACGATTATACTATAGCAAGTGAACTACAAAAATATAAAAATAAAGTCTCGACCAAACAATTATGTCAGCGGGAGGAGAAAGACAAAAGTAAGGTAAGTGACCACAAATGATAACTCATTAAGAAATTATAATAATAATAAATAATATTAATAAAAACGAATATATATATATATATATATATATATATATATATATAAGGTAGGTTCAAATGTTTCTCTCATCTATTGTGTGTCCTCATCTGTTGTGTTCGAATGCACCAATAATAATTAAGTAATAATTAAATGCATATTAAATGATATTCATACTTATAATTCATTTTTGTGGAAACTAATTAAATTCGTCATTAATGTCAATAATAATATTCTTTCAGAATGAATTCATATATAGAATAAAGAGAGTGTATTTTCATAGAATACACCTAGTTCTTCATATTCAATGCAAATTTATTATATTTTTAAGTGTCTGATTCCTGAAACAAAAAACGAATCCATACATAAAAACATAGATGTGAATTCATTCTGAAAGAATGTTATTGCTGACATTAATGAAGAATATATTTAGTTTCCATAAAAAAGAGAATTATAATTATCGATATATTTAATATACAAACAATTATGAAAATAATTTAATATGTATCTTTATTTAAATAAATACTTATTTAATTTTATAAAATTCATATTGGTGCAATCTAGCACACAATAAATGTGGGAAACACATTAACGTAGCCTATATATATATATATATATATATATATATATATATATATATATATATATATATATATATATATATATATATATATATATATATATATATATATATATATATATATATATATATATATATATAGAGAGAGAGAGAGAGAGAGAGAGAGAGAGAGAGAGAGAGAGAGAGAGAGAGAGAGAGAGAGAGAGAGAGAGAGAGAGAGAGAGAGAGAGAGAGACTTAACATCCTTCTTGACCCAAATTATTTATATGCTAAATTTGTTCGAATCCCAACAATCAAAATTCTATTTTTTACCTACTAATAACAAGCATAATACTTTTCAATTTAAATTTTTAGTTCATTACAATTATCTACCCTTTAAAAAGTCTAATACTTTTCAACTTAGATTTTTAGTTCATTACAATTATCTACCTTTTAAAAAGATTTCGTTTTCGGAATCACTAAAATAAAAATAAGTTCATTACTCAATGATTAAAACTTAATCTTAAAGTTTCAACTTCTACTCTTCGACACTTTTTTTATGAAAACTTTACATTCTCACATTTCTTTTACATATTTCATAATCACATATTTGAAGTTTGTACAATATCATGTATCATAAGGAGTTTGACTTTTGAAAGCCAGCACATGACATGGTTAACCTTTTATATTACTTACATCTTATACTCGGGTATATTTGTTTGTTTATATTATCTCTTTTCCGATGATTGAGTTGTACCATTGCTTCTATTGCCAAAGTTTTAAACTTTTTATACAATTCAGTATTCTACTTTTAATATGAGTATATGACTTAGTTCTCAATTGTTAGACTGGTCCCATGAGTTTTTTTTTATCATCATATCTTTTTAACTTAGCTTTATTACATTAGTCCCTTCAAAATAATAAATTACTTTTCTATAAGCCTCGTCGCTATCCACTAAAGTATTTAAACCCTAACAGCAAATTTTATGAATCCAAACTATTTCATTTGGTCATCAATTCTCTCTTTCTTGAAGTTATTGCACATATTGATTGTAACACCTCAAATTTTCAAAGATGATTAAATAACAAACTTATATTCATCATCTTCGAAGATTAATTCCAACAGTTAACTATTGACTAAAAATACTAAAAATAAAATAAGATCTTCAATCGAAGGGCTTCAGATGTTATGTCTTTGTGGATGTCCTCTGTCATTTTCTTGATCTATCATTCTCCTTTGCTTTTTCACTACCAGTTGTTAAATAGTTTCATCAGTTGCACGCATTTAAAGTTTCTAAATGGATAAGCCTAGAGTTTAGTAAGTTTGTGTTGCACATATATGTCTATTACTTAAAAAAACAAATAGTTTTATCGCATATTTTCCATAAATCTTACAACAAAACATATCACATAATGACACGATTTAGGGAATGATTAATTATTCAAAGAAAAATCAAAGGCTCGTTTCCCTTCCCCTTGGCACAACCTATCTATTGTATACTAGTATTTTAAATATCCAAGAAAATGAGTATAAATCTTAACTCTCATCCTAACCGATCACACTCATCTGTCATGCTAACGGAAACAAAGACATATAATTAACTCCTACCATGAGACATATAACCTTAGGCTATTTATGCAACAAATTTGAACTTAAATCAAAGAAACATACCTTGATTTCCAAAAACTCCAAAAACACTTCACAACCTTACTTCACCAAATTCTCCCACCATTCTTAATCTTTTCTAACAATTCCAAAAGGGGTTTCAATAGAAATTTCTATCTCTATATAACGACGAAAGTTTCATCGGTTACAATCCACTCAATTGCTCGAATTTATGGCCTAATCATAGATGATTGTTTCTAGGGTTTAATTCTCATAATTTGCACCTAATTACTCATTAATTTTTGAATTAAATATTATATTATAATAATATAATCAGATATTATATATATATATATATATATATATATATATATATATATATATATATATATATATATATATATATATATATATATATATATATATTTCTGATGATTGCGGAGTCTCCTTTCAAATTTTCTTCAACTATCTAAACACTGTCATTTAACTCGTTATATAAGTAATGTCCTTCTAAGCACATTTTCATTTGATTACTATGAATTCTATAGAAATAACTATTATGTAGTGTGAGTACACATAAGGTTAATGATAACTTTAGCTTTTCCGTTATTCCATATTTAGTCCTTACATTTACGGTGTATTAAGCTTTATTATCGAGTCTTTGTTTTTATTCTTTAGTACCCAATTCAATTTATACTAAGTAGCATATTGCATAAGAATTTCCAACATAACTTCATTATTTGTATGTCCCTAAGCATCATTTCTTAGTTCATTTTCATAAAATATTACACAAGTTAAACTTTCTAAATATAATCATAATTCACTTCTTATCATTTCTTGTCATAAACTTTAACTTTCCCATGAGTACATATTTTTATTCCTTATTACCAATATATAAGTATTTCAATCTTCATTCATGACTCCTGCAACAGTGGTACTTTTTTAATACATAGCCAATTTCTACTTTCTTTAGTAATAATTAAATGACTTAAAAGATCCACAATCACAATTCTAACTTCTAGTCTTTTTCGATGTAGCTAGGATGAATGACAATACAACTAGATTTCGTCAATAAAAGTCAATGCTAGTCAACTCTTGACCAATAGTCAAATCCAGATTAACGGTTATACTCTAACGAAGTACCAAACATACACGAGCTTGTGTGGTCTGGACAATCAAGTTGTACAGACTTTGGAATCCTAAATTTGCATCTTTCATTGGTTTATGATGTTTGTGGTTCAAAGTACCATATAATGCTCTTAAATAAACTTCTGAACTTTTGTTAATGAAAGTCATCATCACTTTAATCATTCTTCGATGATGATAATGATTAATTTGTTTCATTGTCTTTCCATGGTCTTCTAACTACATCTCATTTCTTCTTGGTTTGACCGGCCTTATGCATAAGAAACTTGTACATCATCATTTCTCAGATTACGTGTAAGGGTTGACCCTCTTAATCGTTAACACAAATGTACACCATGAAGGTACATCGATTCACGAGAATCATTAAGATCACACTTTTAAGGTAATGAGGTGCTCCCCGAATATTCTATTCTTGGCAACTCATACGTGAAGAAGCCGCAATTCATCATTAAACAGTTTTAGCAATTTCTAAAAATGTTCATAGTATTTCGAAATATACCAAATTGCCAAGTTTCGAAGTTGGCTAAGTTTTGTAAAAGAACTTACTTTGGGAAGTACAATTTTTGAAGTTATTTAAGGAAATTGTGATTATGAAAATATATAAATAATATGTTAAATAGATGCAAATGCAATAATTTAGTTTGCAACTGAAAGTACAGCCGTTCCAAATTTTTAAAAAAAATGCATCCATATAAAGTAATTTTTGGAAAGGAGTTTGCAATTAAATGTTGTTTCGCAAATAATGATGTACTAGTTGTGAGACCCATGTATTACATTAGTTAATTTAAAAAAAAAATTAAATGTAAAGGTCAAAATATTTGAAAACTTTGAATTTATAAGAAAATAACAAAAATAATAAATTATTATAATACAAATATTTTTTATCTTTTAAATTTAAATAAAGAAAAGAAACTAATAAGCTTTAGTTTTAGGAATTTTCATATTAAAAAGTAATTTTATTAATAAAATAGATATCAATTTATTGCTGCATTTATTGTAATTTTTACACTAAAATATTATATGGAATTTAATAAAATAGAGAAACTCATAAAATGACATGTGGAAAAAAAAATTAATTCAAAATAACCATAAAATGTCATTTGGCAAATTGGATGAGAGTATGACAAGTGACAAAAAAACAAAGATAAAATAAATATAAAAGATTGCAAAACAACTATGTTTAAAAATAAGTTGCAAAATAATTTTTATCATAAATAATTGTTGGCGTTGATGATGTATTTCATAAGTTCAAAATACGGTAGTAATTTAATGTATTTCAAAAGTTCAAAATATGTTTCTATAAAACGTTAATGACTAATATAGTAATAAATTTTATTTTGTGTATACACTTAGTCATTTATATTTCTTTTATATACATACGACCATTAAATTTGTTTTCCTTATTCAAAAAATATCATAATGATTTACAATAACAAGTCATAACGGTAGTTTGTGAACATGTAAACAAGTTTAATGATCATATGTGTACAAAAAATATAAATGACTAAATGCGTATATGGGATAAAGTTTATTACATTTATAATTCATTACCTGTTTTATATAAAACCAATGCCACCAAACTATTTCGACTCTTCTAGTAATGATGAAATTAGATTTTAACCGGATTTCAGTATGTAATAGAACCAAACACTAGAAATGTTTCTTCATATAGTTATGGTTCTTACAACCACACCTTCTTTGATGGTGCCTACAATCACCACTAAGAACTACAATAATTACATCCAAACAACCACACATCATTGTCATCTCCTCGCTTACTAAACTAGTGCATTTATATGTCTAGGGTTAGAATATAATTTCATCGTTATTAGAAGAGTCAATACAGTTTGCTGACTGGTTTTATATAAAATATAGACATATGACCATTAAACTTGTTTACATTGTTCATAAAATACTATTATGACATTTTAGTATAGATCATAATGGTCTTTTGTAGAAAAAATATGCAAGTTTAATAGTCATGTGTATGAAAAAACTAAGTGGATGAATGCGTACATAAGATAAAGTTTATTATCTTTAGATTTAATCATTCTCTAGAAGATTGTCACACACACACACACACACACACACACACACACACACATATATATATATATATATATATATATATATATTGTTAACGTATCCCTCTGATAATACGTCAAAGATAACGGGATGATTATCCAAATGATGGCCTAGCTGACGGTCGTTACCCAACATAAGTGCTAGGTACGGGCCCTTGCCCTTGCGGTCTCAGGTTTAGGCCCCGACGTCTAACACCAAGGCCCATAACATGCCTAAATAGTGCCAGATTGCTCCCAAGAATGACAAGTGGAGCGCTCAGAGTGCCACTTCTTAGTAACTCTGCACCAATAGCGGATAACCACTAGTGGTGCACGACTCACCAATATGACGCCTCCACGTCCTAACAGTCCAAACAAGGCAGAAGGTATTGTCGGGGACATGCTCCCCGGGCAACAGGTATAAATGGACCCTTCTTTTCTGAAAGAAGGGAACTCCCTCTCTCCATCTAATATAGAACTCTAAGTCTCCCAAACACTTTCTAACTAGACCGTCGGAGTCTCGTTCCGGGACCTCCTCCCAGACGACGACTAACATCGGCTCTTTCTTTGTTGTGATTCTTAGGCTTAACTAGACGACGCGATCCACCAACGGTGTTAAAGCTCAAAGACATATCACAACATTTGATGCCATCCGGGCATGTACTTAGAGTTACACAACCCTAGACGACGACAATGACGGGAAAGGCACATGTGGCGTTCGGTGGGGGAGAAACGAGCCTACTCAGGTCAATGTCATCGCTCGATGGCACATAGTCATCTGCCTCAGACGGACAAGCCCCCACCCACACGCCAAAGACACAGATGCCAAGTCCAATAATGGAAACTGTAGCGGCAGCAATCGCCGCCATATGGCGACCATTACCTGTCACAACAGAGCAACTGGTTGCAACTGCGATCGCAACACCTCAGTCGACAGCGACTCAACAGTCGCAACTGCTAACCGATTAGTCCTTATTTTCCACTCAGTAGTCGCAACCAGTGGTTTCTCAGCCACAAACGCAACCACAACAGGCAGGGGCGAACATCTGGTCCATAGAACCATCCCGTCCTCCATACACTACTCAACGTCAAGCCACCAATTCTCTCCAGTAATAGAAATGTCGCATATCCCGCTTTTCGCTTAACAACCTATGATGTCCAACCCCTATTTCTAGTAGTCGTACAGATCTAGCTATCAAACACCGCTAGCGGGAGAGCCCGACCCTCGCTTTCCATCGGCAAAGCAGCTGAACACTCTCATCCAACTGTTGGATAAGGTGTCTAAGTCCATAACTATCTCTGGTATGTACTTGACCCGGTTTCACATGGTCCATTTGGGTTGCATGGCATCATGCATTTGGATAGACTAAAATGAGAGAAATAACACTTATGGTTTATTAATATATTATAAGTTCTAATATATTAATAATAATATTTAATTAGTATTGATCAACAATTAATTTATAATTAATTAAGTAATAAAAAACGTGACTAATTGAATATATGGGTTGATTGTGTAAATCATTCATACATGTATAGTGGGCTAAATGCTCAATGGATTATCAAGTTGGGCTAAGACCTATAGGATGCTCCATGGAAGTGTAAGCCCATGGATCGTGGAAATGAAGATTCATGTCACATTAGGGTTTACATGGTGTAACCCTAATTGTAACACACTATATAAGCAACATAAAGCTCACCAAAATCGGCACTAGAAAGAATAGAGAGGGCAAGCCGATTTTAGAAGTGTTCTACATTTCTCTCAACTCATTCCAATAGCATTTGGTGTTGTGTAACACTTTTGAGGCATCATACTTGCACTCAACGAGTTGACCAGGCAGAGTGCAGATTTTCGATTTTGCTGCTGGAAATGGACTACAAACATTACCCTAAACTATTTTGGTGTTTTAAAACTTGTTTTAGATGGTGTAATTGTTGTTCTAATCCATTAGGGTTTATATGTGTTTATATGTTCTTGAAATTTTGATATGAATATTCATGTTCTTATGAGTTCTTGCAAGATCATGAGAATTATATGCTATATATTGGTAGTTAATTCATGATCATGATGTGTTTTAATGGAGTCCATAACTTGTCCTCAAGTTATGGATAACCAAAAGTCACTTTGTAATAAATCCATTAAAAGAACACATAAGTTACAAAAAATGAAGAGTCTTCATTTTTAATAAACAATAACTCATAAGTTATGAATTGAAAAAGTTTTGTAAAGTTACAAAACTTGCCCTCAAGTTTTGGAACATGTAAAGTCATCTAGTAAATTTATTTCCAACCCCTAGAATTTTAAAAGTTAAAATTCAACCCTTATACTTTATCATATTATAAGTTAATAATACATATATATATATATATATATGTGTGTGTGTGTGTGTGTGTGTGTGTGTATGTATAAGATAAATTCGTTTTACCGTTAGTAGGCCTCATTCACGAAGCCGGTCTATAAGGGGGGGGGGGGGTATAAGGTTGTCGCCTATTAAATGGCAGTTTAATGGGTGTCCACTCTCACCCACCGCTTCCTTGATCTGTGGAGGGTCGTTAGCCAAACGGGTAGGACAATGACTTAAAAATTCTCATTAAAATTATAATGATTATTATAAAGTAACTAAATGTTTTTATAAATTCTCAATCTTAATTACTTTAGGAAAATGTGAATAATGTGTTAACCCATGAAATTACACTTTGCACTTTGATTAAGTCGTTAGTGGAGCGTGCGTGGTTAACCGACACACTAACTTGGACTTAACAAGGTAGGCAAAGGATGACTTAAGGTTTTTCATAGGTCGGTGGAGTGCGTTTGGCTAACCGACACATCGATTGAGTGAAAAACATTAAGGGTGCCAAGTAATTTGCATGATTACTTCACACCTCGTTTTGTGATCCTCGGCATCTCAGTCACAAAACATGAAGGGCACACTCGAGATTGAAACATGCCATTGAAAAGTTCAATGAATCTCAAAAGAATCGAGGAGTTTCTAAAAACCAATTAAAACCTAATAATTTATATTTTGTTTTTTTATGGTGGAAATTGGTGAATCGTCATTCACCTACCTTTCAAATATGTTATAGCTCAGATTACGACATCCCTCTTCTAAGTTATAATATATTGTGATTGGATCCTAGCCTTAATATTACATTTGGGTGTTTTATTAAGGACTATCTGTATATCTAATCTAAACTTGTTTTCTTCTTTTTCAGATGTCTTCCAACAATACTGCTTCTGGGTTAAACCTTACCGGCTCTTTCTCTCTCATGAACCTTTGTGGGAGAGTCATCTTTGATGGATCCAACTTTATGGATTGGATCAGGAACATCAGGATGGTCACTCGTTATGAGGACAAGGAATATGTCCTCGACAAGGAGCTTAAGGTACCCGAGCCGTCTGCTTTTCCTGAGGAGGTCGCTGAATATGAAGCACATGAAAGAGATGCTACCAAAGTGGCATGCATCATGTTGGCCACCATGACAGCCGAGCTCCAAAAGTCCTATGAGCACTACTATCCTTTTGAGATGCACCAGGATTTGATGGACCGCTACCATCAGAGTGCTCGTCAAGAGCGATATGAAATCATCTCCTCCATGATAACAACCCGGATGAAGGATGGTGAACCCATCACGGGCCACATGCAGAAAATGCAAAGGTATGTGGACCGTTTACTGAAGCTAAATGTGAACTTTCCTGAGGAGATAGCAATAGACATCATTTGCACTCCTTACCTTCATGTTATGATCAATTCCGTATGACATACCACATGAACAATGAGGAATTTACCCACAGCAAGCTTCAAGAACTCCTAAAGACCGCTGAAACAGATCTTAAAGGTAAGTCGGTTGTTACCACTCCTACTCCTACTCCAAAATCCGTCCCTGTCCTGTCAATCGGGAAAGGTAGAGAGAAAAAGAGGAAGAACCCTTAGAAGGGTACCAAGGGAAGACCCTTGATGGCTCCTCTTCAAGTGGAACCAAGAAAGGCTTCCTTACTCCTTCTAACCCAAAAGAGACTGAATGCTTCTATTGCCATGAAAAGTCGCATTGGAAGCAGAAATGCCCAAAGTACCAGCAAGATATTAAGGATGGGAAAGTGAAACCCACCCATGCAGGTATTTACACAAGATTGTCTAATAACTCACCCTATTCTAACTCTTGGCTCCTTGATACAGGATGTGGAATGCACACATGTTCTGATTTTCAGGGACTAAGAAGAAGTGAGAATGTAGAGCATGGAAAGATAAACTTGATCATGGGGAATAGGAAAGCTTCACCTGTCACCAAGATTGGAGTTTATTCTTTGTTGCTAATTAGTGGGTGTACATTAAATTTGAATAAATGTTGTTACTCGCCTGAAATGACAAGAAATATTATATCCTTTCATGCTTTGTACAAAAAAGGGTTTACCTTTTCTTTTGATAATGAAATTGGTGGAATAAATGCTTTCTTTAATAATGTTCTTTATTTTACAACATTACCTTGTGTTGGTGTGTATGAAGTTGTGTATGTTGTAGATAACCTAGGAAATAATGTGTTGTGTATTGATTCTTCTAATAATAATAACTTGGATAAAGCATCATTATGGCATTGTCGTCTTGGACTTGTAAGCAAGAAACGCATAGGCCAACTCCAAAAGGATGGAGTCTTGGAATCATTTGACCTAAAGTCAGATGATAGTTGTGAATCATGCTTATTTGGAAAAATGACAAAGTAAACCTTTACTGGTTCTTGTGCAAGGGGTGAAGGTTTGTTGGATCTAGTGCACACAGATGTGTGTGGACCCTTCAAAATTGCCACAAGGGATGCTAATCGTTATTATGTGACTTTTAGATATGATTATAGTAGATATGGATATGTCTACTTAATCAAGCATAAGTCAAAGACTTTTGAAAGGTTTAAAGAGTTTAAAAAAGAAGTCGAGAATCAATTGGGCAGGAACATTAAGATGCTTCGATCTGATCGTGGTGGCGAGTATCTTAGTACAGAGTTCCTTGACTATTTTAAGGAATGTGGGATTGTCCTACAATTGACACCTCCAAGGGCACCACAATTGAATGGTGTGGCTGAGTGGTGTAATCGAACCTTGTTGGATAAGGTTCGTTCCATGATGAGTCGAGCTTCGCTACCAATCTCATTTTAGGGGTATGCCTTAGAGACTGTCGCCCATATTCTTAATCTAGTCCCTACAAAGAAAGTTACCAAAACTCCTCATAAGATGTTGATGTGCACAAAAGTACCCACTAATTTTTAAAATATCCCACAGCTAATTTTTACCACTTAACAATATTTAGATGATGACTTGATAACTTTCCTACTCAAAAACTCAAAAACTAAAAAGAAAAGAAAAGAAAATG
Organism: Lactuca serriola; assembly: GCF_051521515.1. Lineage (NCBI taxonomy): Eukaryota > Viridiplantae > Streptophyta > Magnoliopsida > Asterales > Asteraceae > Lactuca > Lactuca serriola. Next base: position 71,474,758 of record NC_136410.1, read on the forward strand.
AAAACCAAACTTGGGTTGCCTCCCGATAAGCGCTTCTTTTTTATGGAGTCATGAGCCAGACTCCATGCCTCCTACGTCGAATTGTTAGAAGAGCCCACCACTTGGATCTTTTGCTCCTTGAAATGCCTCTTGTAAGCTTGCACTCGACAAATATACGCCTTTTTAGAATTCTCCTTTTTAGCTTTGACTTCGTTTCCATCGAACTTGCGTTTGACCCCTTGAGTCTTCAATATTTCCTCATTTTTAAGCTTTATTATATCCTCCTACTCCTTCACCACTGAGCTAGTCACCTTTGACGTAACCTCCTCTTCATCACTAGACATGTCATCACTTTCCTTACTCACCCAAGATGTTGGTTTTGTATAAGTAATGAATTCAACGAAAAATGGAACAGATTCCCTTGGTTTAGTGCGCTTGACTTGATAAATTGTCTTGATTTCTTCTTCCCTAAGCTTTTCCAATTCTTCAAGTTCATTATCTTCATCAATATTGAGCACTTCACCCTTAACATCATATCCTTGAAATCCATCTTCCATTCCAAAAATTTCCTTATCATCTCCAACTCTCAAGGTGAGCTTAGATTCGCGTATGTCAACCAAAGCCCCAGCCGTATTTAGTAATGGGCGGACAAGAATAATCAGAACATCAGGATCTTCTTTCATGTCCAACACCATAAAATCTATTAGAAAAACGAATTTCCCAATTTTTACAAGAATATCTTCCACAATGCCCCGAGGTTGTGTCACTGAACAGTTTTCAATGTGAATAGTCATATTTGTAGCCTTCAGCTTCGGAATATTCAGCTTCTGATAAAATGAATAAGGCATCAAATTTATGCTAGCCCTAGAATCGGCTAAAGCATAAATCTTCAAATTATTCTCGAACTCACATGGAAGAGTAAGACGTCCAGGATCTCCCATCTTCTTAGGTAACTCTCCTAATACAGCTTTTGAGCTTTGCTCACTTAGAATCACCTTAGAATTCTTCATTAATTTTTGACGAGTGTCTATTAAGTCTTGGAGGAACTTCGCGTATTCTGGAATTTTCAAAAGCGAATTAATGAAAGGAGTATTAATAGGAATACCCTTTATTTGTTGAATAAACTTTAGATGTTCCCTTTCCAGTGGGCTAAGATGTTCTCGAGACGGGAATGGAAAAGGCGGTTTATAAGCTGGAACAGATACGATTTTTTTCTGTGCAGAACGAGCCCATGACGTGAATTTACCGGGATCACGTTGTGAATATGGCATTTCAGCAGCTTCTTCGTTTTCTAGCTTGGACTTCTTTGGCTTCGGTTCAGATGACCTTGGCTCCACTTCTAGTGCTTCTAGGAACTCAGAAATCGCTTCTTCTTTAGTATCAATGGCCATGACGTGAGATTGAACTTTCTTTTCGGGAAATTGTGAAGATAATTTATTATTAACCAAAATAGTAAGTTGACCAACTTGGACTTCAAAACTTTGAATCGATGCTTGATGATTTCTTAATGAAGCTTGCTGGTCAATCATCATTTTGTGTTGTTCCTTCATCATATTCATGTATTCTTTTAGCACTGTATCGGTATCTTCGTGCCTTCTCTTGAATGCTTCCATGAATCGGGTCAACACGGTTTCTAATTCCACTTTCTTCTCGGTTGATGGCTACTCTTTTTGGTAGAAGCCTCGTCCAGTTTGCTTATATTTCTCTTCCTTTTGCTTCTTGTTTTCTTCGTATGGCAGTCACTCTTTCTTTGGTTTTCTACAGTCTTCATCGTATTTGTCCCCACTCGAATAGCAAACTTGAGCTTTCGTGTTTCCATATTCATCCATATTGCAATCTTTTGTCAAATGTGAGCCACTACATCTCTCGCAACCAACTTGAATTGCATGAATTGATTGGTCTAATTGGGTCAATCTCCTATCCATAGTGTTAAGCATTGCCATCACAGCAGCCATCTCTTCAGTTTGTGCACCTCCATTTCCCTTTATTCCATCATGCCCTGGGTTGTGATACTCACGAGAGTGATTTGAAAATTCTTCAATCAGCTCCTTGGCCTGATTTGGGTTCTTCTTCGTTAGTGTTCCTTGCGAATCAAGAAGTTGTCTAGTCATGACATTCACCCCATCATAGAATATCGACATCTCTTGCTGAATATTTAGGTCATGTTGAGGACAATTCCTTAACAACCCCTTGTAGCGTTCCCATGCCTCGTATAATGACTCCCCTGGATTTTGCTCAAAGTTGGCAATCGCCTTTTTGAGTTTAGAGATTTTGGAGGGTGGGCAAATCTGATCTAGAAATTTCTCATGCAATTGGGCCCATGTGGTGATGGTACCGGATGGAAGTGCCTTCAACCAGTCTTTTGCAGCTCCTTTGAAAGTGACTGGTAACATCCTTAGCAAAGCTGTCTCCCTTGGGATATTAGGAGTATTAAAATAATCCTCAATATCATTGACCTCGTCTAAATGCTTGAAAGCATCCTCATGATCCTTCCCATAGAATGGGATATCCGTAACTGCAGTAAGGATATGTCACTTTAACTCGAATGTGGCATTGGCAGGAATCGAGGATGTACTAAATATAATCCGGCCCCACATCATCTCGAATGCGCTTCTTGTAATCCCCCATGGCCATCTCATCAACGTTCGCCATCTCGTTTTCCTGCTCGTTCTCGGGTTCACTCGTATAAAGTCCAAATTCTGTTTCTAATTCGTACTCGGACTCGTGTGGATTAGGAATTTGATCAAAGACTTCAAACTTGCTCTTTGAGGCTGAACTCGAGTCTTCCGTTTTCTTTCCTGACTTCCTTGAAAAGGCTGATTTCAGTTCTTGTAAAGGCAACTTCTTATTATTCTTTTTGTGCAGCGTAGACTCCGGATCTTCAAGCAATGGCACCAAAGGTGTGTTGGATCCTCTGGTCATGAACTCATGCAAAACAATCAAAATAAAAACGTAAAACTGAACAAAAACTAAAAAAAATTCCCTACAGATAGTCCACCACGACGTGGTAAAGGCTACCACCTCGTGTTGTCGCAGAAAAACTAACAGAAAAGAAAAACGCAGAAAATCTAAAAAAACGAAACTCACGACGTGGACTTAAGGTTCACGACCTGATTCAAGTACTGAAAAAAAAAGACTAAGCTGCAAAAGTAACTTTTTGCAGGTTTTACCCCACAAAAAGGATCGATCAATTTGAAGCAAACAAACTAATAATTAACTAAGTCGTTCCCCGGCAACGGCGCCAAAAACTTGATGTGCACAAAAGTACCCACTAATTTTAATATTTATAACCTAATAAACTTAGACTAACTATGCACCTATAGGCAGTGTACCTAGTCAGATTATAGTATAGCTTGGGTAAGTCGGGTATCGATCACAGGGAACGGTGTTACTAATTAATCTACTTGCTATCAAATTAACCTAATTATTAACAAGTTTAAAAAGGGTTTTATGTGATTTTACAAGATCATACGAACTTAACTCAATTTCAATTAATAAGTAAAAACACTCTTGTTTAGTTCGAATCCACTTCGTCCTTATGGCTAGCTAATAATTATGGATTATCAAGTTTGTTATTATTATATTAGTAATTTAAGTCTAACTTTACCAATAATTAATTAATTCATGTAAAACTATGTATGGTCACACACAATTAAACACAGAACCAATTATGATTATGAATATTCTATGTAAGATTTACTATGCAAACACAATTATAGTCATAATCTACGTTCTCTAGCGCAGCTAAATTTATTTACTTTAATTACTAACTAAGATTCTTCAATCCTAGCTCTAACAATTTAATGTTCATTAAATCACTAGGTAAACAAGTTCATGCAGTTAATGGTCACTAAGCTACACAGAACATGAATTTAAGCAACTAAAGAAACAAACATAAGCATGTTAGGTAACGATAAATCAAACACAAGCAATTCACCAACTAAATAAATCCATGTAAAATTAAGTTATTCATAAGTTAGAAGCTTCTTCTAGCTAGACAAGAGTAGCTAGATTCAGCTGCTCATAATAGCAACTAACAATCAAACACAAACTAAATAGGCAAGCATGTTTATAAGTATCAAATAAGTAAACTAAATTATGAGCCTCTACTCCTTTGGTGTTGAAAACCTTTTTCCAGAACTTCTCCTCTGCTAAAAATCATCTTCTGGAAACCCTCCAATCAGCCAAAAGTCCTCCAAGTCGTAATGGCCAAGAGTATTTATAATATCTGAATTTTCACATGCCACGTCGTGACTAGTGATTCATGACATGATCCGTAAGTAACCCGTATTCGCCAAGGACTCTTTCTTCGCGTACTTATCTTTTGGAAAGATCGAGCCCACATCGTGTTCTTCTAGTTCACGTTGTGACTTCGGTTGAACCCGTGAATTTCTTCATCTTTTGTGTTCAAGACTCCAATGTTCCATATATTGTCACTTCTGGTCCCTCTCTTCGAAAATGCTTTATTTTGGCTGCAAATAACATTTTATCCTTATCAGTATCATAATTCTATGCAAATAACCAAAATATTAATAAAAATGTAAATAAATATTACCTACAACTATTTATAAATATGGCAATATCAGACGTGGACTGGAAAAGTTCCTAATCTATACCACATCAAGATTTGGGGTTACGAGGCTTTCGTGAGGCGTGAGACTCACGATAAGCTCAAACCTCGGAGTGAGAGGTGTATTTTCATCGGCTACCCACAGAATTCCTTTGGTTACCACTTCTACAGACCCAGTGAGAATGTGGTCTTTGTAGCAAGGAGGGGTGTCTTTCGAGAGTGAGAGTTCATAAGCCAAGGAAACAGTCGGAGGCAAATTGACCTCAAAGAAATTTAAGATTCAAGTGGTGAAGGAACTTCAAACCCTAGCAGTCAACCTGAGGAGGAAGCTCCTTTTGATCCAATTGATGAGTCTGTACCTCTGAGGCGTGCCACAAGGGTTAGGAATGCACCTGAGCACTACTATGGTTTCCATATTACCGCGGAAGGTGAGGAACTTTTTAGTGAGACACTAGTAAGTCTGGATGAACCTAACAACTATGCAGAAGCCATGGTAGGCCCCGAGTCTGCTAAATAGAAAGAGGCAATGGACAGCGAGATACAGTCCGTGTATGACAATCAAATTTGGAACTTGGCTGACAATGTACCAGGTTGTAAGACAGTTGGGTGCAAATGGATCTTCAAGAAGAAAACCGACATGGATGGTAATGTACACACGTATAAGGCGCGACTGGTTGCAAAGGGCTTTTCTTAAACTCTAGGAGTTGATTATGATGAGAACTTTTCACCAGTAGCAATGATTAAGTCTATTAGGGTCCTGTTAGCCATTGCTGCATTTCATGATTATGAAATATGGCAAATGGATGTTAAAACCGCCTTCCTTAATGGAAGTTTGGCTGAAGATGTTTACATGTATCAACCAGAGGGTTTTGTTAGTACATAATACCCTAATAGAGTGTGTAAGCTTGAGAAATCCATTTATGGATTGAAACAAGCACCTCGCAGATGGAATCTTTGTTTCGATGAGAAAGTCAAAGAGTTTGGCTTTTCGAAGAGTGAAAATGAATATTGTGTATATGTCAAGGCTAGTGGGAGTATAGTTAGCTTTTTGGTACTGTATGTGGATGAGATACTACTCATAGGAAATGACATCCCAACCTTGCAAGAAATGAAGTCCTGGCTTGGGAAGTGTTTCGCTATGAAAGACCTAGGAGAATCTATCTATATTCTAGGGATAAGGATTCTGAGATACCGGAGTAAAAGATTAATTGGACTTAGTCAGAGTACCTACTGGGATAAGGTGCTGAAGAGGTTCGGCGTGCAAGATTCATAGAAAGGAGAGTTACCCATCCAGAGTAACGCCAGATTGAGTAAGACTCAGAGCCCGAGTACCAAGGATGAGATAGCATAAATGAGTCGAGTACCTTATACTTCCGTTGTAGGCTCGATCATGTATGTTATGACTTGTACTCGTCCTGATGTAGCCTTTGCTTTGAGCATGGTTAGCAGATATCAAGGGAACCGTGACAAGGCTCACTGGACTGCGGTAAAGAACATTCTCAAGTACCTTCGGAGGACTAAGGAATGGGTCCTTACCCTCGGTGGGAGTGATGACTTGAGAGTTGTAGTGTATAGTGATGCTAGCTTCTAGACTGATAGGGATAATTTCCGCTCTCAGTCAGGCTGGTTCTTTACCTTAAACAGGTGAGCAATTACTTGGAAAAGTTCCAAGCTGGAGACAGTGGCAAATTCAACTTGCAAATCAGAGTATATAGCAGAAAGCGAGGCAGCAAAGGAGGCAATATGGCTGAAGAACTTCATTGGAGACCTTGGAGTTGTACCAGCTATAAGGGAGCCTATCGAAATTTTCTATGATAGTGAAAGTGCAGTTGCCTTAGCGAAAGAACCAAGGGATCATGGGAGATCCAGACACATTGACAGAAAATACCATTTCATCAGACATCGAATAGAAAAAGGACTCCTCATGGCAAAGAGGGTATCATCGGATGAGAACCTAGCAGATCCCCTCACGAAGGGACTGGGTAGGGTTAAGCATCTACAGCATGCAAGGTGCATAGGACTGAAGGATGATATTAGTTTTAGTAGTTAGATAGCTCTGAAATTTGTAAAGTGTAATTGACATTTGATTATGAATAAAAGTTATGTTTATTTATGAGTAAAGTGTTGCTATCTTTTGTCAATCGTTTACTATTATTTCTTTTGCATGTTTTGACTTACAAAATAATTATGTTATGTTGTTTCAGATTATTCAAATTCTCCACAGTCGGTCATATGTTGGAAGTAGGTATGAATTAAGACTATCATGGGTTGGCTGGTAGAGGTCTAAGATGTTGGACATAGCTACAACACTCATGAGTGCTCATAAGTTCTGTGTATTGGATTCAACCCACGCTCACTGGTATCACTTCATGGAATTTTTCTCGAGTGATCGTGAGACGGTAATATCATATAAGTCTTCAAACCTAGAGATATGACTTGTTGCCTATGAGTTGGTTGTACATTAATTGTACGAAAACGTATTGGTAACTCAATGTTATAAAACTTGCTTTTGTGTGTGATTCAACAAGTAGTAGAACAAGAATATGAGTCAAAGTTTATCTGTACCTTCTTGGATTAGAAGCGATATATGGGCCCCTCGATGATTTTGTTTTGACCTATGTATCGGGCCCTGCCATAACTAAATTGATGTGTTCAATTAAGTTCTTTGTAAAAAAACGGAAATTGGGAAACAAACTGCTAGACAATAAGTAAGACATTGTTCCATGTATTTGTCCGGATGATATCTAGAACAGAGGATTATATGATCACTAATCTTAAATGGCGTATCATCATCATCTCAGTTCCAAGAGACCTTGAAAGAGCTACAATTGTTGATCAGTTCCTGAAGTCATACTTGCAGTTATAGTTATTAGACTTATCCAAGTGGGAGACTATCAGATAAAGTGTATAAGTCGATAATTATCTCTGGTATGTACTTGACCCGGTTTCACATGGTCCATTTGGGTTGCATGACATCATGCATTTGGATAGACTAAAATGAGAGAAATAACACTTATGGTTTATTAATATATTATAAGTTCTAATATATTAATAATATTATTTAATTAGTATTGATCAAGAATTAATTAAGTGATAAAAAAGGTGACTAATTGAATATATGGGTTGATTGTGTAAATCATCCATACTTGTATAGTGGGCTAAATGCTCCATGGATTATCAAGTTGGGTTAAGACCCATAGGATGCTCCATGGAAGTGTAAGCCCATGGATCATAGAAATGAAGAGTCATGTCACATTAGGGTTTACATGGTGTAACCCTAATTGTAACACACTATATAAGCAACAAAATGCTCACTAAAATCGGCACTAGAAAGAATAGAGAGGGCAAGCCGATTTTAGAAGTGTCCTACATTTCTCTCAAGTCATTCCAATAACATTTGGTGTTGTGTAAGACATTTGAGGCATCAAACTTGGGGTGCTAGGCTCACAAGGTTTTCAAGGAATCCAAACTACTACAAGGTATGTTTTTTCTAGCTAACTTTTATGTCCAAAAGTTCCCCATGTATGCTAGATAGGATTATGAACCTTGGAAAATCAATTTTGCATGTATCTTAGTCAAGCATAGATCCAAGGTTTCTAGGGTTGCATGAACACCTTAGGAGTGTTAGAATGCTCAAAACCCTTCACCAACAACACCAGGGGTCAATTCCGAGCATGACCCAGCAGTCGGAGCAAAACTCACAATTGTAGCAAAGCATGCAATTGAGTTGCCCACAACAACCATACATCTCGCAAGCAGTGATGTACAATCAAACATATATAAACTCATATTACGCCCAAAATTTTATAATGTACAACGGTTTTCCATATCCTCGCAAGGAAATCCCGGCAAGGAGCACCATTTCTACCTTTTGCCAGGAACTCATGAAGTATGAGATCCCACATTCGAAAATGATACTAAATATCCCCAAGTATGATGGAACAACTGACCCTGATGAGAACATCAACACCTATGAGTGCACGATGACTTTACTATGGATGGAAAAACGTTTCATGTGTACATATTTCCGTGTTACCTTATCCGCTAACGTCGCAAAATGGTTCAAGACGTTGCGACCAGGCAACATCGCGAGCTTTGAACAGCTGAGGTACCTTTTCCTAAACAATTTCATGCAACTATGGAAGGAGGAGGGAGATGCAAAATCTATAATGGCATGCAAGAAGAAAGAGGGGGATTCGATACGAGTGTATTACGATAGATTCACACTAGAAACACTTAATGTTCTGGGTCAAGAATAGTTCCTTGTAACCGGTGCCTTCACCCAAGGTCTATTCCTCGAGCTTTTTTCAATAAAGATATAGGGGACGGTACCTCAGTCGAAAGACGAACTCAAATACAGAGTCGAAAAATACCTCCAATAAATCGAAGGCGAGGAACAGAAGGAAGACAACCTGAAAGTCTTTGCAAATGCGTATATCAAGCAAGATGAACCAAACTCACAGGCAAAACTCCAATCACCAAGACCACCATGATAGAAGCCACGACAAGCACAACCGACACTCTCGATACCCATCTCGTATACTTTTCCCTTTCAGCAAGGATGAGCCCCGGAGTCACCGGGCTGAGGTGTATGCGGTTGAGAAAACACCTCCAAAGGTGGACAAAGAAAAAGGGAAGTATTGTGAGTACCACAAGAGTAAAACCCACGGCACCAGAGAGTGCACGATCCTAAGGAAGGAAATTGATGAAAAAATCTAACGGGCGACCTCATAGAAATTGCCAAGGACTTGAGGTCCAAGTTCGAAACTGACCAGAGGAATACACGAGATCAAAAAGATGGGGGAAAGCGCCAAGTTAAGGAGGAAATTTTTACCATCACGAGACCTCTCGAGCGAAGCAAGCATGAAGAGACAGGCGGCCATATCGAGGTACTCCCTAAGAACATCCTCAATATCAGCTTCTTATTGAAAGACCAACACATGCCTAGCCAAAATCCCATGGATCCACTCATTATAACGGCCTACGTGCACCTCAAGCAAATTCATCGAGTGTTAATTGATAACGGTAGTTGCATTGACATTCTTTATGAACATTACTTCCGCCAGCTCCCAACCTCCTAGAAAGAAGGTCTATAACCCTCAACCAGGAGCCCACTCATCGGAATCACAGGACATCAATTATGGCCGCTAGGCACCATAAATATCCCGTTGACTTGAGTCAGTCATGATGGAAAAGAAACAATCACAAGGGTAATAGGGTTCTCAGTGGTACGTCGCCCAGCCGGCAACGATATGCTCCTCGAAAGGCCAATGCTCTTCCAGCTCCGGGCAATACCATCAACAATCCACGGAACGCTGAAGTTTAGTACAAGCACAGGCTCAGCCGCAGTCGTCGCTTGCAACCCACTCACAATGTATGGCAGAGCCATTTCCACATTGAAGAAATGCACGTACCAAGGAAAAAAAAAGAACACATCGCCATATGAAGAAGCACCTTATATCAGCAGTTATCCCACGACACCAAGATGGCAGGATAGAGAACGCTTAGATTAAAGAAATTTAGGGGGAAGGACACAAAAGCAACAATTCAACTGTACCAAAAGATGTGCCGCCTCACAACACCAAGTAGACTCCCTAGACTTTAGCGAAAACACAAAGGAAGGACCAAAAACCATACCCAAATAGTAACATAACAAGCAAAGAAAAGCTCAAGCCAGACCCATGCGAAAAATGAGATAGGATGCCTATCAACTCCCAGTGAGCCTCCCATCACCCACAAGACTAAAAGTCCAAAAAACCAAAAACATGGGGACACATAGTAGAGAGTGATACGTACACGCAGGGAGCCCAAGGTCGAATGTGCACCCCAAGAGGAAACCGTGAATTTTGACACGACATCATTTGGAAAAGAGGTCAATCCAAAAAGAAATGTCGAAGTCATGAAAACCTTCAACGGGTCCTAATCAGGCCCGAATCACCACCCATATGGGTCTCTCCCAGTCAACTCCCCAAGTGACGGTGCACAGGGAACACGGGGAGGCCTAAGAGTTGTGATAAGGAAAATGTAGGTAGGAAGAGAAAAACAATTTCCCCTAGAGAGGATCGGGGCATACAGAACTGAAGCACGAAAGAATATGAAAATAGTCTTTAGAAAAGTGATTCATCCAGAAAATGCCAAGCTCCAGCATGCACAGAAACACAATCGAACCACGAGGAAGTACACCTGAGGAACACCCAGGGTTCCAACACACAGAAACCATAGGGAAACTCCCCATTGGCGAAATGCCTTGCAGGCCTTTCCCAAGCGACCCCACACACAATGATAGGGCCAATTCTAAGATTGCACCGATTCCAATAAAGAAAGTACATCCAGGAAAAGAAAAATACTTGCCTGAGGAAAAGAACCAAACAAGCGGCTTGCAACAAGAAACCCTGAAAATCACTGTCGGCGAATACCCAGAATATCAGGTGCTCATTCATCCTCAAATACAACACGCCATGACTTTGACTAATTACTATCGGTCACCAAATCAATAGGGTATCGATATTATGGGGCCACCCCCTGTCATCCTAAGAGGAACCAGTTTCCCATTGGTTACCCTCGACCATTTCAGTAGATAGGAAAAAGATAACCATCCATCAGGATCGAAAAAAGCTTGGGTTGAAAAACCACCAATGATACGTCTTGTTCCGAATCGCTTTCCTAATCCGGGACTGTGGCCTGAGGATAGATTATCATAAGGCTTGGGGCCTTTAGAAGAGAGAGAGAGAGAGAGAGAGAGAGAGAGAGAGAGAGAGAAAGATCTAAACCCATTTACGTATAGATAATGTAAATGAGGTGATCCGAGAGTGGGGTCGTGTCTTGAAGCCAAAGGGGTATATCGGTAAAGTGACAGTTTGAGCTCTTTATGGGTTTTGAGTTTTATTCGAAAGGTTGTAAGGCTTAGGCGTGTTGTTAGGGGAGTACAGCTCTCGCCACATTTTTATGGATATAAAGTTCGTCGTAAATGGACCTATAATGAGGGAGTTATGATAGTTTGAGGGCTTTGGCAGTTTTGGTCCCTAGGAACTCTCAGCATAAGCTGAGAACTCCCGGCGTAGTGCTGGATTAGTGAAACACGGGTGCGAAGATGTGCGCCCATCGTACGTTTAGGATCTCCAAAACCCAAATTTTTAGGGTTGGCTTACTATTTAAAGCACCTTAAGTCCAAGGGGGTGCGCCTCTCTTTCATTCTCAGAGCCTTAAACCCTAATTTTAAGTGGTAGCTTCATCCAAGAGTGTTGTGAGCTTTGTGGGGTGCATTTTGGGTGGTTTTTGGTGCATTTCAAGAAGTGGAAGCTTAATATAAGGTGGTGGTTTAAGGGAGGGCTTGTAGATCGGGACTTCTTGCTACATTTTGAAGTCAAAGAAGGTAAAAAGTTATGAGCTTGATCACCAGATGTTGTTATTTATGAATATGTGGATTTTGGTCCCTTTTTGGCCTCATGAGCAAGATCTAGTGGGTAGAAACCACTTCAGAAGCTTTGAGTTGCTACTCTTAGCATTTCAGAGGTTATAGGCCCATAAAGTTGCAATCTTTGAGGCTAGAAACCATTCATGCATGTCCTAGATGATTATTATTGGGGTAAGCTGGTCATTAAGACCCTTTGAACAATGCAAATGCATAAAGGTGCCAAATTTGTGCATTAAGAGCTTCATTCCGTGGTTCTATGAAGTTTAGACGCACAACTCTTAACTGATTAAGTTACAAAAGTAGTTGGAAGCTCTGTGAGTACACCCCGCGTACAAAGTCAACCATCTCGTAGATGGTCAACTCAAGTCGAGGGTACGCCCAACGTACAATAGGGGTACGCTCCGCGTACGCCTCTATTTGGGATTTTAGAGTTTGGGCTTCGGGTTTGGGCCTTGATTCCTGGACCCTAATGGACTATCTTTTTGGTTATGTTCTGGGCTAATTGAAGGATTGGATAATAGGATGAGGCCCAATAAGGATTTTGGGCCTAATTCGGAAATTTGGGCCATTAATGGGCTTGTAAATGCACAGATTTCATTGGGCTAGCTATGGATAGGTATATGATGGGTTTGAGCCATAAGAACATTCCTATGTGCACATACAAACCCTAATGCTTGGATCTAGGTTTCTCTAATTGAACATGCAATATATCCAAGACTTTGATTGATAGATCTAATGAAAACATTCATATCATAACATATGAAATCAAATCTGAAAGATTACCTTGAATTGCTTGCTTGAATCTTCTTGTCCTTGGAGCTTAGAGTCACAATTATCACTCCTCTAATGGCTTACAAACACCAACTTAACAAGAGGATGATTAGAGAGAAATAGAAGGGTGAGAAAAGTCGGCCAGGGTTTCTCCAATACCAAGGGTGCCGATTTTCTTAACCCTAAGAATCTATTTATATTAGTGAGCCTCCTAGGGTTTCACCCTTAAACCCTAATTGGATAACTTAGGCCCTAAGCAATCCAATCTCCTTATTGATAAGCCTTGGACGATTTCTAGGCTCTTCGAAACCCTAAAATCGTCCACCCCTTATCCCTAAGGAATCGCTGCTCAAAATACAACTATCATACAATTGACAGTTTATGCCCCTTTATTCAATTAATCTCTTTAAGTCACCAAATTAATTCCAAATTAAAATATGACTTATATTAATCAAATAAAAATATTATTATTCCTTATATTATTCTCAAAATATATTAATAATATTTATTCTCTCATTATAAATCATCCTGTCAAGTTGCTATGGTGAAGGCAACCCAAAAGGACCATGCACAACCGGGTTAAATACTTGCCAAATATAGTTACAGCCTTAGACACTATTCCAACAGTCTCCCACTTGGATAAGTCTAGTAACTATATATACAAGAACAATTTGATTCGCAATCGTAGCTCTCAAAGACGCTGTCAAACTCTGATCTTATCAGTCATGTCCTTTAGATAAGGGATCGTACAGTCCTCTGTTTAGATATCATGCGGACAATTCTATGGAATTAATTGTCTAGCATTTGGTTTCTCAATCTCAGATTTATTTGACATAGAACTTAATTGAACACATCAACTTAGCTCTGACCGGGCCCGACACATAAGTCAAATCAAATCATCGAGCGGCCGAGATATCGCTTTTACCCTCTTAGGATAAAAGTAACAGATAAACTTCGACTTATATGCATTTACTTATTCATTAATCAATTATACACAACAATGCGTTTTATAACATCAATTTACTGATGCGGTTTCGCATTATCAATGTACAACCAATTAACAAATAACAAACCATATATCTAGGTTTTAAGACCATATGATATTATCGTCTTGCGATCAACCTTTTCATCACATTCCATAAGGTGATTCCAGCAAGCGCGGGTTTGTTCCAATGCTCAAAACTAGTTCATAAGCACTCATGAACGTTGTAGCAAACTTTTTCTATGTCTAATACCATTTAGACAATCTACACACCAATTCATGACAATCTTCATTCATACTTACTTCCAACATATGAATGATTGTGGATTGTTTGAATAATTCGATTATTCTAAATAAACTCAATTATTCTGGAAGTCAAAACATGCAAAGTGAAACAATAGTTAAACAATTAACATGAGACAGTAACTTTACTTATAAATAATACTCCTTTATTTAATCATCAAATGTTAATTACATTTATCTATTACAAGTTTCTAAAATCATCTAATCTAATCGAATATCATCTCTCAGTCCAATACTCCTAGCATGCTGCATATGCTTAACCCTACTCAGTCCCTTTGTAAGCGGATCTGCTGGGTTATCTTCTGATGATATCCTCCTAACCACGAGGTGTCCTTCTTCTACTCGATATCTAATAAAATGATATTTTCTGTCGAGATGACGAGATCTGCCATGATCCCTTGGTTCCTTGGTCAAGGTGTAGTGACAAAGAGCATGGTTTGGCATGCGGAATTAAAGCTTGCACAATTGAACATGGTGATTTGGGTGTTTAAGAGATATATTGAATGTATATGGTGTTACAAAAAGGATCTAGATCTAGACTACATAATTAACACACATTTACACACTCACTTCTACATCTCTCAAGCACACCTCTACAAGTGGACAAACCCACTATTTATAGAGGTGTTTACATGTCTCTCTCTCACTCTAACAATCAAATGGGTCTAAAGGCTAAAGCACCACATGCAAGTGGGTTTTACAAAAGTCAAACATTTACAAAGTCATGAATGAAGAACGTTGTACCCCAACATTCTCCCCCTCAAAGTTAGGAATGAATGACCCACTTCAAATCTTCCAAAATCAAGCACTACACGGTTCGAGCCTCAAAGGTGAAACATGTCGAAACGAACTTCAATCTGCAATTCTTCCATGACTCTTCAATTTGGGCTCTAGGATGTGAGACCTTACAAACCGAGCAGCAACGAATGATTAAGAGTATTCTAAACTCCAAATAATCACCCAAAAGTTGCGCATAAAAACACACCCCAAAAATCTTCAATAAAACCAAACCCATTTCGAATACATCATTTCCGAACTTCCGATTGCATCATCTCGTAGGCTTCAAAACTTCAAGATCACTTCGGTCTTCAAATCCGCGTAATATGAAAAATTCAAGTTCGAATTCCCATATAAAACTTCTCCCCTTTTTATAATCGAAATTTGATTATAAAACTCCAAAGGAAAAAGAACGTGCTCTATTCAGAATTTTTCGTGTCAAAACTCCCCCTTAACATGTGGCATAAACTTTGTGCTTCAATCCGGAAAACCCAAAAAATATTGAATTTTTAGCTTCGTTCACGGATCTCCTTTAACAAAATTTCTCAAAAATGGGTAGAAATTGTCAATTTCAAAATTCTGCAGTGACCCGTTGCGCCCAAAACAGCAAAATATGCAAAACTCTCCCCCCTTTCTAAAGCTGGGTAGAAAGTGTCAATTTGCAAAAACTGCAGGGGCCTGAAATGCACTTTCTTCAATTTTCAGCAAAAAATAGTCCTTTTTCGAATTTGGGTGCAAACTGCTAAAAATTCGAAGTTTCAGGGACCATCTTCGTAAATTCTGCCCTTTTTGCTCAAACATACGAAGACTTGTACCAAATATGCGAAGCCTCAAACAATTTTCGAAGTTGGGTGAAAAGTGTCAAACATTCAAACTTATGTTAATTTTCGAAGTGACAAAAATTCGAAGGTCCAGGGGCTGTTTTCGAAAATGTGTGATTTGACCAAAACATTCGAAGCTTTTTGATGCCATACATACGAAAATTTTTCTTCTTCAATTCATACGAAGCTTTTTGTGATCAAACATACGAAGACTTTGGCAAAACATACGAAGCATACGAAGAGTTAATAGTGAACAGTAACTTCCTTCGTACGAATTTGCAATATACCCCCTTCGAATATTCAGCATATACCCTTCGTACATTCATCCATATACCCTTCGTACAAAAATCAAAAATCCCCCTTTAATCAAAAACATGAAGCATACGAAGCCTTACACAGTGAACAGTAACCTCTTCGTTTTTACAGATCTTCCCAAATCATTGACCCCTTCTTATAAAATCTTTATAAACACTTCGAAGATTCTTCCCTTCGAATGAAATTTCTTTTTCCAAATACCCTTCGTGAGTTCGTTCCATTCCCATTTTGTTTAAATCCAAAACAACTTCTCACATTTCATTGTTACTCTTCGTATACCAATGATCAAAATCATCTTCAACACAGGGACCATTCGTCCTTCGTTAGCCCAAATACGATCATTGAAATCAAAATCAAGCTTTTGATTTCAGTTAACGATCCAAAACAAAAACCGATTTCGATCTCCAAATCTTTAATCATCAATCATCGATTGCAATTTTAAGAATCTGCAAAATCGATTTTGACTTTCAACATAACAAAACGATTTCTAGATTTCAAGCAATATCATTCGATTTTGGCAATCGGTTCTTCAACTCACACCATTAAATTGATTCAAAGATACAAACAACAACATCAGATTGAATCAAACACAACAGGAACTCTATTTTGACTTTATGAGTTGATTCCGATGAACATCATATTCATCGATAGCTCAAAATCAAAATCAAAATTAATATCAAGAAATTGATTAACATCTGATTTCGATTCTGATGTTCCAGTTGAAATCAATTTTAACCATCAAATATTAAGACTCGATCGAATCACAGCGAGAGAAAATGAAGACATATGAACTCCGATCTTGAAGAAAATCAAGAATGTACAACATATGTATGCGCATTATACATAACGAAAAACTGTGAATGGGTTTATCAAGTCAAAATAACGAATTGGGCTCACATAAAGAATGAATAATGAGATTGGAATTTGGACTCATGAAAAGATGAACAGTATTCGATATTGTTTGGGCTCGAGTTTGGATTAGTGAACAAAAACTGGACTAAAATTGAATTGAATCAAATAAAATTTGATGAACAGTAACAACATTATTTGGTTTTAGTCTTGATCTTAACAAAAATTTGTTGAATCACCAATGAGATAAAAACAGATTAGATTCAACGAAACAAATTGATCAAAATTAAAGAACGTAACGCACGATTCAAATATTACGAAAGATCATTGAGAGAGACTCACCAAAATTGTTCAAATTGCGACAATAGTTTGCCAAACCGAGAATCGTTCTTCAAATATCACCTTGATCTTGAAGACCCGCTCTGATACCAATTGTAGTGACAAAGAACATGGTTTGGCATGCGGAATTAAAGCTTGCAGAATTGAACATGGTGATTTGGGTGTTTAAGAGATATATTGAATGTATATGGTGTTACAAAAAGGATCTAGATCTAGACTACATAATTAACACACACTTACACACTCACTTCTACATCTCTCAAGCACACCTCTACAAGTGGACAAACCCACTATTTATAGAGGTGTTTACATGTCTCTCTCTCACTCTAACAATCAAATGGGTCTAAAGGCTAAAGCACTACATGCAAGTGAGTTTTACAAAAGTCAAACATTTACAAAGTCATGAATGAAGAACTTTGTATCCCAACACAAGGCAACTGCTCCTTCATTATCACAGAAAATTTCCATAGGCTCCTTTATGGCAGGCACAACTCCAAGATCACCAATGAAGTTCTTCAACCATATTGCCTCCTTCGACGCTTCGCTCGCTGCAATGTACTCTGATTCGCACGTTGAATCAGCTATGGTTTCCTGCTTGGAACTCTTCCAAGTTACTGCTCCTCCATTAAGGGTAAACACCCATCCCGACTGCGAACGGAAGTTGTCCCTGTCGGTCTAAAAGCTGGCGTCACTATACCCTCGCACATTCAAGTCATCACTCCCCCCGAGGACTAAAAACCATTCCTTGGTCCTTTGAAGGTACTTAAGGATATTCTTGACCGCAATCCAATGGGCTCTGCTAGGGTTCCATTGATATCTACTAACCATGCTCAAAGCAAAGGCTACATCAAGGCGAGTACAAGTCATAGCATACATGATTGAGCCAACTGCGGAAGCGTATGGTACTCGGCTCATTTCTGCTATTTCGGCTTCGGTACTCGGACTTTGAGTCTTACTCAACTTGGCATTACTTTGTATCGGTAATTCTCCCTTCTTCGAATTTTCCATACTAAAACGTTTTAGTACTTTATCTAAGTAAGTGTTTTGACTAAGTCCTATTAGTCTCTTACTTGGTTCTCTCACTATCCTTATACCCAAGATATAGGAAGCCTCTCCGAGGTCCTTCATAGCGAAGCACTTCCCGAGCCAAGACTTAACCTCCTGCAGTATCGGGACGTCGTTTCCTATGAGTAGTATGTCATCGACATACAGAACGAGGAAGCTGACTATACTCCCACTGGCTTCGACATATACGCATGATTCATCTTCGCTTCGTACAAATCCAAAATCTTTGACTTTCTCATCAAAGCAAAGATTCCATCTGCGAGACGCTTTCTTAAGTCCATAAATGGACTTCTCAAGCTTACACACTCTATTTGGATGTTTTGGATCAACAAAACCCTCTGGCTGAGCCTTGTAAACATCCTCAGCCAACTTCCCATTAAGGAAAGCAGTCTTGACATCCATTTTCCAAATCTCATAATCATGAAATGCGGCAATAGCTAGCATCACTCTAATAGACTTTATCTTTGCAACTAGTGAGAAGGTCTCATCATAGTCAACTCCGGGAGTTTGAGTAAAGCCCTTCGCAACCAATCGCGCCTTATATGTGTGTATGTTTCCATCCATGTCGGTCTTCTTCTTGAAGATCCATTTGCACCCAACGGTCTTACGTCCGGGCACATTATCAACCAAATTCCAAACTTGGTTGTCATACATGGATTGGATCTCGCTGTCCATTGCCTCCTTCCATTTTGCAGACTCTGGGCCTGCCATGGCTTCCTTATAGCTATTAGGTTCATCTAGATTTATTAGTGTACCATCACTAATATACGTGTCCCCTTCGGTAGTAATATGAAAACCATAAAACTGGGGTTGAACTCTAACTCTTTCGGAACCTCTAAGAGGTAAGGACTCGTCAATTGGTTCAACCGGAGTTTCCTCCTCGGGTTGAGCGCCAGCGGTAGAGGTTCCTTCATCAATCGATTCTTGAATCTCTTCAAGCTTGATTTGCCTCCCACTGTCTCCTTGGCTTATGAGTTCTCGCTCTCGGAAAACCCCTCTCCTCGCAACGAAGACAACATTGTCATTCAGTCTATAGAAGAGATATCCAAAGGATTTCTATGGGTAGCCGATGAAAATACATCGCTCACTACGAGGTTCGAGCTTGTTGTGAGTATCTCGTCTTACGAAAGCCTCGCAACCCCAAACCTTGATATGTGCTAACGAGGGAGCTTTCCCTGTCCACATTTCGTGAGGTGTTTTGGCAACCTTCTTAGTAGGGACTCAGTTAAGGATATGGGCGGCAATCTCTAAGGCATACCCCCAGAATGAGATAGGTAGTGAAGCATGACTCATCATAGAACGAACCATGTCTAACAAGGTTCGATTACGCGTTTCTGCCACACCATTCAACTGCGGTGTCCTAGGTGGCGTCAATTGCGAAACTATTCCACATTCTTTGAGATTGTCGTGGAATTCAACACTTAGGTACTCTCCTCATCGATCGGATCGAAGCATCTTGATTTTCCTGCCCAATTGATTCTCCACTTCATTTTTGAATTCTTTGAAATTTTCAAACGTTTCGGACTTTTGCTTGATTAAGTAAATATACCCATATCTACTATAGTCATCGGTAAAAGTCACATAGAAGCGATTCCCATCCTTTGTGGTTGATCTAAAGGGTCCACATACATCGGTATGTATGAGGTCCAATAAACCCTCACCCCTTTCACATGTGCTAGTGAAGGGTGACTTGGTCATCTTTCCAAGTAAATAAGATCCGCATGTGTCATCTTCCCTAAGGTCGAATGACTCCAACACTCCATCCTGTTGGAGTTGGGCTATGCGCTTCTTGTTGACATGTCCAAGACGACAACGCCACAAGGATGCTCTATCCATACTATTGGAAGAATCCATGCATAAAACATCATTTCCTAGGTTATCTACAATCATAACAATTTCATAAATTCCATTACATGGCATTGCTTCAAAATATAAGACACCATTTAGATAAGCATAAATTGAATCATTCTCATTATTAAAAGAAAATCTAAATCCTTGTCTAAACAAACCATGAAACGAAATGATGTTTCTTGCCATTTCTGGCGAGTAGCAACAATTATTCAAATCTAAACTTAATCCATTACTAAGCACTAGAGAATACACTCCAATCTTGGTCACAGGCGACGATCTTCTGTTCCCCATGATTAGATTTATTCTTCCACGCTCCACATCCCTATTTCTTCTTAGTCCCTGCAATTCAGAATAAATGTCGTAACCATACCCGGTATCGAGGACCCAAGAAATAGCATGAGGTGAATCATTAGATTTAATTGTGTAAATACCTGCGAAAGACGGCTTGATCTTTCCTTCCCTGATGGCTTGCAGGTATTCTGGGCAGCTTCTCTTCCAATGCCCTATTTTGTGGCAATGGTGGCACTCTGCCTCCTTTGGGTTAGGGTTTGGCTTAGCAAGATTGACTTTGGTCCCACTAGAAGAGGAACCATCTCAGGACTTTCCCTTGCGGTGGCTCTTAGACGGAGCCTTCCTCTTCTTGCCCTTTCCCTGCCCAATAGCCAAAACAGGAGCAGCGGGTGGATTAGGAGTGGGTGCAACAGACTTGTCCTTGAGGTTGCTCTCAGCAACCCTTAGGAGACCTTGGAGCTTACTTAGGGTGACCTCTTCCTTGTTCATGTGGTAGGTCATCCTAAATTGGTTGTAACACGGAGGCAAGGAATGAAGTACCATGTCGATGTCCAAGTCTTCCCCAAAGTCGACATTCAACTTGCGAAGACGATCGACATACCTTTGCATCTTTTGCAAGTGTACGGTTAGAGATTCTCCATGTCCCATTTTAGCAGAGATCATGTTAGTGAAGATCTCGTAACGTTCCTGCCTCGCCTTTTGATGATATCTCTCCAATAAGTCTTGATGCATTTCGTACGGATACATGTCCTCATAGGACTTTTGGAATTCGGCGTTCATTGTGGCTATCATGATGCAATGAACCTTCGTCACATCACGTTCATGAGTCTCAAAAGCAGTCATTTCAGCTAGAGTAGCGATTTTTGGATTGATCTTCTCGAGCTTCTCGTCAAGGACATACTCCTTGTCCTCGTAGCGAGCAATCTTTCGAATGTATCTTATCCATTCGCTAAAGTTTGTTCCAACGAACGTCACCTTTTGGAAAAGGCTCATCAATGTGAATGAACTAGCAGCAGCGTTGTTCGCGTTCGACATCTACAAATAGAAAGGACAAAGATTGATTAGAATTTAAAATCCCTAATTATCACCCAATAAGAAAAATTAGGGCTAGGATCCAACAACATTATTTACATATTAGAAAAGGGATGTCGTAATCCAACATGCAAACAATTTGAAGGTAAGTGAATGACAATTCACTAATTCTCCACCATGAAAACCTAACTTTAAGTTCTAAATGTATTGAGAATTCCTAGGTTTCGATGAGATTCATTGAACTTTTCAATGGCATGTTTAAATCTTGATATGCCCCTCTCGTTTGTGACTGGGATGCCGAGGATCACAAAGTGGGTGTGAATAACCATGCAAATCTACACGGTGCCTTCATTGTAACAATCACATATTCGATGTGTCGGTAAACCACACACACTCCACCGAACTATGATAAACAATGAATCACCCTTTGCCACCTAAGCTTAGAACCAATTAGTGTGTCGGTAAACCACACACGCTCCACTAACTTCTTAGCAAGGGTGCAAAGTGTAATTTCATGGGATTGCATCAATTCACTTTTCCTAAAGTAACTAGGATTGGGAATTTGAAAAACATGTAGTTACTTTGTATTTAATATTATACTTTTAATGAGGAGATAGAGTTGCCCTATCCTACCCGTTCGGCTAACGACCATCCACCGATCAAGCAAGCGGTGGGTGTGAGTGTACACCCATTAAGCGCCATTTTATAGGCAGCAACCTTATACCCACCTTATAGACCGGCTTCATGAATGAGGCCTACTAACGGTAAGACTAGAATTTTAATTATACACACACACACACACAGATATATATATATATATATATATATATATATATATATATATATATATATATATATATATATATATATTAAGCTTGTAATCATATAGATTATAGGGTTGAATTTTAAACTTGTAAAATTCTAGGGTTTGAAATTTAAATTGTCTAAATTAAACTTTTAATCACAAAACTTAAATTTCAAAACTTGAGGACAAGTTTTAAACTTTTCAAAACATAAGGGATCAAGTAACAAATAATTTAAATTAACCATTTAATCTCATAATTATCCATATTTGATTTATTTAATTGTTTCTTGCAAAACAATTCACCAATTCAACTAAAATAATCAATCAATTATCACATAAGGAAATTATTATTCAATTAATTGGTAAATATCTTTTGTTAGGTCAAGGATATACTTAAATATATGTTAAAATTGGATTTATATTGACCCATTAAGATAAAGGAAAGTTTCTATAAGATAAACATCAAGAAATCCCGAAACTAGCTCCTTCTGACGCTTGAACTCGCCGAGTACCACAATGTACTCGCCGAGTACACTATGGTACTCGCCGAGTTCATCAGGCAGAAGGACAAAAAACCGATTTTGCAATCAACAATCAAGCAACCAATGCATCAATTCAATAGAAACCAATCAAGTCTCTGATACCACTGATGGGTTTGAGCCATAAGAACATTCCTATGTGCACATACAAACCCTAATGCTTGGATCTAGGTTTCTCTAATTGAGCATGCAATATATCCAAGACTTTGATTGATAGATCTAATGAAAACATTCATATCATAACACATGAAATCAGATCTGAAAGATTACCTTGAATTGCTTGCTTGAATCTTCTTGTCCTTGGAGCTTAAAGTCGCAATTGTTACTCCTCTAATGGCTTACAAACACCAACTTAACAAGAGGATGATTAGAGAGAAAGAGAAGGGTGAGAAAAGTCGGCCATGGTTTCTCCAATACCAAGGGTGCCGATTTTCTTAACCCTAAGGGTCTATTTATATTAGTGAGCCTCCTAGGGTTTCACCCTTAAACCCTAATTGGATAACTTAGGCCCTAAGCAATCCAATCTCTTTATTGATAAGCCTTGGACGATTTCTAGGCTCTTCCAAACCCTAAAATCGTCCACCCCTTATCCCTAAGGAATCGCTGCTCAAAATACAACTTTCATACAATTGACAGTTTATGCCCCTTTATTCAATTAATCTCTTTAAGTCACCAAATTAATTCCAAATTAATTTATGACTTATATTAATCAAATACCAATATTATTATTCCTTATATTATTCTCAAAATATATTAATAATATTTATTCTCTCGTTATAAATCATCCTGTCAAGTTGCTATGGTGAAGGCAACCCAAAAGGACCATGCACAACCGGGTCAAATACTAGCCAAATATAGTTGCAGCCTTAGACACTATTCCAACAGTATAATGATTCAAAAAACAATAAATGGGCTTTAGGAAAGGCCTATGTGAGGGTTTGGGCCCAATTTGGAGAATTTGGCCATTAGTGGGCCTTTATGGATTTTGGAGTTTTGTACTTAATTGGTTTTGGACTTGGGCCTTATTTAAGTATCTCGTGGGCCAGGGGTAAAATGATCATTTTACCCAAGTATGAATTATGGATCATGGTATAGAACCCAATTGCTAATTGGGTGATATTTTGGTATTGGTAGCTTAGGAAGTGGACAAGGCAGTAGCTAAGGATTTCTTTCAGGAACTTCTGCATTCGAGGTGAGTCTCCTCACCATACCACTAGGTTTAAGTCACCAAGGCCAGCCCATTTATTTAGTTGTGATGATTATTTTGAATATGCTATCGATACATTATGTATTTATGTGAAGACCATGCGGGGGTTCCCATTGCAATTAGTTATATGTGGTATGTTAGTTGATTTTGTGGTATTTGGTATGCTAATTGTCTTTTTGATACTTGCATGGAAGACCCCGGGGGGTTCCCGAGGCAGCTGGATATAAGGCCATGAGGGGGTTCCCATAGAAGTGATCTAAGACCATGTGGGGGTTCCCATGGCATCCGGTGTAAGAGAATGTAGGGTTTCCATGGCACTTGTATATTTTTGTACGTATGGATTATAGGGTTTGTATGTGGATTGTTAATTGATTATGTGTTATGTTGATATGATATTTGTATGGAAGACCCCCGGTGGTTCCCGTGGCAGTTGAGACCATGTGGGGGTTCCCATGGCAGTTAAGACCATGTGGGGGTTCCCATGGCAGGTAGTAAGACCATGTGGGCGTTCCCATGGCAGTGGGCTAAAACCACGTGGGGGTTCTAGTGGCACCCAAAGTAAGACCCTGGAGGGTTTCCATGGCATCCCTATTTGCTTATATGTAGGACCTGTGTAGTTGATACTTTTTATGTGATTATGTGTATAATACCTTGGAGGGTTTCCATGTAGGATTATGTGTCTAAGCGCATAACTATAATTGGTACTTGACCCAATACACCGTGGTCCATTTGGGTTGTAACACTCTGGAACAATTTCATAGGAAGGATATTTGAGAAAGAGGTTACTTGTGATTTATTAATATATTATAAGTATAATATATTAATTGAGAAATCATATTATTTAATTAGTATTGATCAAGAATTAATTTAGTGATCAAAAGAGACTAACTAAATTAACGGGGACTGATTGTGTAAATCAGTGATACATATGGTTTGGGCTATTGAACCATGATGGACTAAGCTTATGTGAAAGTCCATGAAATATTATTCCATATGAATTATGGATCATAAGCCTAAGTGTAAGAGTTAGGGTTTGCTTATGACTCTTGGAATTCTACACTATAAATATATATATATATATATATATATATATATATATATATATATATATATATTATATATATTCCTTTAAAGCCAAAATCATGCACTATGTGTTCCTAGAAGCTCTACGTGATTTTTTGTCTCCAAACCTCTCTCTCAAGTTCCTCCTCTTGTTATTGGTTTGTTATAAGACATTTGAGGCATCACACTTGAGTTGCTAGGCTTTTGAAAGATCAATTTCTACAAGCTACAACAAAGATGTAATCTTTTAACTTACTTTTATGATTCATATGTCAAATTGTATGCTAGTTGTAGGTTTATTAGCTTTGAATTCTTTTTTTGCATGTATAACTAGAGAAACCTTAGATCCAAAGCTATTAGGGTTGTATGTGCATCATAGGAGTGTTATAGTACATAAAACCCTATAGTGGTATCAGATCCATGGGTAGTTTTCTATTATATAGATACATAGTTAATTGTTTAAAGTTGGAAAAGTCGAAAAACTGCACTCTAACAGGAGGACTCAACGAGTCCATACATGAACTCGTCGAGTCCATGATCATAAGTGATGAACTCGTCAAGTTCATTATCCGACTCGACGAGTTGGATCATCTGTTGGCAGTTTTTCGGGTTTTTTGGCCTCATTTGGATCAAAATCTTTACCATAAACTGTTTTGTATTATAAAATCTATTTTTATGATATGGTAGTGATTATACTCATCAAATTAAAAGATAAATTGTCAAATTGTAAGATAATTACTAGTTTATATGATAAAGCTAATTAGTTGTAATTTTTTATTTAAAATTATCTTACTACAAGAATTGTATTATGATCAAATTGGTAAAAGATAAAAATGGTCATTTTATAAGTTTAAAATTTGATCTAAATGTTTTTTGAAGATTTACAAAACTTGGTTTTAAGTTTTGGAATTCTAAAAGTTTTTTTAAGGAGTTACAAATTTTGTCATCAAATTTGGAACTCAAAAAGTTTTTTAAGGTGTTAAAAATAAATATTAGTTAAATTGATCTTAATGTTTTTGAAGAATTCCATAAGTTATGAAACTTGAAAAGTCTCATCTTCATAAAACAAATTAACTCCTTAAGTTATGAAGTTCAAAAGTTTTTCAAGAATTACAACACTTACCCTCAAGTTTTAAAAGTTAAAAAGTCTCAATTAAGAACACTGAATTCATAGAAACCCTAGTAATTTGAAATTTTTTCAAAAATGTAACTCATGGATTCATAACTTCAAATTGATTAAATAGTTTTAATTTGATTTAGCATCTTGATATTTTTGAATAGTTCAATTAACTCTTATGGACTTTATTAATAGTTAAGTAAATGTTTAATTAAAAGAGTATTATTAAATCCATAATCATATGGTTTAAGTTTAATTAAATTAAGAGTATAATTTATTAATAGAATTAAACCACCAAGTATTTTAAAAGTTTAAAATACACCCTTATACTATATAAAATTAAAAGTCTAATATATTATATATGTATAAGTTAAAGGTCAGTCTTACCATTAGTAGGCCTCATTCACGAAGTCGGTCTATAAGGGGGGGTATAAGGTTAATGCCTATAAAATGGTGGTTTAATGGGTATCCACTCTCACCCACCGCTTCCTTGACTAGTGGAGGGTCGTTATCCGAACAGGTAGGAAAGGACATTAATTCTTATTAAAAGTATAATGAAAATACCAAGTGACTAAACACTTATAAATTCTCAATCTTAGTTACTTAGGAAAAATGTGAATTTGGTGCTAGTCTATGAAATTGCACTTTGCACATTGCTAAGTCGTTAGTGGAGCATGTGTGTGTTGGGTCAAAAAATATGGTTTATACTTTGCTTTTCTAGGAAAATATATTTTTATGTAATGTTGTATGTGTTTGCGGTTTGTGTGTACGGCCGTACACGTGTGTACGGTCGCACACCCTGTGTACGGTCGTACACAGGGTGTGCGGCTGTACACATGTGTATGGCTGGAGGTCCATATAAATAGAGGAGTGCATGTGGGAGTGTACGGTTGGAAGGCTAGAGAAGAGAGAGAAAGTTAGAGAGAAGAAGAGTGTGTGTGTGTGTGTGTGAATATATTGTAAGGAGAATCAATCATATTCATTCAATACATCATAGATTCATCTTCTTCTTCTTCTCATTCTCTTCTATTTTGATCTGACATCATCCAATTGATTGGGATTCCGCACCATCAATTGGATCTGATTGATACACAAGCAATTTTGGGGACTTACAATTGGTATCAGAGCTTGGATTGTAAGAGTCAATTTTGTCAGATCTGGAGCTTATTTGATCTTATTTTGAAAAGATAATTGCGTTTTTGGATAGATCTCGGAAAAATAAGGGGGTTTCTTCTTTACATTTTTCATAAAAACGAGTTTTTGATCGAGTTTTGGAGCAAAAAAGGGTGAAAAACGTCGTTTTTTTCACGAATCTGTTGAAGGTGTGCGACCAGACTTTGAAGGTGTGCGGTTGAGCTCTTGAAGGTGTGCGGCTCAGCAGCCTCGGTGTGTGCGGCTCAGCAGCCTCGGTGTGCGGCTCAGACATGTGCGGCCCCAGTGTGCGGTATCGTGTATGGTTCAGCATCTTCGCTTCGGTCTCGCATCTGGATCCTCGCTTCGCAGCTCTCGTCTTCGCAGCGCCTTCATAAAAAAATCGGATAGGAATTGAAGATGTCGTGGATCGAACCAATAACCTATAAATCAACAACACCAGCGCGTTACCATCTCGACTAGCAAGCCTCTTGTGTCTTCCCTTCGAATCTTTTAAACTTAACATCTCTTTCTCGCATCCTTTTTCACAAAGTTAACACTTTTAGCCCAAAAAAATCAATTTCTTTTTAATTTTAAATTCCATTTTCAACCAAAATTTTAGTTTTTAAATTTTTATTTTTATTTTTGACTTTTTACTTAAAATTTTGAATTTGACTTTTAAAAGTTGACCTTTCACTTTAAATTTTGACTTTCTCGTTTGACTTTTAAATTTTCAAATTTAGCTTTTCGGTTTGACTTTTCACGTTTGACTTTTGAGTTTGACTTTTTTAATTTGAATTTTAAGGTTGACTTTCTCGTTTTGTTTTTAAGTCAAAGGGCAATTAAAAATAATAATAAAAATAATTAATTAATTAAATAAATAAGAAAATGAGTTCCACATCAATTTTGGTAAATGAAGTTTCATGTACTCCATCTTGTAAAGCTACGATTAAATTTCTTCGCGAACAAATTGATTTATTAAAAAGAGAAAAGGAGGACCTCAAATACGAAGGTTATACTCTTAGCAAAGGACAGAAACCGTTAAAAGCTCAATTAGAAACCAAAATCAAGGATTTCCGGAAATTACAAGAAGATTACAGCAACAAGTGTGAAAATTATGATCACATTAAGAAAAAACTTGATGTTGTAACTGAAGAACTTGACGCTTTGAAAATAAAGTGTGGAAAAACAGATGTTAGTTTCAAAAATTACACTGTGTCCAGTAAGACAGTCGAGTCCTTATATGAAACCCAATTAAAATTCAAAGAAAATCAAAACAAGGGTCTAGGGTATGATAGTGTTCCTCCACCTTTCAATCATAACTACACATCCATCCCTATGACACAGGATGAAATTGACAGGGAGGCACATCTTCGATATGGCAAACCAGTTGGATTTGTGTCAGGAGGTATTCAAGTTGAAGATACTAATGGTTCTACTTTATGTGCAAGTAAAGTAGCAGAGGATGAGAACAAGGAGAACACCATTAAACAAACCAACATCTCCTTGAACTCTGAATCTGTTGGTTCGAACTCAACTGCTTCTGATCAACCTACCGTTGAGAAATACAGGCCACCAATTCCAACACAAGAGAGTTATTGTTGCAAGTGTACATGTGGGAACAACAAGAGACAAGGCATGGATACGCCACCAGGGGCAGGAAGAAACAACTCCACAGTGAAGAAAAAACATGTTTTCACTGTGGAACACCTGGACACATTGCCAGAAATTGTCCAAATTGTGCATACGTTCCCTACTACGCACATGGCTGGCAGAAAACACCAAGAGGGAGATACTTCAAAAGAAACCCTTCCAGGTCACGTTCAGACAATGGTGACTGGAACGCGCAGAAGGCTAAAAATCAAACCCACAAGGCCAAGAATATGAACCCCAAGAACAAGAAGGGAATGTCGGCCAAGAAGCCAAATCCAAGAGATGCTCCCATGAAGTCAAAATCAAAGTCATCTCAACGGTCGACATCGAGTTCAAAATCAAGTGTTAAGCCACCCATCAGATCGAAAAATAAATGGGTTAAACCCAACTACAAATGGGTTCTAAAGGCTCACTCTCCCAAATCAACTAACGATTCTAATATTTCTACATCTTCTGTTTGTGATAAGCAGGACATGTCATGGGAGAGAGTACCATGCAAGGATGACAAAGGTCAACCCAGTTTCAAAATGGATTGGGTTCCAAAGACCAACTGATCCCGCTCTGTGTCGGAGCAGCTATAGAGGCATATCATCAGACTTCGGTTTGTTGGTAGTGGCTTTTCCTGGCACTTGATAAGGGACATCTCTCAACTATACAACATTCAGACATTTTTTTGAGAGTATGTTTTCTTTGCGGGAAGGGAAGAAATGAAGGGATCACACGGGGTTTGTGCTTAATGACATGAAGAATTTTCGGATCTGTTCTGAGATTACGCGTGCTGTTCTTAGACCTTCTGGATGCAAATTCAATCGGTGACTTATGGTTTGAGTTTTCTTCTCTATACTCCTGAGTTTTTCTTAAGCTGATTCGTTTTAAAGACAAATTTTTGTTTTAGGATAGTTTAAATTTGCGCATTTACTTTCGTTTCTCTCCTATGCACAAATTTAGGGGGAGAAATAAAAACAAAACAAAAATTTAAATATTTAAATATATATATATATATATATATATATATATATATATATATATATATAATATGTTGGTTGTGGAATGTGCTTGAAGGAGATGTTTTAGGAAGTGATATTATCAAGCGATAACAGGCAACTAAGTCTGTGTAACCTACCCAAAGTTGAAGGGTCTATGCTCTGATTTGATGCGTCGGTAGGCACGAAAGATTCTAAATGGACATGACTAGGTGCAGATGAACTTAAGGAATCTATAGACTTGACAAATCTTGACCTAGTTAGTTCCGTTTAGCCTGACAATACGACGCTTGGATAGGTTGAGCAGGGAGATATATATGGGAATCTACTCGTCACATTAAATGAACCCGTATCTGGAACCGTGGTTTAACTTTTCCTCCATGTGCGGATTCTGTCCTTAATTCCAGTATTGATGGGGCAACTTGTAAATTCCGATAAATTAGGTCTGTAGAAAATCATTTTCTTTCTTTCTGTCTGTTAGTCATATGTTACCTCATCTACGTGATTGGAAGAGATCCGACCTGGACTGTAACATATGCAACTCTGTTTCTCTGCATATTATACATATATATATATATATATATATATATATATGAAATTCCTCTTATCTGTTAGCCATATGATGTCTCCTTTGCGTGACTAACAATCCGACCTGGTCCACAACATATGCACTATAAGTGATAATACTCTAAATCTGTCTTCTCCCCTAATGATGGTATGCTCATCCGATGTAAGGAGTACTCTGGAAGTCCTTGATTACCGGGGCATATCTGGAAGCGGGAAACATGTTCCAGTACAATTAAAATTGAACACTCAAAGATTGTCTATAGATCTCGCTGCTCAATTTAGGTGGACAACAATATCTCTGGTCGTCGTCAGCTGAATGGTCCTTAAAATATAGTATCTAGAAACTTAGGATCAGATATAATATCTAGGAACTTAGGATCACATTGTCTTGTCACTTATAGTATGTCCTAAAAATTGTCAGAATTTTTCGTGTTTAAGTGGACCACAATACCGGCGATCGACCAGACATAGACGTGAAGATGGAAGGTACCGACAAGCGGATAAAGGTTGTCTAAAAACTTTGATCGCAAATCATTCTCAAAGTTAGATATCATTTTATTAAATTTTTTCATAGTTTTCCTCTATGCACAAATTTTAGGGGGAGAATTAAAAATAAATCAAAAATAAAAAAAATCAGAAAAATTCAAAAATCAAACAAAAAAATAGAAAATTAAAAAAAATGTTATTTCTGTTTTATTTTTCCAGAAAATATCAAAAATCCAAAAAATATTTTTTGTGTGCTAATTTTTCTTTTAGTTTTGTTTTGTCTTGAAAAGTGATTTCAGGCGTACATGAGACTCGTGGAGACTGTATTGAAGATCTTCTGAGCCAAGGCTTCATTCGTGAGCATCGAAGAATTCGCATTCGAAGGAGCAAGAAATTAAGATTATTCTTTCGGCATTCAATCTGTCAACCCCATAAGCATGGTGAAGCTGTACTTGAAGATTATGTGACAGATTGCATTGAAGCCTCCTCAATCAATTTGTTGTTATCTATGAACCTGCTGAAGTGATCCAGAAGATAATTTCTCTCCGTTGTTCTCTCTGAAGATTCTCAAGCTGAAAGTGCTATCTTTCAAGAATCTTTTCATCAAGCCTCCTCACCCGACGTGCATTCAAAGCCAAACTCTGAAGAAAAGCCCAACCGCTCAACATGAAGTCATTCATTGAAGATTCATCAAGATCATCTTGAAGCTGTGAAGAATTTGAAGATTAATGCTGAAGCCAAGTTCCCAATGAAGACTAACAAGAATAGCCAGCTACGTTTTACGGGGAGCTTGTTGGGTCAATTAGAAAAGAAAGCTATAAACCAAGGGGGAGATTGTTGGGTCAAAAAATATGGTTTATACTTTGCTTTTCTAGGAAAATATATTTTTATGTAATGTTGTATGTGTTTGCGGTTTGTGTGTACGGCCGTACATGTGTGTACGGCCGCACACCCTGTGTACGGCCATACATAGGGTGTGCGGCTGTACACATGTGTATGGCTGGAGGTCCATATAAATAGAGGAGTGCATGTGGGAGTGTACGGTTGGAAGGCTAGAGAAGAGAGAGAAAGTTAGAGAGAAGAAGAGTGTGTGTGTGTGTGTGTGTGTGTGAATCTATTGTAAGGAGCATCAATCATATTCATTCAATACATCATAGATTAATCTTCTTCTTCTTCTCATTCTCTTCTATTTTGATCTGACATCATCCAATTGATTGGGATTCCGCACCATCAATTGGATCTGATTGATACACAAGCAATTTTGGGGACTTACAGTGTGGTTAACCGACACACTAATTTGGGAGTAGAAAACGTGGAAAAGGGTAGCTTGGTGTTAATCATGGATCAATGGAGCGTGTGTGGTTAACCGACACATTGATTAGGTGATATGTAACATCAAGAGTACCAAGCTAATTTGCATAGTTATTCACACCTTGTTTACGATCCTCGGCATCCCAGTCACAAACTTGAGAGGGCATAATCGAGATTTAAACATTCCATTGAAAAGTTCAAAGAATCTAGGAATTTCAATTCATTTAAAACCTAAAATTCATTTTCGTTTTTCATGATGGAAATTGGTAAATCGTCATTTACCTACCTTTAAATAATTTGCATTTGGATTACGACACCCTTCTTCCGAATTGTAAATTATTGTGTTGGCTCCTAGCCTTAATATTTCATTTGGGTATTATATTAGGGACTTAAATCAACTAAACTTGAATTTATCCCTTGTAGATGTCTAGTTCCGAAAACTATGGTCTGCCCAAATCTTTTGGAAAAAGCTTTCCTCATGAAGATGATGTTCCCAGAAATTCATACTTCACTTCCTCCACCTCCTCCAATAATTTTCCCTAACCCACATGTTCAAAGACTTGAAAAGTTCAAGGTCATTCAAACCCTATTGGCAAGCAAACACTAAGATGGAAGGTCTGTGTGTACACATGTCTTAGAGATAAAGTTACATGTTGACAGGCTGAGAATGTTAGGAGTCGTTGTCTCGATGAAGTTGGTTGGTGATTTGGTTATTCAATCACTTCCTAAGTCATGTAGTGAGTTCATTAAATATTATGATATGACAGATCGCGACATGTCCTTTTTCGATCTTACCTATTTGCTAATTGTTGCTGAATCAGCAATGTTTTGGTGCACTGGTAAAGCAAATTTGATTGGAAGATCCACTTCCCAAACTTTCATGGACATTGAAAATGGAAACATTGGAAGTCCAGAAAATATTTCTCTTTCCAAGGGAAAGGCAAAAGCTAAGTCTGAGATTGTCCCATGTACCACTCTGAAAGAGTCTGTTTGTTTCTATTGCCAAGAGAAGGGGCATTCATTGCAAAGTTGTCGTATCTACCTGACACAAGGATGGTAAAGTCAAAATGTTTGACTCTGCTTCAGGTAAGTCCATTATCTAACTCTATTAAGTTACTGCTTGTAGATTCTTAATAGATTATGCGACAAGATTGCATTTTAATGTTTTTGTAGGATCGAAGAAAAGAAAGGAAGCTTAAAGGAAGAGTAAGTTGAGTCTGGTCGCGAAGAGATGGATTTCGATCGCATGGTTTGATGATCAGATTTCTGAGCTGCTACTAGGTGTTATGATAGGTTGCTAAGGAATATGTAATAACATAGTTTTCATTTGTAATTGCATTGTAAGGACAAGTTTTCCACATTTTATAAACAAATAAAATTTTGATTTTATCTTATTTTATATATCCTTGCAATGGCATTTGTGAAAATTGATGTTTGTCAATATTGGAAAATGGATTTGACTCTTTCGTTTGTGGTAGTGTCAAGATTTACCAAATAAGGAAAGATTCTCATCACCCAAGTTTCAGTTGGATAGAAACTTGGAATCATGCAACTTGTATTGCGTGATGAATGAGAACCTTCATCTTTGGGAAATTAAGACTAATTCCTTGTTCACATGTATATGTGAGTCAAGTAAATGACTAGGGGATCGGGTACACTTGGTTGTGCACTGCTCACATCCACCACAAAGAACAACAAGACTATTCATTATGATTTACTAAAAGTTTGGTAAATATGGTTATGCTTACAAGATTAAGTGTGATTCCGAATCATTGAAAAAGTTTCAATGTATAGCAGAACGAATAAAAGGAATCAAACAGGCAGAAAGATTGAAAGTTTCTCCAATCTGAAAGGAAAGGAGAATACTTTAGTATCGTGTTTTATGATCATCTTAATGATTATGAAAAAACATATCAGAATTGATCCTCTAAGGAAACCTTAGTGCATTTGTATGGCTAAGAAGAGGAATCGTGAATTGTTGAAATGGTTAAATCAATTAAGGTGAGTCATACTTTGTTCCAAAATCGAGTCTTGGAGTTATTCTCCAAGATTGTGCCTTGAGTGACATATCTTAAGTAGGTTTATTACACATTCAAATTGGTAGTTGTGATGTTTTGGATAAAACAAAGACCAACTGTGTGAAGTGCTATTCTTGATAAGAATCCACACTAACTCTTGAATATTTGTTTGTCAAGGAGTGTTTCTTGACAAGAGAATCTTATATGTCAAGAAGTTAGTGGGAGTATTAAAGATCTTAAAAAGTTTCAAGAACTAATCAAGAATAAACCTATTGTTTATCACTAGCACACGAATTGAGGTTTTTAACCTATCGGGTTGACATATTCTTGTTTCTGTGCCCATTCCATTTAAAGTTGACTATGCATGTAGGTTCTATGAGTTCTCAATTGTTTGCATAGCAACCTGGAAGCAAAGGTAGGCCCTTGTGCTGCTAGGTGGCAAGAAATAAAGATTGAACAAGTTCAGTCTATATGAGTTTGGATTTTTCACTAACCTTGTCTTGTGATTATGGCTATAACCAATTCACATGGATAGGAACACATACACCATAAAATCTAAGTGTCATAAGGTTTCTCTCCAATTCATGAAAATGATTGTGAGGAAACACTTTCACTAAGAAGATTTTGACGAGATAGCAGTTGTGTTAATTGCATTCTCAAATTCGATTATGACATCCTTCTTCATAGTTCAAATTGGGAAAAATGGCAAATAGTCTGAACATTCAGAACTTATTGTTGTAAGTTCTGAAATAGTTTAGACACACATATAATCTTTCTTATAAAAGGTGTATGAGATTAGATAAAGACTTATCGAAGCATCTCGTATCAGAAATCTGAACTTTGGAAAGAAGTTCAATATGTATTGATTTCTAGAAGTCCAACTGATTTCTGGGTACATGTCAAAGCTAGTGGGAGCATAAGTGTTATGCTAATAAAAATGTAATTATTATGCTAGTGGGAGCACAATAATTATGTTAAGTGTTGTAACTTAGCAATGTTAAATATAGAAAACAAAAGTTTCAATTCTCAAAGTTGAAGAGTTTGAAAAGTTGGTTTGCTATAATTAAGGGAGAGGATACTTATACTTCATTTCAAATCTAAAAGCTTAGATTGAAGTATTAATCAAACTTAGTCATGAGTATATATGAATATCATGTTGAAATGTTTCAACATTGGAAATTCTATATATGGAAATATTATAGAAAAAGAATGTTCAAGTATCATGTCTTTATGTAAGACATTATGAATCGTATCCAATATGATTCGGGTACATGATCGATTGCATATGCTATAATATTCATGTATTCTAATTTTCTAAATACATAGGGCATTAAGAGGGAAAAACGACTAGAACCGGATATTACTAAAGTTATTAAACAACTGTCAAGGATAATCTAAGGCTCGTTGAGGATTGGTTGCTTGCAACAGTTGGAAGTATAGTAATGGATGGACCATATTGACATTATTATGAATAGACAGGATTCTATTTATAATGAGTTGTTATATGGCATTTATGGAAATGTTTTCATAATGGGAGATGGATATTAAGAATCTATTTATGCAAGAAGGATGTTCAAAGGAATGTACTTTTGAAATTGAGACTTCTCTTCCATGGAATTGTTTTGTAACAATCTCTAAAGGAATACTTTGTAATATCGCTGGCAAAGTCTCTGTGACTTTAGTACCATGACATTACAAAAGGTTATATTTCATGATAGTTTAGAATCTAACACATTCTAATACTGGCAAGAATTTGGCATTCTTACACTTGTGATAAAGATTTGGGGTTGTGAAATGAGTTTCATTGAAGATGTATTCAATTGATCTATTTCACAAAGAAAGGACCATAGGTAAACATAGTGTACATTCTTGGAGCATGGGATAACTATTGTTTTAATTCAAGTATTAAGTTGATTAATTGAAACATTATACAATGAATAATATGTAATCAATATAATGATTAAATAAAAGGTGTTTTATTTATATTCAAAAGTTTTGAGACCATATTGGATTCGATTATTCTTGTGTTTCACTTTGCATGTTTTGATTTCCCAAATAACTAGGTTATTCAAACTATCTACAGTCGATCATACTTGGGAAGTAGGTATTGAAGTGAGACTATCATGAATGGGTCTGTAGATTTTCTAAAGGTGTTTAGACATAGCACAAGTTTGTAGTGGTATTTATGAGTACTCCTATAATAAGATTTGAGTATTGGACTCAACTCATGCTCATTTGAATCACTTCATGGATTTTATCACGAGTGATCATGAGACGATAATATCTTATATTCTTGAAACCAAGACATATGAGTTGTATTTTACAAGTCGGTTACGCATTGATGATATGTAAATGCACCAGTAACTCGGTGTTATAAAATGTATCATTGTGTGTGATTTGATGAGTAAATAGAGCAAGCATATGGGTCGAAGTTTATCCATTCCTTTCACCCAATGTGGGATAAAAGCGATATTTGTGGGCCCCTCGATGATTTAGTGATGACAACCCTAAGCGCTTGGCTAAGCCTAGACTGATTTGATTTGTTCAATTAGTTGGTCGTCATAAAACGGAAATAAGGAAACAACACATGAACAGAGAGAATGATTATAATCCATGTCTCAGTTCATACGATATCTAGAATGGAGGAATATATGATCCCTTATCTTATGGACGCGTTACTAATAAGATCAGAGTTCGACAACGGTATTTTTGAGAGCTACGATTGCCAATCGGAATTTGAATTCGTACTTGCAATTATATTTATTAGACTTATCCAAGTGGGAGACTGTTGGATTATATGTCTAAGCCCATAACTATAATTGGTATGTATTTGACCCGATACAGCATGGTCCATTTGGGTTGTAACACTCTAGAACAATTTGATAGGATGGATATTTGAGAAAGAGGTTATTTGTGATTTATTAATATATTATAAGTATAATATATTAATTGAGAAATCATATTATTTAATTAGTATTGATCAAGAATTAATTTGGAATTAATTTAGTGATCAAAAGAGACTAATTAAATTAACCGGGATTGATTGTGTAAATCAGTGATACATATGGTTTGGGCTATTGATCCATGATGGAATAAGCTTATGTGAAAGTCCATGAAATATTATTCCATATGAATTATGGATAATAGGACAAGTGTAAGAATTAGGGTTTTCTTATGACTCTTGGAATTCTACACTATATATGTTATAACATCCCAAAATTCAAGACTAAAAATTTCATTTTTAAATAGGTTATTATAGAACCACAAGTATAAAAACACCAATAGTAACATTCCATGTCAAAACAAAAGTGTCAGAAATCAAAGCATGTTAGCATAAAACAATATCAGAGTGTAATCCCAAAGATCTCACATGCGGAAAACATAGTGTGATGCGTTGCGACCTAGCCGGCTCCCTCCCTTTGAAACAAAGTACCTGAAACCAAAACTGTAAACCGTAAGCACGAAGCTTAGTGAGTTCCCTCATCATACCACATACCATATAATAAAAATATTGCCAGGCGAATTTGGGGTGCCTGTCCTACCCTACCAGGTCATTCTGGGGTGCCTGACCTACCCATGTCAAGCCATTCTGGGTTGCCTGACCTACCCTGTCAGGCCATTCTGGGGTGCCCGGCCTACCCATGTCAAGCAGTTCTGGGGTGCTTGACCTACCCAGTCGGTTAGTCATAACCAGGCCCGGAGACTATTTCACCCCTACCACTACAATATACTAATACATCATGAATACACTACTAGGCATACATGGGTACTAACTACCCCTTCAATATCCTTCAACCGGTATCCGGGGAATATTTCTCCCTTACTACTACCAACATATATAACATAGCATCCTAGCACATAAAGCATATCAGACAGTGGCAAACCAGACAATTATCATAAATACAATCATCTCATAAAACATCTCCTACTAGTGGGCCGACATTGTGGCCTTAGACCCACTTCTACTGGATGGTAACTCACCTCACACTGCTGAAGTCCCGCACACCCAATCCCAGCTACTGGATGACAGATTCCCGAACTGTCAACAATCAAAATAACACCCAATTCATAATTGGCTTCCAACTCATAATCATAAGTCGATGCTTGGGGGTAAGAGACTACTCTACCCCTAACTTGTCTTGATTCAAGCCCAAGGCTCAATCCAAAGGCCCAAAAGTCCAACTATGGCTCAAATCCCAACATATGGCCCAATTTTCTAAATTAGGCTGAAACCTTTGCATGGCCTTATTCTAAAGCCCAACCAAAAAGTCCAGTCCAACATTTCATATTTCTAATGGCCCAATGTCTCATAATCATAAAGGCCCAGACTATGGCCCAATTTTCCAAATTGGACCCAAACCCCTTACATGGGCCTTACCCATTTGCTTGTTCTTGGATGGACCATTATTATCCCAATCACCAAAGCCCAATAGAAAGGCCCAACTTAAGGCCCAAGTGAGATTAGGGTTTCACATAAAATGACAATTAGGGTTAAGTGTTTCTCACTTAACCCATTAAGGACTTAATGCATGAAGTCCATCACTCTTCTAAATAAATCATATGGTGTGATTGGGCTTAATACACAAATCCATTCCAATGGCCCAAATATGGGTCCTGATAAACACACCGCCACCCAACACGACAGATGGTGGCGGCAGCCACCACCTCATGGTGGTGGTTAGGGTTTCATTTCATTATTCTGATTTCTAATTACATTTTACAATGCTAATCTCAACTAAACACACACAATCACTAAGACACACACACACACGGCGGTTCATGGCGGCAGCCACCACCTCACGATGGTGGCGGTGGCTTTTCCATGAATTCCGACCAAACATCACCACATACATCACACGTACAAATTGTTCATGTGTGCAAAGGAACCCCACCACCCACCTGGTGGCGTATTGTGATGGAAGCATCACTAGAAGGCGGCAGAAGCGGCGTTGACGATGGCAATGGGACAGCCGACGATAGTAGCAGCGAATGGAGTGGGTGAAGGAGCGAAGAGGGTGGGCAACTCCCACCAGAGACTACCACAATGTCGACAACCCACAAGGAGTCCTCACCAGACCCCCACTGTCATGTCGGCTGATGGTGGCGATAAAGCGGCGGCCATTGAAAGCATAATGAAAGAAAGAACGAAGAGAGTGGTGGCAATGAACGGTGGCCACAGTCGCGCCTATAGCCAGCGGCAGTACACGAACAACGAAAATCCCGACTACAATGACGCCTCACGATAGCTTTTGTCTTTGACGATGATGGCGGCGGCTAGTTGCTGATGGCGATTGATGACGTGGCGGCGCCTGGAGGCTGCCCGACAGTGCTAGGTAGTTGAAGAACGAACATAATGAATGGTGCGTCGCCCATTCAACTCCTAACGCCCCATCAACCAACGTCCTCAACTCGTTGAACCCATCCTCGCTGGCCGCAAGCACGATGGAAGTCTGGTGGTCATGGTGGTTGCTTTCTGATCAGAGATGGGATGGTAGCAGCGCCGGTAGGGAGGTATAAGGGTGGGAGGCGGCTGTGACATGGTCACTAGGGTTAGGGTTCGCATTGCATAAATACCCGACACCCACTCAAACTTCATTCCATAATGTCACAAATGGTCCCTCCCCGTAGGATTCTTTTCACAGGAAGTTCATAATTTACTCTTCCCACCCATGCTCACATAATTCCTTTCATATTTAGTCCCACAGCTACCATTCAGCCCCTCCTATACAAATTATTCTCAAATAAAGTCCATATGTTACCCTTATAACCCCATCCTTCAAAACTCTTTACAAACTGAGTCTGGAATTTACTATTTAGCCCTTGCTTCTCCTAATATCTCCATCTTTAGTCCCAATAATTTACCAAGTGGTCCCTACCTTCATAAATATTTACAAAACAGGTTCCGGAACTTACACTTTTAACCCCCAACTACTAAATTATGCCAATTTACTCCTTGAAACCAACACCTTTCTATAAAATTATTGATTTGGGGTTACTATTCATTCATTAACTTATTTATTTAATAAACGGGGTGTTACATATGTATTCCTCTAAAGCCAAAATCGTGCACTATGTGTTCTCAAAAGCTCTAGATGATTTTGTGTCTCCAAACCTCTCTCTCAAGTTCCTACTCGTGTTCTTGATTTGTTATAAGACATTTGAGGCATCACACTTGAGGTGCTAGGCTCTTGAAAGATCAATTCCTACAAGCTACAACAAAGAGGTAATCTTCTAACTTATTTTCATGATTCATATGTCAAATTGTATGCTAGTTGTAGGTTTATAGCTTTGGAAATTTTTGTTGCATGTTTAACTAGAGAACACTTAGATCCAAAGCTATTAGGGTTGTATGTGCACCATAAGAGTGTTACAGTACATAAAACACAACATTCCATGGCTCCCCATATGTTTGTATACATGGATTATGTGATATGTGTAGCTTATACAATTAATATGAATTATGTGATGATGTGGATTATGTGGGGTATGCTCTGGGGAACTCTTTCAGCTTCATTCTTACAATTTTGTTTATGGTTTCAAGTATCACCGATTTGGAAAGGAAGGGCCCAGCTTGATCGCAACACATACACACACACACACACGTGTTTTTCCGCATTATGTGATTTTGGGATGAACTCTGATAAATGTTTTTAATTAGCAATGTCTTGGAATACATGGAATTAAGGATATCTGTGTTTTAACTATAATAAAAATGAAATTTTTTCCCTTAATTTTTGGGTCATTACAAGTTGGTATCAAAGCCTTGGTTTGAGGGATTCGGACATACTTTCGGGTGTGTCTAAACTCAAACTGAGGATCTGTAAAGTTTTCAAAGAGAAGAATGTTTTCAAGGAAAGAATTTCTAATACAAGAGACGGGGTATTGCATGCAACCAGTCGAGCTCAAGTAAGTTTCCCTAGAATACACATATATGTTATCTGTTTTGACTTGATTTATGAATATGAGAATCACATGCTATTTAGGGATTGGGGAGATGCCTTTATCTGTTGTATGAGCTGGTAGACTTGCATGCTAGTGTTGAGTAGTCAGCGATAGATTGGCCTAATATGTGATGCATGTAGCTTTAGAGACACTATATGCTATGTTGTAATGAGAATGGCCATTGGTATTGGTAACTGCTAAGTGTATGTTTTGAAAATTGTATATGGTTAGGATCTTATAGCCTTAGAATAGCTGATTTGGCCTTATTTTCTATGGTCCTAGGGTTGTATTATTTGAAAGTCTATTATATCATGTTTTGTGTTTAATTTGCATGCATAAGGCAACCGACAACGAGGATGGATGGATGTGGACAGCTTGGGTTGTGGTATGTGGGCCGAATGTTTTATGATAGTTCATGGGTCGGACATTACCCTAGGGTAAGCCTAGGATGAGATTAGTGACAGGAGTCACCTGATGGCGAATTGTATGTGTGGATAAAATTGCGTGATTGGAGTATGTTGGTTAGTTTTCCATTGTTCGATGTTGCTTGCTTTGTGCTTTGTAGGACTCTTAGCAATGTGAGTTAGCTACAATGTGAATATGCTAAGTCACATGTAGCACAGAGTGGATAATCTCAGAGTGATGGATTTAACCCTATTGCGCAGCTCTTGTATGAGTCCAACCGTTCTTGGGGTGAGTCTTTTACTTGAAGGATTATCTAATCTCTGCTACATGTGGCTATATTCATGAGGTAGCTAGTTGACTTTACTGGGAATCCTTCAACAGCTGAGACCTGGGTGGGTTGGGAACCTAGGAAAGCCTAGGAGTTGCTTCGATGGGTATTGTGTTGCTGTTTA
Source organism: Lactuca serriola (assembly GCF_051521515.1). Lineage (NCBI taxonomy): Eukaryota > Viridiplantae > Streptophyta > Magnoliopsida > Asterales > Asteraceae > Lactuca > Lactuca serriola. Next base: position 71,516,795 of record NC_136410.1, read on the forward strand.
GTGGATATTTGGTAGTGTGGTTTAGTGAGTACTGGTGTAACGGTCTGAATAAGTGACTTAGAGGATTTGAGAGGATTTCTGAGGAAAGTATGGATAGGTGTGGAACGTAGTATTGGGCCCATACTACTGAAAGCACAGGATCCATACTCGAATCGGTGAGAGTCTTGGAGAATCTAAGAAGCGTATGGGAAGTAGAATTTTGGTTATGCTTTGATCGTAGGAATAGCTGCTTTGGAAAATGAGGATGAGCATGTATGGGAAGGACTAGGGTTTGGTCCCATCTCCGGTGGTGAGCCAGTTAGTGGAGGAACTGCCAGGGATGTGAGTTCGCATTGGGTTAAGGAGATGGAAAGTGTTTTCCGCACTAGTCCCTACCCCTTAGGAGCTAAGGTTTGGTTCGCTGTGGATCTCTTGTATCGGACGACATGGATTGATTGTGCGTTCTATTGCACTTTCGGGATTGGATACTATGTCTTGGGAGTAGTTGTAGCCCAGGTAGGGCAGAGGTTGCTCCAGCTATTGCACTTCAGCTGTTCGGCTGTTGACGATTGAGTTGGTGAGTGTGTTAGCGTGCGAGACCCTGGATCATATGATTTCTAGAGTCAAGAGCGAGGGATTGATTTGGAGCACATTGGGAAGAGGGGACCAGATCAGGTGCATATATTGGAGGGTCCCGGAAAGAGACCCAAGAGTTCGGATCAGCTTTTGAGATGCCAGCGGGGCCAAATTTGGTGTAGTACTTGCGGAAACCCGCAGGAGAGAGTTTTTCGTCTCGATGGTTTTAGTAAGTGTATCTCTGGGTATGTTTCCCTGCTTGTGTTTGGGTTATACCTTCAAACATTTTCATATGCCATTTTCAGTTACAAGGTGGTTAGTGAAAAGTCGTTTCCCTCTTTGAGGGTTTGGAGCGTCCAATGTTATCTGGGTCTATGGTCGAGATCGGTTCAGAGATGTGATGCAGAAGGTCTACGGTCAGGATTAGTGATTTATCCATTGTACTTGGGTTAGATTTCGAAAGAGCCAAGGGAAGTGGTCTATTGTGGAGGCTTTAGTGTGGGCATCGATTATTTGGATTCCAAGATATAAGTGTCGCATCATTTCAAGGCGTCTGAGATTACTAGTTTCGCTAGGATTCAAGAAGTGTTCATCTGATCTTTAGGAGTTGTGTGGTCTTTGGGGGTTTAGGCCAGTAATAGAACACTAGCACGGGTAAGAAGCAAGTTGTCGACAATTTGGTTATTAAAGAGTAAAAAAAATTAGGAGTCCTTCAAATCTCATGTATTGCGAAGACTTAGTCGAATCTAAGTGGGGGAGAATCGCACAGGTATTCAGGACAGGGATAGGTATGACAGCGATATAGGAATTCTCATCCTCATCAAAGAAAATGGCGGCTCAAGTGGCTATTTGGTTTGAGGGTTGTGTGAGTTTGGAGTTCGGTAAAACTCCCCAGCGTGTGAATCGCGTCTTCTTGGGGCTTGATAGCAGAATTTGGGGAAGCAGGTTGGGGGCTCCAGTCAAAAATTGAGTTTAATTCGGGTGTTTAGTCGAGTGCGTTCTCGACTCTGTATGCATTTTGAATTGACAGATTATGGGTGAGGCATTGGGTTGTGGTTGTGTTAGGATGAAAGTGGTGTAAGACAACGGGGGAGCCGTAGCATTCACTAATGGTTAGTTGGGGTGAGTTTTGTAAGACCACGGGGGAGCTGTAGCATTCACTAATGATCAGTTAGGATGAAAGTGTTGTAAGCCTACAATGGAGTCGTAACATTCACTCATGGTCATTAGGGTGAAATTGTTGTAAGACTATGGGGGAGCCTTAGCATTCATTAGTAGTCAGCTAGTATGGGGAGTTTTGTAAGACTACGAGGGAGCCGTAGCATTCACAAGTGGTCAGATAGTGCGGTAAGCGCAGAAAGACTGAAGGGTAGTTGTGGCATTCACGGATTCGTTCGGATGACTATGGCTAGGGTTGGCTAGTTCGTAGGGTTGTGAGTATGTCACAACATAATTGGAATTAGGAAACGGTAGGTCGAAGGAAACCGGGTATGATGTAACACTACAGTTATTCTGGTAGCATTCACCTTTTGGTGTTGGATTTAGTGGCGCCAGGTTTTCAGCCTATCATGATCGGATGGATCAAATGGATTGAAGGAGCCATGAGTAGTGGTATAGATAGGGCAGTTATTGTCAGATGAGGTGTCTTTCGGAGGTCATGTGTGACTGTTGTGCGTGTGTTTCTGGCTCATCAATCGGGTAGGTATTCGGTGTGTCGGACAATTGGTAGACAAGTAGGACTAGGGAAGTCCTGGTTGTTCTTCAGGAAAGCAGTTACGTGGCAGCAAGATGAGTTGGAGTGACTTCAGTGACTTGGGGATCGTGTGTAGAGTTTCTTGTCATTATGGGCTTATACAAAGTTGGTTACAATTGGACTAAATAATACCAGAAGTTGAATAACCAGTGGGGAGATAAGTGCAGTGAACCCGGAAATGATTTGAGGTAGGCAGTCTGTGAGGGAGACGGACCCTCTCGATATTTCAGATTTTAGATGGAGCAGATATGATTCGGTTGTAGGGAATTCGTTTATTTCAGGTTCTAGAACCCTATGGGGAATGGTTTTGGTTTCTCTGGGACAGCTAGGGTGGTCTAGGGATTGTGTCCATGTCGTTCAAGTCGCTTGGCGCGTAAGGAATGGTAAGGAATGATTTCAAGGACATAATCTAATTTAAGTGGGGAGAGAGTTGTAACGTTCTGTTCTGAATCGCTTTCCTAATTCGAGATTTTTGCCTAAGGATAGATTATCATAAGGCTTGGGGCCTTTGGAAGAGAGAAAGAGAGAGAGAGAGAGAGAGATCTAAACCCATTTACGTATAGATAATGTAAATGAGGTGATTCGGGAGTTGGGTCGTGTCTTGAAGCTAAAGGGGTATATCGGTAAAGTGACAGTTCGAGCCCTTTATGGGTTTTAGGTTTTATTCGGAAGGTTGTAATGCTTGGGCGACTTGTTAGGGTCGTAGGGCTTTCGCCATATTTTGTGGATATAAGGTTCTTCAGAAACAGACCTAGAATGAGGGAGTTATGATAGTTTGAGGGCTTTGGCAGTTTCGGTCCCTAGGTGGAAAAAGCTTGTATTTTAGCATGCATGCAAAGGTGACAGACAACGAGTACGCTCAGCATAAGCTGAGAACGCCTGGCATAGTGTTGGATAAGTGAAACGCGAGTGCGAAGATGTATGCCCATCGTACGTTCAGGATCTCTAAAACCCTAATTTTAAGGCTTGGCTCACTATTTAAAACACCTTAAGTCCAAGGGGGTGCGCCTCTCTTCTTTTCTCAGAGCCTTAAACCCTGATTTTGAGTGGTAGCTTCATCCAAGAGTGTTGTGAGCTTTGTGGGTGCATTTTGGGTGGTTTTTGGTGCATTTCAAGAAGTGTAAGCTTAATATAAGGTGGTCCCTTTTTGGCCTCATGATCAAGATCTAGTGGGTAGAAACCACTTCAGGGGCTTTGAGTTGCTACTATTAGCATTTCAGAGTTTATAAGTCCATAAAGTTGCAATCTTTGAGGCTAGAAACCATTCATGTAAGTCCTAGATGAGTATTATTGGGGTAAGTTGGTCATTAAGACCCTTTGAACAATGCAAATGCATAAAGGTGCCAACTTTGTCCATTAAGAGCTTCATTTGGTGGTTCTATGAAGTTTATATGCAAAGCTCTTAACTGATTAAGTCAGAATAGTATTTTGGAAGTTCTACGAGTATGCCCCACATACAGAGTCAACCATCCCGTAGATGGTCAATGCGAGGTGAGGGTACGCCCAATGTATAATAGGGGTACGTCCCACGTACGCCTCTATTTGGGATTTCGGACTTTGGGTTCGGGTTTGGGCCATGATTCATGGACCCTAATGGACTATCTGTTTGGTTGTGTTCTGGGCTAATTGAAGGATTGGATCATAGGATGAGGCCCAATAAGGAGTTTGTGCCCAATTCGGAAAATTGGGCCATTAATGGGCTTGTAAGTGCATGGATTTCGTTGGGCTAGCAATGGACAGGTATAATAATTCAGAAAATAATAAATGGGCTTTAGGAAAGGCCTATGTAAGGGTTTGGGCCCAATTTGGAAAATTGGGCCATTAGTGGGCCTTTATGGATTTTGGAGTTTTGGACTTGATTGGTTTTAGACTTCGGCCTTATTTAAGTATCTCGTGGGCCAGGGATAAAATGGTCATTTTACCCAAGTATGAATTATGGATCATGGTATAGAACCTAGTTGCTAATTGGGTGATATTTTGGTATTGATAGCTCAGGAAGTGGACAAGGCAGCAACTAAGGATTTCTTTCAGGAAGCTTCTGCATTCGAGGTGAGCCTCCTCACCATACCAATGGATCTAAGGCACCAAGGCGAGCCCATTTATTTAGTTGTGATGATTATTTTGAAGGTGTTATCGATACATTATGTATTTATATGAAGACCATGTGGGGGTTCCCATGGCAATTAGTTATATGTGGTATGCTAGTTGATTTTGTGGTATTTGGTATGCCAGTTGTCCTTGTGATACTTGCATGGAAGACCCTGGGGGGTTCCCGAGGCAGTTGGATATAAGGCCATGTGGGGGTTCCCATGGCATTCCAGGCTAAGACCATGTGGGGGTTCCCATGGCAGTGATCTAAGACCATGTAGGGATTCCCAAGACATCCAGTGTAAGACCATGGAGGGTTTCCATGACACTTTTATATGTTTGTATGTATGGCTTATAGGGTTTGTATATGTGTACTGTTAATTGATTATTTGTTATGTTCATATGATATTCATGGAAGACCTCGGTGGGTTCCCATGGCAGTTGAGACCATGTGGGGGTTCCCATGGCAGTTAAGACCATGTGGGGGTTCCTATGGCCGGTAGTAAGACCATGTGGGGGTTCCCATGACAGTGGGCTAAGACCACATGGGGGTTCCAGTGGCACCCGGAGTAAGTGTTGGGTATTGTATACTACAACATCCTATGGTGCACATACAACCCTAAAAGCTTTTGATCTATGTTTTCTCTAATTATACATGCATATTGTTTCCAAAGCTTTAAGTCTACAACTAGCATACAAATAACATATGAATAATAAAAAAAACAAGTTTTATACATACCTCTTGATGTTGTTGATGTTGCTAGGAAGACTTTGGCCTTTAAGAACTTAGTGCTCCAAGTATTGCACCTCAAATGGAATCACAGCACATCCAGGACAAAGGATGACATTTTAAGAGAGAATTCCATGCACCAAAATCGTCCATCTTTCTCTAAGAATAGAAGCGCACGAAATTGATCATGAAGTAACATATTTATATGTAGGATTCCAAAGGTCATGGGTAAAACCCAAATCCATACCCATGGGTTTTATGATCCATGTTACATGTGGCCCAACTCTTTATGTATTCATACATATTCTTAGTCCAACATAGATGTTGGGATTAAAACCCTAATTGTGATTTGATGAACAAGATGCGGAAAATAAGAACAAACACAAATAATGAAGATTATGTCGAATGATCACTCGATTTATTGAAATATGAGGAATAAATTACACTTAAAGCATAGACTAAAGAATCTAACACTACATAAGAAACCTCACGTGGCGGCTACATTTTGCCTCACACTCTTAACCCTAATTATGAATAATACATGACTATTTATAGGGAAAAGACAAGTCTTGGGCTTTTAACCTAGAACTCATCAAAGGGGCCCATTGCCATCATCCATGGAGTGCTTTGAAACCCTACAATCTCCCCCTCAAAGTATGGAATGGATGACAATGCTTTAACTTCCAAAACAAGCATCTAGCAAATAAAAAGATTTGCAACGAGAAATATATGAAGCAATCCACGAATCTTGATTCTTCAATAGTCTTCAAACACGGGCTCTAGGATATATAAATCAAGCACTGAAGTAATGTCTTTAAACTTCATTTTCGAATGTAATCCCAAAGAATCTTCATGAAAACCAAACCCGCCATAAAAACCCATTTCAGAACAAAGAAACTGAATCACTTCTTGTCTTTGAAGAGCTCCCCCTCCAAGTCACAACGATCTTCAAATAAGCTAATGATATAAGCCATCAAAAAATATCATGTAACAACCCAAACTTTAAGATTCGTAACGCCACTTGATCGAGAAAATACAAGAAGTCGGAGATATAACAAGTCCTTAGCAGAGCTCGATGAAAAACTTCCGCTGTAAAGGATACTTCTCTGTAAAAGCTTTAGCAGAGCTCGATGAAGAACTTCCGCTGTAAAAGCTACCTTCATAATTCTACCACAAGCTTTATCAAAAATCTTCAACTTTGAAAAGTCACAAATCTAATTTCGAATGGCCATACCAAATTCTCCCCCGATTTATAATCAAAAACATGATTATAAAGCCTTCAAATGGTCATGAGAATGATCTTGAATGGATAAAAATTTACTAAGCTCCCCCGTGACAAAATGATATTAACGATGAAGTATAAAATCCGAAAAAGTCGTGAAAATTTGATGTTATCACGAAAAACGACTTTCCGAACCGCCAAGACTTGATGGAATCCATAATTTTCTGTTCACAAAAAAAATATGTGCGTTAAAGAATTCAAAACTGTTCACCAGCCCTTAAAATTGCAAACTTTTCGAAAAATGGGCTGAAATTGTCATTTGCTGAAAGTCAGGGGACTGAAATGGAAATTCTGCATCAATATACCCTTTTATTTGTAACAAAATCTAGAAATGGACCAATATTGCCAAGTCACAAAAATTCATGGACCAGAATTGTCAAATATTTGAAGTTGAAGGGATCAAAAATGAAACATTAAGTCTTCTTTCCCATTTAGATGCCGATGAATGCGACTGGAACGGACAGTAACTCGCGATTGAAATCCAAATCTTTGAAATTACCAACCCCTTCGTTCCTGGCTAACAAACGATCCCAAGTTTGTTCCATGTTCGTCTTGAGCACAAGCAATCGAATCCAAGTTCAGTCCAGGTTTATTGAACCCCAAATCAATGTCGATGAAAATCAGTGTGACCCTGAAAGCGAGCATTATAAGCACCGAATATATCAACAACAAACAGTCGAGTCAGAAACCGATCTTAATTTTGACTTTCGTTAGGAAATAACTGCAACCCAGAATCCTAGTCCCGATTCCTAGACCATTCGTAGGTAAGTTCATTCATATTGATTTTGACTTCCAATTGAAGAAGATAATCACAATACCACAGTCAGAGAACGTTCGTAGGAGAAGAACGAGTGGTTAGCAGCAAAACCTTCCAACCCAAATTAACCTTTTGAATTGCCGATGCGAATCAGAGTTTCCTTGTGTGCGAGCAATACAAGCTCCAAATCCGACTCCAGTCACTGATTCGCTGTGAATCATGATCAACAAACATTCGCAGGTTGAAGATTTGCGGGTAAGCCTGATTCCTTCATAGTTAACCCCGATTTATAGTCAATTTTGACTTTTTGGGTTTGACCATTCAAATCGAGATACTGAAAATGTATCTGTTCCGATTCCTTCACCATTCCTTCCGATCACAAATAGACACCCTTCGTTCAGATCGCCTGCGTCCAATTCCAAGCATTCAATTTCATTATCGCTGCGAATTCAAACAAAATTTTCACAATTTTGATTAAGTCTCCAAATCGTAAATCAAATCAGATTCCTTTATTGAATCTTGAAAAACGTTGGCCATCGGAACCCAATACTCGACAAACACCAAATTGATTTTCACAAATCGATTTAAAGATCAAACATCACTTCAATCGAATTTATCACCATCTTCATCTGTTCATGATAGTACTTCATCTGTTCTTTAAACTCAAAAACATCGGACGACAATTCTGGACCACAAAATCACAATCGATCTTAACAATAACAAGAGATGATTCACGTTTAATAACATCCAGAAAAATCATTATCAATTAGAAAACAAAATCGATGTTAAGACAGGGTGGATTGAATCAGATCTAAAATCTTGAATGTGAACAATTCATGATCAGATAGATACATGAAACCAGAATTAAGAACAAATAAATTGGTCAATCGAACAAGATTCGAGAACATGTTATCAAGCAGAAGAATCGCTTGATTTGAACAAAGGATTTTGAGATGTCTTGACTTGCGTGATTCAGAACTAACGATTTCAAAGAACAATAGATGGGCTTAAACATATGAACTGTACAGCGACAATACTGGGCTCATGAAACAATATAGGATCGGCTGAAGAATATGAATAAAAAATCGGGCTAGATGATTTGGTTTAGGGTACGAATTTAGATTAGATCCAAAGACAAATGAAAAATAACAGGAGAATTGGATCGAGATTATACCCAGATGAACAGTAGATGAACAGCATAAATCCCTATGAACAGTAAGTTGAACAGAAATCTTGATTCCAAACAGCCAAAACACCAAGAATCTTCAATAACTTGTGCAGAAAATCATCAAATCAAGAACTGATACTTCAAAAATCAATAGATCTTCAAAGACCCGCTCTGATACCACTTGTTGGGATTAAAACCCTAATTGTGATTTGATGAACAAGATGCGGAAAATAAGAACAAACACAAATAATGAAGATTATGTCGAATGATCACTCGATTTATTGAAATATGAGGAATAAATTACACTTAAAGCATAGACTAAAGAATCTAACACTACATAAGAAACCTCACGTGGCGGCTACATTTTGCCTCACACTCTTAACTCTAATTATGAATAATACATGACTATTTATAGGGAAAAGACAAGTCTTGGGCTTTTAACCTAGAACTCATCAAAGGGGCCCATTGCCATCATCCATGGAGTGCTTTGAAACCCTACAATAGATCATCAGCCCAACACATATAAATATAACTAATTTACATAATTAGTCCCCATTGATTTAATTAGTCTTTTTTGATCACTAAATTAAATCTAAACTAATTATTGATCAATACTAATTAAATCATATGATTTCATATTAATATATTATAGCTTATAATATATTAATAAATCATATATAACGTCTTCTCAAAAGTCCATCCTAACAAGTTGTCCTGATGATATGCAACCCAAATGGACCATGCTACTCTCGGGTCGAGTACATAACAATAATATTTATGGGCTTAGACATCAAATCCAACAGTCTCCCATTTGGATAAGTCTAAAACTATTATTGCAAATACAACTCCAAAATCCCGACTAGCAATCGTAGCGCTTAAAAGTCTTTGTCAAACTCTGACCTAGTCAATGACATGTCCATTAGATAAGGGATCATATATTCCTTCATTCTAGATATCATATGGACTGAGACATGGATTATAATCATTCTCTCTGTCCACTTGTTGTTTCCCGATTTTCGATTTATGACGACCGAATAATTGAACAAATCAAATCAGTCCAGGCCCGGCCGAGCACTTGGGGTTGTCATCACTAAATCATTGAGAGGCCCACATATATCGCTTTTATCCCTTTAAGGGTAAAAGGAATGGATAAACTTCGAATCATATGCTTTCTCTATCTACTCATCACATCACACACAACAATATGTTTTATAACACCAAGTTACTGGTGCGTTTTCATATTATCAATGTGCAACCAAATTTTAGACTGCAACTGATATCTCTCTGTTTGAATAATATAAGATATTATCGTCTCATGATCACTCGTGATAAAATCCATGAAGTGATTCAAATGAGTGTGGGTTTAATCCAGTACTCCAATCTTATTCGAGGAGCACTCATGATACTACATCTATGTCTAAAACACCTAGACAAACTACAGACCCATTCATGACAGTCTTGCCTCAATACATACTTCTAAAGTATGATCGACTATGGACGGTTTGAATAACCTAGTTATTCAGGAAGTCAAAACATGCATAGCGAAACATAAGAATAATACTAATCCTATATGGCCCCAAAACATTTGAGTCATATTGATTACTCATATTCATTGTATAATGTTTCAAATAATCAACTTAATACTTAAACTAAACAATAGTTGTCCTATGCTACAAGCATGCACACTATGTTTGTCTATGATCATTTCTTTGTGAAATAGATTAATTGAACAAAACTTCAATGAAACTCATTTCACAATTCCAAATCGTTACCGCAAATGTAAGAATACCAAATTCTTGCCATTTACTGAAATCTGTTAGATTCTAAACTTACATGCAATGGTCCTCTTGTAATGACTATGCAAAAAAGTCACAAAGACTTGGCAACAGACATTACAAGGTAGTCCAATGGAGAGCAATTTCATGGAAACTAAGTCTCATATTCAAAGTACATACCTTTGAACATCCTTCTTGCATTAAGTTTTCTAATTTTACATAGATTTAATGAATAACTTCCACCTATGGAAACATTTCCATATTCCCATTTTGACTATCACTTTTGAACAAGAGTTGCCACTTTTCAGAATATATCAATATGGTCCTTCCAAAAATTAACACTATACTTCCAACTGTCCATGAGCAACCAATCTTTGGTAAGCCTCAGATTGTTCTCGATAATTGCTTAATCATTTTAGTCATATACAGTTCTGGTCCTTTTTCCCTCTTAATGCCCTAGGCATTTGGAAAATTCAGAACACATAAATATTATAGCATATGCAATCGATCCTATACCCGAAGCATATGGGATATAATTCATAATGTCTCACATAAAAACATGATACTTGACGAGTCTTTTGCTATAATGTTTATATTTTCCATGTTCTCACAATTCAGACTATGAAGAGGGATATCGTAATCATAATCGAGTTTTGAGAACGCAATTAACATTTCCATATATAAAATTTTCTTATGTTGAACCATTGAAACATAAAATTCATATATATACTTGATTAAATTTGATTAAAATCTCAATCTAAGCTTTTAAAATTGGGATGAAGCATAATTTCCTCTCCCTTAATTATAGCAAAACAACTTTTCAAACCTGCAACTTTGCAAATTGAAACTTTTGTTTTCTATAATTAACATATCTAACTTACAACACTTAACTTAATAATTATGCTCCCACTAGCATAATGATTACTATCTTATTAGCATAACACTTATGCTCCCACTAGCTTTGACATGTACCCAGAAATCAGCTGGACTTCTAGAAATCAATACTTTATTGGCTTTCATTACCAAAGTTCAGCTTTCTGATACAAGATGCTTCGATAAGTCTTTACAAGACTTCTCAAGCCCATACACCTTTTCAGATTAAATAGCACATGTGTCTGTTTGAACCTTTCAGAACTTAAACTAATAAGTATCGAATGTTCAAACTATTTTCCATATCTCACAATTCAAACTATGAAAAATGGATGCCGTAATCATAATCGAATTTTAGAATGCAAATACACAACTGCTGACTCTAATCCTTTAAAATCTACTTAGTGAAAGTGTTTCCTCACCATCATTTTCATGATTCAAAGAGAAACCTTATGGAACTTAGATTTTTATAGTGTATGTGTTCCTATCCATATGAATTTGTCAAAACCATAATCACAAGACAAGGTTAGTGACAAACCCAAGCTCATATGGACTGAACTTGTTCAATCTTAATTTCTTGCTACCTGGTAGCCCAAGGGCCTACCATTGCTTCTAGGTTGTTATGCAAACAATTGAGAACTCATATAACTCACAAGCATAGTCAACTTTAACTGGAATGGGCATAGAAATAAGATAATGTCAACACGATATGTTACAAACCTCAAGTCCTGTGCTAGTGATTATCAATAGGTTTTATTCTTGATTAGTTCTTGAAACTTTTCAAGATCTTTAAGACTCCCACTAACCTCTTGACATATAAGATTCTCTTTGTCAAGAACCATTCCTTGACAAAACAAATATTCAAGTGTTAGTGCAGATTCTTATCAAGATAAACACTTCACACAATCGGTCTTAGTTGCTCTTTGTTTTATCCTAAACATCACAACTTACCAATTTCAAATGTACCAGAGTAAGAAACATTTTACTCTACATTATGTCACTCAAAGCTCGATCATGGAGTGTTACTCTATGACTCAATTTTGGAACGAAGTATGATTCATCTTTTGATTTAACCATTTCAACAATTCACGATTCCTCTTCTTATTCAAACAAATGCACTAAGATGTCTTTAGAGGATCAATTGTGATATGGTTTTTCATAATCATTAAGATGATCATAAAACATGATACTGAAGCACTCACCCATCTTTTCAGATTGGAGAAACTTTTATCTTTCTGCCTAATTTGATTCTTCTCATTCGTCCTGCCATACATTGAAACTTTTCCAATGTTTCAGAATTATACTTAAACTTGTAAGCATAACCATATTTACTAAACTTTAGTAAATCATGATGAATAGCCTTATCGTTCTTTGTGGTGGACCTGATCAGCGCACAACCAAGTGTACCCGATCTCCTAGTCCTTCACTTGACTCACATATACATGTGAACAAGGAATTAGTCTTAATTTCCCAAAGATTAAAAATTCTCATTCATCATATAATACAAGTTGCATGATTCCAAGTTTCTATCCAAATGAAACTTGGGTGATGAGAATCTTTCCTTATTTGGAAAATTATGACACTCCCACAAACGAAAGAATCATATCCATTTTCAAATATTGCTATCAATGGAGTCATACAAACAACAATTTTCACAAATTCCACTGTAAGGAAACTTAAAATAAAAAAAAATAAAAAAAAACTTTTCTTTATAAAATTTACGAAAAAACTTTTCCTTACAATGCAATGAAAAACTTTTCCTTACAATGCAATGAAAACTATCTTTGCGATCAGATTCAGCATACTCTTCTTCTAAGCTTCCTCTCCTTTTTTTCCGATTCTAAAAAACATCAAAATGTGACCTAGTCACATCATGTAAAAAGAATCTTCAAATAGGAAGTTAATAGAGTTAGATAGTGGACTTACCTGAAGTAGAGTCAAACTTTTTGACTTTACCATCCTTATGATCTTTTAGGTAAATAGGGCAACTTCACAACCAATGCCCCTTCTTTTGGCAATAGAAACATATGGACTCTTTAGGAATGGTACACGGGACTATCTCATACTTAGCCTTTCTCTTTACCATTTGGTCAACCAGGTTGACTATGGCCGATCCCTTTCCATCGAGAAGAGAAGACTTTTCTGGACTTCCGATGTTTCCATTGTCAATTTCCATGTAAGTTTGGGAAGCAAATCTTCCAATCAAATTTGCCTTACCAATGCTCCAAATCATTGTTGATTCAACAGAATCAAGCAAATAGGTAAGATAATTAAGGGTCATGTCGTGATATGTCATCAAGAAGTAACTAAAGAACTCAGTCAACAGCCAACATCGTCGAGACTTCGACACCCAACTCTCCCAGCTTGTCAATATGTGACTTCATCTCCAAGATGTGAGCACATATAGACATTGCTTTCCAATAGGGATTGAGTAACCTTGAACTTTTCAAGAACTTGTGGTTTAGGGAGAATAATTGGAGGAGGTGGAGGAAGTGAAGTATGATTTCCAGTCCCATTAATGCACAACAAAGAGTTTAATCTTTCACCTTGATCGCCATTTGGGATATCATCTTCATAAGGATAGCTTCATCTAAAAGAATAAGGAAGACCATAGTTGTCATAACTAGACATCTATGAGGGAGAAATTCAAGCAAGTTGATTTAAGTCCTTAATATAACACTCAATATGAAATATTAAGGCTAGGACCCAACACAATATTTAACAAATTGGAAGAGGGATGCCGTAATCCAATTTGCAAAATATTTGAAGGTAGGTAAATGACAATTTACCAATTTCCACCATGAAAAACAAAATTCAACATTAGGTTTTAAATGAATTGAAATTCCTAGATCCTTTGAGATTCAATGAACTACTCAATGACATGTTTAAATCTCGATTGTGCCCTTCAAGTTTGTGACTGGGATGCCGAGGATCACAAACAAGGAGTGAATAACCATGCGAATTAGTTTGGTACACTTAATGTTACAACCACCTAATCAATGTTCCGGTTAACCACACACGCTCCACTAACGACTTAACGATGTGCAAAGTGCAATTTCATGGGTTAGCACCAAATTCACATTTTCCTAAAGTAACTAAGATTGGGAATTTAATAAAGTTTAGTTACTTTATATTTATCATTATACTTTAAATGAAGGGACAATTAATGTCCTGTCCTACCTGTTCGGCTAACGACCCTCCACCAGTCAAGGAAGCGGTGGGTGAGAGTGGACACCTATTAAACTGCCATTTTCTAGGCAATAACCTTATACCCCCCTTATAGACCGACTTCGTGAATGAGGCCTACTAACGGTAAGACTGAGTTTCTTCTTTTATATATATATATATATATATATATATATATATATATATATATATATATATATATATATATATATATATATTAAACCTATAATATTATAATAGTATAAGGGTTGAATTTTAACTTTTAAAATTCTAAGGGTTGGAATTAAAGTATACATGGGGGGTAACTTTACAAATTCCAAAACTTGAGGGCAGGTTTTGAACAATTAAAAAACTTTTGGTTTCCATAACTTATGAGTTCAATATGGTTTATATGGAAGACTTTTCAAGTTCCATAACTTGGGGAAAAGTTATGGAAGACATAAAACTATTTTATGATGGCATTTAAAAACAAGACCTTTCATCTTTTTTCATAACCTATGAACTTTAATGAATCTTTTAAAAGAAAAACACTTCATTTTCCATAACTTGAGGACAAGTTATGGAGCTCATAAAAATCATTAAGATCAATTATTCCAATTAACACAATAATCAAATTATTTTTCTGTGACCTAGATTAAACTCATAAGTAAAGATAATTTACATCAACAATTTTCAAGAAATTACATAATCACATAAACTAATACAAATCTTGAAACTTTGACAATTATCCTTTATTTGGATGAGGATAATCATTACTATAGCATCAAAATCAAATTTTATGAACAAAAACATTTTGTGGTAATGATCTTAATCCAAAACAGGCCAAAAAAAACTCGAAAATATGCACTCAGGACAGACAACTCGTCGAGCCCCTTGATGCACTAGACGAGTCCAAGACAATCTTCAAGTAACTCGGTGAGTCACCCAGTGGACTCGGCGAGTCCTGCTGACAGAATGCAAAAAAAAAACGATTTTTTTGCTTCAAAAACCAATAATAACATCAAATATAATAGAAAACAACCCATGTCTCTGATACCACTATTGGGTTTGTATACTACAACATCCTATGGTGCACATACAACCCTAAAAGCTTTTGATCTATGTTTTCTCTAATTATACATGCATATTGTTTCCAAAGCTTTAAGCCTACAACTAGCATACAAATAACATATGAATAATAAAAAAAACAAGTTTTATACATACCTCTTGATGTTGTTGATGTTGCTAGGAAGACTTTGGCCTTTAAGAACTTAGTGCCCCAAGTGTTGCACCTCAAATGGAATCACAACACATCCAGGACAAAGGATGACATTTTAAGAGAGAATTCCATGCACCAAAATCGTCCATCTTTCTCTAAGAATAGAAGCGCACGAAATTGATCATGAAGTAACATATTTATATGTAGGATTCCAAAGGTCATGGGTAAAACCCAAATCCATACCCATGGGTTTTATGATCCATGGTACATGTGGCCCAACTCTTTATGTATTCATACATAATCTTAGTCCAACATGGACCATAAGCCCAACACATATAAATATAACTAATTTACACAATTAGTCCCCATTGATTTAATTAGTCTCTTTTGATCACTAAATTAATTTCAAACTAATTCTTGATCAATACTAATTATTTCATATTAATATATTAGAACTTATAATATACTAATAAATCATATATAACCTCTTCTCAAAAGTCCATCCTAACAAATTGTCCTGATGATATGCAACCCAAATGGACCATGCTACTCTCGGGTCGAGTACATACCAATAATAGTTATGGGCTTAGACATCAAATCCAACAGTCGCCTCCAAGACCTAATGTATACGCAATTCGCACCACCACCTCTAGAGCAAGGAAAAATGTCCAAATAAGTCACATCTGGGGCTTGGGCAATGTGATCAAACTCTGAATGGATAATCACACAACAACAAATCAACCCAAGAAGCTAGACCTTTACACCATGATATAGTCACCTATTTTACTTTACTCATCAAACAATGTAGCTATCTCCAAAAACATTATCAACGAAGGAAGTGCACTACCAAAAAAACTATTAGAACATTTTTTTACTATTAAAGCTTGATAACACTCATAAAAGTGGTTGTACACGCTTACTAAATGGTAAAAGGATTGATCATCCATATCATTTGAAAAAAAAAATCATTGTAAGAATGCAACCATAGGTGTCAAAGGTTCATAAATTTTCCCTAGAAAATAGTACCTAAGTCCTAAACGCCTCGAGGTGACGATCTTGGCTTGACTTAGATAATTAGGGCCAGGGTATAACTCGCCAAGTCTCACGACTTAGAAAAAAGTCTCAAAAAGGGTAATCAGCAAACTTTAGCTAAAAAAAGGATACCCTAACAAAGCAAACCGGACATAAAGACCCAATCTAGAATCAACGGTCTGTGACCCAAATAAAGGAAAATTTTCGAGCCCTGAACACGAGCTCCCAGGACAAATCCAAAGCAATTTAAGAAAATATAGGTCTTAGACTTATAATTTGGGAAAATCCAGTAGCACGACTAGATCGCCAAACAACATAACCACCCACCTAGCAGAGAGATCTAATTGTCTCGATTCGACCCCCCAAGGCCAACACAACCCTGGCGGAAGAAGCGCCTCAACAAGGAAAAATAAGGGCACATAATCACCAGTGGCTAACATAAACCACCTGGGGATAGAAACAAAGGTATCGCAGAAGCAAAAATGACTATGCTACCAAACACAAAAATCCTTATCTTGTCGAACAACCCTCAGACTTCAAAGGGCCATGCAAGGCAAACAACCATTAAAAGTATTGTCTTGAACACATTGCATCAGAAACACACAAGCTCAAACACTATTCTACATAAGCGAATCAGCAAGAAAGGAGGATCACTTACCGAGAGTAGTGGTGGAAGATCCAACTTTGAAATGGTCAACTTCAGGTTGGTTATCCTCGACGGCAGGATCACGGCACAGCTAGCGAAGGCCTTCCAAGTCGAGCTCATCCAAATGAAAGAGGGAGAAAAAATCCGCTTCCATGAACTACCTCACAGAAGCATGCATTTCCTGAGTTATTTCCACTATACTATTTGCCTCATACGGATCAAATTTCCTGGACCTGCTTCTTCATCGCTTGCTTGCCCCCCTCCACACCAGCTGCAACACACGCAACCTTCATACACCGGATCTCAGCCGAGAACTCAGGACTCTCAATGACTCGGTTAACCACTCGAACAATACCATCCCATAACGGCCAAGACATATCACCATCCACAGTCTTCCTCCTGGATTCGTCGACAGCCAGCAGTCCAGCCTGCTGCTTCACCTGCTCTTCTAATAACCCTTTCTCTCCTACCAGAGTCTCCACTCTCTTTTCCAAACGCTCCACTGACCCATCCAAACTTGCAACGTGTTCCTCTACAGACGCCTTCTCACCAGCCAAAAGGTCATAACGCTCTTCAAATTTGCGCTTCTCCTCCTCCTACAGCCCCAACACTCTCTCCCTTAACTCATCCTACTCATCCCTAGCAGAGGCAAGCTCCGTTGAAGCTGAACTGACTTGATGAAGGCACCAAGCGGCAACCACCAAATAAGGAGCGACCTAAGTCGCAACATACCGAAGACTGATGAATATGTGCGAGTTGGAGAGGAGCTCCATAGCTTTGATTGTGGGCGAAGGGAAAGCATGACGGACCTATTCACACACAATGAAATGTTACATAAGAAGGGACTCTCTAGTAAGCCCCACTCCAGGATATAAACTTTGGGGTAGAGGATCATCGCAAGAAAAACCTTCAACAAATGTGTCGATCAAATCCAGTCAGCTTACGCACTGGACCCTTATGTCATAGCACCACCATGACTAGCAAGAGCCATAGCACGATCAACACTGACCGGTGGAGGAAGAGTCTCCACCATAGTCACTTCCCTATGTTGCAAATTGCCCTGGAACCTACCCCGTAGGACCATATCGAATGGAATGATCCTATCGCGACATTCAACAAAGAACAAATCACATATGTAAGGATTGGAAAAGCCCTCTCTCCACCAAGATTCACATAAAAAATAATAAAGGGTGGGGGGAGGAGATGCACACTCATCATCCTTCTCCACAAAGAAATGGGGCATCCTCCTGCGTGCCCTCCAGGCGATGCTCATCCTAATGGCGGCCAACATATAGTCCTCCCAATCCTCCCTATTGAAGGTAATAGTTCTCAATGCCTGCACCACAATCTCGCTAACCCCCAGAGTTGAGGCGTCTGGTCGGTGAAAATGGTCCTGTGAGGATAACCAAAGTTGACCAAGTTGTGGTTCGCCCACAACCATTTGTCCTGCCAGTTCTTTCTGGGGGCCTTCTGGTTTATGATGAATGCATGGATGTTCTGCCATTGAGAGAACGTATGCACGTCGGATTGAGTAGAGGAGTTGAAGAAGTACTTGAAAGCCCATAATTGAGGGAGCACGCCCAAATCCCGACAAGCTATCTCGAAACCAACTATTTTGTTGATAGTGTTAGGGGTCAGATCGTCAACAAAGAAGGCATACTGAATCATGATCTCATCGAAAAAATCGTTCGTATGTAACTGGAGACCCGCCTGGAAGATTGGGATTGGGACTCCAACCTCCCCTTCAGGCGGTCGGGAAATATGCACTCCCCCTCGAGGATATTTCACCCCATGCTCATGATGAAACCCAAATCAGGCCTACATGGACTCAAACTCTTTTGGTGTAGGTTCGATTCCGATGATCGGTGTCGTCATTGCATACTACTAACAGATGCAAGATGAAAGAGAAAGGAAATGAAGAAAAAAAGAGACGGTTGAAGATCATTAGAGCAAAGAAAAGGATATTTTCCCTGATAACGAAAGCTTTAAATGAGAGGCACGAGATTCAAACGATTGTAACGATGAAACCAGCTACACAGCCGACTTCGTCACATTAGTAGACGTCGAAGCCATCCTCGCCGAACACATGTCTTGATCTAAGCTAGAACAACCCAGCTACCCAAGGCTAACGTTAACGTTTACTATCCTAGGGGACTTATTAACGTATCCCTCTGAGAATATGCTAAAGATAATAGGATGATTATCAAAAGGACGGCCTAGTTAACGGTCGTTACCTGATGTAAGTGCTAGGTTAGGGCCCTCGCCCTTGCGATCTCGTGTTTAGGCCCCGACGTCCTAACACCAAGGCCCATAACAGACCAAAATAGTACCATATTACTCCCAAAACAACAAGTGTAGCGCTTAGAGCGCCACTTCTTAGTAACTCTGCACCAATAGTCCAATAGCGTATAACTACTAGTGGTGCACGACTCACCAATAGAACGCTTCCATGTCCTAACAGTCCAAATAGGGTAGAAGGTGTTGTCGGGGATATTCTCCCCGAGCAATAGGTATAAAAGGATTCTTCTTCTTCGGAAGAAGGGATAACCCTCTATCCATCTAATACATAACCCTAATTCTCCCAAACACTTACTAACTAGAACGTCGGAGTCTCGTTCCTGGACCCCTTCTTGGACAACGACTAACATCGACTCTTTCTTTGTTATGATTCTTAGGCTTAACCAGACGACACGATCCACCAACAGTGTTAAGCTCGAAGACATATCACAGAATATATATATATATATATATATATATATATATATATATATATCCTTTACAGCTTTATGCCATTTGCTTTTCTCCATCATTAAAATCTTTCTTAAGTATGTAGGTATGTAGAGAACACCGTTATCGGTGCCTATAACAACTAGCAACACACAATATCAACATATAAATAAATATATATTACGAAATTGATTTTGTGAGGTAATTTTACTATTCATTTGAACCTTATTTTCAACAATTGGATACTGGCACCGCATTATGTTTACTTTCTCTAATTATTACACATATATAACAATACTTTACCTTATGTGTTATTTTCTCCTTTCTACCTCTTTTTCACCTCCTGTATAACATCTCCAATCTTTTATTGTCTTTATATTAAGAAAATGAGGACTCCATTTTCACTCTTATCATCTCTCGTTCTTTCCCAAAAATCAGATCAAACCTACACCCATAACAAGAAAATCAAAAATCAAAATTACAAAACCCAAATTGGAAGAATTCTAAATCAAAAAATCAAGATTTATGTACCACCAACATCAACATCATGGTAGAAGGGATTTGTTATACATACTTTGAAGAGCATGATTAAGGGTATAGATTGCCATCAGAGCTTCATGTGGTTTGAGTTTTCCCTCATATAATGTATGGTTTGGAGAGTATTTTACTTGTAAGGTGAGTAGTGGTTGAGTGGTACGGAAGTTGATGATGGAGATGAGTCTGAGTTGTATGTCGGCTCTTCTTTGATGAGGCATCTCCTCCTATTCTGTCATTTTCCTCCACCACCTACTTCCCGACCAATCATTTGGTGTTGGAAAATAACCCATTAATGTGACCATCAAACTATTTTCTAATAACTTTTATGTGGTTGTACAATTATATTATGTACCGTAACATTTTCCATAATGACATGACAGATCCATATATTTAAGTATATGTGGCATTAATGCTTAGGTCAAATTTCACATATCAAACTAATATGTCTCATAAAACCGTTCTATTGTAACTTGACTTCTCAATATATGCACTACGTTTATAAAAAAGGAATAAGTAAATATCCACAAGCAGTATGAGATTACTAAAGTTGATCCTCACCAACACTAGTGGACCTTTTCCAATGGATATAAGTAGTCGTAAATCATATATGACTTTTGATAACTATTCTTGTTACTTGTATTCGTATTCGATGAATGAAAAGTCTAAATCTCCTAAAAAGCTTTAAAAACCCTTAGGTCTGGAGTTGAAAATTAGCTTGACTGGAAAATAAAATTAGTGAGATCAGACGTGGGTGATGTATATTATGGTAGGCATATAAACTTCGGTAAAGGAAAATGATTTTCTTTTAATTTTGTAAGGATCATCAGATAATTAACTAATACACCATGTAGGTTACTCCTCAATAGAACAATGTATCTTGTGGGAGGAAAACAACCTTATTACACATGGTGCAAAATGTGCCTACAAACACTAACTTACCTAAACATTTATGAACCAATGCATTAAAAATGGCAGTTTGTATCTTTAATATATTTCCTTAAAATCAGTTTGAGATTTGGACATGAAGGAAATCAACCCTGATGTATTTAAAGGTTTAGGGTTTTCTAGCCAAAGAAAAACTCTGCAGTCCTTAATTGTAAAAACTAGACATGAAAACCATAAGTTGCTTCTCAATTGGGTTTCCTAAAAGGTCTAAATGTTACCGATATGTTGTGTTACATAGTACATGAATTTTTGAAATGAAGCATGCCTAATTTCCTGAGAATGCCAAAATCAACAGGAGTGGTTTATTGAGCGATTTTTACCTCAAGCATCTAATGAAGAGACACTTATATTTCAAGTGTCCATGATGATTAGCAGTTCATTAGGAGATTCATGATATAGGCGTTGAAACCCATGATATTTAATAACCTATAAGAGATTGGCATTAAAACCCATGATATTTAATAACCTCATAAAATGATACCACATAATAGATTGACATTGAAACCCATGATATTTAATAACCTATAAGACATTTTCTATGATATAGGCGAGCCATAGCTTTTGATAATTACATGTGGCCGATCTTGACATAGGTAAGGAAAATGACCCTATCATGTATAGTGAAGCTATAACTTTTGATCAAACAACTAAATCGAATAAAGCCATGATTTACGAGCTTAATCCATGGAAAAGAATGATGTTTGAGAAATTTGTTGAATTTCAAAATGGTTATAAACCCGTAGGATGCAAGTAGGTCTGTAAAATGAAATTAGACCCTAATGATTAACATTAAATGAGATAAAGTTCAAATGGTCGCTAAAGGGTATTCACAAAAAAGGTATACCAAGAAAAGTTCTCACCCATATCTTGAAATGACTTCCTTAGGATCGTAATGGCCATTATAGCTCTTTTTTATTTAGAGCTACATTTGATAGATATTCCTCCATAAAGCACAATGTTATTATACTAGGTCTATCCTAAGAGTTAAAACCTTTCATAATAGCATTGTGATTTAATGGAACTTTTAATTTAAATTATTCAAGTACTTGATTATTGTTCCTCTATAATATACAACTTTTCTATATAACTAAATTGTGCACAATTACTTTCTATATAGAAAAATATGTTGATTACCACTTAACTCTAATGTCATTTGGCTTAAATAATTGTAAGTTCCATATAAAACACTAAAGTATGAGAAGTGGGGGTCCCGTGTCTAACAACGACATGTCATGTTGTACTTTTATGCTTTTAGTGTTAATATGAAACAGTATGAACTTAACTTGGCCAAAGAAATAATCAACACATACTGATATATATACAAATAGTCATTCGGCCAAGTGGGAAAATGTTTGAAAATAACCTATTAATATGGCCATCATACCATTTTGGAATAATTTTTATATGTTGTTACAATTATATTATGTACCAAAACATTTTCCATCATAGCATGACAGGTCCCTAGACATAAGTATATGTAGTATGATGGATATGACAATTTGTCAGTAACTTAAGGGACAAAATCTGTGTGGTTCTATAACTTACCCATAAGATGTAACTGATAAATTAAACACATAATTATGAGAGAAATTTATGAGTGGAGTATCAATTGATTCATCTCCTAAAAAATAAATTTTTTCTCTCTATATAAACCCCATAATTCTATATGTGTAATCCATCTATCAGATTGATCAATAAGACACCCAGGGTCGGCCCATGGGCCTGGGCAAGCTGTGCAACCGCCCTGGACCCCCAAATACCAAAGGGCCCCATTTTATTACTGTTATTGGGTTATATTAGTGACATCCTATTATAAGCCTTATGGACTAGTTTTGACCCAATATTCCAAAGAGTACATGCGGCAATCCAAAATGCAGAAGTGAGAGTAGCGACTGACCTATCGTGTTTCCGACTTCATATGCACCTTCTTCAATTTTCGATTCCATGACCATGGAAAATCCAAACGACACCATCTCTCCCAAACCCAAAGCCCTAACGGTTAGTTCTCTTTCTTTTATTTCTAGTTGAAGATAATTGATTCTTTTCCTCTTTTCTGATTCTCTGAATTCAGCCTAGTCCCAACACAAATATGCAATACTCGATTTTTTTCTTCTTATTTCTGATTTCATTTTTCTAAAATACTAGCAATTAAAAGTTACCGGTTGTCGTTTTATTTCTGAATCAGATGTTTTTTTAGTTGAGACTCACGATTAACTGCACCAGTTGGATTAATTTCCTTTTGAATCGTATTCAAATGAAAGTTTAAAGTAGAGTAATCTTTCAGAATTGTATGTGTTACTGTGTAAGTCGAATTTCTAAAATCTATGAACTTGTTTTGTTAAGAATCTGCAAAACCGATCTCTGATTTTGCTTAAATTAATTTCTCTGATTTTGATTGTGTATGAATAATTGTCCACTGAAATAGAAGTTATTGATTTCGATTTCGTATGAATCATTGCTAAATTCGAATTTTCTGAATTTTAAAGATGATTTTGTTTAATTCGATTTCTCTTTTTTCTATTCTAAACATCAAATAATCAGATTTCTCATTTCTTATTTGAGCTCAAAGGATTATTAACAGTTCAGGATAGTAGTTGAGCAGGTATTTTCTTTTCACTTTTTTTTAACCTGATTTTTGTGATTTTGCTTAATCTCAATTTTGAAGATGATTTGGTTTAATTTTACTTCTCTGTTTTCTAAACTTTAGTTTTTTGTTAATCTATTTTTTGTTGATTTGTGAATATATATGATTGTTGATTTGTTATATTTTTATAAATGTCCCCTATATGTCTGGAAGTGAAAAACGAAAAAAAAAAAAATATAAAATAAAACAAAAAACTGAACAATTTAATGAAGCTCAAAAAGAATCGATGAATAAATTTGTAAAAAAAAAAATTAAATTCTTCTAACATACAAGATAATGCCACATGTGAAAATGTATTACATGAGGAAGATAATATCTCTAGTTTTTTTTTATATTGTTGTTTTGTATTAATAGTTGCTAGGTTGTTTGGCTTTGGTGGTTTGTCATGAAGCCTTTTCTTTCCATAGGTGGATTTGTAATATTATTCTTTTAATTAATAAAATTTTTTGGAGGTGTTCTTGTCCTTTACAAAAAAAACATTAAAAGGGCCCTAATTTATTATTTTACCCCGGCTTTAAATTGTCTAGGACGAGCCCTGAAGACACCATTATGGGAATTGAGAACATCATAAATCTTCATCTTCAATATTAAGGGGATGTCATTCCACCACTACTACCGGTGAGCTTTTCCTGGCCAAACGTTCGGGTTTGCTAATTGTGTTTATATTTAGCACCGGATACCTAATTGAAGAGAGTCATTCCACCTGTTTCTAGTTTAACTTTTCATAGTCTTGAATTTATCTGCTGGAAGATGATCATCTTTATTGGTTCTTCTACACGTATATGTAATTTGTAAAATTCTCTTTCAACTAGGTTTAGATGATGCCTTCAAAAGCCATGAATGGGATGTTTAATATATGGTCCTTAGACTAAGTAAAATTTTGGATTGCCTGCTGAAATATGCAACACTAAATGTCGAAATGAAACTCAAGTTTAAAACTGACTAATGTGTATCTATACTTTATATGGAGGTTACTATCGGACATGAGATTGAGATTTAAGGGTTTAACTTAGCTCTAAGATGGTTGTCATCTCACCAAAAGAAACAAATAATATCTTTTATGCAGATTGCTAATCAAATTGTAAATAGAAATCATTGTTTTAAGGGTTGTTTTAATGATGAAATTAAATATTTGGTGTCTTGAAATATAAATTCTGATGATATATTTAATTGAAACTTGGAAAAAAGAATTTTAAATATATAATATGGTTGGTTTTTATAGCAAAAAAAGTCATCTTTTCGACACATCAACAACATTTTCAGTTTTATAAAATGTTCGTAAACTCCTATGGCCACCGTAAGATGTCGTCAACAAATGTATTCCTTCTCTTTTCCTTTCATTTTAGCTTCCAATTTTTATAATATTTCCAATTTACATGTTCTCTTTTTTTTCCTAGGACGTTAATTCTTATGCAACTCATTGCTTTGAGTAATCATCATCGTTAACAAGAGCAATAGCACAAGGAACTTGGAGATGTGAAGTTCTTTTTCTAGACAAAAAGAGCATACCATAGTTTTCCATTTTTTTTAACTTTACTTGTTATTTGATTGGGAAAAGTTTCAAATTTTTGCAGGTATACAATTTCAATTTCTTGCAAAATGTCTCTAGCAACAAGGTAACTATTTTTAATGTAGTTTATGATTTAAGACAACAATGTGTATTAAAATGGAGATTGCATTATTTGATCTTCTTAAGTTACCTACACTTAATCATATATTAGTATTTCTATAAGTGAGTATTCTTATACAATTATATTACTATGTGAGTATATATTTTTGTTTTGGCTTAGGTTCAAAATTATTGCAATAGTAATTTAGAAATAACTTCATCTTCATTTTTTTATGCAGAGGTTTATCAGTAACTTGCTTAGAGTGTTGGATGCCTGGATTGCAACTAGATTGAAGAAGTGTTATTTACAAATGTTTAAACATGCAAAAGCACGAAATCAATACAAAAAAAAAAAAAAAAAACACAACATATAATTCAAAAATCAAAACCAAGGTTTCCACTTCCATGAATGTTGATATGTTAATCTTATGTAAATGTGCATTGAAACAAAAATTGTTACACAATGCACATATTATACCAAAAAAAAAATCCAACTTAAACATGGTCAAAGGGTCAATCATACAGAAACTGTCAAATGGCTTTCATAATTCATATCAGATGATGAATCATTACACATTAAACATAAAACACTCGATTATTCACAATAAATCTGATCTCATCATCTAACCATAAAACAAAAAACAAAAAAATAAATAATTTTTTTCCTCAATCATCTTTAACTATTAAACATTTTCATCTTGTGGTGCAGCAGTTGGAGTCACAGTGGGTGCGGGTGCGGGTGCTTGGGCTGGTGCGGGCCCCAAAGAAGATACGGTCAAATGGAGCCCGTTTCCTTGACCCGCTTGCAGTACAAATGCAAATTGGGCAGCCGCCAATGCTGCAGCCTCCTAAAATTTTATTTAAAAATTAATCGCAAAGAAAAAAAAAAAGACCAGGTAAAATGACTTCCATGCCCTTGAGAAGAAAATGTGGGGAAAATGTTTGAAACGTGTTTACCAAATTAACAATTTAACTTTGTAAAAACGTTTGAAAGTGTAGAATTACGAGTTTGCCCTAAACCCTAACCTGTCTTTGCCTTCGACGCTGCAAAATGTTGATGGCCCAAATCATGATGTAGCAGGGCAAAAGAAACCCAGCAATCCGAAGCAAGAAAAGCTGTCAAACAAAGAAAATCAATCATAAAAAATTTTAAATATAAACCAGGGGTATTTTCGTCTTTTACTAGTAGCCCCACTCCCACTTACAGTTAAAAACGTGGATGCATCTTCGTCTCCATCTCCTTCAGAATCAGGCACAGATGACGCATGTCGGAGAAGCAAAAGAGCCATTAACTGACATAAATCGTTGAAAGTGTAAAAAAATAATCAATATTTAATAATCGAAGGCATTTTTTTTATAAATTTAAGGAGTTTGGAAGCTTACGATTAAAACAACTGAACGACAAAACGCTGCCCCGCTGGCATTTGTGGAATTATAATCATCGTACTCTGCTTCAAGATATTGACGATCAGCTTCTGAGATTTGCCATGCTCCCCTATTGAAATCACAAAAACGTAAATTTAAAAAATTAATTTCACAATATTTGTAAGTTGTTTTGCTACACAATTTGACACAAATTATGAAACCTTGTTTCAATCGATTGAATATGTTACATATAAAATGTAAGCTTATTTTAGTCATGGATTTGCATATTTCGTCTAGAAAACAACTTTCTTGCTTTAATTGAGTAAAAAAAAAAAAAAAGAACATTGTAGCATAAACAAGCGTTTAGTTTTTTTTTTTAAATGTTATATAAAAGGAAGAAAAGATTACCCAATGTCTATGGTGGTCTCTTCCATGCAAGGTCGGGGAGGTGGAGCAATATATCCAGGTTGATAAGGCTGAACATATTAACAAATTCACATTTTAATTTTCATATAAATGCCAAATTTATAATTATAATTCAAGATTTCATATATCTGTCAAGATAAGATAACAAACCTGATGGCATATCTCACAAGTTATGTCACCCTTTTCATTGCACCAGTGTTGAACACACTTCCTGTGAGCATACTGCATTAAAAGCAAAGTTAATGAATAGATTACAATTTACAGTTTTCAAAGTTTCAATGTATTAGTATTGGATAAAGTGGTGGAAAGAAGCCATTAATGTACCTTAAGACTGCCATTGCAACTGCAGGGTGTCTCTAAAGCATCAATGGAATCTTCCTCCTGGCAAATACGACACTCTGCCATTGTTAATAGAGGTGCTTCCTCATCATAAGAAGCCCCATTTTCATCTTCTACAAGAGCTTCTGTATTGGAAGATGAAGGGACTTCCATGTCTGCACTCCTTTTAATGGGTTGATTCACATCTAGAACCAAGTGATCACCCATCTATTTACAATGGAAGCCTGTAACACAACAGAACGATAAAAGGGTTAGATTAGAAACAGAAAGTAGACGAAATCGATATCATGTGTAAGTTATAACCAAAGATCAAATTTTGGAAACAGATTGAACAAGAAACGATTCAGATAACTCGGAAACTGGATCGAAACAAGTCATGAGCCCAGAGAACAGCACAAGCATAAATACACAAAGTCAACCATGATTACAAAACACTAAAATGAAATCGAAGCGAAGAATCATATCACGAGATTGAACACACCGAACTCAGTAGAAATCAAGACTCGAATTAGTCTAATTGTGATTATAAATCCCTAGAACCAAAATAAAAACAGAATAAAAGATCGAATTTTGATCCAGGTAACCGATACCCATACATCTGCAAAGCGAATTAGATTTGGAGGAGACACCGATACGTCTACTTTTACCATGACCTTAATTCGAAGAACCCTAGAAGCTGGATTATAGGGTTGCATTCGATTCCACCAATCACAAATCAAAATCAAATACAAAAATCGCATATAGGGAATGAATTAAAACGAGAGAATGAATCACCTGAAAATGAAGGAGGAAAAAAATGGGTGAGGAGGGTAGAAAATAAGAAGCGCGTGATCTTTGTAATGGAGTCTTGTTTCTCTCTCTGAAAACAAGGTTACTATATTTGCTCAACACCGCGTTCTATTGTGGAGTTACGAAGTAGAAAACGATGAGAAGATTTAGGGGCGTCGATTATAAATAGGTTGTATGATTAGGGTTCGTGGATTGACGATATAAATTGGGTTCAACGGATGGAAATTTCGTTTGGGGCGACTTTTCCCATGAACAGACAACAACTCCTTTTCTTGACAATGACGAAGGATCTGAACTTTTCCAAGGATGGGTTCCAGTCTTCCAGATAATTCATAATATAATAAAGGATATTTGATTATAAACTTAGATTATTTAATATTTTATTTATTTATTTCAAGTGTTGTCATGACAATAATTTGACTACTTCTATATCAGATGAATTTTTCTATGCGTTTCGAAATTCTGTCACAATCTCACAAATCTATCATATTACAACAATACAACAGTGTTTTTTTCGTAACTTAACATAAAAAAGTTATCTTTATTCTTTAACTAATACTAGTATGTTGTTTCTAGGGGCTTGTACTTTAACTTGTTACATGTAAACATTATTCACAAATAATTGTAAGCCATTAAGCAATGAGTAACATTTTAGCCTTTTGTCTCAACGTACAATCCATAAGATTGCATCTTTCATGGATGATATATTTGTTCAAGTTAATACTTGATTTAAATAAGTGTATCAATCAACAAGAACGTTCTAGATAGAACCCCTCTTTAGACATTATACTTTACCTAATAATATATCTACATACAAGCCCCATTCCAAATCATTATTGTTTGATAATTAACAACTCAATTGAACTCATGACTAATACTTTCAACATCCTCTCATTATATACATCTACTCCCAAGAATATTCGACTCATTCACTTTCATTATATATATCTACTAACAAGAAGATTCAACTCATTCCCATACACATATTCAAGGGAAATATAATCAGTTTTCCACATTAATCCAATAAATAATATTCACTTGTGTCTAATATTTGTTTAAATTGAACTACTAACATATCATAAAATATGTTTATTTGATTATGTCATCTTTTCTTTGTTCTCTTCCCTGCGTGCATGTCTATTATTTCGGTGATTCTTTTGCGATCTTAAAAATATCTTCGTTTTTTTTCAAATAAATCTTGGTTATTTACTAAAATTTCTCAAAAAGAAAAAAAAAACTCTTTTAAACTTTAAGTATTTGTAGCTTTGTGTTTTGGTGCCGTATGGAGTATAGCCAAGTGGTAAGGCATCGGTTTTTGGTACCAGCATGCAAAGGTTCGAATCCTTTTACTCCAGATTATGAACACCCGATCGGATCTGTCAAAAACGAGCTGACGACTACAGGGGAAGCGGCTGACTGCAGTCCCTGAGCCCAGCTTGTAGCAAGCCAAAAGTTTGACTTGAGCCTACTTTGCTAAGAGAAGAGAGAGAAGGAAAAGACAGACGGCAGAAAGCAATCTAATTCACATTAACTCCTTTAAACAATGTACAATTTATTTACAACTGTATTTCTTAACATGTTCTATGTAGTGATTATCGCAAGACCCTTTAAGTGGTTGTTGTCTATGGCATGTTTATGTATATATGTTAGGTTTAACGCGCGCCCTGCAATCAAACTCAAGTTTAGCCTTGATCGATATGACAACCTTACTAATAGAAAAGGCAAAAATGCGCTCAAGCAACCTATCTTACTAATATAATAAGAATTTAGGGCGTAATATTATATCAAACTGTTACATCCATTTTCATGGTAATGCTTTTCCTAAGTTATTTATTTTAATTAATAATTTTAAATGTTTGGGGTGGGTCACGACATGGTGGCTAAGGCCCCACCGCGTGGCAATGGTCTGAGTAATGATCACGGAGTTGGAAGTGCCACATCATGACGGTCATTTTGGTGCAAACCTTAGATCTCCGGGTTTGTACCCTATTTAAGGGCACTAATTGCTCCATTCTCTAAAATCGATCCCCACCTAAACCCTAGCCTATTTCTGTGTATTTTAAGTATATGAAGCCATTTTTGTGAAGCTTGAAGAAGGAGAAACTCATCTTGTGGTTTGCTAGCTTGGTTCCAACTTAGATCCAACATCTTTATCTCATTTCAGACCTTGTGGGGTATAAAGTCTCAATCTTGCTCTTTATTTCTCTAGATCTTAAACTATGTCTTTTTATGAGCTTTTTAGTCCCAACCTTCTTTTCCTTGGAGTTTGAGTGTACTCCAAAGCCTTTTGGGTGCATATTTTGGCTTTTAGACCATGGTGTTGGTTGGAAAGTGGTCTTGTATGGATCATTTTGGTGCAATCATTAAGAACTTTGGAGTAGAGATCTTGTGTTATTGATGTGTCTTAATGGATAAAGTTAGAAACTGTTGGAAAGAGTGTCCAAGGTCATTAACTATTGGTGAAATTTATAATAATAACAGGGTCCTTTTGGGTTACCCTCAAGACCCAAATTGAGTAGAATAAATAAAGGAGATATTGGTTTATTAATTATTATGGTTAATAATTAATTAGAAACTAATTGGAAATATATTTTGGGAATTAGTTAATAGTTTAATTAATTAAAATGTTGAATATTCACTAATCGATAGTTGGTTAATCAGGAATGTTCTAGAACCCTTATGGAATTAGGGTTGGATGAAAATCACTCCATCCCACATGGGAAAAGGAGTGAATTTCGTTGTTGGACTCCTATCCCACATGGGAAGGAGTATAATACCTAGGAAGGGATCCAAGGCTATAAATAAGGCCTTATGGATTTCATTCTTCCTTGCACATTGGCTTGAAGTTTCGCCAACCCTTCTCCCCCCCCCCCCCCCTCTTAGGGACAATTTCTAAGCCTCTTAGGGTTTATGAAATTGACCATTCTCTTAGTTATTTTTATTCCAATCTTTTGTGTCATTAGGTGTGATACCATTAGAGGGATTCTGGTTTGGGTCCTCTCATCCAAACAACTTCATGGAGGATCAATATCTTAAGCATGGAGATCAAGGGCTACATAAGAGGTGTGTTTTCTTCCTTATGTTTTATGTTTTCATAGGGTAGATGTAATTAGCATGAAACCATAGATCCATAAGTTGCATGTACACTTAGGTATATCGTAGTTTCTATTTTTCCGTTACCTAGTTTAGAATGTATTTGATGCGTAGAAAATCCAATAGTATTATCAGAGCCATTGGTTCGTGATTACATTCACCCTAGATCCATATATATTTTCTGAAAATACTTGTTTGAAATTGAATAAAAGAAGGAAGATTGAAAAATTTGTAACTGATAAAACCTGCAATCGCAACTCACAACGTGAGAGCATGCAGCTCACAACGTGAGCTAGGCTGATTAGGGTTCCATAGTTTTTTCATTTTTCAAATTTGAAGTTTTATCAAATATGGATAAATACCAAATTTAAAATGTTTTAGATCTGGAAAATTGATAAATATTATTTAAATATATTTATTTCGATTTGAATATTTATTTATTATTTAAATAGTGAATTTAAATATTTAAAATGTTTTAAATCTTGGCTTCTTTCTTTCCAAATTTACCTTCCTACTCAAAGCATCTACTATGACATTCGCTTTACCAGGGTGGTAAAGTATCTCACAGTCATAGTCCTTGAGTAACTCCAACCAGCGTCGTTGTCTCATATTCAATTCCTTTTTATCAAAGAGATGTTGGAGACTCTTATGATAAGTATAAAGTTTACACTTCGTGTTATAAAGATAACTCCTTCGTATCTTTAATGCAAATACTACTGCTGTCAACTCTAGATCATGAGTGAGGTAGTTCTTCTCGTGTTCCTTCAGTTGTCGAGATGTATATGCAATTACTTTATCTCTCTGGGTCAGAACACAACCTAACCTAACTCTATATGCATTACTATAAACTACAAAGTCTTCAATTCCGTTAGGTAAAGAAAGAATCGGTGCTTCATACAAATTCTTCTTTAGTTTCTTGAAAGCTTCTTCGTGCTTCTTGCTCCACGTATATGTAGCTCCTTTATGGGTCAAACCTATTAAGGGAGCAACCATCAAAGAAAAGTCTTGGATAAACTTTCTGTAATATCCAGATAATCCTAGAAAGTTACGAATCTCAATAGGACTTTTTGGTCATTCCCACTTTATTACAATTTCGATCTTTGTTGCGTCAACCATTATTCCTTCTTGGATAACCACATGACCCAAGAATTGGACTTCACAAATACAAAAATCACACTTGGAGAACTTTGCGTATAGTTTCTCTTTCTTCAGAACTTCTAACACTTCTCTTAAGTGTTTGTCATGCTCCTGTTGGCTCTTCGAATATACGAGAATATCATCAATGAACATTATTACATATTTTTTGAGGAAAGGTTTACAAACCCTGTTCATCAAATCCATAAATGTTGTTGGAGCGTTGGTCAGTCCAAACGACATAACCAAAAACTCATAGTGTCCATATCTCGTTTTGAAAACAGTCTTCTCTATATCCTGTTCTCTCACCTTCAGTTGATGATATCCTGACCTAAGATCGATCTTCAAGAAATAGCTCGTACCCTACAACTAACCGAACAAGTCATCTATCCTAGGAAAGGGTACTTATTCTTTACCGTCGCCTTATTCATCTCTTTGTAGTTAATGTACATCCTCATGCTTCTGTCTTTCTTCTTTACGAATAACATCGGAGCTCCCCAGGGTGAAGAACTAGGTCTAATGAAACCTTTGTCCAACAACTCCTGAAGTTGCATCATAAGCTACTTCATCTCTGTCGGTGCTAGTTGGTAAGGTGCTTTGGCTATCAGTGTGGTTCCTGGTAACAAGTCTATCGTAACTTCTACTTGTCTATGAAGGGGAAATCAAGGAAGATCTTTGGGAAAGACTTCCAGAAAGTCACACACAACCGGTATCCTTTGCATCTCCTTTTTCTCTTTCTTCGCATTGATTACGAACACTATATATGATGTACATCCATTGGACAAACGTTTTGTGGCTTTCATCAGGGAAATGATTCCAGAATTTACTCTACGTTTGTCCCCATACACTATAAATGGTTCTTTTCCAGGTAGTTTGATCATTATGATCTTCTTTCTACACTTGATGTCGGCGTCGTTTGCACTAAGCCAATCCATGCCTAACACTATATTGAATATGTTTAACACAATGGGTAACAATTCCTCGTAGAATATATTCCTATTTAAGTTGATGAAGATATTCCTAATGCATTTACTAACAGGTACGAATTTACCACTAGCTACCTATACTACTAGAGCACTATCTAGTCTATCTACAAGCAATGCTAGTCTTCTACCAAATTTATGTGGAATAAAGTAGTAGTTAGCTATAGAATCAAATAAAATATTGGCAGGAAATTCATTTACGAGAAAAGTACCTGAAGCCACATCTGCTTCCTCCCTTGCTGCTTCCAGTGTCATCTGGAATGTTGTTGTCTTAGGCCTTGGTGGCACATTAGGCTTTGTAGCCTCCTTATTCTTCGGGGAGTCTTTTGTAATATTTCCCTCTTCATTACATTTGTAACACACCTTCTTGTTGGATGTACATTTGTTGGCATAATGACCCATCCTCCTGCACTTGAAACATGTCAACTCTTCGCCACACTTCCCAAAGTGCTTATTCTTGCACTTCTCACACCATTTTGCTTCACCTCGTCCTCCTCCAAACTTCATGGAACCATACTTCAAGAACATAATTTTCTTGTTGGACCTTGAATATCCATCAAACTTCCTCTTCTTTCTTACCTTAGCTCTCTCCAAACCCTTCTCCCTTAACTGGGCCTCAACATTTTTAGCTGCCCAGATGGCGGCTTTCAAGGTTGTTGCCTGTTTAACCATTGGACCAAAGTCTACTGGCAATCCATTAGCAAACTTATTGACCTTGTAGAGTTCAGTTGGAAATAAATAAGGAACAAGATTCATTTTCTCTGTAAAACTTGCAGCGTACTCGCTGACGCCTATCCTTCCCTTCTTCAGATTTTGGAACTCGTTGTTGATCTCTAGAAGATCCTGCTTAGAGCAGTACTGCATTTCAGTTGCACCAAAAAGTCTTCCCACGACATCTTACTAGTTTCTCCTTTGGGCATGGTATCAGCTAGTAGAATCCAACACCTTAATACCCTAGTCTTCAACTGTGTAACCGCAAGAACGGTCTTCTGCTTATTGCTGCAGTCGCAACATTTAAACACCATCTCCATCTCAAAGATCCAATCCATGACTTCCACTAGTGTTGGGCTTCCAGAAAGACTTGGTGGCTTGGATGCCATGAAATCCT
Organism: Lactuca serriola; assembly: GCF_051521515.1. Classification (NCBI taxonomy): domain Eukaryota; kingdom Viridiplantae; phylum Streptophyta; class Magnoliopsida; order Asterales; family Asteraceae; genus Lactuca; species Lactuca serriola. The sequence continues at coordinate 71,551,534 of NC_136410.1, forward strand.
TGTACTTGCAACCACGTCCATTATCTCTTCCATCTAACGGTCTAACATTATTTGCATCATCGCCTGAACTCCGGCCACTAGGATTGGCTCGAGTGCAGCGGCTACTTATGGTGAACGCTCAATCACTCGTGGCTTAGGCTGCTGGTCACCGTTGACATTTCCTAATCCATTACGTTTTCTAATGATGACATTTTATACACCAAAGCAGACATTCAGTGTATAGTGACGAGAATATAGATAGAGAAAGATTTTATAGACGATAGACGTATAATCCTCCTTATCACTTCTAAATATTATATGCAAGTTCTAATGGCGTACTTATATGTTTAGAAACCTAAACACATAAATTTCCAAATCAGTTCGACAATATACCATAGATCCGAACATCTTGAAGCATCTAAGGGCATCATATAAATCAATTAACACATACAAGCAATTTTAGGCATCTTTTCTACAATAAGCTAGTACTAGTTTCTATTCAGGCATACTTCCTAAATACAGCATACACTCATCTCACGATCATCGCTTAACATTCTAAATTTAAGTCTAGAAATACTATAATATTCGTAGTTCGCTTAAACTAATGCTCTGATACCAACTATGACATCCCCAATTTCACGGGCAGAAAAAGACCGATTTATTTATGCTTATTTTGAAATCAGATTATCCTTAAAAGAATAATAATGTGGAATTTTTTTCCCAAAACATGATAATGATATTATCAAAACATTTCCAAAGAAACTTATTTTATTTATATTAAAAATCTTGGGATGTCATTGTTAATACAATACATAAGCATAAACGAAATAATACATGCCTTACACTAGTTTGTCTAAACTATTGGCTTATAAGCATCCATAAATCTCTAATCATATCATCACACATGTGCTCTTGTGCCGCTACCTGTAATATAAGAAACTGATTGGGTCAGGCTTGGGGGCCTAGTGAGCACATAGGGTTTCCAACCCACAATAATTAAATCTTTATTTATTATTATAAAATCATCAACCCAATTACCCCTTCCCGTTATCCTCACTCTTTGTCCCTCACATCTAATTTCAAGGTACCCATCCTAAGGATAATCTTCGGGATAGACAATAATGCTTAAGGGATTCCAAAGCAATATATGTCAGTAAGGCAACCATGGGGGATGGAATACACCTGGTGAACACTAAGTTCAAAAACATATATATGTTGCGAGTCTGTTAGCGTTCCACTTGACTATCTAGAATAGTCTGTGGTCATTATCTATACCCCGCTAAACAACTGGATCATCTTTAAATTCAGGGCCTCTAATCATCTATATCATCCTTCATCTCTCATCATCTATATCACCTTTTATCTCTCATCATCTATGTCATCTTATATCTACCCATCTTTATCCAACAGATTTATAGGTAATAAAATACATATGCAGTTTAAAATTGAAGAAAACATGTATAAATCGTTGATCTATCATAGATATCAGGAACACAGATAATAGACACATTGTGACATCCCCAAAATCACGGCCAGAAAAGACCGATTTCATTTATGCTTTTTAAAATAATTTCAGAGTAAATCCTTTTGATTTAAAAGTGTTGCGGAATTTGTTCCCAAAACAAAACATGATAAAATAATATTTATCAAAGCATTTCATCAAGAGATGCATTTTCATTATATAATCAAAACTCGGGATGTCATGTTCCGATACAGACCATAAAGCATAAACGATAACATTACAAGTCTGTAACAGCCCGAATTTCCAGGTATCTTTATTGTTTATGATTTTGGTGTTTTGAGAGGGGACTCGGCGAGTTGGAGCTCAGACTCGCCGAGTAGGGTCGCGATTCTGGACGCGGGATTCGCCTGGACTCGGCAAGTCCGCGCTGTTTAATGAAACCCTAATTTCTCAGATTTGGGACCTATTTAAAGGGCCTTATGGCCGTCATTTGTGCTCACCAGTCCCTTGAGTGAAACCCTAATAGAGTGTGAGCATTTGGAGCAAAGTAGGAGGCCATTATTGATCTTGGAGGTGTCATCTTGCAAGGAAAGGGAAAATCAGCTAAGGGGAAAGCAAGAGGAGCCATCTTTTGAGGGTTTGGAGTCCAGAGCATCACTATTGTGGTAATACCTTCGAGCTATCCTCTTCTATGTTGATGTTTACATTGATTTAGGGTTTATTGAACCCTTTTGTGGCTAGATCTTGTGCTCCCTTGGTCCCTTAAGCGATTTAGACCATAGATCTGGACCCTTGGAGGTCCAGAGTGTCCCTTTGCCCAAGCTTTTTGGGAATCAATGGAGGTTTTGGATTGGAATCCGTATGCCTTAGGTCAAAATGCTACTTATGAGCCATGGGGTGTGTTATGGACACCAAGTTAGGGGCTTTACGTGATGAATCAGTCTAGGAAGGCCAGATCTATGAATTGTTGGAGCAGATCTGACCTTAGAAGCGAGTTTGAGTGATTGCATGGTATGGACTCGCCGAGTCCGATGAGCAGACTCGGCGAGTAGCTTGAAGATTGTCTTGAGTTCACTCAGTGAGTGGTCTAGTCGAGTCATAGGTTGACTCAGTGAGTCAGGGTGAGTTAGAGAGGGTTGACAGGTGGACTGAGTCGAGCTGGGACTCGCCGAGTTGTTCTTGAGACTCGGCGAGTTGAGTCGGGGTGGCCCCACGATTCTTCCAGGTGGAACTCGTCGAGTCAGGGGGAGTACTCGACGTGTAAGAAGGGAATCCTAGAGAGTTGGTGAAAACGTCTAGACTCGCCGAGTTGCCCTTGTGCACTCGCCGAGTCCGGTCAAAGTTAACCGTTGACCAGAGTTGACCTGTGTTGACTTCTTAGGGATAGTCAACCTTAGAGATAAAAAAGTGTTAATAAGAGATGTATGATGTTATAGGGAGATTGTAGCTCGGAGGATCGAGCACGAGTGATTTCGGGATTTGCTAGCTATCGATATTCACGAGGTGAGTCTTCTCACTATACTGTACCCGGAAGGGTTTGATTGTGTGACCGGAAGGTCGGATATGATATGAGACATATGTGTTATATGTGATAAGTTAATTGTTATATGTGTTATGTATGATATGTTTAATGCGGGCCGGAAGGCATTATGTTATGGGCCGAAAGGCATTGTAGTGTGGACCGAAGGGTTGGCGTGGGTAGGACCGGAAGGTTTACCCAGCAGGGACGGAAGTCCCCTGAGACACATGGACCGGAAGGTCAGGGCCTGGAAAGGCGTATGTGCGTAAGTTGTATTTTGGGGAACTCACTAAGCGATTATGCTTACAGTTGTTGTGTATGTGTTTCAGGTACTAGCGAGGAACGTGAGAAGGCGCCGGCGTGATCTGTACACACTGATAGATGATTTATGATCTTGGGATTCATATGATTTGTATTATGATATGACACGTTGAATGTTTATGCCTTGTTTTGGATGAAAATACTTTCTTTTGAAATAAAAAAAAAATTGTTTAAAAATTTCCGTTGTTACAAATTGGTATCAGAGCCTTGGTTTGAGGGATTCGGGTACACCTTCGGGCGTAACTGAACTCAAACCGAGGACTTGAGGAAAACTTTTAAAATAAAGGCATAAAATCTTTATAAAGTATTTGTGGTAAACAAGAATGAAGCAGTGTGTACGATCAGCCAGCGCCCGAACGGTAAAGATCCCCAAAATACCCTTACAATGTTGTGTTAAGAGATATGATATGATATGAATAGTTATGCATGCTAGAAGACTAGGTATTCATGATAGGACTAGAGTGGCCTAATTTGTGATGCCTTAGTCTAGGGAAGTCTGTTGCTATGAGATGCTGTGATAGCGAGCGGGTAGTTAGTGCATAACAAGAGTAGAGTACTCACGATCCGGGGTTTGGGGAGGAGAACTTGGGATGAATGCTGATGCGGTGTGGTCGGTAGTATTGGGCCCGTACTACCGAAGACACCGGGTCAGTGGGCAACCCAAGTAGGAATCCCTAGGTATCGGAGACTGAGTAGGGTTGCGTTATCGAGTACGATTATGCTCGATAGAGTCTCTGATAAGTTCTATGTTGTATTTCAGAGGCATCATGGTTGGACCACGCCACAGACCGAGTACGAGCAGTGTGAGTGATGAGGAGATTCGTCAGATGATTCATGAGGAGGTGACTGCGGCGATCCGGGCCGAGATTCTGGAGATGTTTGGGTCTATTAAGACCACTTTGATGGAGACCTTTGATGAGCGGTACGCCGCGTTGACTGAGGCTGCAGCCGCTGCAGCTACCGCAGCTGTGGCCGCTGCCAGGCCACAGGGAGTTGACTCGTTGCTGTTTCGGGAGTTCAGCAACACGAAGCCACCTGAGTTTGACGGGACGCAGGATCCGATCGTTGCGATAAGGTGGATTGCTGATATCGAGGGATGCTTCTACACTTGTTCATGTCCGGAGCATCTGAGGGTACGGTTCGCCTTGAACCAGCTCCGTCTGGGAGCGAAGGATTGGTGGAAGTTCGTGACGGCGAACTTCACTTTGGCAGAGATTTCAGCTGTGACGTGGGAGAGGTTTACCTCTGTGTTCAGAGACGAGTACGTTCCGCCGGTGGAGAGGGAACGGTTGGTTCAGGAGTTCTTGACCCTCAAGCAGGGTACTGATTCGGTTACGGTGATCACGCGGAAGTTTCATGAGAGGGCGATGTTCTGCCCCGAGCAGGTGTCCACAGAGCAGGCTCGGATGAGCCGGTATTTGGGTGTGTTGAGGAGGGATATCCGGGAGTTCGTGTCGAACTCCACATATCATACCTTTGCTGAGCTTCAGGAGAATGCCAGGAAGCGCGAGATCGAGTTGGAGACCCAGGCCAGGGAGGAGGCCGAGTCTCAACGGGTGGATCGGCGGCCGACTCAGTCTCAACCGGCAGCCAAGCGGACTAAGTCCGCCGATTCGAGGACGGGAGGTCCGAAGGGCCGCACTTGCGGAAAGTGCGGCAAGGGTCACGAGGGGACATGTCGGTCTGGTGCTTGCTACAAGTGTGGCAAGGAGGGGCACATCGCTAGGGATTGCCCCAAGGGGTTTATGGTTTGCTTTCATTGCAACCAGACCGGCCATCGGAAGGCCGAGTGCCCTCAGCTTCTTCAGGGATCTGCACCTGCTGCCAGGGCTACTGAGACTCGACCAGTGAAGGCCGAGGCCCCGAGGGCTCGTGGGAGAGCCTTTCAGCTGACTGCGGAGGAGGTCCGCGCTGCGCCCGATGTTGTAACAGGTATGCTATATTTCATTTATTTATTTTGATGTTGAGATATTATGCTTATGCTATGATATGCGTAGGTACTTTCCTTGTGAACTCTGTACCTGCTTTAGTGTTATTTGACTCGGGTGCGAGTCGGTCTTTCGTATCTTTGGCCTTTAGTCAGCAGATCGGTGTTAGTCGTGAGCCGTTGAGTCGGCCTCTGAGAGTTTCTATAGCAGATGAGAGAGTGATTTGTGCCACGGAGGTTCTCCAGAGATGTGTGTTAGAGATTTTCGGGGTTGAGTTTCCGATTGATCTGATTCCTATTGCGATGGGTGATGTATGTGTCATTGTGGGCATGGACTGGTTGAGCCGATTTGGTGCAGTCATCGACTGTGAGCGTCAGCTGGTGACCATACGAGACCCTAGTGGGGGAGTTCTTTCAGTGTACGGCGAGGGTACATGTTCTAGATCAGCTTTTTGTTCGGCCGCTAGGGCGAGGCAGTGTCTACAACAGGGCTGTAAGGGTTTTGTGGCGTATGTGATGGATACGCGGGTGGCTTCCGAGAGACCGAGTTCAGTTGAGGAGGTTCCGGTGGTGCGTGAATTTCCAGATGTTTTTCCCGAGGAGTTGTCGGGTGTACCTCCTGTGAGGCAAGTGGAGTTTGGTATTGATTTGGTTCCGGGGGCCGCGCCTATCGCTAAGGTGCCTTATCGTCTTGCACCTCCAGAGATGCAAGAGTTATCCTCGCAGCTTCAGGAGTTGCTGGGGAAGGGATTCATTCGGTCGAGCAGCTCGTCGTGGGGAGCACCTATTCTGTTCGTCAAAAAGAAGGATGGTTCACATCGGATGTGCATTGATTACCGGGAGTTGAACAAGCTGACGGTTAAGAACCGTTACCCGTTACCGAGGATCGACGATTTATTCGATCAGTTGCAGGGAGCATCTTGGTTTTCCAAGATCGATTTGAGGTCGGGATATCATCAGGTGAGAGTGCGGGATGAGGACGTCCAAAAGACAACGTTCAGGACGCGATATGGGCATTATGAGTTTGTGGTGATGCCTTTTGGGCTCACCAATGCCCCGGCTGTGTTCATGGACCTCATGAACAGGGTATGCAGGCCGATGTTGTGTCGGTCGGTGATTGTATTTATCGATGATATTCTGGTGTATTCGAGATCTAGAGAGCAGCATGAGGAGCATTTGAGGGAGGTCCTTGGGGTTTTGAGATCGTAGAAGCTTTATGCAAAGTTCTCCAAGTGTGATTTCTGGTTGTGGGAGGTTCAGTTCCTAGGACATCTCGTTAACCAGGAAGGGATTCTGGTCGATCCGGCCAAGGTTGAGGCAGTGATGAGTTGGGAGGTGCCGAAGTCACCATCTGAGATCAGGAGCTTCCTTGGGTTGGCAGGGTATTATCGGAGATTTATCAAGGATTTCTCCAAGATCGCAGTGCCGCTCACCAGATTGACCCGGAAGGGTGTTGCCTTCTCATGGGGTCTTGAGCAGCAGACCTCCTTTGAGACACTTCGCCAAAGGTTGTGCGAAGCCCCGGTATTAGCTCTCCCGGAAGGGATGGATGATTTTGTAGTATATTGTGATGCATCGATTTTGGGGCTGGGTGCGGTGTTGATGCAGAGGGGACATGTGATAGCATATGCATCGAGGCAGCTGAAGCCTCATGAGACGAGATATCCCACGCATGATCTAGAGTTGGGGGCAGTAGTGTTCGCCCTCAAGATTTGGCGTCACTACTTGTATGGGGTTCGGTGTACGATATACACGGACCATAAGAGTTTGAAGTACTTGATGGATCAGCCCAACCTAAATATGCGTCAGAGGAGGTGGTTGGATGTGGTCAAGGATTATGATTGTGAGATCCTGTACCACCCAGGCAAGGCTAATGTGGTAGCCGATGCGTTGAGCCGCAGGGCGGAGAGCACTCCACTGCGAGATGTATGTTTGAGATTGACCGTGATAACACCGGTACTGGATGCCATTCGTGGGGCACAGGCCGAGGCTGTGCAACCGGAGATGCAGAAGAGGGAACGGGTCGTTGGTTTGGTTTCAGAGTTCGTTACGGATGGTCGAGGGCTTATGACTTTTCAGGGTCGGATTTGGGTACCGTTTGTGGGCGGTACGCGTACTACTTTGATGGAAGAGGCTCATCGGTCGAAATTTTCGATCCATCCGGGGGCCACGAAGATGTATTTGGATTTGAGGAAAGAGTATTGGTGGCCCTGTATGAAGGGGGACGTCGCCTGGTTTGTTGAGAGGTGCTTGACCTGCCGTAGGGTCAAGGCCGAGCACCAGAGACCGCATGGCAAGTTGCAGCCATTGGAGGTTCCCGAGTGGAAGTGGGAACAGATCACCATGGATTTCATCACCAAATTGCCGAGGACTGCCAGAGGAGTTGATGCAATTTGGGTGATTGTGGATAGGTTGACGAAGAGCGCTCACTTCCTTGCCATCAGTGAGAGTTCTTCAGCGGAGAAGTTGGCGGAGATATATGTGAGGGAAGTGGTATCTCGGCATGGGGTGCCGGTCTCGATTGTTTCGGACCGTGATGTGCGTTTCATTTCCAGATTCTGGAAGAAATTTCATGAGGAGTTGGGTACTAGATTGCATTTTAGTACCGCGTATCATCCCCAGACAGACGGCCAGAGCGAGCGGACGATTCAGACGCTTGAGGACATGCTTCGAGCGTGTGTATTATATTTTGGGGGTAGTTGGGATGCGTATTTACCCTTGGCAGAGTTTTTCTACAACAACAGCCATCATTCGAGCATTGGTATGCCACCCTTTGAGCTGTTGTATGGTAGGAGGTGTCGGACCCCCATTTGTTGGGGAGAGGTTGGGCAGAGAGTGATGGGCAGTACAGAGATCGTGCTTCAGACGACAGAGCAGATTCAGCAGGTCAGACAGAGGTTATTGACCGCCCAGAGCCGACAGAAGAGTTATGCAGACAGACGCCGGTCCGAGCTTGAGTTTCAGGTCGGCGACTTCGTTCTCCTGAAGGTCTCTCCTTGGAAAGGAGTGATTCGATTCGGGAAGAGGGGCAAGTTGGGGCCCCGGTATATTGGGCCATTTCGTGTGATTGCGAGGGTAGGCCGGGTAGCCTATCGTTTGGAGTTGCCAACAGAGTTATAGGGAGATTGTAGCTCGGAGGATCGAGCACGAGTGATTTCGGGATTTGCTAGCTATCGATATTCACGAGGTGAGTCTTCTCACTATACTGTACCTGGAAGGGTTTGATTGTGTGACCGGAAGGTCGGATATGATATGAGACATATGTGTTATATGTGATAAGTTAATTGTTATATGTGTTATGTATGATATGTTTAATGCGGGCCAGAAGGCATTATGTTATGGGCCGAAAGGCATTGTAGTGTGGACCGAAGGGTTGGCGTGGGTAGGACCGGAAGGTTTACCCAGCAGGGACGGAAGTCCCCTGAGACACATGGACCGGAAGGTCAGGCCTGGAAAGGCGTATGTGCGTAAGTTGTATTTTGGGGAACTCACTAAGCGATTATGCTTACAGTTGTTGTGTATGTGTTTCAGGTACTAGCGAGGACCGTGGGAAGGCGCCGGTGTGATCTGTACACACTGATAGATGATTTATGATCTTGGGATTCATATAATTTGTATTATGATATGACACGTTGAATGTTTATGCCTTGTTTTGGATGAAAATACTTTCTTTTGAAATAAAAAAAAAATTGTTTAAAAATTTCCGTTGTTACAAAGTCATTCAACAAATATATACATATACAGACTTGTAAACAAAACAACTCGATGATTCATCCATCTTACGCCTTTGCGCCACTTCCTGTAATACAAATAAAACTGAGTGGGTCAGGCTTGGGAGCCTGGTGAGCATATAGGGTTTTCAACCCACAATAAATAAATTATATTTAATTTCACCAACCAATCACTATCCCGATTACCCATTCCCGTTATCCTCACTTTACGTCCCTAAAACAACATCTATTTCAAGGGACCTAATCTAGGATTTTCATCGGGACGGACATTACCGCTAAGGGGTTTCCTCAACAATAGATATCCTAAAGGCAACCATGAGGGGGATAGAGTACACCGGTGAACACATCGTTCACAACACCTACAGGTTATGAACCTGCTAGCGTTCCACTGGACTGTCTAGAAAGAGTCCGTGGTCGTTATCCATACTCCGCTGAATAACTAGATCAACAACAACAACAACATCGAGGCCTCTCATCTGTTTATTACACACCAACTATCTACCCATGTTGTACCCAACATATTAGTAGATAAAAATATATATTTTCATACATAGTTTAAAACCTGTATATCATTTTCATTCAATACATATTCCACATAACAGATGAGGCACACCCACATAACACGTATTTCATAGGAAATAAATCAGATCTATGAGATAGAAGAGAATGAATATACATTCACACATATAACAACAAAATTATACACATAAACAACAATATACTTAATACACTCAAACCATACTTGTATTATTATCGTGTTTATGAAAGGTAGTATACACTCATTTGATCAGAAGACGATCAGAGAGCACTACGGCTTGTAGAAGTAATATTCTTCGGCAGATCTGGAAGATCTTCACAAAAATCGAATTTCTCGCGGGCAGAGCTTCGGCTCGGGAATCACGTTCTTCGGGATTCTCGGGCTTTCGGATCTTGCTTCGGGACTCGGGAATGATACCGGGGCTTCGGGGTACTTCTGGCACGCAAATCGATGCAAAACGGGAGAGAGAAGAGAGAAAAATAGCAATTGAGTCGGCTGCCCTCGCATCCTATTTATAGGAGGCTGGAGCCTCGGAGTACGCGGGGCGTACTCGTCCGAAATCGTCATTGCGTTCGTCATCCGAAGAACTCGAGTGCGAAGGTCGTCATGCTTCGCTGTATGCGGGGCGTACAGCAGTACGCTGGGCGTACTTCGGATATGCCCGGTGACTCCCCCTTCGGATAATACCGGGTTTTATAATTAAATTTAAATATTAATTATTTAATAAACTTTGGAAATTCATATCGTCTTCATACGAACTCCGTTTTCGACGTTCTTTATATCCACACGTAGGTGAGACTACGCTCTACAACTTTCGTTTAGACTTCGTCGGCTAATTTTGACTTTATTTTTATTCTTTATTTTTAGTAGGCCGGGACAGAAAAACTTCGTTATAAATTCATAACTTCTTCGTTTGACGTCCGTTCTCGCCTAACTTTTCATCGCTTCGATACCAACAACGAGATCTTCGATTCTCGTTTAGATTGTTTCGGCTAAAAACCGCTCGATCTCAAATCGAGTATTTCAGGCTGCATACCGCTAAGTCGAAACTTCAGAAAATCGTAACTTCCTCATACGAAGTCAGATTTGGGCGTTCTTTATATATTCGGAAACCTCGTTTCAACTACTACAACTTTATCCAAGGACATCAAGTTTCCTTTACACTTAAATTTTGACGCTTATTTTTATTCTTAATTAATCCAACCACATAATTAAGCAATTAAGCACAAAACACATAATACTCAAATAATACACTTCTATTATTTCAAAACGGGTTACAAAGGTTAACCTAGACTATTATATCAACATTAATGACAGGCCCAGAAACACAGGCGTTATAATTCTCTCCACCTTAGAATTATTCCGTCCCCGGAATCACACATCGACAAACAACTGCGGATAGCGACCCATCATGTCACTCTCCGTTTCCCAGGTGAGATTCGGCCCATTCATGTGTTTCCATCAGACAAACACTAACTCGACCATCTTGCGTCGCAACTTCTTTGTCTTTCGGTCAACGATTGCCTCTGGTTCTTCAATCAACCTTTTGTTCTCATCGATTCTCAACTCCGAAAATGGAATCATGTCGGGAACTTCCCCCGTGAACTTCCTCAAATAACACACATGAAAAGTGTTATGAATTCCATTCAGTTCTTCTGGTAGTTCGAGCTTGTAAGCTTGGTTCCCAATCCTCTGAAGAACTTTAAACGGTCCAATAAACCTTTGACTCAACTTTCCCCTTTTACCAAATCTTATAAGTCCCTTCCACGGCGAGACTTTAAGCAAAACCGAATCTCCAATTTCCAAAGTCATCGGTCTTCGCTTTTTATCAGCATAGCTCTTTTGACGATCCTGAGCTGCTAACATTCTTTCCCTAATTATTTTCAACTTTTCAGCAGTTTGATGAACCATCTCTGGTCCCATAAACTGCTTTTCCCCAGCCTTAAGCCAACAAGACGGCGTACGACACTTCTGTCCATACAAAGCTTGGTAAGGTGCCATCTTAATGCTCAAGTGGAAACTATTATTATAGGAAAATTCTACCAAAGGTAAATGTTCATCCTAGTTACCTAGGAATTTTAGAGTACATGCTCTCAGCATATCTTCAAGCGTTTGTATCGTTCGTTCGCTCTGACCATTAGTCTGCGGATGGTAAGCTGTACTTAAACACAACTTGGTACCCAATTCCTCTTGTAGACTTTTCCAAAACCTCGAGGTGAAACGGCTATCACGATCCGACACAATCGTTAACGGAACACCGTGAAGCCTCATAATTTCCTTCACGTAAGAATTCGCAAGCTTCTCCATAGACCATTTCTCCTTGGCTGCTATGAAATGCGCACTCTTAGTGAATCGATCAACGACCACCCAAATCATGTCGTGACCATTCATTGTTTTGGGCAGTTTAGTGACAAAATCCATAGCAATGTCTTCCCACTTACCCATAGGCACAGGCAATGGTTCTAAACTCCCGTATGGTTTCTGATGTTGTGTCTGTTGGATTAGTGTCTAAGTCCATAACTGTTTTGGTATGTACTTGACCCGATGGTGCATTGTCCTTTTGGGTTGCCTTCACCAAAGCAACTTGATAGGATGAATTATGGAGAGAAAGGATTAAATATGATTTATTAATATATTATGAGAATAATATATTAAAGGAGAAATCATATTTTTTAATTAATATTAGTCAATAATTAATTGGTAATTAGTTTTGTGACTAAAAGAGATTAATTAAACTTAAGGGACTGGAATTGTAATTATAAGATAATTGCAATTTGGGCCATGGATTGTCTTAAATCAAGAGGTGGACGAATTCTTATGGGAAGCCCATAAGGAAATCGGCCAAGGGCTTGATTAAAGGAGTCTATGGGTTGCTTAGGGCTTAAGCAACCAAATTAGGGTTTCCTTGTTAGATAACCCTAATAGCCTCACTATAAATAGAACCCTTAAGGCTCAAAAACGTGGGGAACTTCTTTTCTAGAGTTAGAACAGGTTTTTGGGCAACCTCTAACCTCTCTCCTCTTCATCCTCTTGCTTATGGTGTTTGTGAGCCATTAGAGGAGTGACACTTGTGACTCTAAGCCTTCCAAAGTCAATTCAAGGAGGAATTGGGATTGTTATTGCTACATAACAATCAAGGTACTATCTTAAACCTAATTATATGTTAATATCGATTTCCATATGCTAGAATTAGGGTTTATAGTCTTGGATTCAAAGCATGTACAATAGAGAAACCTAGATCCAAGCATTAGGGTTTGTATGAGCACATAGAATATCTTATGACCAAAACCCATCAGTGGTATCAGAGCCTAGCTTGGTTTCAATTGTATTGATGCATTACATATCTGGAAAATTCGTTTTTTGGGTTTCTGGAGGCTGGACTCGCCGAGTCCATAGTTGAACTCGCCGAGTCCAAGGTGACTCGACGAGTCCAGGCTTGACTCAACGAGTCAACTCGTCAGATGGAGGTTATCTCGGGATTTCTTGCTGTTTTTGCATTGGGATAGTTACCTTATCATGTTAGATCAATATTAATCCGATTATATGATATATTTGACTATAATTTTGATCTAATTGAAGATATTTATCAATTAATAAGATAATTGTTTCCTTATAAGATAATTGATTAATTATTTTGAGTAAATTGATAAATTGTTTTGCAAGAAATCATTAAATAAATCAAATATGGATAATTAGGTGATTAAATGTTAATTTGAATTATTTGTTATTTGATCCTTGTTGTTATGAAAAGTTTCATATTTTGCCCTTTAGGTTTTATAGTTTAAATTTGAACCCAAAAGTTTTGTTGTTTTGAAATTTAAATAGTTGAAACCCTAATGTTTTGAAAAAGGTTTCAAAACTTGCCCTCAAGTTTTGGAATTTAAATTTTGATTAAATGGTTTAATTTTGATGTATATTTAAATTCTAAACCCTAATGTGTTGTAATGTTTCAAAATTTTCCCTCAAGTTTTGGAATTTGAAAGTTGATTAAAAGTTTAATTAGGAATGTTAAATTCTAAAACTCTAGTATAGTTTTGAAAAAGTTCAAATCTCACCCTGATGGTTTTATTAATTAATTAAGGTGTATAATTAAAAGAGGCTTAATAAATCCATAAAGTTTTGGTTTACAATCTAATTGAATTAATGGTATAATTGTTAAATTTGACCACCTAATATTTTAAAAGTATAAAATACACCCTATACTATATATAACATTAAAAGTCTAACATTATATATATGTATGAGTAAAAGTCAGTCTTACCGTTAGTAGGCCTCATTCACGAAGCTGGTCTATAAGGGGTGTTTAAGGAAATTGCCTATAAAATGGCGATTGAATGGGTATCCACTCTTACCCACCGCACTCTTGACTAGTGGAGGGTCGTTAGCCGAACGGGTAGGATAGGACGAAACCTTCCATTATAAGTATAATGAAGTATAAAAGTAACTAAATGTTTTCATAAAATTCCCAATCTTAGTTACTTAGGCAAAAGTGAATTGATGCAATTCCATGAAATTACACTTTGTGCCCTTGCGAAGACGTTAGTGGAGCGTGTGTGGTTTACCGGCACACTAAATGGTTCTAAGCAAAGGTAGCAAAGGGTGACTCAATGTTTGTCATAGTTCGGTGGAGCGTGTGTGGTTTACTGGCACATCGAATAGGTGACTGTAACATGTGAGGGCACCATGTAAGTTTGCATGGTTATTCACACCCGCTTTGTGATCCTCGGCATCTCAGTCACAAACAAGAGGGGCATATCGAGATTTAAACATGCCATTGAAAGTTCAATGAATCTCAAAGGTTCTAGGAATTTTCATAGATTTAAAAACTTTAATTTGTTTTTCGTTTTTCTTGGTGGAAATTAGTAAATCGTCATTCACTTACCTTCAAATATTCTGCAATTAGGGTTACGACATCCCTCTCCCGAGTTGTAGAATATTGTGTTGGGTCCTAGCCTTAGTATCTCATTTGGGTGATTTGCTAAGGACTCAATCAATCAACTAACTTGAATTTGTTTTTCTCCCGTGTTGTAGATGTCAAAGTTTGACAACTATGGTCTTCCCAAATCCCGTGGAACAAGCATTCCACATGAAGATGATATTCCACGATTCGATTGAGGAACAAGAAATCATATTTCGCTTCCTCCTCCTCCTCAAATTATTCTCCCTAGCCCACAAGTTTAAAGGCTTGAAAAGTTCAAGATCACTCAATCCCTTTTGGCAAGTAAACATAAAGAAGGAAAGTCGGTGTACGCACACGTCCTAGGGATGAAGTCACACGTTGATAGGTTAAGAATGTTGGGATCCGTTGTCTGTGAGGAAATGGCTGTTGATTGGGTTCTACAGTCACTTCCTAATTCATATAGTGAGTTCGTAAGAGAGTACTATATGATGAACTACGACGTGACCCTTATAGATCTCACCTATATGCTTATTGCTGCTGAATCAACAATGATTTGGCACAATAGAAAAGCAAAGTTGATTGGTGAATCTGCCTTCGAGACCTCTATGGATATAGACAATGGCAATGAAAGACATGTTATGATCGAAAAGTTTGATCATAAGAGAAAGGCAATGTCTGAAGTAGTTCCATGTCATGTTCCAAAAGAGTCAATTTGCTTTTATTGCCAAGAGAAAGGGCATTGGAGACGAAGCTGCCCTATTTACCTAAGAGATCTAAGAGATGGGAGAGTCAAAACGTATGGCTCTGCTTTAGGTAAAATCCATTAACTAACTCTTTTAAGCTTCTATTCTAGATTCTTAATACATAATGTGATAAGATTACAATTGATGTTATTGTAAGATCAAAGAAAAGAAAGGAAGCTTGAGGGAAGAAGTGAGCAGAATCCGTGAAGGAATGAATTTCAATCGCATTTCTCGAAGATTAGATTCTTGAGCTACTACTTAGAGTTAGAGTTAGATTGCTAAGAAAGATGTATTAGCATAAGTTTTTCAATGAATTGCATTGTAAGGACAAATTTTTCCGCAATAAAATAAATTTTGATTTTAAATTTTATTTATTTATCCTTGCAATGGCGTGTATGAAAAATTGATGTTAAAATGTTTCTATTATTAACAATAATGGATTTGGTTATTATTATGTTATTTATGGAAAGTCGAGAATGTACCAAATAGGGAGAGTTTCTCATCGCCCAAAATTTCAATTGGACAGAAATTTGGAATCACGCAACTTGGTTGCACGATGAATGAAAAAATTCATATTTGGAAATTAGACTAATTTATTGACAAAGTGTCAAGTGAAGGACTAGGAGATCAAGTACACAAGGTTGCGTGTTGATCAAGTCCACCATAAGAGTAACAAGATATTCGTCATGTTTTACTAAAGGTTTAGTAAATATGATTATACTTATAAGATTAAGTGTAATTATGAATTGATTGAAAAGGTTTAAATCAATAGCAAAACGAATAAGAAGAATCAAGTAGTTAGAAAAATAAAAGTTTCTCCATTCTAAGAAGAAGGGAGAGTAGCTTTTATGCTTTATGATAGGTCTTAATGATTAAGAACCGTATCTCAATTGATCCTCTAAGTGAGTCTTAGTACAATTGTATGTTTAAGAAGAGGAATCAAGAATTGAAGAAATGGTTGAATCAAAAAGTCAATCATACTTCGTTCCAAAACAAGTCTTAGAGTTAAGATTGTGACAATGAGTGACGAGTATTAAGAAGGTTTATAACATTCATCAATTGTGGAAAGTTGTAATGTCTTGGATAAGACAAATACCAACTAGGACCAAAGTTATGAAGTGTTTTGTCTTGATAAAAGCTACACTAACTCTTGAATATTTGTTTGTCAAGAAATGTTTATTGACAAAAGAATCTTATATGTCAAGGAGTCAGTGGGAGTCTTAAGGGTCTTGAAAGGTTTCAAGAACAAATCAAATAAACCTAATTAATCATCACTAGCACACGAGTTGAGGTTTACAACCTATCGTGTTGACATTATTTTGTTTCTGTGCCGTTCCAATCGAGTTAATTATGCATGTGAGTCCTATGAGTTCTCATTTGAATGCATAAAAGGCAAGGACCTTGATCAATGGAAAGTACATTGATAAGAAAAGGTGAGCTGCTTAACTACTTGGAAGACATGGTGGGCAGCTGTGCTACCATAAGGCAAGAAATCAAGATTAAGAAAGTTCGGTCCATATGAGTTTGAATTTGTCGTAAACCTTAGTTTCAACAAATTCACATGGATAGGAACACATACACCACTCAAATCTAAGTGTCATAAGATTTCCCCTTCATGAAAATGATTGTGAGGAAATGCTTTCACTAAGAAAGATTTAAGAAGATAGTGATTGTAAAATTGCATTCTCGAATTCGATTATGGTTACGGTATCCCTTTCCATAATTTGAATTGTGAGGTTTGGCAATTAGTGTTAATTGTTTAGACAAGCATATGAACTATCTAAGGCAAAGGTGTATAAGTTCAAGAAGCCTTGATAAAAGATTATCAAATCATTAAGTATTAGAAACATGGACTTAAGAAATTCAATAAGTATTGTTTTTCTGAAGGTTAAGCTGTTTCTGAATACATGTCAAAGCTAGTGGGAGCATAAGTGTTATGTTTTATAATAATCATCATGATAGTGGGAGCATAAATGTTATGATTGTATGATTATTAAGGCACGTATTGCAAGTTGGCAATATTAATTATAGAAAACAAGAGTTATACCTTGCAAAGTTGTAAGGGTTGTAAAGTTGTTTTGCTATAATTAAGGGAGAGAATATTATGCTTCATTTCAAATCTAAAGGATTAGGTTGAGATATGTTAATAAATTTAGTCAAGGGTACATAGTGTGTTCTTAAAATTTCGATTATGATTACGGCATTCCTCTTCACAATTCGAATTTTGAGAACATAGCAAATAAAACATTATGCGTCGTGTCCCATACGCTTCGGGTATAGGATCGATTGCAAATGCTTGACCATTCTAAAATTTTCCAAATGTCTAGCGCATTTAGAGGGAAAAGGGACTAGAATTGGTTTTGACTAAAATATTTAAACAACTATCAAAGGACAATCCAAAGTTCGACGAGGATTGGTCGCTTGTGAGTAGTTGGAAGTATAGTATTGGAAAATATGGAAATGTTTCCATATTGGATGGACCATATCGACATCATTACGAATAGATAAGATTCTATTAAGAATGAGTTGTAGTATGGAACATATGGAAGTGTGTCCATATTGGGAATTGAATATTGAGAAATCTATGACTAGATTAGAAACTTCTATGCAAAAGGATGTTCAAAGAATGTACTTTTAGTGAGAGACATCACGTCTATGGAATTGTCTTGTAACAATCTCCGATAGAGGAATTTGTAATATCATTGGCAATAGTCTTTGTGACTTTGGTGCAGTGAAATTACGAAAGGACAAGTTGCATAGAATGTTAGAATCTAGCATAATCTATAAGTAGCAAGAATTTGATATTCTTTCACTTATGGAAAAAGGATTTGGAGTTGTGAAATGAGATTGATTGGGAATGTGCTCAATTTGGTCTATTTCACAAAGTAAGAACCATAGGTAAACATTGTGTGCATGCTAGGAGCATGGGACAAGTGTAATAATTCAAGTAAGAAGTTGATTACCCGAAACGACAAATAATGAGTAATCGATATGGTGATAAATAAAAGGAGTTTTATTTATACTCAAAGGTTTGAGGCCATATGGGATTAGTATTATTCTTGTGTTTCACATTAGCATGTTTTGACTTCCAGAATAATTGAGTTTATTAAGAATAATCGAATTATTCAAATGGGCCACAGTCGTTCATATGTTGGAAGTAGATATGAATGAAGACTGTCGTGAATTGGTGTGTGGATTGTCTAAAAGAGTATTAGACATAAACAAATGTTTGCTGCAACGTTTATGAGTGCTTATGAATGTGATTTGAGCATTGGATTAAACCCACGCGCACTTGGATCACTCCATGAATTATATCACGACTGATTGGTGAGACGATAACATCTTATATTCTTGAAACCGAGATGTGTGAGTTGTATCTTGCAAATCGGTTGCACATTGATAATATGTAAACGCACTAGTAACTTGGTGTTATAAAACATATTATTGTGTGTGATTCGGTGAGTAAGTGCAAGCGAGCATTGAATCAAAGTTTATCCGTTCCTTTTATTCAAAGTAGGATAAAAGCGATATCTTTGGGCCCCTCGATGATTTAGTGATGACAAACATAAATGCTCGGCTGGGCTAGGGCTAATTTGATTTGTTCAATTAGTCAGTCGTCATAAATCGGGAATCGAGATATAGTACAAAGAGAATGATTTGAAATCATATCTCATATGATATCTAGAATGGAGGAATATATGATCCCTTATCTAAGGACACGCGTATCTGATAGGATCAGAGTTGACAGCGGCTTTGGAAAGCTACGATTGCAGATCGGGATCTGAAGTCATACGCATAATAGTTATTAGACTTATCCAAGTGGGAGACTGTTGGATTAGTGTCTAAGTCCATAACTGTTTTGGTATGTACTTGACCCGATGGTGCATTGTCCTTTTGGGTTGCCTTCACCAAAGCAACTTGATAGGATGAATTATGGAGAGAAAGGATTAAATATGATTTATTAACATATTATGAGAATAATATATTAAATGAGAAATCATATTGTTTAATTAATATTAGTCAATAATTAATTGGTAATTAGTTTTGTGACTAAAAGAGATTAATTAAACTTAAGGGACTGGAATTGTAATTATAAGATAATTGCAATTTGGGCCATGGATTGTCTTAAATCAAGAGGTGGACGAATTCTTATGGGAAGCCCATAAGGAAATCGTCCAAGGGCTTGATTAAAGGAGTCTATGGGTTGCTTAGGGCTTAAGCAACCAAATTAGGGTTTCCTTGTTAGATAACCCTAATAGCCTCACTATAAATAGAACCCTTAAGGCTCAAAAACGTGGGGAACTTCTTTTCTAGGGTTAGAACACGTTTTTGGGCAGCCTCTAACCTCTCTCCTCTTCATCCTCTTGCTTATGGTGTTTGTGAGCCATTAGAGGAGTGACACTTGTGACTCTAAGCCTTCCAAAGTCAATTCAAGGAGGAATTGGGATTGTTATTGCTACATAACAATCAAGGTACTATCTTAAACCTAATTATATGTTAATATCGATTTCCATATGCTAGAATTAGGGTTTATAGTCTTGGATTCAAAGCATGTACAATAGAGAAACCTAGATCCAAGCATTAGGGTTTGTATGAGCACATAGGATGTCTTATGACCAAAACCCATCAGTGTCTTTACTCTCGCACAAGTCACACACTCAGCCACATACTTTGCAACGTCAAGCTACATCGTCGGCCACCAGTAGTAGGGTTTTAGGTCCTTATACATTTTAGTGCTACCGGGATGAATCGAGTACATGGTCTTGTGAGCTTCTTCCATCAGAAGATCTCTGACTCGTCCTGCCTTAGGTATCCAAATCCGATCTTGGAACACCTTCAGTCCATGACTGTTTACACCGAATACCAACGTTTTGCCCAAACGTTCCTCCTTTCGGTCATTCTTTTCAGAAGCTTCCTCTTGAGCTTTCTTTATACTTTCCACAATGGTCGAGACAACTTCAATTCTCAACGCTCTTGGCATTTTCCTTTCAAGATTGACTTTCCGACTGAGAGCATCAGCAACAACATTAGCCTTACCGGGGTGGTAAAGTATCTCACAGTCGTAGTCTTTGAGTAATTCTAGCCAGCGTCGTTGCCTCATATTCAATTCTTTCTGATTAAAGAGATATTGGAGACTCTTATGATCAGTAAATAGTTTGCACTTCGTGCCATAGAGGTAATGCCTCCATATTTTCAGAGTGTAAACTACCGTTGCTAACTCCAAATCATTCAGCTGTCGAGACGCATATGCTATCACCTTTTCTCTTTGGGTCAAAACACAACCCAATCCAACCCCAGACGCATCGCTATAGACAGCGAAGTCTTCAACTCCATCGGGTAGAGAAAGTATTGGTGCCTCACATAGTTTCTTCTTTAGCTTCTCGAATGCTTCTTTATGCTTATCATTCCAAGCATAAGTAGCTCCTTTGTGGGTCAAAGCTGTCAATGGAGTAGCGATCGAAGAAAATCCTTGGATAAACCTTCGGTAATATCCGACTAATCCCAAAAAGCTTCGGATCTCCGTGGGACTTTTCGGTTGTTCCCATTTCATCACAACTTCGATCTTCGCTGGATCAACCATTATCCCTTCTTGGTTGACTACGTGACCCAAGAATTGGACTTCACGAATCCAAAAATCACATTTGGAGAAATTTGCATACAGCTTCTCCTTCTTCAAAACTTCTAACACTTCTTGCAAGTGTCTGCCATGCTCCTCCTGGCTTTTCGAGTAAATCAGAATGTCGTCTATGAACACTATCACGGATTTATCAAGGAAAGGATTACAAACCCTATTCATTAAATCCATGAATGCTGCCGGAGCATTGGTTAGTCCAAACGACATAACCAAGAACTCGTAGTGTCCATATCTAGTTCTGAATGCAGTCTTCTCGATATCTTGCTCTCTTACTTTTAGCTGATGATATCCTGACCTTAGATCGATCTTCGAGAAATAGTTCGAACCTTGCAATTGATCAAACAGGTCATCAATCCTTGGCAACAGATATCTATTCTTTATTGTTGCCTTGTTCAGCTCTCTGTAATCGATGCACATTCTCATACTTCCATCTTTCTTCTTCACAAATAACACCGGAGTTCCCCAGGGCAATGAACTAGGTCTAATGAAACTTTTTTGCAATAACTCCTGAAGTTGCATCATCAGCTCCTTCATCTCCGTCGGTGCAAATCGATAAGGTGCTTTTGCAATTGGCGTTGTTCCTGGTAACAAGTCTATTCTAAACTCCACTTGTCGATCAGGCGGTAATCCAGGAAGATCTTCGGGAAATACTTCCGGATAATCACACACAACAGGAATATTCTGCATCACCTTCTTTTCCTTCTTAGCATCGATCACGAATGCTAAATATGATGTACATCCCTTGGTCAAACATTTTCTGGCTTTCATTAGGGAAATGATTCCAGAATTCACTCTGCGTTTGTCCCCATACACCATAAACGAATCTTTCCCAGGCGGGTTTACTTTAACTATCTTCTTCTTGCATAAAATTTCGGCATCATTGGCGCTAAGCCAATCCATTCCAAGCACGATGTCGAAACCATTAAGTTCTATAGGCAATAATTCCTCGTGGAACTTATTCCCATTCAGATCAATTAAGATGTTTTTCATACGATGGCTAACAGGTACAAACTTGCCACTAGCAACTTCGACTAATAAGGCATTATCTAGTCTATCAACAGGCAAAGCTAGTTTTCTACCAAATTCATGCGATATAAAGGAGTAGTTGGCTCCAGAATCAAACAAATTTTGATCAGGCAATGTGTTTACGAGAAAGGTACCTGAAGCGACATCAACTTCATCTTTAGCAGCTTCCAGTGTCATCTGGAATGCTCTCGCCTTTGGCTTTGGCGGAATGGTGGGTCTAGCTGCCTCCTTCTTCATCGGGCAGTCCCTCGACATGTGTCCCTCCTCACCACAACCATAGCAAACCTTCTTAGAGAGGGTACATTCATTAGCATAGTGCCCTGGCTTTCCACACTTGTAGCACGTGGTCGATACCTCACATTTTCCATGATGCTTCTTCTTACATTTGTCGCACCATTTCGCTTCGCCTCCACTTCCCCTCGAACCAGACTTCGAGAACTTGTTTTTCTTATTGGACCCTAAAGTTCCATCGAACTTCCTCTTTTCACCAACTTCTATCCTTTCCAGACCCTTTTCCTTCTGCTGGGCCTCCACATTCTTAGCTGCACGAACAGCCGTTTTCAGAGTAGTTGCCATCTTGACTGTCGGACCAAAGTCGGCAGGTAGTCCATTAGCAAACCTCTCAATCTTGGAGAGTTCCGTTGGCACTAGGTACGGAAATAACTTCATTTTCTCAGTGAATGCAGTAGCATAGTCATCTATGCTCATCCTCCCCTTCTTTAAGTTTTGGAACTCATTGTTCAGATCAATCAGATCTATCTCTGAACAATACTGCACCCTTAACTGTTCCAAGAACTCCTCCCATGACATTTTCAGGGTTTCTCCTCGTGGCATAGTATCTGCCAACAACTTCCACCAACTCAAGACTCTAGTCTTCAGTTGTCTGACTGCAAAGACAGTCTTTTCTTTTTTGCTACAGTCGCAACTTTCAAATACCATCTCCATTTCGGAGATCCAATCCATTATCTCAATAGGCTTTGGGCTCCCAGAAAGACTTGGCGGCTTGGCGCCCAAGAAGTTCTTGTACATTCGCCCATCCTTGTTGTTTCTCCTTTCCGGATCGTTCCTTCGTTCTCCTTGAGTCCCAACTTGACTCATAATGCGACTATTGTTCCCTTCCTCCGATTGCTCGGGAATCAATTCGGGTTCCTCAATAGGTATGATAGGTTCGTCCCTATTATCATGCAACATCTGTCGCATCTCATCCCTTTGTTCGGCTAGCATAGCCCGAATCATGGCTTGCACCCCAGCCATTGTTATTGGTTCTGGTGCTGCTGCTACAACAGGTATTTGCTCAATCACTGGCGGTTGATTCCTGTTTTCATCTGCGTTTCCAACGCCACTCCTTGTTCTCACCATTTTTGATCTACACACCGAATAATTTCGCCTTATTACTCCAAACGATTACATGCTAGTTCTAATATCGTATACATACGGTTAGAATCCTAAACACATAAACCTTCAGATCCGGTTGGCAACAAATCGTAGATCCGAACAATTAATATCATATATGGCAACATATAACATTTAGCACATAAAAGCATTTTAGGCAACTTTCCTAAAATAAACTAGTGCTTGTGTCTAAAATCCAAAAGACACACATCTCAAAATTCCACTTAGCATTCTAAGTTTAAGTCTAGAAATCCTACAAATTCCTAGTTCGCTTAAACTAATGCTCTGATACCAACTGTGACATCCCCAAAATCACGGCCAGAAAAGACCGATTTTATTTATGCTTTTTAAAATAATTTCAGAGTAAATCCTTTTGATTTAAAAGTGTTGCGGAATTTGTTCCCAAAACAAAACATGATAAAATAATATTTATCAAAGCATTTCATCAAGAGATGCATTTTCATTATATAATCAAAACTCGGGATGTCATGTTCCGATACAGACCATAAAGCATAAACGATAACATTACAAGTCATTCAACAAATATATACATATACAGACTTGTAAACAAAACAACTCGATGATTCATCCATCTTACGCCTTTGCGCCACTTCCTGTAATACAAATAAAACTGAGTGGGTCAGGCTTGGGAGCCTGGTGAGCATATAGGGTTTTCAACCCACAATAAATAAATTATATTTAATTTCACCAACCAATCACTATCCCGATTACCCATTCCCGTTATCCTCACTTTACGTCCCTAAAACAACATCTATTTCAAGGGACCTAATCTAGGATTTTCATCGGGACGGACATTACCGCTAAGGGGTTTCCTCAACAATAGATATCCTAAAGGCAACCATGAGGGGGATAGAGTACACCGGTGAACACATCGTTCACAACACCTACAGGTTATGAACCTGCTAGCGTTCCACTGGACTGTCTAGAAAGAGTCCGTGGTCGTTATCCATACTCCGCTGAATAACTAGATCAACAACAACAACAACATCGAGGCCTCTCATCTGTTTATTACACACCAACTATCTACCCATGTTGTACCCAACATATTAGTAGATAAAAATATATATTTTCATACATAGTTTAAAACCTGTATATCATTTTCATTCAATACATATTCCACATAACAGATGAGGCACACCCACATAACACGTATTTCATAGGAAATAAATCAGATCTATGAGATAGAAGAGAATGAATATACATTCACACATATAACAACAAAATTATACACATAAACAACAATATACTTAATACACTCAAACCATACTTGTATTATTATCGTGTTTATGAAAGGTAGTATACACTCATTTGATCAGAAGACGATCAGAGAGCACTACGGCTTGTAGAAGTAATATTCTTCGGCAGATCTGGAAGATCTTCACAAAAATCGAATTTCTCGCGGGCAGAGCTTCGGCTCGGGAATCACGTTCTTCGGGATTCTCGGGCTTTCGGATCTTGCTTCGGGACTCGGGAATGATACCGGGGCTTCGGGGTACTTCTGGCACGCAAATCGATGCAAAACGGGAGAGAGAAGAGAGAAAAATAGCAATTGAGTCGGCTGCCCTCGCATCCTATTTATAGGAGGCTGGAGCCTCGGAGTACGCGGGGCGTACTCGTCCGAAATCGTCATTGCGTTCGTCATCCGAAGAACTCGAGTGCGAAGGTCGTCATGCTTCGCTGTATGCGGGGCGTACAGCAGTACGCTGGGCGTACTTCGGATATGCCCGGTGACTCCCCTTCGGATAATACCGGGTTTTATAATTAAATTTAAATATTAATTATTTAATAAACTTTGGAAATTCATATCGTCTTCATACGAACTCCGTTTTCGACGTTCTTTATATCCACACGTAGGTGAGACTACGCTCTACAACTTTCGTTTAGACTTCGTCGGCTAATTTTGACTTTATTTTTATTCTTTATTTTTAGTAGGCCGGGACAGAAAAACTTCGTTATAAATTCATAACTTCTTCGTTTGACGTCCGTTCTCGCCTAACTTTTCATCGCTTCGATACCAACAACGAGATCTTCGATTCTCGTTTAGATTGTTTCGGCTAAAAACCGCTCGATCTCAAATCGAGTATTTCAGGCTGCATACCGCTAAGTCAAAACTTCAGAAAATCGTAACTTCCTCATACGATGTCAGATTTGGGCGTTCTTTATATATTCGGAAACCTCGTTTTGACTACTACAACTTTATCCAAGGACATCAAGTTTATTTTACACTTAAATTTTGACGCTTATTTTTATTCTTAATTAATCCAACCACATAATTAAGCAATTAAGCACAAAACACATAATACTCAAATAATACACTTCTATTATTTCAAAACGGGTTATAAAGGTTAACCTAGACTATTATATCAACATTAATGACAGGCCCAGAAACACAGGCGTTACACACATATAGCATGTAATTATCTTAAATACTTTATATCTATGTGTAAGATGAAAGTAACTATACACTCACATGATAAAATGGGCGACTGGTGATCTGGGCAGAGCTTCGTCTAACACCTTGTTAGAAATTCGGGGTAATAAAGGCACTTGGATATTCTGAGAATTGTGATTCCACTTTCAAATCAAAGTATTTGGGTGGTACTCCTTAATATTTGATTAGATAAGACTCAGAAGAGAAAAGAACAGAGAATGAAAATGTATGAATTTCGTGAGTGCCAGAAAACTGACAAAAAATTGGTTAAAAACCTTCTTGGTCTAAAAACCGTCAAAAATGTCATAAAACAGTTTTCTCAACAATCAAAACTGTCATAAATCTGGGTTTTCTATAAGGATTAATGCAAAGTCAAAAACAGGTCAAATATTCAAAATTTGGATTTTCTAATGCATTTTTAATAAAGCAATATAACCCAAATAAAAAAAATTGCGCTGACTTGGTAGCTCGACCCTAGCCAGGGGCTCTGCCCTTTGTACCCCGCGCCCAGGGGCACTGCCCCCAGACCCCTGTTCGTTAAGGGGCTTCACCCCTAAATGACAGACTACTTTTAATCTTGAATAAACTTAAACAAGTGTGCACTCCGCACATTTCTTACTTGTTTAATATACATCAAGATTGATTTTTGGTCAACAAATCAACCTACTACACTTAAATACAATTAGTGAAACAAATCACCAACAAACCTCAGATATTCCTTGACATGACATAAGTATAATTACTATAGAGTTTTAGTCTAATGATCCTAGAGACTAAGAATAATATAGATTCTCACTAATCCCAATGTCTACATCAAAATCTGTCAAGTAAGGATCAGTCAGGCAGGACAGTTGGAAGGCAGGATCATTTCGGCATAATAGCTTTTCTGAAATCTAACAACCAAGCCAACATGACCATTCTAGACACCTCTCCCATAAGTAGATCAATCAGTATAACGACATGGAATTACTGATAAATCTTATTTATAGGTTCATAATGACAACTTATGACTATAAATATAAGGTACACAGAAAAGACAAGAGTATAGCTTAACTTACAGAGGTTCTTCCTGACAGAAGTTAGGAAATTGAACTGGTAGAGTTCCTACTTAAGCTACTACTTCTTCAAGGATCGCAGGGCTTCACCGAAGGCTAAAACTAAAGGAAATGGGCTAAAATCGAGAGAACTTCAAGAGAGGGGAGGATGGGGAGTAAGGAAGCACATGAGCAACATAAATCTATTTATAGCACAACTGCACGTTGCGCCTAGTGTGCACGCCGTGCACACTTGAGATGTTGCTCCTCCCATTTTCTTCCATGTGTAGCAAATATGTTGGTACACGCCTCACCTTCTAAAAGGTGCCCACTGTGCAACCCACCTGCATGTGGCGCTTCTTGGAAAACTTTATAAAATCGTATCTTTTTCATACGAACTCCGTTTTCGACGTTCTTTGGATCCTCAGAAAGCTCTCGACGAAATTTACAACTTTCGTTTAGACTCTGTTGGCTAATTTTGACTTTATATTTAAAGCTATATTTTTAACAAACTTAGACTGTTAAAGTCCGTTAAAAATTCATAACTTCCTCATATGATATATGTTCTCGACTGTCTTTATATCGACGGGACCATATTGACGACATCTTCATCCCTCGTTTAGATTGGTTTTCCTAACAATCAACTGATTTCTACTTCAGTTTCTGACCTGTATACTGCTATGTTGAAACTTCTAAAAATCCTAACTTCTTCTTACGATGTCAGATTAGGGTGTTCTCTATATATACACTCTTGTTTTAACGACTACTATGCCTTTTGTTTAGATTACTAAGGCTAATAATCATCCTAAATCCGATTTGCTATTTACGATATCCTAGCCGTGCAGGTTTGAACGTGAAACTTTAACGGATCATAACCTGTGACATCCCCATTTTCACGGCCAGAAAAGACCGATTTTGTTTATGCTTTGTTTGAAAATCAGAGTAACATTTTAAATAAAAGTGTTGCGGAATTTGTCCCCAAACAAAATATGATAAAGATTTATCAAAAGCGTTTCCATGGAAATGTATTTCATTAAAAAAAGCTCGGGATGCCATGTTCGATACAAATCATAAGCATAAACAATACAACATAGGCCTTACTACATTATTCTGTATTTACAGGCCTAAAATCCCTTAATCTCTCATCCCAAGACATCACATCTATGCTCATGCGCCACTACCTGTAATACAAGAAACTGAGTGGGTCAGGCTTAAGAGCCTGGTGAGCACATAGGGTTTTCAGCCCACAACAAATAAGTTTATTAATTTCATCAATCAACAATAACCCGATTACCCATTCCCGTTATCCTCACTTTACGTCCCTAAACACCTATCATAAGGAACCTAGCCTAAGGATCATCATCGGGATGGACACTACTGCTAAGGGGATTCCTCAGCAATAAATGTCCTTAAGACAACCATGTGGGGCATGGAGTACACCAGTGAACACATCGTTCATAAACACCTACAGGTTGCGAGCATGCTAGTGTTCCACTAGACTGTCTAGAAGAGTTCGTGGTCGTCATCCATACTCCGCTAGATGACAGAATCAAAAACAACAACATCGAGGGCTCTCATCATTTTATCACACATCATCTATTACATCTACCCATGTTTTACCCCAACATTTTCGTAGATATAAAATACATATACAGTTTAAATCATTTAAAACATGTAAAAAAACGTTCATCCAGCATAGACAGCAAGTATTCAGATAATATGCACACATAGCACGTAATTTATATAAAATACTTCATATCTATGTGTAAGCTGAAAGTGACTATGCACTCACCTGAAAGGTGGTGACACTGCACTTGAACAACGCTTCGTTATCTCAAAACAATTTTCCCTTGACAAAACCTAGTATCAATACCACTAGGGTTTAGTCTAACGTTAACCGTGATTACTTAATAGTCTAGCTATTATTATTATATAAGAGTTAAACAACACTCTATATAACTCATAATAATAGCCCAAATAATTATTTTAAGGACCTAATAACATTACTATAATTATTTAAAAGCTATATTAAAAATTGTGTAGGCGTAGCCCACTTACAGCGGATTTTAAAGAAAATTGGGCTTTGCTCGGAGCAGCATTTCCGAACCGAAAGACCCTTTTTCTCGGGACTCCGGGAGCCTCGGGGCTTCCTTTGGGTGGCAGGGATTTTTCCTAGGGTTTAGAGGGTTAAAATGGATAGTGAGAGAAAGTAGAGAGAGAAAGGAATGAAGAAATGAGTGATTTCCTCGGCAGCCCTCGCAGGGTATTTATAGGGGCCGAAGTTCGGATCTACGCGGAGTGTAACTTCGGATAAGGGTGCCAGCTCGCACTCGCAAGAGGATCAGGTCCAAAGGTACGCTGGGCATACCAGCCTTGGATGCGGGGCGTAGCAAGGAGTGACACGTTGTAAATCTGGAGCGAGACGTGGTCAGCAAGCGACGACCCAGATCGAGCCACGTTATCGGTTTCGCTATAGACTTCGCAAATTCGAGTCTAAACTTTAAAAATTCATAACTTTCGCGTACGAGCTCCGTTTTCAACGTTATTTATATCCACGCGTAGGCGGGAACGTACTCTACAACTTTCGTTTAGACTCCGTCGGCTAATTCTGACTTTATTTTAAAAGTTATATTATTAACAGGCCGGGACAAGATTGGTCCGTTAAAAATTCATAACTTCTTCATCCGACATCCGTTTTCGTCTGTCTTTTTATCATTACGCTACAATTAACGAGATCTTCGATTCTCGTTTAGGTTGTGTCGGCTAAAAACCACTCGATCTAATATTCGAACTTCGAGGTGTACACTACTAAGCCGAAACTTCGAAAAATCATAACTTCCTCATATGAAGTCATGGGCGTTCTTTTTATGGACGTTCTCAGTTTAACATATTCTATGACTTTTGTTTAGATCGCTAAGACTAAAACTCACTCTATCGTAAATTCACTATTTACGCTTCCTGGTATCGTGTCGTTTCCGTCGTGAAACTTCGACGGGTCATAACTTCTTCGTTACAACTCGGATTTCGGCGTTCTTTATATCTCCAGAATCCTTGTTTCGACCATTACAACTTTATGTAAAGATATCAGGTTTATCTCACACTTTAATTTTGACTCTAATTTTTATTCTTTATTTATTATACATTTATAAATAAGTAATAAGCACACAAATACACATAATTCACATAATACTCAAATATTTCATCTTTATTACTTCAAAAAGAGTTACAATAATTGACCTAGACTATTACATCGTCTAAAAATGCTTAGCCCTGAAACCCGGGCGTTACATAACCCATCTGTTATAAGTCTGTTTTGAGTGCTCCTTTTACCTCTAGAATTCTTATTACGTCTACTTCGTCTCACTCATAGGCTATTCGTCATAATCTTTAATCTATTTATACGCGAATTATATCCCTAATTTATTACGTAGCTATAAACACACACACACTATATATATATATATATATATATATATATATACACACACACACACGTACAAATACCACATAATAATCAAATAACCCTCTTTTATTAACCCCAAAAGTTTACAGTTATTGACCCTAACCACTTCATCATCTTTATTAATGTTTAGTGGGAAATGTGGGCGTTACAAAAGATACCTATTATGTTATGTATGGTATGTGGTATTTTAGGGAATCACTAAGCTTTGTGCTGACGATTTTATGTTTAAAATTTTTCATGTACTTCTGGTTCGAAAGGGTTTGAAAGGGAATGGATCGACTTGATCACACAACATCTCTTAATGATTTATTCTGCACTATTTATTGATACATCTGATGTTTTGAGATCTATATATCCATTTATTGGATTTTAACAAATGGTTGTATGGATTGGGTGGTTTAAAATCAAAATTTTTATTTAGTATTTTTGGGACGTTACACAAATGTTTTGAAAGTGACTGCAAGGAACTCCAGTTTATAGGTTCTTATATGAACGTTTTTTGGATTGTGTATGATTTGATTGGTCATCATGAATTTGCCTATAATGTTTAACGAAGTATGTTAACAACCTTCGACTTTTGTATTCATCTTTTGTGAGAAACCCACTAGGCAGTACTAAAGGTTACGTTGTTGTTTTCTTAATTGTTGTCATGGAAAAAGTTAGATGTTTGATTTGGAGCAACAAGGATTTGATATGCTTAATACATTCTTCATGGTGATTTTAGGGTTTTCATTCATTTTGGATGGTAATGGATTACACTTGACATGTATCATTCACAATTTTTGGTGTTTATGACTCGGTTTGAGAACGAAAACATGTCTAGATCTTTGAAATCATTTTTGTTTGCTTTGCATGAGAAAAGTTTTGCTATCACCCAAGAAGGTTCATCTGGGTCGATTCTATAGAATAGTTTGGAGATAATCCAGTTTTGTTTGAGCATATTGGTACCAAAAGGTATTTGACCTTAAGACTGAAAGAGATTTAAGAAAAAACGTATTTTAGGGATAGACGTTTTGTTGTGCATTTGTGCTTGGTTCAAGATTGATCTGTTTGGTTTTATAAGGTGTGTCATTTGTTTGGCTTCGGCCATATTAGGACATAGTGCAAGTGTTATCTAGGTGATAGTTATGTCGAAGCTCGAAGCGACATTTGTGCTAATTGAGTTTTAAACATAGTCTAATTTGACTTTTGGGGGGGGTACCTTTGGTGTTATTTTGGATTTCTAGATTCTTTTGGGTAATGGATATGTTAGTATCTTTTGTAGTTTTGTGATACTTTATATTATCTATACACAACCATCTAAACATCGTTCAAAATTTTGGGTTATTTGTTTTTCGGGGTGTGGATGCATTTCTATCAAGGTGGAGTGTTGTTTTGGCGATACACAATGCTTCTTACACAACGGTTCGAGAAATTATGAAACAACAGCTTGGGGAAGATTTGTTAACCTAATGGTACATGCTGCTTCGTCTCAGTCTCATAAGAAATAGTTGAAAACGCAGAGAAACGACAAGGTGGTTTTTTTTTCAGCTCCGATTGGTGTGGCGGTTTGACCCTTGGCCTCATAAAAAATAATTGAAACTGCTTAGGCCTCCCAACGAGTGATATTGGGCCTAGTGTTCATTTTAGGCACTAGCGTTTTGTCTCATCTTCTCTCCTACGATTTCTAAGAAGATTTGGTTCTTTGTTTCTATTGTTGTCGATACATTAGTGTTTTATAAACCTTTTGATTGTTGATCTCTATATATAATCAGACCGCTTCTCTTAGTGGATGTACACAATCTCTTCGATAACTACTTGTTTTCCGAAAGTTATTTGCTTGTCATTTACATTTGCTTAATCATAGTATGTGTTGCCTCATTATCAGTCATCTTGTTGTGCTTGTGCGTCCTACTTTGTTATCTATAATTCGTTATTGGGGTGTTACACTTATTTATAAGACTAGATGTTTGATATCTCGTCGGGATATCTTTTTATTGTTAATTGCTTGAATCTGCCTTAGCATCTTTTAAAGGCCATATACATGCCAAGCTCTTTTAAAAAGGATCGTTTGCATGAATTCCATGGATTAATAAGAATTTAGAAAAATATAAACGTTGATTTGATAAAAGCAAATAAAACAATTTGATTTATTAGGTGAGAAAGAGACATCGTAATTGTGCGTCAACCACTATAAAATACTTAAGTTTCCATGTGCAGCTATTCTCTACAGAAGACCTTGCATATGCTACCATGTAATGCCAAAAAAAAAAAAAAAAAAACCTTCACGTCGATTTAACGGTGATAACTAGATCATTTACTATTATATACATATATTTAACTTACGTGTTGTAAAAATAATTAACTTTACATATTTTTAGGGTTAAAAAGGATTTGGTAATTTTGGAAAATCCCAATATAATAAAATGAGTTGATATATCCGAATTTGAGTATACCCAACAAGGCAACAAGACTATGTGCATAACAAAAATAAAGCAAACAAGTAGAACCTACAATCGTAGTTAAACATCGAGAATTATAGCCTTATAAATTTTACCATGCGGATAAATAAATTTAGGGTCTTATTAGGCTGAACGAGTGGGTGATGGCAAGGCTCGACATGTCCCAGCTGGCCTCAATGAATATCGCGTCACCAAATCAGGATGCTTTTCGGTTTGTTGAGCTTTGACAATTTGTAAAGTGGTGTGATAAATGGCATTAACATTGTGAATGAACTAGTGTTGTGTTTTTTAATGTTTCATATATTTTAATTTATAGTGTGTTGTGTTTTATTTAATTTGAAATGTCTTGTGTTTTCTTCTATGTTGTATTTTTTAAGCATATAGTAATTCCTTTCAAGTTGATAAAATTTAAGTTTTAATAAAAATAATTTGTTTAAAGTGATTATTTTTTATATAACTTAATTTTAGAAAAAAAAAATTAGCATGACAAAAATGACAACACACGCTTCTAAATGATAAAATTTTTAAACAATGTGACAAATCTTATGTTGCACCTACGTGTATTATGTTAAACGTGACACCATTCTCTCTAACATTATATACACACACACCACCATATCGTATCATACACCATTCTAGCTTTATATTTTTCATCATTATCATATGATAACCATTTGATTAACTTTTATACTTTTATTTTATTATAATCTAATCATTATTGACTTTATTATTTAATAATTACATTTTTATTATTAACTTTATTAATATTAATTATATTAAACTTATTTTTTAATAAGATAGAAAAGACAACAATAATGTTGTTTTTATAATATAATGATATAAAAATATTATAAAAAATAAAATTCCAAATAAAATTTCATCAATTTTTTTTATCTTGGTTTTTCGCGG
Source organism: Lactuca serriola (assembly GCF_051521515.1). Classification (NCBI taxonomy): domain Eukaryota; kingdom Viridiplantae; phylum Streptophyta; class Magnoliopsida; order Asterales; family Asteraceae; genus Lactuca; species Lactuca serriola. Next base: position 71,585,006 of record NC_136410.1, read on the forward strand.
TAAACCCACAAACTTAATATATATATATTCAATTTCCATGAACCTAATACCATTGATTGTACAAAAAATATAAATAATATTATAAGAAAAATATATTTCAAACAAATATTCATTATTTTTTTACTTTAAATATTACATAACAAAAATTCGAGACAAAAATAAGCAACAACTAATCATCTATAGTCGTAAAAGATCTTTTAGTAGATTTTAGCTACTTATAGAATTCTAGACGCGACTAAAATTTGTCATTCAGTTGTGGACGTTGTGGACGGGTCTTTGTGGCGAATACATACACTGGATAAGCTTGCATGTATACACTCGGTGTTGGAGATTCGACTGTTGTGTGTTTAATATTAGAATGGTGTGTAATAAAAACCCCATAACTATAAATAACTTAAAAACCAACCCATTTCTAAAACATGACAGTTTGGATTTAAAAGTATCAGTTCTTTATTATTAAACTACATTGTTTAAGCTTATTGTTTTATTTATTCGTTATATTAACAGATTTAGGGTTTTAGTCAAGGCAAAAAGAAACCAAAAAAAAAAAAACTATTCAATTACAAGGGTTTTAATTTCTATGTTCCAAATATGCTTGTTTACAACCATTGGCAACCCATTCAAATTCCTTCATCGAAAACACTACCCTACAATATAACCAAATTTCTAGCTTTATTGTGGGGTGGTGTTTTTGATGGAATTGGATCCAATATTGAGAGAGAGAGAGAGAGAGAGAGAGAGAGAGAGAGAGAGAGAGAGAGAGAGAGAGAGAGAGAGAGAGAGAGAGAGAGAGAGAGAGAGAGAGAGAGAGAGAGAGAGAGAGAGAGAGAGAGAGAGAGAGAGAGAGAGAGAGAGAGAGAGAGAGAGAGAGAGAGAGAGAGAGAGAGAGAGAGAGAGAGAGAGAGAGAGAGAGAGAGAGAGAGAGAGAGAGAGAGAGTGAGTTTTGGAATGGTTTGACAACTACTGTAAGCTTCTTTAATTATTTTTTGGTATTCTGGTCATGCGGTTTTTGCAAAACTATGCCATCACCCCATCAGCAGAAACATATGCCAAAACCCCGACTCTCTCTTTTGATTGATCCCTTCAAGATGAACACATCTTATTTATAGGTGACAAAATGCAAGTGGGTCTAAGCTATTCACAGAAACATTTTAACAAATAGTTGGATAGCATTCCATTAAAAGGTCCATAACAGACTCCCTTCCCACTCAATATCTTTACGTTCCAAATAAGAGTTTTTGAAAAAAAAAATGTAAAAAAAAGGTAAAATGTGTAAAAAAAAAAAGTGTAAAATGAAGTTCTATAAAAACAATGTAGATAGTATACTAATAAAAGGTAATAAAAAACATGTTAAATGAAATTTTATAAAATTAAAATAATTTTTTTAAAAAAGTTGAGGCTAATCTGTAAAAACAAAAGTTAAAGGACTTGTGGCTTAAAATTTTTGTCACATTGCTTAAAAATTTTGTCATTTAGAAGCGCGTGTTGCCATTTTTGTCATGCTAAGTTTTTTTCTAAAATTAATTTATATAAAAAATAATCAATTTAAACAAATTATTTTTATTAAAACTTAAATTTCATCAGCTTGAAAGGAATTATTACTATATGCTTAAAAAAATACAACATAGAAGAAAACACAAAACACTTCATATTAAATAAAACACAACACTATATAAATTAAAACATATGAAACATTAAAAAACACAACACTAGTTCATTCACAATGTTGACGGCATTTATCACTCCATCTTACAAATTGTCAAAGCTCAACAAACCGAAAAGCATCCTGATTTGGTGACACGGTATTTACTAAGGCCAGCTCGGACATGTCGAGCCTTGCCCACTCGCTTAGTTAAATAAGAGTAACTTACAAAATATATGAAGTGACTAAATAAAAACATACAATAGTTGTAGGACTAATTTCAACGATTAACACTAAATACTACTATTTGGTACACTGTATTCTAGCTTAATTAGTGATCCTTATAAAACCAAATTTAACTCTATTCATTTTTACTAGATTGCTCTTAAAAGTATCAAATTTTATCATAACACGCATTATTTTTATTCATATATCATTAATACACAAAAATCAAATTCAATCCATTCCAATATTAGATAGTTCCAATTTCTATAATTTAAACAAGATAAAACTTCATAAACGGTCTTTTGATTTTAGTCTCTATTTTGTTTCTTTGTTCTCAAATGATGGCTCCTGCGGTTTACAAACTTTTCATAGACAGATATTATAGTTAATACCGTCTATTTTTCTGTTAAGTCAGAACACGTGCAAGACATATGAGAGCAATAAATAAACGCTATCCGTCCCCCAAACTCACTCGCGTGCAAGGTTCACAAAATCATTTTTCTTCATTTTCTTACAAGCGATGAGCATGGAAAACTTTATGAATGAAGCTTGTCATAGTAAAAGACGATTCACATGGAGGAGAGGATGATGATGGGTTGAGGGTGGGTGAGGTTGGAGGAGGGATAGAGTTTAAGGGTGTGTGAGGTTGGGGGAGGGATAAAATTTATTTATTTAGAACTTTATGAATGGAGCCTCTGATAGTAAAAGATGATTCACATTGATGAGAGGACGATGATGATTAATGGTAAAAAGAGGAGATGACGCAATCCTGAGTTCAACTTAACGAGAGAAAGGAAAGAAAATTGGTGGAAGTGGGAAGAAAGTAAACGAAATTGGTGTTTCCAAGTTTCATTAAAGGAAGAAAGTAGAAGAAAATGAAATGATTATTTTTCCTCCTAACTTTCCTTCCGATTTGAAAATAAATAACAAAATGTTTAATTTTCCTCTCACTTCTCTCCAACTCGGGAACACAAAATACATATTTCTTTTTATTTTTTTCTCTTCTTACTTTCTTTTCTTTTCTTTGCTAAAACTGGGGAACTAGGTGCAAGAGAAATGAAAGGAAATTGGACATGGAGGAACTTGCTCTTTCCGAGTCTATGATCTCAAATAGAAAGGTTTGGAGGGTTAAGATCCAGAGTAGACTAGCACTATTGTTGGGATTTTTATTTTATTTTATATTTTTATTTATTTATGTAAATACTTTCTCCTGTATACTTGTCTTCTGTTTCATCTTTTTTTAGGCTTATATCGACTTATCCCTAATGCTTGTCTCTTTTGTAGGTTCCAGAAGTTAAGTTTTTTTTTTTTTTTTTTTTTTTTTTTTTTTTTTTTTTTGTTTTGTTTTGTTGCTGCTCACTTGGACTTATTCCCTTCCTCATGTTGTGCTTGTTTTTCCTCATTTACAGGCCATTGTTTGCTTATGATAAAGGTATTCTTTGCGACATAATCGTTTTTCTCCCTATAGAGAGACTTTGACCGTCGATATCTACCTCCTCCATTTCTTATTATATTGGGATCTTCTGAGGTCTATTGTTGTTGATTTTGCCCTCACATAGAGGTGTCAATCTTAGACACGACAAGAAACAAAATTGGGACAAAATCGAAATTCAAATACATGTTCGTGTTAAGTGTAAAAACAAAAAAAACCCTACGTTGCGTTCAAAATTTGACACAAATTGACACGGTTTAGCATATGTTTGTTTTGTTTTTCGTATTTGTCGTGTTATATATGATTAATTATGAATTAAAAAGACTAATAATTGTATTATCATGTATTTGTTGTGTTTGTCATGTTTTAATCTGACTTGTTTTCATTTTAATAAAAATAAACACGAAATTATGTCATATCATATCGTGTTATATATAACAGTATTGTGTCGTGCTTTTTGACTCGACAAGGTAGCTCAATTTGACATCCCTAACCTCACATGTCTTGCATGTGTTTTGACTTAACAAGCCAAAATAGACGATGTTAACCATAAAAACTGTCTATGGAAACCAAGGAATCGGGAAACCATAGACCGTTTATGAAGTTGTCTTTAACTAAAATGGTAAATAAATGCATTTCCTACACTAAATCATTTATTAAATTAAAAAAAATGAAAGGGGGCGGTCATAATCGAACTATAAAGCTTGTACATGTTTCAAATTAACAAAACCAAGAATAATATTTCAGTTACATAACCTTCTACAAACAACTCTCATGAATAAAATTATAGTAAGAAAAAAAGAAACTATGAGAATCTACCTACTCGAGTAACTATATATTTCCCTTTCTCTAAATCATATATTGTCTTCACATGAGGCTTCTTCCATTTGGACACAAAATACACAACAAACAACAAAACAGCAACAAAAGCCAACAACCCTAAAAAAGTCAAAGACTCATTCCCAAATATTGACCTCATGGGGTCAAAATGGTCAACGCCCATATCACTAAAACTTTGTAAAATGAACGCCCCCAAAGCCCAATCAAGTGGAATATCATTCACCTTATTAGCATATCCAATCCTGTTCAAAAAATTATAAAAATAAAACCATCTATCACTTACTTAATACTAAAAGAACAACTTTATACAGGATACGACACTTTTTGACTTTATTACGTCATAACTTTTTACAAATTACTTGTTTATTTTTTCTTCCATTTCCCAATATATTATATAAAGTCGCTTTTTACATATATTTTATTTATCCATACAACATTTTATCCAAACAGACAGTATCAGTATCAGTAATAGTATCACACACACACAGTACCTTGTATCATCCAAGGCGATTCCAAGGGAGTCATGAAGTAAAGCAACAATGTAAGCAGAAGAGAAGCAATAACGATGCAAGTCTTCTTCATGGAAACTCGGGTATTTTACTTTTAGATTTGACCAATCTTCTTCACAGAATTTTGGTCCAACCACCATAAGTTCAGAAAGAAATGTTCTTGGGGACAACCCAAAAAACTATATAAAAAAAAAGGTAAATGAATTAGAATATATGAGAAAAAAAGTTTAATGATTTACTAAAAAAAAAGTTGAGTGAACCTTGGATGTATGGAAGAAATTTTCGGTTGCTAAAAATTTTCCTTCAAGTTTGGGTATAAATGTAGAACCAATGTAGCATTTTTCATACGCACATTTGTCTGCATTTCAAGACATGTATTGGATTAAGATGAAGGGGTAAAATGGTAAATCAATGAAAGTACATTGCTTTTTCAATTTTAACACACCTTTGTCTTTCTGCAAGAAGGATAAGGAAGCAATTCTACACTCTGAGAAGTTTCCAGTTGCGTGTAGATTGGATAATTGCTCATGTTTTACCAAAGTAGGAGTGAGTTTCTCTTTCCTAGTCATCACATTGTGTTCATAGCCTTTTGGAGAACATGGATCAACTGGTTTCTTGCAATCAAAAGAGTCAGTAATATGCACAAAGTTTCAACTTTTTACCAAATTATACAAAACCAATTCGGTAAAATAACACATAAATTGTAATAAGCATCACATAGAGCTACCTGTTCTACCCAAGTTACGACCTTTTGCAACAATAGACTCCCGAAGTAAGTCAAATGCAATATTCTGTAAAATTATTACACAGCTATTCAGCATCCCAAAATCCGATATTTTTTTTTTCCATATTTTTAATTGTAGCATAAAACAATGTTTACCTGACCAAAATGAAGTAAGCTATGGCTGTAAAGTTTGTAACTGATCTTCCCAAATTTGACTGTTTGCAAAAATTCAGAAGGTATTGACTCTCTTGAGACAAATGTCACCTGAAAAAAAGTTGAATCATTGTAAAGGGAAAACATTTCAAAATCTATTATTTCAGAGAAAAGAAGAACAAATGCATACCTGAGCAGAAGCACCACCGAGTTCTATTACCCCTGTTGTTTCTTCAGGATCACCTCCAAGAGTTCCAAGAGCATAGTTAGCCACAACCCATGCATAAACTCCCTCATCCGACCCTAAAACAACAACCCAAAGTTGACATTATCAGTTTATCACCTCTAAGAGTCTCAGAATCCCTGATAATTAGCTCTATAAAGCTTTCATAATACCTGAAATAACAGAAGCCCAATCATCACTGAACTCGAATCCACAACGCCTTAGAACTTTCCTGCAAGACTCCAGAATCCGCTCCTGTACACCCAAATCCAGCATCCTTAAACCGGCCGTTGCCATCAATCTGACCTCCGTCTTCCTCCATTGCTTTTCCGGAACCCTCTTCCTCGCAAATGCCAGCAACTCCAACAGTGACATACCAGCCGAATCTGGATCCTCTGCAAATGTTGATAACCCCGGGGCAATCCGCATGGAACCCAAGCTGTTCTTACTACCAAAATCAAAAACCGGAGCCCCGTCCTCAATCACATACTCAAATACATGGATTCGACTCCCCGTGCTCCCTCCATCAATCACGATTCGATATCGATTATGTGTGGAGTGTTGTAAGTTAAGATACACATAACATGACAATACACAAACTAGGATTAAGAACCCGATAGCAAGGATTTTCGATTTCGACTGGTGATTTTGTTTGTGGTTTCTGGAAAAGAGATTTGTGGGTCGAAGGAACTGATTGGAGCGAAATTTGAGCTTGATCGAGTTATCCATCTTATTATGGTCTGTATTGAGATCAGAATGATCGACTGCCGCTACTGCCACACGAACATTCGACCTTCGCATTCACAAACAGTTTATGAACCATATGGACATTGTTTGGAAATTAAACACTCGAGGTTTATGGTTCCAGTGAGTTTCTTGATTGAATTGGAGACGAGAGAGGGCTAATCGTCGACGGAATTTTGCCCTCTCTCTAGATCTTCTAGCTTGATTGGGGAAATGATGAAGTCGATGATGATTCAACCTTATTTTGGTTTCAGTACTAGACCGGGTCTGAGTTTCGTTTTTGACATCGACCGGCTCTAGACCGGATTAGTTTATTTGATAGCTTCCCGTTTTTAAACGGGAAAATGACTTAAAAAGGTAATGAAGTTTCAAAAATGTACAAAAAAATATCATTGTTTTATTTTTAGTATTCAAAATACCATTAAAATATATTTTTTATACACAAAATATCAATGAAATATACATGTGTTCAAATAAAACCTTATGGATAACCTACAATAACCGGTAAAATGGTATTTTGTGTACAAAAAAAAACAATGGTCTTTTTTGTATATTTTTGAAACTTCGTTACCTTTTTAAGTCATTTTCCCTTCTTTGAATGTAATGGAAATTTAGCTTCTTTTTATAAAGAACCCTCCACTTCACTTCGGCCACTACTGTTCTTCATCGCCACCCTCCACCACCATGGCAAACCCCTTTTTCTTATTCTTCCTCCTAATCATCTGCCTACTTTCATCAATGCCGGAATCTCGCTGGCCACCTCCGTTTCTTAGCAAATCCCCACGGCTTCTCAAAACCCAAAACATTCTTGTTCAGCCGAAGTACACTTACGAGACACGATACTTTGATCAGACTCTTGATCATTCCAGCTTCAATGATCTTCCCAAGTTCCAACAACGTTATCTCATCAACTCCGATCACTGGGTGGGCCCAGGCCCTAATCGTTTGGGCCCAATCTTCCTTTATTGCGGCAACGAAGGCGACATCAAATGGTTCGCTGCCAACACCGACTTTGTTTGGGAACTCGCCCCTCGTTTTGGTGCCATGGTCATCTTCCCCGAAGTAAAAGCCCTAATCACTCTACTCTACATTAATTTCTTCACTTGTAGACCTTTAATAATACAATTTTATCAAAATCTGCGTGATTTGATCTAGCATCGATATTATGGTGAATCGATGCCATATGGAAGCCAGAAAGAGGCATACAAGAACGCTTATACTTTAGCCTATCTAACAGCCGAACAAGCACTTGCTGATTACGCTCTTCTCATCACCGATTTGAAGAGAAATTTGTCAGCCGAAGCATCACCTGTAATCTTGTTCGGCGGATCATACGGTGGAAGTAAGATCTTTTCCAACAATTTCAACAAAAATTAAACAATCTCATCAAACAAGCACTTGCTGATTACGCTCTTCTCATCCCATTTACCTGAAGTACCTAGTTACCACAATGTTTTAGTTGAACACATGTGTATTTTGTTGGTATTCTGTGTACAAATAGTAACATTAATGGTATTTTTTGTATTAAAAAACAACAATGGTATTTTTTGAACATTTGGAAACCGGGTAACCTACAATAGTCAGTAAAATGGTATTTTGTGTACAAAAAAAACAATGGCCTTTTTTGTATATTTTTGAAACTTCGTTACCTTTTTAAGTCATTTTCCCTTTTTAAACTATCAAAGTTTGCCAAAACCCCAAATACTTTTTGGTTGGTAGAAATGGAATGAAACTCGAGAGAAAATAATTTCAATTTCCTCGAATTTCTACGAATGGTTCAACTTTAAAGAAGAAGAATGAATTCTAAATGAAAAAAAACATTCCTTCATAGGAGGGAAAATACTTTCAAATGTTACAACATGGTGGAAGAAAACATTGGTGTGTTCGGTTGTCATGAACATTCAAATGTTGCAAGGGTGGGAATTCAATAGTTTATTTGTATTAAATTGAAGACAGTTACTTCATAATATTTTGATGGAGATTAGATATAATAATAAAAATATAGAAATTAAAATGGCAAATTGTGTTACTTTAATGTTATTGGAGACATATTACTTATGATGATTTGTTTAATGCTATTTGGATTGCAGTTTATAGGATTAATTAGTTAAAGCTGCTAGATTGTTTTATGCTACTGAGAATACAATTTGTGAAGTCTTGAAAGCTTCCTATTAATGATTGTGACGACTTTTATAGGACACTTACCGCCTTGGGGTCAGATGAGCTTTGGGGGGCTACAGTAATTACAAGCTTAGCTAGCGTCATACCCGTAGTAGGAGATACCTTAGTGACTTGGCTTTGGGGTGGTTTCTCCATGGACAATGCCACCTTAAATCGTTTTTAGTCTTTATCATTTACTCCCCTTTCTTTTAGTAGGGGTCAGTTTTCTTCATCTGGCCGCATTCCATCAATATGGATCAAATAATCCATTGGGTGTACATTCAGAGATGGATAAAATTGCTTCTTATCCTTATTTTTATGTAACGGATCTAGTAGGTTGGGTAGCTTTTGCTATCTTTTCTTCCAATTTTATTTTTTATGCTCCTAATGTTTTGACTTACATGTGTAAAAGAACATGGGTTTTCATATATCAAGATATATGTGTTGGATTAGGTGTCTAAGCCCATAACTATAATTGATATGTACTTGACCCGATAGTAGCATGGTCCTTTTGGGTTGCATTCACCAGAGCAATTTGATAGGATGAACTTTTGAGGAAGAGGTTATTTGTGATTTATTAATATATTATAGGTATAATATATTAATTGAGAAATCATATTATTTAATTAGTATTGATCAAGAATTGATTTGGAATTAATTTAGTGATCAAAAGAGAGTGATTAAATTTACGGGGACTGATTAAGTAAATTAGTAATACTTATAGTATGAGCTAATGATCCATGGTTGATTAGGATGGGCTAAACCTATATGATAGTCCATGAAGGTTTAAACCCAAAGGGACTAAGAAATATGAAGGGTCATGGTAAGTTAAGGTTTGCATGGATGTAACCCTAGGCTTTCCCACACTATAAAACCATCCCCTTAACCCCTAAAATTGGCCCCATGCATTCTTGAGAAGAACTATAATCGATTTTAGTGCTATCTAGCCTCTCCTCATAAGCCTCCTCTTGCATTTGGTGTTTGTGACACATTAGAGGCATCACATTTGAGGTGCTAAAGCTTTTAAAGGCCAAGAACTACATGCTACATCAATATGTATTCATCTAACTTGGTTTTATGTTGTATACTTTGGAAATTGGAAATTGCATACTTTGGAAATTGTAAATTGCATGTATAATTAGAGAAAACTTAGATCCAAAGTATCTAGGGTTGTATGTGCACCATAAGAGTGTTATAGTGCTCAAAACCCAACAAATATGTATATATGAAATGTTAATTGGCAAGTAAATGGCAAAAAAGGTATAAGCACAAAAAAGTATACTTTTTGACCGATTAAGATGTGCATTGTTAAGACATTAGTATTAAAAAAAACATTTGAAAAGCATAAACATTGTTAAAACCTTACTTTTATTTTATTGTTTAGTACAATCAAACAAGAGAATTAATTCTTAAAAACATTTTAATGGTGAATTCTTTGTTGTACCGAAAGATCCTAACTTTCATATTTCTGAAAGACCCAAACTTTCATACTTGACAATTGTTACTCCAAAACATGCTACATGCATATTCTTAAAAACAATATTTTACATTGATAAAGTGATTACAAACTTCTGAATTAAACAAAAAAACAAATATTTTATCATATTATGCATATTGTTCAAACATTGTAGTTAAAGAAGTAATTGTTTGATCAACAATATAAATAAAATATTTAACCCTAAATTTCTCTTGTGCGGATTGTGAAACACTACAAGAAGTATGGGATGAAATCTCATTAAAATGTTTTTTTTTTTTATTTTAGGTTCACGTTTTTTAGAAAATATTGGATCGATACCCATTTCCAAGGCAATATCTTTTGCAGTTCCTAAAGCATTTAAAAAACCATTTTCTCTATATTCTTTAAAAAACGAAATCAGCCCCTTTATTTTTTCCATAGCAACATCAATAAACATATCTTTTGATTGCAATTGTTTGCTAACTAAATTAACAGTATTTAACATTTCATACCAAATTACTAAAGCCAATATAAACTCAAAGTTACCAAGTTCATTTTTTGATAAAGATTTAACTTCACTTGTTATTTTTGGATCATTATCATTTTTGGCTACTTGAAGTAAAGCCTTTTATATGTCAAAAATTTGAAATCTTATAGCTTTAACACTATCAACACGACTCTCCCACCGAGCGGATGACAAAGATTTAGGAGTTAACCCTTTTACATTATCTTTTAAAATTTGTCATCTCTTAGTGGAATTTGCAAAAATTGTATAGATACGTTGTATTGTTCCAAAAAAACCTTTAGCTTTACCACAAGTATTAGCCATATCACACAAAGTTAAGTTCAAACTATGACAACCACAAGGAGTATAAAAAGCTCTAGAATTTATATCTAAAAGCTTTTTTTTGTATTCCTTGATGTTTTCCTTTCATATTTGATCCATTATCATAACATTGTTCATGCACATTATTAATGTCAAGATCAAGCAAATTTAATTCATTTTGTAAAACATCAAAAAGTCCTTGGCCGGTTGTACCATTTACATCTAAAAGCCCTAAAAAGGATTCTTGAATGCAAACAACATTTGACGAAACATCCACATATAATAAAATAATAGTCATTTGCTCTTGGTGACTTATATCGGGAGTAAAATCAAGTATTATAGAAAAATATTTTGCATTTTTTATCTTTCTAATAATCGTAGATTTTATTTCCGAAGAAAGCAAAATTATTAATTCATTTTGTATCCTATGCCCAATATAATGTTTATGGATACCAATTTCATTTGTAATACGTTGTATATGCTCATAAGAAACCATGTCAAATTCAACCAACATTTCAAATAAGCCTAAGAAATTTTCATTGTTATCTTCATACACTTTCTCATTAGTACCATGCAAAGCAAGATTATATTTAGCAAGAAATTTCACAATAGAGATAAATCTCAACAAAACTTGTCTCCAATGAACTTTTTCTTTTTCAAATTGGTTTTGAGCTGCATTATCAATATTTTTATTTTTTTGTAATCTTAAACGCAAATCATACCAAGTATTTATATTTTTAACATGTTCCATACTAGTTTCATGCTCTTTAATTTTAGTGTTAAGATGTACCCAATCTCTAAAACCCTCATTTGCTAATTGACCATTTCCACACCCTTTTTGAAATTTTTTACAACAAAAACAAAAAATTTTATCAATTTATTTAGAATTAACAAGTCAATCTCTATCACATTTTTCCCCATTTGGTAAAGTTTTAGTGTAATATGTTGCAAAAAATCTTCTTAAAATATTTATCTTTAGGACCTTTTATAATGGATAAATCTCTTTTAGGACCTTTCAATGCTAATATATTTATCATATTAGAATCAAGAACATCCCAATTTCTTGGATCAAATATATCAAAAGTGTGAAAATCAACATTATCATCAACATCAACATTAGGATTATCATTAACATCAACATTGTCATTAGCATTATCATTAACATCAACATCAACATAATCATTATCATCAATATTATCTTCATTAACAGTTTGTGTTTCATTTTCCGAAAAATTTTATGTTTTTTTGTTATAAACTTATCCATAGAACCTGCTTGAGCTTTATTATCTTCTTCAACTTTTTGTTTCTTTTTACGTTTTTCATATCTATATGCATATTTTTTTAATCTAGGAGGCATTGTAAATTATAGAAAAGAAAGAAACGACCTTATTTGCGAATTGAGATTTGTAGATTTCTTCTTGGTTCTAGATTTTCCACACTTTAAATCACCAAGAGAAGATACCAAAATTGTAAATAAAAATCAGAATCCAAATAAGAAATCAAATAGCATATTAGAAAAGAAAAATTAAAGAAATCATATTAGATCATAATCCGAAAATTACCTTGTATTTTGATACTTCAAATCAGAAAACAATGTTATGCTCCAAAAAAATTAGAAAACCTGCGATCTGAGATTAAAATATAGTTCTTAGTCCTTACAAATAAGAAGTAAATAGAAACAGAAAATTAGAATTTGTGATTTTTCAGAAACGAAAAAGTAGAAAAAATCAAAAACTTGAAAGGAGAATTTACCTGAATTCGTTATTCCTTGACCCATGTTCCTTCTGATTACAGAAAATGATATTGATGGTCCTGTATTTCGAAATTTGATCAGAAAAAGAAAAATTGATCAAAAATTATTCAATTAGAAAATAACAAACCATGAAAAACAAAACTAAAGTTTAAAGTTACCTTTGATTTTGAAACCTCAAGGCTCAAACAGTCAAACAGGTAAGATTTTGAAGCTTCATATTTTGAAATTTAATGATTCTTAATTCGAAATTTGAAGCTTGATAGTTTTGAACTTTTGAGACTCAGTGAAGAAGAAGAGGATTAGAAGAAATAGAAGTAAGAATAGACTGAATTGGTTGGCTGTTATCGCTGAAGAAGAAGAAGAAGAAACAAAATTAAGAACTAAAATTGTGTCTTTAATATTGGAATAGAAACGATTGAATACATATTACCGTTCCTCCTGCTCCTACAATGATTTTTGCTATTACCCATGTCCACGTCAATGAAGAAGATTAGAAGAAACCAAAGAGTTTTTTGTTTCCCGAAAATTCATTCCCGCTCCTTCTTCTAGCTGGCGTTCCTTCTTCCGGCGAGTAATAAAAACTAACCTAATTTTTTTTGGGCCGAATGAACCTAGTATACAAAAATTATTAAAGAATTTTTGGGCCCTATGATCTTTTGGGCCCTGTTTGAACCTCCATTGGACCGACATTGCATGTACAATAAGTGCCTAGGGCTAACCCCTAGGTCTTCCTACGATAGATAAACATAATGGGCCGACATTAGTGCCTTAGACCCATACAAACAGTGATGAGACTCACCTCACACTGTTGAAGACTAGCTGAACACCTCTAACTGCTAACCGGCAATCCTGAACTGCTGATCCTTCGGCTCCCCGAACTATCAATACCCAAAATAACACTTAGACCACAATACCCTCAAAAGTCAAACCAGGTCAAACTTAGTCAAAGTCAACGGTCAAAGTCAACACTCCGAGTTGACTCAACTTGCCGAGTTGACCCACCAACTCGTCGAGTCCCACAATCTACACGTAACTCTGGACTTCGGTCCTACTCGCCAAGTCTTCCTTGAGCTCATCGAGTTCACCTTCAAACACGTCGGGACCCTTGTTCAACTTACTCGCCGAGTTCACCTTTGAACTCATCGAGTCCATCTTCATAAGTTAGGGATTTTGCCTTGGACTCGTCGAGTTCATTCCTTGAACCCGTCGCGTACGATGATCTTCAAGTCCATAATGAACCCAACTGGCTGAGTCCTCTTCCAACTCAACTCACTCCCACTACCATAAGGGTTTTGGGCAAGAAAACAGCCTGACTCGCCGAGTCCTAAGAGCAACTCGCCAAGTCCCTCTAAGTCTAATTATATTCAGATGATTTCAGTCGAGCACAAAGCATCCAGGACCCAGATCTCACCTTCTAGGGTCGAAATAACACGCAAAGCCTCTGCCTTTACATCCATGCATGGCCCTTTTTGCTCAAAAGGCCCTTTTTGCACCTTTATACCTTAACCACCCTAAATACATACATATCTGAAAGGATCTAGCTTGGGGACGTGCAAATTCCAAAAGCAACCATTCTTGGGACAAAGTCTTCAAAAAGGGGAAATGAGTAGATCCAATGAACCAATGATCAAGTTAGAGACTTGACTACCAGAAAATGATGAGATTGAGAAGCTACTTATGGATCCACAAGATTTTCCTTGATCCTTCAAGTTCCCTCTTATTCTTCTTGACTTCAAGAACACAAAACTCTCTCAAAAGTGGCTCACAAGCATTAGGGTTTCGAGATCTAGGGTTTTGGTCTTGGAGGCTAGAGGAGAGACCAAGAGGAGGGGAATAATATCCTTAAATAGGGTACCAAGTCCTGAATTTTGGGTTTTCCAAACCCAGACCAACTCGCCGAGTCGGTCCCTCGACTCGTCGAGTAGGTCACTTAACCCGCGGCGCAAAACGCACGCCTACTTGTCGAGTCATCCCATTAACTCAACGAGTCTCTTCCTGATTATGAGGTTTTTGTGTCCTTTCTGGTTATTCTAAATTTGGGGTGTTACACCAACAATTCCTAGTCCAAAAAGAAGCCCAATACCAAAAACAGTTCCTCCATTCAGAAGTCCAACTCTCAAGGTACAAGATGACAACCAAGCCCAAAATGATACTAGGCCATTACGATGGGCGTACAAACTGGTACGCATGACTTACCACGAAGATTTCAGTACATGTGGGGTACTTGCTTTTATGCGAGGCGTACCCGCATACTTTTCAAAACTTAATTCATGACTTAATCCGATAAGTCCTTCCATAATAACCTCAAAATACCTTCCAACTAACTACTAAAGCATAAACTCGGCACCTTTATGCATTTACATGACTCAAAGAGACCTAATAACCATTTAAATCCATTAAAACCCAACAAGAGCATGCATGGACCATATCTAAGCATCAAGCAAACATTTTTATGAACTTATAACCTTAAATCTACCAAGAGTGGTAACTCAAAGCTTCTGAAGTTGTGTCCAACCACGAGATCTTGCTCATGAGGTCAAAATGGGACCAAAAACCATAAAATCATAGATCTCAACTTCTAATGATCAATCCAATAAATTTTTACCTTCAATGAGCTGAAAATGAAGCAAAGAGTCCAGATCCACACGTCTTTCCTTGCACCACCACCTTGCACCAAGCCACCAATTCTTGAAATACACTTAAGTCCACCAAAAATGCACATACAACGTCCCAACACTTTTGGATGAAGCTATAGCTCAAGATTTAGGGTTTAAGACACTGGAGGATGAAAGAGAGGCTCACACCTAGGACTTAAGGTGCTTAAATAGTGAGCCAACCCTTAAAATTAGGGTTTTAGGGATCCTGGACGTACTTTGGGCGTACTTCCTGTTCGATGGGTGTACAACTCCCAAGCCCGTGTTCTACTTTTCCATTCCTATGCTGGGCATACCCTAGCCTGCGTTGGGCATACTCACGCACATGCCACCTTTGCATGCATGGGATGAAATGCAAGCTTTTTCCACCAAGGACCAAATCTGCCAATAACTTCAAAGTATCATAACTCCCTCATCCTAGGTCCTTTTCCAACAAACCTTAAATCCACGAAAATGTGGTGAGAAGCCCTATGCTCCTAACAACACACCCAAGCCTTAAAACCTCCCAAACAAAACCCTAAACCCATAAAATATCGAGATATCAAATTACAGTCATACCCTTGGATTCCGAAGACACAATTGAATACATGGATCACTTATACCATGGCAACTACACCCGAAGTGGGATAAATCCTTCCTTTCTCAAAGCCCTAATTCTCGTGACAACTGTTGACTGGGTTGCAGCCCCAACAACAAAGCAATTCGGAAAACCGAGTGTTACAACTCTCCCCCACTTAAATTAGATTTCGTCCTCAAAATCGCTCCTTACTAACACCCATATAAGAAAACAATCAATAAGAGGAATGCAACTGAAGATTCAGCGCAAAAGACACTCTTATGGAGATACCCAAAATCCAAACCGAAATCCCATCCTGAAGGAAACAAACCTTAAGCTCCCGCGAAACCACTTCCGCCTATCCAAAATCTGAAATCTATAATGGTTTGTCTCCCCGTCAGACCACCCATGCTGAAATATTATAATGCACAAAACCTCATCGAATAACTGACCAACCATGCTACTTCCAATCTTGAATATCCTAATGTAATCTATGAAAACAAAGCCACTAACAATAACCATCTACATAACAATTATACTTGACAGAATGCTTAGATAATCCTTTGAGTAGAAGATTCAGCCCTGCAAAAGTTAGACTCAGACGAGAGCTGCGTAATAGGGTCAAATCAATTACTCTGAGATTATTTAATCCAACTGTAAGTGACATAGCACTTTCGATCAGCAAGCTACTCCACACACAAGAATCCTCACATCACTACTATTTCCCGAAACATCATGCTGCCTTTTATCCACTTCCCAAATGAAACAAGACCTCCCTGGTCCCAACTTATCTGCCAACTATCTGGAATCTCGGATTCCCACCCGGTTTCTGAGCGAAAGAACACCCTCACAGTCACTCCCTGCGACTTCCTAAGAAAACTTCGGCTATTGAAAACTACCTCATCCATGCAGCCACTTCTGGCTCCATAAATCTTAAGATCCAAAATCCTATACCTTGACCCAACAGTCTCTGCCAGGTCCCACCTGCACTGCTATAAGCACACATGCCTTACCCACGGGTCCTACCCGAACCATACCATGGAGCGGCCTTGCCCACGGGTCCCACCTACCTAAGGTTACACATGCCCAACTCCACCTCGAACTCCAACAACTTACCTTTTCCAGGTTCCAATCATGTTGTGGCATTTTCGGAATATGATGAACTGAACCACCCTGGCCTAACTCATCTGAAAGAATTTGTGAATGCTACGACTCATTCTGCAGTCTTACAACACTTTCCCATACTATTTGGCCGCATAGAGAACCCTATGACTTCCCTGTAGTCGTACAATACTTTCCCTCGCTATCTCAGCCAATGCCCATAAACTTACTGCTAAATTACCAATCCGAACGTACCTAAGGTCAAGCACGCACACAACATAACATTTCGACTGAACTCGTGTCCTGACGGGAACTCCCAACTTGGTTCCCCAATACCTGCTATCAAACACCAAGAAGGTACGATCCCCATGTTGGAAAGTTTCATGAGCTCCCAACTCATGCAATCCGCCATTCAGATGACCTCTTGCCCACCTTCCTTCCTTTGATGGGGTATGTGAGACTCATCCTAGTTTCGCACCTGCTTATGCTCCTGAATACATGAACGATTCTCCCCCACTTAGATTCAAATAATTCTTCATAACACCTGAGCATTGAAGGATTCCCAATCCTTTTTTACCCTCTAACAACCAACTGCAGACATCCTGCACTTACCAATGCTAGTGCTCCATCACCATCCAAACCCAAAAGACTATACAAACTCTAAAGACTAGTTGAATAATTCCCGAATCCTAGCGAAACTGATAACCCCAAAAGCCTTGTAATGGTGCCACACTCAAATCTTGAATTTCAAATAACTGATGCTCCGACCAAAACCTCAGCAATAGATCACTTCCCTTGGTGCTTCGAGAAAACCAACCCAAGCACAAAGATTGAACTCATCGAACCCTGACGATGCTGGATAACCACCCCACTGAACCCTGACCACAGACCTTCCACAAAATACCCCTGAACCGATCCTCGACCACAACCCAGAATAACATTGAACACTCTAACCCGCAAAAATGGAAACAACCTTTTACTACCCACTAATATTTCACGGCATGCAAAACGGCATATGATACTACTTAAAGATATAATACAAACATAATCCAGGAATAAACTGTAGATACACTTACCCAAACCGATGCAAAACAACAAAATACAGATGGAACCGAAAAGAAGCAAAAGAGACATACCTGCAACATTGCTTGCTGGAGTCCCGATCTCCTCTGACTGTCACTGCAAAGTCCGACTCCTCTCCACCGGGGCTCCTGCCATGCCCTCTCATCCATCGGTGATCCTTAAAGTAGCCGGAGCAGGCGCACTCACTGCTCCTCCCCTCAACATCGGACAGTCGACTTCTTGTGGCCCACCTGATCGCAGTGAAAACATAATAGGCTTGCCCCCTGAGGACAATCCCTGTTGACATGATCAACCCTGCCACACTTGTAGCAACCCATACCCCTGGAACGACAAACTCCATCGTGCCGTTTCCCGCACGTGCTGCACTGACTCCGGCCATGCTGGCCTCTCGAACGCTGGTCATAAGTCTTCCCATGACATAGCATCAATGGCATCATCGCCCAACTCACCACCAACCCCTTCCCACCAATCATGTGCCCGATCCTTCAATATGTAGGAAACTTATCTTACCTTTGCCTCCCCAGGGCAGAAACTCGTCCTGAACGTGTTAGCCACATCCGCTAACCACCTCCTACTGGCAATGGGGTCCCTCTCCCCATGGCAAGCAGGAGCTCCGCAAGCACGAAACTCCCTAAAGGACAGAGTGCGAGATCCTATCATAGCCATAACCTCCGCATGGAGCACACCCACGCGCTCATCCAAAACCTCCAAAACACAACGAGAAATCTCTGATGAGATGAAGTCCCACAACCGCTCGCTAATCGGCTTTGCATCCATACCTGAGCCAGAACCCGAACCAGAACCAAAACCAGAACCGCCTCCCTAAGCGCTCATCTCCAACTAAAATACGACATGCCAAGGATCTAAACATAACCAAGGATCCTTTTCCCATAATCTTCTTAGATTCTACAAGAGTCTCACTAATTCGAGTATGGATCTTGTGCTTTCAGTAGTACGGTCCCAATACTACCTTTGACACCTATCCATACTTTCCTCAACAATCATCTTGAAACCTCCAAGTCACGTTCTTAACAAAATCACCAAAACTCACTAAACCACACCACTAAACTCACTTTTTCCTAGGCTCTCCTAGGTTCCCGATCCCACCCAGCCCTCAGCTGCGGAAGGATTCCCATTAATTTCTACCAGCTACCTCATGAATATGGTCACATGCAATAGAGATCAGATAATCCTTCGAGTAAAAGACTCAACCCTAGAACGGTTGGACTCAAACGAGAGATGCCCAACAAGATCCAATCCGTCACTTTGAGATTATCCAGCATGTGCCATGTGTGGCTTTAGCATATTTACTTAGTAAATAACTCACATTGCTATGAGCCCCACAAAGCACAAAGCAAGCAACATCCAGGCAATGGAAAATCTAACCAACATACACTAATCAAGCAATTTTATCCACTTATTTGGAATCAATACTAGCATGCAATTCTAAAGCTCATACAATCAAGCATATAAAGTCATATCTCCTATCACATAATACTGAGCAAATCCTTAGCCCTAATCTAGCATGAAATTCTCATAATCATAACACATATCATAAATAACATCTATTGGTATTTTGGGAGCCACTTACTTGAGCTCGACCGATTGCATGCATCACACCCTTTTCTTTGATTAGGAAATTCCTTTTTAGTTAAATGTTTATTTTATAAAAATTTCCACTAACCCTCAGTTTGAGTTCAGGCACACCCGAGAGCATGCCCGAATCCCTCAAACCAAGGCTCTGATACCAATTTGTAACGACCCAAAATTCCAAGGTAAAAATTTTATTTTTAATATTAAAAACACTATTGTAGCATCGGTCAGAACTTTGAAAAGCATTTGAAATAAAACAATTAACAGAGTCCAATCTCAAAGATCGCATATTGCGTAAAACACTGGTGTATAGGCTGTGACTGTCCTAAGCTCTTTCATTTGAAAACCGGAGTACCTGAAACAAAAATTGAAAACTGTAAGCACGAAGCTTAGTGAGTTCCCCAAATACCACATACCATACACATAATCACATATACTAGGCCCCCGCCCGACATCAGGCCCCACCTAGCATCGAGCCCCGCTCGGTATACATATCTATTCATCCCAGGCCCTGCCTGTCACTGTGCCTTGCCCACTATACACATACAATCAATATCATATAATCATGCTAACACATAAAGAAATCATACACAATACTGTATGTTCCAGTCCTAAGGCCTCGCCTATAATGGGCCTCGCCCCTACTCTGCTAATGATGAGATACGTAACCCCACCCACACTCACCTCCTTAACTAGGCACATACAAGTATCACACATATAGCTAGTATAACCGAACATGCACATAGTCATCGGGTACCACCCGAAATCGAACCGTAGTCCGAAAACTCACATATCATATATACGGACCGTCATTGGTGCCTTCGACCCATTCAGTTCAGGAGGAAACTCACCTCAAATGTTGAAGCTCACTGCAAGGAACCCCTAGCTGCAGCCCAGCCGACTCCCCGAGCTATCAATACCAAAATATCACCAAATTAGCAATTGAATTCCAAACCATGATTTATAATCCAAGCTCAAAACCAATAAGGCCCAAAACTAAGAGATCCATAAAATCCCATTAATGGCACAATTTTCCAAATTGTGCCCAACCCCACATGGGCCTTACCCAAAAGCCCAACAACTTCTAGTCTAAAAAGAAGCCCAATTCCAAAAACAATTCCTCCATTTAGAAGTCCAACTCCTAATGTCCAAGATGACAACCAAGCCCAAAATGATATTGGGCCATTACGCTGGGCGTACACACTGGTATGCAGGGCGTACCACGAAGACTTTAGTATGCGGGGTGTACTTTCTTTTACGTGGGGCGTACCCACAAACTTTCCAAAACTTAATTCATGACTTAATCCATTTAGTCCTTCCATAATAACCTCATAATACCTTCCAACTAAGCTCCTAATGCATAAATTCGACACCTTTATGCATTTACATGACTCAAAGAGACCCAATAACCATTTAAATCCATTGAAACCCAACAAGAACATGCATGGACCATATCTAAGCATCAAGCAAGCATTTTTATGAACTTATAACCTTAAATCTGCCAAGAGTGGCAACTCAAAGCTTCTGAAGTGGTGTCCAACCACTAGATCTTGCTCATGAGGTCAAAATGAGACCAAAAACCATAAAATCATAGATCTCAACTTCTAATGATCAAGCCAAGAAGTTTTTACCTTCAATCAGCTGAAAATGAAGCAAAGAGTCCAGATCCACAAGCCTTTCCTTTTACCACCACCTTGCACCAAGCCACCAATTCTTGAAATACACTTAAATCCACTAAAAATGCACATATAAAGCTCACATCACTCTTGGATGAAGCTATAGCTCGAGATTTAGGGTTTAAGACACTGGAGGATGAAAGAGAGGCTCACACTTGGGACTTATGGTGCTTAAATAGTGAGCCAACCCTTAAAATTAGGGTTTTGGGGATCTTGAACGTACACTGGGCGTACATCTCCCAAGCCCGTGTTCTACTTTTCCATTCCTATGTTGGGTGTTCCCTAGCCTACGTTGGGCGTACTCACGCGCATGCCACCTTTGCATGCATGGGCTGAAATGCAAGATATTTCCACTAAGGACCAAATCTGCCAATAACTTCAAAGTATCATAACTCCCTCATCCTAGGTCCGTTTCCAACGAACCTTATATCCACAAAAAGGTGGCGAGATGCCCTATGCTCCTAACAATACACCCAATCCATAAAACCTCCCGAACAAAACCCTAAACCCATAAAAGACCAAGATATCAAATTACAGTCATACCCTTGACTTTCGAAGACACAATCGAATGCATAAATCACTTATACCATGGAAACTACACCCGAAGTGGGATAAATCCTTCCTTTCTCGATGCTTTAATTCTCGTGAACACTGACGTCTGGTCCGCAGCCCCAACAACAAAGCAAATCTGAAACTGAGTGTTACAAACAAGATCTTAAACAAATCATCATCAAGTTCATAGCTTTTTCCTTAAAATGATGCCAAGTGGTGATGAGATTCTGGATCTAAGGTGCTTCACTTTTCCAAGGTGGCTGTCTCTTCTTCTCAAGGAGGATTAGGGTTTTATATGGACGAAATGGCAAGTGGAGGCTAAAGAGGGAATGAGAAATGAGGAGTTACTGATGTTTATATATGGACCAAACCCCCAAAATTAGGGTTTGAGTATCCTTCATGTACGCCCTGTGTACGATGTGTACACCCAACATACCCAACCTTGTCCTGAATTTACGAAAATGCCACTATGGGCCATTTTGCAAGCTTTCCCATACTCAAGGGCTAAAAACATAAACATTCATACTTAAGAGTTAATTTCATAAATACTTCACTGCCGTGATGTTACAATTCTCCTTACTTGAACTAGACTTCGTCCTCGAAATTTGCGGCTGCAAATATTCATGATAATGTTCTTGCATCTCAGACTTGGGTTCCCAAGTCCATTCGAAACCCTTCCAATGCTGCCATTGGACCTTGACCAGAGATACCACCTTGTTGCGCAAGGCCTTCGTCTTTCTCTCTAAAATCACCACTGGTCTCTCAATGTAATTCAAACGATCATTAACCTGAACATCATCCAAAGGAATAACCGTTGAATCATCAGTCACAAACTTTCGCAGCTGCGAAACATGAAATGTGTTGTGAATCTGATTGAGCTCCTCAGGAAAGTCTAACCTATAAGCTACCTTGCCTACCCTGGCAATCACCTAAAATGGCCTGATATATTGGGACCCCAATTTTCCCCTCTTCCTGAAGCGTATTACATCCTTCCAGGGTGATTCCTTCAGCAAAACCATGTCACCGACTTGAAACTCCAACTCAAATCGATGCTTGTCTGCATAACTCTTCTACCGACTTTGAGCTGTCTTAAAACGTCCCAAAAGTAAGACCCAAATTTTTTTTATTTTTGAATTAATAGAACCATTATCCCCAAGACATCATCATATAAATCAAAGTAAAAAAATGTATCAATCATCATATCACATCAGAGTAAATCAAGAAAATGTAGAATGAGGTGGTGTGTGCTCTGCAATCATCCCGAGCTCTTCCATTTGAAAATCGAAGTTCCTGAAACATAAACTGAAAACCGTAAGCACAAAGCTTAATGAGTTCCCCAAGATACCACACACCAAACATAATTGTTAGGTCTAATTTAGTGTTTAGTCAAAATTGGTGATTTCGGATTTTATGTTTAAATTCTGATTCCGAAATGGGCATGTCCATGTTTGGAATTGCTATATTAGTTTTGTCTATATATAAAGTGCATGTAACATCTAGGGTTACAACTGTTGAAGCAATTACAGAATAATTCTGCCTCAAGTAACTGTTCTATTGTTGTGATTAATACATTCAGCACCATTTCAATCATTGTCGTTCCTTGTCTTTGATCTATATCATAATATAGAATCTATCTATCTTTATTTGTTGCTCACAATTTGTATCAGAGCAGGTGATAGTGTAATTCAATTGCTATTCTTCTATCGAGTGAAGGGTTTTCATTAGGGTTTTTAAGTTTTCTCATATCTGTTTGTGATCTCAATTGCTCAATTAATTGTAGATCTCATATCTAAATCTCTCGTTTCCCCTTGAACTCGATTCAAGTTTACACATCTGATTCTATATTTTGCTTCACTGAATTCACGTTAATATGCCTAACGACAATCCTCACTCTCTCTTATTCAATCTCCCAAGCGCAATTGGATCAACAACAAGGATTCCTATCCTTTTTCCAGAAGATTATGAAGTCTGGGCTCTTCACTTTGCAGATTATGTGTTGGGAATCGAAGAACATGGATCTAATATATGACATGCAATGATGGTCGAAACGTACAAGTATTCAGGTACCAAAAAGGAAATCAAGTCTCAGGATTACTATAACGCAATCATTGTTGAACACAATGACATTCCGAATAATGAGAAGGACAAGATGATGTGCGATTCGAAGCCAATGAGAATCATTTGATTTGTTCTTCCTCCTGAGACATTTCATCTTGTCACTTCATGAGATATTACAAAAGGAATATGAGACAGACTGAAGGAATTATATTTAGGTGATGCCGACTTGGAACATTCTTTGCAGACGACACTTTTGTTAGAATTTGGATCTTTCGTGAAGAAACCAGATGGGAATTTAGAAAAGAAAGTAAATCGTTTTAATCACATGTTAAGAAGAATGCTTAAATAAAATCTTAAGCGACAAGTCATTAAAGAAAAGGTAACATTCATGAATGGTTTCAGATCTGAATGGAAATCTATAGTTTCTACTGTTAAAGCATATGAACAATTCAAAAACTATTCGTTGGCAAAACTCGTAGGTATTCTGAAATCCCATGAAGATGAAGTTACTAAAGAAGCGAAGCTTGTTTCTAGTGTTGGATCTTTGGTGTTGGTTGCTAAGGGTAACAAGTCAGTTCCTGATGATTCTGAATCTGACATTTCGGATAATGAACTCTCTAAAGAAGATAAAGCAATGATGGTGTCTAACCCCAAGAAATTTTTAAGAATAATTTTTCTCGTTACCGAAATAAGTACAAGCAGGGAAATTCCAGTTATGAAAAGCCAAGAGAGGAGAGTTACAAGAATACTCAAAATGACGAAGAGAAGAAGTTGCTAGGTGATTATGGATATGACTGTAACTATTGTCATGGAAAGAATCACTTCTCAAAGAAGTGCATGTTGCATAAAAAGAAGGAGAAGAAGGAGAAGGATAAAGACGAGGCTTATTACACTTAGAAAATAGACGAACTCCAAAAGTTAAATGCATCAAATGCGAAACCGGTGTTTATGGTGTAAGAGGAAAGTGATGATGGTCGAGTCGAAGTGTTGTCCACTGACTCAGAAGATGAAGAAGTAAGGAAAGCTACTCATGGTGGGTGTTTCATGGTGAATTCTGAGAAGAAAGATTATGCAGGAAAGTGTTTGATGGTTTAGATTGGTAGTTCGGAAAGGAAAGGATATGCAACTGATGGTGAAAAAGCTTCAGATAGCTGCTTTGCTACAAAGACAGTCAGGGAGCAGGCGAGCGAATGCGAGAAGGTTGTCGACAAGGTACACTCTATTCTTATATCTCTTAATATCCCCACATCACGCTATGATTCTGAATTGGATGATTTACGTTATACGATTTTTGATTTTAGTGATAGCTTAAAAAGGACTCGTATCAGTAATTCTAATCTGAATGATAATCTTAACAGGGTAACATTTAAGAATGAGGAAAGACGAATAAGAATAGAACCCTTGGAGGTTGAGCTTAATAGATCTAGAGATGATATTATTTTTATTAAGAGAGATAGTAGAGTACTTTTGAAACAACGTAATATTTTTTGTTTAATTGCTAAATGTCACCAAAGGGCTTCTAGCCTAGCGGTATCAGGTGGTGCCCTCCCTCCTTGAGGTCGAGGGTTCAAGTCCCGTCGTGGACGTAGGTGGATTTAGGTGTTAGTCTAGGAGTAGATTGTAATATTATATTTGCCGGGTCAAAAAAAATTGCTAAATGTCTGTATTTCAATATTACAAATTGCTAAATGTATGTATTTCAATATTACTCAGCTTTATTTGGATTGCAAAATAGGTAAAGTTTTGCATAAAATGATTTTGTCTTTTCTTGAATTGAAAGAAGATGAAATTGATGTTGAATGTTACAAATGCGAATCAATTGCTTCTTCATATGATGTTTCTGATTCTTACAGAGTTGGACTTGAGAAAATTGAGGAATGTATTAAGTCCAAAGAACATAAAAACATGATGAAAGATATCTTAACCAAATAAGATAAACAAGAAATCAGATTAAGTGCTATGCTGAAATATGACTTATTGTGCAAGAAATTGAGTTCGAAAAATACTCTTAATTCTGAGAATTTTTCTGAATTTGATAAAACGAAATGAGTGAAATATCTGTAGAAGTCGAAATTGATTGTTCTGCCTTTGTAAAAAATCTTGACGAACCAAAGAAAAATTTAATTTCTAAAAACCCAATTGAATTTATTCGAATTGTTGAAAACAAAGGTTCAAAAGTTTTGAAAGAAGAAGCAACAGTTTTTCCAAAAGTTCAAACAACTCCAAATCAAGTTTTTGTAAAGAAATGAATGAAAAAAATGACACTCCTGAATTAACGTCCCTGATTGCTGATGATAATGCAAAAGGGTGTGATGAATTTTTATGGTCAAAGCCAATAGACAATGCTGATGAAACAAAAGGTCTCTTAGAAATGACCTCCTGGAAATCAAAAGGAAAATACGTTTCAAAACCATTGAATCATGTAGACTCTTGTTACAATAAGGCCGGACTAAGTGGTACAAAAGATGTTTCAAGTGAAACTTCATCATAAAAGAATGAAACGGTGATTAGAAAGGAAAAACTGAAAATTAACATTTGGAAATCAACTGAGGAATTAATTGCAAAGAAAAGACAAATGAATGCAAGATACAATAAGAATTTGATTAAAAGAATTTTTTTGGAAGAAAGTCGGATTAAATTCGAATCAAATTTATGTCAATTCTTCAAGATTTTTTAATCATAATACTGATTAATCTCAAATTCCAAAACCAAAATCAAGTTATTCACCAAAGTTACAGTTTTTCAAAACCAATTGCCAAAAAGAAAGATCTTAATTTTGAAAACAAGGTGGTTTCGGAACCAGAAATTACTCTTGCGAAATACAAAGCACAATTGAAAAGGGAAGAAAAAGAGTTTTCGAAAAGGATGGCTTCAAAATACAAAGAAAATATTCAACGTAAATCTGTTTTTGTTGAAATAAATCTTTGTGATAAGAAAACAAAAGTTTTTAAAATGGAAAAAGGGATGAACAATACTTTGATAAGAAAATCATTTCGGGTTGACAAAACAAAGATTTTTCCTGTTCAAATGAAACTCTCATATGGACCCAAATCGGCTTGGGTTCCTAAACTTGCTTAAATTTTGCAGGTTATGTGTGACGAGCAGTATGATTCGAAATGGTACATTGATAGCAGCTGTTCTCGTCACATTACAATAAGGAAATCGGAATTAAGAGAGTTTCGGACCTTAAAAGATGGTGGAAAAGTGAAGTATGGAAACAATGCCACTGGAGAAATAAAAGGATATGACATGATAACAAATGGAGAATTCACGATTTAGAAGGTAGCTTATGTTAAAGGCTTGCAACACAATCTAATTAGTGTTTCTTAGTTGGTAATAGGTACAGGTCTCAAAGTGTCTTTTGACGAAGAAGGTTCAGAAATCATAGAAAATAAATCTAAATTTCTTCTTCTGAAGTCAAGAAGGAACGGATAAATGTATCCTCTAAATCTAAATCAGATCCACGGGAAACCATCCATCTGCTTACTTACGAAAGCTTCCTCGGATGACAGTTAGCTATGGCACAAAAGGATTTCTCACCTGAATGTCAAGGATATCAACAAGCTCGTCATTAGTGATTTTTTTCGTGGGCATCCTCTTTTGAAATTTGAAAAGGAACACTTGTGTGCTTCTTGTGAGCTCGGAAAACAAAGTAGAAAGAATCATTCTTCTATAATAAATACCAAGATCATCGAACCCCTTGAAATGATGCATATTAATCTCTGTGGTCCATCTGCTATTGAAAGCATTAGCAGTAACAAATACATTTTGGTTATTGTTGATGATTTTCACGATTTAATTGGGTATTCTTTCTTAATCAGAAATCCGATGCCACTCAGAAGCTCATCGATTTCATCAAACAAGTTGAGCTACAATTGCGAAAGCTAGTTCGGAAAATTCGTAGTGATAACGGTTCAGCATTCAAAAAACATGCTTTTGAAGAATTCTTGACAAACAAAGGAATTTCTCACAATTTCTCTTTTCCTTACACTCTGAAGCAGAACGGTGTAGTTGAAAGACGAAATTGCTCTATCTATGAAGCTGCAAGGACAATGCTCTCATTTGTGAATCTTTCTTTATATTTCTGGGCTGATGTTGTTGCCACTGATTGTTTTACTTAGAATCGATCTTACATTAACAAACGATTTCTTATTACTCCATATGAAATTCTGAATAATTGAAAGTCTAACGTAAAATTCTTTCATGTGTTTGGATCCAGGTGCTTTTTATTCAATTCCAAAGAACATCGGAACAAATTTGATGAAAAGGCCGATAAAGGAATATTTTTGGGATATTCGTTAACCTCAAAGGCATATCGCGTTCTGAAGAAAAAGATCAAATAAAATTGATGAAACCTATTATGTTACATTTGATGACAATTACATGAAGAAATGTCAAAATGAAGATTGGCAGTCTAAAGAAAATTTTCCATCAACAAATTCTAAGACTATTCCTCTTATGAATTTATATGAGGATTTTCTACATTTGTTTGATGAACCTGATAGGGCAATTTACTCAGAATCAAATGCTAAGGCTACCAACGATGATGAATTAATAAAGATTGTTGATAAAGCTGTTGAAGAAGTTAAGACTCCTCACGAGCAACCTCTTCCGGATGCAGCTCAATCAGAACCTCATGATGTCCCGATCCAGGGGGAGAGTTCATATCCAAACTTCAATATAGGTTGTGACATCCCCAAATTCACGGTCATTTAAAATTTTTATCTATGCTTATTTGAAAATCAGGGTATTCATTTTAAAAAAATAATCTCACAGAATTTGTTCCTAGAAAACATGATAAATATATATATCAAAGCATTTCCGAAGAAATGTAGCTTCGTATCGACACCTATGATACAAATACACTGAGTGCATCAGGTTGGGAAACCTGGTGAGTACATAGGGTTTTCAACCCACAATAATAAAGTTATTATGTTTCATCATCACTCAATTAACCCAATTACCCATACCCATTATCTTCTTTATTTCTTAAGGATCTACCTTACGAATCATCTATCATTCACTCATTCATTCCTAAGGATTCTCCTAAGGAATAGGCATGAAGTCCATCGTTGCGTATGACATTGCTGCCAATGTTATCTATTATGCACAGCTGCCAATATTATCATTTAGGCATAGAATTATGATGTTCTCTATTAGGTGCAGCTGCCGATATTATCCTTTAGGTGCAATTGCAAGGATAATGACGTTCTCTGTTCAGCGTAGCTACCGATATTATCATTTAGGCACAACCGCCAGAATTATGATGCTCTCTATTAGGCGTAGCTGCCGATATTATCCTTTAGGAGCAGTTGCCAGTATTAGCATGTTCTCTATTAGGCGCAGCTGCCGATATTATCCTTTAGGCGTAGCTGCCAGGATTATGATGTTCTGTATTAGGCGCAACTACCAATATTATCCTTTAAGCGCAACTTGCAGGATTATGATGTTCTCCATTAGGTGCAACTGCCAGGATTATGATGTTCTCTATTAGGCGCAGTTGCCGATAATATTCTTTAGGCGTAGCTGCTAGGATGCTTAGAGTACATCGTAGTTCAAAAACATCTACAGGTTGTGGCACAACTGCCAATGTTCATCTATATCATCTTTCATCCCTCATCATTCATCTACCCATGTTCTACCCAACATATTCGTAGATATAAAATACATATACAGTTTAAATCATTTAAAAAATGTATAGATCGTTCATCCAACATAGATATCAAGAACACAAATAATATGAACACATAGCACGTAATTTATATTAAATACTTCATATCTATGTGTAAGATGAAAGTAACTATGCATTTACTTGTTAAAGTGGTGATTCTAACTCGGACAATGATTCGCTTCTAAGAATTCCATTTTTCCTTCGGCGAAACTAGGAGGTTTGGCTAGGAACCGGGCTCTGCAGGGGCAGAACTTCCGAGTCAAAAGCTCTTCCTCAGAGAGCCTTCTGGTGCTCCAGGACTCGCCTCTAGCACTTGGGAAGTGCTAGCGAATGGGAGGGGCTAAGATGAGTGTTTGAGAGACAAAGAGTGGGAAAGGTGTGAGTTTTTAGAGTGATTTGTGCCTCTATTTATAGGTAGTGTCCGATGTGAATGCGGGGCGTTCCCTTGCTGAACACTGGGTGTTCGTGGCCAGGTGTCATCATTTGGCGCCAAGCTGTGGTGAGGAAGCAGTGGCTCAGATCGCGCCACGTGTCTCTTGGTTGTTACTCCAAAAACTATTTATCTTCTAAAATCTGTAACTTTTGCATACGAGCTCCGTTTTTGACCTTCATTATATCCACGCATAGGTATCGACGGGATCTACAACTTTCGTTTAGATGACATCGGCTAATTTTGAATTAATTTTTAATGTTATATTTTAACAGGCCTATACAAGTAAAGTCTATTAAAAATTCATAACTTTGTCATCCGACGTCTGTTATCATCTGTCCCTCCTAGTACACTAAGTGTACACCAGTGTATGCCTCGCGTACCAACCCTCGCACCAGTATGCCCTCCGTAATCCTTATGTATCCCCTGCGTACTTGGGTTTTTCCTTAAACCCTTAATTCATCCGAAGGCCATAACTTATCCATTATAAGTCCGATTTCGACGATCCTTATTTCCATGAATAGGTAACCGGAAGTCTACGCTTTTTTTCAACTCATACCTACCATAAAACTTCCTGAACAAAAATCCAATTTCCATAAAAGCCGGAGCTGTCACTTTACCAAAATATCCCTTGGCTGCAAAAGACAAACCAAACACCCGGATCATCTAAATTACGCTACCCACATCCAAATGGGTCCATATATCATTTCCTCAGAGGCCCTAAGCATGAGAATGCCCGATCTCTAATCATCACCTTGAAATAGGAAATGATTCAGAAGAGGGCGTTACAACTCTCCCCCGCTTAAAATAGATGTCATCCTCGAAATCATTCCTTACCATCCCCGGAACGCCAGATAACTCGAGCAACACTGCCACCACCCCAAACATACCACAACCTTCCCAAGGCAACTGAAACCAACCCTAGCAGGGCTCTCCCAACTTAAAGATGAACGAATTCTTTCTTAGCCTAGAACAATTCCCAAGTAGAAATAGCCACTTTTACCTAACCTGGATTCTAAAATCTCATAATGGTCTGACTCCCTGATAGACTGCCCATACTGAACCATTGCTAATTCCATTCTACTTATCCCCCAACCGACTACTCGGATTCTGATAACAGGAGGTTGTCACCAGAAAATAGAATTACAGACCAAACGCTACTGCCGACAATCATTCCCCTGACCAAAGGGAATAGATATTCCCTCAAGAGAAGGCTCATACTGATGATACCAATTTCACGAACAACATGAGACGAACTAGGGAAATAAACCTTCTGCTGCTAAACAAGACACTGCTACCTTGAACTGCCGAACCAATATACCGTTGTTGAAATTCCAAAACCCCATACTTTCCT
Source organism: Lactuca serriola (assembly GCF_051521515.1). Taxonomy (NCBI): domain Eukaryota; kingdom Viridiplantae; phylum Streptophyta; class Magnoliopsida; order Asterales; family Asteraceae; genus Lactuca; species Lactuca serriola. The sequence continues at coordinate 71,616,421 of NC_136410.1, forward strand.
GACCCCTGTACAAATAGAAGAAATCCAGAACACAATCACCAGGGCCTGATCTATCATTAAAACTGAATACATTCTTCACCCCTAAACCCTTTAACTGATGCCCTCGACATACATATACCCTATTTCATATCCTATTAAAAAGAAGACCTTGCACATAAACACCCGCGATTCCTAATGCGATTTCCCACCAAGAACCAACTCGGTACTTAACTCATAACCCAGATCCAAGGATCTACACTTTCATTTCACCCGAAACCTTCTGATTCACAACAATCCAACACTAAACCGGGATATAAAGGTTCCCAAACAATTGCTGAGACTATCAGTCTCGCACCTGGTCCATCCACCAGTCTCGAACTAATCCCCCTTTATACTCATGACCACCTCAAAAGATTGTCTACCTAAAACTGGTGGATGCTATGATCACATCGTAGTATTACAACACTACTAACCAACCATGGTTACCACCTATGGTCTTACCATATTCAAATCATCTCAACCCCAATTATCATGAGTCGAAACCGCATTCGACTGAATTCCAATCAAGTTTTCGGGTCATGCTTCGAACCCTAAAGCCTTCATCATACAAGAACAGGGAACGAGAATCTAACACAACCCTCAAAGATCTATCCACAAGCCTGCTATGCATAACAAAGAAGATGCCGACCAGCTATTGGAAGTTTCCTAAACTCCTAATTTTCACAACTTCAATCCAGACGGCTGCTAGGGTCGTCTCTCCTCCCGAAGTAAAGTGTCTTAATAAGGAACATTTTGGAAGTACCAGACTACTCTTGTTACTTGTCTTGCGGAGGCCTGCAACCAAAACCAACAATAACATACTCTTCTTCCTGATGTATAAACAGAAACATCTAGGGGTACAAATAATCAGAGTTTTGGCACAAAACTATCAGGGTACATTCCTATCATATTTTTAAGAAACATAATGAGATTTAACATTCGGATATCATAAATCTAAACTTCATTACTCTTTATTATATCCATCACAATTAAGATAACATGGAAATTAAAACACATTCCTTCATAATTACTACAACACCAAACACACACAAATATACAACATAAAAAGAAAAACACCCAATTAAACATCATACTTAACCAACGATCCGTGTGCATACAAATCATATACCAGGGCCCATGTAGGAGAGAACATGGTTCAATGAACACCCAATATGGAAGTACATTCAATGCATAAATCATCTGACCATTGACATATTCCAATCATCGAATATTTAGCGGAAACCCATTTTTAAATGACAAAGTCTCAATGGAGAAAGCATTTAGCCAATTAAAACACACATGTATATATGAGATGAGAGATCATTACAAAGTATTAGCATGTTCAACATCATCTGCCAGTGTGGCATGGGTGTAATTATCGTTCCTTGTATTTGTATTAAATGTTTTAGGCTCTTTATCTGAATTGTATACATATCCATCCACTTGATAACGTCCAACACTTCACAAACAAAACAAAAAAAGTAAATTTATATAATGTAAAAATAAAAAAATTAAAGTTTAGCTTGTGTGTTTAAATGACACTCACCGAAACTACCCACAAGGTTGAAAATAAAGGACAACTTTATCTCCTGAAGTCAAATTGGTCAAAACCATCTCCCGCCTATATTGCCATTTCCGTTAAGTATAATCTATATGACACATTCAAATGTATTCAAATAACAAATATGGATGATATTTTGTTATAAATGCAGAACTCGTTTGAAGCTAAAGAAAGATGGAGTAATCCTAGAATTAGTACCCCCTCCCACAAAAGTCAACAATTTAATATTTGGAAGAACATGGATTGATTCCCCAGAGGAGATGGTTTTGACCAATTTGACCTTAGGATATAAAGTTGTCCTCTATTTTCATAGTAGGCATACTTCTAATGTTTGAATTTATAATCACAAAATGCATATTTGCACAATGGAACTCACATTTATCAAATTTAGACAAACAGAAGTAATTTCTTATCAGTTCATATCTAAATTATAAACAAAAATCTTACCTTTGGGTAGAAAAACATTATACTTAATGTGGTATATTAGAAGCAAGAGAGAATGTCGTAGATGCTCTTAACATCTTCATACCAATTAACAGGGAAATGAGTCTGACTATCATTGGACCACACTTATCGATTCAAGATTTGAGGACTTGGGGTTCTGAAATAAGGAAGAGGTAAAGGCATGGGGTGAAATTTGTTTAATTGTAATCGATGGCCAAGAACAAAAAAAAAAACCTAAAATTAAAACTAGAGTTCGCATACTAAGGAAGAGTTTAGGAAGGCTGCTTTCTAATTGCATCCATCTGAAGAACTTCAAGCACCCAATGCTTAGGGTTTTGGTGGTTTGGTTTTTAGGTGAAATCCCCCTCGAATTCAAATTTGAAGAGCTGGAGATTCTGATTTCTTAATAATCAGTAATTGAGAAACACTTTCACTTTCTAACATAATTTTACACTGCTTCATCTAATTAAATCCTAAAAAAAAATGAATAAAATTATCACGTTATCCATCACAACGAAAGTGCACAAAGTAAACATACCTTGGAGAGTTCGAGAAGAGCGTTTTCGCGAATATCAGGACTACTAAGATTGAGTACCAATTGCTCCGCTGACTGCATTTTTCGATCGATATTCTAATTTCGTTGACGGCGTTTGGGAACACAAACATATATGTGGTAATTTCGTGTATGAAAAAAAAAACTCAAAAAAGGGTCTCCGTTTGGGAACACAAACGTAATATCGATCGAAAAAACTCAATAGTGACTCCAAAACCAATTACAAAAAAGAAATTACACCCAAATCGATTGTAGTTTAGTTCAAATCCAAAATCAAAGGCTGATTACCTGGATGTAGAGTTTCGAACGCCATTTCTTGCAACGAACCATTGATGGAGAGGGAAGAGGATTAAGGTTTAAGAGAGAATCTACCTTCAAGAATCGGTTATTAAGTTTGGATATGACTGATTTCTTGCTTTTAAATTCTGATTTCTTGCTATAATTTCGGAACTGATGGACGATAATTTGATGTATCAATTCAAACTTCAAACGTCAATGCATAACTATTAAAGCTGAAGCTGAAAGTTAAAGGGTATGTGGGGAAATTCACTTTGGTATTTTGAGCGGGATAAACTGATATGGAGGGGCTAATTAAATGCCACTTGGCAAAATTCCTCTTATTTATTAGATTAGGGGATTTTTTTTGTGTCGTGTTTGTCGTTTTTTAATTGATTCGTTTTCGTGTTAGTTAGAAAAAACACGACATCGTATCGTGTTCGTGTTACATAAAACATTGTCTAGTCGTGTCGTATCAGACAAAAACACGACACGATGACCCGATTTGCCACCCCTAAATGTATGTAGTTAAAATATTATTTTGATTAATTTTAACAGTTTCTTTTTATTTTATATAAAAGTAATTTATATGTTTATTGTTGTATTTAATTTAATTTTTGTATATGTTTTCTCTAACCAGAGTCTTTACAATATGCATCACATGCATTGGTTAATATGCTGACTTCTTGCAGGACACACTATTCTAAATGTTAAAAGAAGTATAATTTCTATGGATTGGTTAAAATCTTAAAAAACTGACCTATAATGATTAAAGGGGTAGAGTTAGAAAAACAGGGGAGGGGTAGGAATAGAAGTACCCAATATAAATTCTTACTACTCGTCTACACATGTATTTCTTTTCAAATCAGTCGCTTTTAGTAATACAAAACAATATTTTGCACATACATAAAGTTTAAACGTATAAATCGTGTTCCAAAGCCCAAAGGTTGTTAGCTTTTAGGTAAAGCTGTTTTCTTTTCAATTATTAAAGTATCTGAAATAATCATTCATTTTATGACAAAAAAAAATCTTATGATAATATGGAATTATGCTTGGATGGTTATTTGTCATAAACGTGCCTTTAGTTATAAAGCTTTTGACGTGCGAGTAGCGAAATGCTTTACGTCTAATGTTTATCATTCATTTTAATGTATGTTTTCATGCATCTTGTTCCATTTTATTCATTATTGGTCAATGTTTATCAAAGTTGGAAATGGAAAAAAAAAAACATAAAAATAATCAATTCGTAGGATATTTCAATTTATATTGCAGTGTGTTTAGAAATTTTCAATGAAGGTAGCCTATGTTTGTGATCATTCCAAAGATTTTCTTTCACTTGTGGATCAATTTACAAAAAATCAATCAGGTGATACTGTTGTGATAAAATAAATAAAATTAAAAGACAAATTAAATTTCATTAATAGTCCTTATGTTTTGATTTTGTCCTGAAAACAATCATTATAAAACTTTATTTATTTATTATTATTATTATTATTATTATTATTGGTCTCTTTGGACTAAAGATTGCACTCCATGGTGTTTGGTGCTTCTTATAGACGTCTTTTAGATGAAACCGTTAAATTGAAAGAATTTTAGATAAGAACACATTTTGTAAAATTTTGTCTAAGGATCATTTGTGAACTTTAGAAAAAGTTTATTAAATTATGTATTAATTACCATAAATCAAATAAAAAAGAAAAAAAACTAAAACATAGAAAATTTAATATTTATATGAATACAAAAAACTTACTAATTTTAATCATCACGTAAATATATTTTATTTAATATATAAATATTTTTTGTTTTTTAAACTTTATCTAAAATATTAAAAATACCGTACACCATTAATATTTTTGTTTTCTATTTTTATCTAAAAAAATTTGAAGTATAAAAACATCATTTATTACTTTTATTTTTTATTTTTATGTAATGTAATTTTCAAGATTTATCTTTAATTTTCTTATACAAATATATTTATTTTTATAAAAAAATATGATGTGTTTTTATAAAATAGTACGTTATTATAAAAGTAATAGTATGCTCCTGTTTTATTTTAAAAATATATTTATGTGGTTTTTATTTAAAGATAAAAATATGTTTCGGTTTTAGTTTTATATTATAAGTACGGTTAATTTTATATTTGTTCGATATAAACTTTTAATATAATTTAGAGAAAATGTTTAATTTTATTGAATTTTTAATATAATCCTTAATAAAAACATAAACATTTCAAAGCAAAATTAAGAAATCACATTTAGCTAATAATAAATTAATTAAATCCTTATAGTTACTTTAGTTTTTTTTTCCTTATGCTACTACACATGCTAAAATAATTAATCATATGAATAATATGACAATAATTCCATTCACTTCGTTTTCTTTAAAGGAAAACAAAACTATTTTATATGTATAAGAAAAAACAAAAATAATAATATAAATATAAAACTTAACCATATATCATATATTTTTTTTTTATAAAAACAAATATATTTGCTTAAAAAAAATAAAGATACATCTCATAAATAAGATCACATAAAAATTAAAAATAGACAAAATGATATTTTTATAATTCTATTTTTTTAATAAAAATAGAAAATGAAAATATTTAATAATGTATTGTAGCTTGAATAGTTTTAGATAAAGTTTAGACAACAAAAATTATTTATTATTAAATAAAATTTATTTGCATGATGGTTAAAATTAATAAATTTTATTTTTTTATTTATATAAATATTATATTTTCAATGTTTTATTTTTTTTCTCTTTTTATTTGATTTATTGTAATTAATACAAAGTTTAATAGACTTCATCTAAAGTTCAAAAATGGTCCTTATGCAGAATTTTACAAATGGTCAATATGAGAAGTTTCATAACTTACTTTATCTAACGGACATCCATCAAAAAGACCACTCGAGTGCAAGGTTTCATCCGAATGGATCATTTTATAAATAAAAATGTTTTATAATGACTGTTTTAGGGACAAAATCAAAATCATAAAGATCATTTGTGAAATTTTATCGTCTTAAACAAATAACATCCATCCATATCTATATCTAGATTCACATTCATTTGAAACTTCCATTATTTTTAATATTTTTTTAATAATATTATAAGTTGTAACACCCATAATTTCATGCAAAATACACCCAAACGTTTTCTATTTATAAAGTATTTAACATTAGTTGTATAAATACATATTAGACATATGTTACAAAAGTTACTATAGATATAAAAGAAAGCCCACAGATCGTACTGGGTTGTTACAAATACTATACTACATGTTTAATAATATATAAAAGTGACTCCTAACATTTCCATTCCTCCAAAAAGACTTCGCTTAATAACATCCTTACTTCCTGAAAAAACACATTAATAATATACATGATAAGCTATACGCTTAGTGAACACAACCATTTTCATAAAACCTATATAACATTATTATAATATATTACATAATAAAATGTAACATTTCATGTTTTCCCAAATACATTCCATACATGTTCCAAATAGTAGTAATACTGTCACCAAGGCTAACACTAAGGGGGTGTTTGGGAGTGCTTTTTAAAATGATTTATTAACTTATTGGCTTTTCAAAACGTCAATAAGTTAAAAATATGTTTGGTAAACATCAAGTTTTTAGTATAACTAACGGTTATACTAAATGGTTCAATTCAAACACATTTTTAACTTATCACTTGTTTATACCTACCGAAAATCTTATTCACAACTTTGCTACCTGAAGTTGTTACAAGGATTAAACCATTCTTACATCTTTGTACCATTTATATGTATAACTACCGTTTATAATAAATGGTTCAATTCAAATCAATGTTTTTGTTTCATCATTCCAACATACCAATTCATGTTAATTCCAGAAACTAGCTTACATTAGGTCTTAATTCAACAAGTCATACACATAACATAATTAATTGATCATTTTTCATAACTTAAGCTTATAGCAACCAACTTTCAAATCATGAATTGGAACATAATAATTTACAGACTAATACTCTTAACATGTTTGTTCTTACTCATATCAATCTCTTACATTCAAACCCCAACAATTGGTATCAAAATCCCCATTAGGGTTCATAAGGGTAAAGTCCTCAAATCAAAGATTAAACCATGTTAATCACTTCATATATATATATATATATATATATATATATATATATATATATATGTATATATATATATTCAAATCATATACTACATCTAATAACTTATTACTCATCAATTTCTTTTAATTACACTTTATTTCCAGATTAGGGTTCTTATCCCAAATTTAAATTTTCAAAATATCATAAAGATATAAGTAATATAATTATCTTACCTTGAAACTAGACACAAGAATGTTACTTTGTTGTGATTTCCTTGAATTTCTGTAATGCCCGTGTTTCTAGGCTAAGCATTAGTATGATGGTGTAATAGTTAGGGCCAACAAATGTAACCTATTTTGAAGTAATAAAGAGGAATTACTTGAATATTATGTAAACTTTTATGTGATTTTATGTGCATTATACTTATATATAATACATACTAAATTAAGAATGAAAATAAGTGTAAAAAATAAAATAATAGACTAAAATCTAGTAGTAATAATACTAGGTTTCGTTGAAAGAAATTATAGTGTTAAGAAGCGAAGCGCTGTCCAAGTTGGAATCACCATTTTAACAAGTAAGTGCATAGTTACTTTCAACTTACATATAGTTATAAGTATTTAATATAAATTATGTTCTTTGTGTGCATATTATTTGTGTTTCCTGATATCTATGGTGAATGAACGATTTATACATGTTTTAAATGATTTAAACTGTATATGTATTTTATATCTACAAATATGTTGGGTAGAAAATGGGTAGATGAAATAGTTGATGTGTGATGAAATTAAATGATGAGAGGCCTCGATGTTTACGATGATCCAGTCATCTAGCGGAGTATAGATGACGACCACAGACTATTCTAGACAGTCTAGTGGAACTCTAGCAGGCTCGCAACCTGTAGGTGTTTGTGAACAGAGTGTTCACCGGCGTTCTCCATCCCCCTCATGGTTGCCTTACGGACATATATCGCTAAGGAATCCCCTTAGCAGTAGTGCTCATGCCGATGAAAATCCTTAGGCTAGGTCTCTTGAATTAGATGATTTAGGGATAGAAAGTGAGGATAACGGGAATGGGTAATCGGGTTGATTGATGTGATGAAACTAATAAACTTAATTATTGTGGTATGAAAACCCTATTTGCTCACCTGGCGCTCAAGCATGACCCACTCAGTTTCTTGTATTACAGGTAGTGACACAAGAGCATATATATGATGATCGGGTGAGAGTTTATGGATTATAGGCCAGTAGATATAAATAAATGTTGCAAGGCCTATGTTGTTTCGTTTTATGCTTTTGATCTATATTGACAATGACATCTCGAAGTTTTAATATAATGAAATACATTTCTTCGGAAATGCTTTGATAAAATCTTTATCATATTTTTGGGAACAAATTCTGCAACAATATCTTTAAAAAGTTACCCTGATTTTCAAATAAAGCATAGCAAATCGATATTTTTTGGCCGTAAAATTGAGGATGTCACAATTGGTATCAGAGCATTAGTTTAAGCGAACTAGGAATTTGTAGGATTTCTATACTTAAACTTAGAATTCTATGTGATGATTATGAGATGAGTGTCTGGTACATTTTACACACGAGCACTAGCTTATTTTAGGAAAGATGCCTAAATTGCTATTATGTGTTAAATGATTTATGTTTTTAGCTATAATGATGTCTTATATGCTATTATTGGATCGGATCAATGGTTTGTTGCCGACCGGATCTGGAAACTTTATGTGTTTAGATTTCTAAATGTTCGACTACGATATTAGAACTAGCATGTAACGTTTCGGAGTGACATGGAAGATTTAAATGTCTATCGTAAATAAAGATCTAAATTCACCTACTTTGGTGTATGGATCGACGTGGCGAGAACGCGAAGTGGATTCGGAAACACAAATGGAAATAGGAATCAACAACCTCAACCCCAAGTGATTAAGCGTGCACCGGAAGTAGCAGCAGCACCCGATCCAATCACTATGGCAGGAGTACAAGCAATGACTCAAATGATGTTGGATCCAAATAGAAGAGACAAGGCGTCTACTTCAACAGAATAAGGATGAACCTACTGTACCTACTGAACAACCTGAATTGAATAAGGGTCAGTCGGAGGAAGGAAACTACAGCTGAACCATTGGCCAAGCTGAACTGACAGTGGTTGGAAGGAATAACCAAGATTGAGGGAATGACAGGGATGTGCGTATATATAAGAAATTATTGGGTGCTAAAACACTAAGCCTTTCCAGAAGCCAAAACCTATAGAGATTATGGACTGGATCTCCGAAATGGAGATAGTATTTGAAAGCTGCAACTGTAGCGACAAACAAAAGACCGTCTTTGCAGTCAGATAACTAAAGACCGAGGTTTTGAGTTGGGGGAAGTTGTTGGTATATACGATGCCATGAGGAGAAGCCCTGAGGATGTCTTAGGAAGCCTTCATGGAGCAGTTGAGAATGCAATACTGCTCGGAAGTATATTAGATAGACCTAAACAAAGAGTTTCAGAACCTGAAGAAAGGAAAGATGAGTGTTGATGACTATGCCACTACATTCATCGAAAGGATGAAGTTATTTCCCTATTTGGTGCCTACTGAACTCTCCAAGATAAAGAAGTTTGCTAACAGATTGCTAGCAGACTTTGGTCCAATGGTCAAAATGACAACTACCTTGAAAGTAGTTGTTCGAGTAGCTAAGAATGTTGAGACCCAGTTAAAGGAAAAGAGTCTGGAGAGAGTTGAGGTTAGTGAGAAAAGGAAGTTTGATGGATGTTAGAGGTCCAACAAGAAGATCAAATTCTCGAAGTCTAGTTCACGGAAATTTGGAGGAGGAGGATGTGAAGCGAAGTGGTGCGAGAAGTGAAAAAAGAAGCACTTTGGAAAATGTAGCGAGGAGGTAACCAATTTCAAGTGTAGAAAGTCTGGGAACTATGTCAACGAGTGCACATTAAAAAAGAAGATTTGTTATGAGTGTAATGAAGAAGGGCACCTTTCAAGGGACTACCCGAAGAAGAAGGAGGTGGCAAGGCGTAATGTTCTACCGAGGCCGAAGGCAAGAGCTTTCTAGATAACCCTGGAAGCCGCAAAGGATGCAATAGATGTCGCTTCAGGTACGTTTCTCGTAAATGGATTGTCTGCCAATATATTATTTGATCCGGGAGAAAATTACTCCTTTATATCACAAAAATTTGGTGGAAGACTAGCATCGCGTGTAGATAAACTTGATAATGCTCTAGTTGTAGAAGTTGCTAGTGACAAATTCATACCTGTTAGCGATTTCATTAAAAACATCGTCATCGATTTGAACGAGAATGAATTCCACGAGGAGTTGTTGCTCATTGAGTAGAATGGTTTCGACATCATGCTGGAAATGGATTTGCTTAGTGCAAACGATGCCGAGATACTATGCAGGAAGAAGATTGTGAGAGTAAACCCACCTAGAAAATAGTCATTTATGTTGTACGAGGACAAATGTAGAGTGAATTCTGGAATCATTTACCTGATGAAAGCCAAAAAAATGTTTGTCTAAAGGATGCACATCATACTTGGCATTTGTGATTGATGCAAAGAAGGAGAAGAAGGAGATACAAAGAAAACCATGTTGGATTAGGTGTCTAAGGCCATAACTATAATAAGTATGTACTTAACCTGATAGTAGCATGGTCCTTTTGGGTTACCTTCACCAGAACAATCTGATAGGATGGATATTTGAGAAAGAGGTTATTTTTGATTTGTTAATATATTATAAGTATAATATATTAACAGAGAAATCATATTATTTAATTAGTATTGATCAAGAATTAATTTGGAATTAATTTGTTGATCAAAAGAGACCAATTAAATTAACGGGGACTGATTATGTAAATCAGTGATACATATGGTTTGGGCTATTGATCAATGATGGGCTAAGTTTATATGAGAGTCCACGAAGAGTTAGTCTATATGGGTTATTAGATCATAAGCTTAAGTGTATGGATTAGGGTTTACAAGTGACCCTTGGAATTCCACACCATATATATGTAACCTCTTGGCCCAAAATCAGTACACACAAGTGATATAACAAGAGTATAGCTGATTTTAGGGTGTTCCTAACCTCTCTCTCAAGTCCTCCAATTGTTGGTGGTGTTTGTGACTTATTAGAGGCATCACACTTGAGGTGCTAAGCTCTTGAAATGCCAAATTCAACAAGCTACAACAAGAGGTAATCTTCTAACTAGTTTTTATGATTCATATATCAAGTTGTATGCTAGATAGGCTTACCATGATTTGGAAAAATGTAATTCGCGTGTATAACTAGAGAAAACTTAGATCCAAAGCATTAGGGTTGTATGTGCACCATAGGGATGTTTTAGTGCTCAAAATCCATCAATGATATTAGAGCCTAGGGTAGTTTTCTGTTGTATTGATGCATGGTTGTTTTTCAAAGCTGAAAAAGTTACATTTCTGGCATCTGACTGATGGACTCGACGAGTCCAATGATCTGAATCAACGAGTTCACTCACAAACTGGCAACTCGACGAGTTATGTTAGTGATTATCCTCATCCAATTAAAGGACAATTATCAAATTTTAAGATAATAAGTTGATTATTTGTATTATTTGATTTGGATTGCCTTGGTATGTGAGTTAGATTAGATCAACTTGATAAATAATAAATTATATGATATTTGAATAAGTTATATTTGATGTAAATAGTTCTTGAAGAGAGTTTCATAACTTGTCCTCAAGTTATGAAATATGAAAAGTCTCATTCACACTACTAGAAAAACAGCCTTTTACGACGCTCATTGCGCGTCGTAAAAGGCTCAGACGACGCGCAAAGGCGCGTCAAGGAAGGCCCTGTCATAAAGAGAGACGACGCGCTTTTGCGCGTCATCTATAGACGACGCACATTTACGACGCTCATTTCCGACGCACAATTATGACGCGCGTTTATGACACACAATGCGTATCAAGGAAGACCCTGTCATAAAGGAAGACGACACGTATTCGCGTGTTGTAAACTTACGACGCGCGTGTTAATGACACGCAATGCGTATCATTAAAACCCTTGTCAAGAAATGCCATGTCATAAATGAAGACGACACACATTTTTGCGTATCGTAAATTTAAATGTTTTAAAAAATATATTTATATATTTATTAATTTTTAAATTAAATTTGAATTTACTGTCTCATAATAGAAATAAAATACCATATAAAAAATACAATCCATTGCATAAAATTTAACGTCATACAATTCTATTTCTTACAATATATAAATTTGCATTCATCTAATCTACTCTGTGTTTCGTACTAACAATTGAAATGAAGAATGCAACACTTGCATTTGCAGCATCTTATCTCTTTCAACTTGAGCTTTCTTTTCCTCTTCTAACTCCAAAGCTAAAGCTATTCGCTTTCATCAACCCTATAAACACAACACAAAATCACTTGTCGTTTTCATTCTACTTTTAAAATTAATTCTTATTAGGACATTCTACTTTTAAACCTACCTATCTAGCAAAATTTTCAAAGAACATAATTTATATTTTTTTTATGGAAAGTACATTGCTATTTCTTGAAAACAAGATGTTACAAGTCAAGAAACTTACATGGACTGCTGACCACCATGAACCTGCAAGACACGAGACATCAAATAAATCAAAATTAAATTTTGATTTTTTTTCCTTTCAGTAACGATTAACATTTAACAAAAAAACAAAAGGCCAACCCACTCCCTTTGCCTCATTCCAGCTAACCCACTCTTTGGAAACAAGAAAAAAAATAAAAAAAATATCAACCAACATTTTACTTATATTTGAGAGGTTTTCATATTGATTTATTATTTGTTAATAAATAGTTTACATACTACACCTATGGTATGGATTTAGTATTCAAGGGAGGATTTACTATAAAGGAAAATGTCGAGGGTAAATTGTTCATTTCAATATTGGATGTACCGATACCTTTCTATAGGTGATTGCTAGCCACTCTTCATTTCAATATTGACCGAGACCCGATTCAACTTCAATAATCTGTTGAAATCAGAATTAGAAAATAAAAATCTTTTTAAAAAGTCAACGAATAGTCAACAAGCAAGAAACTTAGTGACTTGACCTCCATCTGGATGTTGAACTAAAGCAGCAAATTTGCAATGTAAATGAGCAGAAAACCCTAGAAAGAATTTTAGTATAATGTTACAATAAACAAAATAAAGAAAGTAAATCACTATTTTGAACATGTGAAGCATTATAACAACCTGCTCTGTGACAATTCCTTTGACCTGTCTACCAAGAATTGCACGTGACTTAATGCATCTTTCAGATTGTGGTGCTTTGTCATCAGTAGCCTCCTGACCCAAATAAAAATTGTATAAAAAATGGAAGTCAGAAAAGTTGACATCAGCGAGTGAGGTTTTATTATGTTATAAAAAATGGAAGTCAGAAAAAACTGTAAGCATGGTAACATATTTAACATAAAATGTTAATTTAGTGACTTAATAGGCAATAAAAATAGTTTTTTAACCAAATTAATGAAAATGAGACATTTGGTTGCTATACTACCAGTCAAGTAATCCAAGATAAAAAAGAGTTAACATCAATTTCACCTAGCAGCCTTGGAAACCAGGTGAAATTGATCATTAAACATTCCTAGAGAATAGAAGTAGCTTTCTCAATTGCTTAGAGCGTGACCCTGATTCACCTTCAAGATTTGCACTGTCACATGTAAGGTCATCACCTGTGAAATTGATCGTTAAACATTAGACATCGCTTGAATTCTAAACTGAACCATTAACAATTTAATATGATCCAAACTATGCATGAAGTATCATGTGACTTGTGCTCAACCAAACAATTAATCAATCAATACATGACACTCTACGAGCACCACAAAATATAGAATTCAGGTGCATGTCGACTGTCGACATTTAATCATTCATATGAGCTGGAAAATAATTATAATAAAATTGTGCATGAAGTTTCCATATCCACACTCAGAAAGCAAAAAAACAAAAAAATAATAACAAACGTATCTCCTCAAATGGGTATTTCTATACTACGCTTTTCTTTCATTTGTTTGACTGCATCATCCAAATCATGACTCTGAAGTTCATGAGAATCTTGAAATTTTAGAAACTCATATCCTCCATGTCCTGTCATATATAACAAGAGAAAGAATCTTGAAATTTCATGGCGGCCTATTAAAACTCTTGAAAAGTTCTCAACTGTCACTTCATAACCTCGATAGTCTACCTAACATAGCAGTGAACTAAAATCAACACATCTTCTCTAAAAACAATATGTAAATAAGCAAAGTGCTGTACATTAATTGGACACCAAAGTTGACCTCAACATTATCTCCATACAAGTTAAGCCTATGATTTTCATTGTTGAAACTTGTGTAGGGTATTTGTTTCGGGAATTACAAGCCATGTCATCCACTAACATAAGAATGATCCTCTCATCAGGTATCCCTAGTTATTTCACAGTCCTATTCAAGAAGATTAAGAGAAAGAATGATAGAGAAATGTCAATAACTGAAACATGATTGATATATAGTTATAAAATAACTGAAAAATGACAAAACAAACCTGATCTTGAGTGAGATTAAGTAAGGTAGGTCTGTTGGAACCTTCCTTGCTGGATTTGTGTCCTTAAGAATGACAAAGAAACATATGGAAAGCAATCAACATCATTGATGCGTGGATGGCAGTAAAAAAGACAAACATTGTTCATTTAATAACTAATTTCCTACCTATAAAATCAGGAAAAAAATAAGATTTAAGAATTAGGTACTATTTTATTATCTAAAAGTAAAACACAAAGATGTTATATAAATTACCTGGCCAAAAGGGTAGAGTTATTTCGCTTCCAGAATTGGAAAAATAAAACTGCCCATGAAATTATGCATATAAAAAAAAGGGAAGCACAAATAACTGCAATGATCTGAAAAAAAATACAAAATAAGAAAATATAGAATTATTAAAGATTCAGATGAATGTGTTAAGCCAAAGAAATTTGTTTTTTGGGTAATGTAAGGGTAAAATGGTCTTTTGGTCTCGTTTAGACGATTTATGTAGTCACTATAGAGAGAGAGAGAGAGAGAAAGAGAGAGAGAGAGAAAGAAAAAACCACAAAAGAAAGTGACATACCCAAAATAAACCAAGTGCAATATATAGTCTTTTGGTCTCGTTCAGACGATTTATTTTATTTTTGAATAGACAAAAAAACATATGGACACAAACCTCAAAATCAGCTCCCACACTCTTAATGTTAAAAGTTTGATTTCATTATGTTTAGCCATTATAATTTTTCCACTGTTATCCATACTAGGCTCTTCCCTTACCAACTTTCACCATTATAGTCCCTTCATCATACCTAATAGCAATACTGTACAAAAGGGAAAGGGTACAAGTATCATAAACAAGCATAAATGTCCGGCTGTACACAAATGTTACACATCAGCAAAACTGATTAGAGAAATTTGATGTAAAAAGATTAAATTCATGCAACCAAAACCTGATGTTGATGACCAAAAGCAATGGGTAGCTGCAGGGTAGTCCCCAGATGTGACTTTCTTGCATGGTTGACACATAGAAGGTCAAGCTCCTTTTCTACTTGTAGCTGTAACCTGAAAATATGACATTAATATTTAACAATCCTTTTATCTAGCTTTAAATTTCATAACCGATCACAAGATGCTCATAACAGATTATACAATTTATTAACCCGTAGAGCACTGTTGAGTGCAGTTGAACCATACACAGAAGTATATTGACCACCATAATTAGTTCCAGCAGATGGATGACCACCTAACTGATGGGTTTTGAGCATTCTAACACTTCCTAAGTGTACATGCAACCCTAATAACCTTGGATCTATGTTTGTCTAATTATCATGCAAAGTTGAATTCCAAGGTTATATTCCTATCTAGCATACATGGGGAACACTTTTTAACTTGAATGAAAGATATAATAACTTACCTTGTTGTTGCTTATGTTCCTTGAAACCTTGTGAGCCTAGCACCCGAAGTGTGATGCCTTAAATGCTTCACACAACACCAAATGCTCTTGGAAAGACTTTTGAGAGAATACACACTTCTTGAAATCGGCCTAGCCCTCTTGTTTCATATGTGTAGCCGATTTTGGTGGAGAATGGGATTCTTATATAGTGTTGACACATCTAGGGTTACACCATGAAAACCCTAATGTGTCATGACTCTTCATTTCCATGACCCATGGGTTTGTAACTCCCATGGAGCATCCATGGAGTATCCTATGGGTGGAACCTAACTTGATAATCCATGGAGCCTCTTAGCCCACTATACAAGATATGAATGATTTACATAATCAACCTATATATTTAATTAGTTATCTTTTGATCACTTAATTAATTCTAAATTAATTCTTGATCAAACTAATCAAATAATATTATTAATATATTAGAACTTATAATATATTAATAATCTCCAAGTGTTATTTCTTTCATTTAGTCTATCCAATTGCATGGTGCCATGCAACCCAAATGGACCATGCCGGGTCGGGTCAAGTACTGACCAGAAATAGTTATGGAATTAGACATCTTATCCAACAGTCTCTCACTTGGATAAGTCTAATAACTATAACTCCAGTACTTCAGGAACCGACCGACAATCGTAGCTCTTTCAAGGTCTCTAGGAACTGAGAAGATGTTGATACGCCATTTAAGATAAGTGATCATATAATCCTCTGTTCTAGATATCAGCCGGACAAATACATGGAACAATGTCTTACTTATTGTCCAGCAGTTTGTTTCCCGATTTCCGATTTGTTTGACAAAGAACTTAATTGAACACATCAACTTAGTTCTGACCGGGCCCGATACATAGGTCAAAACAACATCATCGAGGGGCCCAGATATCAGCTTCTAATCCAAGAAGGAACAGATAAACTTCGACTCATATGTTTGTTCTACCACTCATTGAATTATACACAAAAGCATGTTTTATAACATCGAGTTACCAATGCATTTTCGTACAATCAATGCATAACGAACTTGTAAGTAACAAATCATATCTCTAGGTTTGAAGACTAATATGATATTACCGTCTCACGATCACTCGAGATAAATTCCATGAAGTGATTCCAGTGAGCGTGGGTTGAGTCCAATGCTCAAAACTTATGAGCACTCATGATTGTTGTAGCCTTGTCCAACACCGTAGACCTCTGCAACCAATCATAACAGTCTTGATTCATACCTACTTCCGACATATGACCGACTGTGGAGGTTTGAATAATATGTTATACCAACCAAAATTATTCTGGAAGTCAAAACATTCAAAAGAAATATAGTAAACGATCGACAAGAGATAGCAACACTTTACTCATAAATAAAACACCTTTTATTCATCATCTAATGTCAATTACACTTTACAAATTTCGTGGTTATCTAACTACTAAATCTAATATCATCCTTCAGCCCTATGCTCCGAGCATGCTGGAGATGCTTAACCCGAGTCAGTCCCTTCGTGAGGGGATCTGCTGGGTTCTCATCTGATGATACCCTCTTTGCCACGAGGAGTCCTTCTTCTATCCGATGTCTGATAAAATGGTATTTTCTATCGATGTGTCTGGATCTCCCGTGATCCCTTGGTTCCTTGGCTAAGGCAACAACGCTTTCACCATCACATAAAATTTCCATTGGCTCTTTAATAGCTGGTACAACTCCAAGGTCTCCAATGAAGTTCTTCAGCCATATCGCCTCCTTTGCCGCCTCGCTAGCTGCAATATACTCTGATTCACAAGTTGAATCAGCCACCGTCTCTTGCTTGGAACTCTTCCAAGAAATTGCTCCTCCGTTTAGGGTAAAGACCCAGCCCGACTGAGAGCGGAAATTATCCGTATCAGTCTGGAAGCTAGCATCACTATACCCTACAACTCTCAAGTCATCACACCCACCGAGGGTAAGGACCCAGTCCTTAGTCCTCCGTAGGTACTTGAGGATATTCTTTACCGCAGTCCAGTGTGCCTTGCCAGGGTTCCCCTGATACCTTCTAACCATGCTAAGGGCAAAGGCTACGTCAAGTTGAGTACACGTCATTGCATACATGATCGATCCTACAGCTGAAGCATAAGGATTTGACTTATTTATGCTATCTCAGCCTCAGTGCTAGGGCTTTGTGTCTTACTCAATCCGACGTTACTCTGGATGGGTAACTCTCCTTTCTTGGAGTCCTGCATGCTGAATCTCTTCAGCACCTTATCCAAGTAGGTACCCTGACTAAGTCCAATTAGTCTTTTACTCCGATCTCTCAAGATCCTTATCCCTAGAATATAGGCAGCTTCTCCTAGGTCCTTCATAAAGAAACACTTCCCAAGCCAGGACTTAACTTCCTGCAGAGTTAGGATGTCATTTCCTATGAGTAGTATGTCATCCACATACAATACCAAAAGCTAACTATACTCCCACTCGCCTTGACATACACGCAAGACTCATCTTCACTCCTAGAAAAGCCAAATTCCTTGACCTTTTCATCAAAGCAAAGATTCCATCTGCGAGGTGCTTGCTTCAATCCATAAATGGATTTCTCAAGCTTACACACTCTATTAGGGTACTCGTTGCTGACAAAACCTTCTGGCTGACTCATGTAAACATCTTCAGCCAACTTTCCATTAAGGAAAGCGGTTTTGACATCCATTTGCCATATTTCATAGTCATGAAATGTAGCTATGGCTAACAGAACCCTAATAGACTTAATCTTGGCTACTGGAGAAAAGGTCTCATCATAGTCCACTCCAGGAATTTGAGAGAAGCCCTTTGCAACCAGTCGAGCCTTATAAGTGTGTACTTTACCATCCATGTCGGTCTTCTTCTTGAAGATCCATTTGCACCCTACTGTCTTACGACCTGGTACATTCTCAACCAAGTTCCAAACTTGATTGTCATACATGGACTGTATTTCGCTGTCCATTGCCTCTTTCCACTTGGCTGACTCAGGGCCTGCCATGGCTTCCGCGTAACTGTTAGGTTCATCCAGACCTATCAGTGTCTCATCACTGATAAGTGTATCACCTTCTGCAGTAATATGGAATCCATAGTAATGCTCAAAAGCATTCCTAACCCTTGTGGACCGCCTCAGAGGTACAGACTTGTCAATTGGCTCAACAGGAGTTTCCTCCTCAAGTTGAGTGCTAGGGTTTGAAGTTCCTTCACCGCTTGACTCTTGAATTTCTTCAAGATCAACTTGCCTCCCACTGTTTCCTTGGCTTATGAACTCTCTCTCTAAAGAAAGCACACCTAGCTACAAAGACCACATTTTCACTAGGTCTGTAGAAGAGGTAACCAAAGGATTGCTGTGGGTAGCCGATGAAAATACACCTCTCGCTTCGAGGTTCGAGCTTATCATGAGTCTCGCGTCTCACGAAAGCCTCGCAACCCCAAATCTTGATGTGGTCTAGTTTACGTACTTTACCAGTCCACATCTCGTGAGGAGTTTTGGCAACTTTCTTTGTAGGGAATAGATTAAGTCAGACTGACTGACTTATCTTTTATATATATATATATATATATATATATATATATATATATATATATATATATAAAAGATAAGTCAGTCTTACTGTTAGTAGGCCTCATTCACGAAGCCGATCTATAAGGGGGATATAAGGAAATTGCCTATAAAATGGAGATTGAATGGGTGTCCACTCTCACCCACCACTTCCTTGACTGGCGGAGGGTCGTTAGCCGAACGGATTAATTCTCATAAAATATATTATGATAATTATAAAGTAACTAAATTTTTTTTTTTATAAATTTCCTAATCTTAGTTACTTTAGGAAAAATGTGAAAATGATGCTATTCCATGAAATTACACTTTGCACCTTGCCAAGTCGTTAGTGGAGTATGTGTGGTTAACCGACACACTAAATTGGACTAACAAGGGTGGCAAAGGGTAGCTTGATGTTTATCAAAGATCAATGGAGCATGTGTGGTTAACCAACATATTGATTAGATGATAAATGACATAAAGAGTGCCAAGTATATTTTCATGGTTATTCTCACCTGTTTGTGATCCTCGGTATCCGAGTCACAAACTTGAGGGCATAACCGAGATTTAAACATGCCATTGAAAAGTTCAATGAATCTCAAAAGAATCTAGGAATTTCAATTCATTTAAAACTTAATGATCAATTTTGTTTTTCATGGTGGAAATTGGTAAATTGTCATTTACCTACCTTCAAATATTTTGCAATTGGATTACGATATCCCTCTTCCGAGTTGTAAAATATTGTGTTGGGTCCTAGCCTCAATATTTCATTTGGGTGTTATATTATGGATTCTTATATAATCTAAACTTTGTCTTTCTTTTCAAATGTCTTCCAAGACCGCTTCTGGCTTGAACCCTTCTGGCTTTTTCTCCCTCTTGAACTTGTGTGGGAGGGTCATCTTTTATGGTTCGAATTTCAATGATTGGATTCGGAACATTAGGATGGTCACTCATTACGAGGATAAGGAATATGTCCTCGATAAAGAGCTTAAGGAGATTGATGAAGCAACTGCTACTCCTAAAGAAGTTGCTGAATATAGGACTCATGAGAAGGACGCCACAAAGGTGTCATGTATCATGTTAGCCACTATGACAACTGAAATTTAAAAGTACTATGAGGACTACTAACCTTTCGAGATGCACCAAGACTTGATGGAATGATTCCATTAAAGTGCTCGACAGGAAAGGTATGAAATCATTGCCTCCATGATTACAACAAAAATAAAGGATGGAGAGTCTATCACGGCCCACTTGCAAAAGATGAAAAGGTTTGTGGACCGCTTGTTGAGGATGAATGTTAACTTCGATGATGAGTTGGCCATTGATATTATTCTACACTCATTGCCTCCTTGTTATGACCAGTTTCGTATCACTTATCATATGAACAAGGAGGAGGTCACTCTAAGCAAGCTTCAAGGCCTTTTGAGAACTGCTAAAAGTAGTTTAAAAGGAAAATCTGTTGTATCTACTCATACTGCTACTGCCCCTGTTCTGGAAATTGGACATGGGAAAGGGAAGAAGAGGAAGGGTCCTGCTAAGAGCCACAAGGGAAAGTCCCATGATGGATCATCTTCTAGTGGAACCAAAGGTGGTTCTGCTACTCCCTCTACCAACCAAAAGGAAGCAGAGTGCTTTCACTATCATGACAAAGGGCACTGGAAGCGTAGCTGTCCCAAATACTTGCAAGACATCAAGGATGGGAAGATAAAGCCCACCCATGCTGTTTTTTACACTATTCTGTCTAATAACTCATAATATGCTAATTCTTGGGTCCTTGATACAGGTTGTGGTTTTCACATTTGTTCTGATTTGCAGGGAATAAAAAGAAGTAGGGATGTGGAACATGGGAAGATAAACTTAATTATTGGGAATAGGAAAGTGTCGCCCGTCTCCAAGATTGGAGTTTATTCATTATTGCTTAGTAGTGGGTTAGAATTAGATTTGAATAATTGTTGCTACTCGTCCGATATGGCGAGAAACATTATTTCTTTTCATGGTTTGTATAAATAAGGTTTTAGATTTGGATCTATGTATTCACTATTAGATACACAACATTATGAACACATGAAGAACCCTAGCATGCTCCTAGATATTTCAAAATTTAGATAGTAGAAGGGATTACATACCTCTTGTTATATTGTAATAACAACTCAAATCTTCAATATTCTTGTCTTTGAAAGCAAGTACCACAAGTGTAGTACCTCTAATGGCTCACAAACACCAAGAGGAAATAGAGAAGCAAGAGACAGAGGGAGGAGGCTACAAAATTCGGCCTTAGGGTTCTTAGAGATGCAAGCAGACGAATTCTGGTAGCATAGGGTCCTTATTTATACTGTGAGCAGCTAGGGTTTCCTCCAAAACCCTAATGGACATCTTAGACATTAAGCAGCCAATGGAACCTTCTGGAATAAGGCCATGGACGAAAATATGATGGGCTCCAATCATAATTTCGTTCATCCCTTTGTCCCATTTGGTTTCCCAGCCCAAAATCCAACTATCACACTTTTGACAGTTTAAGTCCCTTTATTCAATTAATTTCTTTTAGTCACCAAATTAATTCTTAATTAATTTATGACTAATATTAATTTAATAATATGATTGCTCTTTTAATATATTATTCTTATAATATATTAATAAATCATAATAACCTCTTTCTCTATTATTTCTCCAATCAAGTTGCTTTGGTGAAGGCAACCCAAAAGGACCGTGCACAACCGGGTCAAGTACTTACCAAATATGGTTACGAGCTTAGACACTAATGCAACAGTTTCCCACTTGGATAAGTCTAGTAAACATAAATTCAAGTAGAACCCGATTAGCAATCGTAGCTCTCAAAGACGCTGTCGAACTCTGATCTTATCAATATCTTGTCCTTTAGACAAGGGATCGAATGATCCTCTGTTCTAGATATCGTGCGGACAATCACATGGAACATAGTCATACTTAGTGTCCAACAGTTTATTTCTCGATCTCAGATTCGATTGACATAGAACTTAATTGAACACATCAATTTAGTCGTGACTGGGACCGACACATAAGTGAAATCAAATCATCGAGGGGCCCTGATATCACTTTTACCCTCCTAGGATAAAAGGAACAGATAAACTTCGACTTATATGCATTTACTATTCACTAATCAAATCATACACAACAGTGCGTTTTATGACATCAAGTTACTGATGCGTTTTCGCATTATCAATGCACAACCAATCAGCAAACAATAAACCATATATCTAGGTTTTAAGACCATATGATATTATCGTCTTGCGATCACTCGTGATAAATTTCATGAAGTGATTCCAGCAAGTGTGGGTTTATTCCAATGCTCAAAACTTGTTCATAATGTAACGCCCCGGGTTTTCTCGGTACGTTTGGTTATTTTAATTTAATTATCCTTGTAACCTTGGGTTAATTTATTTAACCAATGTCTAATTTCTTATGTTATTGGACTCTTTTGATCATCTTGTAAACTCCTTTTATTGAAGTCCATGGGCTATGGGCCTATTTGCAAAGTCCATCTAGTTAATAGTACTTAATGTGTAAATTGAATCATTTGGAACACACACAAGGAAAACACTCTAAACCCTCCCTCTCTCTCAAAAATCGTCCCTCTCTCTCTCTTTGGGATCAAGAGCAGCCAAGGGGCTGTTTGGAGCTTAATTCTTGTTCATTTCCAGCCTTGATTCTTATTGGTATGAACCTCCTTATCCTTTCTTACGACTTGATTCATAACCTTGTTCTAGTTTTATGATTTCATCTTCACCTCTTCTCCTTCTTATTTTATTGTAATTGTATGTTATACATCATCTCAAGATCCTATCTTCACCCCATATATGGTGGATGATGGATCTAGGGGATTACATGTGGCAAAAGATCATGGAAACCCTAAAAGGGAGAATGATGATTTTATGTGCTTATGTTTATTTTCATGTTGATTATTATTACATCCTTGTGGCTAAATGAAATCCTAATGATCCCTAACCCTTTTTAGTACCACCATTATCATGGGGACTGAATTGGGATGATGAACACATCTTAAAATGTGTTTCAAAAGGAGAAGGATGGATAAGCCAAAAAGGAATCACGGGTGGCTACGATTCTGTTTTCCATCAGATCTGTAGTCATTTTGTAAAAATCATATCTGGAGCTCTAGAACTCAAACGGACCCCAAACCAGTTCCAAAAGTTCAAAAATTGAGTTGGCTAACTTTCTTAAGAAGGCCAACCTCACTGATAAGGGCTTTATCTATGTGAAAGAATGGCATCTTTGCTGTTAGGTCTGATCCGGGTCGGTTCTGATATGTCATTTTGTTTCCATCATTTCTAAGGCTTGGAAAAGGATCCAGAGTGATTCCAAGTTTCTATATGTTCCTTATATTATGAATTTAATATCTGGATAATATGGGGTGTTATTTCCAATTATAAATTGGTTAGAATGGATCCACACTCCAGGTCAGTGGGAAGTCACCAGCTTTTGCTAGTGCTGTGATTGTCCACAATGTGAATTTTATATCTGGAGTTTGAGAGATTCTTTTCATTCAATTCCAACTCTGAGACTTTCACTTGTATGTCCTTTACTTCTCTTAATTTTCTTTTGGACGAATTCTACTCACAAGTTGGGTAGAATTGGCCAACATCACTTGACTGTATTGTTGGAGACAGAAGTGATACACCATTTTGTAAAATTCATATTTAATTCATCTTTTGGAGTTAGAATGAGTTCTTTATAGTTATGGAATCCTGAGAAATCATAGTTTCCTATAAAATTTAGTTAAAGCTATGTTTCTGTTTTAGATTTTAGAGTAAATCCGTTTTGAACAGCAGGTCTGTTTTAGAGACCTTGCTGTGATTACTCTTTTCTCAACTCATAGCTTCATTACTTCTCGTTTCTAACCTTTAGTCCTTCTTAGGCGAGGTTTTGAAGTTTGCTCAAGCTTGGTAGCATTATTTGATTGTTAGCCATCCTTAATACTCACTCAAGGTGAGTTCTCTCACATCGTTGTATTGATGATTGTGTTTGCTAGTTAGCTCGTGTGTGATTATTTGAATTTATTATAAAAGCATGCTATATAAGTATTGTTTTAATTCGTACATGTGCACTGTATGTAACTAATTATGGATATGGGGACACCACCAAAGGATACGGATTTACCGGTGCGGTGGGTAGGTAAGATCACCAACGTAATACTCTTCGTGAGGTGCGGTGATTAGGGCCAAATGATACGGGATCTTTCCGGTGCGGTTCAAACCTACAAGTCCTTCTCGTAATATAGACATTGATTCGTTCTTTGTCTTTATCATTATAATTGGAAAATGGATTAGGGCTAGTAAATATGAATGTTAGTACAATGTCTGTGTTTGAATTCACTAAGCTTCGTGCTTACGTTTTTCTCTTATAACTTTTCAGGTGCTAAGATTAAAGAGGCTAAGGCTTGACATGGAGCATCGGGACATCGCTACTAGTTATTTTGTTGGGACCTTATTATTATTATTACTTCCGCACTTATTTTATATGATTATTAAGTTGATGGATTATGTTATGACTATTTCAGTTGTTTTAATTTAATTTAAGATGGGTTTTAAAAGTTTAAAATTTTTGCAAAAAAAATTGGGTGTCACACATAAGCACTCATGAACGTTGTAGCAAACCTTTGCTATGTCTAATACCTTTCAGACAATCTACACACCTATTCATGACAGTCTTCATTGATACCTACTTCTAACATATGAACGAATGTGGACCGTTCGAATAATTCGATTATTCTTAAATAACTCAATTATTCAGGAAGTCAAAACATGCAAAGTGAAACAATAGTTAAATAATTAACATAAGACAGTAACTTTACTTATAAATAATACTCATCTATTTAATCATCAAATGTGAATTACATTTATCTATTACACGTTTCTGAACTATCTAATCTAAACTAATATCGTCCTTCAGCCCAATGCTCCTAGTGTGCTGCAAGTGCTTAACCCTACTCAGTCCCTTCGTAAGCGGATCTGCTGGGTTATCCTCTGACGATACCCTCTTTACTACGAGGAGTCCTTCTTCTACCCGATGTCGAATAAAGTGATATTTTCTGTCGATATGTCGAGATCTACCATGATACCTTGGTTCCTTGGTCAAGGAAACCGCTCCTTCATTATCACAGAAAATTTCCGTGGGCTCCTGTATGGCTGGCACAATTCCAAGGTCTCCAATGAAATTCTTCAGCCATATTGACTCTTTTGATGCTTCGCTTGCTGCAATTTACTCTGATTCGCACATTGAATCAGCTACGATTTCTTGCTTGGAACTTTTCCAAGTCACTGCTCTTCCATTAAGGGTAAAGACCCAGCCCGACTGCGAACGGTAGTTGTCCCTGTCGGTCTGAAAACTGGCGTCACTATACCCTCGCACTTTTAAGTCATCACTCCCAATAAGGACTAGAAACCATTCCTTGGTCTTCCGAAGGTACTTAAGAATATTCTTGACTTCGGTCCAATGTGCTTTTCCAGGGTTCCCTTGATATCTTGTGACACCCCAAAACTTCTACCTTGTTCAACTATTCAATACTATCAATGTTAAACTCGTTTTAGCTATCTTTTAGCATTTTTTTGAGCCTGTTTGGATGATCTAAAGCCTTGTACAACCAAAGTTTGAATTAGGGATGGGTTGGTTTAAGATTTAGGGTTTCAAAAAGGCCAAACACTCCATCAAGAGGAGTGTGTGCCCACACACCCGAGTGTGTGGCTGCACACCCGAGTGTGCGGCCGCACACCCGAGTGTGCGGCCGTACACCCATGATCTATATATAGATGTGGCTCATTTTCACTTCATTTCCCCTCTCCTCAACCGCTCACACCTCTCTCTCAATCAGGCTTCTTCAACAACAAACCCTCCCAAGACTTCAGAAACGTGAGTAATCCATCCATTAGCTTGTTGTGCTTGAAGAACCACTTAATCTAAGCCTAGAATCATTGAGTCCCATCATGTTCTTCATCTCTTTGAAGGAGTGCAGCCACACACCCACACAAGGTGGCCTCACACTCCTAAAAGACCCTCCAAAATGAGAGTTGGACTTCTATCTTCGAGTTAGACATGACCATAGCCTTGCAACACCTTAGAATTGGCTTTTTGGACATCATCATGTAGGGTGTATGACCGAACACACCTGTGTACGGCCGCACACACCCTTGTGCGGCAGCACACTCCCGTGTGCGACCACACACACACCTTAGGACCAAAAACCCACTTCTATGACCCTTAACTTGCACTACAATCGAGTATAGACCTAGAAAACTTCATGGATGCAAGTATGGACCTTGAAAACAACTCAAAAGCACCTTCCATCATGAGTGTACGGCCGCACACCCATTGGGCCGCACACCCATGGCCGTACACACCTTTAAGGTGGCCATACACCTCCCTCATGCAATCCTTTAAGGTTCTAGCACTTAGTGTCGGTAGTCCCAAGTTCTTAGAGTGGTTCTCCATCACATTTAGTAGAGAAATACCATCATTTGATTGCTTTATCTGTCATTACATGTTAATTAGTATCTAATCGTGTTCAAGGCTTCACTTGAACATCCGACATTCCATATCGATCTTTTATTCAAATCGCCCGAGGTGAGTTCATACCCCTACGTTTTTCCGAGTTTTTCATGTTTTTAAGGGGGGGGGGGGGGGGGGAGTACAAGGAAACTTGTGCTCAAAGTATATTATTTTGTATAAGATAATTATATTTTCAGTATTCTTTTAACACGGAAAAAAGTTTTACCAAACGATTAAGAAATGAAATCGTAGAAACAGTTTTCAAAACTAGAGCAATGAACTTACGAATCATGTCGTAAAATGTATCATTTTATAGAGGATTCATGTTAATCATAAAAGGATTTTCTATATTATTACTTGTAAATTTGTTAGTCTATGTTGGAGACACGTCCTTGGTAACACTCCCACGGAATCAGAGTGTTGGACTAGCACTTGTAACCAGAATCTCTTGTAGGGAGAGCGTGACTGTTGTGTATAGATCTATACGGGACTGACTATCCTGCACCTTGCTGCTAGCTACAACCAGACCGACAGTTCTATGGGTGACAAAGTCATAAAGGATACTGGCCTCGATACGTGCTATATCAAGTTAATGTATGGTTATAAAACTCGCAATGAAGATAACAAAGATTTACTTTTGTAATAATGAATTAAGTGAACTAACCTCAAAGTAATAACCGATTTGATTACTGGAGGGTATTAATAGTACCTT
The DNA here is from genome assembly GCF_051521515.1 of Lactuca serriola. Lineage (NCBI taxonomy): Eukaryota > Viridiplantae > Streptophyta > Magnoliopsida > Asterales > Asteraceae > Lactuca > Lactuca serriola. The sequence goes on from NC_136410.1 coordinate 71,644,123, forward strand.
CAGGATTTAGTTCAACACGTTTTCTTTTATTAGTTTTATTTATATAATAGGGCTAATATACCTCACTGGGAGTAACCAGGGTTTTTTCAAAGAAAACTACGTTACCGATATACGTATGGTAGATACTTGAACACGTCAGTTTAGAACGGATAACCAACCATCAACTTTTAGGGAAAATATAGGATTTTCTCGGGATAAGTCGGCTATTCATAAACGGATTGTTTTTACATGTAACTAACGAATATTCATATTCATTCCACGACTCACCTTCTTTGAATCTGGATGTCATGGAAGGAATGGTTTTTCAAACATGCTTTTCATAAGAAAATATAAGATTTTCTTGAGGAACATTTTTCAAAAGGATTCAAGGAAACATTTTTCATCAAAACTAAATGCTTATGAACTCACCAGCTTTATGCTGATATTCTTTCAAAACTGCTTGTATTCTCAGGGGTTTAGTAGACAGGTACTTTCAGGCTTTTGGAGAAGTCCGCGCATTAGATTCATGTCTTTCGATTTTATTTTTGTCATGAACAAAACTATGTACTAAGACAATGTAAACCTTATTCATATATGTATTCAATGTTTGGTTATGTTTACTATGCTTGCTATGATACAACTGTTGTGATACTACGCATGACGCCAACCAACTTCGAACGTTTCCGCGATTCCGGTTTTGGGGTGTGACATATCTGCTGACCATGCTCAAAGAGAAGGCCACATCAGGGTGAGTACAAGTCATAACATACATGATCGAGCCAACTGCGGAAGCGTAAGGTACTCGGCTCATCTCTGCTATCTCGGCTTCGGTACTCAGACTTTGAGTCTTACTTAACTTGGCATTACTTTGGACGGGCAACTCCCCTTTCTTGGAATTCTCCATACTAAAACGTTTTAGTACCTTGTCCAAGTAAGTATTCTGACTAAGTCTATTAGTCTTTTACTCCTGTTTCTCACTATCCTTACTCCCAAAATATATGCAGCTTCTACGAGGTTCTTCATAGCGAAGCACTTCCCGAGCCAGGATTTAACTTCCTGTAGTGTCGGGATGTCGTTTCCTATGAGCAGTATGTCATCGACATACAATACAAGGAAGCTCACTATACTCCCACTGGCTTTGACATACACACATGATTCATCTTCTCTTCGCAGAAACGCAAACTCTTTGACTTTCTCGTCGAAACAAAGATTCCATCTGCGAGACGCTTGCTTAAGTCCATAAATGGACTTCTCAAGCTTACACGCTCTATTGGGATGCTTCACATTGACAAAACCCTCTGGCTGAGCCATGTAAACATCCTCAACCAACTTCTCATTAAGGAAAGCGGTTTTGACATCCATCTGCCATATTTCATAATCTTGAAATGCAGCAATGGCCAACATCACCCTAATAGACTTTATTTTCACAACTGGTGAGAAGGTCTCATCATAGTCAACTCCAGGAGTTTGAGTAAAGCCCTTTGCAACCAAGCGCACCTTATACGTGTGCACATTCCCATCCACATGGGTCTTCTTCTTGAAGATCCATTTGCACCCAACTGTCTTATGTCCGAGCACATGGTCAACCAAATTCCAAACTTGGTTGTCATACATGGATTGAATCTCACTGTCCATCACCTCTTTCCATTTTGCAGACTCAGGGCCTGCCATGGCTTCCTTATAGCTGTTAGGTTCGTTCAAATTCACTAGTGTACTATCACTAATGAACGTATCCCCTTCCATAGTAATATGAAAACCATAAAACTGGGGTTGAACCCTAACTCTTTCGAAACGTCTAAGAGGTAAGGACTTGTCAATTGGTTCAACCGGAGTTTCCTCCTCGGGTTCAGAGCCAGCGTTAAAGGTTCCTTCATCACTCGACTCTTGAATCTCTTCAAGATCGATTTGCCTTCCACTATCCCATTGGCTTATGAGTTCTCGATCTCGAAAAACCCTCTCCTCGCAACAAAGACAACATTTTCACTCGGTCTATAGAAGAGATATCCAAAGGATTTTAGCGGGTAGCCGATGAAAATACATTGCTCACTACGACATTCGAGCTTGTCGTGAGTCTCTCGTCTTACGAAAGCCTCACAACCCCAAACCTTGATATGTGCCAACGAGGGAGCTTTCCCTGTCCACATCTCGTGAGGTGTTTTAGCAACCTTCTTCGTAGGGACTAAGTTAAGGATATGGGCGGCCGTCTCTAAGGAATACCCCCAAAAAGAGATAGGTAGTGAAGCATGAATCATCATGGAATGAACCATGTCTAGCAACGTTCTATTACGCCTCTCAGCTACACCATTCAGTTGTGGTTTCCTCGGTGGCGTCAATTGCAAAACTATTCGGCATTCTTTGAGGTAATCATAGAATTCAAGACTTAGGTACTCTCCTCCTCGATCGAATCGAAGCATCTTGATTTTCCTGCCCAATTGATTCTCCACTTGTTGTTTCAAATCTTTGAACTTTTCAAAGGTTTCCGACTTGTTCTTGATTAAGTAGATATACCCATATCTGCTATAGTCATCGGTGAAAGTCACATAGAAGCGGTTCGCATCCCTTGTGGTGGATCTAAAGGGCCTACACACATCGGTGTGTATGATATCCAATAGACCTTCACCCCTCTCACAAGTTCCAGTGAAGGGTGACTTGGTCATCATTCCAAGTAAAAAAGACTCGCGCACGTCATCGTCCCTCAGTGTAACAACGTAAAATTCCAATTCAATTTTTTTATTTTTAAAACCACCAAGTGTATATCATATCATAATTTCAAATCCGAAACAACAGTGTTTTCAAAACAAATTCCCAGGATCTCTCAAATGTGAACTCCATCGGTGTGAGTGTGTACGAGTCAAGCCGTCGCCTTCCCACGGTCCTCGCTGGTACCTGAGACATCAAACACAACAACTGTAACCATAATGCTTAGTGAGTTCCCCAAAATACCACATACCACAAATACGCCACTCGAGGCTAAACCCGACCCTCTGGTCAAGATGTCTCAGCGGGACCCTCCAGTCCCGTAGCTCGTCGGACCCTCTGGTCCAGTCATAGCTCATTAGGCCCTCTGGCCCGTTCTGAATCGTTGGACCCTCCGGTCCGGTCCATATAGTCATACAACATACCAATAACACATAGCATAAAATCTCATAAATAGCACATAAGACCCTCTGGCCAAACCAGAATACCACTCAAGGTAACGTATAGTGAGAAGACTCACCTCGTGGAAAGTCTAAGATCTCGCATACTCGCTATCTCCAAAACCCAATGACGACTCTACCTCACCTAATCATAAAAATATCATTTAATAATCAAGAATTCCACAACTAAACTTTAACCCTTATCATCATCCTCAGAGGGTAAAAGACCATTTTACCCCTCCTTGACCCAAAGTCCTCATGTTGACCAAAACCCTAAAAAGTAAACAAAAGTCAACCCTACAAGTACGCGGGGCGTACATCGCCAACCCATGGATCGGGGTCTCCACCCAGTACGCTGCGCGTACTAGAAGTTACGCCTATCGTAACCATCAGATTTTAGCATACATCATTTCTGGTCTTAATCGGTTAAGCCATTACTCCAACTTCTAGATCCGGCTCAGTTTATGCGTCTATACCCATAAAGTCGAGACCTTTAAGCCTTGGCATGGCTGTAAAGGCTCCAACAATTCATAACATCACTCTATTCCAACTCAAGGACCTAGATCTCATGCATGGTGTAATGTTCACGACCAAGATTGCATTTTTATGAGTCTACAACTCAAATAGACCAGAAATACGAAGGATCTAAGCTTATGGAGACCATTTGCTCAAAAGTCTCCACCTTTGGGACTAAAACCCTAGAAAATGGTACATGAAACATATTACAAGAACTATAGAACAAGATCCGAGCTTTTTACCTTGAAATGAAGCCTCAACCTTTGCTAAGCTCAGATCTACACTTGAGTACCACTTCTAGCCTTCCCCAATGAGCTCCTCTTCTCCTTTGCTACCTAGAAATGGCACCACCAAGCTTAGAATACTCACAAATGGCCTAAGAACGGTTGCACACTCTCTTTAGGGTTTCTTTCTGAGGGATGGTGGCTTAGAAGTCGAGCCACACATTCCTTATATAGCCCTCCAAATGAATTAGGGTTTTTAGGTCTGGACCGGTTACGCCCCGCGTAACCTTGGGTACGCCCAGTGTACCTGAGGGTGAACGCGTACAAATGAAGCACACGAGTACGCGCAGCGTACCTCTTGTACGCCCAGCGTACTCGCAAATCATGCAACCCTAAAAAGAGAACATAACAAAGATGAAGGGATAAATAGAAGGGTACCTGGTTTTCGGGCTGTTACAATTCTCCCCCACTAGAACCAGACTTCGTCCCCGAAGTCTCATACCGAAAACAACTCCAGTTACTGATCCCGCATCTCAGCCTCGGGCTCCCATGTCAGCTCGGACCCCTTCCGATGTTGCCACTGCACTTGTACCAAGGGTACTTCCTTGTTCCTCAGAACCTTAACCCTTCGATCCCTGATCGCCACTGGCCTCTCCACATAATTCAGGCATGCATCCACCTAAATATCATCCAAAGGCACCACGGCGGACTCGTCGGCAATGCATTTCCTCAACTAAGAAACATGAAAGGTGTCGTGGATCTGTCCCAATTCAGCAGGTAGGTCCAACCGGTAGGCTACCCTGCCTACCCTAGCAATTACCCTGAAGGGTCCAATGTATCGGGGTCCCAACTTGCCCCTCTTCCTGAATCGTATCACTCCTTTCCAAGGAGAGACCTTTAGGAGCACAAGGTCACCAACCTGAAACTCGAGCTCGGACCGACGCCTGTCCGCATAACTCTTCTGGAGACTCTGCGCGGTCAACAATCTCTGCCCAACCTGCTGTATCTGCTCGATCGTCTAGAGTACAATCTCTGTGCTGCCCATTACCCGTTGCCCCACCTCTCCCCAGCAGATGGGGGTGCAACACCTCCTCCCATACAACAGCTCAAAAGGTGGCATACCAATGCTCGAATGATGGCTGTTGTTGTACAAAAACTCTGCCAAGGGTAGATAGGTGTCCCAACTCCCTCCAAAATCCAAAACACAGGCTCGGAGCATATCATCAAGCGTCTGAATCGTCCGCTCGCTTTGTCCGTCCGTCTGCGGGTGGTATGCGGTGCTGAAATGCAGCCTAGTACCCAACTCCTCGTGGAACTTCTTCCAAAATCTGGAAGTAAATCGCACGTCTCGATCTGAAATGATCGACAACGGAACCCCATGCCGCGATACCACCTCCCTCACATACAACTCTGCCAACCTCTCAGCAGAAGAGCTCTCACTGATAGCAAGAAAATGAGCGCTCTTCGTCAACCTGTCCACAATCACCCAAATTGCATCGACTCCTCTCGCAGTCCTTGGCAATTTGGTGATAAAATCCATGGTAATTTGTTCCCACTTCCACTCGGGAATCTCCAATGGCTGCAGCTTACCATGCGGACGCTGGTGCTCGACCTTAACTTGGCGACAAGTTAGGCACCTCTTGACGAACCAAGCAACATCCCTCTTCATACAGGGCCACCAATACTCCTTCTTTAGGTCCAAATACATCTTGGTAGCCCCGGGATGGATCGAGAACTTCGATCGATGCGCCTCCTCCATCAAAATGGTACGCGTCCCGCCCACAAACGGTACCCAAATCCGACCCTGAAACGTCATAAGCCCCCGACTATCGGTAACGAACTCCGACACCTGCCCAACGACCCGCTCCCGCTTTCGGTTCTCTGGTCTCGCAGCCTCAACCTGGGCCCCTCGGATGGTGTCCAATACCGGAGTCATCACCGTCAACCTCATACAAATGTATCGTATCGGGGCGCTCTCCGACCTACGGCTCAGGGCGTCGGCTACGACATTATCCTTGCCCGGGTGGTACAGGATCTCACAATCATAATCCTTCACCACATCCAACCATCTCCTCTGGCGCATATTCAGGTTTGGCTGATCCATCAAGTACTTTAAGCTCTTGTGGTCAGTGTATATCGTACACCGAACCCGATACAGATAGTGACGCCAGATCTTGAGGGCAAACACTACAGCCCCCAACTCCAAATCGTGGGTGGGATATCTCGTCTCATGAGGCTTCAACTGCCTCGATGCATACGCGATCACATGCCCTCTCTGCATCAACACCGCTCCCATCCCCAATATCGAAGCATCACAATACACCACGAAATCCTCCATCCCTTCCGGTACTGCGAGTACAGGAGCTTCGCACAATCTCTGACGAAGGGTCTCAAACGAGGTTTGCTGCTCTGGACCCCATGAGAAAGTAACACCCTTCCGGGTCAACTTGGTAAGTGGCACGGCGATCTTGGAGAAATCTCTGATAAATCTCCTATAGTAGCCTGCCAGCCCCAAGAAGCTCCTGATCTCCGTAGGTGACCTCGACACCTCCCAACTCATCACAGCCTCAATCTTGGCTGGGTCAACCAATATCCCGTTCTGGTTAACGAGATGCCCTAAAAACTGGACTTCCCGTAACTAGAAATCGCACTTGGAGAATTTGGCAAAGAGCCTCTCCGATCTCAGAATTCCGAGGAGCTCCCTCAAATGTTCCGCATGCTGCTCTCTGGTCCTCGAATACACCAGGATGTCATCAATGAAAACAATCACCGAACAATCCAACATCGGCCTACACCCTGTTCATGAGATCCATGAACGCCGCTGGTGCATTGGTGAGCCCGAATGGCATCACCACGAACTCGTAATGCCCGTAACGAGTCCTAAACGACATCTTCTGGATATCCTCATCCCAAACTCTCATCTGGTGATATCCCGATCTCAAGTCAATCTTGGAGAACCAAGACGCCCCCTGCAACTGATCGAATAGTGATCCTCGGTAACGGATAACGGTTCTTGACCGTCAACTTGTTCAACTCCTGGTAATCAATGCACATCCGGTGTGAACCATCCGTTTTATTGACAAAAAGGATCGGCGCTCCCCAGGGAGAGCTACTGGGACGGATGAACCCTTTCCCCAACAGATCTTGCAGCTGTGAGGATAACTCCTGCATCTCTGGCGGTGCTAGCCGATACGGCGCCTTGGCGATAGGCGCAGCCCCGGGAACCAAATCGATACGAAACTCCACCTGCCTCTCGGGAGGCACACCCGACAACTCCTCGGGAAACACGTCCAGGAACTCACGCACTATCGGCACCTCATCCACTGAACTTGGCCTCCCAGCGGCCTCTCGCACATCTGTCACATAGGCTACGAACCCCTTGCAGCCCTGCTGCAAACTCCGCCTCGCTCTAGCGGCCGAACAGAAAACCGAACCACCACGAGTCCCCTCGCCGTAAACCGTCAGTGCTCCTCCACTAGGAACTCGGATCGTCACCAATTGACGCTCGCAATCTATGACAGCCCCAAAACGGCTCAACCAATCCATTCCTACTATGAGACAAACATCCCCCATAGCGATCGGAATCAAATCAATCGGGAACTCCACCCCGAAGATCTCCAACATGCATCCACGTATCGCCTCGGTAGCACATACCTCACGCTCATCTGCTTTGGAAACCCGCAGAGGTCGACTCAACGCCTCCCTCGGAATTATAATATGCCAACTAAAAGCCAAAGATATGAAAGACCGACTCGCACCCGAGTCGAATAAAACCAATGCAGGTACAGAACTCACAAGAAAAGTACCTACGCATAACATATAGCAATTACAATAGCATAAACTCAACATAAAATAGATAAAGATTACATACCCACCACGACGTCAGGTGCTGCACAGACCTCCTCCGCAGTCAGCTGGAAGGCTCTCCCCCTAGCCTTCGGTGCTTCGGCTTTCACTGGCCGGGTCTCAGCAGCTCGAACCGCAGGTGCAGATCCCTGCGCTGACCTCTGAAGATGGGAGCACTCGGCCTTCTGATGCCCGGTCTCGTTGCAGTGGAAGCAAACCGAGAACCCCTTCGGACAGTCCCTCGCAAAATGTCCTTCCTTCCCGCATTTGTAGCATACCCCAGTCTTGCACGACCCATCATGGCTCTTGCCGCACTTCGCACAAGTGCGGCCCCTCGAACTGCCCGTCCTCGAATCAGCGGGCTTTGCCCGCTTGGCGGCCGGCTGCGACTGCGCCGGTCGTCGATCACCCCTCTGCAACTCAGTCTCCTCCCTCGCTTGTGTCTCAAGCTCGATCTCCCTCTTCCTGGCATGTTCCTGGAGCTCGGCAAATTTCTGGTAAGTCGAGTTCGCCACGAACTCACGGATGTCCCTCCTCAAAATACTCAGATAACGGCTCATGCGAGCCTACTCAGTGGACACCAACTCCGGGCAAAACATCGCCCGCTCATGAAACATCCTCGTAATCACTGTCACCGATTCTGTCCCCTGCTTGAGGGTCAGAAACTCCTGAGCTAAACGTTCCCTCTCCACCTGGGGAACATACTCGTCACGAAACATCGTAGTAAACCACTCCCAGGTCACTGCAGTCAGCTCAGCTGTAGAATAGCTCGCGGTCACGAATTTCCACCAGTCCTTCGCCCCCAAGCGAAGCTGGTTGAGTGCGAATCGCACCCTCAAGTGCTCCGGACACGAGAACGTATAGAAACACCCCTCCATGTCTGAGATCCACCTCATAGCGGCGATCGGGTCCTGCGTACCATCGAACTCTGGTGGTTTCGTGTTGCTGAACTCTCGGTACAGCAACGAATCACCACCCTGGGGTCTTGCAGCAGCAACAGATGCTGTGGCTGCAGCAACAACAACATCAGTCAAGGCAACATAACGCTCGTCAAACATCTCGATCAGTGTGGTCTTAATAGACCCAAACATCTCCGGAATCTCGGCTCTGATGGCAGTAGCCACCTCCTCATGGATGATCCGACGGATCTCCTCGTTGCTCACCCCACTGCTCTCGGGGTTATGGCGTGTCCCGACCATGATCAACCTCTGAAACACAACATAAGAAATATCAGGGATACTCTCGAGTATTCTCATGCTCAATAACTCAAACATCCTCACTCCTGGTACCCCCAAGGATTCTTACTTGGACTGCGCACCAATCCGGTGTTTTCAATAGTACGGGCCCAATACTATTGTCCACATCGAATCAATATACAATCCAAGTCCTCCTCCTAGGATCCCAAGTCTTAAATAGTCTACTCTCGCTATGCCTTGGCTACCCTCAGTAGACCTATCATGAGCTCCTCACTGCTACCTACTCACTCTCAAAGTATCTCATAGCAGCAGTAATCTCCTAGGCTAAGGCATCACAAATCAGGCCACTCTAGTCCTTATAGGAATACCTAGCCTCTCTATCATGCATAAAATAATATCTCATAACTCATAACATATAATGTAAGGGTATTTTGGGGATTCACCGTTCGGGCGCTGGCTGACCGTACACACCATCCACTCTGGTCGTTTCCAAAACTTCTTTTTTTTTTTCTTTTTAGAAAATTTGCAGTTTTGGTTGTAAAATTTCTCAAATCCTCGGTTTGAGTTCAAATACACCCGAAGGTGCATCCGAATCCCTCAAACCAAGGCTCTGATACCAACTTGTAACAACGTAAAATTCCAATTCAATTTTTTTATTTTTAAAACCACCAAGTGTATATCATATCATAATTTCAAATCCGAAACAACAGTATTTTCAAAACAAATTCCCAAGATCTCTCAAATGTGAACTCCATCGGTGTGAGTGTGTACGAGTCAAGCCGTCGCCTTCCCACGGTCCTTGCTGGTACCTGAGACATCAAACACAACAACTATAAGCATAATTCTTAGTGAGTTCCCCAAAATACCACATACCACAAATACGCCACTTGAGGCTAAACCTGACCCTCTGGTCAAGATGTCTCAGCGGCACCCTCCAGTCCCGCAGCTCGTCGGACCCTCTGGTCCAGTCATAGCTCATTGGGCCCTCTGGCCCGTTCTGAATCGTTGGACCCTCTGGTCCGGTCCATATAGTCATACAGCATACCAATAACACATAGCATAAAATCTCATAAATAGCACATAAGACCCTCTGGCCAAACCAGAATACCACTCAAGGTAACGTATAGTGAGAAGAGGAGAAGACTCACCTCGTGGAAAGTCTAAGATCTCGCGTACTCGCTATCTCCAAAACCCAATGACGACTCTACCTCGCCTAATCATAAAAATATCATTTAATAATCAAGAATTCCACAACTAAACTTTAACCCTTATCATCATCCTCAGAGGGTAAAAGACCATTTTACCCCTCCTTGACCCAAAGTCCTCATGTTGACCAAAACCCTAAAAAGTCAACAAAAGTCAACCCTACAAGTACGCGGGGCGTACATCGCCAACCCATGGATCGGGGTCTCCACCCAGTACGCTGCGCGTACTGGAAGTTACGCCCATCGTAACCATCAGACTTTAGCATACATCATTTCTGGTCTTAATCGGTTAAGCCATTACTCCAACTTCTAGATCCGGCTCAGTTTATGCGTCTATACCCATAAAGTCGTGACCTTTAAGCCTTGGCATGGCTGTAAAGGCTCCAACACTTCATAACATCACTCTATTCCAACTCAAGGACCTAGATCTCATGCATGGTGCAATGTTTACGACCAAGATTGCATTTTTATGAGTCTACAACTCAAATAGACCAGAAATACGAAGGATCTAAGCTTATGGAGACCATTTGCTCAAAAGTCTCCACCTTTGGGACTAAAACCCTAGAAAATGGTACATGAAACATATTACAAGAACTATAGAACAAGATCCGAGCTTTTTACCTTGAAATGAAGCCTCAACCTTTGCTATGCTCAGATCTACACTTGAGTACCACTTCTAGCCTTCCCCAATGAGCTCCTCTTCTCCTTTGCTACCTAGAAATGGCACCACCAAGCTTAGAATACTCACAAATGGCCTAAGAACGGTTGCACACTCTCTTTAGGGTTTCTTTCTGAGGGATGGTGGCTCAGAAGTCGAGCCACACATTCCTTATATAGCCCTCCAAATGAATTAGGGTTTTTAGGTCTGGACCGGTTACGCCCCGCGTAACCTTAGGTATGCCCAGCGTACCTGAGGGTGAACGCGTCCAAATGAAGCGCACGAGTACGCGCAGCGTACCTCTTGTACGCCCAGCGTACTCGCAAATCATGCAACCCTAAAAAGAGAACATAACAAAGATGAAGGGATAAATATAAGGGTACCTGGTTTTCGGGCTGTTACACTCAGGTCGAATGACTCCAACACTCCATCCTTTTGGTGTTGGGCTATGCGTTTCTTGTTGACATGTCCAAGATGACAATGCCACAAGCATGCTTTATCCATACTATTGGAAGAATCGATACACAACACATCATTTCCTAGGTTATCTACAACCATCACAGTTTCATAAATTCCATTACAAGGAAATGCTTCGAAATATAGAACACCATTTAGATAAGCATAAATAGAACCTTTCTCATTATCAAGTGAATATCTAAATCCTTGTCTAAAGAAACCATGAAATGAAATGATGTTTCTTGCCATATCTGGCGAATAGCAATAATTATTTAAATCTAATCCTAATCCATTACTAAGCGCTAGAGAATTATTTAGATAAGCTAGAGAATACACTCCAATCTTGGTGACAGGCGACTATCTTCTATTCCCCATGATTAGATTTATCCTTCCATGCTCCACATACCTATCTCTTCTTAGTCCCTACAAATTAGAACATATGTGAAAACCACATCCTGTATCAAGAACCCAAGAAATAGCATGTGATGAATCATTAGATTTAATCGTGTAAATACCTGTGAAAGATGGCTTGATCTTCCCATCCTTGATAGCTTGCAGATATTCCGGGCAACTTCTCTTCCAATGCCCTATCTTGTGGCAGTGGTGGCACTCTGCCTCCTTCAGGTTAGAGTTGGGCTTAGCAGAACCAAATTTGGTTCCACTAGAAGAGGTACCATCTTGGGATTTTCCCTTATGGTGGCTCTTTGAAGGAGCCTTCCTCTTCTTGCCCCTCCCTGACCTATTTCCAAGACAGGCGCAGTAGTGGGAGTGAGAGTCGTTGCAACAGACTTGTCCTTGAGATTGCTCTCAGCAGTCCTTAACAAGCCTTGAAGCTTGCTCAAGGTGACCTCTTCCTTATTCCTGTGGTAGGTCATGCGGAACTGGTTGTAGCAGGGAGGGAAGGAGTGAAGGATAATGTTAATTGCCATATCTTCATCGAAGTTAACATTTAACTTCAGCAGGCGATCAACATGTCTTTGCATCTTTTGCAGATGAGCGGTAAGGGACTCTCCATTACCCATTTTGCCAGTGATCATCGAAGTGATGATCTCATACCTTTCTTGCCTCGCACTTTGGTGGTACCGGTCCACCAAGTCTTGATGCATCTCGTAGGGATAGTAGTCCTCGTAGGAATTTTGTAGTTCAGTAGTCATAGTCACTAGCATGATGCAATGGACTTTCGTGACATCACAATCATGGGCCTCAAAGGCAACGATTTCTTCGGGAGTAACAATGTTGATGTTCACCTCCTTCAGCTCCTTATCGAGGACATATTCTTTGTCCTCGTAATGAGTGACCATTCGGATGTTACAAATCCAATCATTGAAATTGGACCCGTCAAAGATCATTGTCCCAAACAAGTTCTTGAGTAAGAATGGGCCGGATGAGGTCGAGCCTGAAGCGTTGTTGTTGTTTGAGTTCGACATGCAAATGTACATGGTGCCCTCATTGTTACAGTCACCTATTCGATGTGTCGGTTAGCCACGCACGCTCCATCGAACTATGACAAACATTGAGTCACCCTTTGCCGCCTGTGCTTAGAGTCCAATTAGTCTGCCAGTTAACCACATGCGCTCCACTAACATCTTAGCAAGGGTGCAAAGTGTAATTTCATGGAATTGCACCAATTCACTTTTCCTAAAGTAACTAAGATTGGGAATTGTTGTAAAAACATTTAGTTACTTTTATAATTCATTATACTTTTAATGAGGAAGGGTTTGCCCTATCCCACCCGTTCGGCTAACGACCCTCCACCAATCAAGGAAGCGGTGAGTGAGAGTGGACACCTATTAAATGGCCATTTTATAGGCCATAACTTTATACCCCCTTATAGACTGGCTTCGTGAGTGAGGCCATAACTTTATACCCCCTTAAAATTTTAAATATTAAAACTCTTGATTTAATAATTATCCTAAAATTAAACAATTAATTTTAATTATCAAATCTATAAGGATTATCTTTTAAACTAAACAATTTAATTTATCCTAATCCCTTAAATCCCCAAAAAATCAAAAAATATGGGATGAGATAATTCAAAATCTTTAATTACCATATTTGAACCATTAAAAGATAATTACAAGATATGAGATTATCTAAATCCCTAAAATATAGGATCTTATCTTGGGGAGGAGGCAAATTTCGAAAATCCTAGGATTTGCAAACCGTAGATTTCGAAATCTTGGGGGCTATGGAAAGGGTTTGAAAAAACCTTATCAAATTTCGAAAATCAGGGTTCAAGAACTCTAATTTCGAAATCCTTGCCTCCTAGGGTTTATTGGCAATAAACCCTAAAGTGTCAAGTTCATACAATTGTATAATTCTAATTGAAAACAAAAACCATACGCTCTAATACCACTGATGGGTTTTAAACAAACAATCCTATGTGTGCATGCAACCCTAGATTTGGATCTATGTTTTCACTATTTGATACACAACATTATGAACACATGAAGAACCCTAGCATGCTCCTAGGTATTTCGAAATTTAGATAGTAGAAAGGATTACATACCTCTTGTTGTTATATTGTAATAACAACTCAAATCTTCAATCTTCTTGTCTTTGAAAGCAAGTACCACAAGTGCAGTACCTCTAATGGCTCACAAACACCAGGAGCAAATAGAGAAGCAAGAGAGAGAGGGAGGAGGCTACAAAATTCGGCCTTAGGGTTCTTAGAGAAGCAAGCAGACGAATTCTGGTAGCCTAGGGTCCTTATTTATACTGTGAGTAGCTAGGGTTTCCTCCAAAACCCTAATGGACATCTTAGACATTAAGCAGCCCATGGAACCTTCTGGAATAAGGCCATGGACGAAAATATGATGGGCTCCCATCATAATTTCTTTCATCCCTTTGTCCCATTGGGTTTCCCAGCCCTAAATCCAACTATCACACATTTGACAGTTTAAGTCCCTTTATTCACTTAATTTCTTTTAGTCACCAAATTAATTTTGAATTAGTTTATGACAAATATAAATTAAATAATATGATTTCTCTTTTAACATATTATTCTTATAATATATTGATGAATTATCATAACCTCTTTCTCTATTATTTCTCCAATCAAGTTGCTTTGGTGAAGGCAACCCAAAAGGACCATGCACAACCGGGTCAAGTACTTACCAAATATGGTTACGGGCTTAGACACTAATCCAATAGTTTTTACACTATTCTGTCTAATATCTCATCACATGCTAATACTTGGGTCCTTGATACAGGTTGTGGTTTTCACATTTGTTCTAATTTGTAGAGACTAAAAAGAAGTAGGGATGTGGAGCACGGGAAGATAAACTTAATCATGGGGAATAGGAAAGTGTCGCCTGTCACGAAGATTGGAGTTTATTCTTTATTTCTTAGTAGTGGGTTAGAATTAGATTTGAATAAATGTTGCTACTCGTCCGATATGGCGAGAAACAATATTTCTTTTCGTGGTTTGTATAAACAAGTTTTTAGATTTTCATTTGATAATGAAATTGGTTCTATTAATGCCTTTTACAATGGTATATTTTATTTTAAAACATTTCCTTGTAATGGTATATATGAAACTACGATGGTTATAGACAACTTAGGAAATAATGTATTGCACATCGATTCGTCCAACTGTTTAGACAAGGTATCCTTATGGTGTTGTCGTCTTGGACATATCAACAAGAAGCACATAGTCCACCTCTAAAAGGATGGAGTCTGAGAGATATTCGATTTAAAGTCGTATGACACTTACGGATCTTGTTTGATTGGAAAGATGACCAAGTCACCCTTCACAGGTACTTGTGAAAGGGGTGAGGGTCTGTTGGATCTCATACACACTGATGTGTGTCGACCCTTCAGATATGCCACAAGGGATGCTAACCGCTTCTATGTGACTTTTACTGATGATCGCAACAGATATGGCTATATCTACTTAATCAAGCATATGTTAGAAACCTTTGAAAAGTTCAAAGAGTTTAAAGAAGAAGTGGAAAATTAGCTGGCAGGAAGATAAAGATGCTTCGATCCGATCGAGGTGGTGAGTATCTTAGTATCGAGTTCCATGATGAGTCAAGATTCGTTACCTATCTAATTGTGGGAGTAGGCTTTAGAGACTACCGCCCATATCCTTAATCTAGTCCTAACTAAGAAGGTTGCCAAAACACCTCACGAGATGTGGACATGGAATGTTCCCTCATTAGCACATATCAAGGTTTGGGGTTGCGAGACTTTCGAAAGACAAGAGGATCACGACAAGCTTGAACCTCATAATGAGCGATGCATTTTCATCGGTTACCCATAGACATCCTTTGAATATCTCTTCTATAGACCGAGTGACAATGTTGTCTTCGTTGCGAGGAGAGCGGTTTTCCGCAAAAGAGAACCCATATGCCAAGAGGACAGTGGGAGGCAAATTAACCTTGAAGAGCTTCAAGAGTTAAGTGAGGAAGGAACCTCAACCACTAGCGCTCAACCCGAGGAAGAAAATCCTGTTAAACCAATTGATGAGTCCTTACCTCTGAGACGTTCCAGTAGAATTAGTGTTCCACCTGTGTTATATGGTTTTCATATAACAACTGAAGGTGATACGATTATCGGTGATAGTAAATTGATAAATTTAGATGAAACTAATAACTACAAGGAAGCCATGGCAGGCGTTGAGTTTGCAAAATGGAAAGACGCTATGGACAACGAGATTCAGTCCATGTATGACAATCAAGTTTGGAACTTGGTTGGCAATGTACCAGGTCGTAAGATGGTCGGGTGCAAATGGATCTTCAAGAAGAAGACCGACATGGATGGGAAAGTACACACACATAAGGCGTGAATGGTTGCGAAGGGCTTTACTCAAACTCATGGAGCTGACTATGATAAGAACTTCCCACCAATAGTGAAGATTAAATCTATAAGGGTTATGCTAGCCATAGCTGCATTTCATGATTATGAAATATGGAAAATGGATGTTAAAACCACTTTCCTTAATGGGAAGTTAGTTGAAGATGTTTACATGAATTTGCCAGAGGGTTTTGTCAATGCAAAGTACCCTAATAGAGTGTGTAAGCTTGATAAATCCATTTATGGATTGAAACAAGCATCTCGCAGATGAAATCTTTGTTTCAATGAGAAAGTCAGAGAGTTTGGATTTTCGAGAAGCGAGGATGAGTCCTGTGTATATGTCAAAGCTAGTGGGAGTATAGTTAGCTTTCTGGTGTTGTATGTGGATGACATACTTCTCATATGAAATGACATTGAAACCTTGCAGGAGGTTAAGTCTTGGCTTGGGAAGTGTTTTGCTATGAAGGACCTCAGGGAAGCTGCTTATATTCTAGGGATAAGGATATTGAGAAACAGGAGTAAAAGACTAATATGACTTAGTCAAAGTACCTACTTGGACAAGGTGTTGAAGCGTTTCAACATGGAGAATTCCAAGAAAGGTGACTTACCTATCCAAAGCAATACCAAACTGAGTAAGACTCAGAGTCCGAGTATAGAGGCTGAGAAAGCAGAGATGAGTCGAGTACCATATGCTTCAACAGTTGGCTCAATGATGTATGCTATGACTTTTACTCGCCCTGATGTGGCTTTTTCTTTGAGAATGGTTAGCAGATATCAAGGGAATCCTCGTAAAGCTCACTGGACTGCGGTAAAGAACATTCTTAAGTACCTGCAAAGGACTAAGGACTGGGTCCTTACCCTCGGTGGGAGTGATGACTTAAGAGTGACAGGGTATAGTGATGCCAACTTTTAGACCGGCAAAGATAATTTCCGCTCTTAGTTGGGTTGGGTATTTACCTTGAATGGAGGAGCAATAACTTGGAAAAGTTTCAAACAGGAGACTGTAGCTTATTCAACGTGCGAATCAGAGTACATAGTAACAAGCGAAGCATCGAAGGAGGCGATATAGCTGAAGAACTTCCTCGGAGACCTTAGAGTTATACCAACTTTAAAGGAGACTTTGGAGATTTTCTGTGACAATGAGGGTGCGGTCGCCTTAACCAGGGAACCAAGGGATCATGGCAGATCCAGACATATCGACCGAAAATATCACTTCATAAGACATCGGGTAGAAGAATGAATCCTCATAGTAAAGAGGGTATCGTTAGAGGAGAACCCAATAGATCCCCTTACAAAGGGAATGAGTAGGGTTAAGCACTTCCAGCATGCGAGGAGCATTGGGCTGAAGGACGATATTAGTTTTAATGATTAGATAGTTGTTTAGAAACTTGTAATAGATAAAATGTAATTGACATTGGATGATTAAATAAAAGGAGTTTTATTTATGAGTAAAGTTACTATCTTGTGTCAATTGTTTACTATTGTTTCATTTTGCATGTTTTGACTTCCAGAATAACAAGATTATTCAAACCATCCACGGTAGATCATACCTTGGAAGTAGGTATTGAGTCAAGACCGTCATGAATTTGGCTTGTAGATTGTCTGAAGTGTTTAGACATAGCAAAAGTTTGCTACAACATTCATGAGTGCTCCTGAAATAAGATTTGAGTATTGGATTAAACCCACAATCACATGAATCACTTCATGGAATTTATCACGGGTGATTGTGAGACGATAATATCGTATAGTCTTCAAACCAAGATATATGAGTTGTTGAATACAAGATGCTTGCGCATTGATAGTACGAAAACGCATCTGTAACTTGATGTTATAAACGTGTTGTTGTGTATGATTTAACGAGTAGTTAGTACAAGCATATAAGTCGAAGTTTATCTGTTCCTTTTAATCAATGGAGGATTGAAAGCGATATCTTAGGCCCCTCGATGATTTTGTTTGGACTTATGTGTCGGGGCCGGTCATGACTAAATTGTTGTGTTCAATTAACTTCTATGTAAAAAAAAATCGGACAACGGGAAAAAAATTTGTTGGACAATAAGTATGACTATGTTCTATGTATTTGTCCGCATGATATCTAAAGAACAGAGGATTATATGATTCCTTATCTAAAGGATACATCAGAGTTCGACAACGGCTTTTGAGAGCTACGATTGCTAATCGGTTTTACTTATAGTTATAGTTATTAGACTTATCCAAGTGGGAGGCTGTTGGATTAGGTGTCTAAGACCATAACTATAATAGGTATGTACTTAACCTGATAGTAGCATGGTCCTTTTGGGTTGCCTTCACCAGAACAATCAGATAGGATGGATATATGAGAAAAAGGTTATTTGTGATTTATTAATATATTATAAGTATACTATATTAATGGAAAAATCATATTATTTAAGTAGTATTGATCAAGAATTAATTTGGTATTAATTTAGTGATCAAAAGAGACTAATTAAATTAACGGGGACTAATTATGTAATTCAGTGATACATATGGTTTGGTCTATTGATCCATGATGGGCTAAGTTTATGTGAGAGTCCATGAAGAGTTAGTCCATATGGGTTATTGGATCATATGCTTAAGTGTATGGATTAGGGTTTACAAGTGACCCTTGGAATTCCACACCATATATATGTAACCCCTTGGCCAAAAATCGGTACACACAAGTGATATAACAAGAGTATTGTCGATTTTAGGGTGTTTCTAACCTCTCTCTCAAGTCCTCCAATAGTTGGTGATGTTTGTGAATCATTAGAGGCATGCACTTGAGGTGCTAAGCTCTTGAAAGGCCAAATTCAACAAGCTACAACAAGAGGTAATATCAAGTTGTATGCTAGATAGGCTTCATGCTTTGGAAAAATGTAATTTGCATGTATAACTAGAGAAAACTTAGATCCAAAGAATTAGGGTTGTATGTGCACCATAGGGATGTTATAGTGCTCAAAACCCATCATACCAGTGGTGTGTGACTATCCGGAAGTCTTTCCCAAAGATCTTCCTGAATTGGCCCCTGATAGACGATTAGAGTTTCGAATAGACTTCTTGTTAGGATCAACACCAATAGTGAAAGCACCATACCGATTAGCACCTACGGATATGAAGGAGCTTATGATGCAACTTCATGAGTTGTTGGACAACAGTTTCATTGGACCTAGTTCATCACCCTGGGGAGCTTTGGTGTTATTCGTAAAAAAGAAGGATGGAAGCATGAGGATGCTCATAGACTATAGAGAGCTGAACAAGGCAAAGGTAAAGAACAAGTACCCAATGCCAAGGATTGATGACCTATCCGATTAGCTGCAAGGTTAGAGCTATTTCTTAAAGTTCGATCTCAGGTTAGGATATCGTCAGATAAAAGGTGAGAGAACAAGAAATTGAGAAAACCGCATTTAGAACGAGATACGAACACTATGAGTTCTTGGTTATGTTATTTGGATTAACCAATGCTCTAGAAACATATATGGATTTAATGAATAGGGCTTGTAAACCATTCCTCGATAAATCTGTGATAGTGTTTATAGATGACATTCTGATTTACTCAAAGAGCCAACAGGAGCATGGAAAGCATCTACGAGAAGTGTTAGACGTTTTTAAGAAGGAGAAGTTGTATGCAAAGTACTCTAAGTGTGATTTTTGGATTTGAGAGGCCTAATTCTTGGGTCATGTGGTTAACCAAGAGGGTATAATGGTTGACCCAACAAAGATTGAAGCTGTGATGAAGTGGGAATTACCAAAAACTCCCATGGAGATTCGGAGATTTCTGGGATTAGCTGGATATTACCAAAGGTTTATCTAAGGGTTTTCTTCGATAGCTGCCCCATTTGACAGATTTGACCCATAAAAGAGCTACATATACATGGAGTGAGAAACATGAAGAATCATGTAAGAAACTAAAGAAGAAGTTGTGTGAAGCACCGATTCTTTCTTTAACTAACAGAGTTGAAGACTTCACAGACTATAGTGATGAATCTGGAGTTGGGTTAGGTTGTGTTCTAACCCAGAGAGATAAGGTGATAGCATATGTATCTTGACAACTGAAAGAGCACGAAAAGAACTACCCCACTCATAATCTGGAGTTGGCAGCGGTAGTATTCACATTAAAGATATGGAGGCATTATATTTACGGCACAAAGTGCAAACTTTTCACTAATCATAAGAGTCTCCAGTGTCTCTTTAATTAGAAGGAATTGAATATGAGAAAATTGATGGGTTTTGAGCATTCTAACATTCCTATGGTGTATATGCAACCCTAGATGCTTTGGATCTATGCTTTCTCTAATATACATGAAAACTTTCAAAATTCCAAAGCATCATCCTAACTAGCATACAATGGAGTATCTATACTACAAAAAATTCTAGTTAGATGACATACGATTTAGTGTAGTTGAAAACCTTAAAGCTTTAAGAGCCTAACACCAATAATGTGAATGCCTCAAATGGAACCACAAATCACCACCAATAAATGGAAGAGCTAGAGAGAGGTTATTTGCACACACTAAAGGACCTAGGCTTGCAGTTGGTGAAGTCCTTATACGAGCACTCTTTAGAGCGCACGGGAGCATTACCTTGAGTGGAATGCAGAGCTGTTCCACTCCCGCTATAACCACTAGCACTGAACTGAGCTAAGGTTGTTGAAACAGCCGCAACCACTGCAACTTGGATAGCTGCAAGATTGTATTGTGGAGGGGTGGTGGTTGAGTTGGAGTTATTGGAATGTTATTTCTAGGAGAACGACGCGGAGGCATCTTTCAACTAAAAGTTTACAAAGATGAAGATGATAGTAAGAATAATGAGAGTGATCCATGAACTAACTTGCCATAGTTCAAGAAATAAATGAGAGTATGATTGTATTGGAGATCTAAAAATAGAAGGATGAAAGCCTTTGGATAAAGATTTCCCATTAGATTAGATGTTTGTCAATAAAATTTGCATTAAAGATGTAACAAGTTCGGGAAAAATGACCTGGAAGTAGGTCTTACATCAAACCATAAAGAGAAAGTTTTGACAGCATAAAGACTTAGTGAAACAGTACTTGAAGAATAGGAATATTTATAGGGAAAAGTGCTACATAGAGAATAGATAAGAAGACTATTCCTTAAACCAAAAAGGAAGGATGAGTAGAGCATCTCCTACCGACGACGGGTACCCCTCTGGTGAACCCTCAAACCTGCCAGCTGACGCTCCACATCAAGAAGGTGTCTTTCATACACTGTCTGGCGTGCTCGGAGCTCTATGACTTCAGCTTGAGTTGTAACTAGCTCTTTTTGTAGAGCTTCATTGTCTTTCATAGTCCTCTCATGAGCAAATTCAATATTGCAAATACGATCCATATTGGCGTTCGTTTCCGCATCAAGCTCCATGGTCTGTTGAATGGTTGTCATTCCCAGCTCAACATTTCGAGCCACTCGGCGAACCAAGATGGAAAGAATTCTGTCTACAGATCCTCCCTCGCTTATGTTGTAGAAGCTTCGGTCTCCGTTGTAGGGTAAGGGTTGACCCTGATCTTGACTACATTTTCCCAAGGTCTCAGCCCACAGAGGCGTCGGGCCTTGAAAAGCCACCAGGGGTAGATCATTGACTTCTGGCTCGGAGTCAGAATCCTCTGGGAATTTTTCTGCGAAGTCATCATCTAGAAGAATTTCATGGTTCTCTTCTGGCTTTGCATCGAGCCATCCATCATTTCCTTGGTTGGGAAAGTACAGGTCGCCAGGGAGATGGAATCCATCCATGTTATCTATGCGAGAATAGGGATAAAAGAGATAGTTAATAGACGTACTACTTAAGATAATTATAGGGTGGTCCTTACCAGTTACTTCAATACTTGCATAGTGCATACCAGTCATATGTAACCAAAATAGAATAGACCTTCGAATAAGTGACCCTAACTCTAAGTCCACAACCAAACAAGGAACAAAAAGTAAAGCAAAGATCACAGATTCTAAGTCTATGACACCGTTGTCATATATAACCTTAGCGTATCCACTCAACTACTATTGACCTACTAATAAGGCATTTTAGTTCTCAAATAAGTAGTTATAGTAACACAAAATACTCCTATAGTATTTTAAGTTTATATTTTGTTCTAAAGTTTTCATTGTAGTAGTGTTGGTAAGTTTTTAGACTTGTTGCAACACCATAACCATTCCTAGGAACATGCTAATCACTTCTCGGAAAGATATAGTTGATCATGATATATCACTCCCATATCTGATTATATGTCCCCAATCCTACTTGTGCTGTCCAACAACCGCAATACTTTTGTTATGTTCTAGTATGACACTGATCCTAGTATGAATACTTGTATGTATACTTTAGTTAAACATTTTATTATTTAAAAGTATAAACTCTTGGTAAGAGTACTTTAATCCCAATGTGTTTATATTTGTATATCTTTTATGGGTTGATATACTCAATTCACTATAAACAAAGCTCTGATACCAATATGTCACACCGCCAAACCGGAACGGCGGAAACGTTCGGGGGCTGAGGATGTCATGTACAGTATCATAACAATGCATAATAGTAAACAAGCAACAACATCATCCATTGCATTAATAGTATAGTTTAATACAAGTGTGTTCTATGTATAGTTTGAAAGACCCCAAAATATGAATCAAAATAAAAGACGAGTCTCGAATGTGCTCCGTCTTCTCAAAACCTAGTCCAATGTACCTGTCTACCGGTGACCTGAGAATACAAGTTATTTTGGAAGAGTAGATCAACATTTAAGCTAGTGAGTTCATAAATATTTTAGTGTCAAATGTTTGTATAAGTTTGATGAAAGTGTTTGTGTAGGGTTTCAAAGCACTCCATGGATGATGGCAATGGGCCCCTTTGATGAAGTGTAGGTTAAAAGCCCAAGACTTGTCTTTTCCCTATAAATAGTCATGTATTATTCATTATTAGGGTTAAGAGAGTGAGGCAAAATGTAGCCGCAACGTTGTGAGGTTTCTTGTAGAGTTAGATTCTTATTTCTTAAGTGTAATTTGTTCCTCATAATTCAATAAATCGAGTGATCATTCGACCTAATCATCATATTTGTGTTTGTTCTTATTTTCCGCATCTTGTTCATCAAATCTCAATTAGGGTTTTAATCCTAACAAGTGGTATCAGAGCGGGTCTTTGAAGATCAATTGATTTTTGAAGTATCGGTTCTTGATTTGATGATTTTCTGCACAAGTTATTGAAGATTTTGGTGTTTTGGCTATATGGAATCAAAATTTTTGTTGGAGCTACTGTTCATGAAGATTTATGATGTTTTCTAATGTTTATCTGGGTATAATTTCGATCCAATAATCCTTTTATTCTTAATTTGTCTTTGAATCTGATCTGAATTCGAACCCTAAACCAAATCATCTAGCCCAATTTTTTATCCAAATTCATTCAGTCGATCGCATACTGTTCATGAGCCCATTATTGTCGATTACTGTTCATCGTTTAACACATATGTCGTTGTTGAAATCGTTAGTTCTTAATCCACAAGTCAAAATCCTTTATTATAAATTAAGCGTTCAACTTCATGTCGATTAAGCGTTCTTATGTTCTGCTAGATTTCATAATTCTCGATTTCTTGTTTAATTTATTAATCGATTTGGTCTTTGGATCTGATTTCATGTATCTATCTGTTCGTAACTTGTTCCCATCCGAGTTCTTTTGACCGGTTCAACATCGACTTTGTTTTCTAATTGATAATGATTTTTCTGGATGTCATTAAACATGAATCATCTCTTGTTATTGTTATGATCGATTGTGATTTTGGGGTCTAAAATTGTCATTCGATGCTTTTGAGTTTAAAGAACAGATAAAGTATTATCAAGAACAGATGAAGATGGTGATAAATTTGATTGAAGTGGTGTTTGATCCTTAAATCGATTTGTGAAAATCAATTTGGTGATTGTCAAGTATTGGGTTCCGATGGCCAACGTTTTTCAAGATTCAAGGAATCAGATTTGATTTACGATTTGGAGACTAGATCGAAATTTTGAAAATTTTGTTTGAATTCGGAACGATGATGAAATTGAATGCATGGAATTGGAACAATCATTCAGAACGAGATGAAAGAATGCTTCGAAAGTGTTATGGCTCGTTTGGAAGACAATTGGAATGAATGGATTATGAACGCAATCAAAATGAGGGAATCAGAATAGATACATTTTCTGTATCTCGATTTTGATGGTCAAACTCAAAAAGTCAAAATTGGTGTGATTGCTCTTACCTGTGAACGATCTACGATCTAAGAATAGGAGATTGAAAATCTGGGCTCGCACTCATAATCCCCTACGAACGTCATAATAAAGATTAGATTCGGAACCCACTGTTCGTTGTTTGGATGATCGGAGTTTAGAATGCTTGGATTCGGGGTTGAATGTGAATTCGCATCGAGACTGAAATCTTTTGATTCGCAATCAAAATTACAAATGAACTCTCCTACGAACGTTCGTGATGTCAGCAAAACGAACCTGTGCTTGGATTTAGAGCTTCTATTGATCGCAATCGGAACGAACTGTTGATTCATAATTAGAAATTTGATTATTAGATTCGGAATGAACGGGTTCGTGGTTAGAGTTCCGAACGGGTTCGCAGAGGGATTTGAGACTGGATTCGCAACCAGAGTGTGATTTCGTAACTGTGCGCTCGGAACGAAAGTAAAAGGATGTTGATTTCTTGGATTCGTAGTGTAATCGTGAGTTGTGTCACTGTGATTCTTTTAACGGGGGAAGAAGATACAATGTTTCACTATTGGTACTTGCAACTTCAGGGGTTTGACGGTTATGGTCCCTGATCTTTTCGTGACATGGCATTATTGGATCAATTCCAGAAATTGTTACAATTAAAAGGAATATTGATGCAGAATTACACTTTCAGTCCCAGAAATTCTGCAAAGTGTCAATTTCAGCCCATTTTTCAAAAAGTTTACAAATTTGAGGGCTGGTGAACAGTTTTGGATTTGTAACGCACATATTTTTTCATGAACAGAAAATTATGGATTCCATCAAGTCTTGGCGGTTCGAAAAGTCGTTTTTCGTGATAAAGTCAAATTTTCACGACTACTTTCGGATTTTATACTTTATTGTGTATATCATTTTGTCACGGGGGAGCATAGTTAATTTTTATCCATTCAAGATCATTCTCATGACCATAAGAAGGCTTTATAATCACGTTTTCGATTATAAATCGGGGGAGAATTTGATATGGCCATTCGAAATTGGATTTATGACTTTTCAAAGTTGAAGATTTTTGATAAAGCTTGTGGTAGAATTATGGAGGTAGCTTTTACAGCGGAAGTTCTTCATCGAGCTCTGCTAAAGCTTTTACAGAGAAGTATCCTTTACAGCAGAAGTTCCTTATCGAGCTCTGCTAAGGACTTGTTATACCTCTGACTTCTAGTATTTTCTCGATCAAGTGGCATTACGAATCTTAAAGTTTGGGTTGTTACATGATATTTTTTGATGGCTTATATCATTAGCTTATTTGAAGATCATTGTGACTTGGATGGGGAGCTCTTCAAAGACAAGAAGTGATTCGGTTTCTTGTTCTGAAATGGGTTTTTATGGTGGGTTTGGTTTTCATGAAGATTCTTTGAGATTACATTCGAAAATGAAGTTTAAAGACATTACTTTAGTGCTTGATTTATATATCCTAGAGCCCGTGTTTGAAGACTATTGAAGAATCAAGATTCGTGGATTGCTTCATATATTCCTCGTTGCAGATCTTTTTATTTGCTAGATGCTTGTTTTGGAAGTTAAAGCATTGTCATCCATTCCATACTTTGAGGGGGAGATTTTAGGGTTTCAAAGCACTCCATGGATGATGGCAATAGGCCCCTTTAATGAAGTGTAGGTTAAAAGCCCAAGACTTGTCTTTTCCCTATAAATAGTCATGTATTATTCATTATTAGGGTTAAGAGAGTGAGGCAAAATGTAGCCGCCACGTTGTGAGGTTTCTTGTAGAGTTAGATTCTTATTTCTTAAGTGTAATTTGTTCCTCATAATTCAATAAATCGAGTGATCATTCGACCTAATCTTCATATTTGTGTTTGTTCTTATTTTCCGCATCTTGTTCATCAAATCTCAATTAGGGTTTTAATCCTAACAGTTTGTAAGTGTTTGATGTAAATGTCTGTAAATACGTGATGTAAATGTTTGTAAGTGTTTGATGTAAATGTTTGTATCTCCTAGAAAATCCTATATTTTCTACTTATAACGAAATACAGTCTTCTACCAAGACCTGATTGTTCTGTATGTTTGCTCTTTTGTAAAAGTGAGTGTTTTTCCCAAGAATGACTATCATTACCAGTAAATAGTTTACATTACCGTTTATGTGAGAAGATCACTATATGAATGTAATGGGAAAATTAAGATGTACCGTAGTATTGTATATAGTAACTATCGATGTACTAACCACCTTAAACCAATTGTTTAATTAAGGTAAAATGTGATGAGATTATAACCATACTTGATTGACTAGTATAACATGATGATCAAAGACGTCGAAAAGGTATGAAATTCGTCACCCGTAGACCTGCAGGTCCCACTTTAGCTAGCAACAAGGTGTAGGATGGTCAATCCCGTATAGATCTATACACAAATTCACGCTCTCCCTCCAAGAGACTCTGGTTACAAAACATGACATAGAAGTATGTTGCCATGCCATGAAGTAGTGGCTCACATTAATGTTATATTGTTCTTGTATTAGTGTAGTATGTTCCTTCTGTTATAGTGTATAGTTTGTTCTTTCTGTTCTAGTGTATAGTATGTTCTTTCTGTTCTAGTGTATAGTCTATTCTTTCTGTTCTTGTTATAGTATGTTTGAACTAACTCATGTATGAAATGACTCTTGTAAGTTTCATTGTTCTAGAAATAGTGAGTAGTAATCCTTTAAACTATACGTTTTATAGGTTACTAGTACTGTTGTTTGAATGACTAATCATCTTTGTACACCTTTGCTACCCAAAGGTATTTGAACTGATTGGAAGGACTATTATATATACATATATATACATAATATATAACTAAGATTCAAACGACACTCGGACAAACAACCGATAGCCTAATTCCACAACCAAACAAAGAACAGGAAATAAAGCGAGTTATCAGTCCTAAGCCCTTTCAACCTTATTTATATAACTCAATATATATCGACATGATTTTGAAAATATATAATTTTAAAAGAGTGTTGTAAAACAATAAAGATTTTTAACCATTTGAATGGTTTTCTATGACTTGATGTCAATTTATAAAATGATTTGAAACAGTTTGTTTGATAACACAGTTTTGAAGTATAAGAAATCCTCTTGTTTGATGGTTATAAATCAGATGTGATTGATACTATAACTATAATGTTTTCTACTTGTATCCCCCCATAAAATCATTTGAAAGATAAGTTTAGGGGTATGAACTCACCTGTAGTGAGTGATTCGAATGAGAGACCGATATAGGATGCTAGGTATGCCAAGTGATTCGAATGAAAGACCGATATAGGATGCTAGGTATGTCACTCTTCTTTGTTGGGCAATCCCTTTTGAAATGTCCCATTACGCCACATATATGGCATATCCAAGAAATTTCGACATTGGTGGTTGAAGTAATGTGTTGGATCTGAGTCCTGCAGAAGTGGGCAGTGTGTCCGTTCTTGTTGCAGTTCTTGCAGTGTAACAAACGACAACTACCTAGATGATGGAAGCTGCACTTATTGCACTTCGGTAGGTTTCCAGCATACTGTCTGGCTGGGTTAGGGATAACCGGGATACTAGTAGGGATGGTAGTAGGAGTTACAGACGTCGTGGCCATGAAGGCCACCACAGGTTGTTGTCTCTTGTTCGTCCCTTGGGGTGATATGCTGTAACAGCTCAAATTTTCAAATAAATTTTTCATTTAAAACAAAGCATCATTATTCGACAAAAGGGTTTATTCCAAGTTTATTTCAAAAGTATAAATAATAAATCTTCAGGATCTTCAACAGTGGCAGTGTGTACGTGTCACGCCGGAGCCTTCCCACGGTCATCACTAGTACCTGAAAAAAAACATAAACACAACTAGTAAGCATAAATGCTTAGTGAGTTCCCCAGTATACGACTTACCCACATACGCCTTCCGGCCCGGACCTTTCAGTCCACATAACATCGCCTTCCGGCCCGTAATATAATCGCCTTCCGGCCCATAACGTATAGCCTTCCGGCCCGTATTAGATTGCCTTCCGGCCCGTATTAGATTGCCTTCCGGCCCATAGTATTTTGCCTTCCGGCCCATAATAGTATAAAACATAACACATGTAACATAACGCACATAACACATAAGTCACACATCATACCGTTCTTTCTGTCACATAAGGTCTCGCCTTCCGGCCCGTATAAGCATACATCACATATAAGCATACATCACACATAAAGCATCTACCTCTCTAGACATAGCATAAATATAACACATACGACCTTCCGGTCTCACAGTCAAACCCTTCCGGGTAAAGTATAGTGAGAAGACTCACCTCGTAGTATGCAAGCTATAAACCCTTCGAGCTACTCGCACTCGATCCGCTAATCCGCAGGTTCCCTATAATACCACATACCTTTATTAAGGATCTTATCAAACAATACAACTAACCCTACTAAGTTACATACAGGTCAACGGTCAATCTTGACCAGACTCGTCGAGTGCAAAGGGCAACTCGGCGAGTATAGACACCCTGACTCCACTCGCCGAGTCTGAAGAACGACTCGGCGAGTCCTAGTAGATCTTCAAGCTACTCGCCGAGTCTGATCATTGGACTCGGCGAGTCCTCGCCATGCAGTCAATCCGCTGCCTCCTGTATTTCGCATGATTTCGAAATATATAGATATGGGGCTTCCTGGACTTTCACATATACTAATACAAGGGTTTTTAAACACTTATAACAACACTACAATCTAACAATCCCTTAAATGGGTTTCCTAAACCCTAAATTCGCATACAACATAAAAGCTACAGATTTTGATCCGAAGATTACCTGGAAACGTGTTCCCTGTGTCCCCAAACCTCCAGTACTCGATTCCTTTGATCACCACCTTGCCCCTCCTTGTCTAACAATCTCTTCAAGCTTCTTCTAGCCCTCACTATTGCTCCAGATGCCCACAAACTCCCAATGTATCTTCAATCGGCCAAAAGACGCGACATGACGGCCATAACATCATTATATACGATTCAGAAATGAAACGGCTAGGGTTCAGCTGAACCAGCGTCTACTCGCCGAGTCCCTATTTGGACTCGTCGAGTCCAGTCGCGTATTTGCGACTGCGACCAAGACCATGGCCCTACTCGGCGAGTCATGCACCAACTCGCCGAGTCCCCTCCTAAATGTGCCCCAAAAATAATTTAGAGAAATACCTGAAATTCTGGGCTGTTACAACTCTCCCCCACTAGAACTAGACTTCGCCCTCGAAGTCTCATTCTGCGAATAATTCCGGATGTTGCTCCCGCATTTCTCTTTCCGGCTCCCAAGTCATCTCTGATCCCTTCCGATGTTGCCACTGAACCAACACCAGAGGTATCTCCTTATTCCGTAGAACCTTGATCTTCCGATCCCTGATAGCTACTGGTCTTTCGGCGTAATTCAGGCTCGCATCCACCTGAATGTCTTCTAACGGAACCACTGCTGCCTCATCGGCTATACACTTCCTCAACTGTGATACGTGGAAGGTATTGTGAATCTGACTCAGCTCCGCTGGCAACTCCAACCGATAAGCTACCCGACCTACCCTTGCAATTACCCGGAATGGGCCTATGAACCGGGGCCCCAATTTACCCCTCTTCCTGAACCGGATCACCCCTTTCCAAGGAGAAACCTTTAGGAGAACGAAGTCGCCGACCTGGAATTCGAGCTCGGACCGGCGTCTGTCCGCATAACTCTTCTGTCGGCTCTGGGCGGTCAATAACCTCTGCCTCACTCGCTGAATCTGTTCGGTCGTCTGAAATACAATCTCTGTACTGCCCATCACTCTCTGTCCCACTTCTCCCCAGCAAATGGGAGTCCGACACCTCCTACCATACAACAACTCAAAAGGTGGCATACCAATGCTCGAATGATGGCTGTTGTTGTAGGAAAACTCAGCCAACGGCAGATGCACATCCCAGCTACCCCCGAAGTCTAACACACACGCTCTAAGCATGTCTTCCAATGTCCGAATCGTCCGCTCGCTCTGACCGTCGGTCTGGGGATGGTATGCGGTACTAAAATGCAGCTTAGTACCCAACTCCTCATGGAATTTCTTCCAGAACCTGGAAGTGAAACGTACATCGCGGTCCGAAACAATCGAGGTCGGCACTCCATGCCGAGATACTATCTCTCTCACGTATAACTCTGCCAACTTCTCTGCTGATGAACTTTCGCTAATGGCAAGGAAGTGTGCACTCTTTGTTAGCCTATCCACAATCACCCAAATCGCATCGACTCCCCTGGCAGTTTTCGGCAATTTGGTGATGAAATCCATCGTGATCTGATCCCACTTCCACTCAGGAATCTCCAAGGGTTGCAACTTACCGTGCGGTCTCTGGTGCTCGGCCTTAACCTTACGGCAGGTCAAACACCTCTCAACGAACCAGGCAACGTCTCTCTTCATGCAAGGCCACCAGTACTCTTTTTTCAAATCCAGATACATTTTCGTAGCACCGGGATGGATCGAGAATTTCGATCTGTGTGCCTCCTCCATCAAAGTAACACGCGTACCGCCCACGAATGGCACCCAGATCCGACCCTGAAATGTCAGAAGTCCCCGCCCATCCGTAACGAACTCTGAAATCAACCCGACGACCCGCTCCTGTTTCTGCATCCCAGACTTCACAACCTCGGCCTGTGCCCCACGAATAGCATC
This sequence comes from Lactuca serriola, assembly GCF_051521515.1. Lineage (NCBI taxonomy): Eukaryota > Viridiplantae > Streptophyta > Magnoliopsida > Asterales > Asteraceae > Lactuca > Lactuca serriola. The sequence goes on from NC_136410.1 coordinate 71,674,988, forward strand.
TAATACCGGAGTCATCACTGTCAATCTCAAACATACGTCCCGCAATGGAGTACTCTCCGCCCTACGACTCAATGCATCAGCTACCACATTAGCCTTGCCTGGGTGGTATAGGATCTCACAGTCATAATCCTTAACCACGTCTAACCATCTCCTCTGACGCATGTTTAGGTTGGGTTGATCCATCAAATACTTCAAACTCTTATGGTCCGTGTATATGGTACAACGAACCCCGTACAGGTAGTGACGCCAAATTTTGAGGGCGAACACTACTGCCCCCAACTCTAAGTCATGCGTGGGATATCTCGCTTCGTGAGGCTTCAGCTGCCTCGATGCATAGGCTATCACATGGCCCCTCTGCATCAACACTGCACCCAGTCCTGAAATCGATGCGTCGCAATATACGACAAAGTCCTCCATCCCTTCCGGAAGAGCTAATACTGGTGCTTCGCACAGTCTCTGACGAAGTGTCTCGAAGGAAGTCTGCTGTTCGGGTCCCCATGAAAATGTAACACCCTTTCGGGTCAATTTGGTAAGCGGCACCGCGATCTTGGAGAAATCCCTAATGAACCTTCGATAGTACCCCGCCAACCCAAGGAAACTCCTGATCTCCGAAGGTGACTTCGGTGCCTCCCAACTCATCACTGCTTCCACCTTGGCCGGATCGACCAATATCCCTGCCTGATTTACAACGTGCCCCAGAAATTGAACTTCCCGTAACCAGAAGTCACATTTGGAGAATTTTGCATATAGCTTCTCCGACCTCAATACCTCAAGGACCTCCCTCAAATGTCCCTCATGCTGCTCCCTAGACCGCGAATACACCAGAATGTCGTCGATGAACACAATCACAGACCGATCCAGCATCGGCCTGCATACCCTGTTCATGAGATCCATGAACACTGCTGGGGCATTGGTGAGCCCAAAAGGCATCACCACGAACTCGTAATGCCCATACCGCGTCCTAAAGGCTGTCTTCTGGACGTCCTCATCCCGCACTCTCACCTGATGGTACCCTGATCTCAAATCAATCTTGGAAAACCAAGATGCCCCTTGCAACTGATCAAATAGATCATCGATCCTCGGTAACGGATAGCGGTTCTTAACTGTCACCTTGTTCAGCTCCCGGTAATCGATACACATCCGGTGTGAACCATCCTTCTTCTTGACGAACAGAATCGGTGCTCCCCACGCCGAGCTACTCGGCCGAATAAACCCCTTCCCCAACAACTCTTGAAGTTGCGAGGACAATTCTTGCATCTCTGGAGGTGCAAGACGATAAGGCACCTTCGCAATAGGCGCAGCCCCTGGAACTAGATCGATACCAAACTCCACTTGTCTCGCAGGAGGTATTCCCGGCAAATCCTCGGGAAAAACATCTGGAAACTCGCGCACCACTGGAACCTCCTTCAATGTCTTCGGTCTCTCGGAACTCTCCCGCGTATCCATCACATACGCCACAAAGCCGTTACATCCCCGCTGTAGGCATTGCCTCGCCCTAGCGGCCGAACAAAAAGCTGATCTCGAACGGGTACCCTCGCCGTACACCGTAAGAACTCCCCCACTAGGGTCTCGTATAGTCACCAGCTGACGCTCGCAGTCGATGACAGCGCTGAATCGGCTCAACCAGTCCATGCCTACGATGACACAGACGTCACCCATCGCAATAGGAATTAGGTCAATCGGAAACGCGACCCCGAAGATCTCTAGCACACATCCCCGAAGAACCTCCGTAGCACAAATCACCCTCTCAGCCGCAATGGAAACGCTCAAAGGCCGACTTAACGGCTCACGACTAATGCCGATGTGCTGACTAAAAGCTAACGATACAAACGATCTACTCGCACCCGAATCAAATAATACTAGAGCAGGCATAGAGTTCACAAGGAAAGTACCTACACATACATTAACATAAGCATAACATTTCGATCTTTAATTAAATACGTGAAGGATAACATACCTGCCACAACATCGGGCGCATCGCGGACCTCCTCCGCAGTCAGCTGAAAGGCTCTTCCGCGAGCCCTCGGGGCCTCGACCTTCGCCGGTCGGGTCTCAGTAGTCCGGGTAGTAGGTGTAGCTCCCTGACGAAGTTGCGGACACTCGGCCTTCCGATGGCCTGTCTGGTTGCAGTGAAAGCAAACCATAAACCCCTTAGGGCAATCCCTGGCAATATGTCCCTCTTTGCCACACTTGTAGCAACCACCAGCTCGACACGCCCCCTCGTGACTCTTGCCGCACTTCGCGCAAGTGCGACCCTTCGAACCTCCCATCCTCGAATCAGCGAACTTAGTCCGCTTCGCTACCGGCTGAGACTGGGCCGGTCGTCGATCCACCTGCCGAGACTCAGCCTCCTCCCTCGCTTGAGTCTCCAACTCGATCTCGCGCTTCCTGGCGTTCGCCTGAAGCTCAGTGAAAGTACGATAGGTGGAGTTTGACACAAACTCCCTGATCTCCCTCTTTAAAACACCCAAATAGCGGCTCATCCGCGACTGCTCCGTAGATACCAGCTCGGGGCAGAACATTGCCCTCTCATGAAACTTCCGTGTGATCACTGCCACGGAATCAGTACCCTGCTTAAGGGTCAAGAACTCCTGAATCAATCGCTCCCTCTCTACCGGGGGAACGTACTCATCCCTGATCATCTCCGTAAACCTCTCCCATGTCACCGCCGTAATCTCTGCCTGAGTGAAGTTCGCCGTCACGAACTTCCACCAATCCTTCGCTCCCAGACGGAGCTGGTTCAAGGCGAACCGTACCCTCAAGTGCTCCGGGCATGAGCAAGTATAGAAGCACCCCTCGATGTCGGCGATCCACCTCATAGCTGCAATCGGATCCTGCGTCCCATCAAATTCAGGGGGTTTCGTGTTGCTGAATTCCCTGAATAGTAATGAATCACTCCCTTGCGGCCTGGCAGCAGCCACAGCTGCGGTAGCGGCAGCAACTGCGGCTTCAGTAAGTGCGGCGTACCGCTCCTCAAACTCCTCCATCAGCGTGGTCTTAATAGACCCAAACATCTCCGGGATCTCAGCCCGGACCGCCGCAGCTACCTCTTCCTGAATAATCTGACGAATCTCCTCGTCACTCGCACCGCTCGAACTCGCCCCATTGCGTGTGATAACCATGATGTCTCTGAAATACAACATAAAATCATCAGAGACTCCACCAAGTACAATTGTACTCGATACGCGCCCTACCCAGTCTCCGATCTCCAGGGATTCTTACTTGAGTCTTCCACTGGTACGGTGCCTTCGGTAGTACGGGCCCAATACTACCGACCACACCGTATCAGTATTCGTCCCAAATCTTCCTCCCCAAATCCCGAATAATGGGTACTCTACCTCTAGTATGCACTAACTACTTGCACGCTACCAATTATCTCATATAAGCAATCTCCCTAGACTAAGGCATCACAAAACAGGCAATTCTAGTCCTATCATGTATACCTAGTCTTCTAGCATGCATAACAATTCATAATTCAGTGCATAACATAACATTGTAAGGTATTCTGGGGATCTTTACCGTTCGGACGCTGGCTGCACGTACACACTGTTCCATCCTTGTTTTACCGCTTTATCATTTATAAAATGTTGTGTCCTTATTATTTAAAAAGATTTTTCCTCAAATCCCCGGTCTGAGTTCAGTTGCACCCAAAAGTACACCCGAATCCCTCAAACCAAGGCTCTGATACCAATTGTAACAGCTCAAATTTTCAAATAAATTTTTCATTTAAAACAAAGCATCATTATTCGACAAAAGGGTTTATTCCAAGTTTATTTCAAAAGTATAAATAATAAATCTTCAGGATCTTCAACAGTGGCAGTGTGTACGTGTCACGCCGGAGCCTTCCCACGGTCATCACTAGTACCTGAAAAAAAACATAAACACAACTAGTAAGCATAAATGCTTAGTGAGTTCCCCAGTATACGACTTACCCACATACGCCTTCCGGCCCGGACCTTTCAGTCCACATAACATCGCCTTCCGGCCCGTAATATAATCGCCTTCCGGCCCATAACGTATAGCCTTCCGGCCCGTATTAGATTGCCTTCCGGCCCATAGTATTTTGCCTTCCGGCCCATAATAGTATAAAACATAACACATGTAACATAACGCACATAACACATAAGTCACACATCATACCGTTCTTTCTGTCACATAAGGTCTCGCCTTCCGGCCCGTATAAGCATACATCACATATAAGCATACATCACACATAAAGCATCTACCTCTCTAGACATAGCATAAATATAACACATACGACCTTCCGGTCTCACAGTCAAACCCTTCCGGGTAAAGTATAGTGAGAAGACTCACCTCGTAGTATGCAAGCTATAAACCCTTCGAGCTACTCGCACTCGATCCGCTAATCCGCAGGTTCCCTATAATACCACATACCTTTATTAAGGATCTTATCAAACAATACAACTAACCCTACTAAGTTACATACAGGTCAACGGTCAATCTTGACCAGACTCGTCGAGTGCAAAGGGCAACTCGGCGAGTATAGACACCCTGACTCCACTCGCCGAGTCTGAAGAACGACTCAGCGAGTCCTAGTAGATCTTCAAGCTACTCGCCGAGTCTGATCATTGGACTCGGCGAGTCCTCGCCATGCAGTCAATCCGCTGCCTCCTGTATTTCGCATGATTTCGAAATATATAGATATGGGGCTTCCTGGACTTTCACATATACTAATACAGGGGTTTTTAAACACTTATAACAACACTACAATCTAACAATCCCTTAAATGGGTTTCCTAAACCCTAAATTCGCATACAACATAAAAGCTACAGATTTTGATCCGAAGATTACCTGGAAACGTGTTCCCTGTGTCCCCAAACCTCCAGTACTCGATTCCTTTGATCACCACCTTGCCCCTCCTTGTCTAACAATCTCTTCAAGCTTCTTCTAGCCCTCACTATTGCTCCAGATGCCCACAAACTCCCAATGTATCTTCAATCGGCCAAAAGACGCGACATGACGGCCATAACATCATTATATACGATTCAGAAATGAAACGGCTAGGGTTCAGCTGAACCAGCGTCTACTCGCCGAGTCCCTATTTGGACTCGTCGAGTCCAGTCGCGTATTTGCGACTACGACCAAGACCATGGCCCTACTCGGCGAGTCATGCACCAACTCGCCGAGTCCCCTCCTAAATGTGCCCCAAAAATAATTTAGAGAAATACCTGAAATTCCGGGCTGTTACATATGCCTTTAAATCTATCCCAAAATTTTTGTTTATTACTCTTGGGTTTGAAATTCGAGGTGTCGGGGTAGTTTGATACTCGTTGATGTACTTGGTTGTTACTTTGATTGGAATTATTGATAACAATCCCACTAACATTTGCATTGTTAGCGTTTAGGTGAGTCATGACAGCTGTCACAACAACTGAGACAACAACTTGAAAGGTAGCTGCATCAATCTGAAGATTTGGTGTTTTGTTGATGGGTTGATTACTTTCCTCCGACGGAATGATTCTGTTACACGATAAGAAAATGTGTGTGTCAGCGATTATAGTTGAACCTAGATGTATTTCGATCATTCATGAAAGGAGTAGAAGTAAGTTCTCGAGGGTTTGACCTACATCCCTATGATGTTGTCCTAGTAAAGGGTAGAAGTAAGTTCATAGAATGGTTACAAGACGATTTCTATCCAACCTTCGACAAGAATTAGAAGTGATCCCTGAGTTAAATTATCATAGCTCAATAACTTGACTAGAGTGAGTTTCAGACAGATTTCTAAAGATAGTATGGTGAAAGTATTTGAACAAAGATTGACACAAAAATTGTTGGATAAGGTGTCTAAGTCCATAACTATTTCTGGTTAGTACTTGACCCGACCCGGCATGGTCCATTTGGGTTGCATGGCACCATGCAATTGGATAGACTAAATGAGAGGAATAACACTTGGAGATTATTAATATATTATAAGTTCTAATATATTAATAATATTATTTGATTAGTTTGATCAAAGAATTAATTTGGAATTAATTAAGTGATCAAAAGATAACTAATTAAATATATGGGTTGATTATGTAAATCATTCATATCTTGTATAGTGGGCTAAGAGGCTCCATGGATTATCAAGTTGGGTTCTACCCATAGGATGCACCATGGATGCTCCATGGGAGTTACAAACCCATGGGCCATGGAAATGAAAAGTCATGACACATTAGGGTTTACATGGTGTAACCCTAGATGTGTCAACACTATATAAGGATCCCATTCTCCACCAAAATGGGCTACACATAAGAAACTAGAGGGCTAGGCCGATTTCAAGAAGTGTGTATTCTCTCAAAAGTCCTTCCAAGAGCATTTGGTGTTGTGTGAAGCATTTGAGGCATCACACTTGGGGTGCTAGGCTCACAAGGTTTCAAGGAACATAAGCAACAACAAGCTAAGTTATTCTATCTTTCATTCAAGTTAGAAATTGTTCCCCATGTATGCTAGATAGGAATATAACCTTGGAATTCAACTTTGCATGATAATTAGACAAACATAGATCCAAGGTTATTAGGGTTGCATGTACACTTAGGAAGTGTTAGAATGCTCAAAACCCATCAGTGGTATCAGAGCCTAGGCTTGTTTGTTTGTTATTTGTGCTTAAAAGTTGAAAAAAGTCAAAAAACTTGCTGTCTGCCTGATGAACTCGCCGATTCCATGGGGAGACTCGCCGATTTCACTTGTATCTTCAACCTACTCGCTGAGTAGGTTCATGCACTCGGCGAGTAGGAGCCACAGAGTGCAAATTTTCGACTTTAGTTGCTGGAAATGGACTAGAAACATTACCCTAAACTGTTTTGGTACTTGAAAACTTGTTTTAGATGGTGTAATGTCTTTGCTAATCCATTTACAACAACTAGTTATCAAAATTACAAAATTTTAAGTGTAATTTTGATTCATGAAAGTGGTCATATTCATGTTCTTGATCTTATGATGTTTAAATGATCATAGGAATTATTTGTAACCTATGTGGTAGTTTAATTCTTGATCATAATGTGTTTTAATGGAGTCCATAACTTGTTCTCAAGTTATGGAAAAACCAAAAGTCACTTGAGTTAAAACCATTAAAAGAACACAAGAGTTAGAAAATGAAGAGTCTTCATTTTTATTACTCTAATAAACTCATAAGTTACAAGAAATGAAAAGTTTTGAAAATTTACAAAACTTGCCCTCAAGTTTTGGAACAAGTAAAGTCATGTTAAAAACTTTAGTTCCAACCCTTAGAATTTTAAAAGTTAAAATTCAACCCTTATACTTATATTATTATGATTTAATAATTATATATATATATATATATATATATATATATATATATATATATATATATATATATATATATATATATATATATATATATAAGAACAAAGTCGTCTTTCCGCTAGTACGCCTCATTCACGAAGCCGGTCTATAAGGTGGGTATAAGGTTGTTGCCTATAAAATGGCAACTTAATGGGTGTCCATTCTCACCCACCGCTTGCTTGACCGGTGGAGGGTCGTTAGCCGAACAGGTAAGACAAGGACTTATAAATTCTCATTAAAAGTATGATGAATATTATAAAGTAACTAAATGTTTTATTAAATTCCCAATCTTAGTTACTTCAGGAAAAATGTGAATAAGGTGCTAATCCATGAAATTACACTTTACACTTTGTTTAAGTCGTTGGTGGAGCGTGTGTGGTTAACCGGCACACTAACTTGGACTTAACAAGGTAGGTAAAGGGTGACTTAAGGTTTATTATAGTATCGGTGGAGCGTGTGTGGTTTACCGGCACATCGATTGAGTGATAAACTTTAAGGGTACCAAGTGATTTTCATGGTTACTTCACACCTCGTTCTGTGATCCTCGGTATCCCAGTCACAAAACTTGGAGGGCACACTCGAGATTGAAATATGCCTTTGAAAAGTTCATTGAATCTCAAAGAATCTAGGAATTTCTAAGAACCAATCAAAAACCTAATATTTAATATTTCGATTTTCGTGGTGGAAATTGGTGAATCGTCATTCACCTACCTTTCAAATATGTTATAGCTTGGATTACGGCATACCTCTTCTAAGTTATAATATATTGTGATTGGGTCCTAGCCTTAATATTACATTTGGGTGTTTTATTAAGGACTCTTTTAATATCTAAACTAACCTTGTCCTTTTCCTTCAGATGTCTTCAAACAATGCTGCTTCTGGCTCTAACCCTAATGGCTCCTTTACCCTTATGAACTTCTGTGGGAAAGTCAATTTTGATGGATCCAACTTCAATGAGTGGATCAGAAACATCAAGATGATTACCCGCTACGAGGAAAAAGAATATGTCCTTGACAAGGAGCTTAAGGAGATTGATGAGACCACTGCAACTCCCTAGGAGATCGCTGACTTTCAGGCACATGAAAGGGATGCTACGAAAGTGGCATGCATCATGATGGTCACCATGACATCAGAACTCCAAAAGTCTTATGAGGATTTCTACCCTTATGAAATGCACCAAGATCTGATGGAAAGATACCATCAAAGTGCACGACAAGAGAGGTATGAAATCATCTGCTCCATGATAACAACCATGATGAAGGACGGGGAATCCGTCACGAGCCACATGCAGAAAATGCAAAGGTATGTGGATCGATTGCTGAAGCTTAATGTGAACTTCCCTGAGGAGCTTGCAATAGATATCATTTTGCACTCCTTACCATCGTGCTATGATCAATTCCGCATGACATATCACATGAATAAGGAAGAGGTCACACTCAGCAAACTTCAGGGACTTCTCAAGACCGCAGAAACAGGTCTTAAGGGGAAGTCGGTTGTTAACACTCCTACTCCAAATTCTACTCCGGTTTTGGCAATCGGGAAAAGTCGAGGGAAGAAGAGAAAGAGCTCTTCTAAGGGTACCAAGGCTCGGACCCTTGATGGCTCTTCTTCAAGTGGAACCAAGAAAGGTTTCGTCACTCCTTCTTCTGACCCAAAAGAGGCTGAATGCTTCTATTGCCATGAAAAATCACATTGGAAGCGGAACTGCCCAAAATACTAGCAAGATGTGAAGGATGGGAAAGTTAAACCCAACCATGCAGGTATTTACACTATCATTTCTAATAACCTACCCCATTCTAAATCTTGGGTCCTTGATACCGGTTGTGGTATTCATATTTGTTGTGACTTGCAGGGACTAAGAAGAAGTGAGAATGTGGAGCAAGGAAGAATAAACTTAATCATGGGGAATAGGAAAGATTTACCTGTCACCAAGATTAGAGTTTATACTTTATCGCTAAGTAGTGGGTTTAGTTTAGATTTGAATAAGTGTTGTTATTCTCCATAAATGGCAAGAAATATTATTTCCTTTCATGCATTGTATAAACAAGGTTTCACCTTTTCATTTGATAATGAAGTTGGTTCGATTAATGATTTCTTTAATAATGTTCTTTATTTCAAAGCATTACCTTGTGATGGCGTGTATGAAACAGTATCTGTGGTTGATAACTTAGGAAATAATGTATTGTGTATTGATTCTATTAATAATAATAACTTGGATAAAGCATCATTATGGCATTGTCGTCTTGGACATATAAGTAAGAAACGCATAGGCCAACTCCAAAAGGATGGAGTCTTGGAGTCATTTGACCTAAAGTTAGATGATAGTTGCGAATCATGCTTACTTGGAAAAATGACAAAGTCACCCTTCACAGGCTCGTGTAAGAGGGGTGAGGTTTGTTGGACCTTGTACACACGGATGTGTGTGGACCATTCAAACATGCCATAAGGGATGCTAATCGTTATTATTTGACTTTTACTGATGATTACAGTAGATATGGATATGTCTACTTGATCAAGCATAAGTCAGAGACTTTCGAAAGGTTTAAGGAATTTAAACAGGAAGTCGAGAATCAATTGAGCAGGAACATTAAGATGCTTCGATCCGATCGTGGTGGTGAGTATCTTAGTTCAGAGTTCCTTGACTATCTAAGGGAATGTGGGATAGTCTCACAATTGACACCTCCCAGGACACCACAGTTGAATGGTGTGGCTGAGAGGCGTAATCGAACCTTGTTGGATATGGTTCGTTCCATGATGAGTCGAGCTTCACTACCAATCTCATTCTGGGGGTATGCCTTAGAGACTGCCGCCCATATCTTTAATCTAGTCCCTACAAAGAAAGTTGTCAAAACTCCTCACGAGACGTGGACTGGTAAAGTGCCTAAACTAGACCACATCAAGATTTGGGGTTGCGAGGCTTTCGTGAGACGCGAGACTCATGATAAGCTCGAACCCCGAAGCGAGAGGTGTATTTTCATCGGCTACCCACAACAATCCTTTGGTTACCTCTTCTACAGACCTAGTGAAAATGTGGTCTTTGTAGCTAGGAGGGATTTCTTTAGAGAGAGAGAGTTCATAAGCCAGGAAACAGTGGGAGGCAAGTTGATCTTGAAGAAATTCAAGAGTCAAGCGATGAAGGAACTTCAAACCCTAGCACTCAACTTGAGGAGGAAACTCCTGTTGAGCCAATTGATAAGTCTGTACCTCTGAGGCGGTCCACAAGGGTTAGGAATGCTCCTGAGAATTATTATGGATTCCATATTACTACAGAAGGGGATACACTTATCAGTGATGAGACACTGATAGGTCTGGATGAACCTAGCAGTTACGCGGAAGCCATGGCAGGCCCTGAGTCAGCCAAGTAGAAAGAGGCAATGGACAGCGAAATACAGTCCATGTATGACAATAAAGTTTGGAACTTGGTTGAGAATGTACCATGTCGTAAGACAGTAGGGTGCAAATGGGTCTTCAAGAAGAAGACCGACATGGATGGTAAACTACACACTTATAAGGCTAGACTGGTTGCAAAGGGCCTCTCTCAAATTCCTGGAGTGGACTATGATGAGACCTTTTCTCCAGTAGCCAAGATTAAGTCTATTAGGGTTCTGTTAGCCATAGCTGCATTTCATGACTATGAAATATGGCAAATGGATGTCAAAACCGCTTTCCTTAATGGAAAGTTGGCTGGAGATGTTTACATGAGTCAGCCAGAGGGTTTTGTCAGCAACGAGTACCCTAATAGAGTGTGTAAGCTTGAGAAATCCATTTATGGATTGAAGCAAGCACCTCGCAGATGGAATCTTTGCTTTGATGAAAAGGTCAAGGAATTTGGCTTTTCTAGGAGTGAAGATGAGTCTTGCGTGTATGTCAAGGCTAGTGGGAGTATAGTTAGCTTTTTGGTGTTGTATGTGGATGACATACTACTCATAGGAAATGACATCCCAACTCTGCAGGAAGTTAAGTCCTGGCTTGGGAAGTGTTTCTCTATGAAGGACCTAGGAGAAGCTGCCTATATTCTAGGGATAAGGATCTTGAGAGATCGGAGTAAAAGTCTAATTGGACTTAGTCAGAGTACCTACTTGGATAAGGTGCTGAAGAGATTCAGCATGCAGGACTCCAAGAAAGGAGAGTTACCCATCCAGAGTAACGTCAGATTGAGTAAGACCAAAGCCCTAGCATTGAGGCTGAGATAGCAGAAATGAGTCGAATACCTTATGCTTCGGCAGTAGGATCGATCATGTATGCTATGACGTGTACTCGACCTGATGTAGCCTTTGCCCTGAGCATGGTTAGCAGGTATCAGGCGAACCCTGACAAGGCACACTGAACTGCGGTAAAGAATATCCTCAAGTACCTACGGAGGACTAAGGACTGGGTCCTTACCCTCAGTGGGAGTGATGACTTGAGAGTTGTAGGGTATAGTGATGCTAGCTTCCAGACTGATAGGGATAATTTCCGCTCTCAGTCGGGCTGGGTCTTTACCCTAAATGGAGGAGAAATTTCTTGGAAGAGTTCCAAGCAAGAGACAGTGGCTGATTCAACTTGTGAATCAGAGTATATTGCAGCTAGCAAGGCAGCAAAGGAGGTGATATGGCTGAAGAACTTCATTGGAGACCTTGGAGTTATACCAGCTATTAAAGAGCCAATGGAAATTTTCTGTGATAGTGAAAGTGTTGTTGCCTTAGCCAAGGAACCAAGGGATCACGGGAGATCCAGACACATCGACAGAAAATACCATTTTATCAGACATCGAATAGAAGAAGGACTCCTCATGGCAAAGAGGGTATCATCGGATGAGAACCCAGCAGATCCCCTCATGAAGGGACTGACTCGGGTTAAGCATCTCCAGCATGCTCGGAGCATAGGGCTGAAGGATGATATTAGATTTAGTAGTTAGATAACCTTGAAATTTGTAAAGTGTAATTGACATTAGATGATGAATAAAAGGTGTTTTATTTATGAGTAAAGTGTTGCTATCTCTTGTCGAGCGTTTACTATATTTCTTTTGCATGTTTTGACTTCCAGAATAATTTTTTTTGGTATAACATATTATTCAAACCTCCACAGTCGGTCATATGTCGGAAGTAGGTATGAATCAAGACTGTCATGATTGGTTGCAGAGGTCTAAGGTGTTGGACAAGGCTATAACAATCATGAGTGCCCATAAGTTCTGAGCATTGGACTCAACCCACGCTCACTGGAATCACTTCATGGAATTCTATCTCGAGTGACCGTGAGACGGTAATATCATATAAGTCTTCAAACCTAGAGATATGATTTGTTACTTACAAGTTGGTTATGCATTGATTGTACGAAAACGCATTGGTAACTCGATGTTATAAAACGTGCTTTTGTGTATAATTCAATGAGTGGTAGAACAAACATATGAGTCGAAGTTTATCTGTTCCTTCTTGGATTAGAAGCTGATATCTGGTCCCCTCGATGATTTTGTTTTGACCTATGTACCGGGCCCGGTCAGAACTAAGTTGATGTGTTCAATTAAGTTCTTTGTCAAACAAATAGGAAATTGGGAAACAAACTGATTGACAATAAGTAAGACATTGTTCCATGTATTTTTCCGGCTAATATATAGAACAGAGGATTATATGATCACTTATCTTAAATAGCGTATCAACATCTTCTCAGTTCCGAGAGACCTTGAAAGAGCTACGATTGCCGATCGGTTCCTGAAGTACTGGAGTTATAGTTATTAGACTTATCCAAGTGGGAGACTGTTAGATAAGGTGTCTAAGTCCATAACTATTTCTGGTTAGTACTTGACCCGACCCGGCATGGTCCATTTGGGTTGCATGGCACCATGCAATTGGATAGACTAAATGAGAGGAATAACACTTGGAGATTATTAATATATTATAAGTTCTAATATATTAATAATATTATTTGATTAGTTTGATCAAAGAATTAATTTGGAATTAATTAAGTGATCAAAAGATAACTAATTAAATATATGGGTTGATTATGTAAATCATTCATATCTTGTATAGTGGGCTAAGAGGCTCCATGGATTATCAAGTTGGGTTCTACCCATAGGATGCTCCATGGGAGTTACAAACCCATGGGTCATGGAAATGAAAAGTCATGACACATTAGGGTTTACATGGTGTAACCCTAGATGTGTCAACACTATATAAGGATCCCATTCTCCACCAAAATGGGCTACACATAAGAAACTAGAGGGCTAGGCCGATTTCAAGAAGTGTGTATTCTCTCAAAAGTCCTTCCAAGAGCATTTGGTGTTGTGTGAAGCATTTGAGGCATCACACTTGGGGTGCTAGGCTCACAAGGTTTCAAGGAACATAAACAACAACAAGGTAAGTTATTCTATCTTTCATTCAAGTTAGAAATTGTTCCCCATGTATGCTAGATAGGAATATAACCTTGGAATTCAACTTTGCATGATAATTAGACAAACATAGATCCAAGGTTATTAGGGTTACATGTACACTTAGGAAGTGTTAGAATGCTCAAAACCCATCAAAAATTAGCCGACTGTCGATATCCTTGATATTTATGACGTAATAAGTTTGGGAAAATTGACCTTGTAGAAGGTCTTACATCATATCCGGAGTAGAAAAGTGTTGGCAGCATAAAGGCCTAACTACAAGTACTTACGGTACTGGGGTAGATACATAGAAAAGTCTTACATAGGGCATAGACAGGAAAACGATTCCTTATAACAAGGAAAGAAAGTAAAGCATCACCTACTGGTGACGGTCATCCCTCTGGTGAACCCTTAGTTTAGCAATTTGGCACTCCATATCAAGCATGTGTCTTTCGTACACCCTCTGGCATAGTCGGAGCTCTATGACTTCAACTTGTGTTTCAGCTAGTGCTTGTAGCAGGGCCTCGTGGTCTTTCTCAGAACTCTCCCGAGAACTTTCAAGGCGATTGGTGTGGATGGTATGCATTCCTGCATTGGCATCAAGCTCTGCGATACGATGGAGAACTGTCCTGCCCTAGATTTCGTTTCGGGCACCTCTACGGATCAGGATTGGCAAAACTCTGTTTGCTAAGCCTCCTGCGCTTATGTTATAGAAATTTCGGTCTCCATTGAATGGCATGGGCTGATTCTGCTCTTCGCTCCATGTCTCCAATCATTCTACCCAAGGAGGCATCGGGCCTTGAAAAGCCGGACGAGGGTTAGGATTTGGGTTGGGAGCCACCGGGGGTAGGTTCTCAACCTCGGGCTCAGAGTTAGCACCATCCAAAACGCCTTTAGCATGGTGATCATCCAAAGGGATTGGATGATCATCCTCTGGCTCTTCTCCAAACCATCCAACATTGCCTACGTTCGGGAAGTACGGGTCGCCGTGGGGATGGGGTCCAACCATGTTATCTATGCGAGAAAGGGGGATAAAGAAATAATTACTAGACGTACTATCTAGATAATTATAAGATAATCTTCATCAGTTATTTCAATATTTGTAAAGTGCATACCAGTTATATGTAATCAAAACAGGATAGGCCTTCGAATAAGTGACCTTAGCAACTATTGACCTACTAATGAGGATCTTTAATTCTCAACTAAGTAATTATAGTAACACAAAAATACTCCTAATGTCTTCATTGTAGTAGTGTTGATAAGTTTTTAGACTTGTTGCCATATCACAACTATTCTTGGGCATATGCTAATCACTCCCCGGACCAGCATAGTTGATCAGGCTATGCCACTCCCAGGACTGACCATACATCCCCGGGCTTACTTGTGATATTCAACAATCGTAATACTTTTGTTTTTGTCATTGTGACACCGATTTTAGTATGAATGCAAGCATGTATACTTAGTTAAATATTTTATTATTTAAAAGTATAAACTCTTGGTCAGAGTATTTTAATCCCATTGTATTTATAGTTAGTATATCGTTTATGGGTTGATATACTTAATTCACTATAAACAAAGCTCTGATACCAATCTGTCACACCCCAAAACCAAGAACGGCGGAAACGTTCTGGGGCGGTGGACGTCATGTATAGTATCACAACAATGTAAAGTAGTAAACAAGCAACAACATCATCCATTGCATTAATAGTAAGATTTTATTACATGTGTGCTCTTTGTAATGTAATAGACACCAAATATGAATGATCAAAATAAAAGACGAGTCTTGACCGCTCCGTCTTCTCAAAACCTGGTCGTCGTACCTGTCTACTGGTGACCTGAGAATACAAGTTATTTTGAAAGCGTAAATCAGCATTTAAGCCGGTGAATTCATAAGGATTTTAGTGTCATTGTTTTGTAAAAATGTAAAGAAAGACTTGTAGATGTTTGATGAAAAAGTTTGTATAAGTATGAAAACCCTAGAAAATCCCATATTTCCTACTAGTATAAAAAGTAGTCTTCTACCAAGACTCGACAGTTTGAAGGTTTGCTTCTCTGTATGAATGAAGGCTTTTCCCCTATACAACTCTTATTATAATATAGTCTACCTCATTTTTTATGTGAATGTGTCACAAGCTAAAAGTAATAGGAAAAGTATATAATCATTGAAATCGTATCCTTTTTGTCTTAGGATAAACATGACGTGGTAACTCGCCGAACAGTACAACCGAGGACATCCGTCGATGTGCAGTTTCCCACCGTAGCTAACAACCGGGTGTAGAATGGTCAGTCCTGTATAGTATGTAGTAGTATCTCTTCATATAGTATGTAATAGTATCTCTTCATATAGTATGTATTAGTATCTATTCATATAGTATGTAATAGTATCTCTTCATATAGTATGTAATAGTATCTCTTCATATAGTATGTAGTATATTTGTATAGACTCATGAATGAACTGACTATTGTGTAATTCCTTGTACTAGGAATTGTAAGTAGTATCTCCTAACTACCTATTATAGTTATTAGTAACGTACGTGTATAACCGAAGGTATGCCTTTGCTACCCAAAAGGTACTGAATTGACTGATAGAACTTTTATGTCTATATATGTATACATAATATATATCTAATATTTAGACGACATTCGGACAAATAACCGATACCCTAAGGCCACATCCAAACAAGGAAAAGGAATTAAAGCGAGCTAGTAGTCCTAAGTCCTTTAAACATTACTTATATAACTATACAGATATAGGCATGCATTTGACAATATAAAAGTTTAAAAGAAGTTTTGTAAAACATTCTGAAGAACGATTTAAAGCAGTTTGTTTGATATAAACAATTTAAAGTATAAGAAATGCTTTGTTTGAAACACAATTGTAACAGAATTTGAAAGGAAAGATTTAGTATATAAAACAAGTTTGATAAAGAGTTTAACATGTAAAAATGTTTGAAAAATCATTTTGAAGTAGTTTACTTGGTAAAACAGTTAAAAGTGTAGTAAATCCATAGTTTGATAGTTATTAATCACATGTGATTGATATAATAACTATAATGATTCAACTTGTATTCTCCCCCCCCATAAAAGCATTTAAAAACATTTAAAAGGTTGGTTAAGGGGTATGAACTCACCTGTAGTGAGTGGATTGGATGGAAGTGTCAGACAAAGTGCTAGGTGTCAAGTGAAGACTTGAACACACACAACGATCCTAATAACATATAAGGTCATATATATGTATATAATTAGTGATTATAACACTAATTAGACAAGTATAAACACCCTAGAATAAGGAAAACACTTGGATTCAAGTGTTATAAGAACTTAGGGTTGCATCTAAGGGTTGTAAGGCATTGCTATTGAGTTTATGGCCCAAGGACCACTCTCCATCGAGTTTACTACCTTGGTTTTACGGCCCCAAGGAGTTCACGGTCGTAAACTCATGGTCATAAATGCATAAGTGTGGGTTTGAAAGGCTAGGGAAGCTTGAGGGAATTTTGCTTTACCTAAGGAAGTGAAAGACCCACTCAATGGGGAGTGTTTAGGAGTTTACGGCCCAGGGGAGTTTACTCCTGTCCGTAAACTCTCTAAATGGCCATATATAGGGTCTTAAAGGTAGGGAGTCTCAAGGGTTTAAGTGTTTCAAGGTTAAACAAGAGTCTATATGAGTTTAAGGTCCAAGACTTGACCTTAATTGGAGTTTACGGCCTAAGGACCATTTCTCCATGAGTTTATGGCCGTAAACTCATGGTATTATGTACCAAATCAAAGTTTAAGGTCCTTAGTTCAATGGTGGAGGGTTCTAGTCCAAGTTCTAAGCATAAGGAAGGAAATTAGGGCAACATTGCACCTTTATATGGAGTTTACGGCCTTGGGAGATCCTTGGCCGTAAACTCTCTTCCAACTTGGATTCCTTGATGTTTCTTAAGTCTAAACAAGTTCATTCTAGTATATAACAAGATAGGACAAGAGTACTTAAGATATAGGAGCTTGAAATTGTAACATCCCGAAATATCAAGAGTAGAGTTGAAGGGCTAAAAAAGTAAGTTGTGGAAGAGTGACTCGGCGAGTCCATGGATGGACTCGGCGAGTAGAGTCGCGACTGGGTCGCATGTTAAGTAGCCGACTCGGCGAGTCGGTAAGGAGGACTCGGCGAGTAGGCGCTGAGTGGAGAAAACCCTAATTCCCGGGGTTGAGCCCTATATAAAGAACATTATGTTTTCCCTCCCAGCCTCTTTATCACCCCTTGAGCCCCAGAAAACCCTAAATCGCGGAGAAGCACCATTGTTGAGTGGATTGGAGCTTGGAGAAGTAATTATTGAAGGAATTTTGAGAGATTGAAGGCTTGAAGCAAGGGGCTTTGCTTGGAATCGAATTGCATTGCAGATTGGGCGTCCATTGGAGGTAATATCTCGTTCTTGGGCTATTGTTATGTTATTTCTTTATTTTGGGGTTTGTGGGAACTTGTCTATGGGTGGAATTGGAAGTCTAGAGGTTAGATCTGAGGTTTCTACCTCAGATCTGGAATAGAGAAGAATCAGAGAGCATGAAAGTTCCTGTGTTGGAGTGTTTAGTGAAGCTTACATGTCCCAAACCCTAAACCATTGTGCAAATAGCCTAGATCTCGTTGGATTCACGTAAAGTTTGCCACTTTACGTGATAAAGGGGTTGTAGGAAGCTAGATCTATGTTTTGGATCAATTGCATGGCTTGGAGTGCTTCTGTATGGATTCAGACCAGTGGTACTCGGCGAGTCACATGAGTGTACTCGACGAGTTGTTTGAAGATGAGCTGGGACTCGGCGAGTTGGAAGAACAACTCGGCGAGTTGGATGAAGATGGCCTGGAACTCGACGAGTTGTATGAACAACTCGACGAGTAGGTTGAAGATAGCCATAGACTCGGCGAGTCTGTTCTTGGACTCGGCGAGTCTTGTCGAAGAGTTCCGATATTCTCTGGTTGAGTCGAGAATCGGTGAGTCAAGGGATGACTCGGTGAGTTGTGTGCGAGAGGACTCTGAAATTGTGGGACTCGGCGAGTCTCGGGGTGACTCGGCGAGTTAGGTCGCGGATTGAGTGAAGTTCTGAGTATGGGAACTCGGCGAGTCATCGGGTTGACTCGGCGAGTAGGGTCAGTCGGGGGTTGACTTTGACCATGTCTTTGACCAATGGTTGACCAGTGGTTTCCAGGGGTATTTTGGTAATTGTTGATTATTGTTTGAGTTCAATGCATTGGTGGCTGTCCAGAGGTGGAGATCGTATCAGTGATCGGAGCAGCTTGAGTTATCTGTTCAGTCGGCAGTTTCGAGGTGAGTTATCCTCACTATATCTATAGGGTCTACGGCACCAAGGCCGACCCCTTTATCGGATGGAAATCCGAGTAGTGTTTGTTGTTATGATATTGCGGAATATGGGCCGGAAGGCATTACGTTATGGGCCGGAAGGCATTATATGTTGTGGGCCGGAAGGCATTACATGTTGTAGGCCGGAAGGCATTGCGATGTGGACCGGAAGGTCATGGCCTGGAAAGGCGTATGTGTGTAATTAGTATGTTGACTGATTCTTATGGTGATGTTATGCTAGTGACCGGTTAGTCTGGTATCTTGGTTAGGGTAATGATATGTTATGTGATCTGTTGATCGATTCGCTGATTGTGATCTGTTGAATGATTATATGTTATGTGCACAGTTGTTTGGTCTGGGGATTTGACCCGATATGTAAGGTTGTTCTATGTTCTGTTATGTTATGTATGTTGTTATGTTATGGGCCGGAAGGCGATGTGTTATGGGACGGAAGGCAATATGTTATGGGCCGGAAGGCGATATGTTTTGGACTGGAAGGTCGTGGCCTGGAAGGGCGTATTTGTGGTTGGTATTTTTGGGGGTATCTCACTAAGCTTTCGGGCTTACAGTTGTGGTTTTATGTTTTCAGGTTCTCAGGAGTCTGTGGCAAGGCAAAGGCGTGATCGTACCGTTCCCCGCGTTGGTGTTTTATGATTTGAACCTGGGAAAAATACTCTGTTAAATAATGTATTGAAAACCTTTTTGTAACAACGTTATTAAAATGAGTGGTTTTTGAAAAGTTTTAATTGTTTTGAAATTTTGGTCGTTACAAGTTGGTATCAGAGCCTTGGTTTGAGTGAATTGGAGGAACACTCGTGTAACTCCAGTCTCAAATCGAGGAAGGTTTTAAAAGAGAAATTAAAATGGTTTTCAAATTAAGTAAAAGGGGGACGCGGAGGTACGATCAGCCGGAGCCAGTAAGTAACCCCAAATTTACCATTCATGACACTTGTTTTATGGAGCTTTGATAGAACAGCATGCTAGAGTTAGGCTAGGGATCTTCAGGATTTCATGATAATGTTGCCTGATTTGTGATGCCTGTAGCCTAGGGTCCCTTATGGGAGATTCTCAGTGTTCCTCTAGTGGTGAGGGTGGATAGTTGTTATGCATGTTTCTCTAGGGTATTGTGGTAGTACTTCATACAAATATGGGTAGGTGTGGAAGGTAGTATGGGCCCGTACTACTGAAAGCACAGGACCCATACGCGTATCAGGGAAACCATGATCTCTAGGGTTGGGTTGCGAGAGTTGGATCCCAGGATTGTGGGAAGTGTCTAAGATTTGGTATGGTGTTTTTCAGTATGGAGATTCCGAGGCATGATGAGAGTGGATCCGGATCAGGATCGGGAGCTGGAGAGAGAGTTCCGGGTGGATCGGTGCCGTCTGAGGTTATCGATCAGATGAGCACCAGCGAGTTGGATGCGAGGATTCACGAGATCCTGCATGATGAGGTTGCTGCATTGTTCCGGGCTGAGTTGCCGGAACTGTTTGGGTCGATCAAGATCGCCATGGTTGAGTATTTTGATGAGCGCTATGCGACTCTCGCGGAGACGGCTGCCGCGGCGGCTACAGTGGCTGTAGCAACGGCAGGGGGAGGAGCTGATAGGGATTTTCAGTATCGGGACTTCGATAATGCGGAGCCCCCCACCTTCGATGGAGTTCAGGACCCGATTTTTGTAATGAGGTGGTTATCGGACGTGGAGGGGTGTTTCTTCACGTGTTTATGCCCTGCTGATCAGAGGGTGAGGTGTGCTCTGAACCTGTTGAGGCTCGGGGCGAAGGATTGGTGGAGATTGACCACGGGGTCATATTCAGATGCGCAGAGGGCTGCGGTATCATGGGATCAGTTCCGAGAGATGTTCATCACTCGCTATGTTCCGCAGGATGAGAGGGAGAGATTGGCTCAGGAGTTTCTCGAGCTGAAGTAGGATTCGTAGTCGGTGACTGAGATCACCAGGATGTTCACTGAGAGGGCGATGTTTTGCCCTGAGTTCGCTTCGGAGCAGGCTCAGATGTCCCGATATTTGAGCACGCTCAAGGAGGATATCAGACAGTTCGTGTCCGCGCAGAGGTGCGAGATCTTGTTGGAGTTGCAAGAGGCCGCCATGCGGCGTGAGTTAGAGGTTGAGTTGCAGTTGCGTGAGCTGAGGCAAGCTCCGATGTAGTCGCAACCGGCGCCGAAACGGTCCAGGACCGTTGATGTTAGAGTGGGGGATCGGAGCGGCCACACTTGTGGGAAGTGTGGGAGGGGTCACGCCGGAGTTTGTTGGTCCGGTGGTGCATGCCGCAAGTGCGGAAAGGAGGGGCACTATGCGCGGGATTGTCGGCAGTCAGTGCCGATTCGGGATTTGAGGATTTGTTATCATTGTCGTCAGGTTGGACATTTGAGGGTCAACTGTCCACAGCTTTCTGTAGGACCGGTGCAGGCTCCAGCACCGGCCACTTTGAGGATTTCAGGAGGAGGTCAAGATGGAGCGGAGCCCCCAAGGGCTTAGAGTCGTGCTTTTCAGCTTGCAGCGGAGGAGGTCAGAGCAGTGCCGGGTGCCGCTGCGGGTATGTTTCTTTCTTGTCGCCTTGTGGAATTATGATTATTATGGAGTATCATTTATCTGTTAGTCCCGCTGGAGAGTTTTCTTTTTGGTATCCGTTGTTTCTTGAGGGCTTGGCATGATTATGGGTTTGTGTTTCGGGTTTTCGTTTTGGTATTCGTTGTTCCCTGAAGGTTTGGTAGGGTTATAGTTTGGTGTTTTGTGCTGGTATCTTTGTGCGGTTTTCGATGCGGTATTCGTCATTTTGCGGGTTGTGGTTTGGTTATGGGTTACTGTTTTGGGGATTTCTTTGGTTATCGTTCGTGAGGGTTATTAGTGGAGATGCGGCATTGGGTTGAATGTCGGGTAGCATCTACATTCATGGAAGGGATAATTGGAGATCGGATTCTCGGTGAGCAGATTGATCAGTGAGGAGATGTGTTTTGCTGAGGGTTGCTTATGCTTGTGGGAAGCAGTCAGTGTGTAAGTGTTCTCCTTGTGCGGGGTTGTTCTGGAAGGTCGTTAATGGCGACCGGTGGTTGTTAGTCAGTGGTTTAAGTGGGGGAGAATTGGAGAATTCTCTGGGAGATCGATGAGTATCTGAGGGTGCTTAGCTGTTGGGATTCAGCAGTGTTCTGTCAGCCCTGAGTATAGGCTGATAGGAGCGAGTGTCGGGCATGCGGGGCGGGATACAGACCTAGGGCATTTGATTGTGGAGGCCTGGAAGCAGGCCGGGATCAAGTTTGAGTGGGTAACCGGGGTTATGTGATCAGAGTATCTGTATGCTTTATGTACGTGATGTGTTGTACTGCATTAATTCTATGGGATTTATGCTGTGCATGTTGTAGAGTTGGAACCGGAAGGTTCCTAGAGTTAGAACCTGAGGGTTCACAGAGTTTGGGTGTACGGACCCACAGAGATATAGCCTCGAGTGGCTAATACGTGTTATGTGAGTCGGTCCAGTCATGCTGGAGACTCTGTTGGTATTGTTGGATCAATTTGAGATTTCGTATTGTGTATGTTGCAGTGTGATTGCATTGGAAGGTCTGGCCCCGGGTAGTGATCTTGTTTAAGTGAGGTAGTGCATGGGCTTGAGAGTCCCTGCGAGGAGAGTCAGGGTAAGTGTGTTGGATGGTTAGCGGTCACGCTAAGGGTGGTGTAGCGTCGGGTGAGCGCCGTGGCATTTGTCGGAGTGACATTGTGACCGGGTTGATTCCTTGGTAAAGGAAGAGAAAGAGGTAAGAGGCGTGTAACTCCGAGAGGGAGTGCAAGTTCACGGAAGTGAAAGCGGCAGAACAGAGTTATGATTAGAGCAATTCGAGTATGGTTATTGAGCAGCGTGTTTGCGGCAGTGGATTAGAAGCTCATCCGGTTTGGAATGTCTGCTGAGGTCGCGGAGGGAAATCCGCAAGTGTAGAGCCAAGAGGCTCGGAAGGGATGCAGGGAGAGAGAGAGAGAGTCTTGAACTCTTAGTGTGATTCTGATCAGGGTATGGGTTGTATATTAGTGGTTCATCCTGGGGGATGTTTGAGGGTATTATCAGTGTATCAGGTTTTCCCAACCTGAGGGTGTTAGAGCTAGTTCAGCATGTGTATGCGGTTGCAAGGGGAGAACTCGTGAGAGTTGCTCTGAGATTGAGAATGGGTCTCTCAGTCGTTCCGGAATGGATAGAGTGGGATTCGGATCGGGGATCCGATGGTCCTTGGTTTTCTAACCCTTATGGGTCGAGTGATTGTTGAGATTTAGAGCAGAGTTGCATCTTGGGTAATTCTCGGTTATTGAGAATGATAATCAGGGGTACAGTTGATGCCCGGTTCGAGACGGTGGTCAGGACACCGTGAAGGAGGGGAAAGTGTGTTCGAGTTTCGATAAGTATGCCTGGAGGGACCTGGTCCAGTTAAGGCCAGGTGGAGCGTTATAGGAGTATCCTTGGAGTTGAGTTGCTGTAGGCTTCGAGGGCGAAGCCTAATATAAGTGGGGGAGAATTGTAACATCTCGAAATATCAAGAGTAGAGTTGAAGGGCTAAAAGAGTAAGTTTTGGAAGAGTGACTCGGTGAGTCCATGGATGGACTCGACGAGTAGAGTCGCGACTGGGTTGCATGTTAAGTAGCCGACTCGGCGAGTCGGTAAGGAGGACTCGGCGAGTAGGCGCTGAGTGGAGAAAACCCTAATTCCCGGGGTTGAGCCCTATATAAAGAACATTATGTTTTCCCTCCCAGCCTCTTTATCACCCCTTGAGCCCCATAAAACCCTAAATCGCGGAGAAGCACCATTGTTGAGTGGATTGGAGCTTGGAGAAGTAATTATTGAAGGAATTTTGAGAGATTGAAGGCTTGAAGCAAGGGGCTTTGCTTGGAATCGAATTGCATTGCAGATTGGGCGTCCATTGGAGGTAATATCTCGTTCTTGGGCTATTGTTATGTTATTTCTTCATTTTGGGGTTTGTGGGAACTTGTCTATGGGTGGAATTGGAAGTCTAGAGGTTAGATCTGAGGTTTCTACCTCAGATCTGGAATAGAGAAGAATCAGAGAGCATGAAAGTTCCTGTGTTGGAGTGTTTAGTGAAGCTTACATGTCCCAAACCCTAAACCATTGTGCAAATAGCCTAGATCTCGTTGGATTCACGTAAAGTTTGCCACTTTACGTGATAAAGGGGTTGTAGGAAGCTAGATCTATGTTTTGGATCAATTGCATGGCTTGGAGTGCTTCTGTATGGATTCAGACCAGTGGTACTCGGCGAGTCACATGAGTGTACTCGACGATTTGTTTGAAGATGAGCTGGGACTCGGCGAGTTGGAAGAACAACTCGGCGAGTTGGATGAAGATGGCCTGGAACTCGACGAGTTGTATGAACAACTCGACGAGTAGGTTGAAGATAGCCATAGACTCGGCGAGTCTGTTCTTGGACTCGGCGAGTCTTGTCGAAGAGTTCCGATATTCTCTGGTTGAGTCGAGAATCGGTGAGTCAAGGGATGACTCGGTGAGTTGTGTGCGAGAGGACTCTGAAATTGTGGGACTCGGCGAGTCTCGGGGTGACTCGGCGAGTTAGGTCGCGGATTGAGTGAAGTTCTGAGTATGGGAACTCGGCGAGTCATCGGGTTGACTCGGCGAGTAGGGTCAGTCGGGGGTTGACTTTGACCATGTCTTTGACCAATGGTTGACCAGTGGTTTCCAGGGGTATTTTGGTAATTGTTGATTATTGTTTGAGTTCAGTGCATTGGTGGCTGTCCAGAGGTGGAGATCGTATCAGTGATCGGAGCAGCTTGAGTTATCTGTTCAGTCGGCAGTTTCGAGGTGAGTTATCCTCACTGTATCTATAGGGTCTACGGCACCAAGGCCGACCCCTTTATCGGATGGAAATCCGAGTGGTGTTTGTTGTTATGATATTGCGGAATATGGGCCGGAAGGCATTATATGTTGTGGGCCGGAAGGCATTACATGTTGTAGGCCGGAAGGCATTGCGATGTGGACCGGAAGGTCATGGCCTGGAAAGGCGTATGTGTGTAATTAGTATGTTGACTGATTCTTATGGTGATGTTATGCTAGTGACCGGTTAGTCCGGTATCTTGGTTAGGGTAATGATATGTTATGTGATCTGTTGATCGATTCGCTGACTGTGATCTGTTGAATGATTATATGTTATGTGCACAGTTGTTTGGTCTGGGGATTTGACCCGATATGTAAGGTTGTTCTATGTTCTGTTATGTTATGTATGCTGTTATGTTATGGGCCGGAAGGCAATATGTTATGGGCCGGAAGGCGATATGTTTTGGACCGGAAGGTCGTGGCCTGGAAGGGCGTATTCGTGGTTGGTATTTTTGGGGGTATCTCACTAAGCTTTCGGGCTTACAGTTGTGGTTTTATGTTTTCAGGTTCTCAGGAGTCTGTGGCAAGGCAAAGGCGTGATCGTACCGTTCCCCGCGTTGGTGTTTTATGATTTGAACCTGCGAAAAATACTCTGTTAAATAATGTATTGAAAACCTTTTTGTAACAACGTTATTAAAATGAGTGGTTTTTGAAAAGTTTTAATTGTTTTGAAATTTTGGTCGTTACAGAAATGAACGATTATGGCCAAGAACACTAGTGTGTGTTCTTAGCGTTCTTGGTGAAACTTGAAGATCTATGAAAACATGATTTTCATGGATGAAATCATGAGAGGATGCTAGATTAAGAGGTGTATCAACTAACGAAGGGATAGAATACTTACACTTTTGATAATCTAAGGATGGAAAATGGATGATACTTGAGAGCAAACCCGAGTTCTAGGCTTGAAATGGCAAGAATGAATAAAAAATGGCTAAGTTTTTCTTATATAGGCATGGAGTTTACGGCCCCATGAGTTTACGGTCGTAAACGCATGGTCTCGTGGTCGTAAACTCCTCATTTGAGGGTTTAAAGCTTGATTGGTGGTTTGGAACCCTAGTTGACCCATTCTAGAATATGATCCTTTGATGTATTAAAGATCATGATGCTCAAACGGACTCTAAACTGTGCTAAAAGTTAGCAGGAGTGAGTTTGACTTTCAATGAAGTGCTTGACTGTACAAGATAGAAAATTTCGGGTTGTCACACCACACAAGGGTGTGTTTACAGCCAAGAGGTGTTCACGGCCAAGGAGTTTACATCCAAAGAGTTTACAGCCAAAGAGTGTTCACGACCATGACTTGAAGGGTTTACGGCCATTGAAGGGTTTACGACCGTAAACTCTTGAAGATCAAACATTTTGGTTCTAGATTCATGCTAAAAGGGTGTTTGTTTCAAGAGGCTTCAAGAGTTTCTAATGGGTAACAAGAATATGGAAAGGATACTTACGATTTGGAAGTCCTTAGGGGTTCACGACCACCAAGAACAAGTGTGTGTTCTTGGTTTTCTTGGTGAAAGATGACGATATTGAAGATATAAACCCAAAAGAGATGAATTCATGGATGAAATCATAGGGTTTTACTTGAATAAGAAGGATATCAACTAATAATGAAAGAATCACTTACAATTTTGAAGAAAAATGGAAGTGTTCTTGATGATACTTGAGAGAGAATTGAGTTTTCAGCCTTGAAGATGTGAGAAATGAGGAAGAAATGAAGGAAAACTATACTTATAGGAAGGGGTTCATGGCCAACATGGAGTTTACGGCCATAAACTCCAGTTTGTGGTCGTGAACTCCTTGTGATGGAGTTTTCGGCTCGATGGCAACACAACAAACTTAAGTTAACACATCCCAAGACACAATACTTGAATGTACTAGGCTTAGAACACTCAAACGGACCCTTAATAATGCTAAAAGATAGTAGAAACAAGTTTGACTTTTGATTGAATTGATTGGCTTTACAAGATAGAAATTTCGGGTTGTCACACAACACCAGAAAGCTAACTATACTCCGACTAGCTCTGACATATACACATGACTCATCCTCGCTTCTCAAAAAGCCAAACTCTTTGACTTTCTCATCGAAACAAAGATTCCATCTGTGAGATGCTTGTTTCAACCAATAAATGGATTTCTCAAGCTTACACACTCTATTAGGGTACTTTGCATCGACAAAACCCTCTGGCTAATTCATTTTAACATCCTCAGCCAACTTTCCATTAAGAAAAGCGGTTTTGACATCCATTTGCCATATTTCATAATCATGAAATGCAGCTATGGCTAGCATAACCCCAATAGACTTAATTTTCGCTACAGGCGAGAAGGTCTCATCATAGTCAACTCCTAGAGTTTGAGTAAAGCCCTTCGCAACAAGTCACACCTTATAAGTGTGTACTTTCCCATCCATGTCGGTCTTCTTCTTTAAGATCTATTTGCACCCTACTGTCTTACGACCCAGTATATTGTCAACCAAGTTCCAAACTTGATTGTCATACATGGACTGAATCTCGCTGTCCATCGCCTCTTTCCATTTAGCAGACTCGGGGCCCGCCATGGCTTCCTTGTGGTTGTTAGGTTCATCCAAATTTACCAGTGTGCCATCACCGATAAATGTATCACCTTCTGCAGTAATATGGAAACCATAGAGCTCAGGTGGAACACTAACTCTACCGGAACGCCTCAGAGGTACAAACTTGTTGATTTTCCTCCTCTGGTTGATCGCTAGTGTTTGAGGTTCCTTCACCACTTGACTCTTGAGTCTCTTCAAGGTCAATTTGCCTCCCACTGTCTCCTTGGCCTATGATCTCTCTCTCTCTCTCTCTCTCTCTCTCTCTCGCGAAAGAATCGTATCCTCGCAATGAAGACAACATTGTCACTCAGTCTATAGAAGAGATAACCAAAGGATTTATGTGGGTAGCCGATGAAAATACACTGCTCACTCTGAGGTTTGAGCTTGTCGTGAGTCTCGCACCTTACGAAAGCCTCGCAACCCCAAACCTTGATGTGGTCTAATGTGGGAGCCTTCCCAGTCCACATCTTGTGAGGTGTTTTGGCAACCTTCTTGGTAGGGACTAGATTAAGTATATGGACGACAGTCTCTAAGGCATACCCCTAGAATGAGATAGGTAACGAAGCTCAACTCATCATGGAACGAATCATGTCCAACAAGGTTCGGTTGTGCCTATCAGCCACATCATTAAGCTGTGGTGTCCTAGGTGGCGTCAACTGTGAAACAATTCCACACTCCTTAAGATAGTCTAGAAACTCGATACTAGATACTCACCACCTCGATCGGATCGGAGCATCTTTATCTTCCTGCCCAACTAATTCTCCACTTCTTGCTTAAACTCTATAAATCTTTCAAAGGTTTCTGACTTATGCTTGATGAAGTAGATATAGCCATATCTACTGTAATCATCAGTAAAAGTCACATAGAAGCAGTTAGCATCCCTTATGGCAGTTCTGAAGGGCCCACACACATCAGTGTGTATGAGATCTAACAAACCTTCACCCCTTTCACAAGTACCAGTGAAGGGTGACTTGGTCATCTTTCCAAGTAAGCAAGATTCGCAAGTGTCATCCAACCTTAAGTTGAATGACTCCAAAATTCCAGCCTTTTGGAGTTGGCCTATGCGCTTCTTGCTGACATGTCCAAGACAACAATGCCACAAGCATGCTTTATCCAATTCATTGGATGAATCTATATGCAACACATCATTTCCTAATTTTTCTACAACATTCACAACTTCATGTACACCATTACAAGGTAATGCTTTAAAATAAAAAACACCATTATAATAAGCATTTATAGCACCAATTTCATTATCAAATGAAAAACTATATCCTTGTTTATACAAATGATGAAATGAAATAATATTTGTCGCCATATCCGACGAGTAGCAACAATTATTCAAATCTATTTCTAACCCACTACTAAGCAATAAAGAGTAAACTCCAATCTTGGTGACAGGTGAAACCTTCCTATTCCTCATGATCAAGTTTATCTTCATTGCTCCACATCGTTACTTCTTTTTAGGCCCTGCACATCAGAACAAATGTGAAATCCACAACCTGTGTCAAGAACCCAAGAGTTAGAATGTGATGAGTTTTTAGATAGAATAGTATAAATACCTGCATGGGTGGCCTTAACCTTCCCATATTTAACATCCTGTAAGTATGTGGGGCAGCTTAGCTTCCAGTGCCCTTTTTCGTGACAGTAGAAACACTTTGCTTCTATAAGGGAATGGAAATGGGAGCAGCAGAACCAACCTTGGTCCCACTTGAAGAGGATCCATCAAGAGACTTTCCCTTGCGGCTCTTTGAGGGAGCCTTCCTCTTCTTCCCTTTCCCTTGTCCAGTTCTTAGAACAGGGGTGGTGTTAGGAGTAGTAACAGCCGATTTACCTTTGAGACCACTTTCGACAGTCCTCAAAAGCCCTTTAAGTTTGCTAAGTGTGACCTCCTCCTTGTTCATATGATAGGTCATTCAGAACTGATTATAACATGGAGGTAAGGAGTGTAGAGTGATATCTATAGCCAGCTCCTTAGGAAAGTTCACATTCAACTTTAGCAATCAGTCCACAAAGCTTTTCATTTTCTACAAGTGGCCTGTGATGGGTTCTCCATCCTTCATCCTAGTTGTTTTCATGGAAGAGATGATTTCATACCACTCTTGACGAGCACTCTAATGGTATCTTTCCACCAGTTCCATGTGCATCTCAAAAGGGTAGAAGTCCTCATAATACTTTTGGAGTTTAGCTGACATAGTGGCAAGCATGATACAAGCTACCTTGGTGGCATCCTTCTCATGTGCCCTAAACTCAGCAATCTCCTCATGAGTAGCAAAAGACTCATCGATTTCCTTACGCTCCTTGTCTTGGACATATTCCTTGTCATCATAGCGAGTGACCATCTTGGTGTTCCTAATCCAATCATTGAAGTTAGAACCATCAAAGATGACTCTCCCACAAAGGTTCATGAGAGAGAAGGAGCCAGTAGGGTTTGAGCCAGAAGCAATGTTGGAAGACATCTGAAAAAGAAAGAAAGACAAGTTTACATTAGATAAAAAGTCCTTAATAAAACACCCAAATGAAATATTAAGGCTAAGACCCAACACAACATTTTACAAATTGGAAGAGGGATGCCGTAATCAAACTTGCAAAATATTTGAAGGTAGGTAAATGACGATTTACCAATTTCCACCATGAAAAACAAAACGTGTTAATTAAGTTTTAATTGGATTCGAAACTCTTAGATCCTTTGAGATTCATTGAACTTTTCAATGACATGTTTATATCTCGATTATGTCCTTCAGGTTTGTGACTGGGATACCGAGGATCACAAACAAGGTGTGAATAACCATGAAAATGTACTTGGTACTCTCAATGTTAATTATCACCTTAATCAATGTGCCAGTTAACCATACACACTCCATTGACCTTATGATAAACATTAAGCTACCATTTGCCACCCTTACTAGTCCAAGTTAATGTGCCAGTTAACCATAGACGCTCCATCAATGACTTGGTAAGGTGTAAAGTGTAATTTCATAGATTAGCATCAATTTTACATTTTCCTAAAGTAACTAAGATTTGGAATTTATAAAAGGCTTAGTTACTTTATTATTATCATTATACTTTTAATGAGAATTATAGTCTTTATCCTACCCGTTTGGCTAACGACCCTCCACCAGTCAAGGAAGCGGTGGGTGAGAGTGGACACCCATTAAACCACCATTTTATAGGCAGTAACCTTATACCCCCCCCCCCCTTATAGACCAGCTTCATGAATGAGACCTACTAACGGTAAAACCGACTTGTCTTTTATATATATATATATATATATATATATATATATATATATATATATATATATATATAATATTATAATAGTATAAGGGTTGAATTTTAACTTTTAAAATTCTAAGGTTTGGAATTAAAGTTTCATTTAGAGAGATTTACAAATTTAAAAACTTGAGGACAAGTTTTGAAACTTGTCAAAACTCTTCAAGTCCATAACATATGAGTATAATGACATCTTTAATAGAAAAACATTTCATGTTCCAAAACATCCATAACTTGTGGACAAGTTATGGAGCCCACTAAAAGCATTTAAAACATTATTTAACTAATACAATAATCAAATAATTCATAGAAGATATAATCAAATTCATATGAAGAAGACAATTCAAATCAAACAAATTTCATGTAATTAGCCTAACCATATAAACTAATACAAAACATGAAACTTTGACAATTATCTTTTAAATTGGATTAACATGATCATTACCACATCAAAAACAGGTTTATAAGTTCAAAAATAGTTTAGGGTAATGATCATAGTCCAATTCCAGCCTTAAAACTCGAAAATCTGCACTCAGAAGCACCAACTCGTCGAGTGCATGAACTAACTCGACGAGTTGTTCAGATTTATGAGAGGACTCGGCGAGTTCCCCGGTGGAATCGGCGAGTCCACTGTCCAGAAATTAGAAAATCGATTTTTAAGCATTTGAAAGCAAGGAGCATCAAGTATATAGTAAAACAATCCTAGGCTCTGATACCACTAATGGGTTTTAAGCATTATAACACTCCTATGGTGTACATGCAACCCTAGATGCTTTGGATCTATGTTTTCTCTAATATACATGCAAACTTTCAAAATGCCAAAGCATCATCCTAACTAGCATACAATGAAGTATCTATACTACAAAATTCTAGTTAGATGACATACCTTTTAGTGTAGTTGAAAACCTTGACGCTTTAAGAGCCTAGCACCAATAATGTGAATGCCTCAAATGGAACCACAAATCACCACCAATAAATGGAAGAACTATAGAGAGGTTATTTGCACACACTAATTTCGGCTAGCACTCTTGAATATGCTCTAATATTCGATTTCATGCAATAGAGGGATTCTTATATAGTGTGACTACATTAGGGTTACACCATGCAAACCATAATGTGCATGAATTTCCACATTCCTCATGATCCATGGGTTTTAACCTCCATGGAGTATCCATGGGTCACCACATGGGTTTAGCCCAACATAAGGAAACATGGATCGTTAGCCCACTTTATAAGAATGATTGATTTACAAAATCAATCCCCATATATTTATTAGTCTCTTTTGATCACAATATTAATTCCAAATTAATTCTTGATGAATACTAATTAAATAATATGATTTCATATTAATATATTAGAACTTATAATATACTAATAAACCATAAATAACCTCTTCTCAAAAGTTTGCCCTTACAAATTGTTCCGGTGAAGTGCAACCCAAATGGACCATGCTACTCTTGGGTCAAGTACATACCAAATATAGTTATGGAATTAGATACCTTATCCAATAAAAATGACGTTGGTTGGAGTTACTCAAAGATTACGACTGTGAGATACTTTACCACCATGGTAAAGAAAATGTTGTAGCTGATGCTCTAAGTCGCAAAGTAAACCTTGAAATAAAAGTCCCAGAGCGTTAAGAATAGAAGTTGTCTCAACATTAATAGGGTGGGTGGTCATCTGAGCGAGGTGATTTCCCCAGTCATTTTGGGATTCAGGAAGTTTAGTCAGGATTGTTTAAGCCAGTAAAGGAAATATTGAGGAATGATTTCGAGGACGAAATCTAATTTAAGTGGGGGAGAGTTGTATCACCCGGAATTTGAGGAGCAACTTTGGGTATAGATCACCTTTTGGGGATTGGACACGACGTGTTGGAGGCACTAACACGACATGTCAAGAGAAGAAAAGACGTGGGTCTCATTAAGTGTAACACGACATGTTGCCTCCTGGAACATGGCGTGTTGGTCGCTGGAAATGAAACCCTAATCTTTCGTGTTTTTTCCCCTATTTAAAGGAATAAGGAGGCTAGGGTTTGTTCACCCTCAGCCCCCATTAGCCCTCAAGCCCTGAAAGAAACCCTAATCATGTTTCCCTCTCATTTGTGAGCTAGTGTGGTGTTTTGGAGCCAAAGAAGGAAGAAGTTGCAAGAAGGAAGAAAGATCTAGCAAACAAATGAATCACCAAATGAATCAATAATAACGTGATTCACCAAAAAAAAATCCCACAAAAACATTTCAATGATTCATTTTTATGATGATTTTGTTGATATTCATTAAAATTGTCATAAAAGTGAAATTTTTTTCTTGATTTACCTAAAAATGAATCATGAAGGTGTTTTTTCGAAATTTTTTCTTGTGAATCATCTTACTTTTGAATGATCTAATGATTCATTTCATTTTTTTCTAAGAAAATATGCGTATAAAAAAATTTCTTACATTTCTACCAAAAATTTTCTTCTTATTTGATCTTGACTATATATATATATATATATATATATATATATATATATATATATATATATATATATATATATATATATATATATATATTAATTTTCAACGACGGTGGAAGTTTCTACCGACGATTGCAACCCTTAACTTTCATAAATTGGAATTTCAACCCTTATATTTTTTAAAAATATTTTTTAATATTATTTTTCATCCCTCTACTTTTTCAAATATCATTTTGACCCCTTCATTTTTTTTCA
The DNA here is from genome assembly GCF_051521515.1 of Lactuca serriola. Taxonomy (NCBI): domain Eukaryota; kingdom Viridiplantae; phylum Streptophyta; class Magnoliopsida; order Asterales; family Asteraceae; genus Lactuca; species Lactuca serriola. The sequence goes on from NC_136410.1 coordinate 71,708,412, forward strand.
ATATTCATAAATGACATTTTCTACCCATCTATTTCTTAAAATACTTTGTGAAATGATATTTTGCATCCCTTTACTTTTTAAAATGTCACTTTGATCCCTCCAATTTTCACAACTTTCATAAATGATACTTTCCACCATTATATTTCTTAAAATACTTCATAAAATAACATTTGATGTAATTTCTGTGTACATTTTGGTGTTTATTTTTTTGTACGTCTCTACATATGACTTCGGTCACATATAATATGTTTTCAATCGACGATATAAACACTACAAACAAAATGACATTCAGTGACATAATCTTTAATTGACATATTTTTTTTGTGCCATTATATTGTACTTTTAATGGCACATCCTAAATGTCACTATAATAATTAATAGATTTAATGGCACACAACATTTGATGCCATTAAAAGTCATGTTTATTAATAACATAATAATTTCAAATAAAACTAAAATATTTTGATTTTATTGCATACGAACCATATGTTTTATTCTAATTTAACCATTGTTTTTTATTATTATTATATATTTTTAATTTTTTTATGCAGTTGATATCTCATTGCTTCATTGTTCAAAAAAGCTAAAAATGAATCATGAAGGTGTTTTTTTCGAAATTTTTTCTTGTGAATCATCTTATTTTTGAATCATCTAATGATTCATTTCATTTTTTCTAAGAATATATGCATATAAAAAAAATTCTTACCTTCCTACCAAAAATTTTCTTCTTATTTGATCTTGACTATATATATATATATATATATATATATTATTAATTTTCAACACGGTGGAAGTTTCTACCGACGATTGCAACCCTTAACTTTCATAAATTGGAATTTCAACCCTTATATTTTTTAAAAATATTTTTTAATATTATTTTTCATCCCTCTACTTTTTCAAATATCATTTTGACCCCTTCATTTTTTTTCAATATTCATAAATGACATTTTCTACCCATCTATTTCTTAAAATACTTTGTGAAATGATATTTTGCATCCCTTTACTTTTTAAAATGTCACTTTGATCCCTCCAATTTTCACAACTTTCATAAATGATACTTTCCACCATTATATTTCTTAAAATACTTCATAAAATAACATTTGATGTAATTTCTGTGTACATTTTGGTGTTTATTTTTTTGTACGTCTCTACATATGACTTCGGTCACATATAATATGTTTTCAATCGACGATATAAACACTACAAACAAAATGACATTCAGTGACATAATCTTTAATTGACATATTTTTTTTGTGCCATTATATTGTACTTTTAATGGCACATCCTAAATGTCACTATAATAATTAATAGATTTAATGGCACACAACATTTGATGCCATTAAAAGTCATGTTTATTAATAACATAATAATTTCAAATAAAACTAAAATATTTTGATTTTATTGCATACGAACCATATGTTTTATTCTAATTTAACCATTGTTTTTTATTATTATTATATATTTTTAATTTTTTTATGCAGTTGATATCTCATTGCTTCATTGTTCAAAAAAGCTAAAAATGAATCATGAAGGTGTTTTTTTCGAAATTTTTTCTTGTGAATCATCTTATTTTTGAATCATCTAATGATTCATTTCATTTTTTCTAAGAATATATGCATATAAAAAAATTTCTTACCTTCCTACCAAAAATTTTCTTCTTATTTGATCTTGACTATATATATATATATATATATATATATATATATATATATATATATATTATTAATTTTCAACACGGTGGAAGTTTCTACCGACGATTGCAACCCTTAACTTTCATAAATTGGAATTTCAACCCTTATATTTTTTAAAAATATTTTTTAATATTATTTTTCATCCCTCTACTTTTTCAAATATCATTTTGACCCCTTCATTTTTTTTCAATATTCATAAATGACATTTTCTACCCATCTATTTCTTAAAATACTTTGTGAAATGATATTTTGCATCCCTTTACTTTTTAAAATGTCACTTTGATCCCTCCAATTTTCACAACTTTCATAAATGATACTTTCCACCATTATATTTCTTAAAATACTTCATAAAATAACATTTGATGTAATTTCTGTGTACATTTTGGTGTTTATTTTTTTGTACGTCTCTACATATGACTTCGGTCACATATAATATGTTTTCAATCGACGATATAAACACTACAAGAAAATGACATTCAGTGACATAATCTTTAATTGACATATTTTTTTTGTGCCATTATATTGTACTTTTAATGGCACATCCTAAATGTCACTATAATAATTAATAGATTTAATGGCACACAACATTTGATGCCATTAAAAGTCATGTTTATTAATAACATAATAATTTCAAATAAAACTAAAATATTTTGATTTTATTGCATACGAACCATATGTTTTATTCTAATTTAACCATTGTTTTTTATTATTATTATATATTTTTAATTTTTTTATGCAGTTGATATCTCATTGCTTCATTGTTCAAAAAAGCTAAAAATGAATCATGAAGGTGTTTTTTTCGAAATTTTTTCTTGTGAATCATCTTATTTTTGAATCATCTAATGATTCATTTCATTTTTTCTAAGAATATATGCATATAAAAAAATTTCTTACCTTCCTACCAAAAATTTTCTTCTTATTTGATCTTGACTATATATATATATATATATATATATATATATATATATATATATATATATATATATATATATATATATTATTAATTTTCAACACGGTGGAAGTTTCTACCGACGATTGCAACCCTTAACTTTCATAAATTGGAATTTCAACCCTTATATTTTTTAAAAATATTTTTTAATATTATTTTTCATCCCTCTACTTTTTCAAATATCATTTTGACCCCATCATTTTTTTTCAATATTCATAAATGACATTTTCTACTCATCTATTTCTTAAAATACTTTGTGAAATGATATTTTGCATCCCTTTACTTTTTAAAATGTCACTTTGATCCCTCCAATTTTCACAACTTTCATAAATGATACTTTCCACCATTATATTTCTTAAAATACTTCATAAAATAACATTTGATGTAATTTCTGTGTACATTTTGGTGTTTAATTTTTTATACGTTCTCTACATATGACTTCGGTCACATATAATATGTTTTCAATCGACGGTATAAACATTACAAACAAAATGACATTTAGTGGCACAATCTTTAAGTGACATATTTTTTTGTGCTACTATATTGTACTTTTAATGGCACATCCTAAATGTCACTATAATAATTAATAGATTTAATGGCACACAACATTTGATGCCATTAAAAGTCATGTTTATTAATAGCATAATAATTTCAAATAAAACTAAATTATTTTGATTTTATTGCATACAAACCATAAGTTTTATTCTAATTTAACCATTATTTTTTATTATTATTATTATATATTTTTAATTTATTTATGCAACTGATATCCCGTTGTTTCATTGTTCAAAAAAGCTATCTCATTCTAGTGATTTTATATTTATATTTTCATTTTTCTTTTTCCCTCTTACCAACCGGAAAGTTAGGGAAAAGAGGGAAAACTCTCGCATAAAACACTTAGGGTGAAGAAGGAAAACACTATGCTTTGAACTCCATAGTCGGTGCACTAAACTCTATCGCCACACCATTAATTTGCTGCCCTCGTTGGTGTCCGTTATTCCCCTTCGTCTACGTCCACCGTCGTCGCTGCCGTCTTTGCTTCACCTCTCATGTGCTTTTCATTCTATCAGGTAATACTAACACCTCATTTTCCTCCTTCTTCGCATTCTCCTAAAATTGTGCCTTCTATTTTGATTAGACTGTTCATTGGAAACTGTTTTTAACATTTCTTTCACTGCACTCTATTTATTATTCCATACTTTCATCTATTCTTTCTTCTGATTCGATGATGTGTCTACAAAATCAAAATGCCCATGGCTCTCACAAGGTAGCTCATAGGTCTGTCGATTTTAGCAGGTTCTTTCTTCCACCTATATAGTAGGCATATATATTTGTGTCTATGACTTTACATGTGTTTACATCTATATACTTTTGCACGAGGATCAGTCCCCATTAATTTTTTGTTTATCATATGCAAGTTGATTTATTTACTGTCTCTATTGATTATATATGATCCTTTGAATCTGGATTTTAATTTCGGGAATTCTACCTTATCAAAGGAGAAATGCTTCATCTATGCTTCAGTATACATTGAAAATTTGTTACAATATATAATCATTTGTTCTTTTTCTTTGATTTGATGATGTGACAGGGAAAGGTTAGTTGAGCAAGACTTGAACATGAAGAGTCCTTGGGCCTTACTAGATTGTGTCACACAATAGATTTCAATCTATATATGCTAACTTGGAACGTGAATGATCATAATTTAGCTATAAAAAGTCATTCGTTTATTACCTCTTATCAGTTCAATCAACTGGTGAATTTGATAGCTAATTTGAAGCCAACAACCACACCTAATGCTGATTAAAAAGTTTCATGGTTTCACTTTGATTGGATATATTCATCTTTTGTTCCTATGTTTCTACATTCTATTGGGACTTGGGAGGTAAACTCATTGTGCCATCTTATTAGTTCTTGTTTCTCTAACTATTGCACCATATGTTCAAATCCCTAAGGAGTTTTATGGATGTACAAGATGGAGAAAATAAACAGTAGTTTGAATGCACATGTTCTTTTAACTTAAAAAGTACCAAGTGAATCAGATGTAACTAAATGTGCCTAATAATTATATTGGTGGTTTATAGTATTTAAAGTGGAATCATTAGTGTCAACATGATAAGGTTTAGACATGTTTTTTGCATTTATTTTCATGTGTCTTATCTTGTTATTCTAATCATTTGGTGAGTAGTAGTAGTTCCTTTATCCTTATTATGCATAACATCAAGTTGAGTGATCTTCTCCGGTTTGTTCAAACTTAACAATATGACATTGATCATGTCATGTCGTAGGTTTTGCTAATCGGTGGTTGTTGATCTACTCTTTGTTGACCGAATGCATGTGAGTAGATAAGGTAGGGTTGGGCAAACATTTGCTTTAGCAAAGTTTAATGATTCTTTTGAAAGGAAAAAATTAGGAATTCAGTGTTCAAAAGAAGAATGGAAAGGAATGGTTGAGACTTTTATTAAAAGGTGTTTTCATTTCTTTTTGATCCTGACTCTGTTCTTTTGGCTTGATCAAAAACACATTCTTACAAACTGAAGATGATAACTGTTAAGATTATGGTTTCTTTTTTGCAGATACTAGAAATCAAACAACGAAGATTTCATATCGCTGAATCTGATAAGTAAGGAAGTTGGTGGGTCCTTTTACACGTTGTCTGAAATAGTTTGGGAGATAATTCAAGAGAACCGGGTGCTGGGTCCACCTAAGTCATCTCCAAGACATGAAAACATGGAGAAACTAGATAGCTTCTTAGAACACAACCCACTAGGTTCAATGTCTGTTGATGGAACCGGTAAAAGGTTAAAACTATCTTTCGACGAAAAGAATTCAAAATAGAGATTAAGTAGGTTGCTAAAATACCATTAAATTTGGTCATTCTTGCCCTTCAAGGAGAAGAGCTAGAAAAACTTCAGGATTCTTTAAGGGTTCTTGATATTATCTTGAGGCAACAAGCAGCTCAAATGTACTACTTTTATAATTTCACTCTTTATTTCTGTTATCTACTTTATTGTATGCCTCTCTACATCTAACCTACCCTTTACCTTATGTATATGGTATTTTCGTTTTTTGATGATACAAAATATGTGTCAAAAAAAACTTTTATTCTACAGTGACACATAAAAAGATGCCTTGAAAATCCTAAAAAGTTGCAACGACAAAAGTAAAAAATGTCATTAAAGGATTTTAGTGCGAGCGTTTATAGTGACACTTATTATGTGTGCTGCTCATTCTCTAAGAAGCTTTTAGTGATATTTTTTGTATTTTTAATGGCATTTTTTGTATGCCACTAAATTGACATTTTTTATAATGAAATTTGAGTTAATGAGTAGTACCAGTCTTGTATATTTATCTAAAATACAAATGTACCTAATTTTGTTGATAAAATTGTCAAAATTCAATTTAAAAAACGGATTGTGCCGCCCAACGTTGGGCAATTTACTATATATTTATGTACGTTCATATTATTTTTTAACGTAAGATCATCTCAAAGTTGAAGGTTGTAGTAATTAAACCCGAGACCCACTCAATGTTTGAAGTGTTCAAATCCTAAGTTATGATTATTATACCATATTGGTGAGTATTTTGAAATTTTAAATTACTAAAAATATGTATTAAATAGTTATTGATGTGTAAATGGGCTACAATTTTGAAAGTGTTATTAAATGTAATTGTAAAAGCTATCATGACACACTTAAACTAAGAACAGTAAGAACGTACTATTCTAATATAATAAATGAAGGTTTTTTTTTGCCACATGTCATCTTTTTATTCATTTGGACAATGTCATTTTCTAGAATTTTTAAATTTTATATTTTCCACTTGTCATTTTATTGTATTTTTCATTTTATTAAATTAAAATTTCATATTTAATGTGTAAGGTAATATATATGTAAAATATTTATTAGAAAAAGTTTATATATGTAATGTATTCAATACATTAAAGTCTCATTAATTTTAATAATTAAATTTTTTCTTATTTTTCTTATAAATTCAAACTTTTCAAATTGTTAAATTTTATATTTATTTTTTTAATTAAACCAATATAATACATGGGTCTCACACCTAGTGTGGATATATATGAAATGGGAAATGATTCGTACACAACCGTTTTTGCCATAGACAACAATTCATGCATTATATAGTTGTACAATACAACATTTTAAAGCACAGATTGTTGTGTATGGAGAAAAATTGTTGTGTACGTGTCAACACTCATATAAAATATGATATAAGAAATACAAATAACAAGTAATAAATAAATAACAGGATAGAATCGTGCTTCCTAAATTGATTTTTAAATACATTATGATTGATAACGTCTTTATTTGTGACTTTATCAATTGACTGATCATACTTTTATATTTTTATTAATAAACCCTTAATCTACTTGCTATCCTTAACTGATAAGGAAAAAGGGTTCTCAAAAGGACATATACCACCATACCAAAAGCAAAGGTCTTTGTACCAAAACAATGAACCACAGTGGAATTGTGTCTAATGGTGGATACACATACCGAAAATAATGCTTATTTTTGTATGTTAAGAATACAAATGGTAATCTATTCATCTTCACTATCTGCCTTTGCTGACCATAAGTTTACCACCCACGATGGACACCCATCATTAGAGTATTCAATAAAGCATAACTCTTAACAGTAATCAAATATATTAAATATGCCGTTAAACTTGTTTTATGATGATATGAACAAAAATAAATTGATAACTCAGCTAAACAAGATAAAATTGGGATCATGTCACCTTAATAGAAAGTAAATTTCATACATCATGTCTCTTTTAAATCATGATTTCGAAATTATAATCTAATCATAACTGGACTATCAATGACTTTAATCATAGTTTCACTTATAGGAAGGTGGTGATCGACTGCTCTAGACTAGGGATATTACAAATGCATGCAAACAGAACTTAGGATTGGTTTAATTTGTTTATTCAGTTTTCAGTGAGAGATGTCATGAATTTAAGCAGTAGGATTGTTAATGCATATAATAATCTCTTACCAATAACTTTTCACCAATATTTTAATTGTTTTTGGGCCCGTCAAGCATTTAAATAGAATTTGTTTTAAATAATTCCTAAACAAAAGCAAAATTCTGAATATCTTAAAGTCATTAAAGATAACCACTTTCCACATAATCTTGAACTAACTATTGCAACTTTCTTTATAAATGAGCCTCACCCTTTTCTATAAACAAACAATACTTTTTGGTCCCAAAACCAAGCAAAAATGGACACCAACAATGTGGAGAATATGGAGAGCCAAAACCAGCATTTACAGTCACATGAATCATCACCAACCAAAGGCACCACCTTCCTAAGAACTTGCTTCAATGGTGTCAATACTTTATCCGGTAAATACACACAAAATAATTGTATATATATATATATTCTTTATGCATGATCTCATATTTCCCTAGTAACAAATATCATCTTGTTTTTTTACAGGTGTCGGGATACTTTCTATCCCGTATGCGCTCTCAAAAGGTGGGTGGTTAAGCCTAATTTTACTACTCTTGGTAGCTCTTTTATGTTTCTACACAGGATTACTTCTTCAAAGATGCATGGATTCAGACCCCCTCATCATCAAAACATACCCTGACATAGGCCAAGTGGCATTTGGGAGAAAAGGTAGGGCGATTATTTCAACCTTCATGTACCTCGAGCTTTTCTTGGTGGCAGTAGAGTTTTTAATTATGGAAGGTGACAATTTACACAAGTTATTTCCAAAGGAAAGTTTTGACATTTTTGGAATGAAAATTGGAGGGAAACAAGGGTTTGTTTTGGGGACTGCTCTTGTGGTATTGCCTACAACTTGGTTAAGAAATTTGGGGGTGTTGGCATATGTTTCTGCTGGCGGGGTAATTGCATCGGTGATTCTTGTGTTGGCTGTACTTTGGGGTGGTGCTTTTGATGGAGTTGGATTCCATGAGAGAGGGGAACTCTGGAATTGGAATGGGTTGCCAACTGCCGTAAGCTTGTTTACTTTTTGTTACTGTGGTCATGCTGTTTTTCCAACACTATGCAATTCCATGAAGGATAAGTCCCAGTTTCCCAAGGTTAGTATTTGGTTTTATATTGCAATTTATCCATCATTCATTCATACCAAAATACATTAAAGACACAACACTTCCCAAAAAGACAAGCATATTTTGAGAAATAATAGAAGGGCAGAAATTAAGACTTTGTAATTATCAGGTGTTTTTGGTAACTAGATGTGTTTTTCACGTAATTAACTAAGATCCTAAGCTCTTAATTAATAATAAGTATTAACCAATATATACCTCTTTATATACGACTGCAGGTTTTACTTGTTTGTTTTGTTTTGAGCACTATAAGCTATGGATCGATGGCGATAATAGGCTACTTGATGTTCGGAGAGCACTTAGCTTCACAAGTGACATTAAATCTTCCCACAAAAAATATAAGTTCCAAAATAGCAATTTACACCACACTGATGAACCCCATAACGAAATATGCTTTAGTCATAGCACCAATTGCAGCATCAGTAGAAGAAACATTTCCCTTTCGAGAAAGCAAGATGATGAGTTGTATCATCCGAACATGTCTCGTGATGAGCACTGTCTTTGTGGCATTGTTGGTCCCTTTTTTTGGGTATGTTATGGCGTTTATTGGTGCGTTTCTGAGCATCACTGTGTCGATATTGTTTCCATGTTTGTGTTATTGGAAGATCGCCATAGGGTTCAAAAGAATTGGGGTAGAAATGAGTGTGATTTTGATGATCGTGTTTATTGGAACTTTTGTTGCGGTGGTAGGTACTTATACCGCTTTAACAAATATTATAAACGAGGTTCAGACTAAATGACTTGAACTCGATATTTCCGTTGTGAATTCCAAATAATTGTAAAAGCTTTTTGTATGCAATATATAGTCTGACTAGAAATATAGATAAAAAATTTCATTTTAGATTTATGATTCGGAGTTTTAGTGACACGATAGTTAAATAAAAACCCATGAATTTTACATTTTCTTTTACATGTATTATCTCCACTAGAAACTACAAATATTATTACTAACTCATAACGTACGACTAACACATATTAGTTCTCTAAAAAAGTCTCGCTTGAGTTGGAATGAAGAGCAAGATATATTTGGATATATTGTTTACTTTCGGTAAGTTTATTCAAAGAGATTATGAAATTTTCAAACATCTAATTGCCGGAAAATTGGTTTTAACCAATTTCAAAAAATGAGTTTTTTTTTTTTTTTTTTTTTTTTTTTTTTTTTTTTTTTTTTTTTTTTAGGTGAGCATGAATATTGAACCCTCAAACGCTTTTAAAATGAATAACAGTTATATGTTTGTGTTCTCCTCATGATACTTTCGTTTTTGTATATCAGACATTCAAAACTAGGGGTGCAAACGATCGAACCGAGCCCGAGCCTGACCAGGCTCGGCTTGGGCTCGTTTAAGTTATACGAGGCTCAAGCTCGAGCTCAGCTCAATTCGAGCTTTCTTTTACTGAGCTCGGCTCGAGCTCGTAAAGAATTATACAAGCTCGGCTCGTTTTTCGTTTGATGTGCCTAAATAAGCTTAAGTTCGGCTCAAGCTCGTTAAGAAGCTCGTTTACTAATACCCGAAATCCATAATTTCCAAAATATGTTTCTATTTTAATATATGAAAATAATAATAAATTATGTTATATAAAGGCTCGTTTAGGCTCGCGAACCTAATTGGGCTTAGTTACATAGGCTCGAACTCGAGCTCGTTTAATAAACGAGCTTAATATTAAGCTCGAGCTCGGCTCGGGCTCGTTTAAAACTGGTTTCGAGTCGAGCTTTTAACGAGCCGATCCCAAGTAGCTTGCGAGTAGCTTGACTCGTTTGTACCCCTATTCAAAACAAATTTAAGATGAATGGGAAATTAAACTTTAATATGAAGTGTTGAAAGAAGTAAATAAATAAGTTTAATCAACTTTCACTTCATCCCATATAGGTGGGAAAATGAAAAGAAAGTCGGTATAAAATTAAAAAAGTTTCTAAGCTTTTTAAGACTTATGACACAAATGCTTTCTTTTACGACATGTATGGGTGTAAACGCAAACCAAATTAGGTTTGGTTCGTTGACTTTGTAAGTGTACACGTCCTATGGGTATGAATGTATTACCGACCGACAAGAAAACTGAAATCGACTTCTCTCATCTTCTTATTTGCTATGTTTTCTTGTCGCTTCAAGATAATCTTCATGACTACTAGAGGTTCGGATAGTCTCGAAGAACACTACAACCTATTGTATCCTTGCAAACAATCATCTAGTAATGGATTTTTTTTAAGTACACTATGTTAAACACATGCTTTAACATTTTTGATTTCTTGCTTGATTTCATATATTTCCGTAATATTATTCATATAATTATTTTCTTATAAATTTTACCTTAGGCTCGTACTACACAATATGCCCTTATTATTGAATAATTGAATATGCATGGAATACTCTATGTATAATTGGATACATAAACAAGTAAACAACCTTTCTAACCAAGTTAATTAAGCTTATAGTCTTATACGTAACTGCTTCCTTAAAATCGATTGGTGGGATGCATTAATACATGATACATTGATACATGTATTTCATGCCTCATATTTAATGTTGATCATTTTCTAAATCTAACATTTAGGTAGAATACATGTTTCATGTAGCATAAGATTCAGATTAACGTGAGGGTTTAGGCTTCCAATTGTTTGTTTCTACCATTCGATACATATCTATTATTTTTGCTTGTCCACCATTTAATCGAAGCAACATTAAGAAAAAGTAAAATACAATATAAACAAAATTTCATAATTGGTCCATGTGTTTACAGAATATCCCACTTTGAGAACTTCCTAGGAAAAAGTTATGCCACTAGTCCTTATAGTTTAAGTTCATTGTGCGATTGGTCTTTGACCTTAACCCTATCACTTTTGTATCGTTAGTGCATGGGTATTTTTATCTTTTCATCTCGTTGTACATCAGCCTATATAATTAGACCCCTGTATCCTTCTACTTCTCATCCCCTTCTTTTGTTCTTCCCTCCCCACTCAAGTTCTCTTCCTAAAAAAAGACATTGGTGTATGGCACTGTGGAAGGCTGGCGATATTGGTGACATCGTGGACTGATCTAAACCCATGGGTGTTGATTCTGGTCATGCTCAAGGTTACGAGGAACATGCAGTTTTTTTTATGGTTTAACCCTCCCATGTGCCCTAAGTCAATCGTTGTAATTCTAGGGTTGTTGCATGGAAGAAACAATCTCGAAGCAAGATTGATGATGGTGAAATGGTTACTTTGTATGAGTTGGTTGTTTTTCTTGGTGTGTTACTTTTTTCAAGTAAAAAAACAAGAAGCTTTTGGGAGGAAATATGTGTTTTGGAATTTGTATTTTGGTCCCTTTTTTGTTATAGCTTTTGAATTATTTTCCATGTGATTGTATGTAATGTTGGGACAATAATATATAATGGTTATTATATGTAATGTAAATTTGATGTTTAGTTTTAATGTGAATTGGTATTAGCAAGGAAGAAAATTGTCAATTTGATTGCATGTAAGTGTAAAGTTGATTGTTAATGTGCAATAACATAACCAAAAAACTAGTTACCAAGTAACATTACCAAAATTGAAAGTATACTAGTTCAAACATAGTAGACCAAAATACCAATAACCATAATGCATGTAGGTGCAATTTTTGGATTAGGTGTCTATGATCATAACTATTCTTGAAATGTACTTGACTCGGTTAGCATGGTCCATTTGGGTTGCATGACATTGCAACACTTGGATAGACTAAATAAGAGAAAGGACACTTAATGATTATTAATATATTATAAGTTCAAATATATTAATAATATTATTTAATTAGTCTTGATCAAAGAATTAATTTGAAATTAATTAAGTGATCAAAAAGAGACTAATTCAATATATGGGGTTGATTGTGTAAATCGTCTATTCTTGTATAGTGGGCTAATGATCCATGGTTTGTATGGATTGGGATAAAACCCATAAGGTGCTCCATGGATGGTCCATGGAGGTTAAAAACCCATGGATCATGGAATATGGAAAGCCATGACAATTAGGGTTTACATGGTGTAACCCTACTTGTGTCACAACTATATAAAGACCCATTGTCTAGCAAAATTTGCACGATTACAAGCAAATAAAGAGGGCTAGCCGATTTTGAGGTATTAGTGAACTTCTCTCAAGGTTATTCCAAGTATTGTGGTGTTGTGTGAGACATTTGAGGAATCACAATGAGGTGATAGGCTCACAAGGTTCTCAAGGAATCCAAACAACAAAACGTATGTTCTTCTTCTAGCATTTATGTTTAAAAGCTCCCCATGCTATGCTAGATAGATTAAGAACCTTGGAAATCAAATTTGCATGTATCATAGTAAAACATAGATCTAAGGTTTCTAGGGTTGCATGTACACCTTAGGAGTGTTAGAATGCTCAAAACCCTTCAGCAATATCATGTTTACAAACATACAATGCCCAAAATACCTATAAAAAGTAATTGTTTCTACAAACATACCATAACCATACATAGTAGACATGTTAAATCCATAGACATAATAGAAACAACATAATTAAAGCTACAAACTAAACTGCATGTGCTTTCCCTTTCTTCTTTCCACTCCCATTTCCAACTTCACTAGGACCTCTTTGTCCCTTGCATGTCCTAGCATTATGACCTTTGTTGGGGCATTTTCTGCAAGTGATGGTCACGTATTTCCTGCTTATACTTGTACTTTGACTTGGCTCATCAGCTGCCCTCTTCCTTGTTTTTGATCTGTCAACATATAAACAAATTTATAAGGATACATATCAACAAGTTTAGTGAATATTCTCAGATTGAATTATGTAAAACATGTATATCAATAAACCTATGTGTGATGTTTGGGTGGGAGAAGGGTTGTTGGATAATCATATCTAGGCCACATGTTCCTTCTATTTATTAGGTCAATTGTGTTTCGATACATATGATTCCTTGTACTAAGCCAATAACATTTGTTTACCTAAGGATCTTCACATTCTGACCCATTCTGCATCTTATCATACATTGTATCAATAGTATGTTGGCATGAAATACATGTAATGTCCCATTTCCTGCAAGTTCAACTCCTCTCCTTCATGTTCACAACATATTTTTCCATCCATACACCAGTACTTGATATTTATCAGATCCAATGAATAGAACCTTCATCTGATTTGCCTATGTCTTATTGTTTTCTAAGACTGTTGTTGTAGTTGTACTTAGAAAACCTTTGCATTTGTCTTGCACTTTATGAATATTTACTATTCTCTTCGTGAGGTATTCTTTAATAAATTCCAAACAAGTGATTATAGGCTTGTCCCTAACCTCATCTAACTTGGAGTGAAATACCTTACACAAGTTACTTGTCAAACTATCAGTGATTGCCCTTCTTATGTGTAAAACCAAACAATGAATTAGGGAAATCAGTTATGAAATATGTTAATGAAGAGAGTATCATACGTACCAGACAAATGAGATCTTGCCCAGTGTTATGTAGGAATTTTAGTTAACCACTCATGTGGTTGTGGATTAAGCTTTTTCAGTTTATCTATATCCCTATCAAATTTTGGTATGCTATATGCTTTTCCACAATATCATACTGCTTCCCTTAATTCAGATCTCCTGTGTTGCAATTTCATGTTGTTAAACACATGTCTTAAACAGTACCTTTGCTTAGCTGATAGAAAAAGCTTCTCTATTGCAGCCAAGATTCCATGTGAGTACAATTAACATAAGTCAGTAAATAAAAATAATAAAGTGAAGTTTGTGGAAGTTAGAGGCTACCTTTTGCCAATCTGAAATGAAGGTGAAGGTTGATGAAGAACTCAAATCCATGTCATCACCTAAGTGTTCAAAAAACCATGTCCGAGAGTTAATATTTTCAGTTTCTATAATAACATATGCAACTGGGTAATTGCCATTGTTCGAGTCAAGCCCAACTGCACTGATGACCTGTCCAGGAAAGGAACCCTTCAAAAACATACCATCAAATCCAAGAAAATCCTTCAAACCTTTTTTAAATTCCTCCTTCAATGGAACACTTTCATCTTTCATCTATTACCATAAACAAATTTTTTTCCATAGCTTTAACCCATAATACTTTCATCTTTGATATTGAAAGTGATAACCTCTATACCAAGTCCTCTTGTAACGCACGTGTAGAGATCTTGGGGTTACTTTCAACTTGATGCAGTATGATGTTAGCTAGAAACTTAGATGAGCAAGACCCCATTTTCCTTGTTTGCAAATAAGAATGACAATCTTCATATGTTTTAACAGTCCAAACTTTTTTTTTCATCTAACCTAGAGACAAAAAAGAACCCATGGACAAGTTTTTTCCTTGGAAAGTACTAAATTGCCCATGCCTTTAGTAGTGTCTCCAGTCAATTCAAATACAATATCCCCACACTTTACCCTAACTCTTGTGTTGTGATTCTTTATATAATGCAAATCCCTCCTTTCTTTTACAAAATAATTAGCAATAACTTCTCTGATCTTTTCCTTTTCTTTGAAAGTCTGACCAATCTTAAAAGCTTTTGTGTGAAACTCACCAGATGAACATGAAAATGGTTTTAGAGTGGTTTTTAACAATTTCTTTCGAGGCTCTTATTCACTAGCAAATGAGTCAAATATGTTATTATCTATGACTTTTAAAGGCTCATCTTCAATGTCTTTATGTTCCTCTTTATTATTGTTTGTTTGATCAGGCCACCCCAAGTCATTGTCTTCATCAACTACACTACAGAATTTGTTCATGTCCATCTCCACATCATCTATCAAAGGTTTCTCATCAAACACTACATTTTTTATTGCATCATGCTCACTATGAAAATACACTTTCCACATTTTCATATTCACTATCCTCACTATCATGTACAGTAGTCATTATATCTTCATCATTTATAGCTGGTTCATTATCTATGATTGGCTCATCACTCATGTCATGACTGGCTCATCATCAATGACTGGCTCATTACCATGTATTACTTGGGAAGGTCCACCAAATTTTCCATAAGGCACAATGGACCAGGAGTAGTCTACTTTTTTCCTAGAAGATCCAACATATTTTCCCTTCTTTTGATTCATATTTAGGCCTGGAAATGGAGTGGGTTCTAACCTTGATCCAATCCAAACCCTTAAGAATTATATGGGTCTGGAGCATAGTTTTTAATCCATTTACTTGTTAATGACCTATATGATGGGTTTTTGGTCATAAGACATCCTATGTGCTCATACAAACCCTAATGCTTGGATCTAGGTTTCTCTATTGTACATGCTTTCAATCCAAGACTATAAACCCTAATTCTAGCATACAAGTAATCATATTAGATATTAGAATAGGTTTATAAAGTTACCTTGATTGTTATGTAGTAATAAAAATCCCAATTCCTCCTTTGAATTGACTTTGGAAGGCTTAGAGTCACAAGTGTCACTCCTCTAATTGCTCACAAACACCATAAGCAAGAGGATGAAGAGGAGAGAGGATGGAGGCTGCCAAAACCATGTGAAAACCCTAGAAGGTTGCTTGTCCACGTTTTTGAGCCTTAAGGGTTCTATTTATAGTGAGGCTATTAGGGTTATCTAACAAGGAAACCCTAATTTGGTTGCTTAAGCCCTAAGCAACCCATAGACTCCTTTAATCAAGCCCATGGACGATTTCCTTATGGGTTTCCCCATAGAATTCGTCCACCTCTTGATTCAAGGCAATCCATGGCCCAAATTGCAATTATCCTATAATTACAATTCCAGTCCCTTTAGTTTAATTAATCTCTTTTAGTCACAAAAATAATTACCAATTAATTATTGACTAATATTAATTAAACAATATGATTTCTCCTTTAATATATTATTCCCATAATACATTAATAAATCATATTTAATCTTTTCTCTCCATAATTCATCCTATCAAGTTGCTTTGGTGAAGGCAACCCAAAAGGACCATGCACCATTGGGTCAAGTACATACCAAAATAGTTATGGACTTAGACACTAATCCAACAGTCTCCCACTTGGATAAGTCTAACAACTATTCTGCGTATGATTTCGGATCCCGATCTGCAATCGTAGCTTTCCAAAGCCGCTGTTAACTCTGATCATATCAAATACGCGTGTCCTTAGATAAGGGATCATATATTCCTCCATTCTAGATATCATATGAGATATGATTTCAAATCATTCTCTTTGTACTATATCTCGATTCCCGATTTATGACGACTGACTAATTGAACAAATCAAATTAGCCCTAGCCCGACCGAGGATTTACGTTTGTCATCACTAAATCATCGAGGGGCCCAAAAGATATCGCTTTTATCCTACCTTGGATAAAAGGAATGGATAAACTTTGATACAATGCTTGCTTGCACTCACGCACCGAATCACACACAATAATATGTTTTATAACACCAAGTTACTAGTGCGTTTACATATTATCAATGTGCAACCGATTCGCAAGATACAACTCACACATCTCGGTTTCAAGAATATAAGATGTTATCGTCTCACCAATCACTCGTGATACAATTCATGGAGTGATCCAAGTGAGCGTGGGTTTAATCCAATGCTCAAGTCATATTCGTAAGCACTCATGAACGTTGCAGCCAACATTTGCTTATGTCTAATACTCTTTTAGACAATCCACACACCAATTCATGACAGTCTTCATTCATACCTACTTCCAACATATGAAGGACTATGGCCCGTTCGAATAATTCGATTATTCTTAATAAACTCAATTATTCTGGAAGTCAAAACATGCAAATGTGAAACACAAGAATAATACTAATCCCATATGGCCTCAAACCCTTGAGGATAAATAAAACACCTTTCATTTATCACCATATCGATTACTCATTATTTGTCGTTTCGGGTAATCAACTTCTTACTTGAATTATTACACTTGTCCCATGCTCCTAGCATGCACACAATGTTTACCTATGGTTCTTACTTTGTGAAATAGATCACATTGAACACATTTCCAATCATTCTCATTTCACAACTCCCACTAGCTTCGACATGTATTCATAAACATCTTAACTTTCAGAAAAACAATGCTTATTGAATTTCTTAAGTTCATGTTTCTAATACTTAGTGCTTTGATAATCTTTTATCAAGGCTTCTTGAACTTATACACATTTGCCTTCGATAGTTCATATGTGTGTCTAAACAATTAAGACTAATTGCCAAACCTCACAATTCAAATTATGGAAAGGGATGCCGTAACCATAATTGAATTCGAGAATGCAATTTTACAATCACTATCTTCTTAAAATCTGTCTTAGTGAAAGCATTTCCTCACAATCATTTTCATGACGGAGGAAATCTTATGACACTTAGATTTAAACAGTGTATTTGTTCCTATCCATGTGAATTTGTCAAAACCAAAGTTTACGACAAATTCAAACTCTTATGGATCGAACTTTCTTGATCTAGATTTCTTGACTTTATGGTAGCACAGCTGCCCACCATGTCTTCCAAGTAGTTAAGCAGCTCACCCTTTCCTATCAATGTACCTTTCATTGATTAAGAACTCACATGCATTATGATAGGCCTTTTATGCATTCAAAATGAGAACTCATAGAACTCACATGCATAATTAACTCGATTGGATTGGCACAGAATCAAAATAATGTCAACACGATAGGTTGTAAACCTCAACTCGTGTGCTAGTGATGATCGATAAGGTTTATTTGATTTGTTCTTGAAACCTTTCAAGACCATTAAGACTCCCACTGACTCCTTGACATATAAGATTCTCTTGTCAAAAACCATTTCTTGACAAACAAATATTCAAGAGTTAGTGTAGCTTTTATCAAAACACTTCATAAATTGGTCCTAGTTGGTCTTTGTCTTATCCAAGACATCACAACTTTCCACATTTGATGAATGTTATAAACCTTTCTTAATACTTTTCACTAATTGTCACAATCTTAACTTTAAGACTTGTTATTGGAACGAAGTATGATTGACTTATTGATTTAACCATTTCATCAATTCTTGATTCCTCTTCTTAGACATACAATTGTACTAAGACTCACTTAGAGGATCAATTGAGATATGGTTCTTAATCATTAAGACCTATCATAAGGCATAAAAGCTACTCTCCCTTCTTCTTAGAATGGAGAAACTTTTATCTTTCTGCCTACTTGATTCTTTTTATTCATTCTGCTATTGATCTAAACCCTTTAATCAATTCAGAATTACATTTAATCTTGTAAGTATAATCATATTTACTAAGCTTTTAGTAAATCATGACGAATATCTTTGTTACTCTTATGGTGAACTTGATCAGCACACAACTTTGTGTACTCGATCTCCTAGTCCTTCACTTGACACATTGTCAATGAATTAGTCTAATTTCCAAATATGAGATTTCTCATTCATCGTGCAACCAAGTTGCATGATTCCAAATTTCTGTCCAATTGAAACTTGGGCGATGAGAAACTCTCCCTATTTGGTAAATTCTCGACTTTCCATAAATAACAATATAAGAACCAAATCCATTATTGCTAATAATAGAAACATTTTAACATCAATTTTTCATACACGCCATTGTAAGGATAAATAAATAAAATTTAAAATCTAAATTTATTTTATTGCGGAAAAAATTTGTCCTTACAATGCAACTCATTGAAAAACTTATGCTAATACATCTTTCTTAGCAATCTAATTCTAACTCTAAGTAGTAGCTCAAGAATCTAATCTTCGAGAAATGCGATCGAAATCCATTCCTACATGGTTAGATTCTGCTCATTTCTTCCCTTAAGCTTCCTTTCATTTCTTCCCTTATGTATTAAGAATCTAGAATAGAAGCTTAAAAGAGTTAGTTAATGGATTTTACCTAGATTAGAGCCATACGTTTCGACTCTCCCATCTCTTAGATCTCTTAGGTAAATAGGGCAGCTTCGTCTCCAATGTCCTTTCTCTTGGCAATGAAAGCAAATTGACTCTTTTGGAACATGACATGGAACTACTTCAGACATTGCCTTTCTCTTGTGATCAAAATTTTCGATCATAACATGTCTTTCGTTGCCATTGTCTATATCCATAGAGGTCTCGAAGGCAGATTCACCAATCAACTTTGCTTTTCTATTGCACCAAATCATTTCTGATTCAGCAGCAATAAGCATATAGGTGAGATCTATAAGGGTCACGTCGTAGTTCATCATATAGTACTCTCTTACGAACTCACTATATGAGTTAGGAAGTGACTGAAGAACCCAATCAACAACCATTTCCTCACAAACAACGGATCCCAACATTCTTAACCTATCAATGTGTGACTTCATCCCTAGGACGTGTGCACACACCGACTTTCCTTCATTATGTTTACTTGCCAAACGGGTTTGAGTGATCTTGAAATTTTCAAGCCTTTGAACTTGTGGGTTAGGGAGAATAATTGGAGGAGGAGGAGGAAGTGAAGCATGATCTCTTGTTCCTCGATCGAATCTTGGAATATCATCTTCATGTGGAATGCTTGTTCCACGGGATTTGGGAAGACCATAGTGGTCGAACTTTGACATCTACAATACGGGAGAAAACGAATTCAAGTTAGTTGATTTATTAAGTCCTCAGTAAATCACCCAAATGAAATACTAAGGCCTGGACTCAACACAATATTCTACAACTCGGGAGAGGGATGCCGTAACCCTAATCGCAGAATATTTGAAGGTAAGTGAATGACGATTCACTAATTTCCACCACGAAAAACGAAAAAGAATTTAAGTTTTAAATCTATGAAAACTCCTAGATCCTTTGAGATTCATTGAACATTTCAATGGCATGTTTAAATCTCGATATGCCCCTCTTGTTTGTGACTGGGATGCCGAGGATCACAAAGCGGGTGTGAATAACCATGCAAACTTACATGGTGCCCTCACATGTTACAGTCACCTATTCAACGTGCCGGTAAACCACACACGCTCCACCGAACTATGACAAACATTGAGTCACCCTTTGCTACCTTTGCTTAGAACCATTTAGTGTGCCGGTAAACCACACACGCTCCACTAACGTCTTCGCAAGGGCACAAAATGTAATTTCATGGAATTGCATCAATTCACTTTTGCCTAAGTAACTAAGATTGGGAATTTTATAAAAACATTTAGTTACTTTGATAATTCATTATACTTATAATGGAAGGTTTCGTCCCATCCTACCCGTTCGGCTAACGACCCTCCACTAGTCAAGAGTGCGGTGGGTAAGAGTGGATACCCATTCAATCGCCATTTTATAGGCAATTTCCTTAAACACCCCTTATAGACCAGCTTCGTGAATGAGGCCTACTAACGGTAAGACTGACTTTTACTCATACATATATATAATGTTAGACTTTTAATGTTATATATAGTATATGGTATATTTTATACTTTCAAAATACTAGGTGGTCTAATTTAACAATTATACTTTTAATTCAATTAAATTGTAGACCTTAAATTTTATGGATTTATTAAACCTCTTTTAATTATACACCTTAATTAATTAATAAAACCATAAGGGTGTGATTTGAACTTTTTCAAAACTACACTAGACTTTTAGAATTTAACATTCCTAATTAAACTTTTAATCAACTTTTAAATTCCAAAACTTGAGGGCAAGTTTTGAAACCTTTTTCAAAACATTAGGGTTTCAACTATTTAAATTTCAAAACTACAAAACTTTTGGGTTCAAATTTAAACTGTAAAACCTAAAGGGAAAAATATGAAACTTTTCATAACAACAAGGATCAAATAACAAATAATTCAAATTAACATTTAATAACATAATTATCCATATTTGATTTATTTAATGATTTCTTGCAAAATAATTTATCAATTTACTCAAAATAATTAATCAATTATCTTATAAGGAAAGAATTATCTTATTAATTGCTAAATATCTTCAATTAGATCAAAAATATTGTCAAATATATCATATAATCGGATTAATATTGATCTAACATGATAAGGTAACTATCGATAAGCAAAAACAGCAAGAAATCCCGAAGTACCCTCCATTTGACGAGCTGACTCGGCGAGTCAGGCTTGGACTCGGCGAGTCTGCATGGACTCGGCGAGTTCAGCCATGGACTCGGCGAGTCCAGCCTCCAGAAACCCAAAAAACAAATTTTCCAGTTATACAATGCATCAATACAATTGAAACCAAGCTAGGCTTTGATACCACTGATGGGTTTTTGGTCATAAGACATCCTATGTGCTCATACAAACCCTAATGCTTGGATCTAGGTTTCTCTATTGTACATGCTTTGAATGCAAGACTATAAACCCTAATTCTAGCATACAAGTAATCATATTAGATATTAGAATAGGTTTATAAAGTTACCTTGATTGTTATGTAGTAATAACAATCCCAATTCCTCCTTTGAATTGACTTTGGAAGACTTAGAGTCACAAGTGTCACTCCTCTAATGGCTCACAAACACCATAAGCAAGAGGATGAAAAGGAGAGAGGATGGAGGCTGCCAAAACCGTGTGAAAACCCTAGAAGGTTGCTTGTCCACGTTTTTGAGCCTTAAGGGTTCTATTTATAGTGAGGCTATTAGGGTTATCTAACAAGGAAACCCTAATTTGGTTGCTTAAGCCCTAAGCAACCCATAGACTCCTTTAATCAAGCCCATGGACGATTTCCTTATGGGTTTCCCCATAGAATTCGTCCACCTCTTGATTCAAGGCAATCCATGGCCCAAATTGCAATTATCCTATAATTACAATTCCAGTCCCTTTAGTTTAATTAATCTCTTTTAGTCACAAAACTAATTACCAATTAATTATTGACTAATATTAATTAAACAATATGATTTCTCCTTTAATATATTATTCCCATAATACATTAATAAATCATATTTAATCCTTTCTCTCCATAATTCATCCTATCAAGTTGCTTTGGTGAAGGCAACCCAAAAGGACCATGCACCATTGGGTCAAGTACATACCAAAATAGTTATGGACTTAGACACTAATCCAACACTATACTCATTAACCCTTTTATTAAAAGGGTCAGTATAGATCACTACTGATCTGCTCTGTTTATAACCCGTCCCATATAAATTTTAGAATTATAAATTTATATTCTATATTTCCTAAAGTTTATTTTTAGTTTCAATTGAAAGTCCAAAGATAAAAGGCCAAAGACTAAACTGTAGGTCTGTCTGTCTGGCATTCCCTCATGTCAAGGACTACTTTTGCATCGGCTCTCTCCCATTCTCATTTTTACATATGACTCGAAGACTTGACTTTTAGATTTCTAGTCTTCTTCCAAGAATAATGACGTCATTTCATTTATATTTCATCAAAAAATCAACAATTTCATTTATAAATCAATGAGTTCATTTATCAACTAGGATAAAGTTTGTAATTCTTATTCTCTATCAATGCAATCGATAGTAAAAAACCAATCGGAAGTTACTACAATAATGATTTTCATTTCAATCAAAAGCCCTCGAGTACATAATCTATTTTTCTAAATCAACATGTGTTTTGTTTAAGAAATATTATTTTAAAATTTAAGTAAAATGTGTTTGATTATTCAAAAGAATACGGCTTATGGGGTGGGTTTGGATATATGTGGATTTGATGGATAAGGGTATGTGTTTGATTCTTCAAAATATTGCTGGTTGCGGAGCGAGTTTGGATCAGATTTTGAAATTTGTTAAAAGAGTTTGCATCAAGGTCGATTTGCTCCAAACCCGCTCCATTTCCATGTCTATTCCTATCTAGTTCCAGGGACACATCATTAACCAACTCCTCAATAATAACTTTTGTTGGGGATAAAAATAACTTTTAGCCTTATATGTCCATGCTCTATGTAAATACTTAGTTGTTTTTTTTCATATAAGTTAACAATACCCAACTAAGAAGATCCGAACCTGACAAACACATCTTTTTCCTTTGGGGAGGGTACTCCGAGTAGTGGGTACCTCGTAGGACCTCGACCGACCTACTCGGATCTTGTATGGATATGCAGGAAGGGGTGTCTCTTTTAGTCCGGTCTTCTTTTCTCTTTTGGGACAGGTTCTTAAGACAGGACAGGAAATCGGTTTTTCTGAATATCTCTTTTCCCGCCTATTGTCACACCTCAAAACCGGAACGACGGAAACGTTCTGGGGTGGATGACGTCATGTCAAGTATCACAACATATGCAGTATAGTAATCAAAGTACAACAACCATTGCATTAATAGTAATAGTTTTACATAAGTTACAATACAAAGAAACATCAAAGTAATACAGAAACTAATATAGTTGCAGCTAGGTACTAAACTGCCTTCACCAAAAGCGCCTGAGATGTACCTGTCTATTGCTGACCTGAGAATACAAGTTATTTTGAAAGCGAGTATCAGCATTTTTATAAATGCTGGTGAGTTCATAAGTATTTAGTTTCATTTATGTAAGTAAGTATTTTATTCAAAATAACTTTATAAAAAGTAGTAGTTTGGAATCTACAGTGTATTAGTGTCCTTTCCAGAAAATCCTATATTTTCTAAATAAAAGCAGTCTTCTACCAAGACTCGACAGTGTTATGTTTTTAAAGAGAAATTTTCCCTGAAATACAATCATTACCCAAAATACGGTATTTGACTTTAAAGAAAGTAGGAGAATATCACTAGAAAATACTAAGGGAAAATGACATATGCCTCAGCAGAAACACTGCTGATTGAGGCAAAAGAAATCATAGACTCCAGGAGAGTATCAAATGAATGATACACCTGGCTTAGTCTAACAAAAGAAACACAGACCCCATACGGTATCAAATGATCGATACAGCTAGCCAGGTCTAAAACAAAGAAACACAGACCCCAGACAGTATCAAATGAGCGATACAGCTAGCAAGGTCTAAAAAAAGGGTGAATGTGAACTCGTATGTAACCATGCTGATCGACGATAGAGTATCCGATGACCCTCCAGGTCACGCGTAGAGGTAGTGGCAGTAATAGTAGTGGCTTCATGTCACCCATGGGCCTTGTCGGCGCGGACTGTAGCTAGTAGTCAGGGTATGGGAGTGTCAGTCCCGTATAGATCTATACGCACGATGCTCGCTCTCCTTCCCAGAGACTCTGGTTACACGGCACTGGCGCAAAGAAGCGCCGTAGAGGGAAATAGTGTGTCACATTCTAAAGTAAAAAAAGAGATAGAGATAGAGATAGAGACTCCTAACTATTCCTATAATAGTTACTAGGGTTCCAGAAACATGAATAATAGATGGAGGCATTTACTACCCAAGGCGATGAACTAGCTGAGAGAGAGACAGAGAGAGCTTTTATGTCTATATATGTATACATGATGTATAATTAATGATTAAACGACCTTCGGACGGATATCCGATCCCACCAGACCACATCCAAACGAGGAAAAGGAAATAGGGCGAACTAGCCTTCCTAAGTCCTTTAAACATTATTTATATAACTATACAAGTACAGGCATGCATTTAACGAGGTAGAAGCACTTAACGAAGTAGTAGCATTTAAAGAAGTAGAAACATCTTACGAAGTAGAAGCATAACGAAGTAGTAACATCTAACAAAGTAGAAGCATTTATCGAAGTAGAAGTATAGCAGCGTAGAAGAAAACTTTAACAAAAACATTTGGAAAAACTTTACACTTAAAGAAATTACGAACTGATATCATTTTGTAAAACAAGCTTGAAAACCTTTGGAAATCCTTTGAAAACTCTACATAACAAGTTTTGAATATAATTTGATAGAACAATATAAGTGAAGAAAACCTTGATTTAAAACACCGTTGTAACTAGTTTTGAAGTAAGACGTACGACGCGAGAGACAATTTGAGAAAAGATTTAAATAAGTAAAGACGTTTTGGAAACCATCTATAGTGTTATACTTGGTAAAACAGCTGAAAGTGTGATAAATCCCTATGCATGCGGGTTATTAATCACATATGATTGATATTATAACTAGCATGTTTCAACTTGTATTCCCCCCCCCCCCCCCCTAAACTCATGTAAAAACATTTAAAAGGTTAATTCAGGGGTATGAACTCACCTGTTGTATGTGGATCAGGTGAAGGTACCGGTTGGGTGCTCGGTGTCAAATAAAGACTTGAGCACACTTAGTGACCTATTAACATATGATGACATATGTTTACATACAATTAGTAAATATAATACTAATTAAACACGTATATGCATCTTAAAGTGCGGAAAACACTTTGTTTAAGTGCTAGGAGTGTCCCGGGTAACATCTAAGGGAGTGTATGGACTAGATAGGGAGTTTACTCTTCTAGAATAAACTCTTTATAGAGTTTACGGCCCTAAGTCCAACTCCCCATGAGTTTATGGCCGTAAACTCATGGTGGGGTGTTCTAGGATGCTAAAGGGTCTTATTTCACTCATAGAATTAGGCTAGGTCCAAATATAAGGCATATGAATGGGTTTAAGGCTCTAAATGGACCATTTAAGGAGTTCACGGCCCTAAACAAGGAGTTTACGACCGTAAACTCTCACTTGGTCATTTCCTTCATGAATCTAGGATTTAAATGATAGAGTATAAAGTTCTAAGCATTATTCCAAGTCAAATGGGGGTGTTAGGGCATCATTTGGGCACTCTTTGGGAGTTTACGGCCCATGGACCAATTCTAGGGGGTTTACGGCCGTAAACTCCTAAGTCCAATGTTTCCTTAATGTTTAAAGCCCCTACTTCAATTGTGGTTAATTCTAGACATTTTTCCAGGCCAAAGGGGGTGTTTGAGGGCATTTCTAACACCTTAAAGGGTGTTCACAGCCCTTGAAGAGGGTTTTACGTTCCAATAGTATTCTTGGGCCGTAAAATCAAGTTTACTCTCCATATAATCAGGTTTTGGGTTTCTAAGCTCGAAGGTGTAAGTCCACAAGTCATATCTAAGCCATAGGGGTAGTTTAGAGGGGTTTTGGGGCTTAAAAACCCCACTTAAGGGTGTTCACGGTCCAAGAGTGTCCTTGGGCCGTAAACACATGAATTTGCCCCTATTTGATGTCTTAAACATGAATTTGCATGTTAACTAAGCTACACAACAAGTTAGGGTAGATTACTTACTAGTTTGGGGCTCGAAACGGGCGTTTTTGGCTCGAAACGGGCGTTTTTGGCTCGAAAACAAGTTGTAGAGAGAGAGTGTGTGTAGAAAGAGAGTGGAAAGAGTGTGAATGGAGTCCACTCCCCCTTATATAGGGGTTTGATTTGGGGCTCAGTGGAAATCGACCCGATACTGACGTTAAACGGGGCTTTTGGTCGTACCCGATTAAATGGTCGTATTTTGACTTGGTTGAAACTAAAACTTTTCAATGGATAAATGAGGGTGTTTCTAATTTGTTTCAACCCTTACCATGTCATTATAAAAGCCCCAAATTAATTAACCAGCCCAAAAAGGTTAACAGACAGTTTAATAAAGCGAGGCTTATTAACGGAAGGAGGGGTTAAAAATGACGGAATAAATTTCGGGTTATCACATCATCCCCCCGTTAGAGGGAATTTCGTCCCGAAATTCAGTTTTAGGCAAGGAAGTAGGTATGAATGATCGAGTAATGAGGTGAGGGCATTTTCTATTCAGTTGGTCTTCGCACTTCCAAGTGAACTTTGGCCATTGCTTGGCGTTCTAACAAACCTTCACTTACGGGATGCGGATTTCGTCTCGTGCAGTTAGTGATTCCTACTGGTTCGTCTATGAAGTTAGGGTTCCCAATGGTTTCTATTAAGATGAATGGGATACAAGGAGTGACGTCGGGCAAACACTTATCAAGTCTAAGATGTGGATTGACTCGGGGTGAAACTTGTGGAATTTCCGAAAGTAGTAGTGGTCTGACGAGGGTTGGACCAATTCTTATAAAGAATCTCAGGTGGTCCTAAGCTCTCGGAAAGGTAGAGCTTTTCAGTACTTAGAACATAGTGTACTTCTATGGCGAGATCATCACTGGCGTGATCACCATTCTGAAGTTCCAATCGTTCTCTCATACTAGGGGTGTAGTCCTTCAGGTTGGTTCTTAGATAACTCGGGTTGTCCTTGGATTCGTGTTTCCTATCAATTGGCTCTCAGAGGGTTTCTAGATCATCGAATGGATTTGCATGTCTACGGGTGTCTGTTTGCTGTAGGGTGGCTATCTCAATTTTGTGCAAAATGAACCTGCAGTTCTGATTCTTGAGATGTTTCTAACGGAAACTCTCAGGGTCGGGGAGATAGGTTTTCACCAGAAGAGTGCTTAGAAAGTTTTTAAACTTCCCATCATCGTCTAGTTAGCGCTTTCACGACATGATTCTTATCGGGAAAGGATCATTCTCTTACTTGTCGTGCTGTTTCATGAATAGCAAGCTCCGCTCAGGGCTAACTCAATCCTTAGAGATTTTCTAAAGTGTTGGGCTACCTCGGGAGGTGGTTCTACTATCTCTGCGCGAGATAGTATTCTTGGAACACCTATTAGTCCAGTGAATCTCTAATACATGCCTTATTCTCTAAGGCGTTGGTTTATTTCAGTTGCAGAAAGCGTGTGCCCTTGTGTAACCCATCGACTAACACCTAGACTGATGTCAAGTCTATTAATCTCTCCGGGATCTGGATTACAAGGCTTAACACAACCTACTTTCGCACTTTATCCAAGTATTCTTGGTTGCAGAGGTTATCCTGTGGTTCTTGGCATTCTAGTGTTCACGTCGGAGAATGCAGTCTATTGTCTACAGGGCAACGGTGACTTCTTCCACGTGAGGGGGTGGAGTGTCCTAGGCACTACTCGTTGGTAACGGGGTGGACGAAGTGCCTGAGTAGTGCGAACATCTTCTGCAACTACTCTTTTGAAGGTTCTGAGTTTTCTCGGTCTAGGTCAAATCTAGTGAGTATAGGATTCCGTCACTCGAAACTTTAATCTCCTCATCCACTCTTCTCAGAGTTTAACTCATCGCAACTTTCGGATTTCCGGGATATCCGCTGAGATGCTTAATTCGGGGAATTAAGCGTGAATGCATGGTCGTATTCAATGTACTTGACTCTTATGACTCAGATTTCTTTACTAACTGAGGGTGTTAGCTACTATGTTCGCTTAACCGGGATGACTACAATTTTCGGATTTGTGGTCATTATAGTAGCTCAACCTGCAGGGGTTCTCTTGACTCTAGCTCCCATTCCATGGGATAGGATGAAGGGTTCTACTATGAGGTTCGAGGTAGAGCTCATACTGGGCTTAACCACTAATACTTGGTGTATGCAAGCCGTATATAATTGAGGTCGGCAGGATGTTCAGTTGTGCGACTCCACCCCAGACCCACAACCCAACGAGGAACAGGGAGTAGGGAGGAAACACACATCTTAAATCTTTTTGATCTCAATTATATACCACCCTTATGCGTATACTTAGTTATAGTGGTCAGTCCCATGAGTTCTATCCTCTTGATTCACGAACCTGATTGCGAGGTGGGAAGGGTCTTTCTGGGGGATCTATAGTGTATGCTTCGGGTGGTTATCGTCTTCTGGAATACTTGCAGTGTCTTTTGCTTCGGTTTCTATCTGTCTAAGAAGGGTTGGTTAACAGCGCGTGGTACCCTTCTCCTGGGCACTTCGGAAGGTTTAAAATAAGAGTGACGACCAACGGATCGTATTAGTCTTTATTATTTTTTATTTTGTTTAGGTTCGGAAGAACCTTTATTTGCCGAAATGGCTACGGTGAAAGTTCTTTTCACACATCACTAAGGATTTACACATGGTTGCACGAAGTCGAACATTGATTGATAGAGGCGTCGAAATTGGCATACATCGACATGACATAGAATGAGGGTCGATAGGGTCATGTGCTGAATGGGCACACTAGTTCTTGGCGTCTCGGGTTTCGTCCCGTGTATCGTTGTCGCGGATACTTGGACCGATAGAGTCGACACGGAACTATAGAGGGTCCTGAGTGTTTCTGAATAGGGTACCTTTCATGAGTGGATTCTCACGAGGCCTTTCTATAATAGTCTAACATATACTAGTCATGTATAATTAAGGTGGGGAGGACTGTTGACTGAGCGACTCCGCCCTAAATCCACAACCAAACGAGGAACAGGAAATGAGGCGACATTCACTCACTCTAGGTCTATCCATCTTAATTATACATGGTTGTAACGTATATATCTAGCCATTATAGTTTTACCTGATGAAATTTTAAATTTTATAACCGTGTTGCGACTTTCGCCTTAACGGGGAAGTAATTACATTTAGAATTAGCCTTTTAATGTTTTCGGTTAGTTATCTGAAATTAAGAGACGTACCAAAAATCTATCGGGTTCCTTGATGCTTCTCCCTAAGCATTAGAGTTAGACTCCTTCTGTGTCTTTGTTGTTTCCTTCGGTTGGACAGTCCTTCTTGAAGTGTCCAATCTCACCACATAAACAGCAAACTGGATTGGCCGCCACATTGGTGGTTGATGTAATGAAATCAACCGGGGTTCTGCAGACGTGAGCAGTATGCCCCTTCATGTTGCACCTAGCACAAAAGAGTTCCCGGCATATACCATGATGATGGTAGCTACACTTGCCGCAGTGGGGAAGGCTTCCTAGGTATGGTCTTCTTGAAGTCGGGATGGAAGGGCTGGCAGGGGTATTGACTGTCTCAGCTCGTTGCCCTTCGGAAGGTCCTTGAGTCGAGGTACTTCCCTCCTCGTTCTTGAACTTTCTCTTCAGTGGATTTGGTTGAGGTTCTTGGGTGGCTGGGTACACAGAGATTGGTTGGTGCTGTCCACTACTAGGATCGGAATTCCCACTAGGGCTCTTGCTAACATTGGCGTTGTTAGCATTCAGTTGAGCCATGACAGCTGCAACGGCTGCCGAGGTTGCAACCTGGAAAGTAGCTTCATCGAATAGGAGAGTCGGTTTCTTGCCGGCGGATGGGTTACGCTTCTTCGGAGGCACGGTTTTTCCTACACGGAAAGGAACACAGTTGGTGTGAGACGATGGTTAACCCTGGACGTATAGGTCCTTACTATATTAGGCATAAATTTTTCCCGTGCCATAGATATTTGTTGCCTGAGTGTCGACCTACATCCCTATGATGTAGTCCGGGTATTCAAGGTAGGAGTATGAGTATCAGAAAAGCCATAAGATGAGAGTCGTTCCTACTAAGTTACCTTTATATTGGGAAAGGTTCACTCTCCAGCTTGGAAAGATCTGAGAACAGTTCGGAACGAAGACCGCAGGAAGAAAGGCTCATGAAGACTTATGGCTAAACACTCTCAATAGAGGTGTGGGGATCCGCTCTAATCGTATTACTTGCAACGTGAAAAGGCGATTTACCTAACACATAGCGTGAGTAGTGTGATCACTAACTCACTAAATTGTATTATTTTATGTGTGTATTAGCATGACGAACATGAGGAAAAGACACTTCTCGGGTTCCATGTACTGGCTCCCTCTGTCTACCTCATATCCCTGACTGGGACCGGCGTTGGTTTTCTTCGGATAGTTACCTAGCGTTCTTTTCTCGTGAAGACATATTGAATTTCTATTCCACCTTACTTCTGATCCTGAATCTGAGTGTCATCACTTCATGATGGATGACTGGAAATCTAGGAAGTTTAGGCGAATTTCCCCACCGATGTCCCTAAAAGGTATAGGTACTTGGTGGTTTCAATAGTCTCGACCTAGTTCATTTATTTCCGAACTGGAAATCTTCTCAATGAACTTCTTCTGGGTCTGAATCAACTCTTCTGTCGAACACTGAAGTGGATAGGGCTTTCTACAGGGTTCGTGCGAGAATGGAAATGTCTAAAGAATCCTAAGAGATTATTAACATTTCACTGGGTGATCCATATCGAGTCTTGCTACAATTACATAGGGTACACAAGTTATATATAGCTTAGATCCGATAGGCCTTCGAATATGTGATACTACTCTATATCCACATCCCAATGAGGAAAAAGAAGTAGAGCGAAACCACACATTCTTAGTCTATGGGATCCTTATTATATATAACCTTGGGAGTATACCCTCTGTAATCGTAGGTATATCAATAAGGATCTTTTTAGTTCTTCACACAAGGTTATCTTATAGATCCTAAAATACCCCTATGGTATTTTAATTTCTTGTTTGTTTATTATCTTCTGAATATGATTCTGGGATTAATGTGAGTCTTTTAGTATTCCAAAATACTCCCATAGTATTTTTAAACTTTATGTTTGGCTCTAACATTCCTAGTTGGTAAGTTTCAGACCTGTTGCAACACCACTATCACTCCCAAGAACACGTTCATCGCATCTCGAATAAATGCAGTTGATCAGGTTACATTTATTCTAGCTTACGATTACATAACTGCCCAGGTTTGACAGTAATGCTCAACATCCGAAGACTTTTATTCTTGTTCCTCTTGTGATACTTGTTTTCGAGTGTTTAGATTCTAGATGTTCTTATACTCTGATAAAATATGGTTATATTATAAAGTATAATTCTGGGTCAGAGTGTTTTATCCCTATGTATTTATAGGCTGTATAACTTTTATGAATTGATATACTTAGCTCACTATAAACAATGCTCGGATACCAATCTGTCACAACCCAAAACCGGAACGGCGGAAACATTCTGGGGTGGATGACGTCATGTCAAGTATCACAACATATGCAGTATAGTAATCAAAGTACAACAACCATTGCATTAATAGTAATAGTTTTACATAAGTTACAATACAAAGAAACATCAAAGTAATACAGAAACTAATATAGTTGCAGCTAGGTACTAAACTGCCTTCACCAAAAGCGTCTAAGATGTACCTGTCTATTGCTGACCTGAGAATACAAGTTATTTTGAAAGCGAGTATCAATATTTTTATAAATGCTGGTGAGTTCATAAGTATTTAGTGTCATTTATGTAAGTAAGTATTTTATTCAAAATAACTTTATAAAAAGTAGTAGTTTGGAATCTACGGTTTATTAGTGTCCTTTCCAGAAAATCCTATATTTTCTAAATAAAAGCAGTCTTCTACCAAGACTCGACAGTGTTATGTTTTTAAAGAGAAATTTTCCCTGAAATACAATCATTACCCAAAATACGGTATTTGACTTTAAGGAAAGTAGGAGAATATCACTAGAAAATACTAAGGGAAAATGACATATGCCTCAGCAGAACCACTGCTGACTAAGGAAAAAGAAATCATAGTCTCCAGGAGAGTATCAAATGAATGATACGCCTGGCTCAGTCTAACAAAAGAAACACATACCCCAGACGGTATCAAATGATCGATACGGCTAGCAAGGTCTAAAACAAAGAAACACAGACCCCAGATAGTATCAAATGAGCGATACAGCTAGCAAGGTCTAAAAAAAAGGGTGAATGTGAACTCGTATGTAACCATGCTGATCGACGATAGAGTATCTGATGACCCTCCAGGTCACGCGTAGAGGTAGTGGCAGTAGTAGTAGTGGCTTCATGTCACCCATGGGCCTTGCCGGCGCGGACTGTAGCTAGTAGTCAGGGTGTGGAAGTGTCAGTCCTGTATAGATCTATACACATGATGTTCGCTCTCCTTCCCGGAGACTCTGGTTACACGGCATTGGCGCAATGAAGCGCCGTAGAGAGAAATAGTGTGTCACATTCTAAAGTAAAAAGAGAGATAGAGAGAGAGATAGAGACTCCTAACTATTCCTATAATAGTTACTAGGGTTCCAGAAACATGAATAATAGATGGAGGCATTTACTACCCAAGGCGATGAACTAGCTGAGAGAGAGAGAGAGAGAGCTTTTATGTGTATATATGTATACATGATATATAATTAATGATTAAACGACCTTCGGACGGATATCCGATCCCACCAGACCACATCCAAACGAGGAAAAGGAAATAGGGCGAACTAGCCTTCCTAAGTCCTTTAAACATTATTTATATAACTATACAAGTACAGGCATGCATTTACCGAGGTAGAAGCACTTAACGAAGTAATAGCATTTAAAGAAGTAGAAACATCTAACGAAGTAGAAGCATAACGAAGTAGTAGCATCTAACAAAGTAGAAGCATTTATCGAAGCAGAAGTATAGAAGCATAGAAGAAAACTTTAACGAAAACTTTTGGAAAAACTTTACACTTAAAGAAATTACGAACTGATATCATTTTGTGAAACAAGCTTGAAAACCCTTGGAAATCCTTTGAAAACTCTACATAACAAGTTTTGAATATAATTTGATAGAACAATATAAGTGAAGAAAACCTTGATTTAAAACACCGTGGTAACTAGTTTTGAAGTATGACGTACGACGTGAGAGACAATTTGAGAAAAGATTTAAATAAGTAAAGATGTTTTGGAAACCATCTATAGTGTTATACTTGGTAAAACAACTGAAAGTGTGATAAATCCTTGTGCATGCGGGTTATTAATCACATATGATTGATATTATAACTAGCATGTTTCAACTTGTATTCCCCCCCCCCCCCACAAAATCATGTAAAAACATTTAAAAGGTTAATTCAGGGGTATGAACTCACCTGTTGTAAGTGGATCGGGTGAAGGTACCGGTTGGGTGCTCGGTGTCAAATAAAGACTTGAGCACACTTAGTGACCTATTAACATATGATGACATATGTTTACATACAATTAGTAAATATAATACTAATTAAACACGTATATGCATCTTAAAGTGCGGAAAACACTTTGTTTAAGTGCTAGGATTGTCCCGGGTAACATCTAAGGGAGTCTATGGCCTAGATAGGGAGTTTACTCTTCAAGAATAAACTCTTTATAGAGTTTACGGCCCTAAATCCAACTCCCCATGAGTTTATGGCCGTAAACTCATGGTGGGGTGTTCTAGGATGCTAAAGGGTCTTATTTCACTCATAGAATTAGGCTAGGTCCAAATATAAGGCATATGAATGGGTTTAAGGCTCTAAATGGACCATTTAAGGAGTTCACGGCCCTAAACAAGGAGTTTACGACCGTAAACTCTCACTTGGTCATTTCCTTCATGAATCTAGGATTTAAATGATAGAGTATAAAGTTCTAAGCATTATTCCAAGTCAAATGGGGGTGTTAGGGCATCATTTGGGCACTCTTTGGGAGTTTACGGCCCATGGACCAATTCTAGGGGGTTTACGGCCGTAAACTCCTAAGTCCAATGTTTCCTTAATGTTTAAAGCCCCTACTTCAATTGTGGTTAATTCTAGACATTTTTCCAGGCCAAAGGGGGTGTTTGTGTTCACGGCCCTTGAAGATGGGTTTACGGTCCAAGAATGTTCTTGGGCCGTAAACTCAAGTTTACTCTCCATATAATCAGGTTTTGGGTTTCTAAGCTCGAAGGTGTAAGTCCACAAGTCATATCTAAGCCCTAGGGGTAGTTTAGAGGAGTTTTGGGGCTTAAAAACCCCACTGAAGGGTGTTCACGGTCCAAGAGTGTTCTTGGGCCGTAAACACATGAATTTGCCCCTATTTGATGTCTTAAACACGATTTTGCATGTTAACTAAGCTACACAACAAGTTAGGGTAGATTACTTACTAGTTTGGGGCTCGAAACGGGCGTTTTTGGATCGAAAACAAGTTGTAGAGAGAGAGTGGAAAGAGTGTGAATGGAGTCCATTCCCCCTTATATAGGGGTTTGAGTTGGGGCTCAGTGGAAATCTACCCGATACTGACGTTAAACGGGGCTTTTGGTCGTACCCGATTAAATGGTCGTATTTTGACTTGGTTGAATCTAAAACTTTTCAAGGGATAAATGAGGG
Organism: Lactuca serriola; assembly: GCF_051521515.1. Taxonomy (NCBI): domain Eukaryota; kingdom Viridiplantae; phylum Streptophyta; class Magnoliopsida; order Asterales; family Asteraceae; genus Lactuca; species Lactuca serriola. Next base: position 71,743,731 of record NC_136410.1, read on the forward strand.
TGTTTCTAATTTGTTTCAACCCTTACCAAGTCATTATATAAGTCCCAAATTAATTAACCAGCCCAAAAAGGTTAACGGACAGTTTAATAAAGCGAGGCTTATTAACGGAAGGAGGGATTAAAAATGACGGAATAAATTTCGGGTTATCACACCTATGTTGTAGTTCGAGATCGAAACTAGACCTAAGAGAGACTAGACTTCTAGTAACAGTAGGTGCGCCTTCAGTTGAGGAGAGTTGTTCACAAGTAGTGGTTATGAGCGACCAATCTTTCCCAGTCTTGTCTATAATGGGCGAGTGAAGAAAGGATGATACCTAAAAATCTTTTGATCTTTCACCACAAATTCTAGTTTAGACAAAAGACACGAACGAAAAAGGATATGCATCTATAATCAAAGGGTTATTACTTCTTTGGTAGCTCAACACATGTACTCTTTACCCGCTTATGCATTTATAGCACAAGACTTTACTACTCAAGCTGCATTATATACTCATCACCAATACATCGCAGGATTCATCATGACAGGAGCTTTTGCTCATGGAGCTATATTTTTTATTAGGGATTTCATTTCCTTATATGAACCGTACAAGCACTTCCTTTGTCACCCCCACGGCGCTTACGGCTCTATACCCCAACCCAACTTGCTCTGGCCCCGGGTCCTTCCTTTTTATTCCTCGGTAAGCGGACCGTAGGAACATGAGGGCGGTATTTGCTTTTGACTGATAGAATCTGTCTTTTGTCCCTCCTGACCGAACCCGCCAAAAAAATAGATAATGTTTTGATTGTCGGGAGAGTTGAATTCACATCCCCATCGTTTCCTAGACATAAGATACCAAAGACCAACTCTACTTCTAGAGTAAGAAAATGATAATAAAAAGTTTGCACTTCTACGTACCCTGTTTCCTGAACCATTGTATCCAACTCATGCACGGAGAAAACATCAATATCTACGAAGTCAACATAGTCTATTGTTCCATCTATGTATCTTCTCCCAAGGACTTTGGTGAATATCCCACCATGATGGGCTTTCAGTGCAAACTAGTTGCTTATTCCCTTTAAAACAAAGAATAACAAAAAAATTTCAACTATTTGGGCGTAATTTAAAATCGAGAAAATGTATGATCATGTTAGTAAGACAATTATGGTACAACTTTTCCAAATCATAGTTTCATGCTTGTGTGTGTCTGGAATGAACTAACCATAACATTAACACCATTATCATCTTCAATCGAAGTGGAAGATGATCCTTGCGTTGGAAAAGACGACAATCAATGTGAAAGGTTTATGTGTAGCTGGAAGATGATCTTTGTAATTAATTGCAAAGATCATTTGTATATTATGCATAATGAAGGATTATTGTGATGGCTAAATAAAAAGACAAAAATACCCCTTCACTAACGGTACAAAAGTAACTGGTTAGGGTTAAAGACCAATCGCCCAATAAACTAAAACCATAAGGAACAGTACCGAGATTAATAAATAGAAAACTAATAAGACATGGTTTACATTAAGGAATCGAGCTCTTTTAGGTATCTAAAAAACCCGGTTTCTTTTTATATTGAACTGGTATATATTTTTGTCTTCATATGCCCCTGTTATAAACATATCGGTGATTCTAATATGTATATGTATTTGGCACTAGAGTTGTCATATGCGCCAGTTATATGAATACAAACCAGGATCTTTTCTTGATAAAAAGACTCAGTTTAAAACCGAGTTCTATTATGAATTCCACATAGGGTTCACCGGTATCAAACCTGGTTACAAAAACGAGTTCTTTAACCTATTTAACTGGGTCCTTTAACACTTTTTATAGTGGTGACATGGATATCTGTTTGTTAACAACTTGGAAAAAAGGTAATATTCTAAATCCTTTAGTCATTCTCAATTTTAATAAGGTGTTAAGTTTTGGGAAGATAAAAGATAATGACTAATGATGTATTTTGTTCACTATAAAGTTTGTCAAAATCTTGATTTTACTTTAACATGAAATCTTGGTTAATACCTATAATATTATAAAACAATAATAACAATGATAATTGTAATATACTCTTCACTCGTTAGCACTCATGTCAGCGTACAAATAAGACAAAATTACATGAGTGGTCTCCAAAGTTTATCAAACGCCAAAACTCTAGTCCTTGAATTTCTTTTGACAAACTTGATCCTTGTGATTTGTAAAATTTTCATAATGTGCATCTAGCAGGAATTGAACCTAAGAATTTGCCTGGTTGATCATTGACCACATAAAATGACTAACATACACTTTTCATTTAATTTTATCTTTTCTTTTATATAAGAGATGTCTTTATATAATATAAATTTAAAAACAAATAAATAAAATAAATAAAATAACCAAAAACTACCCACCTAACCTCATCCCACACATTCTCTTCACCTCGATCCATTCTTTTTTTCTTCCTGCAACCTCCATCGTAATTTTCCTGCCAGATCCATCATTAATAAAAGGTTTATCAATGAGATACAGATAAAAATACTCCAAATTTTCAACAGTGGTAGCTAATAAGGATTGGAACAACAACATAAGTAAATAAAAATTAGTCATACATAATCAGAGAACTAGCTGGAACTCTTGCTTTAATCCAATATGGGAAAAAGTTACTTAAATCCACCAAAAGATTATAGATACTCCAAGCATCATTATTTCCAAGCATACTAAAACCGACCAAAATAATCAGTATTCTAAGCAACCAGTTGTAACAGATAATCGTTTGAGAGAAAATTCATGAAATAACCAAAAATTAGGGGGTATTTTCAGCAAATAACCATGAAATTTCGAGTTTTGTAAAATGACCATCAGATCCGCAGAGGGGGCTCTGCGGATCTCTTAATGTCTCTGAGGAACTTAGCACACCTCTGCAGAAATGAGATGGCAGCACTAAAAGACAATTTTTTTGGTGGGTTTTAAGGTTCCGCAAATGTATCTCTACGGATCATCTGAACACCTCTGCAAATCGCTTAACGTCTTTGAGGAATGGGTAAATATTTAAAACTCCCAAAAAAAATTCTCTTAAAAAAATGTTCATACCCATTCCTCAGAGACATTAAGCGATCTGCAAAGGTGTTCACAAGATCCGTAGAGACACCTCTACGGAACCTTAAAAACCCTAAAAAAGTTGTCTTTTAGTGTTGCCACCTCATTTCCGCAGAGGTGTGCTAAGTTCCTTAGAGACATGAAGAGATCCGCAGAACCCCCTCTGCGGATCTGATGGTCATTTTACGAAACTCAAAATTTCATGCTTATTTGCTGAAAACACCCCATAATTTTTTGTTATTTCATGAATTTTCTCATGGTTTGATGGTGTTCTTTCAATGGTTCTTAAGTAAAAGTTTCCATCTATTCAAAAACCTAGATTTCCAAAAGATGAAATCGATTTCAGCTTGTATCCACAAAGCTCTAAAAGCTAGAAACCCACAAAAGACGATCTCCAATGTCTTCTAATCAATTACACATTATTTTTCAACTTTTAGTTAAAATTTCAGGTCATTTGTAAGTCCTCATACTAAGAATAACATTAACCCACAAGTAATTTCAATATTCCTAGGTTATCCTAAAGAAATTTCAAATAAAATGAGATTGTTACCTTTAATTCTATCAAATTGGAATATTTAGGAGTGCTTGGATTTGTCAGATGTAAGATACCATTGAAATTGGGCCTCCTATGACCATAACTGCCTCCGATCGATGATGCATTGTTGTTGTGGTCGTCTTCTCGTGTCCTACAGCTGGCCAAATAGGAGTGGCCTTGGTCGATGCTTCATTCATTCTCTCTCTCTCTCTCTCTCTCTCGATATGTCTTGATTTACCTCTCCTAATGAAGCTCACTTTCTCTATATGTCATTCCACCTTCTCCCACAATTGAACACAAGACACATTCATACACATAGCATCCTACAAGTTTTCTATTTCACTTTTCCCCTATTTTTTCTCCTTTACATGGATACCAATTATGTTAGGTTGATTATGTGAATAAAGTGAGGGGGGGGGGGGGAGTTTAGGGTATGGGTAAGGAGGGGTGGGGGTATTTTGATTTGATTTTATTATTTTTTTTGTTTTGTAATTTAATTAAAAAAATATAAAAGAAATTAAAAGGGTAAAAATGTCATTTCATGTGTCTAAGGGACCATTAATGTAAGTTTTAGGAACCAAAGGGACCAAGATTGTTAAAAAAGTTAGCAATGTGTGAAGTTATGACCTTTGGTAAAGTATATTAATCATTTATGTAGTTTTAACTAATAATAAAAGATGTTGAATTTTTTATATTAAGATTTTATTTAGCCATTTAGTAAAGTTAATCCTAGATAATTTTTTATTTATAGTTTTCTGTGTTTTTTAATTTTAATTTAGTTTTTTGTTTTAATAATAAACCTTATCCATATTCATTTTATTTTGTTTTTAGATTATAGTTATATGGTATCAAAGCTCTATTCGATCCATGTATGTGATTTGAGATCATAACTTTTTTGGGGCTAGCCCACTTAACTAACAAGGTGTCTAATAATGTGTTTCTAACAAGGTGGTCCTGAACATAATCTCATGCATATACTAACTTGCCTTTTCTGAAACAATAACATTTTTTGGTTTCAATCTCGTTTTTGTTGCATATGTTTTTTCTCTTGTCAGTATTTGATTCTTGTGGTTGTTATCGTTTATTGTTGGTTCTCTTCTCATTGTTGTTGTTGGTTTTGCTTTGGTATTAGATATATATTTCACTTAATTATGGATATTATTGCTCCAGAAAATGATTATCTTCAATTTAATAGTACCTGTGTTGATGACAAAAACTATGCCTACAATAGTTATGTAATGAAGATTTATTTTTGTGGGGAAACACATGTGCGTTATTGTTATCGATGTAATAGGCAAACTGGCCGATGAGAAAGCACCTAATTATACATCATTACTAGATACATGGGAAACTGATAATTCTAAGATTATCATGTAGATAAATAATTCAATAGTCCAGTTAATTGAAACCTAATCGGTGGCGTATGATAAGACAAAGTAAGTTTGGGACCACTTTGATAAACTGTATACTTAGTCTAACTTTTTTAAACAATACAAATTGGAGCTACTATTTGAGCTCTCTAATATAATACTATGATTATTCATGATTTTTTCATTGCTAAGTCTGATTTGTGGGATCAGTTAGCTCAGCTCTCACAGAGTTAAATGAGTTAAATGCTTTCAAACCCTACATTAATATGAGAGAATAGCTTTTATTGGTGTAATTTTTTATGGGATTATAGTATGATTTTGAAGGAATACATGAAAAAATCTCTAATGTACCCCTCTTCCCATACTTGATTCAATTGTTCATAACTTGATTGTAAAAGAAACTCGTATCAAATCTTAGGTAAACAAAGTATATTAAGCTTCTATAACACATGTTTTTTTTATGGTACCATACATCAATATCCGTGTGCCAATATCATCAAAAAAATGGTGTTGCAAAAAAGAAACATTGACATCTTGTTCAAACTATGCCATCTTTGTGAGTATTATTAGAGATTCCTAGTGCCTTTTAAGGGAGGCACCCCCAACTGTTGTCTAGATAATCAATATGATCCCTACTTCACACAGTTTTGGGACGTCTACATTTGAAAAGATGTATGCATGGCCACTTACTCGATTATTCCTGATGTGCACAAAAATACCCACTAATTTTAATATTTATAACCTAACAAACTTAACTATCTATGCACTTATAGGCAGTGTACCTAGTCAGATTACAGTATAGCTTGTGTAAGTCGGGTGTCGATCACAGGGAATGGTGTTCTAATTAATTTTACTTACTATTAAATTAACCTAATTTATTAACAAATTTAAAAGGGGTTTTATCTGATTTTACAAGATCAGATGAACTTAAATCAAATTCAATAAGTAAAAACACACACTCTTGTTTAGTTTGAATCCACTTCTTCCTTATGTCTGGCTAATGATTACGGATTATTAAGTTGGTTTTAGTTGTATTAGTAATTTAGTTCTAACTTTACCAATAATTAACTAATTCATGTCAAACCATGTATGTTCACACATAATTAAACACAGAACTGATTATGAATGTAAATATGTTATGTAAGATTTGTAATATAAACGCAATTATGGTCACAATACACGTTCTCTAGCACAGCTAAGCTTATTTACTCTAATTACTAACTAAGATTGGTCAATCCTAGCTCTAACAATTCAATGTTAACTAAATCATTAGGTAAACAAATTCATGCAGTTTAATGGTCACTAAGCTACACAGAGCATGCAAATAAGCAATTAGATAAACAAATAATAACATGCTAGGTCATACAAATCAAACACAAGCAAATTTTACCAACTAAGCTCAATCCATAATCATATAACTATTCATAAGTTCAAAGCTTCATCTAGCTAAACAAGAGTAGCTAGATTCAGCTGCTCATCATAGTAATTAAACTAACACAACTAAAACTAATGAAAGACATGTTTTAAAAATAAACCTTTACTTCTTTTGGTGTTGAAAACCCTCTTCCAGAACCTTTCTTTCGTTCTTATTCGTCTCCTCGAACTCTTTTTCTTCTGCCAAAAGTCCTCCTCTTCGTAATAATCATAAGAACTTATATAATACTCAAAAACTCGCGCCACGTCGTGGCCAGGTTGCGCCACGTCGTGGGATTTAAGAAATCCGTATCCTTCAAGGAAATCCTCCGCGTCGCGATGCTTATCTTCTGGAACACCCATGCCACGTCGTGGGCTTCATCGCCACGTCATGAATTTAGCTCTTATCGTGAATTTACTATTTTCTTGTCTTCCAAGCCTCCCATGTTCCCCATTTCGTCACCTTTGGTCCCTTTCTTCGAAAATCCTTTGTATTGACTGAAATTAACAATTTAAACTCATAAGTATCTTTATTCTAAACATATTATCAATTTATTAATAAAAATGTACTTAAATACTGCCTAAAAATAAGTATAAATATGGCAATATCAAAATACCCCACACTTAGGCTTTGCTTGCCCTCAAGCAAATTTCAACATAATTCTTAATTACTAAAACTACACAGAACAATCCGACTCTAGTTCAGCCATTATGCCAAAACCTCAACGCATGCATTTGTGTCTAAAATTCTCCTAAAGTACCCCCCATACTTTAAATACTCACAATCTTCATAAACACTCGCCCACTTTTCCCGAACGATGCTCATTTTATGCAACCCTCCGAATCCATCCGCAGAAAACCTCCTAACCTCAAGGTATTTTTAGTTGAGCGACCTAAGCATACATAAACTAGAATTACAATTTTTTCGATACCACTATGGAGCTCTTTTTGGAATTCTTCAATTCTTTTACATTTGATCTTTAATTTCTTTGAATTCACCACCTTTGTTGATTTGATTTCTGGTATCTTCAACTTTTTGAATTTCTTGGAATTTTGATCTTTTGATCTTCACTTTAACTTTAATGCTCCAAAAATTCTTCAAACTTTTTCTTGTAATTCTCTTTCTTCTTTTTTTTACATGTACCTCACTTTTTTCACTCAAAACCTACATGCTTAAGCAGAGGCGCTCAACCTCAACCTTTATTGGTTAACAATAATAATTTTCCTGGATACATTTCAGGTTTAGGCTGCTAAACATATTGCATCCCTCAAACCAAGCGGGGTTGTGTTTTTGTTCCATGATTTCACTGAAATAAGGGAGGCCACAAATGCACTATAACGTGTATTGGCTTAACTAAACATTTGAACTTTCATCAGATCATCCCGCATAATACTAGCAATTATAGCTCACATTATTACTACTAGATTCAATTAATAAAAATTGTAATTTTAAAATTTTCTAGCAATTTACTTTTTCTACCCCTACCCCACACTTATTTCATACAATGCCCTCATTGTATGTATAAAAACAAATCAAAATTAAAGAAAAGGGAGAAAAAGGAACAGACTCCCCTGGGATAGTGGCGTAAACATCTCCAAAAGCGTGGACAATGTACAATTGGACTTCCAAAAAGAGAAACTCGGTGTAGAACTGGTTGAATACGTAAATAAACCACGAACCGGACTCGAAACTTCAATTCGTCAAAGTGGGTATTTGTAAGGAAAAATGTGGCAATGATAAACTGGATCACGTCGTGATATGGGTTGAATCAGCGAACACCAAAAAGCTAAACTACTATAAACTGCAAGAGCGCCACGATGTGGCACAAGGAGTCCACGTCGTGGAAACTGAACCTTAGCAAAAAAAATGACTTGTTTGCTTTATTTACTCTAGCAGCTTTGACCAATGGCTAACTGGTTTCTGATGCTTCTATGCAAATATATTTCCTATCTATAACCTTCTCTCCTAATAGACCCCACACTTATCTTGAATTGTGGTTCCGACTCACGACTCTAAGCTTCCTTGACTAGACAAACACGACTCAAAATGTAACCTTCTATGCTCCTTAGAATTCCAACGCTAATCTGAAAAATTAGATCAACCCAAAAGAAAAATAAAGTAACATAATAGTCTTAATAAAGTTTTACATCACACACTAAAGTTAACATAAAAAAAACTACTCAAAAACAGAACAAAAGAAATAAAATCAATCATCATCTTGATCTTGTGCTCCACTCGGCCCTGCTCCATCATCTTGCGGACGCCATAGCTCCTCCCATGTCGGAAAATAGGGATACTGTGGTGGCATAGAGGGTGGTCGGGTCACACCCAAATGTGAATAAATACCCTCAGTAAGTTGGGTATGGTAAATAGCATGACCTCGTAGATTATCCAAATACGTTCCCACCCGACTCTGAAAGGGGTCGGTGGGCACTCCCTGCACATACTGCAAAGCAGCACGCTCTCGTTCGCCCTCACCTCTAACCCGCACATTCTGACGCCTCGGCCTGGCTGGTGGTTGTTGTCCCGGCTGCACCTCCTCCTGCTCGTCATCGATCGGTGGTATAACAAAACGACCCCCGATATTCACCACCGCTCGCATCACACCCAAGACTTGAATGGTCAAGTATGTGTCCGGGAATCGAGTGAGATTCCTCACAAAGTCATGGGTCAAAATTTGATATGACCTAGCCAGGTGAGTAACCAAATGATGCTTGTGATTGATTGAAAACGTGATAAGGCGGTGCAAAAATCGGAAAACAGGATTCCGTATTTGTGACTCACTCGAGTCACGAGTGTTGTACTCATGGTTAGAAATGCCCCGCCAAAACTGCACATCCAAAGTACCCGGAGTAAAATCCCGCACGCATCCAAGCAAGAAAGGAATAAAAAACGGAGATTGCGTCTCCACTTCCATATAGAGCCCCATACGCCCAACAAACTCCCGAAGACTACACTCACGATATACACCCCCCAGACGAAACACAAGTGCCCTATTGTAGGTGACATCAAGGGTGCGCTCTTCAAAACATACGGTAGAGAAAAATTCTACCGACAATTCCCGGTACACTGGTTCTTGAATGGCGAATAAATTCCTCCACCCATGACAAGTGAACGAAAATTGATCTCCAACATAAGTCTTCGACCAATAACGGTCCAGCTCCACTACCATTCCCACTCTACCAAGCCATCCCCAATCAATAATTGGGGCTATTGCAAACTCCCTATTGTGTAACCATCCAAGTCGATTCTCGTAGGTTGTTAGCAATGGTCGGGGGATGTTTTGAGGAAACTGGTATAGAGGATGTATGCTTGCTACATCTATCGGGTCTCCTTCCTGCTGGACAGCTCGTTGTGGTCCCATTTCTGCAAACAAAAGCAAAGCAAAGCAGCAAACAAATAACACATTAAAACATATATAAATGGTTTGCCAGAAGTCACGACGTGGCCAGGAAGCGCCACGTCGTGGGTCACGTCAAAGCCAGACTCTGAATCGGTCATGTTTACATGCGATTTCCATAAAAACTTGATGTTGGGGTTTGTTCCTATGGACTTTTAAATAACATGCAATCTAAAATCGGACACTAGATTCAACCAATTTCGTGAATCATTCAAACCCTAATCACGAAAACTTGGAATAATTGCATTATAATGAGTAAAACACATACCAAATGGAGTAATTAGCAAGATCTTGCAAGGAATTTGGAAGTATAATAAGAAATTGGCAGTGGGGTTGTGATGCTCCCGTGAGTGCGGCAGTCTCCAAGTGGGGGTAAGGGGTTTCTCGGTCAAAGGGTTTTAAGCGATTGGTCCCCCCCTGATTTTTAAAGGCCACGACGTGGCAGGCTATGCCCACGTCGTGGACCTTAAAGTTCTTAAGATCGCGCATTATATTTTAACCCACGACGTTGCTGGCTATGCCCACGTCGTGGGAGCTGTCAGATGCCAAATTTTAATAATATTCATCTTATTAACTAATTTCTTTGCAAATCACTCATTATTTAAAGTTCCCTACAACTATTTCTCTACTTATTACCGGGTTTTTAGATGATGAATTGATGTCTTTCCTAATTAAAAAGAAAATAAAAAAATTGCAAACCAAACTCGGGTTGCCTCCCGAGAAGCGCTTCTTTTTCTTGGAGTCTTGAGCTGGACTCCGTGCCTTCTACGTTGACTCTTCGGAAGAGCCTACCACCAGGATCTTTTGTTCCTTGAATCGCCGTTTATAAGCTTGAACTCTCCTTTTATACGCCTTCTTTGAATTTTCTTTTTCAGCTTTTCCATCTTCTTCATGCTTGCGTTTTGTGCCCTTTGTGTGTTCCTTGCACTCCATAGCGTTCCCCTCTTCTTTCACCACCGGCCTTGTTACTTTTGAAGTGACTTCCTCTTCATCACTTGTCATTTCCTCGTCCTCTTTGCTCACCCAAGAAGGCGGGTTCTTGTAAGCTATGACTTCAATCAAATACGGAACAGATGCCCTTGGTTTTGTCCTTTTGTCTTGATGAACTGCCTTTATCTCTTCTTCCATAAGCTTTTCCAATTCTTCTAGTTCATTCTCCTCATTAATCGTGAACACCTCTTCTTTATCTTCTTGAAAGTCATTTCTTATCCCGAAGACATCTTGTTCATCCCCAACCCTCAAAGTGAGCTTGGACTCGCGGATATCAATCAGGGCACCAGCAGTGTTAAGCAATGGCCGACCAAGGATTATCGGAACATCCGTGTCTTCTTTCATGTCCAAGACTACAAAATCTATTGGAAAAACAAATTTTCCAATTTTCACCAAAATATCCTCCACTATGCCTCCGGGTTGTGTCACCGAACGGTTCGCCATGTGAATCTTCATTTTTGTAGCCTTCATCTTCTGAATCTCCAATTTTTGATACAATGAAAAAGGCATTAGATTAATGCTAGCCCCGGAATCGGCTAAAGCATTAACCTTCATTTTATTCCCAAACTCGCATGGAAGAGTGAGGCGTCCAGGATCCCCCATCTTTTCTGGTGTTTCTCCCAACACAACTTTTGAAATTTTCTCACTTAGAATCACTGTAGACTGCTTCTTTAATTGCCTTCACGTATCTATCAAGTCTTGCAGTAATTTCTGGTTCTCGGAAGCTTTGGATAAGGACTCAACAAAGGGAGTATTAATTGGAATCCCTTTCACATGCTTCACAAACTCTAAATGTTCCTTCTCCAGTTGACTAAGTGCTGCACGGGTGGGAAATGGCATAGGTGGATGATAATCTGGAATAGGCTCAAAAGATTTTTTCTCAGACTTGCGCCACGTCGTGGCCAGAGGCGTGCCACGTCGTGGCGAGCCTGGTTCAACATTTTCTCCATCTTCGATCCTTGATTTCTTGGGCTGCAGCTGTTCTTCTTCCAACGCCTCTAGGAATTCAGATATTGTATCTTTTTCAGTATCGATGGCCATTACGTGAGATTGGGCTTTTACTTCGGAATTCTTCGGGGACAATTTTTCATGAACTAAAGTGGCTAGTTGACCAAATTGTACTTTAAGGTTATGGATGGAGGCTTGCTGGTTCTTTATCAATGTTTGTTGTTCCATGATAGCGGAATCTGTGGCATCATGTCTCTTTTCCGAAGCCTCCATGAACTTCATCAAAATGGTCTCTAGGTCGGTTTTCTTCTCGATTGGTGGCTGCTCCTTTTGGTAAAAGCCTCGACCTGTCTGCCTATACTTCTCTTCTTTTTGCTTTTTATACTCTTCATATGGCAGCCACTCCTTCTTCGGTTTCCTCCAGTCGTCATCAAACTTATCCCCACTAGAGTAGCACACTTGAGCTTTTCTGTTCCCAAACTCATCCATATTGCAGTCCTTGGTCAAGTGTGGACCACTGCATTGCTCGCACCCCACTCTTATGGCATTTATCGACTGGTCAATTTGTGTTATCCGGAGATCCATGTTATTTAGCATGGCCATGACAGCTGCAATTTCTTCAGTTTGGGCCCCTCCTCCGCCTTTACTTCCGTCTCGCCTCGGGTTATGGTATTCACGGGAGTGTTTCGCGAATTCTTCAATTAGCTCCTTGACCTCCCTTGGATTTTTCTTTGTCAACGGTCCTTGAGAATCAAGGAGTTGTCTTGTCATCACATTGACCCCATCATAAAAGATTGACATCTCTTGCTGTACATTTAGGTCATGTTGAGGGCAATTTCTGAGTAAGCCCTTGTACCGCTCCCATGCTTCGTATAGTGACTCCCCCGGTTGTTGCTCAAAGTTGGCTATCGCCTTCTTGAGTTTGGCTATCTTGGATGGCGGGCAGAACTGGTCCAGGAATTGCTCACGCATTTGAGCCCATGTGGTGATTGTACCCGGTGGGAGTGCTTTTAACCACTCCTTAGCAGCTCCTTTGAAGGTGATGGGAAGCATCCTAAGCAAGACTGTATTTCTGGTGACATTTGGGACATTGAAGTAATCCACAATGTCGTTGACTTTGTCTAGGTGCTTAAAAGCATCCTCATGATCCTTCCCGAAAAACGGGATGTCCTTCAGTGCTGTCAATATGTGTCCCTTCAGCTCGAATGTGGCAGTGGCAGGTATTGCGCGTTGGACTAAACCAGGGCCCATATCTTCTCGGATACGCTTCTTGTATGCTCCCATGGACATTTCTTCAATTGCTGCCATCTCGCTTCTTGGCTCGTTCTCGGGTTCACTTGTGTGTTCTTCAAATTCTGGCTTGGTGTCGCTTTCGGACTCGGTTTGCACGGGTGTATGATCCAAATGCTCAAGATTGCTCTTGTGCTTCGCTGATGAACTTGACTCTCCTGTCTTCTTTCCTGATTTCCTAGATAAGGCTGAATTCAATTCTTGTAAGGGCGTCTTTTTCTTGTGAAGTGCAGACTCGGGGTCTTCTAGTGGTGGCACCAAGTGTGTGTTTGAGCTTCTGGTCATGAACTCCTGCAACTTGCTAAACTAAAACGTAAAACTGAACTAAAATAAGTAAAACTAACTACAAACTAAAATTTTAAAAATTCTGTCTGTCCACGTCGTGGCAAGTATGTGGCCACGTCGTGGACTCTGTGATTAACAGTTTTTTTTTTTTTTTTTTTTTTTTTTTTTTTTTTTTTTGTGGCTGTGACTCCACAAGAAGGATCGATTTATTTAATGTAAATAAATAAGCTAAAAACTAAGCCGTTCCCCGACAACGGCGCCAAAAACTTGATGTGCACAAAAATACCCACTAATTTTAATATTTATAACCTAACAAACTTAACTATCTATACACTTATAGGCAGTGTACCTAGTCAAATTACAGTATAGCTTGGGTAAGTCGGGTGTCGATCACAGGGAACGGTGTTCTAATTAATTTACTTACTATTAAATTAACTTAATTTATTAACAAATTTAAAAGGGGTTTTATCTGATTTTACAAGATCAGATGAACTTAAATCAAATTCAATAAGTAAAAACACACACTCTTGTTTAGTTTGAATCCACTTCTTCCTTATGTCTCGCTAATGATTACGGATTATTAAGTTGGTTTTAGTTGTATGAGTAATTTAGTTCTAACTTTACCAATAATTAACTAATTCATGTCAAACCATGTATGTTCACACATAATTAAACACAGAACTGATTATGAATGTAAATATGTTATGTAAGATTTGTAATATAAACGCAATTATGGTCACAATACACGTTCTCTAGCACAGCTAAGCTTATTTACTCTAATTACTAACTAAGATTGGTCAATCCTAGCTCTAACAATTCAATGTTCACTAAATCATTAGGTAAACAAATTCATGCAGTTTAATGGTCACTAAGCTACACAGAGCATGCAAATAAGCAATTAGATAAACAAATAATAACATGCTAGGTCATACAAATCAAACACAAGCAAATTTTACCAAGTAAGCTCAATCCATAATCATATAATTATTCATAAGTTCAAAGCTTCATCTAGCTAAACAAGAGTAGCTAGATTCAGCTGCTCATCATAGTAATTAAACTAACACAGCTAAAACTAATGAAAGACATGTTTTAAAAATAAACCTTTACTTCTTTTGGTGTTGAAAACCCTCTTCCAGAACCTTTCTTTCGTTCTTATTCGTCTCCTCGAACTCTTTTTCTTCTGCTAAAAGTCCTCCTCTTCGTAATAATCATAAGAACTTATATAATACTCAAAAACTCGCGCCACATAGTGGCCAGGTTGTGCCACGTCGTGGGCTTTAAGAAATCCGTATCCTTTAAGGAAATCCTCCGTGTCGCGATGCTTATCTTCTGGAACACCCATGCCACGTCGTGGGCTTCATTGCCACGTCGTGAATTTAGCTCTTATCGTGAATTTACTATTTTCTTGTCTTCCAAGCCTCCCATGTTCCCCATTTCTTCACCTTTGGTCCCTTTCTTCGAAAATCCTTTGTATTGACTGAAATTAACAATTTAAACTCATAAGTATCATTATTCTAAACATATTATCAATTTATTAATAAAAATGTACTTAAATACTGCCTAAAAATAAGTATAAATATGGCAATATCAATTCCATTGTAATTTTTTTGATGTACTTGTTGTGTCATCCACCCTCATGTTGAAAAAAATAAGTTGTCTCCACAGACAGTCGTAGGTGTATCTTTTGGTTACAATATCAGTATGAAATGTTATCATTGTTTTGATATGGTATGTTAGAAATTATACATCTCACGACATGTTACTTTCCTAGAGCGTATGTAGTTCATTTTTATCCCTACCTAGTTGCATGACATGACTTATTTATATCTTCAAGATATTGATCCTAATGGTACTAATATTGATAACATTACATCCGATGTCCCATTTCATGATATTGTTGGGTTTTGTTCAAAAATAGTTTCTAAAAACTAATCATATTAGTACCGAAAGTCTTAAAAATTTTCGAACATAATAACATTTCAACCCACCAAGGATCTACTTGTACGAAATGGAAAGATAAAAACAGAACCATAGAGGAAAGAAGTAACAACCTTTGAAGAACTTTGGGTTCTTTAGGGGGGGCTTGGATGTTAAGGAAGATGGATGAACTTTGAGACACCAGCAATGAACCAACTTCAAGAAATGCTAGTCACAACTCTTAAGCTTTAATCCAAAACCAAAATTTGACTTAAAGAGAGCAAGTAACTTCATTCTAACACTTTCGAAGCATAATGAAGAGGGAGGGAAGAGAAGCTACGGTTTTTCTACCAAAAATGAAGGTATGAAATCCTTCATAAAGCTAAATCATTACCCAAGAGTTCTTAACACTTAAGCACTCCATACCCTAAAGCCTACATGTCTCCCATGCCTTTTAAGCCATGCTCACTTTCCCTTATTATATTCAAAAGACCATGTCTTGTTTCCTAGAAACTAGCTAACCCTTTTCTTGTATAAAAAGAGAAGAAAAGTTTATAAAATTTTATAACTCTTTATAAGATATAAACTATTACTTTTAGCAAAATGACAAAGAGTCTTTCCAATGCAAAATAATGTACATGACTTATTAATTCATATCATACGAAATAATTTATTACTTGTTATTGTGAAATAATAATTTCCATGAAATAAATATTTGTCTAATTCGTTATAAGAGTTTATGAATATTTATTAAAATCATTTTTTTAAATAATCAATTGTATCAAGTTATTGTTAGTGTGACCCTTAGTATCATATGTTAATTAGCAATATCATTCTAGTATGACTCTTGAGCATACTAGATCTTTCAATCTCCTACTTGCACAAGACCCATATTAGATTGATATAGACAGTGGTGAACGTCTAGCAACATTTCATTGCCCCCATCAGCATATGACTTTGTGCCATTCTATCAACACCCAACTCCCCAGAAGCCCAATGTTACAATTGGTGTATAAAGTAAGTTTATCAGTTATCCCTTTGCCTCAGACATCTTGTTGAACATGAGATATAGATTGCATTCAATCTCATATAAGTTTTCAACTTTACATCAGGTATTAAATGTCTAACTCTCAACGAATAACAGGAACAAATGTCATCTTGATTACATACACCTTTTACATGGTTCACATCATACTCGAAAATAGATTTTATAACTGTATGGTTAAAGAACAACGTTTGACTATATCAAAACACAAAATTTTCCACACTTATGACCCATATATGTATCTCAGGTGTTACGGATATACAAATATTACCTTCTATCAAGTATCAATCGTGACAGCGGTCTATGAAGTGGTCTTAAACGGGTCAATCCGATACTTGTTCTCTATCAAGTACCTATGAAACTGGTTACAACACTTTTTCAACCATTCCAATTCATATTAGCCTTATTTCATTATTGATCCCACAATAATAACCGACTATGGATTTTAGAGTGAATAAATTTACTCAATGATTAAACATGTTAATAAAGAACTCAACAAATATTTATAGAAAATATCATATGCCATATATATATATATATATATATATATATATATATATATATATATATATACATATATATATATATATCATAGTCATTACAATAGATGATGCTACAAAATGCTCCAATATTCAATACTAATACATAGATCAAATCCAGTCACTAGAATAGCAAATCCAATCTCTCAAGCATGTCCTTCAAACTTTTCTTGAGGAAGGGGCTTCAAGAAAGGGTCTGCCAAATTTTGATCAATGTGAACTTTGCGAATACTGAGTCCACCATCTTCAACTTTATATACCGAATGAAGTTAAATCTCCAGCTTATGTGTCTGGTCTTCTTGTGTGACCTAGGTTCTTTTGCCAATGCACCCTCATTATCACAGAATGCTTATAGGGGGTCCTGAATGGAAGGAACCACACCTAGATCCCCAATGAATTTCTTAATCCAAGTAGCCTCGTGTGCAGCTTCTTAACCAACAATGTATTCGGACTCTGTAGTGGACTGTGCTACCACGCTTTGCTTGGAGGTCTTCTAAGACGATGCACCCCCATTGACAATAAACACATATCCTGACTATGACTTACAATCATATTGGTTTGTTGTGAATGAAGCATCAGTGTAACACTTTACACATAAGCTTTCATTAATGCCTTCATACATGAGGAACATGTCTTTAGTTCTACGCAAGTACTTAAGGATCTTCTTCACAGCTATTCAATAACTCTACTCTGGATTTTTTTTGGAATTTTTTTGTTATGCTCATAGCATAAGCAAGATCAGGTCTAGTACAATTCATGGCATAAATGATCGATCCAACTGCTGAAGCATGTGGAATATCTTTCATCTTGTCTAGCTCAACCTTTGTGCTAGGACATTGGGACGAACTTATTACTATTCCATGTGTCATGGGTACAACTCCTCTATTAGATTTTTCCATCTTAAACAGTTTCAAGACTTTGTAAATGTATGTATTTGGGCTTATACCTATTAGTCATTTTGATCTATCTCTATATATTTTGGTTCCAAGAATATATTGAGCCTCACCTAGATCCTTTATTGAGAAGCATTTTCCTCACCAAGCCTTTACACCTTGTAAATTCGGAATGCGATTTCCAATGATAAGTATGTCATCCATATACAAGACCAAGAAGGTCACCGTGCTCCCACTAGTTTTCATGTAAACACAAGATTCATCTTTGTTTCTAACAAAACCGTACTTTGTGATTTCTTCATCAAAATGATGATTCCAATTTCAAGATTCTTTCTTTAACCCGTAAATGCATCTCTTGAGCTTACATACTTTATTAGGATGCCTTTGGTAGACAAAACCTTCGGGCTAAACAATATAGAAATATTCTTCTAAGTGTCCATTTAGAAAAGTGGTTTTGAAATCCTTTTACCATATCTCATAGTCATGATATGTAGCTATGGAAAGTAGTACCCTAATATACTTACTCATAGAAACTGGTGAAAAGGTTTCAACATAATCAACCCCTTGGGTTTGAGTGAATCCTTTTTAAAAAAGTCTTACTTTGAATGTGTGTAAATATTTATCCATGCTAGTCTTCTTCTTGAAGACCCACTTACTCTCTACAATCTTACATTTAGGAGGATGTTCAACCAAATCCCAGACTTTGTTTTCTCTCATGGATTACATCTCTGCATGCATGGCTTCAAGCCATTTGTCAGATTCAAGATCTGCCATTGAATTTCTGTAGGTGAAAGACTCATCAACATTCATCATCATGAAGCATTCGTCAATGAGAAATCCATATCTCTCATGCTCTTGATGAATTCATCGGATCTGTGAACGCCTAGTATTTCAACAAGTTGAAGAGTAATGGTCCCTTCATTTTTAACAACCACTTGTTTAGACTAGTGCCAACTTGAGTTGCATTAGGCTGTGGTTCTTGATCTTCTTCAAGTTCCACTCGCCTTCTACTTGCTTCATCAATTAGAAACTTGCTTTCCAAGAATTCAACTTTTCGTAAGATAAAGATCTTATTCTCACTATGGATGTAGAACTAATATCCTAAACAATCTTTGGGATATCCTATAAAGATGCATTTGGTAGACCTAGGCTTGATTTTGATGTAAGCTTCTTGTCTAACATAGGCTTCAAAATTCCAAACTTTCATATAAGATAGGGATGAAGCTTTTCCATACCATATCTCATAGGGTTTCTTGTCTACCTTCTTATTTGGTGTCATATTCAAGATACAGGTTGCGGTGAGTAAGGCATAATTCCAAAATGATAAGGGGAGAGTAGTTCTGCTAATCATGGATCGAACCATATCAAGTAAGGTCCAATTTCTCCTCTCATACACATCGTTAAGTTGTGGTGTTTAGGTGGAGTAAGTTGTGAGATGATCCCACAACTCCTAAGATGATCTTGAAACTCTTATCTCAAGTACTCGCCACCTTTATCTGAACAATGGATTTTGATTGTTTTATCGAGTTGATTCTCAGCTTCACTTTGAAACAATTTAAAATTTCAGATGCTTCATGTTTATGTTTCATCAAATATACATAATCAAATCGAATGAAGTTGTGAGTGAAGGTGATATAATATCTTTCACCATATCATGACATTGTTTTGAAAAGACCACATACATCTGTGTGTATGATGCCCAACAAAACACTTTCAACACTTTCCCTTTCACTAATGCCTGAGAAAGAAGCCTTTCTCATCTTCCCACATAAACAAGATTCACGTATTTCAAATGACTCGGTGTCATTTGCCCCCAAAAGTCCACTCTTTTGAAGTTGGGATATGCACTTCTTGTTTATGTGTCCAAGACGACGATGCCATAGATATGCTTGGTTTAAACCTTGTTTGATCCTTTTGATGTTAATATGATAAAGGGAGTTATCATTTGAAGTGTCATATATATTCAATTAATAAATTATGTTTATTGGTCTAGCGTCATAATAGAATATTCCATTCAAGATGGAATGAATATTATCATCAATAAGTTGAAAATTAAAATCGGATTTTCCTGAACGGGACTGATATGATATTTATAGTAATAGAAGTAATCAAAGACACATTGTTTAATGTTAAGTACATACCATATGGTAAACATAAATGTAAATGTCCTATTACTTGGACTGCAACCCGTGCTCCATCGCCCACATGAAATACCATCTCATATGTCTTCAGTTCCTTACTCCTTCTGAACCCCTGTAGTGAATTACAAATACGAGTTCCACAACCAGTATCAAATACCCAAGTGTTAGATAAAAAATTATATAGTCCCATTTCAATCATGAAAATGGATATACCTAAAGGGCCTTCCCCGACCTTCTTGTTCTTCAACTCAACAAGGTACTTGCGACATTTCCTTTTCTAATGCCCCACGACACAACACTCAAATCATGTGTCATCTTTAGCAACCTTTTCCTTCTTTTTGGATGGTGGGTTTGGGGAGCTTTCTTCCCTTTTCCCTTGCTAACTTGTGTCTTCCCTTTGGAGTTTTTCCCTTGATTCTTCATCTTGACTTGTCCCTCACGAATAATAAGCACTTCGGTGGGTTTCCTTAGGATGTTTTTCTCTGTAGTTTTAAGCATCCAATGCAACTCAGAGATTGATTTATCCCACCTATTCATGTTGTAGCTCATGATGAAAGTATCATAGCACTTGGGGAATGAATTCAGAATTATGTCTGTGGCAAACTCCAATGGATATGGAGAGCCCAATCTTGACAATTAATCCAGATGGCTTTTCATCTTGAGAACATGAATGATTACATTTCCGATTTCTTCCATCTTGAATGCATGAAGGGCTCGAATAGTTTCAAACCTTTCAGTCCTAGCTTGCTGACCAAACATCTGCTTGAGATGTTCAATCATGTCAAAGGTAGTGAAGAGTTTCGGATCCCGCTGAAGATTAGGAATCATTGTGGCAAGCATAAGGCATGACACATCAAGTGAATCATCTATTTGCTTAATCCATGTGCAGCCTTTGGGACAGAAGGTAGTTCATCCGGGATATGTGATTCAAGGATATCGTCTTTCTTTTCTTGTTTCAAAATGATTCTCAAATTTCTGTTTCAATCCAAAAAATTAGAGTGGCCTAGTTTTTATTTTTCAAGCATGGATCGAAGGTTCATGGGGTGATGATGTTTTATAGTAGTTGGTGGAGCCATCTACAAAACTTAACAAAATTTTATTTAGTATTCAATTCTTTAAAAATAGTACCCTTTTGTTTCCTAAAATATTATTTATTTAAAGTCAAGGATCTAAGTTGCAAATTAAATAAATGGTTAGGTGACCTTTATCCCACTTACTCAATTTTAACAAGGTAAATACTTTTGTTAATTACACCACTTGTAATTCCAAGATGTATGAGACCTTTAACAACCCATTTGTTAATTTGACATGTTTGGTCTCATCTATGTCTTGGAACACTCTTACTTAGGTGACCTTTATCACAAGAGGTTTCCAATGAAGTCATTCAAGTGAAGAAACTTGTACAATTGGCATATAACTTGGTTATAGAAATCGCAAAAATACTTTGGCCACCAAAAGATAACACAAATGGTTAGGTATCATGATAATTGATTGCATCCAATTGATAACACAAATGGTTAGGTATCATGATAATTTATCCCATAAGCATTATACAAATGATGTGCAAATTGTTTCTAAAGTTCGATGGCATAGACTTGCCTTTTGAAACGGATTTGGATGTTTTATTATTCTATTTCAAACATACAATATCATGATAATTGCATGCATCCAATTGATCATGGTATAAATTTTCAAAAAATCACATTTTGAGGTTCAAATATAAAATCCATTTTTATATTTTGACCGGTTCCATTTTAACGATAATATCCAAATATTAAGTTTGCGTTTGAGCCTTGTAGAACCTTTTAACATTTTTTTAGTAAAGCTTCCTTTCATTAAAAAGTATTTGGAGTTTGTATAAGTTTCAAAATCACAATTTTTTATACTTTTACTATTTCAAGATTTACCGTAATTAACGTTTTTAATAAAACCGGTTTTTATTTTAAAGCGTTAACTTGTTACATCTTATGTTTGACTTTTAAATTTTGAAAACCAAACTTCATGTGATGTTTATTTTGACCCAAAAATAGTTTGAGTTTGTGAAAAGCTAAATTATCAACCACATAAAATATTTACTTGAAAAATAAACAACACAAGCGTGTATTTGACATAAACAAGTCTTAAACTAGTTAATACTTTTGTAAGCCAACACAAAAGTGTTAAGTCCTTCCTAAGCGACAAAAGGTACCAAATAATACTAGTTGTTCTTCAAGTGATCTTCAAGTGTTCTTCAAGCTCCCACTTACAATAACAACCAACTTTGTTACAATTTTCTAAAAACGTTATAAAAGCTATGAACTTTTATAAAAATGTTTATAAAACCGTGGGTCTCAATGGTTCTCCAAGAAATGGCCTCCATCTTCATATTGTTATATTTTTCCAAAAATAAATCTAGTCTAAAACTAATATATTACATTAAAATAAAAATAATAAATACTAGCTACTTTTATTACAAGCTTTTATGAATAAAAGAACATTACAAACCATTTTCAAACAAATCACACAAACAACAACACAAGTGGTCCAAAGCTTGTATATCATTTTAAAATACATTTAAACATAAAACAACCTTTGTTTTTTTAAGACAACTTTAAGTGACAAAAAATTCATGTAAGTTTTTGTCACAAAAAATAACAAATAAAAAAGTTGTCAAAGAAAATATGTATGAGTTTGTTTTTAAACAAAACAAAGTTATCCATATTCTCCAAAAACCGATTTCGATAAATCAAGAAATATAACCAAACTTGCAAGGTCGATCTTGATACCAATTGTAGGGTTTTCTTCAAAAATAGTTTCTAAAAACTCATAATATTAGCAATGGAAGTCTTAAAATTTCTGAACAAAATAACATTTACAACCCATCAAGGATATACTTTCAAGAAAAGGAAAGATAAAAACACAATCACATAGGGAAGAAGTAACAACATCCTTTGAAGAACCTTGGGTCCTCTAGGGGAGGCTTGGATGTTGAAGAAGATGGATGAACTTTGAAACAACAACAATGAACCAACTTGAAGAGATGCTAGTCACAACGAATGATGGAGAGAGGAGTAGCTACGGTTTTCTACCAAACAATGAAGGTATGAAAGCCTTCATAAAGCTAAACCATTACCTAAGAGTTCTTAACACTTTAAGCACTCCATACCCTAAAGCCTACATGTCTCCCATGCCTTTTAAGCCATGCTTAATTTCTTTTATTATATTCAAAAGACCATGCCTTGTTTCCTAAAAACAAGCTCAACCTTTTCCTGTATAGAAAGAGAAGAAAAGTGTTTAAAATTTTTATAACTCTTTATAAGATATAAACTATAACTTTAAGCAAAATGACAAAAGAGTATTTCTAATGCTAAATAATCTACATGACTTATTAATTCATACCATATGAAATAATTTGTTACTTGTTATTGTGAAATAATAATTTCCATGAAATAAATATTTTTCTAATTCGTTATAAGAGTTTATGAATATTTATTAAAGTCAATTTCTAATAAATAATCAATTGTATCAAGTTGTTATTAGTGTGACCCTTAGTATCATATGTTAATTAGCGATATCATTCTAATATGACGCTTGAGCATATTATATCTTTCAGATAAACGCACATCACTAGACACTGCCTCTAACCATGGGACCACTCCCCTCACTAGTTGAAACTTTGGATTTGCTACCACCCGTAATTCCTTATACTCATAGACTACCAAATTCCTTGGGTTTGATTATTCCTCTTATTTGGATTTTTCTTTCTTTATTATTAGTATACAACATTTATTAAATCTTGGGTTCTACAAAGAGTTTTTTTCTGATCCCCTTAGGAGGAATGCTATGAGTGAGGAGCTTATGAATCTTTATCATACTTATATGTGGGATGTGGTTCCACGCATACCCAGAAAACATATGATCAGTTGTTGTTAGGTATATATGATTAAAACCAAGTCTGAGAGCTTAGTTAAACAATATAAGGCTCAGATTCTTGCAAAAGGATACTAGTAAATGTATGCATAGGCTACGAGAAGACTTTAGTGTCAGTTGAAAAAATGATGACTATTCATATCTCATATCAATTGCTTCTATTCTTCAGTGGAATCTCTTCCATGAGGACGACTGCATGACTCCTCCCCTAGGTATTGCTCGGTATCCAGGTGAAGTTTGCCGACTTATAAAATCTATATGCATTATAAACTAAATCTTTCATTCTTGGTGTAATAAATTATCAATGATAGTTACGAGTGCATGTCAAATTCTCCTATCCTTATGTGTAGATAACATGATTTTGACCGGTGATGACTATGATGGTATCGGGTCTTTGAAGCATGATTTTGGCTTACCATTGTGGTAGGAAAGGATTGGGATTGCTATATTTTTTTGGGTGTTGAGGTTAATCAATCCCAAAGGGTTATCTTTTATTCTTAGATGAAATACATATCTAATGTGTTTGAACATCCATGACTCTCTAACAATAGGATTGTTGACACACCTCTTAAAATATATGTTAATTTTCTTTGACTGATCGGGTTCCTTTATTAGATCTGAGTCTCTATAATAATTTTATGGGAAGGTGGTTTATCTTACAATCACTCGACAAGACACAACTCATGTAGTTCATGTGGTTAGCCAGTTTATCACTACGTCGAATACTATTCAACGATGAGTTGTTGTATGTATTTTAAGATATCCTTGTGGCACATAGTTTTAGAGCCTCGTGTTTAAATCAACTTATTCTCTAGAGTTAGCTGCATATAGCAATGTTGGTTGCCTCATGTGGTTAGCTTGTGACAAAATGACGTAATGTTTTTTCTCTTTTGTTTCAACATGTAACAAATCAAAAATAACAATAAATTCAAAGTCTACAAAACAACTCATTTACTAAAAAGAAGTGTTTACATAACCATTGTTTCAAAAAACATTATTAAAAATTAGGGTCTCCCAAGATCAACAACATAAAACCAAGGATGTGTACGGTCACGCCTTCACCTTGACATGGTCCTCAGAAGTACCTGAAACAAAACTAAAATTGTAAGCCAACATTTAATGAGTTTCTCCAAAGTACCATCACATAAACGTAAAAAACAACAACATGCATATAAAGCCTTCAACATGAATGGACCGCCTCACTAGGCCTACAGTCTATTTGGACTGCTTTCTGGGCCTGGCCTGAGCGGTCCGTTTTGTAGGCCTTCAGTCTATCCGGACCGCCCTGGGTATCTTGGTGTAACATCCATAAAAATCAAGCCAAATTTTAACTTTTTAAAACATTTAAAAACCCAATAGTTATTACAAATTTGTTTTCAAAATAGATCCATATCAGAGTATCCCAGAAACATAGTCATAAAATGTGAGGAGCTGTACAATCACACCTTTGCCTTTCTGCGATCATCTGAGGTACCTGAAACCAAAACTGAAAATGTAAGCTCGAAGCTTAATGAGTTCCCCAAAAATACCGATACATAACAAACAGTACACATAATAACAGCATGTAATGGGTCCACAACTCTACATACTGGATTACCCCTGGGCCCACAGTGTGAGTATGGCTTGTCTTCCAGGCCCACATCTCACATTTGACTTGCCTTCGAGCCCAAAGCATAAGTCTGGTTTGCTTTCAAGCCCACAGCTTATGACTGGCTTGCCCCCTGCAATCCTAAGACTAAAATATAACTAATCAACCCTCAGTGCGAGTCTGGCATGCTCCCTTGGCCCTCAGCTCGCATCTGGAATGCTCTAATACCACAAAGCCCTCAGTACGAGTCTGGTATACCACCCGATCCTCAGTTTGTATCTGGTATGCTAACGAGTCCTCAGAATGAGTCTGCTATGCCTTCCCGGCCCTCAGCTCATATCTGGCATACTCCAGGGTTTGTTGGTCGCCGCACGAAGCAGTGCAACCTCAACCCTATCCACTCAACATGTCTACATATACAACTAATCGCACATACAAATAACCAAATAGTAACACAGTCCTACAGATCTACCTAACTGGCATAGCAAACTAGCATGCATAATCATCTCATACTCAACACGTATTCAACTACTGGGATATCATATCCAATGGGCCGACCATGATGCCTTAGGGTTTTGGCAAAACCCCACGTATGCCTAGCGTAACTTCTATACGCCCAGTGTACTGAGTCAACCACCCTGATGGTGGTCAACGTCAGGAAGAGTACGCCCAGCGTACTAGAGGAGTACGCTCCGCATACGTCCTCTGTTGGGCCTTTGACAAATTGGGCTTCAGGTTTGGGCCACTTTTTGGATTAATTGGACTTGGGCCTTGTTGGACCCTCTGAATAATTGAAGTTGGGCTAGTTTTGTAAGGGATCCTATAATAAGGCCCAATTAGGAAGTTAGGCCCAAATTAGGAAATTTGGGCCATTAATGGGCCTTGGATATATGGGCTTTTAAGATCATGAATTTGGAAATTAGGCCTTGGCCCAATAAAGAGGAAGGACAAAATTGATTATGTGGACCCTTAGTCAAAGGTCATATTTCATGTATTGACATAATGTTATTGTTTGGTTAGTTCGGGAGTTTTGGTGAGCCAACGATTCGAAGTTGGATTCTTCAGTTCAGAGCGACATTATGAGGTGTGTTATGCTCACTATACTAAGGGGTCTAAGGCACTAAGTCCGACCCATTGGATTTGATATCCCAGTAGTTGAATAAGTGTTAAGTATGAGATGATTATGCATGCTAGTTAGGTAGATCTGTAGGACTACCTGTGTTACTGTTTGATTATATGTATGTGCGATTAGCTGTATATGTAGACATGTTGAGTGGATAAGGTTGAGGTTACAATGCTTCGTGTGGTGACCAACAAACCCTGGAGTATGCCAAATATGAGCTGAGGGTAGGGAAGGCATACCAGACTCATACTGAGGACTCGTTAGCATACCAGATACGAGCTGAGGACCGGGTGGTATACCAGACTCGTACTGAGGGCTTATGGGTGTTAGAGCATTCTAGATGCAAGCTGAGGGCCAGGGGAGCATTCCGGACTCGCACTGAGGGTTGATCAATTATATTTCAGTCTTAGGACTGCAGGGGCAAGCCAGTCATAAGTTGTAGGCTCGAAAGCAAACAAGACTTATGATGTGGGCTTGGAGGCAAGTCAGATGTGAGTTGCGGGCCCGAAAGGCAAGCCGGACTCACACTATGGGCCCAGTGGGTAATCCAGTATGTAGAGTTGTGGATCCATTACATGTTGTTATTATGTGTACTGTTTGTTATGTATCGGTATTTTGGGGGATCTCACTAAGCTTCGAGGTTATAGTTTCAGTTTTGGTTTCAGGTACCTCAGATGATCGCAGAAAGGAAAAGGCGTGATCGTACAGCTCCTCACATTTTATGACTATGTTTCTGAGACACTATGATATGGAATTATTTTGAAAACAAATTTGTAATAACTATTGGCATTTTAAATGTTTTAAAAAGTTAAAATTTGGCTTGATTTTTATGGATGTTACACTTAGCCTTCAGTCTATCCACTGGCTTGCCTCAACCCACCGAACCATAACATATCAATGCATTACATCATCAATCAATAACAGATATTATAGGTAGTCCTACAGATCTACCAGTCTAATCACATAACTAGTACAATATAACTCCACATAACAACATACAACAAATCAGGATATCTAATCTAATGGGTTGGCCTTGGTACCTTCGACCCATAACTACAGTGAGGATAACTCAACTCATAGTCTGACGAAAGCTAAAAGATACGCTGCTCTAAATACTGGCTCTATCGATCACATATTCAACAGATAGAGACCAAGGCTTAACTATAGATCAAAATACCCAAAATACCCTCAAGTCAAACTCGACCAACCTTAGTCAAAGTCAATGTAAACATCAATGGGTCAAGGAGTCAAATTGGTCCAATCAGCCAAGTATGTGGGGGCGTACTCAGCTCCTGTGTTGGGCGTACTCAAGCCTTGACCACAGTTGGGAAATTGACCACGTACGCATGACGTATGCTGAGGTACTCATGGAGTATGCTAAAAACCCAATTTCCTGAATAAGAGCTTAATGCATTACGCTCTCACGTCTAAATTTCATATCCAAGGCCAAAATACCACTAACAGTCATAAAGTTTCCAACTTTATGACTTTTGATGTCCATTAAGTGCTTAATACACAAAATCTCAACATCGTAATTCCCTACGACCTTCAATAACATGCATGGAGCAAAACTAAGCATCAAAATCACATTTTTATGAATCAAGACCCCTCATAAGTTCTGAAAGGACGACTTATTTGGTTAAGAGCATGCCATGCTCAAGAATCACCATATTTGGGACCAAAAGTTGCCTAAATGAAGAAATAGCTAGATCGACAAGATAGGGTGATCAAGTTATGAACTTTTTACCTCCTAGAGGTTACTAGCAAGGAGATAATATTATATCCAAGTTGCTTCCAAGCTCTAAGTTCTTCTTACCACCTTCTTCTTCCACAAGAATGCCACAAAACACAAAGATAAGCACAAGATGCACTATTCTCACTTAGGGTTAGATTGGAGGTTGTTTTTCTCAGATGGAGGCTGGTGAGGGAATGAGAAATGAGAGATAATGATACTTATATGTGGGCAAAAACCTAAAAATTAGGGTTTGAAGGTTAAACACATATGCCCTACGTACACGGTGTATACCTAGTGTACTAGCGTACACAACGTACGCTCAGCATACTAATCCTTGGCAGAATATGGGCCATTCTTTCAACCTTCCTCAAACCTAAGGGTCAAAATGAAATAGTCTTTCAAACTTGTGGTTAAAATTGAAAATACCTCATCATCGACATGTTACAATTCTCTCCCAATTGAACTAGAATTCGTCCTCGAAGTCGGTTGCCACGAATAAGTCAGGATAATGCTCATGCATCTCCGGCTCCAGCTCCTAGGTCATTCGGAGCCTTTCTGATGTTCCCACTGAACCTACACCAAAGGTATCATCTTGTTGTACAAAATCTTCATCTTTCTCTCCATTATTGCTACCAGCCTCTTAATATAATTTAGGCGCTCACGAATTTGAATATCATTCAAAGGGACCACTGCCTCATCATCCAGCGCGCACTTCCACAACTACGAAACATGGAAATTCATGTGGATTTTGCTGATCTCACTCGACAATTACAACCGGTAGGCCACCCGTCCTACCTTGGCGATCACACAGAACGGTCCAATATACTAAGGACCCAATTTTTCCCTCTTCCTAAAGCGTATCACACCCTTACAAGGTGAGACCTTTAGTAGCACCACATCGCCAACCTGAAATTCCAACTTTAATCAACATCAATCGAAATAACTCTTGTGCCAACTCTGAGCTGTCTGCAGTCTCTTCCAGATTTGTTGAATAAGCTCTGTAGTTTGCAGGACTACTTCAATCATTCCCATTACTCTGTGACCAACCTACCCCAACAAACTGGGGTATGACATCTCTGATCATATATGAGCTTAAAAGACTGAGCACCAATGCTGGAGTGATAGTTGTTGTTGTAGGAAAAATCCAAAATTGGTAGGTAGGAATCCCAACTCCCACCGAAATCTATGACACAAGCCCGCAACATATCATCAAGTGTCTGAATGGTCCGCTCGCTCTGGCCATTGGTCTGTGGATGATAAGCAGTGCTGAAATATAGTCTCGTGCCCAGTTCCATGTGGAACTTTTTCCTGAACCGGGAAGTGAACTGAACATCTCGATCGAATACAATGGAGACAGAAACCCCATGACGACCAACAATCTCCCGAACACATACATCGGCCAACTTTTCAGCCGAGGGGTTCTCCTGGATTGCCAAAAAGTGGGCATTGTTTGTAAATCAATCCACAATGACCCATATAACATCAAAACCCTTGGCAGTCTTTGGTTACTTGGTGATAAAATCCATGGTGATATGTTCCCACTTCCACATGGGAACCTCCAAAGGCTGCAGCTTGCTATGTGGCCTCTGATGCTCGACCTAGACCATCCTACATGTCAACCACCTCTCAACATACAAGGCTATCTCCCTCGTCATACATGGCCACTGGTAACTTAGTCTCAAAGCCTAATACATCTTGGTGGCTCCCAGGTGTATCAAAAAGCGAGAATTATGAGCCTCCTCCAAAACAATCTGCCTAATCCCACCAGAAACTAGAACCCAACCCCTTCCACATTGGGTCAATAATCCCCGACGATCGGTTATAAATTTGTTGATCTTGCCCCTGATACTCTCCTGTTTCCAGTTCCTCTTCTTGACTCATTCTAACTGTACCCCTCTGATCAAATCCAAAAGTAGAGAATCAATGGATATCCTCATACGCATGTACCCATCTAAAGATCCAACCGACTTGAGAATCAAGATATTTACGACCACATTCGCTTTACCCAAATGGTAAAGGGTTTCACTATCATAATCCTTGACCATGTCCAATCACCTATGTTGCCTCATGTTCAGGTTCAGCTAGTCCATAAGATATCACAAACTCTTGTGATCCATGTAAATGGTACAACAGACCATACAGATAGTGAATCAAAATCTTGAGGGAAAACATCAATAACCCCAAATCCGGGTCATGAGTAGGATATCATGCCTCATGTGGCTTCAGCTGCCGAGAAGCATACGCAATCACTCGTCCACTCTACATAAGAACCGCCCTGAAACCAATGATAGATGCATCACGAAATACCATGAAATCCTCGACACCCTCCAGAAGGGTCAATATCGGGGCCTCACATAACCTCTGCCGCAACATCTCAAATGTAACTTGCTGTTCAGGTCCCCAATGGAAATTCATGCCCTTCCTCGTCAGACGAGTGAGGGGTACTGTAATCATGGATAAGTTCTGAATAAATCTCCGATAATACCCTACTAATCCTAAGAAACTCCTGATCTTCGAAGGAGACTTCGGGACGTCCCACTGCGTAACTGCCTCGATTTTGGCCAGATCGACCAAAATCCCATCCTGATTAACAAGGTGTCCCAAGAACTGGACCTCTTGTTACCAAAACTCACACTTCGAGAACTTGGCATATAGTCGTTCTCGCCTCAAGACTCCCAAATGCTCTCGAAGGTTAGTCCTCATGTTGCTTACTGGTTTTGGAATACACCAAGATATCATCAATAAAAACTATAACTGATCGATAGAGAATCGGCCTGCATACCCGATTCATCAAATCCATAAACACCGCAGTTACATTGGTGAGACAAAATGGCATCACCACAAACTCATATTGCCCATAACGAGTACAAAATGTTGTCTTCTCAATGTCCTCCTCTCTCACCCCACCTGATGATACCCGGAACTTAGATCGATCTTGGAGAACCAAGACGCACCCTAAAACTGATCAAAGAGGCCATCAATCTGCGGAAGAGGATAACAGTTCTTTACCATCAACTTGTTCAACTCCAAGTAATAAATGCACATTCAGTGCGAGCCATCCTTCTTCTTGAAGAACAAAATCGGGGCTCCCCACGGAGAACTGCTCAGTTAGATGAACTACTTGTCTAACATCTCCTAAAGTTGATAGGACAACTCCTGCATCTCAATCAGTGCCAAATGGTATGACGACTTGGCAATCGGAGTTGCACCTGGCACTAGGTCAATCCGGAACTCAACCTGCCTCTTAGGAGGCACATCGGGTAACTCATCCGGAAACACATCAGAAAACTCCTTGAACACTGGTACATCTGAAACCAAGACCTGGTCCCCCACCTGATTATCCACCACATATGCAAGATGACCCATACACCCATGATGAATATACTGTCGAGCCCTGGCCGACGAACAAAAACCTGATCCAAACTAGGTACCCTCTCTGTAGATGACTAGTTCTCCCCTACTTGGGGTTCGAACTATCACTCCCTGATCCTCGTAATCGATCATAGCATCAAACCTGCTCAACCAATCCATCGCCACTATCACACATACATCCCCCATGAGGATAGGGATCAAATACATTGGATAAGGCACCCATAAAATCTCCAATACACAACCGTGATACACTCTGGATGTAGAAATCCCATGTTCACTGGCGATAGAAACCGCAACGAACACTCCAACTTACTAAGGGTCATACCAACATCCTTAGTAACAGAACGAGACATAAAGAACCGATTCACGCCCAACTCAAATAACATAAGAGCGGGCAAAGAATTCACTAAGAATGTACCTATCAGAAACATAAACATAAGAATACCATGATATAATTGAAAGAATAATAAATAGAAACATACCAGTAATGACATCTGGCGTTGTTCTAGCCTCCTCGACAGTGAGCTGAAAGGCACAAATCTAAGCTGCCGGGGCTCTGCCCTACCCTAGTGCCCATGGGTGATGCATAGAGTGGTTGGTGCAAGGGCATGCGTTGGCTTGGCGGAGAGCAATGGACAGTTGACCTTCACATGGCCAACCTGAAAAAAATGGTAGCAAATCCAGGTGCTCGGTACTGAGGCCAATCTCTCGCAAAATGCCCCTTCTTTCCATATTTGTGGCATCTAACAGATGATCGGCAAGGTCCCTCATTAACCTTGCCGCACTTCCCACAAGTGCGACCACTATGACTCTCAGATCTCACATCAGCGGCCTTGAATCGCTTCGCCGTAAACTATGACTGCACTGTAGCCTATCTCCGCTCCCCCATATAGAGCTCCAACTCAATCTCCTGCCGCCTAGCGGCCTCCTGTAACTCCAAGTGTTCCATAGCGTAGAATAGACACAAACTAGAGGAAGCCTGTCTTAAGCGTGCTCAAGTACCGGGTCAACTGAGCTTGCTCAGAAGCAGCAAACTTAGGGAAAAATAGTGCTCTCTCAGTGAACATCTTGGTGATCTCAGCCACTAACTTCGTCCCCTGCCTCAGGTCCACATACTCATGGGCTAATCTCTCTCTCTCTCTCTCTCTCTCTGTTTCTCTCTCTCTCTCTCTCTCTCTCTCTCTCTCTCTCTTAACCAAAGGTATCTCAAGCGGAACATATCAGAAAGCTACTCCCATGATACACCCGCTCTTTGTTGGATAAAGTGTCTAAGTCCATAACTTATTTGGTATATACTTGACTCGACCCGGCATGATCCATTTGGGTTGCACTTCACCTAAACAATTTATGGATAATGTTATGAGGATTGTATACTTATGGTTTATTAATATATTATAAGTTATAATATATTAATATGAAGTCATGTTATTTAATTAGTTTTAGTCTTAAATTAATTATGAATTAATTTAGTGATTAAACGGAAGACTAATTAAATCATGGGCTATTATATTTATATAATGTGGGCTAACACTCATTTGGAAATGGGCTAAGCTTATATGGAAGTCCATGGATGATCCATGGAGCTTTTAACCCATGGATCCTTGGAAAGGAAAAGACATGGGTTATTAGGGTTTACCCTAATCATGTACACTATATAAAGAAGCTTATGATGCATGAAATGCCACCCTAGTGTGTGAAAAGGTGTGGCCGATTTCTTGAAGAAAAGTATACACTTTCATAAGTTTTCCAAGTTTGTGGTGATTTGTGATTCCACTTGAGGCATTCACATTATTGGTGCTAGGCTCTCAAACTCCAAGCAATCAACCACTATCAAAAGGTATGTCTTTCTACTAGTAATTTTATGATTCAAGATCCTTTTGCTATGCTAGTTAGGAAGAAACCTTGGAAATTATTATTTGCATGTATTTTAGAGAAAACATAGATCCAAGGTTATTAGGGTTGCATGCACACCTTAGGAGTGTTAGAATGCTCAAAACCCAACAGTGGTATCAGAGCCTAGGCTTGTTTTCTTGAATACTTGATGCAAATTGCTAAAAAAATGTCAAAAAACTGCATTCTGCACAGTTGACTCGCCGAGTCCTTCATGGGACTCGCGGAGTCCATGTGTATATTTAACCAACTCGCCGAGTCAGTTCATGCACTCGACGAGTCGGTAGGCCTGAGTGCAGATTTTCGAGTTTTGGTGCTGGAATTGGTCTAGAATCATTACCTTAAACTGTTTTGAACTTATAAAACCTGTTTTTGATGTGGTAATGATGATAGTGGACCAATTTCAAAGTTATAATCAGAATTTCAAGTTTATATATGCTTATATGATTCTTGAAAGTTTTTTATTATGAATATTCATGTTCTTATGAGTTTTGATAGATCATAGGAATTATTTGCAAATTGTTTGATAGAATAATTCTTGATCTTTATGACATTGAATGAACTCCATAACTTTTCCTCAAGTTATGGAATTCCAAAAGTTTTTCTTTTAAATGTTTTAAGAAGTCATAAGTTACACTTTTGAAGAGTTTTTTCTAATAAATGCTTTTATGGACTCCATAACTTGTCCTCAAGTTATGGTTTTCCAAGAGACTCTTCATTAAAAGTTTTAAACACTTAATTAAAACTCATAAGTTATGAATATCCAAAAGTTTATGAATTGTTCAAAACTTGCCCTCAAGTTTTGGAATTTTTAAAGTCTCACACAAACTTTAATTCCAAACCCTAGAGTTTTAAAAGTTAAAATTCAACCCTTATACTATTATAATATTAATGGTTAATAGTTATATATGTATAAGATCAAGTCGTTTTACCGTTAGTAGGCCTTATTCACGAAGCCGGTTTATAAGGGGGGTATAAGGTTGTTTCCTATAAAATGGCGACTTAATGGGTGTCCACTCTCACCCACCGCTTCCTTGATCGGTTGAGGGTCGTTAGCCGAACGGGTAGGACAATGACTTTAAATTCTCATTTAAAGTATAATGATTATTATAAAGTAACTAATTTTTTTTAATTCCCAATCTTAGTTACTTTAGGAAAAATTTGAAATTGGTGCTAGCCCATGGAATTCACACTTTGTACCTTACCAAGTCGTTGGTGGAGCGCGTGTGGTTTACTGGCACACTAACTTGGACTAGCAAGGATCACGAAGGGTGACTTAATGTTTATCATAGATCGGTGGAGCGCGTGTGGTTTACCGACACATTGATTAGGTGATAATATTAAGGGTACCATGTAAATTGGTATGGTTTTTCACACCTTGTTTTGTGATCCTCGGCATCCCAGTCACAAAACTTGAAGGGCACAATCGAGATTGAAACATGCCATTGAAAAGTTCAATGAATCTCAAAAGAATCTAGGAATTTCAAATCCAATTAAAACCTAATTTTATTTCGTTTTTCGTGGTGGAAATTGGTGAATCGTCATTCACCTACCTTTCAAATATATTATTACTTAGATTACGACATACCTCTTCTAAGTATAATATATTGTGATTGGGTCCTAGCCTTAATATTTCATATTGGGTGTTATATTAAGGACTTAAAAAATCAACTAACTTGATTTTCTCCCATTATAGATGTCTGGTTCAGACAACTATGATCTTCCCAAATCTCTTGAAGATGGTGTCCCTCAACATCATGCTTCACTTCCTCCACCTCCTCCAATTATTCTCCCTAACCCACAAGTTTAAGGTCACTCAAACCCTATTGGCAAGCATAGTCTATATGTGCTCATGTCTTGGAGATAAAGTCACATATTGACAAGCCGGGAGAGTTGGGTGTCAAAGTCTTGTGAAAGTTAGATTTTGAATCACTTTCTTAGTGACATAGTGAGTCCCTTTGGGACTACTATGAGACAGACTATGACATGACCCTTAATGATCTTATCTATTTGCTTGGTGCTGCGGAATCAGCAATGATTTGGAGCACTAGTAAAGCAAATTTGATTAGAAGATCAACTTCCAAAATCTTAAATGGACATTGACAATGGTAGCATTGGATATCTAGAAAAGGTTTTCTCTTCCCAATGGAAAGGGATCGGCCACAGTCAACTCGGTTGACCAAATGCTAAAGAGAAAGGCTAAGTCTGAGATGGTCTCATGTGCCATTACCAAAGGGTCCATTTTCCAAAGGAAGGGACACTGATTACGAAGCTTCCATATTTACCTGAAAGATCATAAGGTTGATCAAGTCAAGAAGTTTGACTTTACTTCAGTTAAAGTCCACTTTCTAACTCTATTAAGTTCCTATTTGGAGATTCTTATTACATAATGTGAATGGGTCACATGTTGATGGTTTTAAGAATCAAAGAAAAGATAGGAAGCTTAAAGGAAGTATATGCTGATTCTGATTGCGAAGATGGGTTTCGATCGCATGGTTCGGTGATCAGAATTTTTAGCTGTTGCTTAAGAGTTATGATAAATTGCTTAGAAATAGATAACAACAAGGTTTTCATATGGATTGTAAGGAAAAGCTTTTCCGCAAATTTTAAAATAAAAAAGGGGGTTTTAATTATTTATTTTAAAAAATATCCTTACAATGGCATTTGTGAAAAATTATTGCTTATATGTTTCCAGTAATAGCAATATTGGAAAATGGATTTGATTCTTTCATTTGTGGTAGTGTCTAAATTTGCCAAATGAGGAAAGATTCTCATCACCCAAGTTTCAAGTGGACCGAAACTTGGAATCATACAAGCTGTATTGTATGATGGATGAGAATTTTCATCTTTGGAAAATTAAGACTAATTCCTTATGTGAACAAGGATAGGACTAAAGGGATCGAGTACACATGCTTGTGCACTGGTCAAGTCCACCACAAAGATTGATAAGACTATTCGTCATGATTTGCTAAAGCTTAGTAAATACGGTTATACTTACAAGTTTAAGTATAATTCTGAAGCATTGAAAAGTTTTCAATGTGTGATAGAACAAATGGGAAAGAATCAAATTAGGCAGAAAGATAAAAGTTTCTCAAATCTGAAAAGATGGGAGAGTACTTTAGTATCGTGTTATATGATCATCTTTATTAAGAAACCATATCACAAATTCATACTCTAAGGACACCTTAGTGCATTGTTATTACTAAGAAGAGGGGTCATGAATTGTTGGAATGGTTAAAATCAAGAAGATGAATCATACTTCGTTCCAAAACAACTCTTAGAGTCATACTCCAAGATTGTAACCTTGAGTGACATAAAGTAAGGTTTAAAACACTTATCAAATGTAGTGTAAAATTTTTTCTACTCTTGTACATTTGAAATTGGTAAGTTGTGATGTCTTGGATAAGACAAAGACCAACTAAGACCAATTATATGAACTGTTCATCTTGATAAGAATCTGCACTAACTCTTGAATATTTGTTTGGTTGTCAAGGAATGGTTCTTGACAAAGAGAAACTTATATGTCAAGAGGCCAGTGGGAGTTGTAAAGATCTTGAAAGTTTCAAGAACTTATAAAGAATAAAAACCTATAGTTTATCACTAGCACACGACTTAAGGTTTGCAACCTATCGTGTTGACATAATTCTTATTTCTGTGCCTACTTCAAATAAGTTGAATATGCATGTGAGTTATCAGAGTTCAACTTGGAAGCAATGGTGGGCTTTTGTGCTACCAACTGGCAAGAAATTAAGATTGAACAAGTTCAATCCATATGAGTTTGAATTTGTCACTAACCTTGTCTTATGATTATGGTTTTGACATATTCACATGGATTGGAATACATACACCATAAAATCTAAGTGCCATAAGGTTTCTCTCCGATTCATGAAAATAATGGTGAGGAAATGCTTTCACTAAGTAGATTTTAAGTAGATAGCATTTTGATATTTGCATTCTCAAAGTTGTTAGTGGAGCATGTGTGGTTTACCGGCGCACTAACATGGACTTGTGAGAAATGGCAAAAGGTATAAACAATTAAGACTATGATTACGGCATCCCTTTTCATAGTTCTAAAATTGTTTAGACATACATGTGAACTATCTAAGAATAGGTGTATGATTTTGATAAAATTTTATCAACGCATCTTGTATCAGAAATCTGAACTTTGGTAAGAAAGTCAATAGAGTATTGATTTCTAGAAGTCCAGCTGACTTCTGAGTACATGTCAAAGCTAGTGGGAGCATAAGTGTTATGCTAGTAATCATCATGTTAGTGGGAGCATGATAATTATGATTAGTATTGCTAGTTAGCAATGTTAATAATAGAAAAACAAAAGTTTCAATTCGTGAAGTTACAGGGGTTGAAAAGTTGTTTTACTATAATTAAGGGAGAGGAAATTATACTTCAGTTCAATTCTAAAATCTTAGATTGAGATTTTAATCATCTTTAGTCAAGGACATATACATGAATTTTATGTTTGAATGGTTCAACTTAAGGAAATTCTATATATTGCATTCTCAAAATTCAATTATGATTACGACATCCCTCTTCTTAGTCAAACTTTGAGGACATGGAAAATAAAAAATATTGTAGCAAAAGACTAGTCTAGTATCATGTCTTTATGTCAAACATCATGAATCGTGTCCCATATGCTTCGGATATAGGATCGATTGCATATGCTATAATATTCATCCTTTCTAAAATTTTCAAATGCTTAGGGCATTGAGAGAGGAAAAGTCTAGAACTGGATGTGACTAAAGTGATTAAGCAATTGTCGAGGACAATCTAAGGCTTGCCAAAGATTGGTTGCTCAGGGACAGTTGGAAGTATAGTGTTAAGTTTTGGCAGGACCATATTGATATTTTCTGAAAAGAGGCAACTCTTGTTCAAAAGTGATAGTCAAAATGGGAATATGGAAATGTTTCCATAGGTGGAAGTTATTTGTTCAATCTCTGTAAGGTTAGAAAACTTAATGCAAGAAGTATGTTCAAAGCAATGTACTTTGAATATGAGACTCTGTAATGACTATTGACAACTCTCTGTGACTTTGTGCATAGTCATTATAAGAGGATCAATGCATTTGAGTTTAGGATCTGACAGATTTCGATGAATGGCAGGAATTTGGTATTCTTACATTTACGATAAGGATTTGAGATGGTGAAATGAGTATCACTGGAATCATGTTCCATTGATCTATTTCACAAAGAAATGATCATAAACAAACATAGTTTGCATACATGGAGTATGGCATAACTGTTGTTTAGAAAACAAAGTGTACATGCTAGGAGCATGGGACAATTGTTGTTTTTATTCAAGTATTAAGGTTATTATTTGAAACATTATACAATGAATAATGTGTAATCAAGATGGTGATAAATAAAAGGTGGTTTTATTTATATTCAAAAGGGTTCTGAGACCATATTGGATTCGATTATTATTGTTTTTCACTTTGCATGTTTTGACTTCCAAAATAGCTAGGTTATTCTTTCCGAATGACTAAGTTATTTAAACACTCCACAGTCATCCATATGTTGGAAGTAGGTATGAATTAAGACTATCATGAATCGAGTTTGTAGATGGCTAAATGTGTTTAGTCATAGCAATGGTTGCTACAACATTCATGAGTACTCATAAGTTATGAGTATTGGAATTAACCCACCCTCACTTGTATCACTTCATGGAATTTATCTCGAGTGATCGTGAGACGGTAATATCATATAAGTCTTCAAACCTAGAGATATGAGTTGTTGCCTATGAGTTGGTTGTGCATTGATTGCACAAAAACGCATCAGTAACTTGATGTTATAAAATTTGCCTTTGTGTACAATTCAACAAGTAGTAAAACAAGCATATGAGTCAAATTTTATCTGTTCCTTCTAGAAATAGAAGCGATATATGGGCCCCTCGATGATTTTGTTGTGACCCATGTATCGGGCCCGGTCAGAACTAAATTGATGTGTTCGATCATGTTCTTTGTCAAACAAATCGGAAATCGGGAAACAAACTGCTGGACAATAAGTACGAAGTTGTCCCATGTATTTTTCTGGCTGATATCATAAGAACAGAGGATTATATGATCACTTATCTAAAATGGTGCTTCATAGTTCAACAGAGTTTTCGAGAGCTATGATTACTGGTTGGTTCCTGAAGTAACATACGTAAATACAGTTATTAGACTTATCCAAGTGGGAGACTGTTGGATAAAGTGTCTAAATCCATAACTTATTTGGTATATACTTGACCCGACCCGGCATGGTCCATTTGGGTTGCACTTCACCCAAACGATTTATGGATAATATTATGAGGATTGTATACTTATGGTTTATTAATATATTATAAGTTATAATATATTAATATGAAGTCATGTTATTTAATTACTTTTATTCTTAAATTAATTATGAATTAATTTAGTGATTAAAAGGAAGACTAATTAAATAATGGGCTATTACATTTATATAGTTTAGGCTAACACTCATTTGGAAATGGGCTAAGCTTATATGGAAGTCCATGGATGATCCATGGAGCTTTTAACCCATGGATCCTTGGAAAGGAAAAGACATGGGTTATTAGGGTTTACCCTAATCATGTACACTATATAAAGAAGCTTATGATGCATGAAATGGCACCCTAGTGTGTGTGAAAAGGTGTGGCCGATTTCTTGAAGCAAAGTATACACTTTCATAAGTTTTCCAAGTTTGTGGTGATTTGTGATTCCACTTGAGGCATTCACATTATTGGTGCTAGGCTCTCAAACTCCAAGCAATCAACCACTATCAAAAGGTATGTCTTTCTACTAGTAATTTTATGATTCAAGATCCTTTTGCTATGCTAGTTAGGAAGAAACCTTGGAAATTATTATTTGCATGTATTTTAGAGAAAACATAGATCCAAGGTTATTAGGGTTGCATGCACACCTTAGGAGTGTTAGAATGCTCCAAACCCAACACTTTTTACTCTGGAGTGTATGAACCAGTAACCAGTCTCTACCAATCCTTCGCTCTAGACCGAAGAAGATTCAACACGCACTTGACGTTCTGGTCAACTGAGCAGTAGCAAGTAAAGAAACATCCTTAAACATTGGGGAACCACCTGATGACAATGATTAAATCATGGACTGCATCAAACACTGGGGGATTCATATTATCGAAGTCCCGGTACTGTAATGCTCCCCCCCCCCAAAAAAAAATCCCTACAATAGCAATGGTCGCGGTAGTTGTAGCTGCAGAAGCCTTAGAAAGTGTGGCGTATCTGTTAGGTACAAAGTTATCCATGTATGACTTTGTGAATGGTTTGACTTTTGTAGACCCACTTGCATGTGGCAAATTAGCCTTGTAACATGAGAGATAGATAGATAGATAGATAGAGAGAGAGAGAGAGATATAAACACCTCTATATAAGGTGGGTTCATTCCACATGTAGAGGTGTGCTTGAGAGATGTAACATTGAGAGTGTTAGTGTTTGTTAATTATGTAGATTTAGATCTAAATCCTTTTTTGTAACACCTTTCATAATCGAATGCATCTTTTAAACACCGAAATCACCGTGTTCTTTGTGTGTTTTTTAATTCCACGTGTCAAACCAATGTTCTTAATTCACATCAATTGGTATCATAGCGGGTATTCGAAGATCAACATGATTTTTGAAGAAACGATTATCGGTTTGGCTAAATTCATTACAATTGGAGCATTTATGGTGAGTCTCTCTATGATCTCTCTAAATTCCATTGATTCATGTGTTACGTTCTTGAATTTTTGATCACTTTGACTCATTGAATCAAATCTTTTGAAAAACTCATTTGTTATGATCCAATATTTTTTTTTAATTGATCTAGCCCATAGTTTTGATCCCATAACATCATATTTGAACTCGTATTTCGAATCTGTTCATGATCCATATCAACTATTGGTTTTTATTTGATTATTGAGCCCAAACAAATTTCATATCCTTTACTGCTCGTTTAATCATTTTTAAGCCCAAAAATAATTTCAATCCAATAAATTGTTAGCCCAACATCGATTAAAGCGTATGAATCATCGAACTCGTCATTGATTTAGTCACACGCTTCCATTGGTTGTACCTTTGAATTCATACACATCTGTTCTTACTTCTTAATCGATCACACTTGATTTCTCTTCTCGTTTTCTCGATAATTTTGTTTTCTTTCTTTCGGTTGATGTCGATTAATAATCTGATAATGTGTTTCGATTTCATGTGATTTGGAACATGATGAAATCGAGTTCATACAAGTTCAAATGAAGAAATCGTCAAAATTGATTCTTGATTTTGATGAACTTGTAGAAAGAACACACGAATATGATGATGAACTGTTGAATAATCATATTTGGATCCAAAATTCGGTGTTTGAATCATCAATTTGCTGTTTGTTCATATTTGACTTCGAAAAGTCAAATCCAGAAAAAGTCAAACTCGACTTCTATGAGTTGATTCGTTGAATTAAAAGGTGAAATTGGCTTGTACAAGTTATTTTTGGGATATGAATGTCGAAATCCAGTTTGATTTGGGGTTCAATTTCGAAAAATGAGTTGTTTTCTTGTTCTTGACATCGAAGGCTGAGACGTGAATGGCGTTTTATACATGAACAATGATTTGGACATCGAAGCCTTATTGTAGTCAATGTTGATATCGAAGCAGGATACTTGAAAATCTAAAGGAGTTAAGTTTGATTTCGAAGATTTATTTTGAGTTGGAATCGTTTTTTCCTTGGTGTCGACTGTCGAAGGTGATATAGGGAACGATTGTCACCGATTACAAGTCAAACACACATTGGTTTTGATTCGAAATTGGTTGATTGAGTTATTTGATATCAAAATCAAGTTCAATTTATGGTAATTGGGTTGAGTTTTTGATTTTGATGTCGAACGATACTTGGCTGAGAATGAAGGATCGATAGAGAAAATGAAAGTCAATTTTAAGTTGGAATCAGCTTTTGGTGATGTCGACTGTGTTTAGGATTTAATGAACGAAGGTTGGAATTGATTGCAGTCATATGAAATTGAATCAATCTTGTTTGTTTGATTGGAGTCGATTGCAAATAAAATCAGTTTTGTGAAGTTGACTTCGGTCGAAAATCGTTGATTTGGAGTTATCTCGGAAGATGATTTTGAATGTTGAGTAACGAAAAATTGATGTTATTGGAAGTCGATTGTTTCGAAGGCATGTTGGGTTTTGTTAATAAAGTGTCGATGGTTTTGAGGTGTCAAAAAGCGAAGCCCTTGTACCATTGATTTCGAATGTGGAGTCTTGACTTGGAAGATTTGGGCATAGATGTCGACTAACGAAGATTTCTGATCGGGATAGTCGAAGATTTTTAGTCGATGGTTTACTGGGTAACGAATGGAGAAGATAAAGAAAAGTTTCGAAATTTGTCATGTTTCGAAATATTGACAATTTGCACCCACTTTGGAAATGATAACTAAATTTTCAACAGTTTGAAGAAGTGTGCAGAAGTTTTGAAATTTTGCCGGTTTATAACCAACTTCGAAAATGGTGTAACAAAAACTGAGAAATAGAAAAAGTTTCATTTCTGGCCTCTGCAGTTAATGCGAATTGACGCTTTCTACCCAGTCTCACAAATGGGGAAGAGTTTCGCATTTTTGGCAGTTTTGGACGCACCGAGTCACTGTAGAAT
The DNA here is from genome assembly GCF_051521515.1 of Lactuca serriola. Taxonomy (NCBI): domain Eukaryota; kingdom Viridiplantae; phylum Streptophyta; class Magnoliopsida; order Asterales; family Asteraceae; genus Lactuca; species Lactuca serriola. The sequence goes on from NC_136410.1 coordinate 71,786,818, forward strand.
TTTGAAATTGACAATTTCTACCCGATTTTGAAATTTTTTGTCAAAGGCGGTCCATGAATGAAGCTAAAAATTGAAGATTTTTTGGATTTTCCGGATTGAAGCAAAATGTTTATGTCATGTGTTAAGGGGGGGTTTTGGATAGAAAATTTTCGAATTGAGTGCTTTCTTATTCCCTTTTTGGTTTTATAATCATTTTTTTTAATTATGAAAAGGGGAGAGATTTAAATATGGAAATTCGAAAGATGAATTTTTCATATTACGCGGACTTGAAGACCGAAGTGACCTTGAGTATTTTAAGTTCATGAGATGATTCGATTGGAGATTCGGAAGTAGTTTCGGTTCATGATCGGTTTGGACTTATTGAAGATTTTTGGAGTGTGCTTTTATGCTCAAACTTAGGTAATTTTTTTGGAGATTAAGAAACTCCTAATTGCCTTTTGATGCTCGGTTCATATGGTCTCACATTCTAAAACCCAAATTGAAGAATCATGGTAGAATTGAAGATTTGATGTTAATCTCTACATGTCTCACGTTTGAGGCTCGGTTCATGAAGTCGTTTGAGTTTGGAAGATTTGAAGCGGGTCATCTATTCCTAACTGTGAGGAGGAGAATGTGAGGTACAAAGTTATCCATATATGACTTTGTAAATGGTTTGACTTTTGTAGACCCACTTGCATGTGGTAAATTAGTCGTGACATGAGAGAGAGAGAGAGAAAGAGAGAGAGAGAGAGAGAGAGAGAGACATGTAAACACCTTTATATAAGGTAGGTTCATTCCACATGTAGAGGTGTGCTTAAGAGATGTAACATTGAGAGTGTTAGTGTGTGTTAATTTTGTAGATTTAGATCTAGATCCTTTTTTGTAACACCTTTCATAATCGAATGCATCTCTTAAACACCAAAATCACCGTGTTCTTTGTGTGTTCTTTAATTCCACATGCCAAACCAATGTTCATAATTCACATTAGTATCGGTCATCAAAGAACTCCATCATGGTGGTCTTGATAGACCTAAAAAATTCTGGTATCTTCCCTTAGACAATAGAAACAACGTTAGAATGAATCATCTCCTTAACCTGGTCCTCAGACAACCCTGACCTACTCTAGCCACTTGCTCATGCTCCTTATCCGGATCCTGACTCAAATCGCCTCGTAACCACCATATTGAAAATAAACCAGAAAATATCAGATGAGGCGCATATCATACCATAGGAACCATTCCACAACAAAACCCTAGGGATTTTGACTTTCCTGCTACTTCCAGAAGTACGATCCCATACTACCTTCTACACCTACCCGTATTTGTCTCAGAATATCATCACAATAACTCTAATAACATACACTCGGATATGCATACTGTGACAACCCGAAATCTGTTACGTCATTTTTAACCTTTTCCGTTAATAAGCCTCGCTTATTTAACTGTCTGTTAACCTTTTGGAAGAGTTTAATTAATTTAGGACTTTTATAATGACTTGGTAAGGGTTGAAACAAATTAGAAACACCCACAAAATACCCTTAAAAATGTGTGGTTGCAACCAAGTCAAAATTTGACCGTTTAATCGGGTGCGACCAAAAAGCCCCGTTTAACAGCAGTATCAGGTAGATTTCCACTGAGCCCCAACTCCAACCCATATATAAGGGGGAATGGACTTCATTCCACCCCTTTACACTCTCTATCTAAACTCTCTCTCTACAAATTTTTCCCGAGCCAAAAATCATCCGTTTCGAGCCCCAAACGAGTAGGTAAACTATCCTAACTTGTTGTATAGCCTATCTAGCATGCAATTTCATGTTTAAATCATAAAATAGGGAAAAAAATGGTGTGTTTACGGCCCAAGAACACTCTTGGGCCGTGAACACCATTTAATGGGGTTTTTAAGCCCCCAAACCCCTCCAAATTGCCCCTAAGGCTTAGATATGACTTTTAGGCTTACATATTCGGACTTAGAACACCTTGAAACGAGTTTTTGAAGAGTAAACATGAGTTTACTGCCCAAGAACATGCTTGGGCCGTAAACTCCTCTTCACGGGGAGTAAACTCAAGGTTTTGTGCTAGAAATGCCCCAAACACCCCCCCCCCCCTCTATGGCCTTGGAAAAATACCTTGAAGCAATACCAACATTGTAGAAGCCTTAAACTTCAATAAAACTAGGGGAGTAGGAGTTCACGGCCGTGAACTCCCATAGGGGTGGTTCATGGGTCGTAAACTCCCAATTTATGCCCAAATGGTGCCCTAAACTCCCCATTTGACTTGGAAAAATGCTTAGGAATTTACCCTCTACCACTTAAGCCCTTAAAACACCAAAAGAAAGAGTGTATATGAGATTACGGCCATAAGATCCCTTGCTTAGGGCCGTAAACTCCTCAAAGGGTCCATTTGATGCTTTAAACCCATTCACACATTTGATATTTGAGTCTAGCAAAATTCCACAATTGATATGAAGCCTTTAAGCACCCTAGAACACCCTCACCATGAGTTTACGGCCGTAAACTCATGGGGAGTAGTCCCAGGGCCGTAAACACCCTATGGAGAGTTTACTCTTGGAGAGTAAACTCCATTCCTAAGCCATTCAAGCCCTTAAATGTTACCCGGGACACCCCAAACACTTAACCAAAGTGTTTTCCGCTCCTTAGAGTGCGTATACTTGTTTAATTAGTATTAAATGTACTAATTGTATGTGAACATATGTTATCATATGTTAAATAGGTCACTAAGTGTGTTCAAGTCCTTACTTGACACCGAGCACCCAACCGGCACCTTCGTCGGATCCACTTACACCAAGTGAGTTCATACCCCTGAATGAACCTTTTAAATGTTTTTACATGTTTTATAGGGGGGGAATACAAGTTAAACATGTCAGTTATCATATGAATCACATGTGATTGATAACCCACATGCACAAGGATTTACCACACTGTAAACTGCATGTTTTACCAAGTAGGACACTATAAATGGTTTTCTAAAAGGTTTTCACTTGTTTCAAAACTCTTACTTATGCTGTTTTATCAAAGTTCATTGTAAACTAGTTTATGAAAATTTTCCAAAGGAATTCTAAAGGTTTTTCAAACTTATTTTACAACAGAATTCCCTGTCGTGATTTTCTCAAGAATAAAGGTTTTCTTCCATGTTTTAATACTCCTTCTTAATTAAAGTTCCTACTTGATAACTCTTTCACTTTGTGATGCGTCTATACCCGTTATTACCTATATTTCACTTATACTTGTGATAGCTTATACCTGTTAGACGCTCTTACTTCACTTGTTGTCGCTTCCACTTCGTGATACACTTATACCAGTTAACGCTTATACTTCACGATCTGGTTATTCCACACTGTACGATTATACATCACGAATTGGTTATTCCACACAATTCGGTTATACTTCACGATATGATTCCACTTGTTATACGCACTCAAGCGTAGTTAGATGTATGTCTGTGCTTGTTTAGATGCATATAAATAATGATTGAAGGACTTAGGAAGGCTTGTCCGCCCTATTTCCTTTTCTTCGTTGATATGTGGTCTGGTGGGATCGGATGTCCATCCGAAGGTCGTTTGATTCATTAGTTATATATTATGTACACAAGCATAGACATATAGGTTTACATTAGTCAGTTCAGTTAAGAGTCTCTACCACCAGTTTAGCACTTACATTGGAAACCCTCTACCCACTATTTGGGATGCATCTTCGGGACACGGGCTTCTCCGTCGTCTAGTTGGTAACCAGAGTCTCCTGTAGGGAGAGCGAACATTGTGTGTATAGATCTATACGGGATTGACACCCCCGCACCCTGACTGCTAGCTACAGTCCACGGCCTACCAAGCCAAGGGGTGACAAATGTCATATTCTCTAGACGCTTGTAGGGCGTCAGGTACTCTAGTGTCGGTTAGTATGGTTACGAGTATACCAAGTTACCTTATAATTCATGGCCTTAAGGTAATGGTTTTTCACCAGAAATTTACACTGTATGCTGGAACCCACTCTCGGAGTCACACTGTTTTAGACCTTGCTAGACGTATCATTCATTTGATACTGTCTGGGGTCTGTATTCACTGTATTCACTATTTTAGACCTTGCTAGACGTATCATTCAGTTGATACTGTTTGGGATCTGTGTTCACTGTTTTAGACCTTACTAGTTGTACCTTTCATTTGGTATCGTCTGGGGTCTGTGTCTCTTTCTGTTAGACTGAGCCAGGCGTGTCGTTCATTCGATACTCTCCTGGAGTCTATGATTCCTTTGCCTTAGTCAGCAGTCCTCACTGCTGAGGCATATGTTATTTCCCTGAATTCTCCTGCTTTCTTAATAATCAAATTCTGTATTTTGATAATGATAGTGATTAAGGGAAAACTACCTTTTTACCACATAACTCCGTCCAGTCTTGGTAGAAGACTACTTTTATTAAAGAAAATATAGGATTTTTTGGAAAAGACACTAATGTAATAGATACACTGAAACTACCACTTTTATTAAAGTTATTTGAATAAAATGCCACTAAATGCTTATGAACTCATCAGCATTTGTAAAAATGCTGATACTCGCTTTTCAAATAACTTGTATTCTCAAGTCAACATTAGACAGGTACAATCCAGGAGCTTCTGTTGAAGACTATTTTGCGCCAAGATGCACTTATATTATTACTTGTATTGCCTTTATGTATTGTAAAGTAAACCATGTAAAATATTACTATTAATGCAATGTTTTGTTGTACTTTGATTATATATAATGCATGTGTTGTGATACTTGACATGACGTCATCCACCCCAGAACGTTTCTGTCGTTCCGGTTTTGGGGTGTGACACATACATTCTATTCTCACTTCCTAGAGAAATGATAAACATCCCTCAACTGGACGACTTACCCCACATAACTCATCCATGAAACTTCCACCAACCTTGTAGCACTCGTGTATGCTAATCAAAACTAACATTGGATTCCGTAGACAGTCGAATACTTGATTCTACCCTAAGTCCACAACCAGACAAAGAACAGGAAATAAGGCCAAATCAAACATTTTCATGCTATAAAATCTTAGTTATGTATAATTTTGATGCATACACTAAGCAACTACAGTAATGATGTCAATTTCATTCAGGAATAACTCTAGGCCACCAGGCATCATATATCAGACAATTATATCATGCGATTTCTAAAGATCCCTAGTCTACCACTAGCATGCTTTTCTATCAAAAACATAATAGTAGATAACTATGTGGTAACTTGGGGTATACTTACTGGCTCCAGTTGACCGTACACATCACATCCTTCCTTGGTTACCTTTGAATACAATTTTGAAAATCATCTTTAAAACCATTGCAATTCCATAGTTTGAGCCTGGATTCGTATGGATGTTCCTCCAATTCGCTCAAACAAAGACTCTGATACCAACTTGTAACATCTCAAAAATCACAACAAATTTAAACTTTTTAAAACAACTTATTTACTAAAAATAAGTGTTTACATAATCACTGTTTCCAAAAACATTATTAAAAATTAGGTGTTGTTTGTTTTTTTAAAACCTCTTCAAACCACTTTCTTCTGTGCGGCGCACCACACGCACAACACTTTCCCTTTCGCATCGGTTTGTTTTATGGAAGACTTCAGACTCCAAAACCTCTGCGCGTGTGCTGCGTGGCACAACACTTACTTGCTTCTTCAAACCTCTTCACCTTTCATTTTTTTGAAGTGTTTTTTAAGAATTTTGGTATAACTTATTTTTTTAACTTTTATTTTTTTTAAAAACTTTGAATTTTTTAAACTTTTGTTTACAGATTTGATACAATTTCTTATTATAGTTTCCACAATTTTTTTTAACTTGATTTAAAAAAAAATCTTAATTTTTTAATTTTTTTTACCGTTTCTGTTAATAATATTTTCAGTTTCAATTTCATCTTTTTTAACATGTTTCATTTTTTACGAACTTTGTAGAAATCGTTTGCAATTCTTTCTTAATTTTTTTATTATTTTTTTATGTTTTTTTAAAAATAGTTTTTTTCTAGAATAAAGTTGTTAGCTTCTTTTATATTTTTGTAAGTTTTTTTTTTTTTTTTTAAACTTTTATATTTTTGTGTTTTTTACATGTTCTTTTTAGTATTCTTTCACTGTTTTAAGACTATAATTATTTAAATTTCGGTGTTGAAAACTATTTTCAGTTTATAAAATTAGTTTATTTAAACTTCAGTTTACTGCAGCAGTCTGCAGATGTTAAAAAACAAACATGCTTCTTATTATGGGTTGCAGCTGTTTGTTCCATCTCTCTACTACAGAGGTGGTTCGCAGACTTCATGAATTTTCGCTTCAAAAAAACAAACAGCACCTTAGAGTCTCCCAAGATCAACAACATAAAACCAAGGATGAGTAGAGTCACGCATTCGCCTTGTCACGGTCTTTAGAAGTAACTGAAACAAAACTAAAAATGTAAGTCAACTCTTAATGAGTTCATCCAAAGTACCACCACATAAACATAAAAAACAACAACATCCATACAGAGCCTTTAACATGACTGGACTATCTCACCAGGCCTACAGTCTATCTGGACTGCTCTCTGGGCCTTCGGCCTGGTTGGTCCGCCTTGCATGCCTTTAGTCTATCCGGACCGCCCTAGGTATCTTGGCCTTCAGTTTATCCATTGGTTTGCCTCAACCCACCAAAACATAACATATCAATGCATAACATTATCAATCAATAATAGGTAATACAAGTAGTCCTATAGATCTATCAGTCTAATCACATAACCAGTACCACATAACTCCGCATAACAACATACGACAAATCATTATTTCTAATCCAATGGGTCGTCCTTAGTGTAGTCAACCCATGAGTACAGTGAGGAAAATCACTACACGGTCTGACGAAAAGCTGAACTATACACTGCTCCAAATACCGGCTCTACAGATCACCTATTCAACAGATAGAGACCAAGGCTCAACTATAGCTCAAAATACCTAAAATACCCTTAAGTCAAACTTGGTCAACCCTGGTCAAAGTCAATGGGTTAAGGAGTCAAATTGGTTCACTTAGCCGAGTACGCAGGGTGTACTTAGCTCCTACACTTGGAATACTCGAGCCTTGACCGGAATCAAGAAGTTAACCACATACGCGCAACATACACTAAGGTACATATGGTGTAAGCTCAGAACCTCATTTCTTCAATAAGGGCTTAATGCATTGAGCTCTCACGTCCAACTTTCAGATCCAAGGCCAAAATACCACCAAGAGTCATAAAGTTTCCAACTTTATGACTTTTCATGTCCATTAAGGGCTTAATACATAAAATCTCAACATCTTAATCCCTTAAGACCTTATATAGCATGCATGGGGAAAAACTATGAATCAAAACCACTTTTTATAACTCAAGACCCCTCATAAGGTCTGAAAGGATGACTTCATTGGTTAAGAGCATGCAATGCTCAACAATCAACATGTTTGGGACCAAAAGTTCTCTAAATGAAGAAATGGCTAGATCTACAAGATACGATGATCAACTTATGAACGTTTTACCTACTAGAGGTTGCTAGCAAGGAGATAATCTCAAATCCAAGTTTCTTCCAAGCTCCAAGTTCTTCTCACCACTTTCTTCTTCCTCAAGAATGCCTCAAAACACAAAGATAAGCTCAAGACGCACTCTTCTCACTTAGGGTTAGCTTGGGGTTGTTTTTCTCAGATGGAGGCTGGTGAGGGAATGAGAAATGAGAGATAACGATGCTTATATATGGGCAAAACCCTAAAAATTAGGGTTTGAAGTTTAACCACGTACGCCCTGCACACGCAGTGTACGCCCAACGTACTAGGGTCCGCCCTAGTACGCCTTGCGTACAAAATGTAAGCTCAACGTACTAATCCTTGGCCAAAATTACCAAAATGCCACTGTTGGGCTTATAGTATTGCATCATGGGCTCGGTCCTTAGCCCAGCTTTGGTATCCGGTTTGGGCCTGTACAACCGTGATTATTTTACTCTAGGGTTTTAGTATTTAAGGTGCATGCATGCATCCTTTGTAGGTAACGCTTTTATTATTTTCTCATCAAGTATTGTAAACCCTAGCTCGCCTCCACAGTGGAAGTTCTTCATCGAGCTCTGCTGAGGCATGACTATATTTGAATCATAAGCTTTACATTGATTCCATACTGTGTTCTTAATCGTATTGTGTTTGAATTGTTTGTTCTTCATCTTTATACCTGTGATAGATCTAAATGATCTGAGATTTATTCTCATCAATTGGTATCATAGCAGGAGACTGTGTAATTCATACACATCTCTTCTGTTGAAGAAGTTATTATGGTTTTTCCGCATTGATTGATATTAATTAAGCCGTCATTCCATATTGGCGTATCTCATTAATTGTTGATCTTACTCTAACGATAAATTGCATGTCTGGTCTCAAACAGGTTATCGATCAAACTTCATCACAATGTCCATGGATGATTCATAAACCAATCCAATCAACATCTCCAACAGTATTAGATCAACGACAAGGATTCCAATCTTATACACTCAGGATTATGAGGTTTGGATGCACCAGTTCGAAGATTATATGATCGGCTCAGAAGATAATGGGTACTTGATCTGGGAAGCAATCACAGTAGGCCCATTTGCTCACTCAAGCACCTTAAAGATTATCAAAACTCAAAAGGAATACAATCAGCTTGTGAATGATGTGAAAGACATTCCACAAGATGAGAAAGAGAAGTTTCAATGCAACATCAAGGCCTTAAGAATGATTAGGTTTGCTTTGCAGTCGGACACGTTTCGATTGGTGAGTTCTTGCGCTACAGCTAAAGAGATATGGGACAGGTTGAAAGAATTGTATTCCGCTGATGCAAATCTAGAACATTCGATACAGACTTTGCTGCTCTCTGAATTTGGTGATTTCAAACAGAAGCCCGAAGAGAATCTAGTTCAGGCTTTTGATCGGTTTAATCATCTTTTAAGTAAGATGATAAAGCACGGGATCGAAAGGAAGGTTATTGAATAGAAGATTGCCTTCATGAACGGTCTTAGACCCGAATGGATGGCAGTCGTGTCCACAATAAAGGCACACGAACAGTTTAAATCATACTCTCTAGCGAAACTGGTGGGAATTCTGAAGTCCCATGAAAGTGCAGTGTCAAAGGAAACGAACGTGGTTTCCAGTTTGGGTTCGTTAGCCCTTGTTTCAAAAGGGAAAAGTACTATTGAAGAAGAAGAAGAATTGGATCTTGTTGACTATGATCTAACATGTGAAGAGTATGCCCCGATGGTTTCCAACCCTAGAAATTTCATCAAAAGAAAGTTCCCAGCCAACAAGAACCGAAACTGGCAGGGAAGTTACAGTTCTGAAAAGGTGAAGGAGGAACCGAAGATAGGTTCGAAGTCAGAAGAATCTAAGAAAGAGGAGAAGATTGGTGGTGACTTAGGATTTGATTGCCATTATTGTGGAGGCAAGAATCACTTCGCCAAGGACTGCATGCTGAAGAAAAGAGCAGAAAAGATTGACGAGGATGATGAGGAAGCGAACCTCCTGAGACGATTGGAGGAGATCAAGAAAAGAAAATCAGCAGCTAACAATAAAACCATGACTGCTTTGATTGTACAGGATACAGGTAACAATGATGAATTCAGTGGAGTGGAAGTGTGGTCCACGGATTCAGAGGACGAAGAAGTAAGAAAACCCACTCATGGCAAGGCGATGTTGGTGAAAGAAGAATATGTTGCAGGAAGGTGTTTGATGGTGACAGAAAGAGTATCGTCGAAGGATATCGTCGAAGAGTGAGGAGAGGAGGATGTAGGATATCGTCGAAGAGTGAGGAGAGGAGGATGTAGATTGAGCAGAAGGAGAAAGAGTTAATTAGGTCTAAGGATGAGTCAATCTATTTTCAATGAGACAATCTTAAGCTTTTAAAACAGCGAAACGTTTTTTGTTTAATTGCTAAAAGACTCTATTTTAATATCACTCAATTGCATCTTGATTATGAAATAGGAAAGAAGATACATCGCATGATTTTACCCTTCCTTGAGTTAAAGGAGGATGAAGTCGATGCCGAAGCTTACAACTATGAAAATGTTGTATCTTCTGCCGAAGTCTCTCCTGCCTAAAAAATTGGTCTTGACAAAATAGAGTCCTACATAAAGTCCAAAGACCATAAGGACATGCTCAAAAATCTATTAGACGAAAATGATAGATTGAAGTTAAGAACCGAAACTGTACAAAAATTTGACTCATTGAATGCCAAACTATGTTCAGAAAATAAAATTGATGTTGAAAATGCATCTGAACTTAATGAGGATGATGACATGAGTGAAATCTCTTTAGAGGATGTGGTGGACTGTTCAGAATTTGTCAAAAGAAAACCCGAAACTCACAAAAATCTGATTTCTGAAAATTCTGTTGAGTTCGCTCGCTCGTCGATTGACAAGACCAAAATTCTTAAGGCAAAAGCTGTTGTGTATCAAAAGGTTCAAACCACTCCAAATCAAGTCTACACAGTTCAAGGAGTCACTCCTCAACAAACAGCGGAACTGACAACTATGGTAGAAGAAGATAATGCAGCTGGATGTGAAGAGTTCTTCTGGCCAGCACCAATAGATAACGCTGAAGAAACAAAAGGCCTATCTTAGAAAACCTCATGGAGAGTGAAGGGTAGGTACGTACCGGAACCACTTAATGAGCCTGCAAGATATGGTGTGCCAAGCACAAGTGGCACCAAAAAATCTTTGGGCGAACCAATGATAACTTCCAGTGAGACATCTTCGTCGAAAAGCAAAAGCTATTCTCAAGTTCCAAAGAAAAAGGCCAACATTCACAAAAATCCAAAACCGGTGGCAGAACGAAAACACCAACGAAATATGAGATACAAGAAGAATCTCTCAGAAAGAAAACAGTTTTGGAGATCTCAAAATCCTCATTATGTAAGGTATGAAAGGACGCATAAGTCTCGAGGAGGATCAAGAAGCAACCTACAGGAGGGTTTCGTTCCTTGGAATGAAAGGAACCGAAATGAAAGCTTGGGTCCACAGCAGGTAAGGAACCGAAAGGAGGGTTTCGGTCCACAACAAGTAAGCAACTGAAAGGAGAGCTTTGGTCCTCAGAGCGTAAGCAACCGAAAGAACGGTTTCGTTCCTCAACACAATAGCAACCGAAAGAACGGTTTCGGTCCTTAACACAATAGCAACTGAAAGAATGTGTTCGGTCCCAAGTTCAATCAGACGAACAGAAGGGAAGAGTGTTCCCGTTCTCAACCAAGGAAGAGTAATAATCAACGGTCCAATATCTCTTCTAAACCCTATTCTTCTCATTCCCATTATAATTCTTATCCTTCAAAAGATTTAAAGGGGAAAGGAAAGCTCTTTCCAGAAGACAACAAATGCAAGAAAGAGATCCAAAAGGATGCAGACATCAAAATCTCAAACCCCATGTCTAATGAATCTAAGTCAAACAAAATTAAAGTTTTCACAATAAAGAGAAAAGATGAAACAACTCTAATTAAAAGAACTTATATGGTTGATGTTTCTCTTACTATTCCATGTCCTGTAAAAGGCTCACAAGGACCCAAGAAACTTTGGGTTCCTAAATCTGCTTAATATTTTGCAGGTTATACGTGATGAGCAGTTTGACGAACAATGGTATATTGATAATGGCTGCTCGTGTCACATGACAGGACGAAAGGAAGAACTGAGAAAGTTTCGGTCTCTCAAGGATGGTGGAATTGTGAAGTACGACAACAATTCGTTTGGAACTATCAAAGGCTATGGAATGATTACGAATGGTGATTTCTCAAAAAGAAAGGTAGCATACGTTGAAGGATTGCAGCACAACCTTATCAGTGTATCACAGCTAGTAGTTGGGACTGGATTGAAGGTATCGTTTGATGATGAAGGCTCAGAGATAGTCGAAAAGAAGTCAAATAACATTCTGTTGAAATCGAAATGAAAGGGCAAAATGTACCCTTTAAACCTCAATCCAATTCGAGGGAAACCAGCAGTCTGCCTGCTAACGAAGGCTCACTCAGACGAAAGCTGGTTATGGCATCGAAGATTCTCTCATCTTAATTTCAAGGATATCAACAAGCTGGTTTTAGGAGATCATGTTCGAGGTCTTCCAGTTCTCAAATTTGACAACGAACATCAATGTGCAGCTTGTGGAATGGGAAAGCAAAGTCTACAAAGTCATCTTTCTATTATCAACACAAAGGTGATAGAACCATTGGAGTTGTTGCATATCGATCTATGTGGTCCCTCCTCTATTGAAATTATTGGTGGGAACAAGTACATTCTGGTCATAGTCGACGACTTTTCTCGCTTTACATGGGTGTTTTTCTTGAAGCAAAAATCATAGGCTACTCCTAAGCTCAAGCTCTTCATAAAGCAAGTAGAGGTTCAACTGAGGAAAGTGGTTCGTAACGTAAGAAGTGACAACGACTTGGAATTCAAGAACAAGGAATTTGAAGATTTTCTAGCTGAGAAAGGAACGAATCTTAATTTTTTGGCTCCATATACTCCACAGCAGAATGGAATCGTCGAAAGACGAAACCGATCTCTATGCGAAGCAGCTCGAACTATGCTAAGCTTCGCTTCATTGCCTTTCTATTTCTGGACTGATGTTGTTGTTGCTGCTTGTTACACTCAGAACAGATCATATCTAAACAAGCGATTCTCCATTACTCCTTACGAGATCTTGAACAATCGCAAGTCGAATGTGAAATTCTTTCATGTGTTCGGTTCAAGATGCTTTGTTTTCAACTCAAAAGAGAATCGAAACAAGTTTGATGCTAAGGCTGATGAAGGAATATTTTTGGGCTACTCCTTGCACTCGAAGGCATATAGAGTTCTAAACAAGCGCTCTAAGAAGATTGAAGAGACATACTATGTTACCTTTGACGATAGCTATGTCAAGAAGATGAAGACAACTGAAGGTGCAATGCAGGAAATCATTCCAAAGACTAGTACGTCAAGCTACAGCTCCTATCTCAAACCTTTTCGAGCAATATATGCTTCTTTTTGATGAACCTGAAAAGGCTATCGATTCTGAATCCAAGGCGGAAGATAAAAAAGTTGACAGTCTAAAGCAAGTCATTGACGATGCTGCACGGAAGATAGCTGATGATCAACCGAAGGCAACCGAAAGGCATGCCTTAAGTGAACCTTCTGGTGAACGTCCTTCTGTCTAGGGCGAGGGTTCGTCTTTACCAAAGGATCAAGGTCCTTCATTTCATGGGGAGAATTCAACGTCACAGTCATCTAGCTCAACCGGAAGTCCAAATGAATGGGAACATTCTGATCCAGATATTGAACTCGTGTCATCATTCGAGGGGGAGAATACACATGTCAATGATGATGATGATACACTATCATAATTGGAAGAAGAAATCAATGCAGAACTAGATCCCTCTTGTGATCCAAATTACCCACCTCTCATTAAATGGACCAAAGATCATCCTCAAAGTCAAAGCAATGGGGAATCTTCAGAAAAGGTATTAACTCGATCACGGATCAAAGCGACACAAGCTGCACTATTCTCTCAAGTAGAATTTTGCATGTTTAATTCTTTTGTCTCCAAAGTTGAACCGAAGACTATGAATTCGGCTCTTGACCATCCTGATTGGGTTCAAGCCATGCAAGACGAGTTGAATGAGTTTGAAAGAAACAAAGTATGGCGTCTAATTCCAACTCTAAAGGATGCTTCGGTTGTCGGTCTCAAGTAGGTATTCAGAAATAAGATGGATAAGGAGGGGAATGTGATTCGTAACAAGGCTCAGTTGGTTGTAAAAGGCTACTACCAAGAGGATGGTATTGATTATGAAGAGACCTTCGCTCCAGTTGCAAGATTAGTAAATCATGACGAATATCTTTGTCACTCTTATGGTGAACTTGATCAACACACAACTTTGTGTACTCGATCTCCTAGTCCTTCACTTGACACCTTGTCAATGAATTAGTCTAATTTCCAAATATGAAATTTCTCATTCATCGTGCAACCAAGTTGCATGATTCCAAATTTCTGTCCAATTGAAACTTGGGCGATGAGAAACTCTCCCTATTTGGTAAATTCTCGACATTCCATAATAAGAACCAAATCCATTATTGCTAATAGAAACATTTTAACATCAATTTTTCATACACACCATTGTAAGGATAAATAAATAAAATTTAAAATCAAAATTTATTTTATTGTGGAAAAATTTGTCCTTACAATGCAATTCATTGAAAAACTTATGCTAATACATCTTTCTTAGCAATCTAATTCTAACTCTAAGTAGTAGCTCAAGAATCTAATCTTCGAGAAATGCGATCGAAATCCATTCCTTCACGGTTAGATTCTGCTCACTTCTTCCCTTAAGCTTCCTTTCTTTTCTTCAATCTTACAAAACATCAATTGTAATCCTATCACATTATGTATTAAGAATCTAGAATGAAGCTTAAAAGAGTTAGTCAATGGATTTTACCTATATTAGAGCCATACGTTTCGACTCTCCCATCTCTTAGATCTCTTAGGTAAATGGGGCTGCTTCGTCTCCAATGCCCTTTCTCTTGGCAATAAAAGCAAATTGACTCTTTTGGAACATGACATGGAACTACTTTAGACATTGCCTTTCTCTTATGATCAAAATTTTTCGATCATAGCATGTCTTTCGTTGCCATTGTCTATATCCATAGAGGTCTCGAAGGCAGATTCACCAATCAACTTTGCTTTTCTATTGCGCCAAATCATTGCTGATTCAGCAGCAATAAGCATGTAGGTGAGATCTATAAGGGTCACGTCGTAGTTCATCATATAGTACTCTCTTACGAACTCACTATATGAGTTAGGAAGTGACTGAAGAACCCAATCAACAGCTATTTCCTCACAAACAACGGATCCCAACATTCTTAGTCTATCAATGTGCGACTTCATTCCTAGGACGTGTGCACACACCGACTTTCCTTCTTTATGTTTACTTGCCAAAAAGGGCTTGAGTAATTTTGAACTTTTCAAGCCTTTGAAATTGTGGGTTAGGGAGAATAATTGGAGGAGGAGGAGGAAGTGAAGCATGATCTCTTGTTCCTCGATCGAATCGTGGAATATCATCTTCATGTGGAATGCTTGTTCCACAGGATTTGAGAAGACCATAGTTGTCAAACTTTGAAATCTACAATACGGGAGAAAACGAATTCAAGTTAGTTGATTTATTGAGTCCTCAGTAAATCACCCAAATGAAATACTAAGGCTAGGACCCAACACAATATTCTACAACTCGGGAGAGGGATGCCATAACCCTAATTGCAGAATATTTGAAGGTAAGTGACTGACGATTCACTAATTTCCACCATGAAAAATGAAAAAGAAATTTAAGTTTTAAATCTATGAAAACTCCTAGATCCTTTGAGATACATTGAACTTTCAATGGCATGTTTATATCTCGATATGCCCCTCTTGTTTGTGACTGGGATGCCGAGGATCACAAAGCGGGTGTGAATAACCATGCAAACTTACATGGTGCCCTCACATGTTACAGTCACCTATTCGATGTGCCGGTAAACCACACACGCTCCAACGAACTATGACAAACATTGAGTCACCCTTTGCTACCTTTGCTTAGAACCATTTAGTGTGCCGGTAAACCACACACGCTCCACTAACGTCTTCGCAAGGGCACAAAGTGTAATTTCATGGAATTGCATCAATTCACTTTTGCCTAAGTAACTAAGATTGGGAATTTTATGAAAACATTTAGTTACTTTTATACTTCATTATACTTATAATGGAAGGTTTCTTCCTATCCTACCCGTTCGGCTAACGACCCTCCACTAGTCAAGAGTGCGGTGGGTAAGAGTGGATACCCATTCAATCACCATTTTATAGGCAATTTCCTTAAACACCCCTTATAGACCAGCTTCGTGAATGAGGCCTACTAACGGTAAGACTGACTTTTACTCATACATATATATAATGTTAGACTTTTAATGTTATATATAGTATAGGGTGTATTTTACACTTTTAAAATATTAGGTGGTTCAATTTAACAATTATACTTTTAATTCACTTAAATTGTAAACCTAAACTTTTATGGATTTATTAAACCTCTTTAATTAAACACCTTAATTAGTTAATAAAACCATAAGGGTGTGATTTGAACTTTTTCAAAACTATACTAGAGTTTTAGAATTTAACATTCCTAATTAAACTTTTAATCAACTTTTAAATTCCAAAACTTGAGGGCAAGTTTTGAAAGATTTCAACACATTAGGGTTTAGAATTTAAATATACATCAAAATTAAACCATTTAATCAAAATTTAAATTCCAAAACTTGAGGGCAAGTTCTGAAACCTTTTTCAAAACATTAGTGTTTTAACTATTTAAATTTCAAAACAACAAAACTTTTGGGTTCAAATTTAAACTATAAAACCTAAAGGGAAAAATATGAAACTTTTCATAACAACAAGGATCAAATAACAAATAATCTAAATTAACATTTAATTACATAATTATCCATATTTGATTTATTTAATGATTTCTTGCAAAACAATTTATCAATTTAGTCAAAATAATTAATCAATTATCACATAAGGAAACAATTATCTTATTAATTGATAAATATCTTCAATTAGATCAAAAATATAGTCAAATATATCATATAATCGGATTAATATTGATCTAACATGATAAGGTAACTATCCCAATGTAAAAACAGCAAGAAATCCCGAGATAAGCTCTAACTGACGAGTTGACTCGTCGAGTCAAGCCTGGACTCGTCGAGTCACCTTGGACTCGGCGAGTTCAGCTATGGACTCGGCAAGTCCAGCCTTCAAAACACCAAAAATCAAATTTTTTAGATATATCAAGCATCAATACAATAGAAACCAATCAAGTCTCTCATACCACTGATGGGTTTTGGTCATAAGACATCCCATGTGCTCATACAAACCCTAATGCTTGGATCTAGGTTTCTCTATTGTACATGCAAGTTATCCAAGACTATAAACCCTAATTTTAACATTCAAGTAATCATATTAACATGAGAATAGGTTTAAGATGTTACCTTGATTGTTATGTAGCAATAACAATTCCAAATATCCTTGTATTGACTTTGGAAGGCTTAGAGTCACAAGTGTCACTCCTCTAATGGTTCACAAACACAATAAGCAAGAGGATGAAAAGGAGAGAGGATGGAGGCTGCCCAAAAACGTCTACAAACCCTAGAGAAGTCTTAGCCACGTTTTTGGTCATAAGGGATCTCTTTATATAGGAGGCAATTAGGGTTATCTAACAAGGAAACCCTAATTTGGATGCTTAAGCCCTAAGCAACCCATGGAGCCCTTTCCTTAAGGCCTTGGACGATTTCATATGGGCTTCCCCCATAGAATTCGTCCACCTTATAATAAAAAGCAATCCATGGCCCAAATTGCAATTATCTTATAATTACAATTCCAGTCCCTTAAGTTTAATTAACCTCTTTTAGTCACAAAACTAATTACCAATTAATTATTGACTAATATTAATTAAACAATATGATTTCTCCTTTAATATATTACTCCCATAATATATTAATAAATCATATTTAATCCTTTCTCTCCATAATTCATCCTATCAAGTTGCTTTGGTGAAGGCAACCCAAAAGGACCATGCACCATCGGGTCAAGTACATACCAAAATAGTTATGGACTTAGACACTAATCCAACAAATTTCGTGTCACTACGTACTAAGTGAAACCCACAATTCAACACCAATAATGAATTAACGGTACAACATCACTATGATAAACGTTCTTGAATGAAATCTCTTTTTATTTTGAGTGATCCTTCTGAAAATGTCTATTACCAATATTTTTCTTCCCCAAAGATCCAGTTAAGTTTTTTTTGAGATTTCTCATTTGTCCACAAGTCACTGAATATCTTACCTACCTACTTTTTTAACACACCACATTGGTCTCACAAGTACTTCGTTCAGTTTCGGTCTTCTATCAAGTATCGAAATCATGAATTGAAGCGAAATCCAACCTTTATAGATTTAATTAAAAAGATGCCTTTCAATACCTCTTAACAAGTACTTGATCGTTATTTAATGGGAAGCCACACAAGCACTTTGAAGTCTCTCTTGACTTTGAAGGAAGAGATTCGTGCCCATAATCAGTCGCTTTATGTTTTAACAAGACATCACAAATTCCCACAAACAGTTTGCTTTATTTCTTTATCTTTCACACTCTATGTACGAAAATCTTTGATTTTCCAAAATCTGGTTCTATTAACGATGACCTTATTGTTACAGCTTCGTTTCTAAAAGTATTCCAGTGATATATAAAGATAAAGGTGATGATAGTTCATGTAAAATATGTGGGTGACGTTTGGGATAAAGTTAAGGCTGAGTCAGCAGTTATCCAATCATTTTGACGATTTGAAAAATGCACTTTTTATGGAAAGGCGTATAACAGCGAAACGTCCTTTCTCTCTCCTGCGTCATCATCGGGCATGCCAACTGCTCACTCCGTCACATCAGGCCCAGTTTCTAATTAATCCAAGATTTCAGCCGGATATTTCTCTCTCCTACTTGTACGTATAAAAGGATTTGGCACGCTCCTCTTTACTCTTTTATCACTTAGAAATTCTCTCAAAGAAAAAGGGCGATTTCTCTCACTGTTCATCTCCTTCTTCTCAAGCTTCGTCAATGGTAGAATCATCTTCTGTTTAAGATACATCTGCTCACTCCAACCTTCTCACCATCAAGCCTCAACAAAACCTCATCATTGATCTTACACCCTTCATCTATGAACCTATGATGTACATCGTCGAATGTCTCAAGTACTCACCTCTCGTCGATGCTCTTTCAAAGGTCTAAGTTGTTCCTATGACCTGCATCTCACACATCTATTCAACTGCTTACTATGACAAGGTTGCTGAGAGGATTCACTTTGAAATTCAAAACGAGAAGACCTCCATCTCTAAGAATCGCTTATGTGCCCTAATTGGTCTTGCTCAAGAATCCACTCTGGTAAACCCCGAATCGATTACTACTGGTCAACTGTTCTCCATGTTCTACCAAATGAGGTACACAGAAACCCTAACCACAGTTACCATATTCAAGAAGTCTTGCCTTCCTCCTCATTGGAACGGCCTCTTCACTCTTCTTTTCAAAGGTCTATCAGAGCGTAGCGCCGACTCAGAAGGAGCAAGCAAGTCATTTATGACTATGCTTTATGGGCTGTATCATGGGATTACTTTGGACTATGGGACAGTCATATGGAAAAAACTGGTTCAAAGTTTCTATCCTTCATCATGACATTCAGAGATTTCATGTGGCAGGTACTGGTCCATTATTACAAAGTGGGCGATGTATCGTCTCCACGTTCCAATCATGGCGGACTCTCTTCTTTCCTCTATCGCAACCTTTCACACCACGAAGATCATCGTCACGGATCCTACCAAATATTCCGTCATTGGATCGATCCCATCAGCTATGTATGCCTGCATGTCTGACACAAGCAACGTTCTTCAAGAATACAAGAAGCATCCTTCTTCGGGCCCAAGGGAAGTCACTCCTGCCATGATTCGCTCCATTGAGGAAGCTGACAAGCCCGCCAATAGGGGAAAGAAACCAGAAACACAAAAGGAAGTGAAAGTCACTAAACGAACCAAGGGTCAAACCCCCAAGAAGCGAAAGTCCGACAAGGTTTCTCCTTCACAACCTAAGCAGAAGAAGCTGAAGAATCCAGCCCGGAGACTCATTCTTCAATCTTCCAGCGATTCGGACTCTGAGTATGTTCCTCTTACTACCAAACCTTCTACTCACTCAGATTCAGAGAGCGAAAGCTTTGACGAGGAGGCTTCGGGTCGTGGTGATACACCGCCTTGCTCGCCTACCCTAGAGGTACCTGTACGCTCCCAACCCCCTTCTCCTCCACCGGTTTTTGTTCCTGTGTCTATCCCTCCTATTTTTCCCATCACTACATCTCAACCAACAACCACTATTCCCATTCCTGATCCTATCTTCACTGAGACTACAACTACCACCACTACTGGAGTTCGGACCAACGTATCTGATACGGGGGCTCGTTCTTTAGCACCCACTCCTCTAGTCACAACCGAACCTCCAGTCACGACCGAACCACCAGTCACTACCGAACCTCCTGTAACCTCCAAACCACTATCTCCTACCCAATCCACTAACACCAACACAGTTCTTGGCGGTGATGACTTGGAGTTTGATTCCACTTAATTCAGTCCCTACCGTGTCCAAAGTGATGACGACGAAGATGCTCCTGTAACCAAGCACCATCTTAAGGCGGTTACTGAAAAGTTTGATCAGCTGCATTCCTCCTCCTCCACTGGTGCTTATTTTGAAGCTGCTCTTAAAGCCTTGTTCTCTTCGGTTGTCAAAGAACATGATGCTTCTATCTCTGCTACAGCAAAGGCCATTGATGCCTTTACCTCCTAATGCCAAGAGGTCTCTCTTGATGTTGAGGCTTCAACGAAGGAATGCAAAGATGCGACCGCAAAATTCGATAAACTAATTTCTGAGGCTCATTTATTCTTAGATTCTTTGTAGGCTGTTGCTCAAAAGAACTCTCAAGACAGTGAATGTTTCGGTTGATAAGCTTCAGCGTTCTCTTCAAGCCGAAATGACTAATCTTGCAGCCGCTTGTCAAGCCATTGAAGCTGCCAATGCCAACCTTCACGATAATGTCAATGATCGTCTGACTCAACTGGAAGCAGAGTTGGCTGTCGAAAATCGCATAATGGATGAATTAGACAAGCGTACATCTCAGCTGAAAATGCAAAACCTCAAGCTTCGCACTACAACAAATGAGCTTAATGATTTAAAGTATGAAAGGGAGGTAATTCGAAGCTCTGTAGGTGACGTTCATTCCATTCTACTTATTCCTCTTGATGCACATGATCCCATTATGACTATAACCATCAGACGCCATTTGGCTGAAAAACTCTGACCCGCTTTGGATATCCTTAGTCAGATTGAGGGTGTTTCGGTAACTGGTGTCCAGCCGAAACAAGGGGGAGAAAAGGCAAAAACTCAACCTCCTCCCGAACCCAAGTCAACAGCTGAACCGAAGGATAATGAAGCTTCGGTCAGCAAAAGGGATAAAAGGAAAAAGAAAATTGGTGAAGATGATACAGATAATGATGATGATGATTATGAAGATACTTTGGGTGAAATTCCCTCTAAGCCTTTTTAGAAAACAAAACTTTCTGAGAAATATTTTGCAGAAAAGATCAAGAAGCAAACGACTGAGGTGGAGAAGAAGCAAAAAAGAAAAGGAGCTCTTAGAGAAAAAGAAGTCCATTTTTCCAGAGTGGACCATTGATTCGCTTCAAAGAGATGCTATAGATGAACCGAGTACTCATTGGCTCGAACCTGTCATGTCGTTCGGCCTTGAAAACTCGAAGGATGCGCAGTTTGACATGCCAATCACTCGAAAGACATTTATCTTTCATTGCATCAACTCAACTGCTGCCATCCCCTCTCCGGACCCGAAGGTGGATCGGGATCTGTTAGAGTTTTATCTGGAGTTCGCTCAGCCACAATACTTGACCTGGTGCTCATAGAAGATTACTACCGTCAAGGTACTGAAGCCTTATTCAGCTGGGAAGTTTATCAACGTCAAATTTAAAGTGACTCGAGGATCTGAAGGCTCGGTTCATAATTTCTATCTGGCTGATCTACCGAACCTCAATCCTCACGAATGGATACTACTCAACAACATTTTTCTGTCGAATCCTTAGGAGTATCAGCCGATTATAGACCACATTAAGCGAATGCTTGTTTGCTACATTCATGAAGTAGTAAAGATGGATCAAGAAATCGCCTCTGCTATCCACAAGCGAACCACAATCAAACCAATGGGAAGAGCTGGCGATGTGAATACAATGATCAAGGGCAAAATTGACTCAAAATATCACACTATGACGTTTCTCAGGGACGAAGGTCAAAAATGCATGTTCGCTCTTGTTGATAAGCACCTATTCTCAACTACTTTCTTGGAGCATATTTTAGAGATCATTTAGAGGTGTAATCAGAACTCAGCAGCCGACAAGAAGTTGTTTACTGACATGCTGAGATGGTATATTCAATTTCGGCAGACTCTTCTTGCTATCATTCCTCGGCTGTTTAAAGTTGTGAAGACAGTGAAGCCTACTCAAAAGAAATAATCTCTCGCCTCATTTGACGTAGAAGGGGAGATTGTTGGGCTTATAGTATTGCGTCATGGGCTCGGTCCTTAGCCCAGTTTTGGTATCTGGTTTGGGCCTGTCCAACCGTGATTATTTTACTATAGGTTTTTAGTATTTAAGGTTCATACATGCATCCTTTGTAGGTAATGCTTTTATTATTTTCTCATCAAGTATTGTAAACCCTAGCTCGCCTCTACAGTGGAAGTTCTTCATCGAGCTCTGCTGAGGCGTGACTATATTTGAATCATAAGCTTTGCATTGATTCCATACTGTGTTCTTAACCGTATTGTGTTTGAATTGTTTGTTCTTCATCTTTATACCTGTGATAGATATAAGCGATCTGAGATTTATTCTCATTAGCCACTATAGGCCATTCTTGCAACCTTCCTCAAACCCAAGGGTCAAAATGGAATATTCTTTTAAACTTATTGCTAAAATTGAAAATACCTGATCATCAGGATATTACACAAAAACCCTATGTTAGATACTTAGGCCTTGTTTGGTATCCTCTTAATTGAAAAATTAAGACGTAGTCTCTTAATTTTTAGGATCCAGACTATTTTTTAACATTTGAATTTATGGCTCTGATTTGTGGGATGCCTCTTCATTTTTCAGGGATGCGTCTGAATTAAAAAAAAAAAAAAAAAGAACCTGTGTTCCTCTTTTGCCCTGGTACTCCACTCATTTCCCTATTCTCTTTCTTTCACAAACACCGACCCCTCCTTCCCATTGCGTCTCTGATCCCACAATGGAAATCCTCTACTATCACCTCCGATATCTGATGGAAAATGCCTATTCTTGTGCCACATATCTGCCGGTAATGAAACCCTCTAGCTCCATTAAAGTCGTTGAATTTGGCAAGTTTTTTTTTCTTTTGAAAGTCATGTGATTCAAATTTCGAAATTGTCAACTATGACAATAAACTCCTCCACCACTATGTATGATTTTTTATCCCATATCCTTTTTATTTACATCTCTTATTCTAGAGTATATAATCCAATGTTCCACTCAATCAATTTTGTAAATACACAGTCAACTTCTTAGGAAACTAAATTTAGTTATTTTCTAGTCATAGAGGTAGGTTTATGTTTGCGGGTATAAAGTCAAAAAATGAAGGTGTATGAGTACAGTCATATACCCACAAACAATTTATGAAAAGTCCTGTGAGGTTCACCAATTTTTGATTTCCGAAATTCCCAGTCAAAAATAAACTATTAAGTTCTTGTTATGTCATTGGAAAGAACATAAGAGCTTGAAGTAGTTTAGGACTTGGTTTGAGCCTTGTTTTTAGGTGTCTCTTTAGCTATTTCCGTTGAGCTTTGCTATTTATTATGGTGGAAGAAAAAGGTAACTAATAGACAAATGACTCAAGAAAGTTATAATAGTCCAGCAAGAGAATTCTTCTACATGTTATGTTGGAAAATTCCCTCATTTTTTACCACCGAAAATTCCCTCATTTTTGACCACTAATGGTCTAATAACAGACACCCAAGTCCATGAACCACAAGCATCATCATTAGCTCATATATATAACAAGAGAATTCTTCTACATGTTGTATTAGATGGTTGTGGTTTATATCAATTGTAGCTGTTGTGTATGGTTGATTGATAAATCAGTAGCACTCTTATAAGGTCTGCAATCACTCTCATGTTATAGCTATAAAAGAGTTAAGCAATGGATAATTCTCAGACTACTGGTAGTGGCCTAAATGTGCGTCTGACTGAAATTGCTTTCTTTATATGTTCAGGTGCAACAATCTATGTACAAATGGATGTTGACAATCAAATTGGTAAACTGACGGTTGAATAGTTTGTGTCGTGTTTGAAAATATTGTGTGTCGTGTTTAAGCAAACAACTCCATTGATTTGGATAATTTCAGAAAGATCAAAATCGAATAGTTTGTTTTTTGTGTTTGAAAATATTTATATTTGGATTTTATTTGAATTTTAGTGTGTGTGTGTGTGTGTATATATATATATATATATATATATATATATATATATTCAATGAGTTAGTTCAATTATTTAAAAAAAAACATTAAACTAAGCAAAATATAAGAAGGAATGGCAAAATAATCATTTTTTTCATTCAACATAGCAATTCATATGTATCAATCAAACATCATGCATCTTATAAATTCATATCTTAAAAATTCAAACTCTCTTAAAATTCAGATCTCTTAAAAATCCAAATTCTACCAAACACCCCGTATAAAAAGAAGGTTGTCAAGAATATGGAAAATTGTAATTTCACTTTCTAATGCAAAGTCTTCCTCATTCCTCGTGTACGGCCGTACGGGTTAATGATAAGAGTAAATTACACAAATTGCCCTTGTGGCAAAATGCACATTCAGTCCCTATTTTCAAAAAATTAACTTGGACTGTCCTTCGTTTGATTAAAAGTTTCACGTTTCATCGCTCGTTAGTTTAATTTTGCACGTTTAATCCCTTGTGAGACAAGAAATGACTATAATGCCCTTTTGTATTTCTTTTCCAATTAAATTAAATTTTATTATTATTACTAATTAAAAAAAACAAAATACGGCCCATTTCATACCCAACCCAACTTCATCCTTCCCTTTATTCGTCTATCTTCCTCCCTCTTCTGTAAACTATTCAAGAACCCTAAAATCATCAACTAACCGGAGCTTTTGAGCGAGCACCACCAGAGCATACCGTCAAACCACCCCCTCCTTTTTTCTCTATTTTTGTATATCATAGTTATCAGCAACAAGTTTTGTAGTTTTACTAACTCTTCACTTTCTTCGGTTAATGAACCATCTTCAACTCTAAGGGTTGACCTAATTAGATGAACGCCCCTCATATCAGCAGTAATTTTATCTCCTACACGAAGCTCTGTAATATCACCCGGAAGCATGATGATTCGTGACCTTTTTGCCATTGCATATCACAGTTGCTTGTTCTTATTCGATTTCTTAAAAGTGCTCAAAGGCTTTTTCAGCATTATTTTCTTGCCAAACACCAACATTGGCATTAACAATTAGTATCACAAATATGACAAGGTCAACAAATGATATTATCTTCATATCTCCAGGATAAAAGAAATCGCAATAGCAGGAAGTAGAATCCTAATAAGAGCATCATTGGATTGATCTAAAATGAGACGGATCATAAACTAACCTTCATAGTTCTCGAATTCGTCTTTCTCTCCTTCTCTCTCAATTTTGGCGAACAACACACACCACTGAGAACCGCAGTAAGCCCACACAACACTACCACCCTGCTCCCGAGTTGAAGCAAAGAAAAGAAAAGAAGATAAAAGATAGTAAAGAGAGAAAACAAAACAAAACAAAACAAATTTGTCTTTTGTGCTACCGAGTTAGAGAGAAATTGAAGGAAAGTTAAACATTTTGTTCTTTCTTTCAAATCCTCCCAAATCAGAAGGAAAGTTAGGAGGGAAAGTGATCCTTCCACTTCCTTCCTTTAATGAAAATTAGGAGCATCAATCTCTCTTACCTTCCTCTCATTTTCGTCCATTTCCTTTATTTTCTCTCCTTAAGTTGAACTCGGGAGCGGGGTGTACAGATTCGCTACCCTATTGCCATAAAAACAATAGGCGGCTAGGGTTTGGCGCAGCGATGTTGGTGCGTATGTGGCAATGGCGGCACGCAGGTGGTGAATTTGCGATGGTTGTGTATAGGCGGAGAACAGAGAATAGAGGCAGAGATAAAGCGACATTCATCCGGTGAGAGAATGTAGAAGGAAAAGTGAAGAGAGAAAGGGAAGGGGAGCGGGAGGGTGGATTGGTTGGTCGAATATTTAGTTTTTTTTTCTTTTTTTTTAATCTAAAAAAAAGTTAAATAAATAATAAAAAGTTAAAAAAAATATTAAGGGCAAAATAGTCATTTTATGTCCATAGGGATGATCAGAGTAAAAAAATAATAATACAGGGACGGTCATAATTAATTTTTTAAAATAGAGACTGAACATAACTTTTAACACCTACAGAAGGGACAATGTATAATTTACTAACAAAAAAAAAATGTTTTAGCAAGTATAAGGATTGTTAGAATTCATAAAACTTCCAAATTCTTGAAGTTGATCTTTATTTATACTCAGAAAACTTTTTCCACGAAAAAAGATTGTTTTGATTTAAACAATTTTGACTTATAATCAAATTTTGTGTCGAAAAGAAAAAGCAAAATCACGAACTTTAGAGGATTTTTTTCACTAGCTAGTTTAGTGATCATTTTGTAATGAAATGTAAAACGTGATATATATATATATATATATATATATATATATATATATATATATATATATATATATATATATATATATATATATATATATATATATATATATATATATATATATATATAGTTAGGTACATGTGACACGTTATAATTTTGTGAGACCGTGAGACGCAATCCTAGTCACTCATTTGGTAGATAAAAAAAACATTTCTAAAATACAAATTAATTGAAAATTTTCGAAATTTTTTTTTTCAAATAATATATTTGGAATTTATGTTTTCCAAAAAAATAAATAAAATTCCAAAAAAATATATAAAAGAAATATATTTTTTTACATATTCTAGTAGACTATTATAATATTCTACATATGTGACAAAAATCTAGTACAATATTCTAACATTCTAAAAATCACATTAGAATATTTATAGTTTAATATTATTCTATTAGTATATTTCACGTATTTTTAAAAAAACGGTACTTCTTTTTAATTTATTTTTATTTTTTAGGTAATTAAAGTTCCGAAAATAATAATTAAAAAAAGAATTTTTGGATTTTTTCTTTTATTTTGCATTTTAAAATTATTTTTAGATTTGGTCTCACAGTCTCACAAAAAAGAACACCCGGCAGCCCCCGTACCTCTTTGTTTGTGTGTGTGTGTGTGTGTGTGTGTATATATATATATATATATATATATATATATATATATATATATCACTGTTGTAAAAATCCCGACTAGGTCCCGATTAATCTCTGATTACTCCCTAGGCGCTACTCGACCGATTAGAGGGCGCCTAGCGATTAATCCCTGCATATATAATGAGTGAAACATTATAAAACGATGAAATCTTAACATTTTGAAAAAGTTTTATGTCAATGGAAACTATTTGAGGTATGATTAATGTTGTATTAGTCATATTAACCTATTTTGTTATCATATTAGTGGTATTTACGAACTTTGATATCCTATTAGTCATATTTATTTTTTTTAAATTCAACAAATTAACAATTAATGGTACCCGATTAATACCTCGATTAATCTCCGCCTAGCCGATTAATCCCTTGACTCTAGTCCACCGACTAACTAACGTCAAGCGTTTTTTGCAACCTTGATATATATATATATATATATATATATATATATATATATATATTCAAATAAAAACAATTCTTGTGAGAACAAATTTTGTCCATACATTTTATTAACTACAAATTAATAGTTTATTATATCATATTCAATAAAATTAATTATTTCTTTATCTTTTTTCTAAAAAAGCCCTCAGATACTCATACACACACACTTTCTCTCTTTAGATCTAGACCACCAGATAAGCGACAACCGTCGTAACTACTGTAACGACGCCAAAACCACCGTCAGAACCACTATAATACCATCGAAACTACCGGACCGGCGTCTCTTCACTCTCACGTGATCTGCTTGTTCACCTCCCTCCGCCTACCATCGACGAAAAGCACCAGATTGGCGCCTTTTCACTCTCTAGATATGCTTGTTCACCACTCTCAATGTCAAAAACCACTTTTGTATACCTCTTATACCAAATCTTGCTATACTAGCCATCCCTACCGGATCTCATTTAGCGAGACATTAGATCTCCACGTTGAGATGTTCTGAGGATCTTTTATATCACTTTCACAAAAGAATATATATATATATATATATATATATATATATATATATATATATATATATATATATATGGTGGCATAGGCTATGCTACGAGCCACCTGCCTTTTTGCGGCTTTTTTTTTTTAATTTGAAATTTTTTTTTACATGTAAACATTTTTAAAATGATTTGAGTAATATTTTTAGGATAAATTATTTTTATTTTAAAAAACTAACGTATGTCAATCAAAATTATTTTTAAAACCATTAAAGTTTATAAAGTATGATATTTATATATTTTCATAATTAACTAGAAGCGATCCCCCCGCTTTGCGGGGTTGGAAGGCGTCAACAAAAAAGTTGTTTTAGACCGGATGAGTTTATGTT
This sequence comes from Lactuca serriola, assembly GCF_051521515.1. Taxonomy (NCBI): domain Eukaryota; kingdom Viridiplantae; phylum Streptophyta; class Magnoliopsida; order Asterales; family Asteraceae; genus Lactuca; species Lactuca serriola. Next base: position 71,815,179 of record NC_136410.1, read on the forward strand.
TTTCTTTTTTTTATTATTTTTTTCATTTTTATGAAACAAATGCTTCACAAGAAACACATTGTTAAACATAAAAATCAGAATAATTATGACATATAACATAACCGCAATCAACAATAAGAACATTATCTATCATTCTTACTTACATTTTCTTTCTTTGTTTTTTTATATATAGTAAATGTAAATAAAGAAGAAGATTGTAGTTTTAATAAAATGCGTTTATAACAGAGAAAATTATTGTGTGTTTATTTATTGAACACACATTTTGTTAGAAAGTTTTTCCACCAGTCAACTAGATCTGCAATGTGCTGCAAAACTGAAATGCTTTCCTTTTTTGAAAACAAAAATTGAAGTTCGAGTTACCTATTTTCCCCCTGTCAGCAGTTCAACTTACTGATTTTATTATTATTCCAAAATTTTCATATTGCTAAAGGGCATTTAAGTAATTTGACTAATCAAGGTCAAGATGATTACAGGATAATAGATCGATCCAACAACCACCATGCAATAAAGAAATGGTTAAAAACTATTGAAATAAAATAAAAACTTACTCTCCACATATATGTCTTTACATCCTTTATGTCATCATATGAGGACATGGTGGATGGAAAAAGTTAAATCCTTTGAACTGTTTGTGTAAACCGCAAAAGAGCATTCTCCTATCTAGGTGAAAGGTAATTGATCTTACACCTGTTGTCTAGACAATTACAAAACATATGTTGCTTAAATACCAAGGGAAAAAGGGGATTTTTTTTTTCTAGAAAAATGGTACCTCTAGTCGAGTTGTTCCAATTAATTCAAAGGTCTCCAAATCTCAAAACTTTACAGTTTTGTCTAATGAACCTTTTGCTAGATAGTACTAAATCACACATATGTCGAAAGGTATCTAGTGTGTTTCATGATAGATGAAATAAAACCAAAGATTTCGTTCCAAACATTGTATTTCGAAATTGAAACAATTAGAAAAAGCACAAAAATATCATGAATTCAAAAAATACTGAAAATTGTTTACAAACAATGGTAGTAGACTTGCCTTCTCCAAGAGGTGTTGGAGTAATTCCTCCAACAACAACATAATACCCATCTTGTCTTTCTTTGAGTTCATCGAAAACAAACAACAAAACCTAAAAAATCCAAACACCCAAATCATTACACAACAAAATATGGAATTTATACATACTCAAATCACTAAATCAGTCATATAATATATCGCTTAGAAAAGAGCTCTGGTTTCAATGGCCATTTACATGATCTCATTTGGCTTTTCTCTTTTAAAAAGATTCTCCAAAATCATTTTGAAGTTATAAAAAGAAGGCTACTGTAACATCCGATATCAATTTTATAGCTTTTGGGGATCAAATAGGTATTTTATTTCTTTAAGTTCATTGTTCACAAACAATAAAACCTAAATCTACACCTTCTTTTGCAAGGTCAGTAATGGAGCCATCCTGATAAAACAAAATAGAACCTGTTAAAGAAAATGGTATCTAAAGGAAGCTTTTAAACTTCTCCTTATCTAGTGGTACACCATTACCTTCTTTAAATTTAGAGCATAATTGGTCTAATGTCCCAAAGATTAAAGGCATAAAGAAATGCAAAGCGCCCAAAGTTTAGTAAGACTATTCGAGTAGGTGTTACAGCCATGAGTAGAAATCTAGGTATCATATATCTCACTCTAAGAACATTATATAAAACCTGAAAACAATCAAACAATCAGTAAACCTGAAGCTAATATATTAGTCTTAAAAGTTAAAACCTACACTGGAAGGATTTTTAAGTCTTTGAGCCTTATCAATAACAACATAATATCAGTCATACAATCCATATATCTAAAAAGAGATCAACTCTTTTTATGAAAAACCTAGTACTATCCAGTTGTAAGATTGATAGAAATTTTTTCCAAAGATCTACCATTCTACCTTTAAGTAAAGAGAGGCCACTTTGACTTCGAAAGTTAGATTGTAGCTTTGGGGATTAAAGGGGTGTAAATTACATCGATAACAAACGAATTGTAAATAAACAGTTCATTGGTCTGCACAAAAGATTAGGAAAAAATTATTAAAATATGTATATAATATTAAAAAAAAGTTGATGCTTTGTCACCTGTGAGGAGAGGCTAATCATGAGTTTAAAGAACCAAGGCAAGGAAGTCCATGACAAAACTGCCAAAAATGCAACCAACGCCACCAGCCTGACTAACTAACAATCAGTATGCTGAAATCAACATAAATATCTAAGCAAACAATATAATATTTCAACATTCTAACTAAATTATTACCCAAATTGCTCAGAATACCAATATACTTTACCTTCTTAAGCAAGATAAGCAATCTAGTGTATTTATTATTCATAATACAAACATACTAAAAATAAAGTAATTATGTTGCTATTATGGGTAAAAATAAAGCACAATTCTTATATTGGTAAAAAGAATAAAGTAGGTTGCTATTTCTCTATAAATAGTATACAAATAAAGAAGGTTGATAACTTAAGATTTGGTCATGGATATGACTCCTTGTAAAACACCTGAAGTTCCACTAAGGATAGGAAGAAGAGCAAACACTAAACCCACTGCACAATCTTGCAAGATTAGAGTTCCAACTATAACTTATCCATGACGGGCATTAACACTATCCTTTTCCATCAAAAACTTCAAAACATGTATAATATAATTAATGTTTAGTTAGCTAGAGGTTAATGAGGTAGGTTTAAGCAAAAGAGTTCCATGCTTTTTTTTTACTTATCACTGTTGTTGATGACACTAAAAAAAGCACCCTAACAAACACCCCCTTAGAAGGCTTACCACCACATAACTGCTGATATTTGATACTTTATTACTAAATGAACCAAAAATGTGAAAAATCCAACGGAACCAGAAGGTTTAGTCAAGCTTATAGAGGCTATAATTCCACGTATGCACATAAATAGGAGGCTTTAAAGAAGTCTTCCAAGAACAACAACAGTTGTAACAACTTTAAACTAAAATTATCAAACAATTACTTTGAGACAATTAGTCTCAAATGTGTATTAATATACAACATTAAGTACGAAACTAACCTTTTCCATGGAGAACTCCAGCCCCCTTGGAACAATTCGCTTACATCTAGGCCATAATTTCTTGCTAGCAGTGTCAAATAGGCATAGTATAATCATTAGGTTTATCACATAATAAAACCAAAATTTGAAGAACCCGTGGAGATGGTGTGAAATCGGAAAATTGAATTCCAAATGATCAATAAGATGAGAACAGAAGTAGAGAACTAATTACCTTTAACCTAAGGTGATTGATTTTAGCTGACATTAAAGAACCCCAGAAGATGGTATGAAATCGGTGGAGGTGTGATGATTGCGAGATTGTTGGTCTAATGGTTTGCCGGTTAGATGAAGGAGGAGCGGTATACACCACTAAGCAATGACATCAATTTGCCCCATATTTCTTCCGCCTGAGACACGATTCTCCATGTTGTTACTGAAATAACCATAAAAAAGAAAGATAATAAGATAGGAGTAGGACGTGCAAAGGTTAAAAAAACATGATGGCGGTGGCCTCTATAAACAGTCTCATAGACATCAACAACAATTCCAATTATGATCGATGGTGGCGCCGAATTCAATGGACTCCTGATAATCCAGGTGACCGTTAGTGTTTAATTAACATACAATGAAAAGACAGATATGGAAGATCGATTTTGACCACAACGAACCTGAAGAAGCAAGAAAAAGTGGTGGTGCTCGTGGTTGTTCAATCAGACATTCACATCTAAAAGAAGAAGCAGAAGGTAGAAGATGCAGTTATCCGGAGCAAGGCGGTGGAAGCTATGCAGTGTGAACAATCGAGGCGGTGGAGATGACCGTCTATAATGAAGAAGCAAACGAACAGTATAATCGATTTATGAGAAAGGGAACCAAAATTGAAATGGCTTTTTGCCTCAATGGAGGTAGAGGCAAAGGCGGTGGTGAAATAAAGGAGTATTAGATTAGGCGGTGGAGGAATAGCAAGTGGTTCCAGAAGTTGGAAGCGGTGGGATAAGAGAGGCAAAAGCAGCCCAGGCGAAGTAAATAACCTGATGAACAGTACCTTGGTTAGGTACTGTTCATAAGGGAATTGAAAATTAATATATATACATATATATATAAATTATGAGTCATTCATTTTTAACCTTATCAATTTGGAGACCACTGACTAAATAAAAAACGTGAAAAATATTATCAACACAATTTTTATGTGATTAAATACATATAATCACATGTGATTAAATAAACGAGTATAATTATTGAATTAATCGAGAAAACTAATATTTTCCATATAAGTCATATGTAATTATATATATATATATATATATATATATATATATATATATATATAATCATATGTGATTAATTATACAAGACCAACTATTGAATCGTAAACGTGAAAATTAATATTGTTTACATAAATAACATGTGATTAGATACATATAATCACATGTGATTATATATATCTAATCACATATGATTTATGTGTACAAACTTTATTTTCATGTTCTCGATTCAATAGTTGGTCTTGTGTATTTAATTATATGTGATTATATGTATCTAACCTCATATATTTATATGGACAAGATTCGTTTTCATATTTTCGATTCAATAGTTGTTCTCGTTTATTTACTCATATGTGATTATTCTTTTTCACGTTCTTGATTTAATCGTTGTTCTTTCTCTACAGTAATCATATGTGATTAAGTAGATATAATCACATGTGATTAAATCAATGAAAGAAATTATTGAATAGAAAATGCGAAAATGAATCTTGTTAATATAAATCATATGTGATTAGACACATCATACATATAATCACATGTGATTATATATGCCTAATCACATATGATTTATATGGATAAGATTCATTTTGTTTATTCTTGTATATTTGATCACATGTGATTATATTTATCTAATCACATATGATTTATGTGGACAAGATTCGTTATCGTGTTCTCGATTCAATAATTGTTCTTTGTCAACTTTAATCATATGTGATTAAATACATCTAATCACATGTGATCATATGTATCTAATCACATATGATTTATATGGACAAAAAGAATCTTGTCTATATAAATCATATGTGATTATATAGAAGAGAACAAACATTGAATCAAAAATGCAAAACATATCTTTGTTCATATTAATCATACGTTATTAAATTCATATAATCAAATATGATTAAATACATGAGAAAAGATATTGAATGAAAAACATGAAAACGAACATTGATTATATAAATCATATGTGATTAGATACATATAATCACATGTGGTTATATATGGGGATATGAGTGGTGATGCATGGTGGGTTCTGGTGGTGGTGAAAGTGGGCGAAGGAGGTGGATAGTAGTGACGGGTGATGGTGATATGTGGTGAATGATGGGGGTCATGGGTGATAGTTGGTTTGTGGTGGTTATGAGTGGTAGTGAGTGGTGGTTATGGTGGTGCTAAAGGGTGGTGTGTGGGGTAGGAGTGTGGTTATGATGGATGGTGGTTGGGTTGGTGGTGGTGGAGGTGATGGGTGGGTTGTGACAGGTAGTGGTGGTAGGCGGTAGGTAGTGATAGTGGTAGTTGGTGATGATGTGGTTGGTGGGGGAGATAGTGGTGGCGGTTGGTGGTGATTAGTGGTGGTAATGGTGGTGGGGGTGATGGTGGCGGATAGCGGTGGTGGTGGTGAGTAGTCGTGTTGGGTGGTAGAGGTGAGTGATGGTTGGTGGTGGTGGTAGTGGTGAGTGATGGTAATTGGTGATGGAGGCAGGTGTTGGTGATGTATGGTGGTGGATAGGTTTTGGTAGTTGGTGGTGGGGTATGATGGTTTTGGTGCGTGATGGGTAGGGTGGTGTTGGTGGTGGTGGTGGTCGATGGTGATGGTGGTAGGAAGTGCTAATCTTCGTGGATGGTGGGTGGGGTGGTTGTGGAGGGTGGGGGTGATAGGTGGTGTAGGCGGGTGGTGGTGATAGGTAGTGGTTGTGAGTGAGGGGTGGTAGTGGGTGGTAGTTATAAGTGATTGAGGAGGGAGATGGTTATAATGGTAGGTGGTAGGTGGGTGGTAGTGATGAGTGTTGGTGGTTATGGTGGTTGATGGGTGGTGGTGATGGTAGTGGGTGGGGGGGGGGGGGGGTTTGGAGGATGGTAGGTGGAGGTGATAGTGGTGAGTGGTGGTGGTCAATGGTGGTGGTAGTAGGTCGTGGTGATGGGCCGTTGAGGCGGGTGGAGGGTGGTGGTTGCTGGTAGTGGCATGTGGTGGTCATAATGGTGGATGATGGTGATAGTGGTGGTGGTGGTGGGTGAGTGGGGGTGGTTCAAATTTATTCTCAAATGTTCTCGCAATAAAAAAATGTTCTCAATTGAACGCTCTCATATATATATATATATATATATATATATATATATATATATATATATATATTCTAATAAAAGAATAATTTTATTCTCCTTTTGACATGTGTCACCATAATAGGCATCATAATTAATGCATATTTTAGTTTTCTTTTGCCATTTGTCACCCTATTATTTCTCCTAATTAATACATGTCACTTGTCACCCTATTAATTCTTCATTTCAAATTTCAAATTTTAAATTTCTCACTCTAATTACCTTAAATTAATAACATTAGAATAAAAACTAAATTAAAGTTAATACAAATTATAAATTGACATAATTTTACATATTTATTTAAAATAATGATTATAAATTTATATAACTAAAAATAATCACTTAATTAATAATTTATTTAAAATAAATAATAAATAATTGAGTTTTTACTATTAAAGTTTAATTACTTTTGTAACCGTGATTCCCACGGGTTATAAACTAGTATATATATATATATATATATATATATATATATATATATATATATATATATATAGGGTTAGGATTAAATGTGAATGGTATATATTGTATGAGTATATGACAAGTTTTGGACCATTAGATTAGATTTTTTATATGGCTAAGATTAGATGGCATACAATAGTTACCATGGAACACAATACATATAAACATTTCTTTTTAATAAAAAAATTAAAAATAGTAATTATAATGGTCAATTTAATTAATACGCATTAAAGTAGAGAGAATTTAGAAGTTAACAATTGTGATTATTCCAAAACGCACATCAATTACCAATAATAAACCAAAATCTCAATGAAAACTCAGTAAACCTTAGTATACGATGAAAAATGCATTTCAAGATTTGAATAAATTCTTTTAATGTAGTAAATTCTTTGAGAATATATTATGTTTTTTTAAAGCGCATACATTACTTTAAGAATGTATAACGTTTCTTTTTTCTAATAGTTGATTTAAAAAATAATGGTTTTCAAATACATAGGTATATCGATGGTTTTAATAATAATTTTTTAGAATGGTTGTTAATTTTTTTTATCCATTTATATAGTAGTAATACATCACAAAATGATGAATTCAAGAAATTCTTTAAGAATTTATGTGAAAGAATGTTGTTATGATCATCAAATATCTGGTAAATATAATTGTATGATATTCTTGAAGAATTAGAATTCAGTTTTCAAGAATCAAACATGAATTACAAGTTTATAACTAAAATTCTTTAAGAATATATAACATGAATTATAAGTTTAAAACTAACGTATCTTGAAGAATAAGACATGAATGACAAGTGTCTCAGACATTCTTTAAGAACAATTTAAAGAATATCAATTTGAAACGTCTATTGAATTGTTTCCATATATATCACTAATTTAATTTGGGTAGATAAAAGGAAACCTTATTTGATTAATTAATCATTTATTTCTTTTTCTAAATTCTCATTGGTTCACACACTCACACAATAATTAAGGTTTATATATGAAGCTAACTATATATATATATATATATATATATATATATATATATATATATATATATATATATATATATATATATGTATATGTAGGTTCAAAGGTTTCTCACATCTATTATGTGTTAGAATACACCAATAAGAGTTTAGTAAAAATTATATGTATATTAAATGAAATCTATACTTATAATTCTTTTTTGATGGAAACTAATTAAATTATTCATTAATGTTAAAGTTAATTATTCATTAATCAAGCCCTATATATATATATATATATATATATATATATATATATATATATATATATATATATATAGGTTCATGCGTAAATATAAATAATTTGTGAAAATACGAAAGCATATTTTATTTTATAAAAATCAAATACATATACTATAGAAGTTTAATTTATTAGCAACCAATTAAAGACAATATGTTTACATTTAAGGGTGTTATGGTAATATAGATTAAAATATGGTTTTAACAACTGTTTCTTTTTTTTATCCACGTCGTTAACCACGTTTAAATTCAGGTTTTGAGAATAAAAATGTTAAAAAAAAACATGTTTTGCTATTATGAAACAATTTCTCATATATCATCGATTATCATCATGTAGTTTAAAGTTTGAATGCATTCTTGTATAAAATATAAGGTTGAGGTGGCACAATCTCATAGGTTTTCCTTGTTTTCGTATTTTTGCAAATTATATATATATATATATATATATATATATATATATATATATATATATATATATATATATATATGTTCAGTTTCATTTGAGACAATTCTAATTTTGTGAAACCGTGAGACCAAATCTAAAATAATTTTAAAATGCAAGTTCCGAAAATAATATTTAAGTTCCGAAAATTAGAATGCAAGTTTCGAAAAAAAAAATCATAGGATTATTTTTTTTTAGTTAATTCAAGTTCCAAAAATAATATTTAAAATTTTTTTTAGAATTTTCCATTTATTTTGCATTTTAAAATTAATTTTTAGAATATATACAGTGTAATATTCTATTAGAATATTTCACGTATTTTTCAAAAAAAAAAATAGGATTTTTTTTATTTTTTTTAGATTATTCAAGTTCCGAAAATAATATTTAAAAAAAGATTTTTTGGATTTTTCCATTTATTTTGCATTTTAAAATTATTTTTAAATTTGGTCTCACGGTTTCACAAAATTAGAATGGTCTCAAATGAACCTGAACATATATATATATATATATATATATATATATATATATATATATATATATATATATATATATATATAAATATTTGAGACTATTCTAATTTTGTGAAACCGTGAGATCAAATCTAAAAATAATTTTAAAATGCAAAATAAATGGAAAAATCCAAAAATTCTTTTTTTAAATATTATTTTGGGAACTTGAATTAACTAAAAAAAAATAAAAAGTAATAAAAAAAATCACGTTTTTTTTGAAAAATACGTGAAATATTCTAATAGAATATTATACTGTACATATTCTAAAAAAATAATCTTAAAATGTAAAATAAATGGAAAAATCTAAAAATTCTTTTTTTAAATATTATTTTTGGAACTTGAATTAACTAAAAAAAATAAAAAAAAAATCTTGTTTTTTTTTTTAAATACGTGAAATATTCTAATATAATATTACACTGTACATATTGTAAAAAATAATTTTAAAATGCAAAATAAATGGAAAAATCCAAAAATTCTTTTTTTAAATATTATTTTCGAAACTTGAATTAACTAAAAAAAATAAAAAAAAATCCTGTTTTTTTCGAAAAATACGTGAAATATTGTAACAGAATATTACACTGTACATATTCTAAAAAATAATTTTAAAATTCAAAATAAATGGAAAATCCAAAAATTCTTTTTTTAAATGTTATTTTCGGAACTTCAATTAACTAAAAAAATAAAAAAAATACGTCTCACGGTCTTAGAAAATTAGGCCGTCTCACATTAACCTAACTATATATATATATATATATATATATATATATATATATATATATATATATATATATATATATATATATATATATATATATATATATATATATATATATATATATATATATATGAGGTTATGCAAAAGGAGCCATACCACCGTACCAAATACAAAGTTGTTTGTACCAAACCAATGTGCATGGAATTGGAGATACAAATGAGGATACAGATACCAGACAAATGTGGAACTGAAGATACAAATGGGGATACATATACCAGAAATATTGCTTCCTTTTATTTGTTAAGAATATAAATGGTGATCTATTCATTCTCACTATCTCCTTTTGCTGACCATATAGTTTTCCACTATTGATGGTCACCCATCCATTAAAGTATCAAACACACAACTTTTATGGTCACCAAATATATTAAATATGTTCTTAAACTTGTTATTTGATGAAACAATATAAAACGATAAATCAGCCACACAAAATAAAATTTAGGATCATACCACCTTATTTGAAATAAGTTTGATGTTATGCTTAATTAGTGGGTATCACATACTTATTCTTTTTTAATCCATGTCATTTTAAATCGGATAACCTTGATTATTTTAAATCAGCACCAAACATTTATTGGTGATTTTGTTTGTTGGATTAGTGTCTAAGTCCATAACTATTTTGATATGAACTTGACCCGATTGTGCATGGTCCTTTTGGGTTGCCTTCACCAAAGCAACTTGATAGGATGAATTATGGAGAGAAAGGATTAAATATGATTTATTAATATATTATGAGAATAATATATTAAAGAAGAAATCATATTGTTTAATTAATATTAGTCAATAATTAATTGGTAATTAGTTTTGTGACTAAAAGAGATTAATTAAACTTAAGGGACTGGAATTGTAATTATAAGATAATTGCAATTGGGCCATGGATTGTCTTGTATTAAGGAGTGGACGAATTCTATGGGGAAACCCATAAGGAAATCGTCCAAGGCCTTAAGGAAAGGGATCCATGGGTTGCTTAGGGCTTAAGCATCCAAATTAGGGTTTCTTTGTTAGATAACCCTAATAGCCTAACTATATATACATCCCTTATGACCCAAAAATGTAGCTAAGCATCCTTCTAGGGTTTCACACGTTTTGGGCAGCCTCCATCCTCTCTCATGCTCATCCTCTTGCTCTTGGTGTTTGTGAACCATTAGAGGAGTGACATTTGTGACTCTAAGCTTTCTAAAGTCAACACAAGGAGGAATTGGGATTGTTATTGTTATATAACAATCAAGGTATGATCTAAACCCTAATTATATGTCATATTGATTATCATATTCTAGATCTAGGGTTTATAGTCTTGGATATCTTGCATGTACAATAGAGAAACCTAGATCCAAGCATTAGGGTTTGTATGAGCACATAGGATGTTCTTAGGACCAAAACCCATCAGTGGTATCAGAGCCTAGATTGGTTTATATTGTATTGATGCTTTGTATGTTGAAAAAATTCGATTTTTGTGTTTCTGGGGGCTGAACTTGCCGAGTTCTTGCTAACTCGACGAGTCCATGCCTGACTCGACGAGTCGGCTGGTCAGAGTGAGGGAAAACCGGGATTTCTTGCTGTTTTTGCTTAAGGATACTTGCCTTATCATATTAGATCAATATAAATCCGATTTTTTGATATATATGACTATATTCTTGATCTAATTGAAGATATTTATCATTTGATAAAATATTTGTTTCCTTATGTGATAATTGATTAATTATTTTGATTAAATTGATAAATTGTTTTGCAAGAAATCATTAAATAAATCAAATATGGATAATTATGTGATTAATTGTTAATTTAGATTATTTGTTATTTGATCCTTGTGTTATGAAAAGTTTCACATTTTCCCCTTTACGTTTTATAGTTTAAATTTGACCTCAAAAGTTTTGTTGTTTTGAAATTTAAATAGTTGAAACCCTAATGTTTTGAAAAAGGTTTCAAAACTTGCCCTCAAGTTTTGGAATTTAAATTTTGAATTAATAGTATAATTTTGATGTATATTTAAATTCTAAACCTAATGTTTTTAAATGTTTCAAAACTTGCCCTCAAGTTTTGGAATTTAAAAGTTGATTAAAGGTTTAATTTAGGAATGTTAAATTCTAAAACCCTAGTATTGTTTTGAAAAAGATTCAAATCACACCCTTATGGTTTTATTAATTAATTAAGGTGTATAATTAAAAGAGGTTTAATAAATCCATAAAAGTTTAGGTTTACAATTTAATTGAATTAAAAGTATAATTATTAAATTTAACCACCTAGTATTTTAAAAGTTGTAAAATACACCCTATACTATATATAACATTAAAAGTCTAACATTATATATATGTATGAGTAAAAGTCAGTCTTACCGTTAGTAGGCCTCATTCACGAAGCTGGTCTATAAGGGGTGTTTAAGGAAATTGCCTATAAAATGGCGATTGAATGGGTATCCACTCTTACCCACCGCACTCTTGACTAGTGGAGGGTCGTTAGCCAAACGGGTAGGATAGGACGAAACCTTCCATTATAAGTATAATGAAATACAGAAGTAACTAAATGTTTTACAAATTCCCAATCTTAGTTACTTAGGCAAAGTGAATTGATGCAATTCCATGAAATTACACTTTGTGCCCTTGCGAAGACGTTAGTGGAGCGTGTGTGGTTTACCGGCACACTAAATGGTTCTAAGCAAAGGTAGCAAAGAGTGACTCAATGTTTGTCATAGTTTTGTGGAGCGTGTGTGGTTTACCGGAACATCGAATAGGTGACTGTAACATACGAGGGCACCATGTAAGTTTGCATGGTTATTCACACCCGCTTTGTGATCCTCGGCATCCTAGTCACAAACAAGAGGTGCATATCGAGATTTAAACATGCCGTTGAAATGTTCAATGAATCTCATAGGATCTAGGAGTTTTCATAGATTTAAAACTTAAATTTCTTTTTCGTTTTTCATGGTGGAAATTAGTGAATCGTCATTCACTTACCTTCAAATGTTCTGCAATTTGGGTGTACGGCATCCCTCTCCCGAGTTGTAGCATATTGTGTTAGGTCCTAGCCTTAGTATCTCATTTGGGTGATTTACTAAGGACTCAATCAATCAAATAACTTGAATTCGTTTTCTCCCGTTTTGTAGATGTCAAAGTTCGACAACTATGGTCTTCCCAAATCCCGTGGAACAAGCTTTCCACATGAAGATGATATTCCACGATTCGATCGAGGAACAAGAAATCATGCTTCACTTCCTCCACCTCCTCAAATTGTTCTCCCTAACCCACAAGTTCGAAGACTTGAAAAGTTCATGATCACTCAAGCCCTTTTGGCAAGTAAACATAAAGAAGGAAAGCCGGTGTGTGCACACGTCCTAGGGATGAAGTCACACATTGATAGGATTAAGAATGTTGGGATCCGTTGTCTGTGAGGAAATGGCTGTTGATTGGGTTCTTCAGTCACTTCCTAACTCATATAGTGAGTTCGTAAGAGAGTACTATATGTTGAACCGCGACGTGACCCTTATAGATCTCACCTATATGCTTATTGCTGCTGAATCAGCAATGGTTTGGTGCAATAGAAAAGCAAAGTTGATTGGTGAATCTGCCTTCAAGACCTCTATGGATATAGACAATGGCAACGAAAGACATGCTATGATTGAAAAGTTTGATCATAAGAGAAAGGCAATGTCTGAAGTAGTTCCATGTCATGTTCCAAAAAGAGTCAATTTGTTTTTATTGCCAATAGAAAGGGCATTGGAGACGAAGCTGCCCTATTTACCTAAGAGATCTAAGAGATGGGAGAGTCGAAACGTATGGCTCTGCTTTAGGTAAAATCCATTGACTAACTCTTTTAAGCTTCTATTCTATATTCTTAATACATAATGTGATAAGATTACAATTGATGTTTTGTAGGATCGAAGAAAATAAAGGAAGCTTAAGGGAAGAAGTGAGCAGAATCTAACCGTGAAGGAATGAATTTCGATCACATTTCTCGAAGATTAGATTCTTGAACTGCTACTTAGAGTTAGAATTAGATTTCTAAGAAAGATGTATTAGCATAATTTTTCAATGAATTTCATTGTAAGGACAAATTTTTTTTCCGCAATAAAATAAATTTTGATTTTATATTATTTATTTATCCTTGCAATGGCGTATATGAAAAATTGATGTTTGAATGTTTCTATTATTAGCAATAATGGATTTTATTCTTAATTATGTTGTTTGTGGAAATGTCGAGAATTTACCGAATAAGGAAAGTTTCTCATCACCCAAGTTTCAATTGGACAGAAACTTGGAATCATGCAACTTGGTTGCACGATGAATGAGAAATTTCATATTTGGAAATTAGACTAATTCATTGACAAAGTGTCAAGTGAAGGACTAGGAGATCGAATACACAAAGTTGCGTGTTAATCAAGTCCACCATACGAGTAACAAAGATATTCGTCATGATTTACTAAAGGTTTAGTAAATATGATAAGATTAAGTGTAATTCTGAATTGATTAAAAAAGGTTTAAATCAATAGCAGAACGAATAAAAAGAATCAAGTAGGCAGAAAGATAAAAGTTTCTCCACTCTAAGAAGAAGGGAGAGTACCTTTTATGCTTTATGATAGGTCTTAATGATTAAGAACCATATCTCAATTGATCCTCTAAGTGAGTCTTAGTACAATTGTATGTCTAAGAAGAGGAATCAAGAATTGAAGAAATGGTTAAATCAAGAGATCAATCATACTTCGTTCCAAAACAAGTCTTAGAGTTAAGATTGCGACATTGAGTGATAAGAATTAAGAAGGTTTATAGCATTCATCAAATATGGAAAAGTTGTGATGTCTTGGATAAGACAAAGACCAACTAGGACCAATTTATGAAGTGTTTTGATAAAAGCTACACTAACTCTCAAATATTTGGTTTTCAAGAAATGTTTATTGACAAAATAATCTTATATGTCAAGGAGTCAGTGGGATTCTTAATGGTCTTGAAAGGTTTCAAGAACAAATCAAAATAGACCTTATCGATCATCACCAGCACACGAGTTGAGGTTTACAAGCTATTGTGTTGACATTATTTTGTTTCTGTGTCGTTCCAATTAAGTTAATTATGCATATGAGTTCTATGAGTTCTCATTTGAATGCATAAAAGGCAATGACCTTGACCAATGAAAATTATATTGATAGGAAAAGGTGAGCTGCTTAACTACTTGGAAGACATGGTGGGCAACTGTGTTACCATAAGGCAAGAAATCAAGATTAAGAAAGTTCGGTCCATATGAGTTTGAATTTGTCGAAAAACTTTGGTTTTGACAAATTCACATGGATAGGAACACATACACCATTTAAAATCTAAGTGTCATAAGATTCCCTCCTTCATGAAAATGATTGTGAGGAAATGCTTTCACTAAGAGAGATTTTAAGAAGATAGTAATTGTAAAATTGCATTCTCGAATTCGATTATGGTTACGGTATCCCTTTCCATAATCTGAATTGTGAGGTTTGGCAATTGTTTAGACACACATATGAACTATCTAAGGCAAAGGTGTATAAATTCAAGAAGCCTTGATAAAAGATTATCAAAGCACTAAGTATTAGAAACATGAACTTAAGAAATTCAATAAGCATTGTTTTTCTGAAAGTTAAACTGTTTCTGAATACATGTCAAAGCTAGTGGGAGCATAAGTGTTATGTTTATAATAATCATCATGATAGTGGGAGCATAAATGTTATGATTGTATGATTATTAAGGCACGTATGGCAAGTTGGCAATATTAATTATAGAAAACAAGAGGTATACCTTGCAAAGTCGTAAGGGTTGTAAAGTTGTTTTGCTATAATTAAGGGAGAGAATATTATGCTTCGTTTCAAATCTAAAGGATTAGGTTGTGGAATGCTAATAACTTAGTCAAAGAAACATAGTGTGTTCTTAAAATTTCGATTATGATTACGACATTCCTCTTCACAATTCGAATTTTGAGAACATAGCAAATAAAACATTATGGCAGAAGATTGATGAAGTATCAAATCTTTATGTAAGACATTTTGCATCGTGTCCCATACGCTTCGGGTATTGGATCGATTGCAAATGCTATAATATTTGACCATTCTAAAATTTTCCAAATGTCTAGCGCATTTAGAGGGAAAAAGGACAAGAATTGGTTTTGACTAAAATAATTAAACAACTATCAAAGGACAATCCAAAGTTCGCCGAGGATTGGTCGCTTGTGAGTAGTTGGAAGTATAGTATTGGAAAATATGGAAATGTTTCCATATTAGATGGACCATATCGACATTATTATGAATAGATAAGATTCTATTAAGAATGAGTTGTCATATGGAAAATATGGAAACGTGTCCATATTGGGAATTGAATATTGAAAATCTATGTGTAAATAAGAAACTTTTATGCAAAAGGATGTTCAAAGGAATGTTCTTTGAGTGAGAGACATCATATCTAAGAAATTGTATTGTAACAATCTCCAATAGAGGATTTTGTAATATCATTGGCAATAGTCTTTGTGACTTTGGTGCAGTGACATTACGAAAGTATCATTGCATAAAATGTTAGAATCTAGCATATTCTATAAGTAGCAAGAATTTGATATTCTTTCACTTATGGAAAAAGGATTTGGAGTTGTGAAATGAGAATGATTGGAAATGTGCTCAATTTGGTCTATTTCACAAAGTAAGAACCATAGGTAAACATTGTGTGCATTCAAGTAAGAAGTTGATTACCCGAAACGACAAATAATGAGTAATCGATATGGTGATAAATAAAAGGTGTTTTATTTATGCTCAAAGGTTTGAGGTCATATGGGATTAGTATTATTCTTGTGTTTCACTTTGCTTGTTTTGACTTCCTGAATAATTTAATTGGTTAAGAACAGTCAAATTATTCGAACGGGCCACAGTCGTTCATATGTTGGAAGTAGGTATGAATGAAGACTGTCGTGAATTGGTGTGTGGATTGTCTAAAAGAGTATTAGACATAAGCAAATGTTTGTTGCAACGTTCATGAGTGCTTATGAATATGATTTGAGCATTGGATTAAACCCACGCTCACTTGGATCACTCCATGGATTGTATCACGAGTGATTGGTGAGACGATAACATCTTATATTCTTGAAACCGAGATGTGTGAGTTGTATCTTGCGAATCGGTTGCACATTGATAATATGTAAACGCACTAGTAACTTGGTGTCATAAAACATATTGTTGTGTGTGATTCGGTAAGTGAGTGCAAGCAAGCATTGTATCAAAGTTTATCTGTTCCTTTTATCCAAAGTAGGATAAAAGCGAGATGGCTACTGATGTTTGCTTTTTGCTAGACCAGCTAATGAGACAATTTCCAAGGAAATGACATCCACCTGACGTACTCTTCTTGTCTAAGTTACATCCTGCATAGTCTGAATCAGTGTATCCAAAAAGTTCAAATGCTGAGTCGTGAGGATACCACAGTGCTAAGTTCTGAGTCCCCTTCAAGTATCGAAAAATACGTTTGACGGCCATGAGATGAGACTCCTTTGGATTAGCTTGGAATCGAGCACAGAGAATGGTTCCAAACATGATATCAAGACGACTTGCAGTGAGATACAGAAGAGATCCAATCATTCCTCGATAAAGAGAGTGATTGACATCAGTGCCAGTTGGATCAGTGTACATTTTATCAGTCTTGGACACAGGAGTAGAGGCTGGTTTGCAGTCACTGAGAGAATACTTAACGAGCAAGTCAGAAATATATTTACTTTGGAAAATAGAGATACCTGATCTTTGTTGCTGAACTTCAAGACCTAAGAAAAAGGTCATCTTCCCCATCATGCTCATTTCGAACCTTTGAGACATGATCTCTGCGAATTCCTTGCTCAGCTTCTCATTTGGAGAGCCAAATATGATGTCATCGACATAAATTTGAACAAGAATCATGTCTGAGCCTTTGTTTTTGATGAAGAGAGTGTTGTCAATTGCTCCTCGTCTGTATCCATTTTCAAGAAGATATGATGTCAGCGTCTCATACCAAGCCCTAGGAGCTTGCTTCAGTCCATAAACAGCTTTGTCTAGTCGGTATACATAATCCAGGTGATCTTTGTCAACAAAGCCTGGGGGATGACTAAGGAATACTTCTTCTTCTAGCACACCATGAAGGAATGTTGTCTTCACATCCATCTGATAAACAATGAAATTCATGTAGGATGCGTATGCGAGAAATAGTCTGATTGCTTTAATGCGAGCAACTGGAGCAAAGGTTTCCCCGTAATCGATGGATTCGATTTGAGTGAACCCTTGAGCAACAAGCCTTGCTTTGTTGCGAATAATGATAACATCTTTATCAACCTTGTTGCGATAGACCCAGCGTGTTCCGGTGATGGTCTTTCCTGATGGTCTGGGAACAAGAGTCCAAACCTTGTGCCTTTCAAACTCATTCAGCTCATCTTGCATGGCTTTAATCCAGCCAGCGTCTTGAAGAGCTGAGTGTATCTTGTCAGGTAAGATCACTGAAACAAAGTTAACATACATACAGAAATTATTAGATACACGAGATCTGGTTCGGACACCATCATGAAGATTCCCAATAATTTGATCAACAGGGTGATCTCGATGTACAGGAGCTGATACTAATTCCAATGGATTTGACGCTGACGAGTTATTACTGAGAGGAACATCAGTTGCAGGAGAATCTTCAGCTTCAAGGGTTTCATCAGCATCTGACGAATTAGTTGATGATCTAACTGCAGTATCTTGATTCAAGGAACTTGGAACTGGGATGATAGAGTCAGAAATGGTAGCTTCATCTTCAGCATGAGGTACTTCATCATATGAGCAAGAGAGAAGCTCTTCAAAAATAGAGGGAGAATGAGTGACCTTTTCATCAGTGTATGATTCCTCATCAAACTTCACATGAATGGATTCTTCAATGCACTGCCTGTTCACATGAAAGACACGAAAAGCCTTTGAAATAGATGAGTACCCAACAAAAATACCTTTGTCAGCCTTAGGCTCAAATTTTGATCTTGGGTCACGCTGATTAAGAATATAACAAATACATCCGAACACGTGAAAGAAGGATACGTCTGGCTTTCGACCTTTCAGCATTTCATATGGTGTCTTCTTGTGAATCCTGTGAATTAGAGATCGATTCTGAGTATAGCATGCTGTATTAACAGCTTCAGCCCAAAATGACATAGGAAGACCAGCATGAATCATTAAGGTTCTTCCTGCCTCAATCAGTGTTCTATTTCTTCGTTCAGCAACTCCATTTTATTGAGGAGTACGAGGAGCTGAGAAGTTTTGACCAATGCCTTTATGATCACAAAATTCTTCAAGAGTTGAATTCCGGAACTCAGTGCCATGATCACTTCTTAGCTACTTAACTTTGAGACCCGTCAGTGTCTCATTTTTACGAATCAGTGAGATAATTTCCTGTGCAGCATGACTCTTCTTCTTCAGGAAAACCACCCATGTAAATCGAGTGAACTCATCCACAACCACTAGAGTATACTTATTTCCTCCTTGAGAACGAACAGGAATAGGTCCAAACAAGTCCATGTGTAGTAAATGAAGAGGAACAGATATGCTAGAACATGACTTGGGTTTGAATGATGACTTGGTTTGTTTTCCTTGTTCACACGCTGAGCACATCTTGTCTTTTACAACGCTGAATTTTGGGAGACCTCTAACTAGATCTTGATTGGATATTTTGGATAGATTCTGAAAGTTCAAATGAGAGAACCTTTTATGCCAAATCCAGCTGAGATTGGTTTGAGACTTTGTAAAGAAACATTGCATCAGCACCTTGTCACTTGAGAACATATCAAGAACATATATATCATCTTTTCTACTTGCTGAAAGTACGATGTTCTTGTTAGTGTTGACAACTCTTCCTTCCTTCTTTGTAAAGTGAACTTCATAATCAGCATCACACAATTGGCTGATGGAGATAAGATTGTGTTTGAGACCCTTTACATATGAAACGTTTTGAAAAACCACGTTATTGCACTTGATATTTCCATATCCTTTGGTGAATCCCTTTCCATTGTCTCCGTATGTTACTGCAGGACCAATTTTCTTTACATAATCTTCCAGGAGAGACTTGGATCCTGTCATATGTCTTGAGCATCCACTATCTAAGTACCAAAGATGTTCCTGACCCTGCAGTGCTGAGAAACTAGTTAGAACATACTGACCCATTCGAAAATGGGTCATTCACAAAGTTATTTGATAATAAGTTATAACACTCTTTAGGAAGACATTTTAAAGAATTTGACTTAAGAGCCCATTTTTCATTTCTAACTTTAATGTTATCAGCTCTTAAAGATTTTTCATCAAATAAGCATTCACTGGTCTTATGAGAGGTATCACCACATCTGTAACAAACTCTAGTACCAAAGTTCTTCTTGGTGAGCATATTTCTAGACTTAACACATTTAGACTTGTAAGATTCACCAAGTGAACTTTGAGTCCCTTTGTTTATCATTGAATCACAACTGAATTCAGTGGCAGATAAAATATGATTAGTGACAGATGTGGAGCTGACATCAGTATCTGATTTGGACATGTTCCCAGAAGCATTGCTATCAGGAAAATGTTTAAGTTGTTCATGAACAGCGTGAAACACTCCATTTGAGATAGGGAAGGCAATAATATTCTCAGAGAGAGGAGTTGATCTCACAAGATGTGCAGGGTAAGAGGTTGGATCAATTCCGGTAATTTCAACATCGCACTCAGTGACACCATTAGAGTTAGTAACACAGTATTCATCAATTAGACTCTGATTAATAAAAGAGTTACTGACAAACTTGTTTTTGAAATTGTTTTTCACTTCATTCATGGAATAAAATTCAGATTCTTTTTCTTGTGATTTAAAAACTTTTTCAGCTTCTGCAAAATTACCCCCAAGAATTTTTTCACATGAATGTGGAATTTGAGCAGAAATAATATAATTAGCATTTTTGTGAGATTTTGCCCAAATTTGGAGCACAGTTTGTTCTTTGATCAACAGATCTTTAACATTATCAATTTCAGCAGACAAAGATGAGTTTGACAAACTAGTGATTCTAAGGTTTTCCTGAGTGGAATCAATAATGTTATTTTTCATGGATATTTCAGTTTCAAGAAGATCAAGTTGATTTTGCAAATCCCTTATTGTTTGATTCTTCTTAGAATTAAGGACACCCAAATACTCAAACATTTTGATTTTTTCATTCATTGAGTAGGAAACAAAGTTTTTAACCTGATACATTGAAGGAGAGTCAGTGTTGTGCTTCCTGGAATTTTCAACTGCATCAGACATGTCAACATCAAATGTACTTGTGCTGTTTTCACAATTATCAGTGTCTTCTATCTTGACCATCAGACACTTAACTTCATCATCTGATGACTCCTCATCAGTCTTCCATTTTTCTTCTTCAGCAACAAGAACTTTATGATCCAAGTTCTCTACTTTCAGTTTTTCAACCAGCTTGTTATACTTCTGCTTCCAGTATTCATCCGAGCTTTGGATTCTTGTTTGCATTCTTTTGCAAAATGATCAGTGCTCCCACAGTTAAAGCACTGGGCTTTCCCTTTCTTATCAGTACCATGCTTTTTATCAGCGTCTGATCTTTTTGAAAATTTTCCACCCATCTTCTTCTGAAACTTTGAGATGTTTCGGCCTGATTTCTCAAAAGTCTTTACAATCAAGGCCGCACTAGCCACAACCTTTTCGAGATCATCAGTGTCACTTTTAGATGAATCAGTGTCTGAATGGTTTTTAGTGTCTGACTCTGACATTTTCTTTTTGTTTGAGAATAAAGCTACAGATGATTCACGCTGAGAGTCCTTCATCAGTTCCTTTCTCTGAAGCTTGGATTCCTCATAGTAACGTAGGTTTCCATAGAGACTTTGTAAGTCCATAGTGTTGATCTTCTCACTGTTTTTTAGCACATCAACATGGTTCTACCAACCTGCACCCAGAGAGTCCAAAAACTTCTGCACTAGAACAGTTCGATGCTTCAACTGATCTAGTCTCCGCAGATCATTAACAAGAGTATTAAACCTATTAAAGGTTTGAGTCAGAGTTTCACCTTTCTTTGCAAAAAAATGTTCATACCTTCGGTTTAGATCATTTATTTGAGTGGCCTTGACTTCTTCAATGCCTTCAAAAGATACAGTCAGTGTATCCATCATCTCCTTTGCTGAGATGCAATTCTGGACCAGTCCAAAGATATTGTATGGCAAAGCGTAACTGATTGCAGCCCGAGCACGAACATCTAGACCATTTTTTCTTTTGTCATCTGCTGTCCAGTTTTCTCTAGGTGTTTTCTTCATAGCACCATCAGGAACGTTGTTTTTCAGAGGCTGATACATCGGAACATATGGACCCTTTTCGACGATGTCCAACATGTCTTCATCTACTGACTCTAAAGCATATAGAGCCCTTATTTTCCACATAGAAAAATTTGTTTCATCAAAAGGAGGAATTTTAGTGGAAGGATGATTTGATGAGTTTGACGAAGAAGAAGATGAAGCCATTTGTTTGATAAAAGAAACCTGCTCTGATACCAATTGAAAAGACTTTAGACCAATCTATTTATCAAACAATGACTGTAAATAAGAACAATAAGGTTTCACGAAGAAAAAATTTCACTAAGAATGATAATCTCACCAAGAGATTATCGTTTGCACAAAGCGGCTATTAGGGTTTGTAAAAGGCGTGAGAACTACACAAACCGATACAGAACAATATATAATACTATTCTAGACAATCCCTACAAATCAGGGATATAAAGCAAACTAATATACGCTAACTATGGAAACAAGATAAATACAAGATCTGTTACAATGCACTGAATAAAGCTATATACTGAGCTATTGAAATGCTGATGCTGATGCTGAGATATGCGCTGATGCTGAAAGATTAATTTCAAACATCATCATATTTCAAGGTTTGACCTTACAACTTATAATATATTAATAATCATAAGTGCCATATTCTCTCATTTAGTCTATCCAAGTATTGCAATGCCATGCAACCCAAATGGACCATGCCGGGTCGGGTCAAGTACATACCAAATAAAGTTATGGACTTAGACACTATATCCAACAGTCTCCCACTTGGATAAGTCTAATAACTATATTTGCAAATATGACTTCAAAATCCGACTAGCAATCGTAGCTCTTTCAAAGTCTCTCGGAACTGAGATGATGATGATACGCCATTTAAGATAAGTGATCATATAATCCTCTGCTCTCATGATATCAGCCGGACAAACACATGGAACATGGACTTACTTATTGTCCAGCATTTGTTTCTCGATCTCCGATTTGTTTCGACATAGAACTAAATTGAACACATGAATTAGGTTCTGACCGGGCCCGGTACATAGGTCAAAACCAAATCATTGAGGGGCCCAGATATCGCTTCTATTTCTAGAAGGAACAGATAAACTTCGACTGATATGCTTGTACTAATTACTTGTTGAATTACTCAAAAAGTCACGTTTTATAACATCGAGTTACCAATGCGTTTTCGTACAATCAATGAATAACCATCTCATAGTCAACAACTAATATCTCTAGGTTTGAAGATTTATATGATATTACCGTCTCACGATCACTCGAGATAAATTCCATGAAGTGATGCAAGTGAGCGTGGGTTGAATCCAATACTCAGCCCTTATGAGTACTCATGAATGTTGTAGCAACCATTGCATTGTCTAAAGCACTTCAGACAAATCATACAAGCCAAATTCATGACAGTCTTGAATCAATACTTACTTCCAAAGTTTGACCGACTGTGGATGGTTTGAATAATATGATATATACCATAACATACTTATTCTGGAAGTAAAAACATGCAAAATTGAAACATAGTAAACAATCAACACAAGATAGTAACACGTTACTCATAAATAAATAACAACTTTTATTTATCATCAAATGTCAATTACA
Organism: Lactuca serriola; assembly: GCF_051521515.1. Taxonomy (NCBI): domain Eukaryota; kingdom Viridiplantae; phylum Streptophyta; class Magnoliopsida; order Asterales; family Asteraceae; genus Lactuca; species Lactuca serriola. The sequence continues at coordinate 71,838,896 of NC_136410.1, forward strand.
TTTTACAAGTTTCAGGAATCTAATTATTGAAACTAATATCATCCTTCAGCCCAATGCGCCTTGCATGCTGTAAATGCTTAACCCTGCTCAGTCCCTTCGTGAGGGGATCTGCCGGGTTCTCATCTGATGATACCCTCTTTGCCACGAGGAGTCCTTCTTCTATTCTATGTCTGAGGAAATGGTATTTTCTGTCAATGTGCCTAGATCTCCCGTGATCTCTTGGTTCTTTAGCCAAAGCAACCGCACTTTCACTGTCACAAAAAATTTCCATTGGCTCCTTTATAGCTGGTACAACTCCAAGGTCTCCGATGAAGTTCTTCAGCCATATCGCCTCTTTTGCTGCCTCGCTTGCTGCTATGTACTCTGATTCACAAGTCGAATCAGCTACTGTCTCATGCTTGGAACTTTTCCAAGTAATTGCTCCTCCATTTAGGATAAAGACCCAGCGTGACTGAGAGCGGAAATTATCCCTATCAGGTTGAAAGCTAGCATCACTATATCCTTCCACTCTCAAGTCATCACTGCCTCCGAGGGTAAGGACCCAGTCCTTAGTCCTCCGCAAATACTTGAGAATTTTCTTTACCGCTGTCCAGTGTGCCTTGCCAGGGTTCCCTTGATATCTACTGACCATGCTCAAAGCAAAGGCCACATCAGGGCGAGTACAAGTCATAGCATACATGATCGAGCCCACAGCAGAAGCATATGGTATCTAACTCATTTCAACTATCTCAGCCTCTATACTAGGACTCTGAGTCTTACTTAGCTTGGCATTACTCTGGATTGGTAATTCTCCTTTCTTGGAATCTTGCATATTGAACCTCTTCAGTACCTTATCCACATAAGTACTTTGACTAAGTCCAATTAGTCTCTTACTCCTATCTCTCAATATCCTTATCCCTAGGATATAGGTAGCTTCCCCAAGGTCTTTCATAGCAAAACACTTCCCAAGCCAGGCCTTAACCTCCTGCAAAATTGGGATGTCGTTTCCTATGAGAAGTATGTCGTCCACATACAACACCAAGAAGCTAACTATGCTCCCACTAGCCCTGACATACACACAAGACTCATCCCCACTCCTAGAAAAGCCAAACTCTTTGACTTTCTCATCAAAGCAAAGATTCCACCTGTGAGATGCTTGTTTCAATCCATAAATGGATTTTTCAAGCTTACACACTCTATTAGGGTATTTTGGATCGACAAAACCCTCTGGCTGAGCCATGTAAACATCCTCAGCCAACTTCCCATTAAGGAAAGCGGTTTTGACATCCATTTGCCATATTTCATAGTCATGAAATGCAGCTATAGCTAACAACACTCTAATAGACTTAATCTTAGCTACTGGTGAGAAGGTCTCATCATAGTCAACTCTCGGAGTTTGAGTAAAGCCCTTCGCAACCAGTCGCGCTTTATAAGTGTGTACTTTCCCATCCATGTCGGTTTTCTTCTTGAAGATCCATTTGCACCCAACTATCTTACGACCTGATACATTTTCAACCAAGTTCCAAACTTGATTTTCATACATGGACTGAATCTCGCTGTCCATATCCTCCTTCCATTTCGCAGACTCAGGGCCTACCATGGCTTCCTTATAATTATCAGGTTCATCCAAATCTATCAGTGTACTATCACTGATAAATGTATCACCTTCAGTGGTGATGTGATACCCATAATAAAATTCAGGTGTGTTCCTCACCCTAGTGGAACGTCTTGGAGGTACAGACTCATCTATCGGCTCAACAGGAGTTTCCTCCTTAGGTTGGCTGACAGCATTTGAGGTTCCTTTACCACTTGACTCTTGAAGCTCTTCAAGGTCAATTTGCCTCCCACTGTCCCCTTGGCTTATGAATTCTCTCTCACGAAAGACTCCTCTTCTTGGTACAAAGACCACATTGTCATTGGGTCTGTAGAAGAGGTAACCAAAGGATCTCTGTGGGTAGCCGATGAAAATACACCTCTCGCTTCGGGGCTCAAGCTTGTCATGAGTCTCACGCCTCACAAAAGCTTCACAACCCCAAATCTTGATGTGGTCCAAATTGGGAACTTTCCCAGTCCACATCTCGTGAGGTGTTTTGGCAACCTTTTTAGTAAGGACTAGATTAAGGATATGGGCGGCAGTCTCTAAGGCATACCCCCAGAAAGAGATTGGTAACGAAGCTCGACTCATCATGGAATGAACCATATCCAACAAGGTTCGGTTGCGCCTCTCAGATACACCATTCAACTGCGGTGTCCTGGGAGGTGTCAATTGTGAGACAATCCCACATTCCTTAAGATAGTCAAGGAACTCAATGCTAAGATACTCTCCTCCCCGATCGGATCGGAGCATCTTGATGTTCCTGCCCAATTGATTCTCAACTTCCTGCTTAAACTCTTTGAACTTTTCAATGGTTTCTGACTTATGCTTGATTAAGTAAATATATCCATATCTATTGTAATCATCAGTAAAAGTCACATAATAACGATTAGCATCCCTTGTAGCAACTCTGAAGGGCCCACACACATCCGTGTGTACAAGGTCCAACAAACCTTCACCCCTATCACAAGTACCTGTGAAGGGCGAATTTGTCATTTTTCCAAGTAAACAAGACTCGCAACTATCATCTGACTTGAGGTCAAATGATTCCAAGACTCCAGCCTTTTGGAGTTGGCCTATGCGCTTCTTGCTAACATGTCCAAGACGACAATGCCACAAGGATGCTTTATCCAAGCTATCATAAGAATCAATATACAACACATTATTTCCTAGATTGTCTACAACATTTACGGCTTCGTATACACCATCGCAAGGTATTGATTTAAAGTAAAATACATCATTGTAATAAACATTAATAGCACCATTTTTATTATCAAATGAAAATGTATAACCTTGTTTGTACAAGCCATGAAACGAAATAATATTTCTCGCCATTTCGGGCGAGTAACAACACTTATTCAAATCTAACATTAACCCATTATTAAGAAACAAAGAATAAACTCCTATCTTGGTAACAGGTGATACTTTCCTGTTGCCCATGACTAAGTTTATCTTCCCGTGCTCCACTTGCTCACTTCTTCTTAGTGCCTGCAAATCAGTACAAATGTGAATACCACACCCTGTATCAAGCACCCAAGAATTAGCATTAGATGAGTTGTTAGACAATATTGTGTAAATACCTGCATGGGTGGGTTTAACCTTCCCATCCTTTACATCTTGCAGATATTTGGCGCAGCTTCGCTTGAAGTGTCCCTTATCTTGGCAATAGAAGCATTGTGCTTCCTTTGGGTTCGAAGAAGGAGTAATGAGACCTTTCTTTGTCCCACTTGAAGAGGAACCATCAAGATTCTTACCCTTGGTACCCTTTGAAGGGCTTTTCCTCTTCTTACCCTTCCCTTGCCTAATTGCAAGAACAGGGGCTGTTAAAGGAGTAGAAGTAGCAACCGCTTTACCCTTAAGGCCATTTTCAGCTGTCCTTAAGAGCCCTTGAAGTTTGCTAAGTGTGACTTCCTCCTTATTCATCTGATAAGTCATACGAAACTGATCATAATTTGGAGGTAAGGAATGGAGAATGATGTCAATCGCCAATTCCTCAGGGAAGTCAACATTGAGCTTTAGCAACCGGTCAACGAACCTCTGCATCTTCTGCAAGTGACCGGTGATGGGTTCACCATCCTTCATCCTTGCAGTTATCATGGAGGAAATGATTTCATACCTCTCTTGACGCGCGCTCTGATGGTACCTTTCCATCAGATCTAGGTGTATCTCATAGGGGTAGAAATCTTCATAAGATTTTTGGAGTTCCGGAGTCATTGTGGCCATCATGATGCAGGACAACTTGGTTGCATCCTTCTCATGCGCAATGAACTCCGCAATCTCTTCTGGAGTAGCAGTGGCTTCATTAACAACCTTAAGCTCCCTATCAAGGACATATTCTTTATCCTCATAGAGGGTAATCATCCTGATGTTTCTGATCCACTCATTAAAGTTGGATCCATCAAAGATGACCTTACCACACAAGTTCATTAGGGAAAAGGAGCATGTGGGGTTTGAGCAAGCAGCGTTATTGGAAGACATCCGGAATAGAAGGAAGATAAGTTTCATTAGATTAAGAATCCTTAATAAGTCACCCAAATGAAATATTAAGGCTAGGATCCAACAAACTATTTATAGGTGGAAGAGGGATGCCGTAATCCACACTATAAAATATTTGAAGGTAGGTAAATGACGATTTACCAATTTCCACCATAAGAACGAAATATTTTATTATTAGGTTTTATTGGTTTTGAAACTCCTAGACCTTTTGAGATACATTGAACTTTTCAATGGCATGTTTGAATCTCGAATGTGCCCTCTCAAGTTTGTGACTGGGATGCCGAGGATCACAAACAAGGTGTGAATAACCATACAAATTGACTTGGTACCCTTAACAATATTACCTAATCGATGTGCCGGTTAACCACACACGCTCCACCGATCTATAATAAAGTCAAGTCACCCTTTGCCACTCTTACTAGTCCATGTTAGTGTGCCGGTTAAGCACACACGCTCCACTAACGACTTGGTAAGGTACAAAGTGTAATTTTATGGGCTATCACCAAATTCACATTTTCCTAAAGTAACTAAGATTGGGAATTTATAATGCATAGTTACTTTATAATTCATTATACTTTTAATGAGAATTTAAAGTCATATCCTACCCGTTTGGCTAACGACCCTCCACCGATCAAGGAAGCGGTGGGTGAGAGTGGATATCCATTAAGTCACCATTTTATAGGCAACAACCTTATACCCGCCTTATAGACCGACTTCGTGAATGAGGCATACTAACGGTAAGAATGACATATTCTTATACATATCTATATAATAAAATTATAATAATAATATACGTGTTGATTTTTAAACTTTTTAAAAATCTAAGGTTTAATTTGGAATTAAAGTATTAGAGTGTAAGACTTTTCAAATTCCAAAACTTGAGGGCAATAATTGAAACTATTCCAAGTCACTTCAATTTGTAACTTATGAGTTTTAATGGTTCATAAAAATGAAGACTCTTCATTTTATGAAACCTCTTTAGTTCTTTAATCACAATTAAAAGAAGTGACTTTTGGTTGTCCATAACTTGAGGACAAGTTATGGACACCATCAATACAATTAAGATCAAGAATTAAACACACATGGTGGTTACACATAATTCCTATGATCTTCTAAAAACTCATAAGAACACAAATTCATGTCAAGCAATTTCAAGAAATCATATGAACATATATAATACTTTGAAATTGTTAATATTCATGTAAAATGGATTAACATAATCATTATAATTTTGAAAAACAGATTTTACAAGTCCAAAACAGATTGGGATAATGATTCTAATCCATTTCCAGCAACAAAACACGAAAAGACTGCCCAGCACGCACCTACTCGTTGAGTGCATGATCCTACTCGACGAGTAGGATGAATTTGTACATGGACTCGGAGAGTCCTCCCCATGAACTCAGCGAGTCCAGTCGACAGTGAGCAGAATTTTCGATTTTTCAAGCAGTTTTGCATCAAGTATACAGAAAACAATCCTAGGCTCTGATATCACTGATGGGTTTTGAGCATTCTAACACTTCCTAAGTGTACATGCAACCCTAATACCCTTGAATCTATGTTTTCTCTATATACATGCAAATTTCTTTTTCAAGGTTATTTCCTAACTAGCATGGCATGGGGAATATATGAAACATAAAAACTAGTAGAGATACATACCTTGTTGTTGCTTGGATTCCTTCAAGACTTTGTGAGCCTAGCACCCCAAATGTTGTGCCTTAAATGTTTCACACAACACCACAAAAATTGGAATAACTTGAGAGAATACTTCTAGCACTCAAAATCGGTTATGCCCTCTCTAGTAACCTTACTAGGTCCGATTTCACTAGCCAAAGGGTCCCTTTTATAGTGGCATCACAATTAGGGTTTTCACATGAATACTCTTAATTGTCATGACTCTTCATTTCTCATGACCCATGGGTTTGTAACTCCCATGGACTATCCATGGAGCTCCAAATGGTTACATCCATAACCCATAAACCATGGATCATTAATCTACCATAAAAGAATTGATGATTGTCATAATCAACCCTTATATATTTAATTAGTCTCACTTTGATCACCAAATTAATACTAGATTAATACTTGATCAAATACTAATTAAATAATACTATTATTAATATATTAGAATTTATAATATATTAATAATCATAAGTGCCATATTCTCTCATTTAGTCTATCCAAGTATTGCAATGCCATGCAACCCAAATGGACCATGCCGGGTCGGGTCAAGTACATACCAAATAAAGTTATGGACTTAGACACTATATCCAACAATGTACACGCAACGTACTCTCAAAATCCCAAATTTACCAAAATTCCACAATGGCCCTTGCACTCTTTCATTTACTTAAGGACCAAAATGCAATAAATCTCAATATAAGGGCCAACAATGAAAGTGCCTCAAAAGCAGATGTTACAATTCTACCCATCTTGACTTAGACTTCGTCCTCAAAGTCTGCTGCAGTAACTAACCAAGGGTAGTGCTTCCGTATCTCCACCTTGGGTCACTCAGATGGTCCTCTCCAAAACCCGATCTTAACTAAAAGTTGGCTCATTCAGGCGGCTGACTACCCATACCATCTTTCACTTGCTAACTTTCATCACTATAGAAAGTATCGCAACCTTCCCAAAATCTAAAATTCCAATACCTCAACTGACTCTTAAGCAAGCAAAACTTTCTCGGAACATATTTATTATGATATCTTTACCATCCGAACCGTACGAAGCCCTTCTGACCCTAACATACCTTGCTGATTCCACTGGAGAATCAGGACTCCTAATCGTTCTCTTCTGTTGAACCCTTCATCTGAAACAAGGCAGCTCCAAACACAAGCCTCAGCTAGATAACCACTATAGAGAGGCACAAACACCAGCATATTCCATAATTCCCTGGCTAAGACTAGAAATTTAGAGAGAGATACACAAAGCAGGGGACTCCCAAGGCTACAAATACTGAATCAATTCTATCAATATGCTTCCCGAGACTGGGAACCCATCAGATCTAAATTTCAGAACTCATAATCCCGGACTGACATTCATCCATTCATTGAATTCACCCATCGCCTTTGAGTATGATTACTACCAAACTCACAGAAAAGAACTCAAACACATCAACTGCGAATTTCCACCAATTCCAAATCAATAAGATGTACCAAAAAGCCTTAAATAAACCCTTGACTCTCTTACACACCATATCCAACCATTGCTCCTATGAGCAAGGATGATAAATCCAAGAATTTACACGTTTGCTTTCAAAACATATCAACTCAGGTGTACCCCCACCTGGTAAAATAAATTTAGACAATCACAAAGAACTTCATAATTCGAGACTTCATAACCGATACCCAACCTTGATAACCAACCCCTAATATTAGCTTGCTAACAAACTGGATTTATAATGCAAGCACTCCGCAGAGACTTTCTGATGCATGACTGATACTCCCATCAACCCTTAACTACTCACTTCATCCAAACCAGCTAATTCGTGAGTCTCCTGACTTCCATCAAGTCGCCAACACCGATAGTACCACAAGCAGAAGAAATTAACAATCATGATCACTATGTGACATCCCCATTTTCACGACCAAAAAAAAACCGATTTGTCTATGCTTTGTTTAAAAATCAGAGTAACCTTTTAAAAAAAGTGTTGCGGAATTTGTTCCCAAAAGATAAATGTGATAAAGATTTATCAAAGCATTTCCGAAGAAATGTATTTCATTATATTAAAACATCGGGATGTCATGTTCGATACAAATCAAAAGCATAAACATAACAACATAGGCCTTACAACATTTATTTATATCTACTGGCTTATAATCGATAATCCCTCGTTAAATCATCCAACTATGCTCTTGTGCCATTTCCTGTAATACAAGAAACTAAGTGGGTCAGAATTGGGAGCTAGGTGAGCACATAGGGTTTTCAACCCACAATAAATCGCTTATTAGTTTCATCACAACAATCAACCCAATTACCCTTTCCCGTTATCCTTACCTTACGTCCCTAAAACATCTATCATAAGGGACCTATCCTAAGGATTTTCATCGGTGTGGACACTACTGCTAAGGGGGTTCCACAACAATAAATGTCCGTAAGGCAACCATGACAGGGATGGAGTACACCGGTGAGCACATCGTTCACAAACACCTACATGTTGTGAGCCTGCTAGCGTTCCACTAGACTATCTAGAATAGTTCGTGGTCGTCATCTATACTCCGCTAGATGACTGGATCATCGTCAACATCGGGGCCTCTCATCATTTTATCACACATCAACTATTTCATCTACCCATGTTTTACCCCAAAATATTTGTAGATATAAAATACATATATAGTTTAAATCATTTAAAACATGTATAAAACGTTCATCCAATATAGATATCAAGAACACATATAATATGCACACATAGCACGTAATTTATATTAAATACTTCATATCTATGTGTAAGATGAAAGTACTCACCTGTTAAGGTGGTGATTCTGAACTCAGACAACGCTTTTCTTAATTTATTTTCCTTCGGCGAAACCTATTATCATTACCACTAGATTTTAGTCTAATATTTATTGCGACTAATTATTAGTCTAGATTCATCATTAAATCAGAGTCTACTTCATGATCTATCATGTAAGTAACAACCAGGTAGAATCATATCGAAGGTAGGGTCCGTTTGTTATACGAAGTATACTGTTTGGAAATCCCACTTTAAACACCTCACTAAATCAGAGCCTAGATATCATCCCCGTAAGTAGATCAATCAGTACAACGACTTTGAATCACTGATAAATCTTATTTATAGGTTCATAATAACAATATTATATTTAAATATAAGCTATATTTAAAGTAGGGTAGGCGTATCTCACTTACAGTGGGTTTTACTAAAAACCGGGCTCCGTTGGAGCAGAGCTTCTGAGCCAAAAAGCTCTTTTTCTCGGAGCCGTCGGGCGCTCCGGGGCTTCCTTCTAGTGCTAGGGAGGTTCCCTAGGCTTTAGGGAGGTTTAGGGAGGCTAGAGAGAGAGAGAGAGAGAGAGAGAGTAGAGAAAGAAAGAAGAATTGGGGGGTGTGAATTTCGAGCAAGTCTCACATGCCCTTTTAGAGGGGAGCCTGGCCTTCGGTGCACAACGCAGGGCGTTCCTCTGAGGGACACAACACGTTTCGGAGCACAAGGCGTTCCCTCGTGCGCAGGGCACTCGTACGATACATTTCTGATTCCTGTCGGGTCTTTTTGGCTTATCCGGAGCCTTGTCTTTGCGAATGCGGGACGTTCCTCTCGCAGCCTCACATTTTGCTATCCTGACTTCAAAAATTTATAACTTTCGCATACAACCTCCGTTTCCGATGTTCTTTATATCCTCATGTAGGTGGGACCGTACTCTACAACTTTCGTTTAGACTCCGTTGGCAAATTTTGATCAATTTTTAAAGTTATATTTTTAACAAGCCGGGACAGGAAAAATCCGTTAAAAAATCATAACTTCTTCATCCGACGTCCGTTTTCATCTGTCTTTTTACCGTTGAACTACTATTAACGAGACCTTCGATTCTCATTTAAGTTGTGTTGGCTAAAAAACGTTCGATCTACTATTCAAACTCCGGGTTGCATATTGCCACACTGAAACTTAGAAAAATCATAACTTCTTCATACGAAGTCAAATTTGGGCGTTCTTATTATGCACGCTCTTGGTTTAACGAACACTACGACTTTCGTTTAGATCTCTAAGGATAAAAAACACTTTATCGTCAACTCACTTTTTACGTTACGCAATGTAGTGTCGGTTTTGTCGCAAAACTTCGACATGCCATAACTTCTTCATTATAACTCGGTTTTCAACGTTCTTTATATCTCCTGAATCATTATTACAACTACTACAACTTTCTTCATTGATATCGGGTTTATATAACGTTTTATTTTTTACTCTTATTTTTATTATATCTTTACAACAAGTATATAAGCACATAATTCACATAATATTCAAGTAATTCACTTTTATTACTTCAAAATATGTTACAATGGTTGACCTTGACTATTACATTATCATGCTAATGCTTAGCCCAGAAACATGGGCGTTACAACTGGGCCCATAGCCTATGTCTGGAAAACCCTTACAAGGTCCTCAACATAGGTCTAGATTGCCTGCGAGCCTACAACATGAGTCTGGAATGCCCTACCCAGCCCTCAGCCTATGTCTAGAATATTCCCGATATTACACCGATCTTGTGGACATTTCATCATTCGCCCAACATCCCTGGGGCCTAAAGATACTCACGTCATTCAATCGCCTTGTAAGGACCTAATCAACTTCCCTCTCAACTCTAACCGAGCATAACAATGTCATATTCTTACCACGCACAATTCCCTTCAAAGAATAAACTGCTATCAATGCAAACCCTAAAAACTCATGGTTGCACACGACTCGAGAACAGAATAAACGGTTGTACTCTTGATCCAATTCAAAGGCTATAACCCCAAAAAGAACCGTGCATATAATTAGAACCTAGTCCTCTAATGCTAACTTGTCCAGCCCACATTCACCCCTATCGACAATATATGATGAATTTACCACAATGCACATCCTTAGGGAACCTATAACCTCATCCAAAAAGGGAAGAAATACCAGAGTTCTATTGAAACGAAAAACCTTAATCATTAACAGAAGACATTCTCATGATGATTCGAACAAGACCCCATACCTTGATTGAGACCGAACAGATTCCACTAATACGCAACTAGCTCGAGAAGACTTCCAAGGTGATCCTGAACCTGAGCCTGCTATGAACCAAAATCCCACGTTACCATTGAGGGTAAACATACCTAGAGACTAAAGGAACATTAAACAGACTGAACTTGAACATCCATTGAACTTCAGCTATCACAACTTGAACTTTCAGAGAACCTCCGCCGATGATGAACGAAACGACCAATAATCAATGACGCATTGACTTTAGAGTAATGAACCAAAATCTGCGCGGAGCTGGACGTAACCAACTTTGAAACTGATTTCATGATTGACCTCTGCCCAAGATAGACTATAATTAGAAATCAACGCAAAGAGCTGACAAATTTCCTCCTCAACTGATACTTAACCTGAGTATTCCTTACGACTCCTCATAAATTCCTTGTCACCCCCAAAAGGAACCAATAGCTGCAACGAACTCCATGACCAATCGCTTTCTGCTGAGAGACGACTCATATGTCTCTTAAACACATACATCTGGTTGTCGCTTGCTATACACCCATGACTTGTCCAAATCTTGAACTGAGATCCCACATACTCGCACCGTAGATCCCTATGAACCATTCTTCCACTACCTTGAACTCGAACAGATTGATGATCCTCCAAGCATAATACCTAGTTCTCCCCCGCTTAAGGTTTGAACTACCACTTACTAGTGTGAAACTAAACCATAACCCAAACCGGCTCAACTAGGTACAAGCCGTCCCTAAATCTTGGAATGCATAACACACTCAAGGTGATCTTTCAGATAAAGATCCATTAAATCCTAACAGAATTCTATATTTCAACTGAAGACCTCTGAAATTTTCCAATCATACCTACTTAGCATTAAGGAATTCTTGCAACTGCATAAGCAAAACACCAACTTGCTATTCAAAACATACATTCTTTTCCTGCAATCTCGACTGTCAATCCGGTACCTGACCTGCCTTCACAAAGCGTTCATACCACATCAATCCTCATGTGCACTCTTATGCTGACGTACTGTCGCCAAAAACTGCGACCAACAGACCCCATGTAGGGTTTACATCCTAACTCTGACAGTCACAAGCCTGCTCACTCCTTCTTCGAACTCGGAAAATTGAAAGGGCATAATCCTTGCCACAGATAGCGACAATCAAATCCATCAATCAACCACTCAACTTCCAGCTATAATTCCCAAGCCGATTATAACAATCGTTTCCTTCTTGAGTCCCGCTACTTAATGCACGACCTTGAGCAAAACCCTCAAGACCTCCAAACCAACATACTCATCTAGGTCTATACCATTCAACTCAAACCGATATCGCCACTAGAACCGAAAAAAATTACCAGACCCATCCTTATGCCTGAGCAACCATAACCAAAAGATCAATATATATGGAACCACTACCACAAAACATGGTATCAACCCATGCTATCTCTCCCGACTAGCCCTTAAAATCCCCTAAAATCTCCTCGATTCGAGTATGGATCCTACGCTTCCATTAGGATGGGCCCAATACTACCTTCCATGCCTATCCATACTTTCCTTAAGGATCATCTCGAGTCCTCTAAAACTACTCATAATAATATTCCCAATACATGCTCGACAGCAAAACAACCGCACTAAAATACTTCCTAGGTTCTCCTAGGATTCCTCCACCTCCCCTGCCAACAACTGCGAAAGGACTCCAATCAATGTCAGCCAACCACTTCATGAATACAATTACATGAAACAAAACTTAAATAATCTTTCAACTAAAGGACCCAACCCAACAACGAATCGACTCTAATGAGAACTGCGCAATAGGGCCAAATCCTTCACTTTAAGATTATTTAACCTTCATAGCATGTAAGTTAATGTATTCATTTGATAGTTAGATCACATCAATGCAGGTCCCACAAAGCACAAAGTAAGAAACATTCGAGCTGTGGAGTGAACTGACACTAAGACACAAAAAAATCAGGCGTATCCTCATACGAAATTCTCGATCTCCATCTCCCAGCATCTCATATACATGTTCACCCTAACCTCACTCTCTCAAGAGTGGGTAATAATTCTCACGCTGACCCGCCATGTACTGCACCCACTCATGAAACTTCCACCAACCTTGCAACACTCATGTATGTTAATCATACATAACACTGGATCCTATAGACAGTCAAATACTTGATTTTACCCTAAGCCCTTCATCAAACAAGAACAGAAAATAAGGCTAAACCAAACATTCTCAAGCTATAGAATCTTAGTTATGTACAACTATGATGCATACACTAAGAAACTAAGGTTATGATGTCAATTCCATATAAGAAAGAAACCTTAGGCTACCAGGCATCATATAATCAGACAATTCTATCATGCAATTCCTTGAAGATCCCAAGCCTATCACTGGTATGCTTTTCTAACATATCACAACATCAAATAACAGTGTGGTAATTTAGGGTCTACTTATTGGCTCCGACTGATCGTACACATCACATCCTCTTTTGGTTATTTTGAGAACAACTTTGAAAATCATTTTTAAAACTCTTTTGCTTAGTTTTAGGCTGGATTCAAACAAGTGTTCCTCCAATTCACTCAAACCAAGGCTCTGATACCAACTTGTAACATCCCAAAAATTTCAACAAATTTTAAGCTTTTCAAAACAATCCATTTACAAATAGAAGTGCGTACAAAACCATTATTTCCAAAACATTATTTAAAATCAGAGTCTCTCAATATCCAATCAGTAGTAAAACCAACGACGTGTACGGTCAAACCTTCGCCTCAACACAATCCTTTAAAGAACATGAAACGATAATCTAAAACTGTAAGCACGAAACTTAGTGAGTTCCCCCAAAATAGAAACACAAACAGAAAACATATACACATAACAATATATATTGGGTCCACAACTACAAGACTAGATTACCCCTAAGCCCACAGTATGAGTCTGGCTTGCCTATCGAGCCTACATCTCATATTTGGCTTGCTTCCTAAGCCCACAACATACGTCTGGCTTGCCCTCGGGGTCCACAACTTATGTATGGGTTTCTCCCTGGTCCAATCAATCATCGGACCGAAATACCAATATATAGTGGGTCGACTCAATCATCGGACTAGAATACCCTCTAGCCCTCAATACGAGTCTAACATAACAACCGATCCTCAACTCGTATCCGAAATGCTCTTGAGCCCTTAGTATGAGTCTGGCATGCCCTACCCAACCCTCAGCTCATATGTGGAATGCTCCACGGTTTGTTGGCTACAACACAAAGCAGTATAACCTTAACCCAACACAATACGTCGACATATAACCAATAAAAAATATATTCAACATACAATTAATTATGTAGATAGAATCACATGTAGTCTTACAGATCTACCAGACTAAGCATATCAACAGCTAGCATATAGTCATGCAGATCTATTCCATACTGTACATATTAATGTATAGTAGGATATCAATTCAATGGGCCGACCTTGGTGCCTTAGACCCGTAAGTACAGTGAGGGAAACTCACCTCTCGATCTGATTAATAATTGATGAGGTCCCGACTCCAAATATCAACTCTAACCGACACCTATCCATCCAAAAGACCAATTCTCAAGCACCATCCAAAATACCCAAAATACCACTAGTTCAAAGTTGGTCAAAGTCAAAGTCAAACTGATCAAAATCCATAAGTCAATTGCGTCAACCCTACCGGGTCAACCCAACTAAGTCAAATCAGCCGATTTGACACATAAAGCGTATGTAAGGCGTACTCCAAAGGTACGCGAGGCGTACCCAACCCTTGACTGCATATGGGATGTTTTCCCTTGTACGGACTGCTTACTCCAGGTACGTAGGGCGTACGCTCATACCTCTTAAATCTCCATTAAGAATTTATTGCCTTAAGCTCTTACGTACCATTTCCGGGGCGTACCCCCTCTCACCCCCGCCCCCAGCACACAAACACATATATATACACACCCTCTACATCATTGCCCTCCTCTTTTTCTCTCTCTGCCATGTACCATCCTCTGTTCTAAGTTTTTTTTTCACTAATTTAGTTTTTCAACCATAAGTTTTTTTTTCTTTGGGAAAAAAAACTAAAGTTTTTAAAATTTAATTTTCTACAAAATGAGCAAAATCATGAAAAAAAAAACTTAAAAAAAATATTTTTTGAGTTTTTTAATTTATTAAAAAACCCAAAAAAATTCTCCAAAAATCATAAAAATTTAAGGGATACTTTTCTCACTATACTAATGACTTTGTAAATAGAATTTTTCGAAAATAAGTTTTTGAATCATATTTTAATTTTATAAAATTTTAGTTTTTATAAAACATAACGGATTCTTTTATTTAAATTCAAAAAGACAAATGGTTGACATTTTTGTAATACTATTTTAGAGAGAGTTTGTAAAAGAAATCATAAACATTACTATTAAGGATACACATATTCTGTTTAAATAATTATAAATTTTTATAAAATTAAGAGGTTAAAATTTTTGTTCTTCAATTTAAAAATATTTTTAAAGGTTTATTATATATCATATATTATGAACTTTTTGAAAAGAAATTTTAAAAAAATAAGATAGATTAGAAAGGAAAGAGGAGAGAGGGTGAGAAATTATAGGAAATACGTAAATTTGCAATTCCTATTATACCCTTCTAGCCATTTAAAAGTTACACTTTAATGACAGTAATTATAGAATTTTTCATAAATCGTTTGTTTAAAATAATCTTAGATCTAAATATTTAAATGGTCCATATATATATATATATATATATATATATATATATATATATATATATATATATATATATATATATATATATATATATATATATATATATATATATATATGGGAAACCTTAGAAAAACCCAACGTATTTTCATTAAATGCTTAAAAAAACCATTATATTATTTTTTAGTGCACTAAAATCCTTACATTTTCAGAAATTCTTATTTAAGGTTTTTTGACCTTAGAAAAACCTAATATATTTTCATGGAAAGATTAAAAAAATCAATATATTATTTTTTTAGTGTATTTAAACTCTCATATTTTTTTAAAATTTTTTAATCTAATGAATTGTAACAATCAAAGGGTTGAGAATCGATTACCTAGCATTTTCGGCTATCTAAGATATACCGAATTCGATGCCTTAAATGATATATTTTAAAAAATATAAGGGTTTTAATGTACAAATAAATAAAATAGTGGTTTTTTTTAAGACTTTGATGAAAATATGTTGGGTTTTTATAAAGTTTTTCCATATATATATATATATATATATATATATATATATATATATAGGGCTAGGTTATTTTATTTATTACATTTATTGTGTGCTAGAATACATCAATAGGATTTGAGTAAATTAGATAACTATTTAATTAAATAAATTTAGATATTAAATGATTTCCATAATTATATGTATATTAAATGATATCTATAATTATAATTCTCTTTTTATATAAACTAATTAAATCTGTCATTAATGTCAGCTCTTTCAGAATGAATTCACATCTAGGTTTTTATATATGAGTTTGTATTTTATTTAAGGACTCATTCACTTAAAATACAATAAATTTGCATGGAATATGAAGAATGATAGTGTATTCTACTAGAATACACTCTCATTCTGCTGAAATACACTTTCATTCTTCTAGATATGAATTCATTTTGAAAGAATATTATTGTTAACATTAATGATGAATTTAATTAGTTTCAATAAAAATTAATTATAAGTATGGATAGCATTTAATATACATATAATTAATACTAAATTTCTATTGGTGCATTCTAGCACAAAATAGATGTGAGAAACATTTGAACCTACCTCTCTCTCTCTCTCTCTCTCTCTCTATATATATATATATATATATATATATATATATATATATATATATATATATATATATATATATATATATATATATATATATATATATATATATATATATATTAGAGTAGACTTCGTGACACCCAAGATATTAAAGGTAAATATGCTACCTAAGATTACTTATCATAGTACACATCAACATACCTCCAATAATTGTTTTGATCGGTGAATATGTGACTTCAAGTCAAATTAAGTTTGGATTGTAAATTGCAAGATTACTTATCATAGTACACATCAACATACCTCTAACAATTGTTTTGATTGGTGAATATGTAAGTTCAAGTCGAATTAAGTTTGAATTGTAAATTGTTAGCTATTTATTGACAACTCTAATTATAGTTTTACTTATAAGGGTGGCAACAAACTACTATAAACTTGGGAATACTACAAACGCAATCAGAATGTAGGGTTAATTATGTTTGTTCGCTTTATAGTTAGAAATTACTAAGAATTTATGAGTAATCTTTCTTATAAATTTCCTACCACCATGAATGTAGTCCAATGGCGTAGTGGGAAGTCTAGAACAAAAAACAATATGATTCATTATTTAAAGAAGGATTGCCGCCTGCTAGAGGTCGGGAGCTGTTGTAGGTGGCAGCGGAGGTGGTTGGCTGCCATCGGTGGTTTCAACCGCGGGAATCTATCGATCATAAAAAAAAATACCCTTAATAGGGACCTTGTTCAAAAACAATAAATATTAAAATGAAAAGCCAAATCAAGAGAATCTTAAAGTCATGGCAACTTTCCACATAATCTTGAATTAACTATTGCGAGTTTCTTTATAAATAATTCTCGCCCTCTCGTACAAACAAACAATACTTGTGAGTGCCAACCCAACCAAAAATGGACACCAACAATGTCGGGAGAATGGAGAGCCAAAACCAACATTCACAGTCACATGAACCATTACCAACCAAAGGCACCACCTTCCTTAGAACATGCTTCAATGGAGTCAACACTTTATCTGGTAGATATACCCACAAAAAGTTTGTAATTAACTAATGCATGATCTCATATCTCTCAACTAAAATCTTATCTTTTCACTTTCAGGTGTCGGGATACTCTCGGTACCATATGCACTCTCACAAGGTGGTTGGTTAAGCATAATTTTACTACTCTTGGTAGCTCTTTTATGTTTCTACACAGGATTACTTCTTAGAAGATGCATGGATTCAGATCCCCTCATCAAAACCTACCCCGACATAGGCCACGTGGCATTTGGGAGAAAAGGGAGGGTTATTATTTCAAGCTTCATGTACCTCGAGCTTTTCTTGGTGGCAGTCGAGTTTTTAATTATGGAAGGTGACAATTTACACAAGCTATTTCCAAAGCAAAGTTTTGATATTTTTGGAATGAAAATTGGAGGGAAACAAGGGTTTGTTTTGGGGACTGCTCTTGTGGTATTGCCTACAACTTGGTTAAGAAATTTGGGGGTGTTGGCATATGTTTCTGCTGGCGGGGTAATTGCATCGGTGATTCTGGTGTTGGCTGTGTTTTGGGGTGGTGCTTTTGATGGAGTTGGATTCCATGAGAGAGGGGAACTCTGGAATTGGAATGGGTTGCCAACTGCGGTAAGCTTGTTTACTTTTTGTTACTGTGGTCATGCTGTTTTTCCAACGCTATGCAATTCCATGAAGGACAAGTCCCAATTCCCCAAGGTTAGTATTCTTTTTTTTTTTTTTTTTTTTTTTGGGTCACTATATCTGTTCTACCAATAACTAAAAAACCCAAAGAGCGTGTTTGTTTGGTAGATTCTGGCAGAATTAAAAAGGAATTGGAATGAAAGATTCCTATCCTACTTCTTTCATGTTTATATGGATTCAAAATTTCATATCATCTTATACGTACTAAAACTTATACCTTGCTACTGCAGAAAGGTATTTCCATGTTTGATCAATAGGAATGAAGGGTATTAAGTTCATAATTAATAACTGAAAGAATTGATGTTACTCCGTTAAATATTAATAAAAAGAATATTAAAAATAAAATAACATATGTATTCTTAGGATATTTATCTATGATTGCAGGTTCTAGTTGTTTGCTTTATTTTAAGCACCATAAGCTATGGATCCATGGCGATATTAGGCTACTTGATGTTCGGGGAACACTTGGCATCACAAGTAACGCTAAATCTTCCCACGAAAAATATAAGTTCAAAAATAGCAATTTACACGACATTGATGAACCCCATAACCAAATACGCGTTAATTATAGCACCGATGGCGACATCAGTAGAAGAAACATTTCCATTTCGAGAAAGCAAGATGATGAGTTGTCTAATCCGAACATGCCTGGTGATATGCACAGTCATTGTGGCATTGTTGCTCCCCTATTTTGGCTACGTGATGGCATTTATGGGTGCATTTTTGGGCATTAATGTGTCGATATTGTTTCCATGTTTGTGCTATTGGAAGATCACAACAGGGTTCAAGAAATTTGGAATAGAAAGGATGCTGATTTTGATGATCTTGCTTATTGGAACTTTTGTTGCAGTGGTGGGTACTTATACGGCATTAACAAACATTATGAATGAGGTTAAAACTAAATGAATTGAACTCGATATCCTTCCTGTAATTCGAGTTTCCAATCAAGGGATTTTTGTAAGGAACTAAGGATTATAAGTGGTCATGGTTCACAACTTAAGTAACATAAACATATTGGGTCATGTCATGTTGTCTTCCCTCAACCGTAACAGATCCTTTCTAGCTTCTCACTAGTTCTTTATAATAGTCCTGGTGTTAAAAAAAAACGGTTCCCAACTTAAGTGAAAATAATCACATAGTTAAGTAGTTGAAACATGAACTTCAAAAAAAAATTATTCTTATGTATATGTCATACTCTAATTCAATTTGTCAAATGTCATTTTGTGCTTATTTTGAGTTCATTTCTTTTCCACATATCATTTTATAGATTTTTCTATTTTAATAAATTTCACATAATACTTTAATATAATAATTACAATAAATGTAGTAATAAATGAATATCAATTTCATTAATTGACTTATCTTGTTATTTCAAAATTCCTAAATTAAAGCTCATTAGTTTATTTTGTTTATTTATTTAAATTTAAAAGATAAAAAAAATTAGTTTTAATACTTCATTATTTTTCTTATTTTCTTATAAATCTAAAGTTCTTAAATATTTAGACCTTTATATTTAATTTTTTAATTAACCCATGTAATGCATGCGTCTTCTACCTAGTTTATTATGATACCAACTTGCTCAATATTAACTAGATCATATTAGTTATAATATTAGTTTATTAAAAAGTCTGAAAGTTGGTATATTAATGAAGTCCAAGATGTTATTTGATGTAATTGTTTTTTGGAAATTTTCTTATAAACTTTTCTTCCTATATGAGACTTGAATGCCTCCGTTGACAGTACACATTATATATTTAGGTCAATCTATATGTACCCGTAAATTGATTTGTATACCCCCTCCCCCTGTGAGTAGAATAATGTGTGTTTACCTTTATGATTTGACAATATATATGAGTGAGCGGTATGTATAGTAGCACTTTATATTTTTTATTGACTGACATGATGCATGACGTATAATATGATCAATGAAATTCTTTTTGGTCTTAAATTTAATATGACTTATGTTAACCAACTTAAATCTTGTTGATGATTTTAGTGTCATTAGGACATCTTGTGTAACTAAAATTTACTTGTGGGCTAAAGGGCTTCGTAAAACAATCCCAAAATTCATGACAAAAAATTTCATTTTTAAATAAGTTGTTATCAAGACCAATAGTATAAAAACATTCATAATATCATCCCATGTCAAAACCAGTATATCAATAATCAAAACATGTCATCATAAAACAATATCAGAGTATAATTCCAATGATCTCATGTGCGGAAAACATAGTGTGATGCATTGCAATCGTGCTTTGAAAACAAAGTACCTGAAATCAAAACTGTAAACCGTAAGAACAAAGCTTAGTGAGTTCCCCCATCATACCACATACCATACGATCACATAATGCCTAAAATATATGGGTGTTGGCCTACCCCCTTCGGTCTCTTTTAACCGGTAACTGTGTAACATATCTAGGTGTTGGTCTACCCCTTCGGTCCTGCCGATCGGTACGGGGGCCTATCCTACCCCTCCTACCACTTCATATAATATCATAACATACTAGAACATAAATCATAACAGATAGTGGCACACCAGATGATTATCACAAAGACAATCATATCTACTGTACTCCTACTAGTGGGCCGACATTGGTGCCTTCGACCCACTTCTACTGGAAGGTAACTCATCTCGATAACTGGAAATAACTGCAAAGGCTCCGGCTCTGAAATCAATCTCTCTCAAACTCCTACACATAAACATATTCGTTAATTACCCTTTCATGCTCATACCCTTTTAAGGGTCAACTTAGGTCAAAGTCAAGGTCAAGGTCAACACCCTGGTCGAAGTCAACCTTTGGTCAAAGTCAATATTTGGTTGAATGAACTCGCCGAGTTGGTCCATCAACTCGCCGGGTTCCATAAATCAGAGAACCTCGAACCCGCGATCCAACTCGTCGAGTTACCCTCTAACTCGTCGAGTTCTTCCTTATTACCGAATCGGGACTTTTCATTTCAACTCGTCGAGTCCTTCTTTGGACTCATCCAGTCCTCCCATCTTGAAAACCTCGAAAACTTGGCTAACTCGTCGAGTCATCTTCTAGACTCATTGAGTTTGCTCAGTAAACAGAAAATGTTGGGACCACGAACCAACTCGTCGAGTTTCATAAACAACTCGTTGAGTTCCCCTTAGTCTATATCCATTAAGTCACTTTCTGCTGAGCTCAAAGCTTCCAAGCCATAGATCTTGTCGTCTAGGGTCAATATGTCATGTAAAGTTGCTAACTTTACGTCCATGCATGGGTTATTTAGCTCAAAAGGCACTAAAAGGTGGTTCACAAGTTGCAATGGACTCCCATGGCCATAAAGTTGGCACCTTTATGCCATGGAGTCCCTCAAAGGCTCTAGATCTGAATGTTCTTACCACAGGGGACACCCAAATCCTAAAGACCACCACTATTGAGCCAAAACATAGAGAAAAAGCCCTAAAACTAGATCTAAACACTCAATGAACAAGGTAAGAGCTTTATACCTCAAGTGAACCGTAAATGAAGCTCTACTTCTAGATCTACTCTTCTCCTTCACTTCCTTGCTCCTTCCTCAAGTCCCTTCTCCTTCAAAACCACAAGAAAGCACCAAGAACACACAATAATGGCTCAAAACACTCAAAGAAGGATTAGGGTTTCGTGGCTAGGGTTTGGGACATGGAGGCTGTGAATGAGGCTGGGGAAAAGTATTAAGATGCTTAATAGGGTGTAAAACCCTAAATTTAGGGTTTCACTCTGGCAGTCCTACTCGTTGAGTTGGGGGCTCTCAACTCGTCGAGTAGGTTAATAAAACCCCCGCGTCCCTTCGGATCTCTACTCGACGAGTTTGGGGCTCCCAACTCGTCGAGTTGCCCTTCAAAAATGGATGAATTGCTTTAAAAATACATTCCCGAAACTAGGCGTTACATGTGCAGAGTGCAAGCGTGTATAAGATCAAACTAGAAGTCGGTTCGACGACAAGTCGGGGGTCCAGGGGCAGTGCCCTGTGTTCGGGGTTTCCAAAAGGCCAACGCCCCTTTAGCGAGATCTAGGGGCAACGCCCCTAGCGGGGTTCAAGGGTCAGAGCCCCTGGCTGGGAAAATCGAAGTCTTGAGGGCGATTATGGTAAAACTGACTAGGATCTTCAGTTTTTGAAACCATTGATTTCCTCATTAATTCTAGATTCCCTTGATTTGTTTCCGAAGTTATCCATGACGGCCAACGCTAAAAACGAAACCCTACATCTCGCTTTCTATAAAAGCGGATCAGCTCTTTGAAGGGGGATATACCTTTTCATTCTCATTTTTCTTCATACGAACTCATAATTCTCTAGCAATTTGGCTTACATTTTATGTGCCTAGATTCGTAAGTGTCCCCTTAGGGTTATCCTTGGCTGAATTTTATGTAGCCCTGGAATAGGGTAGAAATATCGGCTCGGAAAGTGTTTACATGATCCAATGGGTATCCTGATCTCCACTATAAACCCTACCCAATTTCTAACAATCGAACTGATATTCTCTGTTTCTGGAGATGGGTGAATCAGTCTGTGATATGACCATGAAGTTCGCAAAACTAGAGAAGTTTGAAGGTATTGATTTCAGGAGCTGGAAGGATAAGATGAACTTCAGGATGACCACTCTAAAAGCAACATACATACAGACTACTCTAAGACCACTTGATGTGGAGGAAGGTGTTGATGAGACACTTGAAGAGACTAGTAAGAGAAAAAAGTAGGACAACGATGACTACATCTACAAAGGTCACGTATTGGATCTGTAAGACATTTTTCCATGTTTTTCCATTGTCCAATTTCCTTTTCTTTTTTCTATATCATCATACTTTCATCTCTTTCTTATTAACACATGGAATTATTGGAAGTTATGGGGTGAAATAGTCACTTGATGAACCTTGAGACATGGATGGGCATATCATCATACTTCCATATGCAGAAAGTGAGGCATATCAAGTATTTACCTGTGGATATTAAAGTTATCATGGATGAGCTTTCCTCTTTACTTATACCTTCTCATAATTAATCCTTACTTATAACTAACTTGCTTAATGCTACCCTAAATATATAGTCACTTGATGAACCTTGAGACAAGGGCACCTATGGAACACATATTGTCCCTGGACCCACTCGATGTATGTGACATATTTAGAAAACTTGCATGATTTCTTTGTTTTCTGAACAATTTCTTTTGCGATGCATTATGTTCAAGTTATCAAGTCTTTATTTGTGAAGGGGAACACATTCAGAGGAATCACCTTAAAAGGAGCTCCAAAATCTGCTAAAGTGTATGAAGGGCAGTTTATGGGACAATTATGAATATCTCTATGTTTCTATTTGGATTTGCTAGCATTACACATAGTTTTTGGTGATTATGATAATATATGAATACAAGTTGATCAATATTGGATTTGGTAGCATTACACATAGTATTACACATACTTTGCTTCAAATGTCAGATGATGGAAGGTTGACCGATTGTGATTACATAGAGAAAGGTATTAAATATTAATATTATTTCCAACTTTTTCTTAATATTATCTCCATGCTTTCAAAGCTCATGCATCTGTTCTCTCTAGGTTCACTTTCAATTTTTTAAATCATTCAATCAATTTCCATAACACTTAATCATTAATCATTTCTAATGTTATTCTTTTATAATGTTGTTCTTTTACAGGTGGTTGGAATTGGACCAAAAGTTGGTTGCTGATATAGGAATAGTGGGTGGTCCAAATGTAGGGAAAAGCATGTTTTTAAGTGTTATTAGTGTTGACATGTAGTGTTGTTTAACATGTAATGTTAGATAACTTGTTTGACATTTAAATGAAATTAAATGTTTTGGTATATATTTGTTTTTTTTTATCATGTGTTTCACGTTATAAATGCGTACATAGATGCACGTCATAATTGTGTATCATCACTGGCAGCTGAAGTTTATGACACGCAAATACTTGTCATCTTCATTTATGGTAGTAGATTTAATGATACGCATTGCGAGTTGTGAATGCGCGTTATAAGGTTATGACACGCAAGGGTGTGTCGTCTTCTTTTATGACAGTGGCTTCCTTGATACGCATTGGGTGTCATAATGTAATACCCCGTTTATTTATTTAATAAATAAATAAAGTAATAAATGCATAATAGCCCTAAAAGTGGAATAGTGTAGCAAGAAGTTAGTTGCGGGGGTTAAAAAGTCATAATTGAAAGTTTAAGGGGCTAAAAATACAATTTTCGGATTGATTTATTGTAACAACGTAAACTTCAAAACAATTTTTCACTTTTTAAAATGTAATTTCATTCATAAATATTCTCAAATCTCGAAGTATCACATATCAAATCCATAAAACACATCCCAATATCAAAATGTATAAAAACTCCTATAATGTGTACTGATTATGCCGACGCCTTCCCGCGATCCTCACTGCTACCTGAAACACATAACACAAAACACTGTAAGCATAAATGCTTAGTGAGTTCCCCAAAATACCACATATTACACATATTAGCCACTCGAGGTTATAACTCTGTGGACCCTCTGGTCCTAACTCTGTGAACCTTCCGGTTCTAACTCTATAAACTCTGGAACATACACGACATAAATCACATAGAAATAATAGAGTGTATCATAATCACATAAATAGCATACAAGATACTCTGTCATATAACTCTAATTGCCACTCTAGGTAAAGTTTTGTGAGAAGACTCACCTCGGGTAACTCGGATATCTCGAACTCGGTAAAAATTTGGTCTAGTCTCCGCCTAATCACATGGAATAGGTACTCTAATCAATACAACTCTCAAGGCTAGACTAATCCCTCTCTTAGCACTCTCAGAAGGGTAAAAGACCATTTTACCCCTCTCATGGCTCAAAGACCCAAACATTGACCAAACCCTAAAAGTCAACTCTGCTGGTTACGTTGTGCGTACCAAACCTGTACGCTGGATGTACCCGGCAACCTCACAGAATCGGGGAACGCGACCCCCTATGCTGCGCGTACTGGGATTATGCCCCGCGTAAGTCCTAGTCACATGCTCCTTTACTTTTGGGGTCTTAAATGGTTAAGACACACGTCCAACTCCCAGATCTGACTACCCTAAGCCTCTTAATCCATAAAGTTGGTGACTTTAAGCCTTTGCATGGCTGTGAGAGTCACCAACACCCAAATCATTCCATGTCCAACACTTTAAAGCCCATAAATCAAACATGACTTCCTAATGACGACCAAGCTAGGATTTTTATGGATCAACAACATACATAACACTGAAATGGGACAGATCTAGGTCCATGGAGCCCCTTTTGCTCATAAAGTCTCCACCTTTGGGACTTAAACCCTAGAAATGGTCCATAAAAGACCAAACCAAAATAAAGAGGAACGTTCTGATCTTTTTACCTCTAAGTGAAGCTCCTCCCTCTGAAGAACTCAGATCTAAGCTTGAACTCCAAACCCTAGCCTCCACAAGCACCTCCCTTTCTTCTTCACTGAAATTTGGGATGTTACATTTATAAAGGATTTTGAAGTCAGGGGATGAATGGTAACTTATGGACTTCATTTGAAATTAAATTGAAGGGGAGGGACTGTTTAGTAACTGTTGGATTAATAATGAAAAGAATTATAAGATCAAGGGTGTAATAAGTAAATATAGGAGCTGTTTTGGAAAGAATTTTATGGAGAGGGACTGTTTATGCCATTATGGAAATAAGATTTGAGGGCACCGAGTATATAGCGATAACCCACCAGTTCCTTAACCCTAACTGTAGCACCTGGTTCCTGGTACGTAAATCTTATTTGAGTATTTTCCATTTTTAGCCTTGGACTCAGCGAGTCATAGGTCCAACTCGTCGAGTAGAGACGGGACCCGTGACACATTTAAGTTGGTGACTCGGCGAGTCCATATTCCGGACTCGGCGAGTCACCGCTGTTGGATGAAACCCTAAGTTTCAGGGGTTTGCACCCTATTTAAGCCTCATGTCCGCCCTAAGCCAGCCCCCATTCACCCTCAGAGCTCCCAACCCTCGTTCAAAGCTTATTTCCTTGAGAGGTTGAAGCATTTTTGTGTGTTCTTGAAGGATTTGAGAAGGAAGTGGAGTAGATCAAGAGGAAGGGAAGGAAGCCAAGCATCTTAGTGTCCTCTCAGTGATTCCTTTGAGGTATAACCCGTTTTCCCTCTGATTCTATGCTTATTACTCCATTAAGTCTTTCTTGATCCTTTCCCCAAGCTTGTATGTGCAATATAATTCGTAATAAGTTGATTGGCCTTTAGATCTAGCCATGATTGAGCTCCAGGAGCTCAGATCCGTTGCCTTTATGGACCCATGTTGCTTGTTCACCCTAGATCTACCCCTTTTGAGGCATTTTGAGCCCTAAATCCCTCATTGGTGAGTATCTACACGTAAAGTTGGAAACTTTACGTGTCATTCATGCTCTAGGAACCCAGATCTGCGAATGGCATGGACTGGAATCGAGCAAAATCGCGTATATAGTGACTGCATGGCGACGACTCGGCGAGTCGATTCATCTGACTCGGCGAGTCTACTCGCGAGTCTCCGATTTGTCCCCTTTTCGTTGTGTCGAGTGTGAGTAGTGAGTCACGGGGTGTGACTCAGTGAGTTGGAAGCCAAACTCATCCATGGAGGAACTCGGCGAGTCAATGCCCTGACTCGGCGAGTTCAAGGCAATCTTCTTAGATCAAGAACAGACTCAGCGAGTTGTTCATACAACTCGGCGAGTCTTAGCATAAGTGTTCATCGGATGAAGATGAACTCGGCGAGTTGTTCATACAACTCGGCGAGTAGGATGAAGGACTTGAATATCAGTTGAGAAGGAGAACTCGTCGAGTCATCGCCTAACTCGACGAGTAGAAACGGGATTCAAGACAATCGTTTGGGTAGGGACTCGGCGAGTTGGAGAGCCAACTCGGCGAGTCGGGTCAACTGAAAGTTGACTCTGACTTTGACTTAGGGCATGATTAGGGGTAAAATGGTCATTTTACCCAAAGGGCAGTTAGCAGTGTTTGATTGAGTATGTTGTGGGAATTACATCCGGAGGATTTCCGGAGCAGCAGCAGCAGCGGTAGACAGTCAGTTCCCGATCAGATCAGCAGCTACTTCGAGGTGAGTTACCTTCCAGTAGCGGTGGGTCTACGGCCACAATGCCGGCCCACCAGTAGGAGTTGTATGTAGATGATTGTCTCTGTGATATTCATCTAGGGATTACTACTACATGTGTTATGTTTATGTGCTAGTATGATATGATGCTATGTGCTAGTGATAGTAGGGGAGATAGTCCCCGAGATATTCGGTCGGTAGGGCCGAAGGGGTGGTCATACCCAGCCATGATAGATAGATTCTGATATTGTGATAGATGTTATGTGGTAGTAGTAGAGGGGAGAAATAGTTCCCCAGTATCCGGTCGAGAGGACCGAAGGGGAGGCCAGCACCCAGATATGCTAGGTAGTATCCGGTCGAGAGGACCGAAGGGAGGCCAGCACCCAGATATGCTAGGCAGTATCCGGTCGAAAGGACCGAAGGGGAGGCCAGCACCCAGATATGCTAGGCAGTATCCGGTCGAGAGGACCGAAGGGGTAGGTCGGGCACCCAGATATGCCTGACAATATATGTATGTCATGTGAGTATATGGTATGTGGTACGATGGGGGAACTCACTAAGCTTTGTGCTTACATTTTTTAGTTGTTGTTTCAGGTACCTCTTCAGCCAAGGGGAAGGAGCAGGCGCGGTAGCGGCTCATCACACACACTCCTTGATTCCGCATTTATGAGTTTACCCTGGGATTGATACTTTGATATTTTGGTTTTTTACATGTTGTGGATTTCAAATTTGGGTTTTCGATGTGAAATGGTTTAATTGAACAATGTTTTAATTAGTAATGTTTTCAAAGTAATGTCTTAAAAACGAAATTTTTGGACGTGAAATTTGGGTCGTTACAAGTTGGTATCAGAGCCCTGGTTTGAGGGATTCGGACACACCTTCAGGGGTGTCTGAACTCAAATCGAGGGATTAAAAGATTTTCCAAAAGAAAATGTTTTCTAAAGATTGAGAAAGGAATTTTGAGAAAGAACGAAGTGTGTGATGTGCGCGACCGGCCGAGCTCAAGTAATCCCCAAAGTACCCATACAAGTTTATGTTATGTTTATCAGCTTTTGTAGAACAGCATGCTAGAATAGGACTAAGGATCTAGGAGTGATGCCTTATGTGCATGCTTTATGTGTTTCAGTTGTATGAGAATTTCATGCTAGTATTGAGTAGACAGTGAGTAGGATAGCCTGATTAGGTTATGCCTGGTGATATGAGCTTAGCATTTTATGCTAGTATAGTTCCTATAAGCAGATAGAGTTGATTGAGATTGTTACCCTTGTCTGAATGCTGCTTGCTTCGTGCTATGTGGGACTCTGAATAATGGGAGTTAGCCATTAGGCAAATACTGATCACGTCACATGTGATCAGGGTTGAATAATCTTAGAGTGCCGGATTTGATCCTACTGTGCAGCTCTTGTTTGAGTCCAACCGTTGTAGGGACGAGTCGGGTACTCGAAGGATTATCTGAGCCTCGTCACATGTGATGGTATTCGGGTAATGGCTAATTGGCATTACAAGGAGGCATGCAGCAGCTGAGGACTGGATAGAGTAGAATCAGAGATTTCCCTAGGGCAAGCCTAGGATGAGTATAGCAGTGATCAGCAATAGTGAAAGGGATCTGGTGGAGTCGAGGCATTCCTTAAAGAAGGTACGGATAGATGTGGAAGGTAGTATGGGCCCGTACTACCGAAAGCAGAGGATCCGTACCCGAACCAAGGAAGGCCAAGATAAGACCAAGGAACTTGTAAGTAGCAGTGATCCCTCAGGAAGTATCGGTATAACTAATGATTGTTATTATGTATTGCAGAATGGTGGTACTTCGATCGAGGCCGATAGATGGCGGTTCAGGAGAAGGGTCAGGTTCGGGATCAGGTTCCGAGCC
Source organism: Lactuca serriola (assembly GCF_051521515.1). NCBI lineage: Eukaryota > Viridiplantae > Streptophyta > Magnoliopsida > Asterales > Asteraceae > Lactuca > Lactuca serriola. The sequence continues at coordinate 71,868,126 of NC_136410.1, forward strand.
GGTAGATGAGGGACTACGCGAGTTCATCGCGTTAGAGATCACCAGGGGTATCCTTGATTCGACTCCCATTATCTTCGGGTCGATCAAGGAAGGGATCATCGAGTTGATGGAGGATCGCCTCAGGGTGTTCAGGAGTGACATGGCATCTGGCCAGTCGGGATCGCCTCAGGGCATTCAGGAGTGACAGGACATGAGGAGGACCTGCTATCATGACATGCTCCGGGCTGATATCCGGGAGCACGTTAGTTTTTCAGCTTGCCCCACCTTGGACTCCATGATTGCCAGGGCGAGGGAGAGGGAGATAGATTTGGAGCACATCCGGAAACGGAAGGCAGAAGAGAGTCAGTCAGGAGGGGCTTCGGGGAAGAAGCCCAAGGGATCAGATGCGGGGCCGAAAGGCCAACAGGGACGGGGACGCTGCAGGAAATGCGGCAAGACGCACGAGGGGGCGTGCAGGTTGGGATCATCAGGCTGCTACAAGTGCGGCAAGTCTGGGCACTATAGCAGGGATTGCACTGCTCCGACAGCAGTTATTCAAATGTATGAGTTGTTGTGTTTCCACTGCAACTAGAGGGACCACAAGAAGGCCAATTTCCCCCAGTTGACAGTTTCAGCGCCGGTGAAGGCGCCATCTCCAGTGACCCTGCGGATCACAGATGGCCGGCAGGGCAAGGCAGAGGCTCCAGTGGTGAGGAGCCGGGCATTTCAGCTGACCGCCGAGGAGGCACGCGCCGCACCCGATGTGGTGACGGGTATGATTCTTTCCCTCTATTTTATTTTTATGATGTTATGATATTGATATGTGCTCCGTATGTATATGTATGCAATAAGATCGTTCCATGTGAACGGCATCCCAGTTCAGGTGTTGTTCGACTCGGGTGCATCCCGATCATTTGTTTCCCTTGCGCTTAGCAAGAAGTTTCATGAGTCTTCGGGCGAGTTAGATTTCCCTTTAGAGGTAGAGATTGCTAATGATCGATCGGTGCGAGCATCGATGGTGTTTCGAGATTGCGTATTGCGTTTTTTTGAGGAGCGCTACTTGGTAGACTTGGTTCCCATTCCATTGCGTGGGAACAAGGTGATTACAGGCATGGATTGGTTGACCCCAATGGGGCGGTGATAGATTGCGCACAGCAGCTAGTGCGAGTCAGGACCCCAGGTGGGGGAGAGTTAGTGATTCATGGCGAGAGGCGACAGTGTGGACCTATAGTCTGTTCGGCAGCGAGGGCTAGACGATACCTTCAGCAGGGATGCGCAGGATATGTCGCGTATGTGATGGATACCCGGGAGGCGGGTAAGGCGACGGTGAGCGAGGTTCCGGTGGTGCGAGATTTCGCAAATGTTTTTCCAGAGGAGCTTCCCGGGATACCTCCGGAGCGACAGGTTGAGTTTAGGATTGACCTCATTCCTGGTGCGGCTCTGATAGCCAAGGCACCGTATCGGTTGGCTCCTCCTGAGATGCAGGAGTTGTCTACACAGCTGCAGGAGCTGTTAGACAAGGGATTCATTCGACCGAGTAGTTCACCCTAGGGAGCCCCGATTTTTTTCATGAAGAAGAAGGACGGGTCGCATCGGATGTGTATAGATTACCGGGAGATGAACAAGGTAACGGTGAAGAACCGTTACCCACTCCCGAGGATTGATGACCTCTTTGACCAGCTTCAAGGAGCATCTTGGTTCTCCAAGATTGATTTGCGTTCGGGTTATCATCAGATGAGGGTCAGGGAGGAGGACACGCAGAAGACCGCGTTTCGGACGCGCTATGGCCATTATGAGTTCGTGGTGATGCCGTTTGGGCTGACCAATGCTCCTGCTGCGTTCATGGACCTCATGAACCGCGTATGTAGACCGATGCTGGATCGGTCTGTGATAGTCTTTATCGATGACATCTTGGTTTATTCCAAGACACAGGAAGAGCATGAGGAGCATCTGAGAGAGGTATTGGAGACCCTGAGGAGGGAGAGCTTGTATGCCAAGTTCTCCAAGTGTGAGTTTTGGTTGCGCGAGGTGCAATTTCTCGGACACCTTGTCAACTAGAACGGGATTCTGGTCGATCCGGCCAAGGTCGAGGCCGTGATGAGATGGGAGGTTCTGAAGTCTCCAACTGAGATTCGGAGTTTCCTAGGATTGGCAGGCTATTATCGGAGATTCATTCAGGACTTCTCCAAGATAGTCGTACCCCTGACGCGGCTGATGAAGAAAGTCGTAGTCTTTCGGTGGGGACCCGAGCAGCAGGCGGCGTTTGAGACGCTGAGACAAAGATTGTGCGAGGCGCCAATCTTATCCCTGCCAGAGGGCATAGAGGATTTTGTGGTATATTGTGACGTGTCCATTTCAGGGCTGGGCGCGGTACTGATGCAGAGGGGGCATGTCATTGCATACGCTTCGAGGCAACTCAAGACTCACGAGGCGAACTACCCGACGCATGATTTGGAGTTGGGGGCGGTGGTTTTTGCCCTCAAGATTTGGCGGCATTACCTCTACGGGGTTCGATGTACCATCTACACGGACCACAAGAGTTTGAAGTACCTCATGGATCAGCCGAATCTGAACATGAGGCAGCGTCGGTGGTTGGACGTGGTGAAGGATTATGATTGTGAGATCCTTTACCACCCGGGAAAGGCCAACGTGGTGGCCGATGCACTTAGCCGCAAAAAGGAACCAATCAGGGATATCTGCATGAGGATGACCGTAGTGACTCCCCTGTTGGAGCAGATTCGGGAGGCTCAATAGGAGGTTATCAAGGAGGAACATCGGAAGAGCGAGTGTGTGGTGGGTCAGGTTTCCTCCTTCAACTATGATAGCTGAGGACTATTGACACTACACCATAGGGTGTGGGTGCCGTATCACGGAGGTGTGCGCCAGATCTTGATGGAGGAGGCGCACAAGTCCCGATTCTCTATTCAACCCGGGGCGACGAAGATGTATAGGGATCTTCGTCCAGATTATTGGTGGCCCTGCATGAAGCGGGATGTGGCTTGGTACGTCGAGTGGTGCTTGACCTGCAGGAAGGTCAAGGCTGAACATCAGAGACCGCATGGCAAGATGCAGCCGTTGGACATCCCATTATGGAAATGGGAAGATATCACGATGGATTTTATCACGAAGCTTCCCAGGCCCGCGCGTGGAGTGGATTCGATTTGGGTCATCGTGGATCGATTGACCAAGAGTGCTCACTTTATCCCGATTCAGGAGAGCATATCGGCTGAGAAATTGGCCGACATCTATATCAGGGAGATCGTGGCGCGACAAGGGGTGCCAGTATCGGTTATCTCGGACAGGGATGTGCGTTTTACTTCCAGGTTTTGGAAGAGATTTCATGACGAGCTGGGCACTCATTTACATTTTAGCACCGCCTTTCACCCGCAGACAGATGGTCAGAGCGAGCGGACCATCCAGACTCTAGAGGATATGTTGCGGGCGTGCGTGCTAGCCTTCGATGGTAGCTGGGATAATTATCTTCCCTTGGCTGAGTTCTCTTACAACAACAGCTACCACGCTAGTATTGACCGTCCCCCATTTGAGATGTTGTACGATCGGAGGTGCAGGACCCCGATATGCTGGGGTGAAGTTGGCCAGAGAGTCATGGGGAGCACTGAAGTGGTGCTCAAGACGACCGAGAGGATCCAGCAGGTTCGGAGTAGGCTTCAGACTGCTCAGAGTCGGCAGAAAAGCTACGCCGACAAGCGCTGATCCGACCTGGAGTTCCAGGTCGGGGGATATGGTTCTCCTGAAGGTGTCGCCGTGGAAGGGCGTCATTCGATTCAGGAAGCGAGGCAAGTTGGGCCCGAGATTCATCGGACCGTTCCGAGTTGTGGCCCGGGTGGGCAAGGTGGCGTATAGGCTGGATCTGCCAATCGAGCTCAGCCAGATCCACAACACTTTCCATGTTTCTCAGCTGCGGAATTGCCTAGTGGACGATTCAGCAGTAGTGTCGTTAGAGGATATTCAGGTTGATGACAGTCTGAACTACATTGAGCGCCCAATCGCAATCCTCGACAGGAAGTCGAAGGATTTGAGGAACAAGAGGGTGGAGCTCGTAAAGGTGCAATGGCAGCACCGCAAGGGTTCGGGATGGACTTGGGAGCCGGTGGACGAGATGATGGAGCATTACCCCGAGCTGTTTCAGGATCGAGCAGCAGACTTCGAGGACAAAGTCTAAAATAAGTGGGGGAGATTTGTAGCACTTGGTTCCTGGTACGTAAATCTTATTTGAGTATTTTCCATTTTTAGCCTTGGACTCGGCAAGTCATAGGTCCGACTCGTCGAGTAGAGACGGGACCTGGGACACGTTTAAGTTAGTGACTCGGCGAGTCCATATTCCGGACTCGGCGAGTCACCGCTGTTGGATGAAACCCTAAGTTTCAGGGGTTTGCACCCTATTTAAGCCTCATGTCCACCCCAAGCCAGCCCCCATTCACCCTCAGAGCTCCCAACCCTCGTTCAAAGCTTATTTCCTTGAGAGGTTGAAGCATTTTTTTGTGTTCTTGAAGGATTTGAGAAGGAAGTGGAGTAGATCAAGAGGAAGGGAAGGAAGCCAAGCATCTTAGTGTCCTCTCAGTGATTCCTTTGAGGTATAACCCGTTTTCCCTCTGATTCTATGCTTATTACTCCATTAAGTCTTTCTTGAGCCTTTCCCCAAGCTTGTATGTGCAATAGAATTCGTAATAAGTTGATTGGCCTTTAGATCTAGGCATGATTGAGCTCCAGGAGCTCAGATCCGTTGCCTTTATGGACCCATGTTGCTTGTTCACCCTAGATCTACCCCTTTTGAGGCATTTTGAGCCCTAAATCCCTCATTGGTGAGTATTTACACGTAAAGTTGGAAACTTTATGTGTCATTCATGCTCTAGGAACCCAGATCTGTGAATGGCATGGACTGGAATCGAGCAAAATCGCATATATAGTGACTGCATGGCGACGACTCGGCGAGTCTGCTCGCGAGTCTCCGATTTGTCCCCTTTTCGTTGTGTCGAGTGTGAGTAGTGAGTCACGGGGTGTGACTCGGTGAGTTGGATGCCAAACTCATCCATGGAGGAACTCGGCAAGTCAATGCCCTGACTCGGCGAGTTCAAGGCAATCTTCTTAGATCAAGAACAGACTCAGCGAGTTGTTCATACAACTCGGCGAGTCTTAGCATAAGTGTTCATCGGATGAAGATGAACTCGGCGAGTTGTTCATACAACTCGGCGAGTAGGATGAAGGACTTGAATATCAGTTGAGAAGGAGAACTCGTCGAGTCATCGCCTAACTCGACGAGTAGAAACGGGATTCAAGACAATCGTTTGGGTAGGGACTCGGCGAGTTGGAGAGCCAACTCGGCGAGTCGGGTCAACTGAAAGTTGACTCTGACTTTGACTTAGGGCATGATTAGGGGTAAAATGGTCATTTTACCCAAAGGGAAGTTAGCAGTGTTTGATTGAGTATGTTGTGGGAATTACATCCGGAGGATTTCCGGAGCAGCAGCAGCAGCGGTAGACAGTCAGTTCCCGATCAGATCAGCAGCTACTTCGAGGTGAGTTACCTTCCAGTAGCGGTGGGTCTACGGCCACAATGCCGGCCCACCAGTAGGAGTTGTATGTAGATGATTGTCTCTGTGATATTCATCTAGGGATTACTACTACATGTGTTATGTTTATGTGCTAGTATGATATGATGCTATGTGCTAGTGATAGTAGGGGAGATAGTCCCCGAGATATTCGGTCGGTAGGGCCGAAGGGGTGGTCATACCCAGCCATGATAGATAGATTCTGATATTGTGATAGATGTTATGTGGTAGTAGTAGAGGGGAGAAATAGTTCCCCAGTATCCGGTCGAGAGGACCGAAGGGGAGGCCAGCACCCAGATATGCTAGGTAGTATCCGGTCGAGAGGACCGAAGGGGAGGCCAGCACCCAGATATGCTAGGCAGTATCCGGTTGAAAGGACCGAAGGGGAGGCCAGCACCCAGATATGCTAGGCAGTATCCGTTCGAAAGGACCGAAGGGGTAGGTCGGGCACCCAGATATGCCTGACAATATATGTATGTCATGTGAGTATATGGTATGTGGTACGATGGGGGAACTCACTAAGCTTTGTGCTTACGTTTTTTAGTTGTTGTTTCAGGTACCTCTTCAGCCAAGGGGAAGGAGCAGGAGCGGTAGCGGCTCATCACACACACTCCTTGATTTCGCATTTATGAGTTTACCCTGGGATTGATACTCTGATATTTTGGTTGTTTACATGTTGTGGATTTCAATTTGGATTTTCGATGTAAAATGGTTTAATTGAACAATGTTTTAATTAGTAATGTTTTCTAAGTAATGTTTTAAAAACGAAATTTTTGGACTTGAAAATTGGGTCGTTACACTAACCCTAATGAAGTGCAGCCGCCATCCTCCCACCCTTATCCCCATAATCTCTGACGCCGCACCTCTGACTACCGCCGCCTAGCTGGGTTCGACCACCACCACCGGACCTGTCTCAGCCGCTATTACCACGGAAGCCTGACTACCGTTCCAACCTTGCCACCCTGCCATCAGATGCCGCCATAACCTCCTATGCCACCTCCGGTGAAGTCGTGAACGGTCGGAGAAGCCCCCACCTAGAATGAAGGCGGAGCTATGACCAGTGGACTCGAGTCATGTGTGATCGGAATGCTCAAGGTGAGGCTACTTTTTATATCCTTCATCCATTTTTCTATCTGTTTTGGGTCGTAACCACTGTTGATTGCCATTTCAGTGGTGTTCCGGCCATCTCTTACCGCCTTGTAGGTGGTTGAATGCTTGTATGTAGCCTTTAAGGGCTGCTTATGGAGCTAATCTGGGTGTATGTGTGTTAATTTTCTAATGGGAATCAAGAGAACTACCGCCACCACCATGAGGTGATGGTTGTCACCGTAATCCGCCGTTGTTACCGCTTGCATTGTTGTTGCAGTCGCCAACCGCCACCAGGTGGGTGGCTGGGGTGTTTGTTGCAAATTAGAAGCATGTGTTTGTGTTGTGCGTGACTTCGTGTGGTTGGAAAATCGAGGACAACCACCACCACCACCGTGAGGTGGTGGCTGCCGCCACGTGCCATTGCCGGCCACCACAAGGGTGGTTGCGGGTGTGTATTTATTTAGTGTAGTGTGTGTGCATTTACTTTTTTGTATTTTCCTTGTAAATTGTAAAATTGAATAATGAAAGGAAATTGAAAACCACCACCTTAAGGTGGTGGCTGCCGCCACCGGCCGCCATGTCGGGTGGCGGTGTGTTTGCCTCGTTAAGTTTGATTCGTTTGGGGTGCTTGAAACCTTAATGGGCCTTGTAAGCCCTAATGGGCCCAATGAAGCCTAATGGACTTAGTAAAAAAAAACCCTAATGGCTTAATGACATTCTAGTGGGCCTAATAGGCCCAATAAAGCCTTAATTGACCTAAAAGCCCAACAAATTGATAAATGGGCTAGTATTTGAGTTGGAAAACCCTAATGCCAATAAAACCCTAATTTTGGGGAATTAATTGGGACACACAGGAATTATTTAATAATTTGAGATATAAAATAATTATCATTGACAAAGATTAATCTAAGCAATATTGGAATTAATGGATTAAGTCCTTAAAGGGTTAAGTGAGAAACACTTAACCCTAATCGCCATTTGATGTGAAACCCTAATTTCACTTGGGTTTACTATTGGGCCTAGATGATTGGGATAATAATGGGCCATCCAAGAGAAAGAAATTGAACTAGAATAATTTAATGGGCCTACGGTAAGGCCTATGTAAGGGGTTTGGGCCTTAATGATTACACGATGTTGGGCATTAGAATAAGACCATCTACAGGCTTGGGCCCAGTTTGGAAGGTTGGGCCATATGTTGGGCTTTGATTCCTAGTTGACTTTGGGCCTAAGGATTGGGCCTTGGGCTTGAATAAGCCAAGGTTAGGGTAATGCAGTAATTATCCCAAGTATGTACTTATGGTCATGTAGTGAGACTTAATTATTAATTGGGTGTTATTTTGGTGTTGACAGTTCGAGAATCTGTCATTCAGTAGTTGGGGTTGAGTCTGCGGGACTTCAGTAATGCGGGATTGAGTCTGCGGGACTTCAACAATGCCAAGTGAGTCTTCTCATTATACCTTACCCAGAGTGGTAATTATGTGTGACCAGAAGGTTGTACATGCTTATATGTGATATGTGATATGCTATGTTATGAGTTGCCTGGTTCGAACGGGAAGGTCGACAGGGTTTGGACCGGAAGGTCAACAGAGTTGGGCCGGAAGGTCAACAGAGTAGGACCGGAAGGTCAATAGAGCAGGACCGGAAGGTCATCAGGGTAGGGCCGGAAGGCCTACCAGAGTTGTGGAGTCGGAATTTTTACTGAGACACATTGACCGGAAGGTCTAGTAAAGTTATAGCCTCGAGTGGCTAATTATATGTGTGCGGTATTTTGTGGAGCTCATTAAGCATGCGTGCTAACCGTGTTATGTGTTATGTGTTGCAGGTACTTTTTTTCAAAGGAGAGGAGCCGACTTGGTCGCAGCGCATCACACTATGTTTTCCGCACATGAGATCTTTAAGATTACACTTTGGTATGGTTTTATGATAATATGTTTTGATTATTTACACTTTGGCCTTGACATGAGATATTAATATGAATGTTTTTATACTATTGGTTTTATATAATAACTTAATCAAAATGAAATTTTTCGCCTTGAATTTTGGGATGTTACAAGTTGGTATCAGAGCCTTGGTTTGAGGGATTCGGGCACACTCCCGGGTTTGTCTGGACTCAAACTAAGAAATTGGTATGGAATTTTCAAAAGTAAAACCCTTTCATAAAAATAAGTTTGAAAAGAATTTGAAAAGAGAAAAGAACTTTGAAAAGAACAAATTGTGTGATGCGTGCAGTCGGCCGAGCTCAAGTAAGTTTTTCCCCAAGATACCAATAGATGTTATTTTATGATATGATTATGAGAACTGCATGCTAGCGTAGGGCTGATGATCTAGGAGGATGTCTTATATGCCTATTGTATGTGCTTGTAGACTTGCATGCTAGTACTAATCAGTTAGTGATAGGATAGCCTGTTTAGGTTATGCGTGATTTTGTGAGCCTTAGAGATCCCTAACGAGAGGATAGACTGATCTGCTTGGAATATATTGGTTAGATTTTCCATTTTCTGAATGCTGCTTGCTTTGTGCTTTAAGGTACTCTTAGTAATGTGAGCTAGCTACTAAGTGAATATGCTAAGTCGCGAATGGTTATATTTATGAGGTAGCTAGTTAACATTAGTGGGAAGTCCTTTAGCAGCTGAGGACTGGGTGAGTACGGGAACCTAAGAAAGCCTAGGAAGTGCTTTAGTGGGTTTGGTTGAGCTGTTAGCGAGCATTCAGGGTACCAGTTTGAGGAAGTGACTTGGAGGATTCAGGCTGATTACTGAGGAAAGTATGGATATATGTGGAAGGTAGTATTGGCCCCGTACTATTGAAAGCACAGGATCCATACTCGAATCAGTGAGAGTATTGGAGAGTCTGAGAAGCTTCGGGGAGGAGTTTGTGACCCAGTTCGGGGGACAGAGGATGTCCCAATTGTCGCAACTTAGTCATTGGCAAGTAAGCTAGTGAGTGTGGTAGGGTGTTAGACCCTGATGGATATGAGTTCCACGAGGTTGCAGATGCGAGATCGATCTGGAGCGCTTTGAGAATAGGGGTTTGTGCTAGGTGCGTATAGTAAAGGGTCTCGGGAAGAGACCCATGAATTCTGATCATCGGGTGAAAGGCCAGCAAGGCCGAAGTTAGTGCAGCACATATGGGAGAGTGTACAAGGGATTTTGCCGCTCCAAGGGTTTAGGCTGCTACAAGGTAGCGGGGTTAGTCATGCCAACAGAAGGTGGTAGGACTCTTGGGTATATTCGAGTCCTTGGAATGTCAGTTCAGTATGGTGTTAATGATGGGTTTTAAGCAAAATATCAATCCTATGGTGTACATGTAAACCCTAATAGCTTTTGGATCTAGTTTGTCTAATGAATATGCAATTGAATATCAAAAGCTATAAACCCTAGATCTATCATATAAGAACTGAAATAAGGGTTTAGTAATTACCTTTGATTGTTATATTGTAATAACAATCAATTCCTTGCTTTGATTGGCTTCAGAAAGCTTAGTGCCTCAAGTGTTGCACCTCTAATGGAGTCACAAACACCAATAAGCAACTTGGATGAAGAGGATAAGAGAGGAGGCTGCCCAAAACGTCTAGAAACCCTAATCTAAGAGTTCACCAAGTTTTTGGGGCCATAAGGGTCCTTTATATACTTAGGCAATTAGGGTTATCAAGCTAGTAAACCCTAATTTGACTGCTTAAGCCCTAAGCAGCCCATGGACCATTCCAGAAGGCCCTTGGACGATTTCTTTATGGATCTCCATATAGAATTCATCCATTGCCATCTAATGGATCCTTAGCCCAACTTTGTAACTATGTTATTATTACAATATCAGTCCCCTAAGTTTAATTAATCTCTTTTAGCCACAAAATTAATTATTGACTAATATTAATTAAACAATATGATTTCTCTTTTAATATATTATTCTCATAATATATTAATAAATCATATTTAAACCTTTCTCTCCTTAATTCATCCTATCAAGTTGCTATGGTGAAGGCAACCCAAAAGGACCATGCTCATAATCAGGTCAAGTACATACCAAAATAGTTATCGACTTAGACACTAATCCAACAGTCTCCCACTTGGATAAGTCTAATAACTATTTCCCGTATGACTTCAAAACCTGATCAACAATCGTAGCTTTAAAAAGCCGCTGTCAACTCTAATCTTATCAGATAGCGTGTCCTTAGATACCAAAATAGTTATGGACTTAGACACTAATCCAACAGTCTCCCACTTGGATAAGTCTAATAACTATTCTGCGTATGACTTCAGATCCGGATCTGCAATCGTAGCTTTCCAAAGCTGTTGTCAACTCTGATCATATCAGATACACGTGTCCTTAGATAAGGGATCATATATTCCTCCATTATAGATATCATATGAGATATGATTTCAAATCATTCTCTTTGTACTATATCTCGATTCCCGATTTATGACGACTCACTAATTGAACAAATCAAATTAGTCCTAGCCCGGCCGAGCATTTACGTTTGTCATCACAAAATCATCGAGGGGCCCAAAGATATCGCTTTTATCCTACTTTGGATAAAAGGAATGGATAAACTTTGATACAATGCTTGCTTGCACTTACTCACCGAATCACACACAACAATATGTTTTATGACACCAAGTTACTAGTGTGTTTACATATTATCAATGTGCAACTGATTTGCAAGATACAACTCACACATTTCGGTTTCAAGAATATAAGATGTTATCGTCTCACCAATCACTCGTCATACAATTCATGGAGTGATCCAAGTGAGCGTGGGTTTAATCCAATGCCCAAATCATATTCATAAGCACTCATGAACGTTGCAGCAAACATTTGCTTATGTCTAATACCTTATAGACAATCCACACACCAATTCACGACAATCTTCATTCATACCTACTTCCAACATATGAACGACTGTGGCCCATTTGAATAATTCGATTATTCTTATTAAATTCAATTATTCTGGAAGTCAAAACATGCAAATGTGAAACACAAGAATAATACTAATCACATATGGCCTCAAACCTTTGAGTATAAATAAAATGCCTTTTATTTATCACCATATTGATTACTCATTATTTGTCGTTTCGGGTAATCAACTTTTTACTTGAATTACAACACTTGTCCCATGCTCCTAGCATGCACACAATGTTTACCTATGGTTCTTACTTTGTGAAATAGATCACATTGAACACATTTCCAATCATTCTCATTTCACAACTCCAAATCCTTTTTCATAAGTGTAAGAATATCAAATACTTGCCACTTATAGAATATGCTAGATTCTAACACTTTATGCAATGATCCTTTCGTAATATCATTGCACCAAAGTCACAAAGACTATTGCCAATGATATTACAAAATCTTCTATCGGAGATTGTTACAAGACAATTCCTTAGACATGATGTCTCTCACTCAAAGTACATTCCTTTGAACATCCTTTTGCATAAAAGTTTCTAATCTAGACATAGATTTGTTAATATTCAATTCCCAATATGGACATGCTTCCATATTTTCCATATGACAACTCATTCTTAATAGAATCTTTTCTATTCATAATAATGTCGATATGGTCCATCCAATACCATGCTTCCAACTACTCACAAGCAACCAATCCTCATCAAACTTTGGATTATCCTTTGATAGTTGTTTAATTATTTTAGTCAAAACCAATTCTAGTCCCTTTTCCCTCTAAATGCGCTCGACATTTGGAAAATTTTAGAATTGTAAAATATCAAAGCATTTGCAATCGATCCTATACCTGAAGCGTATGGGACACAACGCATAATGTTTTATTTGCTATGTTCTCAAAATTTGAATTGTGAAGAGGAATGTCGTAATCATAATCGAAATTTTAAGAACACACTATGTACCCTTGACTAAATTTATTAACACTTCTCAACCTAATCCTTTAGATTTGAAATGAAGCATAATATGCTCTCCCTTAATTATAGCAAAACAACTTTACAACCCTTACGACTTTGCAAGGTATAACTCTTGTTTTCTATAATTAATATTGTCAACTTGCAATACGTGCCTTAATAATTATACAATCATAACATTTATGCTCCCACTATCATGATGATTATTATAAAATATAACACTTATGCTCCCACTAGCTTCGACATGTATTTAGAAACAGCTTAACTTTCAGAAAAACAATGCTTATTGAATTTCTTAAGTCCATGTTTCTAATACTTAATGCTTTGATAATCTTTTATCAAGGCTTCTTGAACTTATACACCTTTGCCTTCGATAGTTCATATGTGTGTCGAAACACTTAAGACTAATTGCCAAACCTCACAATTCAAAATATGGAAAGGGATACCGTAACCATAATCGAATTCGAGAATGCAATTTTACAATCACTATCTTCTTAAAATCTTTCTTAGTGAAAGCATTTCCTCACAATCATTTTCATGAAGGAGGAAATCTTATGACATTTAGATTTAAACGGTGTATTTGTTCCTATCCATGTGAATTTGTTAAAACCAAGGTTTACGACAAATTCAAACTCATATGGATCGAACTTTCTTAATCTCGATTTCTTGCCTTATGGTAGCACAGTTGCCCACCACGTCTTCCAAGTAGTTAAGCAGCTCACCGTTTCTTATCAATGTACTTTCCATTGATCAAGGTCCTTGCCTTTTTTGCATTCAATTGAGAACTCATAGGACTCACATGCATAATTAACTTTATTGGATTGACACAGAAACAAAATAATGTCATCACGATAGGTTGTAAACCTCAACTCGTGTGCTAGTGATGATCGATAAGGTTTATTTGATTTGTTCTTGAAACCTTTCAAGACCATTAAGACTCCCACTGACTCCTTGACATATAAGATTCTCTTGTCAAAACATTTCTTGACAAACAAATATTCAAGAGTTAGTGTAGTTTTTATCAAACACTTCATAAATTGGTCCTAGTTGGTCTTTGTCTTATCCAAGACATCACAACTTTCCACATTTGATGAATGTTATAAACCTTTAATACTTTTCACTCATTGTCACAATCTTAACTTTAAGACTTGTTATTGGAACGAAGTATGATAGACTTCTTGATTTAACCATTTCCTCAATTCTTGATTCCTCTTCTTACACATACAATTGTACTAAGACTCACTTAGAGGATTAATTGAGATATGGTTCTTAATCATTAAGACCTATCATAAAGCATAAAAGCTACTCTCCCTTCTTCTTAGAATGGAGAAACTTTTATCTTTCTGCCTACTTGATTCTTCTTATTCGTTCTGCTATTGATCTAAACCCTTTAATCAATTCAGAATTACACTTAATCTTGTAAGTATAATCATATTTACTAAGCTTTTAGTAAATCATGACGAATATCTTTGTTACTCTTATGGTGAACTTGATCAGCACACAACTTTGTGTACTCAATCTCCTAGTCCTTCACTTGACACTTTGTCAATGAATTAGTCTAATTTCAAAATATGAAATTTCTCATTCATCGTGCAACCAAGTTGCATGATTCCAAGTTTCTGTCCAATTGAACCTTGGGCGATGAAAACTCTCCCTCTTTGGTAAATTCTCGACTTTCCATAACATAATAAGAACCAAATCCATTATTGCTAATAATAGAAACATTTTAACATCAATTTTTCATACACGCCATTGTAAGGATAAATAAATAATATAAAATCCAAATTTATTTTATTGCGGAAAAATTTTGTCCTTACAATGCAATTCATTGAAAAACTATGCTAATACATCTTTCTTAGCAATCTAATTCTAACTCTAAGTAGTAGCTTAAGAATCCAATCTTCAAGAAATGCGATCAAAATCCATTCCTTCACGGTTAGATTCTGCTCACTTCTTCCTTTAAGCTTCCTTTCTATTCTTCGATCTTACAAAACATCAATTGTAATCTTATCACATTATGTATTAAGAATCTAGAATAGAAGCTTAAAAGAGTTAGTCAATGGATTTTACCTAAAGCAAAGTCATACGTTTTGACTCTCCCATCTCTTAGATCTCTTAGGTAAATAGGGAAACTTCGTCTCTAATGCTCCTTCTATTGGCAATAAAAGCAAATTGACTCTATTGGAACAGGACATGGAACTACTTCAAACATCGCCTTTCTCTTATGATCAAACTTTTTGATCATAGCATGTCTTTCGTTGCCATTGTCTATATCCATAGAGGTCTTGAAGGCAGATTCACCAATCAACTTTGCTTTTCTATTGCGCCAAACCATTTCTGATTCAGCAGCAATATGCATATATGTGAGATCTATAAGGGTCACGTCGCGGTTCATCATATAGTACTCTCTTACGAACTCACTATATGAGTTTGGAAGTGACTGAAGAACCCAATCAACAGCCATTTCCTCACAGACAACGGATCCCAACATTCTTAACCTATCAATGTGTGACATCATCCCTAGGACGTGTGCACACACCGACTTTCCTTCTTTATGTTTACTTGCCAAAAAGGCTTGAGTGATCTTGAACTTTTCAAGTCTTTGAACTTGTGGATCAGGGAGAATAATTTGAGAAGGATGAGGAAGTGAATTATGATCTCTTGTTCCTCGATCGAATCGTGGAATATCATCTTCATGTGGAATGCTTGTTCCACGGGATTTAGGAAAACCATAGTTGTCGAACTTTGACATCTACAAAACAGGAGAAAACGAATTCAAGTTAGTTGATTGATTGAGTCCTTAGTAAATCACCCAAATGAGATACTAAGGCTAGGACCCAACACAATATTCTACAACTCGGGAGAGGGATGTCGTAACCCAAATTGCAGAACATTTGAAGGTAAGTGAATGACGATTCACTAATTTCCACCATGAAAAACGAAAAAGAAATTTAAGTTTTAAATCTATGAAAACTCCTAGACCCTTTGAGATTCATTGAACTTTCAATGGCATGTTTAAATCTCGATATGCCCCTCTTGTTTGTGACTGGGATGTCGAGTATCACAAAGCGGGTGTGAATAACCATGCAAACTTACATGGTGCTCTCACATGTTACAGTCATCTATTCGATGTGCCGGTAAACCACACACGCTCCACCGAACTATGACAAACATTGAGTCACCCTTTGCTACCTTTGCTCAGAACCATTTAGTGTGCCGGTAAACCACACACGCTCCACTAATGTCTTCGCAAGGGCACAAAGTGTAATTTCATGGAATTGCATCAATTCACTTTTGCCTAAGTAACTAAGATTGGGAATTTTGAAAACATTTAGTTACTTTTTTAATTCATTATATTTATAATGGAAGGTTTCGTCCTATCCTACCTGTTCGGCTAACGACCCTCCACTAGTCAAGAGTGCGGTGGGTAAGAGTGGATACCCATTCAATCGCCATTTTATAGGTAATTTCCTTAAACACCCCTCATAGACCAGCTTCGTGAATGAGGCCTACTAACGGTAAGACTGACTTTTACTCATACATATATATATATATATATATATATATATATATATATATATAATGTTAGACTTTTAATGTTATATATAGTATAGGGTGTATTTTATACTTTTAAAATATTAGGTGGTCAAATTTAACAATTATACCTTTAATTCAATTAAATTGTAAACCAAAACTTTTATGGATTTATTAAACCTCTTTTAATTATACACTTTAATTAATTAATAAAACCATAAGGGTGTGATTTGAACTTTTTCAAAACTATACTAGAGTTTTAGAATTTAACATTCCTAATTAAACTTTTAATCAACTTTTAAATTCCAAAACTTGAGGGCAAGTTTTGAAACATTTCAACACATTAGAGTTTTGAATTTAAATATACATCAGAATTAAACCATTTAATCAAAATTTAAATTCCAAAACTTGAGGGCAAGTTTTGAAACCTTTTTCAAAACATTAGGGTTTTAACTATTTAAATTTCAAAACAACAAAACTTTTGGGTTCAAATTTAAACTATAAAACCTAAAGGGGAAAATATGAAACTTTTCATAACAATAAGGATCAAATAACAAATAATCTTAATTAACACTTAATTACATAATTATCCATATTTGATTTATTTAATGATTTCTTGCAAAGCAATTTATCAATTTAGTCAAAATAATTAAACAATTATCACATAAGGAAATAATTATCTTATTAATTGATAAAAAATCTTCAATTAGATCAAGAATATAGTCAAATATATCATAAAATCGGATTTATATTGATCTAACAAGATAAGGTAACTATCCATAATCAAAAACAGCAAGAAATCGCGAAAATATCCCCATCTGACGAGTTGACTCGTCGAGTCAGGCTTGGACTCGTCGAGTCTGCATGGACTCGGCGAGTTCAGCTATGGACTCGGCGAGTCCAGCCTCCAGAACACCAAAAAATCGAATTTTTCAGATATACAATGCATCAATACAATTGAAACCATTCTAGGCTCTGATACCACTAATGGGTTTTGGTCATAAGACATCCTATGTGCTCATACAAACCCTAATGCTTGGATCTAGGTTTCTTTATTGTACATGTTTTGAATCCAATACTATAAACCCTAATTCTAGCATATGGAAATCGATATTAACATATAATTAGGTTTATGATATTACCTTGATTGTTATGTAGCAATAACAATCCCAATTCCTCCTTGAATTGACTTTGGAAGGCTTAGAGTCACAAGTGTCACTCCTCTAATGGCTCACAAACACCATAAGCAAGAGGATGAAGAGGAGAGAGGATAAAGGCTTCCCAAAAACATGTGAAACCCTAGCAAGAAGCTTAGCCACGTTTTGGTCCTTAAGGGGTCTATATATAGTGAGGCTATTAGGGTTATCTATCAAGGAAACCCTACTTTGGTTGCTTAAGCCCTAAGCAACCCATAGACTCCTTTAATCAAGCCCTTGGATGATTTCCTTATGGGCTTCCCATAAGAATTCGTCCACCTCTTGATTTAAGTCAATCCATGGCCCAAATTGCAATTATCTTATAATTACAATTCCAATCCCTTAAGTTTAATTAATCTCTTTTAGTCACAAAACTAATTACCAATTAATTATTGACTAATATTAATTAAACAATATGATTTCTCCTTTAATATATTATTCCCATAATATATTAATAAATCATATTTAATCTTTTCTCTCCATAATTCATCCTATCAAGTTGCTTTGGTGAAGGCAACCCAAAAGGACCATGCACCATCGGGTCAAGTAGATACCAAAATAGTTATGGACTTAGACACTAATCCAACAAATTTCACATTTTGCCTAAAGTAACTATGATTTGCGAATTTGAATAAGCATTTAGTTACTTTGTACTTCATTATACTTATAATGGAAGGTTTCTGTCCTATCCTACACGTTCGGCTAACGACCCTCCACCTGTCAAGAGTGCGGTGGGTAAGAGTGGATACCCAGTCAATCGCCATTTTATAGGCAATTTCCTTAAAGACCCCTTATAGACCAACTTCGTAAATGAGGCCTACTAACGGTAAGACTGACTGTTTACTCATACATATATATAATATTAGACTTTTAATGTTATATATAGTATAGGGTGTAGTTTACACTTTTAAAATACTAGGTGGTTCAATTTAGTAAATTATACTTTTAATTTAATTAAATGCAAACAAAACTTTATGGGTTTATTAAATCTCTTTTAATTATACACTTTAATTAATTAATAAAGCCATAAGGGTGTGATTTGAACTTTTCAAATTACTAGGGTTTAAGAATTTAACATTTCAAAATTAAACTTTTAATCAACTTAAAAATTCCAAAACTTAAGGGCAAGTTTTGACACATTTCAAAACATTTAGGTTTAGAATGTAAATATTTCAAAATTAAACTTCTAATCAAAACATTTAAATTCCAAAACTTGAGGGAAAGTTTTGAAACTTTTCAAAACATTAGGGTTTAACTTATTCAAATTTCAAAAACAAAACTTTTAAGTTCAAATTTAAACTATAAAACCTAAAGGGTGCAATTTGAAACTATTCAAACAAGGCAATTATCTAATTTTGACCTAGTCAAATATCTTGCAGGATAATTCATCAAATAACTCAAATAAAATAAACATTATCTTATAAGGTAACAAATATTTGATTAAATGGTAATTATCTACTATTTTGGTAAGGATATTCACCCAAAATCAATAAAAATCGGATTTTATTAATTAAAAGTGTTTATGGTAAGTATCCCAAGCCAAAAACAGCAAGAAAATTGCCAAAAAAACGCTGCCAGATCCTCAGACTCGTCGAGTCAGAGACTGGGCTCGCCGAGTCAGCCAGACCCACCGAGTTCATCTACTGACTCGCCGAGTCGGACAAGCAGAAGCCAAAAAACTTCGTTTTCCAAGCAAAAAACGATCAATTAAGCATTAAATTCACTAACAAATAGCCCTAGTCTCTGATACCACTGATGTGTTTTAAGCTCAACATCAATCCTATGGTGTACATGCAAACCCTAATAGCTTTTGAATCTAGTTTGTCTAATGAACATGCAATTGAATATCCAAAGCTATAAAACCTAGATCTATCATATAAGAACTGAAATAAGGGTTTAGTAATTACCTTTGATTGTTATATTGTAATAACAATCAATTCCTTGCTTTGATTGGCTTCAGAAAGCTTAGTGCCTCAAGTGTTGCACCTCTAATGGAGTCACAAACACCATTAAGCAACTTGGATGAAGAGGATAAGAGAGGAGGCTGCCCAAAACATCTAGAAACCCTAATCTAAGAGTTCACCACGTTTTTGGTGCCATAAGGGTCCTTTATATACTTAGGCAATTAGGGTTATCAAGCTAGTAAACCCTAATTTGACTGCTTAAGCCCTTAGTAGCCCCTGGACCATTCCAGAACTCCCTTGGACGATTTCTTTATGGATCTCCATATAGAATTCGTCCATTTCCATCTAATGGATCCTTAGCCCAACTTTGTAACTATCTTATTATTACAATATTAGTCCCTTAAGTTTAATTAATCTCTTTTAGCCACAAAATTAATTATCAATTAATTATTGACTAATATTAATTAAACAATATGATTTCTCTTTTAAAATATTATTCTCATAATATATTAATAAATCATATTTAAACCTTTCTCTCATTAATTCATCCTACATATTGCTATGGTGAAGGCAACCCAAAAGGACCATGCTCATAATCGAGTCAAGTACATACCAAAATAGTTATGGACTTAGACACTAATCCAACAGTTAAGCACCTAAGAGTGAGATTCGGATTCTTTCCGACTCAGGATTAGGGCTTGGTCCAGTTGATGCGCGATCACAGGAGTTCATCTCATCGGAGATTACTTATAGAGCTATGGGAATAGACCTCAATGGTCTTTCTTTTAGCCAAGGAAGGACTTTAGAAGCTCTCGGTAGTTGCCTCGAGGCCTTTTGGTCCAGATTTGTCGCGGGGGAAGTTAGGGGTTCATTGGAAACCCAAGATATGTGGACCTTAGAATCTTTTGGGAAGGAAGATTTTATAGTTGGTTCCTATCATCAAGACCAGGATTCCGTCAGATGTTTGCAGGAATGTCATTTTGTGCCACTTCAAGGTGGATATTGGGGACCTGTATCGCTTCGGAATTGTGAGAGAGTTGGATAAGTCAGATCTCAAGTAGGTTCTCTGTTATTGCTTGGGTTTATCAAGGATTGTCATCCTGCATGCCGAGAAGTACTTGATGAACCTACAGAGGGATGTATTTTGTGAAATGGGTCCCGCGTATACCGTTCGTATCCTGGATCTTGGTCGGGATCTGTTAAGGAGTATTATTCAGAAAACATTGGTTCAGGATTAGAGCAATGGTTCTCTAGTGAATTCAGAGTTCAATGGTTCTATCATTTTTTGGGTATGGTCGTTAGCTGTCTAAGGAAGAACTTGGGAGTTCAATGCCCTACCGATTATAGGAAAGGGTGGGTAGCATGAAGATAGTGGAGCCGGTTGCGAGTGTTAGATGCATGAGTGTTTGGATGTTGTATGTTCAAGAGGAATGTACTTTCGTATGGGTTATGATTAGTTAGAGTTCAGTGATGCGGCCAGATTAGAGGTGAGAACGAGGATTCGTCAACCAGAGTGAAGATTAAGGCCTCTGGTTTTCAGCATGGGAAGTGAATTAAGGTGTCAGACTGGACCAGATTTCATGAGTACTCTTCAATATTTTAATGGATAGGCGATCTTAGGATGTAACCAGTGATTGATCGCTAGCATTAGTAAGCACAGGGTGTCATCAGTAGGATACTAGGAAGCGAGAAGGATTGGGAGTCCTTCAATTCTCACGAACCGTGAAGACTTAGCCGAAGCTAAGTGTGGGAGAATCAATCAAGTGTCCAGGAGTAGAAATAGGTGTGAAACTAGGATGAGTTTCACATCCCCGTCAGGGGGAAAGGCGGTCGAATGGCCGTCTAGGTTAGGGATTGGGTGAGTTGGAAGTTTAGAAGACGTTCCAACGTTTGGTTCATGTTTTCCCTTGGCATCAGATATCAGGTTTTGGGAACCAGGTTAGAAATCTAGTTAGGACTCAAGTTCGGTGCGTGTTAAGTCGAGTGCATGTTCGACCATTGTGAAAAGTGTTGTAAGACTGCGGGGGCAGCCGTAGCATTCACTAGCGATTAGGTAGCATGGAAAGTGTTGTAAGACTACGGGGGTAGCCGTAGCATTCACTAGCGATCAGGTAGTATGGAAAGTGTTGTAAGAGTGCAGGGGTAGCCGTAGCATTCACTAGCGATCAGGTAGTATGGAAAGTGTTGTGAGACTGCGGGGGTAGTCATAGCATTCACTAGCAACAGATAGTGCTTGAGTGATGTAAGTCTGTGGGTGTAGCCGCAGCCTTCACTTGGTTGGTAGATAGCATGGGCGTGTTGTTAGGACGCAAAAGGAACAGTAGTACCCACCAGTTCGGGTGTAGCAGTAAGGATATGGAAATCCACGGATTAGATTTCAGAATTACCCAAAAGGATTAGATCAGGTTGATTTAGTGATACGACTGTAGGAGTGCCACTACAGTTGTGGGATCAGGGAAGTAATGGACTGTATAAGATTGCTTGTGATATAAGGCTACCATCGATTAGGTAGCAATCACTTTTAGCCTGTAATTGGTGACGTCAGGATTCGACCTATGGACCCGGTCGGTTGGATCGGGAGGTTGTTAGAGCCATTGTGGCATGATAACTAGTGGCAACTAGTTCCATAGAAGAATTCCGTTCGAAGGTCGTGTGACACGACTAATTGCGAGTCCTTTGGCTCCGTGACCGAGCCGGAACCCGGTATTTCAGGAGACTGACGGATGAATTGAGACCAGGGAGGTCTTGATAGATTTTGGGGGCAACTATATAGCAGCGTACTGCTTCAGGTAGTTCAGCATTCCAGCATTTGGGTAGTGATAACATTTTTGTTCAGTTTGCGAGTACGGATGGAATAGTTAGATGATTAGGGGAGTGAAAAGTCACTCATATAGAAAGTATTTGAGCCTTGGCCAAGTATTTGTGGTCTACAAGGATAATTGGGTCTATGACCCTGTTGTATAGTGGGAACCTCGAGTTATCAGAAGTTGACTAGTCAGTTGAGGGATAAGCGGGCTGGTTCCATCGGTAATGATTCAGTATGATTGGTCTGTTAGGGATTCAATCCATCTTGAGACAACAGGTTTTAGATGAAGTAGATGTGATCTTGTTGTGAGGAATTCGTTTACTTGAGGATTTTGGGGCTTGCGAAGATTGGTCACGGCTACCTTGGGAATGCTAGGGCGTGCTTAGTATGGTGATCATGTTACTGAGTGGTTTAGTGCATGAGAAATGGTAAGGAATGATTTCGAGGACGAAATCTAATTTAAGCGGGGAGAGTTGTAATACCTCATTTATTTATTTAATAAATAAATAAAGTAATAAATGCATAATAGCCCTAAAAGCGGAATAGTGTAGCAAGAAGTTAGTTGCGGGGGTTAAAAAGTCATAATTGAAAGTTTAAGGGGCTAAAAATACACATTTCGGATTGATTTATAAAGGATTTTGAAGTCAAGGGTTGAATGGTAACTTTTGGACTTCATTTGAAAATAAATTGAAGGGGATGGACTGTTTAGTAACTGTTGGATTAATAATGCAAAGAATTATAAGATCAAGGGTGTAATAAGTAAATATGGGAGCTGTTTTGGAAAGAATTTTATGGAGAGGGACTGTTTATGCCATTATGGCAATAAGATTTGAGGGCATCGGGTATATAGCCATAACCCACCGGTTCCTTAACCCTGACCCTACAGAAGTGCAGCCGCCATCCTCCCACCCTCATCCCCCACGGTCTCCGACGCCGCACCTCCGACTACCGTCGTCTAGCTGGGTTCGGCCACTACCACCGGACCTGTCTCAGCCGCCATTACCATGAAAACCTGACTACCGTTCCAACCTTGCCACCCTGCCATCATACGTCGCCATAACCTCCTCTGCTGCCTTCGGTGAAGTCGTGAACGGCCGCAGAAGCCCCCACCTAGAACGGAGGCGGAGCTGTGACCGGTGGACTCGAGTCGTGTGCGATCGGAATGCTCAAGGTGAGGCTACTTTTCATCTCCTTCATCTATTTTTCTATCTATTTGGGGTCGTAACCACTGTTGGTTGCTATTTCAGTGGCGTTCCGGCAATCTCTTGTCGCCTTGTAGGTGGTTGAATGCTTGTGTGTAGCCTTTAAGGGCCGCTTATGGAGCTAATCGGGGTGTATGTGTGTTAATTTGCTCATGGGAATCAAGAAAACTGTCGCCACCACCATGAGGTGGTGGTTGTCACCGTAATCCGCCGCTGTTACCGCTTACATTGTTGCTGTCCTCGCCAACCACCACCAGGTGGGTGGCTGGGGTGTTTGTTGCAAATTAGAAGCGTGTGTTTGTGTTTTGTGTGACTTTGTGTAGCTGGAAAATCGAGGACAACCACCACCACCACCGTGAGGTGGTGGCTGCCGCCACGTGCCACCGCCGGCCACCACAAGGGTGGTTGCGGGTGTGTATTTATTTAGTGTAGTGTGTGTGTGTTTTTTTTTTGTATTTTCTTTATAAATTGTAAAATGGAATAATGAAAGGAAATTGAAAAGCACCACCTTAGGGTGGTGGCTGCCACCTCCTGTCACCACCGGCCAACATGTCGGGTAACGGTGTGCTTGCCTCGTTGAGTTTGATTTGTTTGGGGTGCTTGAAACCCTAATGGGCCTTGTAAGCCCTAATGGGCCCAATGAAGCCTAATGGGCTTAGTAGAAACCCTAATGGGCTTAATGACATTCTAGTGGGCCTAATAGGCCCAATAAAGCCCTAATTGACCTAAAAGCCCAACAAAATGATAAATGGGCTTGTATTTGGGTTGGAAAACCCTAATGCCAATAAAACCCTAATTTTGGGGAATTAATCGAGACACACGGGAATTATTTAATAATTTGAGATATTAAATAATAGTCATTGGCAAAGATTAATCTAAGCAATATTGGAATTAATGGATTAAGTCCTTAAAGGGTTAAGTGAGAAACACTTAACCCTAATCGTCATTTGATGTGAAACCCTAATTTCACTTGGGTTTACTATTGGGCCTTTCTATTGGGCCTAGATGATTGGGATAATAATGGGCCATCCAAGAGCAAGCAATTGAACTAGAATAATTTAATGGGCCTAGGGTAAGGCCTATGTAAGGGGTTTGGGCCCAATTTGGAAAATTAGGCCACAGATGGGCCACAATTTGGGCCTTGATGATTACATGATGTTGGGCATTAGAATAAGACCATGTACAGGCTTGACCCCAGTTTGGAAGGTTGGGCCATATGTTGGGCTTTGATTCCTAGTTGACTTTGGGCCTAAGGATTGGGCCTTGGGCTTGAATAAGCCAATGTTAGGGTAATGCAGTAATTATCCCAACTATGTACTTATGGTCATGCAGTGAGACTTAATTATTAATTGGGTGTTATTTTGGTGTTGACAGTTCGAGAATCAGTCATTCAGTAGTTGGGGTTGAGTCTGTGGGATTTCAGCAGTGTGGGATTGAGTCTGTGAGACTTCAGCAGTGCCAAGTGAGTCTTCTTACTATACCTTACCTAGAGTGGTAATTATCTGTGACTGGAAGGTCGTATATGCTTATATGTGATATGTGATATATGTTTTATGTGATATGCTATGTTATGAGTTGCCTGGTTCCGAACGGAAGTTCAACAGAGTTGGGCCGGAAGGTCAACAAAGTAGGATCG
This sequence comes from Lactuca serriola, assembly GCF_051521515.1. Lineage (NCBI taxonomy): Eukaryota > Viridiplantae > Streptophyta > Magnoliopsida > Asterales > Asteraceae > Lactuca > Lactuca serriola. The sequence continues at coordinate 71,892,905 of NC_136410.1, forward strand.
GAAGGTCAATAGAGCAGGATCGGAAGGTCAATAGAGCAGGACCGGAAGGTCGTCAGGGTAGGGCCGGAAGGTCTACCAGAGTCGTGGAACCAGAAGGTCCACTGAGACACATTGACCGGAAGGTCTAGTAGAGTTATAGCCTCGAGTGGCTAGTTATATGTATGCGGTATTCTGGGGAGCTCATTAAGCATGCGTGCTTACTGTGTTATGTGTTATGTGTTTCAGATACTTCGTTTCAAAAGAGAGGAGCCGGCTTGGTCGCAGCGCATCACACTATGTTTTCCGCACATGAGATCTTTGGGATTACACTCTGATATGGTTTTATGATAATATGTTTTGATTATTTACACTTTGGCCTTGACATGAGATATTAATATGAATGTTTTTATACTATTGGTTTTATATAATAACTTAATCAAAACGATATTTTTGGCCTTGAATTTTAGGATTTTACACATAAAAGCGCGTCGTAAGGTTACGAAACACAAGGGCGTGTCGTCTTCTTCTATAACATGGGCTTCCTTGATACGCATTACGTATCATAAAGGAACATCATAAATGCGTGTCGTAAATGCATGTTGTAAATAGACGACGCACAAAAGTGTGTCGTCTGTCGTTATGACAGGGCCTTCCTTGACACAATTTGTGTGTCGTCTGAGCGTTTTACGACACGCATTATGTGTCGTAAAAGGGTGTTTTTGTAGTAGTGAAGTTAACGCTGTAGTGTTATATTTAAATTAACAATTTAAGTATTTTGTCCAAACTGTTCAAAAGTTGTAGCTTTAAACTGATAATGGTTTACATACAACAACATATTAAATATAATAAAATAAATATAATACGTTAAAAGTTAAAGACATAAATTTATAAGTAGAAGTAAATATATTATTTTAATATTGAAATTTAGTTTAATTATGATTACACTTTAAGTTTGATAATTATTTAACCTTATTAACCAACTTATAATCATTATTATAAGGACACTACAATTTATCACTTTCAACTATTTACAAAATATTCTTTGGGTTATTTAAGTTAAACTAAAATTTATATTTAAGTTAATCATGTAATGTTATATTTAAATTTATAATTTAAGTATTTTATACAAATTGTTCAAATGTTGTAGCTTTAAAATGATAATGATTTACATCTAACAATATATTAAAACAAATAAATTAAGTATAATATGTTAAAAGTTAAAAAACATAACTTTAAGTAGAAGTTAAGATATTCTTTTAATATTGAAATTTAGTTTATATATGATTACACTTCAGTTTTATTATTTATTTAATCTTATTAACCTACATATAATCATTATTATAAAGAAATTAAAAAGTCATGGGAGTTTCAAATGAATGTGGTGAAAGGAAAAAATGTTTCCTTTATAAGGGGAATGACTGCACCTTGCTCAAAAACACATATATAGTTGAAGTCTTCACAAATATATGTTTTCTTAAATATAATAATAACGTTGTTGTTAAATTTGATATAATAATTCATATACTAAGTTGATATAATATATTGATTATTTTGAATTATATGATAATATAGACAACTATTAAAATTGCATAACCTGAATCATTTTAAATTGACAAAAATGCAAAATTGGTCCCCGTGGTTTGCAAAAAAATGTGGATATGATCCAAAAAGTTTCCGAATTGCACCATTGATCCAAAAGACAAAAATGCAAAAATGGTCCCTGTTGTTTGTTATTTTTTGTGGATATGTTCCAAACCTTTTAAAAATTGGATTTCTAGTCCTTATTGAAAGGTTTGTTTGTGGAACAAGTCCCTGGGGTTAACAGTCGTTTGTTTGTGGCTGTTAAACCCCTCACATGCATTGCACACGAGGGCATAAATGTCATTTTACTTGAGGGACCATTTTTACAATTCCTGAAATAAACCCGCGTGTTAACGTCTTAGCGCCATATTACACACAAAATCACAAAATATTTAGTTATCTCTTCCACTTCCATCTTCTTCGTCATTCGTTTTTAACGCAAAAACCCTAATCAAGATTTGGTCCAAGGTGTTTACTTGTTTTTGCTTTTCAACTGTAAATGGTGTTCGTAATGTGGGTGATTAGGCCAAAAGGTGAGACGTATGACATCACAAATGAATATGGTTAGTTTCACTTATCCTCTGTTTACGAAATTTTGTTAGGTTTCTTGATGATCTGAAGAACAGAGCCAAAAATACAAACATCTGATAATTTCTTACTTAATGTTTTTTGTATCTTGTAGAGCGTGTACCAACAATGTTCAGCATAAAGCTACACCATGGTGGAAATTTTACGAAGCTTCCAAACACAAAATATGTTAAAGGTGAAGTGCGATATATTGATTTAGTAGACATTGATGAGTTCTCAGTTCATGAACTAGACGCAATGATGCTCGAGCTAGGTTACTCTGTACCCCCAGTAATATATTACCATTTTAAGATTCCTCATGAAGACTTGGATTTTGGCCTCAGAGCTTTAGGGAATGATGATGATGTCTTGAATTTGGCTCAGTATATTGGAGATAACAAGGTCATTGAAGTGTATACAGAACATGGACAAACTAATTTGCTGACCTATTTTATGTCTCCAAAAGGAAAGCAAAAAGTTATTATTAAGGAGGTCTGTGATGGTGATCTTCCAAAAGAAGCAAATGTACCTCAAGTACCAGCAAAGGATAAAACCCCAATGATAGATGAAGCTAATGATCAAACACAGTTGGCAGGGTATATGTCCTTGATACTCTTTGACAAAGTCCCTACAGAAGTTTCACCATAGTATAGAAGAAATGGAAGGGTGAACTCAATAGTTGGTCAAAGTTCTTGTGCCAAAAAGCTTTGTTTAGTTGAATTGGATGATGTAGTAGAAGATCAAGGTGGTGATCATGCTAAATTGGATGATGTTGTACAAGATCAAGGTGGTGAGAATCCTAAATTAGATGATGCGGTACAAGATCAAGCTGGTGAGCATGCTAACATGGATGATGTGCTTCAAGATCAAGAGGTTGAGCATGCTAACATGGATGATATGGTACAAGATCAAGGTGGTGACCATGATAACTTTGATTATGATGACTTTCATTATGAGAACTTTTCTCATGATCACTTTGATCCTTTTGATGGAGAACATTATCAACCACCAGAAGATGAGAATGTTGAAGACCATCAGTCTGAACATGAAAAGTCTGCTGACAGTGATGATCTTGGGCAACAATCAGAAGAATAATATGATGAACTTGTTGATGATGAAAACAATGTATCAGAAGTGGAGGTGGATATGAATGAATTTAACCTCAATCTTGATAAGGATTATGGTTTTGTTCAAATGGATGGGTTTCATAACGAGGTTGGGACAAATGATGAACATGAGGACATAGAAGTCATTGACAATGATAGTTGGGATTCTTTAGATGAAGGGTCAGAAGATGAAAGGAAAAGAAGGTGTGTTCTTAAAAATCTGGCTAAGGAGAAAAGATGCAGTCTTGGCAATGTCCATAAGGCCAGTTTTTATGTTGGGCAAAAGTTTAAATCAAAGAAAGAATTGAAAGAAAAAATTGACATGCACGCACTAGGAACTAGGAGGAATTTATATTATAAAAAGAATGACAAGCTTAGACTTCGGGCATTGTGTAGAGGTGTACTCCCTGTCATCAATGCAAGTGGGGTGGTGGGCCTTAATACCAAAAATAAAAGCAAGGGCAAAAAGGTAAATTCAGAAAAAGTAAACTGTAGTTGGTTCCTTCATGCTTCTAGGTCAAACACAGAATCTCCCTGGTTTGTAAGGACATTAAATGACAACCATACTTGCCTTCAAAGTAGGAAGATTAGAGCTTGCACTGCTACTTTTATATCCAAGCAAATCATGGACCAAATCGACACGAATCCAGGGATTCCTCTTAGAGCATTGCAGGAACAACTTCAAAAGGACTTCGAGGTTGGTGTTTCTATTGACAAAGTATTCAGGGCCAAGGCTATTGCAACTAAGATCGTGGAGGGTGACTATACGAAACAATATGAGATCTTGAGGGACTATATCCTTGAATTGCAAGCAACCAATGTTGACACAACTGTCAAGATTGATGTTTACAGTGAACAAAACCCATCAAACCCAATGAGGAGGTTTAAAAGAATCTACATTTGCTTAGGTCCCCTGAAAAAAGGTTTTAAGGCTGGCCTCAGGGATCTTTTGGGTTTCGATGGTGCGCATATGAAAGGACCATTTCCTGGGCAAGTTCTAACAGCAGTTGGGTTGGACTCTAACAATGGTATTTACCCCCTTGCTTATGCCATTGTTGAGACAGAGACCAAAAGTAGTTGGGTATGGTTCTTTCAGTGTTTAGGAGAAGACTTGGATCTTGGTTCAAACTCTAACTTTACTTTTATCACAGATCGACAAAAGGTATCTCTTTCTAGCTTGTATTATTAATTACTTATTATTATATAAACTAAATACTTAATTATTGTTATTGTTCTAGGGTTTAATACTAGCAATAGCCCAACTATTCCCATGTGCTGAGCACAGGTATTGTCTCAGGCACATACATCAGAACATGAGAGTGAAATGGAAATTGAAAGAGTACAAGGATCATTTATGGAGATGTGCAACTGCAACCACTGTACCTGAATTTGAACATTGCATGAAAGAATTTAGCAACTATGACAAGGAGGCATGTGAATGGCTTAGAAAGATTCCTCCAAAACACTGGGCAAAAAGCCATTTTACAGGTACATAAATTACCATAAATTACTATATGTTAAATGTGTACTTGTACTTAAAACAATATGTTAATTTTTTTAACAGGCAGAGCAATCTCTGATATACTGTTAAACAACCTTTGTGAGGTATTTAACAGCAAGATAATAGAGGGAAGAGATAAGCCTATCATAGGTTGTTTGGAGTATATTAGACAATACCTGATGAAGAGAATCTGTAATGTTATGAAGGTGATGGACAAGGCAAAAGGGCCTTTAACACCCACTGCAACAACCATATTGGATGTAAACAAGTCTCATGCATCACATTACATTGCTAGGTGGAATGGGGGTGAGAAATACCAAGTCATTGGGGCATGGCAAGACCAACATGTTGTAGATGTTAGGAACAACACATGTACTTGCAGAAAGTGGGAGCTAATAGGCATCCCATGTAAACATGCCATTGCAACCCTTTATGAAATGACCAAGAACTCAAAGGATGTTGGTGACATTTATAGGTGGGTCAATAAGGTATAGTGGTTGGATACATGGAAGAATGCATATTCCTATAAGGTAGAGCCCATAAAAGGAAGAATAATGTGGCCTAAAAGTTTGTGTCCCACCACACTTATCCCTCCAATACATCATAAGCAACCAGGTAGGCCTACAAAGAAGAGGAAGAAAAGTGAGGATGAAAAATTGAGTCAGAGTCAAAGAGGGAGTCAAAGTCAGACTGGTACTCATGGTGTAAGTCAGGAAGAAGGTTGTAAAGTGGGTCCCGATGGAGTTCAAAAATTAACAAGGAAATATGTTAGTGTAACATGTGCAAAATGCAAAAACAAAGGTCACAACTCAAGGACATGCAAAGGTCAAGGAGGTGGAAGTTAGTTGGAAGTTGGAGATCAAGGTTGTGTTTGTTTTGGCAGATGTTATTTGCTACTTTTGGAAGTGTTTTGATGTTAAACAACTTATGACTTATGGTTATTTTGGTTTTCATTAGTATGATAAGTATTAGAACATATATATATGGTTGCATATTTTGGGATAATGTAATTGCACTATATGCTTGTAGTCTATTATGTAATTGCAGCCTTGGTTATTATGGTTTTTGGTTATTGTTGTTTATTATAACCATTACAGTCAATTATTCACATTAACCATTCTTTCACCTTACAAAAACTACAAAGAACCTTACAAACAACATAAGCAATTCCATAAAATTCATATTTATATCAGGAAGTCATTTACTACATAAACAACTTACTTTGACCTTACAAACAACTACAAAGAACCTAGGTCAAAGTACCAAAAACCATTAATCCACCAAAAAACCACACTTTTATCGAACTTCAACAAATAAAAACCCACCCCATTGACCTATTACCTAAACCTAAACAGACCTTATGAACAAAATCACAAAAAACACCCAACTAGCCAGAAACATGATCTTTAGAGCTGTGCACCAAGCTTGCATTCGGTTAATATTTCTCAATAGTCCAGGAATAATGACTTTAGACCTTTCACACATGGGGGGATCAACCCATCCGATGAAGCGACAAGCAGAATCCTTCAAAAAGGGGAAAATAACAAATGTTATTTGTTTACAAATCAAAATGGGTGCAAACGAATTTCTTTACCTTTTGAGGGCAAGCATAGAAACGTCTGCCTGGGTTCTTCGGTGTCCATGAGCATTTAACAACAACAAACTTACCACAAAAACAGAGAACCATCGTGTGATTAACTGACACCCCGACTATTAACAAAGAGAGATGAGAGAAGGAAGAGAGAAGGAAGAACAACTTGAAAGTTGCAGAACAACGTTTGGGGAATAACTTGAACGTTGGGGAAGAACGTTGGGGAAGTCTTTATATATTATTTCAGGAATTGTAAAAATGGTCCCTCAAGTAAAATGACATTTATGCCCTCGTGTGCAATGCACGTGAGGGGTTTAACAGCCACAAACAAACGGCTGTTAACCCCAGGGACTTGTTCCACAAACAAACCTTTCAATAAAGACCAGAAATCCAATTTTTAAAAGGTTTGGATCATATCCACAAAAAATGACAAACCATAGGGACCATTTTTGCATTTTTGTCGATCCAAAATCACAAACTTTCTGTGGATTTAGTCCTGAACAAATTAAAATGACTCTTTTACCCTTTTCATTTGTTTTTTCATTTTTTAAAATCAATTTTATTATTATTTTTAATTAAAAATTCAAAAACCCTCCCATACCTCTCTCCTCAACTCTTATCAATCCCTCATTCATCATTCTTTCGTTTTTAGCAACGTCGAGTCGCCACCTTCTCGTCGGAGATGAAATCCACCAGTTCTCGCCGGAGCCGAAGATAAAATCTACCACTTCTCGTCGTTTCCGAAGACGAAATCCACCACGAAGAGGTAAGCCATAACACGACCATCATCGTTCATCCAAAGCAAAATATATCTTTACCGAAGGCACCACCTTCGACAACGATTTGGTTGTAACACCATTGGAAATCTAAATTCGTTTGTAGCCCCACCAGAAATCCAGATTTGGTTGTAACATCGTCGATGATTTGGTCGTAACACCACCAGGGCCTCAAATGGATATTTAGTGAAATAAGTTATAATCAATTTTTGTATACATGTTTCATCTTCCCACAGAAGCATTTCGTCGAACAACTTGAGGGCAAATTTAGTCAAAGAAGTTGATTTTGTTGTTTCTTGACTCAAAACCTAAACAAGCACATACTAACGAAAATCTATCAGTAAAATCAAAAATATAAAACCCACCAATTGAAAATCAAATCTCTCGGTTTGGACGATAACGAACAACTGATGTTCATCTTGTTCAATCGATTCATTCTAATCACACAAACATCAGTATGATTAGGGAGAAAGAGAGACAGAATAAGCGAAAACCTAGAGCTATCGGGGATTAGCCTACCACTCATTATCTTAATCTTCCTCACGTTCCTTCTGTCCAAAGTCGATCTCGCAATTACCTTTCTTCATTTCCATCTTCTTCATCTTTGAGGATCTAATTGCTTTGGTGTGTGCCTTACCGGAAATCGGAGAAGATGAACAAAAAGGAATGCCCGTCGAGAAATAGAGAGATAACAATGTCTAGGTGTATGATTGGAGACGAGATGTGATGGATTTTAATTTTGTTTTAATATTTAATAAAAATAAAAACATAAATGAAAAACAAAAAATAAAAAATTATTTTAAGGGCATATTAGTATTTTCAAGTGGGTTCGGACCAAATACACATAAAATTAAGTTTGAGAAGGACCAAATCCACGGGAAGTTTGTGATTTTGGACCAGTGGTGCAAGTCGAAAACTTTTTGGACTTTATCCACAGTTTTTTGCAAACCATAGGGACCAAATTTGCAGTTTAGTCTTTTAAATTTATTTGTTTAACGTTTTAATTTCTATCATTATAATTATTTAAAACATCAAACATTGTTTTTTGTTTTTAAAGGTAACAATATGATCATTTATATAGAGTTATTTTTACTATTTTTATGGTAAGTTATATTAAGCTATTTATTTGAAATTTTTTAATGATTCTAAAAATATCTTTAGGAAATATTTTATTAAATTGAAATTACAATTTAGTTTTTGTATTTAGCACTACAATTTATTATTTTTAACTATTCAAAAAATATGTTTTGGGTTTTTTAAGTGGAACTGAAATTTATATTTAAGTTGACCATGTAATCTTATATTTAAATTAACAATTTAAGTATTTTATCCAAACTATTCAAAAATTGTAGCTTTAACTGATAATGGTTAAATACAATAACATATTAAATCTAATATATTAAATATAGTATGTTAAAAGTTAAAGGCATAACTTTATAAATAGAAGTAAAAATATTATTTTAATATTGAAATTTAGTTTATTTATGATTACACTTTAAGTTTGATATTTATTTAACTTTATTAACCAACTTATAACTATTATTAGAATAAAATTGAAAAATCATAGGAGTTTCAAATGAATGTGATGAAATGAAAAATAGTTAAGAGTTCAGATTGATGTGGTTAAAGAAAAAATATTTCTATATTATGACAAGATGGAAAGGGTTAAGTGTAAAGTGGTAAGTTAATGAGGTTACGAGAGCTCTTTATTAGATCTATAGGGGTTAAGATGTAATTTGCATTAATATCAATATAGATTAGGGTTTTAAATGTATTCAGTTTATAGCTTCCGTTTCCTCTGTCAGTGATCAACTGATCGATCATACGAAAATTACGGTTTGCTTACAAACACAAAATTCTTTGTTTTCTTGATATAGATTACTACCGTTCATTAGCTATTCATCAAACGATTCAGTTGATTAGAGTGTATATTTCAAGAAACGTTCTTTCTTACCTAAAATTCCCAGATCTGTTGGTTTACAAAAGGGATCAAATGCACACCAACAATGTGGAGAGAATGGAGAGTCAAAACCATCATTTAGAGTCACACGAACCAGGCGCCACCTTCCTAAGTTCATCCTTCAATGGAGTCAACATTTTATCTGGTTAATATACCTACAAAAGTTTTGTAACCTTTATGCATGATCTCATATTTCCCAACTAAAAAGTTAATGTTATCGTTTTCATTTCTCAGGTGTTGGGATACTGTCAGTAGCGTACGCACTCTCAAAAGGTGGGTGGTTAAGCCTACTGTTACTACTCTTGATAGCTCATCTAAGTTTCTACACTGCATTACTTCTTCAAAGATGCATGGAATCGGACCCACTTATCAAAACCTACCCTAACATAGGCGGAAAGGAATTTGGGAGAACAGGGAGTGCGATTATCTCTGCCTTCATGTACCTAGAGCTTTACTTGGTGTCAGTTGAGTTTCTAATTTTGGAAGGTGACAATTTACATAAGTTATTTCCAAAAAAAAGTTTTGACATTTTTGGAAAGAAAGTTGGAGGGAAACAAGGGTTTATTTTGTTGACTGGTCTTGTTGTATTGCCTACAACTTGGTTAAGAAATTTAGGTGTTTTGGCATATGTTTCCGCTGGTGGGGTGATTGCAACTGTGATTCTGGTTGTGGCTGTATTGTGGGGTGGTGTATTTGATGGAATTGGATTCCATGAGAGAGGAGAACTCTGGAATTGGAATGGGTTGCCAACTGCGGTAAGCATGTTTATGTTTTGTTACTGTGGTCATGCTGTTTTTCCAACTCTATGCAATTCCATGAGGGATAAATCCCAATTCCCGAAGGTAAGTATATTTTTGTTTATATTACACCTTAATTAATCATCATTCTTAAATACTTAGAAAAGACAATATCAAGTACTAAGAAGACGAGCATTTTAAAATTTTGAACGTAGAAATTATTGCAGGTTCTACTTGTTTCCTTTAGCGTGAGCACTATAAGCTATGGATTGATGGCGATATTAGGCTACTTGATGTTCGGAGAACACATAGCATCACAAGTGACATTAAATCTTCCCACAAAAAATATAAGTTCAAAAATAGCAATATACACAACACTAATGATCCCCATAGCCAAATATGCCTTAATCATAGAACCAGTTGCCACATCAATAGAAGAAACACTTCCCTTTCGAGAAAGGAAGATGATGAGTTGTCTCATTCGGACATGTCTTGTGGTCAGCACAGCCTTCGTGGCATTGTTGGTCCCCTTTTTGGCTATGTGATGGCGTTTATAGGCGCATTTTTGGGCATTTCCATGTCGATTTTGTTTCCATGTTTGTGTTATTGGAAGATTGTCATAGGGTTCAAGAGATTTGAGGTAGAAATGATGGTGATTTTGGTTATCTTGTGTGTTGGCATGTTTTTTGAAGTGGTGGGTACTTACACGGCTGTAACAAACATTATAAATGAGGTTCAAACTAAATGAATCGAACACTATATTCTTATTGTTATTCAAAATTGTAGGGATTTGTTAGGCAATGTACGTGACTCTTAGGCATTCAGAATATCCGATCGACTTCAAAAAATAGTATTGAGTTTTAAATTTGGAAAACAATAAATGTTAGAAACTAAATTCATTTTATAATGTCTACCAACAATACTCTCCTTGTCCTCTCTTTTAGAAAAAATAAAATTTTGTTTCCTTTCAGAAATTAAATGAGCTAGCTTCTGTTATAAAATTAATTACTTCTCGAATTCTTTGATATTTCCCCGTATTTGTGTGCTGTTGTTATTTACCCGTGATTGGATTGGAATCTTGATCTCCAATTCTCCATCACCTTGATTATCAACAATGCACTAGTTCAAATCCTTTATAGGATTCTATATAATTTATAAGGATGATTTTATTTGCTCAATATTGAGTTTCTGATTTTTCATAAAGTGGACATTTATTCATAGCGTAGTAGCCACATGATTAGAAATGTCTAATTCTTCGTATTTATTTGTTATGTTTGATGTTTGATGTCGAATTGTATATATGTTAGATATGATCTACATCTCTATGTTTGCTTTGGTTAGTATGCATGGTACATCTTTGTTTCTATTTATGTGTGTTCTCGATCTTTATGTTTGATGTTAGATATGTTTGTACTTAAACGATGATTAACTCTTAGTCAATTGTTGTCTCAAAGTCCCAATATTAATGAAGAACAAGATGCTTGTAGATATAATTTTTTACTTTTGAAAATTTTCAACCATCTTTACCCTTAGTTTAACTTTCTTATAATTTTTTATTCACACGACTTCAATACTTCGATGGAGGGACAAAATGTGCCTCTATTATTTGCTAAGAGAATGAAACTCGTGTTTAGATTAAGCATTTAGACAAACACAAAGATGATAATAAAGATGCAAAGAACAATACAAAACACAAAGATTTATTGATAATCTTGAATGTATACTTTATGACATTAAGATTAGGGAAAATGACATAAATGTCCATTTAGTCCCTAAAGTTTTTGTCGGGTTTTATGAGTCCCTAAACTAAGATATGACCTGCTCTTTTAGTCCATGTCAACTTATAATAGCCGGTTCAGTGACTTTTTAGATAAAAAAAACTCACATTGTGTCCCTATAAAGCCAAAAAAAACAAGTTCGGGGATTAATTCGTAACAAATAATGATTTAGCGACGACATGTGCATGCGATCTTCATAAATCTTCCCATTGCTAATTTATTCTCTTAATCCTTCGAGCAAAAATCAAAAAGGTTTTCTATTTATTTTTTGGTACCAAATTTTGATATGGAGGATACGAGGAAGAATGAAATGCTCCGAAAGAACCAATAGCAAATGAGTTCGAGCTAATTGAAGCGAATCAACAAATACTTGGTAGTGCATTTATTGCAGAAATTTTATCGTTATCTTCAAACTTGTAAACGTTGATAAATAAAGTTAAACTCAAGTGAAAAAGATTTGAGTTAGAAATTCATATGATGTGTCATTTATTGATTATTTAGAATTAAAAATCGCAATGATAGTCAAAAACTCAATCAAATTATGCTATGACTCCATCCTAAGTTTCTTAATCAATTGATTGTTATTACTGGATTATAAATCAATTTTTTAATACTTTCGATCTCCAATTGTGCCATTTCTCGATTATTTAGAAGAGCCAAAATTAATCATGGTCTTTTTATATTAGTGGAGCAGTCGACACAACTTAATGTTGCACTATTAATAGATATTGGAAAATAGAAATAGATGGAATAGAGCCAGATGAACCTTTTTTTAGTTATAAAATACGAATTGATCCCCAAACTTATTTTTTTGAATTTATAGGGGCACAATGTGAGTTTTTTTTGGTCTAAAAGGTCATTGAACCGGCTATTACAGGTTGACAGGGACTAAAAAGGCAGGTCATGACCTATTTAGGGATCCATAAAGCCCAACAAAAACTTTAGGGACTAAATGGGTAAATCCTAGAAAGTTTGTAGGGCATTTATGTCAATTTACCTTAAGGTTACAATCAATATCGGGAGGTCCATATATAGTAAACGACTAACAGTTTTGACCTGAATTCTTCTAGGTTAGACTCGTAGGTATATGACATCACCTACATAAGTTGGCCTATGGTTGTACTAGGTTGACTTGGTACCCAAGCTACTAAGTCAATATGAGACTCGAAATCCAGAAGGGATCATAAAGACTTAAGCAATGTAAAAACCGAATGTAAAATGCACTTTAATCCTTAGCTTTTATGCCAAGACTCCAACTCCACTTCTTAAACATTGATTGGAGCTCTAATAAACGTATCTTTACTTTGTGGCTGCACTCAAAACATTGTCTGTAAGTTCGCTCTTGAAGCCTCACCTATAAGGTACCTTTTAGCCTGTAACAACGTGAATTTTCAAAACAATTTTTCATTTTTAAATCATACTATTAATCATCAAAAACAATATCAAACACAATGTATTCAATGTTATCATAACAATCAAATCCCAGAATCTCAAACATAATCTCTATGAGTGTGTACGGATCATGTCGGCGCCTTCCCGCGATCCTCGCTAGTACCTGAAACACGTAACACAACAACTGTAACCATAAATGCTTAGTGAGTTCCCCAAAATACCACATACAACACATACGCCTTTCCAGGCCATAACTCTGTGGGATCTTCCGATCCAAGTGTCTCAGGGGACTTCTGTCCCGAATCCCGGTAGACCTTCCGGTCCTACTCGTATCGACCTTCCGGTCCGTAACCTTCTGACCTTCCGGTCCATATCATCTTGACCTTCTGGTCCTTATCATACATAACATACATTGCACATACATATCACATAACCGCATATAGCACATACATCTCATAGCATACAAGACCTTCCGGTCACACATAGGTACCCTTCAAGGTATAGTATAGTGAGAAGACGCACCTCAATGAAGTCGGATAAACTCTCGTGCTCAACGTCCTGACCTAGCCTCCTCCTATCATTCAAATAACATTCTCGATCGATACTCTCTCATAGTCTCATCTCTAAAAATTGGGTAGAAGGCCATTCTACCCCTCCCTGAACTCTCTTGAATCAATCTTGACCAGAACCCTAAGGTCAACGAAAGTCAACGATCAAAATTTGACCCGACTCGTCGAGTGCACATGGGCGACTCGGCGAGTCCATGCGGGTCCTCTGAATCCTTCTAGCCTCTCTTGGCTCGTCGAGTCATCCTTCCACTCGACGGATTCCTCCTGTCACGAATCGTGGGGCAACGCCGACTCGACTCGTCGAGTCCACTTATAAACTCGGTGAGTTGCTTCCATGATCATACTCAAATGACCTTCTGAGGTCAGATCTGCTTCTCTAATCCATAGATCTGACCTTCCCAAGCATAATAATCATGTAAAGGTCGAATCTTGGTACACATGCAACACACCCAAAGCTTCTTTTGGTGAAATAACCTCTAAAATGGCCTCCTAGGCTCATAACTCAAAAGGTATGGCATAAAGCAGAGTGGTAAGGACTCTCTGGACCTCTTAAGGTCCAGATCTATGAACCATTTCGCCTTGGGACCTCACATACTCCAAATTCAACTAAAAGAGGTATAAAGAAAACCCTAGATTCCACTAGAATCATTATAAACATGAGAATGGCACAGATTGTTACCTCCAATAGCTTCCTCTGATCAAATAGAAGTGGATCCAAGCTCCTCAGCCCGCTTAGCTTGTTTTACCTCCTTCCTTCTTGCTAAAACACACAAGAAATGGTGAATTAGCCTTCCTCTTGCACCACAACGATCTCTCTGCTCTGTAGGGTTTCTCAGGGGTGAAGTGGCCGCAAATGGAGGCTATAAAGGCCTTTAAATAGGGCACAGACCCCCGAGATTAGGCTTTTAATCCACAGTGCGGACTCATCGAGTCCCCACTTTCTGACGCATCGAGTCCGTTCATTAATCCAGTCAGCACACGCGATCTTACTCGACGAGTCCACGCCTCAACTCGTCAAGTCCCTCTCTTTTACTCAAAAGAATAAATGATCAAACATAATACCTGGAAATCCGGATGTTACAATTCACCCCCACTAGAATCAGACTTCGCCCTCGAAGTCTTGCTCCACAAACAACTCTGGATGCTGCTCCCACATCTCCAACTCCGGCTCCCAAGTCAGCTCGGACCCTCTCCGATGTTGCCACTGGACCTGAACCAGGGACACCTCCTTGTTCCTCAAAACCTTGATCTTCCGATCCTGGATCGCGATTGGCCTCTCAGCATAATTTAGGCTCGCATCCACCTGAATATCCTCCATCGGCACCACCGTCGACTCGTCGGCTATACACTTCTGTTGGATAAGGTGTCTAAGTCCATAACTTATTTGGTATATACTTGACCTGACCCGGCATGGTCCATTTGGGTTGCATTTCATCCGAACTATTTATGGATAATTTTATGAGAGTTATACACATATGTCTATTAATATATTATAAGTTATAATATATTAATATGAAGTCATGTTATTTAATTAGTCTTAGTCTTAAATTAATTATGAATTAATTTAGAGATTAAAAGGAAGACTAATTAGATTGTGGGTTATTGGTTTTATATAGTGTGGGCTAACACTCATTTGTTAATGGGCTAGGCTTGTATGGAAGTCCATGGATGATCCATGGAGCTTTTAACCCATGGATCCTTGGAAAAGGAAAGGTCATGGGTTATTAGGGTTTCACCCTAACCATGCACACTATATAAGCATGCTTATGTTGCATGAAATGGCTAGCTAGCTTATGTGTGGTTTTGTGTGTGTGGCCGATTTTATAAGTGTGTATACACTCTCTCAAAGTTTTCCAAGAGTTTGTGGTGATTTGTGATTCCATTTGAGGCATTCACACTATTGGTGCTTGGCCCTCAAACTCCTTAGGAATCAAACTCATCATCAAAAGGTATGTAATCTCATCTAATTCTTTTATGTTTAAAAGTACCCCATGCCATGTTAGATAGGTTATGAACCTTGGAAAAATTATTATTTTGCATGTATTTAGACAAACATAGATCCAAGGTTTATTAGGGTTGCATGCACACTTAGGAAGTGTTAGATTTCTCAAAACCCAACAGTGGTATCAGAGCCTAGGCTTGCTTGTTTGAATACTTGATGCAAATTGCTGAAAATCGAAGATTTTATGCTGTCTGCACAGCTGACTCGCCGAGTCCATGAAGGGACTCGACGAGTCCAAGGCAATACTCATCCAACTAGACGAGTTGGTTCATGCACTCGACGAGTTGGACCCCCAGACAGCATATCTTCGAGTTTTGGTGCTGGAATTGGTCTAGAATCATTACATTAAACTGTTTTGGACTCATAAAACCTGTTTTTGATGTGGTAATGATGATGGTGGACCAATTTCAAAGTTATAATCAAAATTTCAAGTTTATATGTGTTCATATGATTCTTGAAATTGTTGATGTGGATGTTCATGTTCATATGAGTTTTGTTAGATCATAGGAATTATTTGCAAATTGATTGTTAGTTAATTCTTGATCTTAATGTGTTTTAATGGAATTCATAATTTGTCCTCAAGTTATGGAATTCCAAAAGTTTTCTTTTAAATGTTTTTTTTAAGAAGTTGTAGGTTACATTTTCTTGAAGAGTTTTTCCCATAAATGTTTTATGGTCTCCATAACTTGTCCTCAAGTTATGGATTTCCAAGAGACTCTTCATTAAAAGTATTAAACACTTAATTAAAACTCATAAGTTATGAATATCCAAAAGTTTATGAATTGTTCAAAACTTGCCCTCAAGTTTTGGAATTTGTAAAATCTCACACAAACTTTAATTCCATACCCTAGAAGTTTTAAAAGTTAAAATTCTACCCTTATACTATTATAAGATTAATGGTTAATTATTATATATATGTATAAGAACAAGTCGTTTTACCGTTAGTAGGCCTCATTCACGAAGCCGGTCTATAAGGTGGGTATAAGGTTGTTGCCTATAAAATGGCAATTTAATGGGTGTCCACTCTCACCCACCGCTTGCTTGATCGGTGGAGGGTCGTTAGCCGAACGGGTAGGACAATGACTTTAAATTCTCATTAAAAGTATAATGATTATTATAAAGTAACTAAATATTTTTTATTTCATTCCCAATCTTAGTTACTTTAGGAAAAATGTGAATTTGGTGCTAGCCCATGGAATTCACACTTTGTACCTTACCAAGTCGTTGGTGGAGCGTGTGTGGTTAACCGGCACACTAACTTGGACTAGTAAGGATCACGAAGGGTGACTTAATGTTTTTCATAGATCAATGGAGCGCGTGTGGTTAACCGGCACATTGATTAGGTGATAATATTAAGGGTACCAAGTGAATTGGTATGGTTATTCACACCTTGTTTTGTGATCCTCGGCATCCCAGTCACAAAATTTGAGAGGGCACACTCGAGATTGAAACATGCCATTGAAAAGTTCAATGAATCTCAAAAGATCTAGGAATTTCAAATCCAATTAAAACCTAATAAATTATTTCGTTTTTCATGGTGGAAATTGGTGAATTGTCATTTGCCTACCTTCAAATATTTTATAGCTTGGATTACGACATCCCTCTTCCAAATTATAAAATATTGGGTTGGGTCCTAGCCTTAATATTTCATATTGGGTGTTATATTAAGGACTTTGAATCAACTAACTTGATTTTCTCCCATTATAGATGTCTGGTTCAGACAACTATGATCTTCCCAAATCTCTTGAAGATGGTGTCCCTCAACATCATGCTTCACTTCCTCCACCTCCTCCAATTATTCTCCCTCACCCACAAGTTCTTGAAAAGTTTAAAGTCACTCAATCCCTATTGGAAAGCATAGTCTATGTGTGCTCACATCTTGGAGATAAAGTCACATATGGACAAGCCGGGAGAGTTGGGTGTCAAAGTCTCGTGAAAGTTGGATGTTCAATCACTTTCTTAGTAACATAGTGAGTCTCTTTGGGACTACTATGAGACAGACTATGACATAACCCTTAATGGTCTTATCTATTTTCTTGATGTTGTGGAATCAACAATGATTTGGAACACCAGTAAAGCAAATTTGATTAAAAGAACAACTTCCCAAGTCTTAAATGGACATTGACAATGGTAGCATTGGATATCTAGAAAAAGATTTCTCTTCCCAATGGAAAGGGATCGGCCATAGTCAACTCGGTTGACCAAATGGTAAAGAGAAAGGCTAAAGTCTGAGATAGTCTCATGTACCATTACTAAAGGGTCCATGTGTTTTGTTGCCAAAGGAAGGGGCATTGGTTGCGAAGCTACACTATTCACCTGAAAGGTCATAAGATTGATCAAGTCAAAAAGTTTGACTCTACTTCAGTTAAAGTCCACTGACTAACTCTATTAAGTTTCTATTTGGAGATTCTTATTACATAATGTGAATGGGTCACATGTTGATGTTTTTAAGAATCAAAGAAAAGATAGGAAGCTTAAAGTAAGTATATGTTGATTCTGATTGCGAAGGTGGGTTTCGATCGCATGGTTCGGTAATCAGAATTTTGAGTTGTTGCTTAAGAGTTATAATATATTGCTTATGAATAGATAACAACAAGGTTTTCATGTGGATTGTAAGGATAAGTTTTTCCGCAAAGTTTTAAAATAAAAGAAAAAAAAGGTTTTAATTTTATTTATTTTAAAAATATCCTTACAATGGCAACAGTGGAAAATTGTTGCTTATATGTTTCCAGTAATAGCAATATTGGAAAGTGGATTTGATTCTTTCATTTGTGGTAGTGTTTGAATTTACCAAATGAAGAAAGTTTTTCATCACCCAAGTTTCAATTGGACAGAAACTTGGAATCATACAAGTTGTATTGTATGATGAATGAGAATTTTCATCTTTGAAAATTAAGACTAATTCTTTGATCACATGTATATGTGAGTCAATTGAAGGACTAAGGAATTAGGTACACTGGGTGTGCGCTGGTCAAGGTCCACCACAAAGATTGATTTGTCATGATTTACTAAAGATTAGTAAATATGATTATACTTATGAGGTTAAGTATAATTCTGTAACATTGGAAAGGTTACAATGTATGACAAAACAAATGAGAAGAATCAAATTAGGCAGAAAGATAAAAGTTTCTCAAATCTGAAAGGATGGGAGAGTACTTTAGTATCGTATTTCATGATCATCTTAATGATTATGAAACCATATCACAAATTCATACTCTAAGGACGTATTAGTGCATTATTATGGCTAAGAAGAGAGGTCATGAATTGTTGGATTGGTTAAAATCAAGAAGATGAGTCATACTTCGTTCCAAAACAATTCTTAGAGTCATACTCCAAGATTGTAACTTTGAGTGACATAAAGGAAGATTTATTAACACTAGTCAAATGTAAGAGTAAAATGTTTTCTACTCTTGTACATTTGAGATTGGTAAGTTGTGATGTCTTGGATGAGACAAAGACCAATTAAGACCAATTGTGTGAAGTGTTAGTCTTGATAAGAATCCGCACTGTCCCTTGAGTATTTGTTTTGTCAAGGAATGGTTCTTGACTGGGGAAACTTATATGTCAAGGGGACAATGGGAGCCTTAAAGATCCTGAAAGAGTTTCAAGATTTAATCAAGAGTAAAACCTGTAATTTATCACTAGCACACGACTTAAGGTTTTCAACCTATCGTGTTGACATAATTCTTATTTTTGTACCTACTTCAAATAAGTTGAATTTGCATGTGAGTTATCAGAGTTCAACTTGGAAGCATTGGTGGGCCTTGTGCTACCAAGGTGACAAGAAACTAAGACTGAACAAGTTTAATCCATGTAAGGCTGAATTTGTCACTAACCTTATCTTGTGATTATGGTTTTGACAAATTCACATGGATAGGAACTCATACACTATAAAATCTAAGTGTCATAAGGTTTCTCTCCGATTCATGAAAATGATGGTGAGGAAACGCTTTCACTAAGTAGATTTTACGTAGATATCAATTGTGTTATTTGCATTTTCAAAAGTCGTTAGTGGAACGCGTGTGGTTAACCGGCACACTAACATGGACTTGTGAGAAATGGCAAATGCCTAAGCAATTGAGACTATGATTACGACATCCCTTTTCATAGTTCTGAAAATTTTTAGACACACATGTGAGCTATCTAAGAAAGGGTGTATGAATCTAAATTTCAGAAGTCCAACAAATTTCTGGAAATATGTCAGAGCTAGTGGGAGCATAAGTGTTATGCTGATAATCATCATGTTAGTGGGAGCATGATTATTACGTTTAGTGTTGCAAGATAGCAATGTTAATTATAGAAAACAAAGTTTCAATTCATGAAGTTGCAGGGGTTGAAAAAGTCGTTTTGCTATAATTAAGGGAGAGGAAATTATACTTCATTTCAATTCTAAAGCTTAGATTGAGATTTTAATCATCTTTAGTCAAGAATATATGTATGAATTTTATGTCTGAATGGTTCAACTTGAAGAAATTCTATATATATTGCGTTTTCAAAATTTGATTATGATTACGGCATCCCTCTTCATAGTTAAATTTTGAAAACATGGCAAATAAAAAAAAATATTGTAGCAAAAGACTGGTCTAGTATCATGTCTTTATGTCAAACATCATGAATCGTGTCCCATATGCTTCGGATATAGGATCGATTGCATGTGCTATAATATTCATCCTTTCTAAATTTTCCAAATGCTTAAGGCACTGAGAAGGGAAAAGTCTAGAACTGGATATGACTAATGTGATTAAGCAATTGTCGAGGACAAATCTGAGGTTCGCCAAAGATTGGTTGCTCAGGGACAGTTGGAAGTATGATGTAAGTTATCGAAAGGACCATATTGACATATTCTGAAAAGAAGTAACTCTTGTTCGGAAGTGATAGTCAAAATGGGACTATGGAAATGTCTCCATAGGTGGAAGTTATTCAATCTATGTAAGATTAGAAAACCTTAATGCAAGAAGGATGTTCAAAGCAATGTACTTTGAATATGAGACTTTCGTTCCATAGAAGTTGACCTTCTTTGGAATACTCTGTAATGACTGGTGACAAGGTTTTGGTGACTTTGTGCATAATCATTACAAGAGGAACATTGCATAAAAGTTTAAAATCTAACAGATTTTTTGGTAAATGATAGGAATCGGGGATTCTCACATTTACAATAAGGATTTGGGATTGTGAAATGAGTATCAATGGAGTCATGTTCAATTGATCTACATCACAATGTAAGGATCATAGACAAACATAGTGTGCATACTTGGAGTATGGCATAACTATTGTTTAGAAAAACAAAGTGTACATGCTAGGAGCATGGGACGACTGTTGTTTTTATTCAAGTCTTAAGTTGATTGTTTGAAACATTATACAATGAATAATGTGTAATCAATATGGTGATAAATAAAAGGTGGTTCTATTTATATTCAAAAGGGTTCTGAGACCATATTGGATTCGATTATTATTGTGTTTCACTTTGCATGTTTTGACTTCCAAAATAGCTAGGTTATTCTTTCCGAATGACTAAGTTATTTAAACACTCCACAGTCGTTCATATGTTGGAAGTAGGTATGAATCAAGACTGTCATGAATCAAGTTTGTAGATGGATAAATGGGTTTAGTCATAGCAATGGTTGCTACAACATTCATGAGTGCTCATAAGTTATGAGTATTGGATTAAACCCACGCTCACTTGTATCACTTCATGGAATTTATCTCGAGTGATCGTGAGACGGTAATATCATATAAATCTTCAAACCTAGAGATATGAGTTGTTACCTATGAGTTGGTTGTGCATTGATTGCACGTAAACGCATCAGTAACTTGAAGTTATAAAATGTGCCTTTGTGTACAATTCAACAAGTAGTAGAACAAGCATATGAGTCGAAGTTTATCTGTTCCTTCTAGAAATAGAAGCGATATCTGGGCCCCTCGATGATTTTGTTGTGACCTATATACCCGCCGGTCAGAACTAAATTGATGTGTTCGATTAAGTTCTTTGTCAGACAAATCGAAAATCGGGAAACAAACTGGTGGACAATAAGTACGACGTTGTTCCATGTATTTGTCCGGCTGATATCATGAGAACAGAGGATTATATGATCACTTATCTAAAATGGCGCTTCATAGTTCAACAGAGTTTTCGAGAGCTACGATTGCTGGTTGGTTCCTGAAGTAACATACGCAAATATAGTTATTAGACTTATCCAAGTGGGAGTCTGTTGGATAAGGTGTCTAAGTCCATAACTTATTTGGTATATACTTGACCTGACCCGGCATGGTCCATTTGGGTTGCATTTCATCCGAACTATTTATGGATAATTTTATGAGAGTTATACACATATGTCTATTAATATATTATAAGTTATAATATATTAATATGAAGTCATATTATTTAATTAGTCTTAGTCTTAAATTAATTATGAATTAATTTAGAGATTAAAAGGAAGACTAATTAGATTGTGGGCTATTGGTTTTATATAGTGTGGGCTAACACTCATTTGTTAATGGGCTAGGCTTGTATGGAAGTCCATGGATGATCCATGGAGCTTTTAACCCATGGATCCTTGGAAAAGGAAAGGTCATGGGTTATTAGGGTTTCACCCTAACCATGCACACTATATAAGCATGCTTATGTTGCATGAAATGGCTAGCTAGCTTATGTGTGGTTTTGTGTGTGTGGCCGATTTTATAAGTGTGTATACACTCTCTCAAAGTTTTCCAAGAGTTTGTGGTGATTTGTGATTCCATTTGAGGCATTCACACTATTGGTGCTTGGCCCTCAAACTCCTTAGGAATCAAACTCATCATCAAAAGGTATGTAATCTCATCTAATTCTTTTATGTTTAAAAGTACCCCATGCCATGTTAGATAGGTTATGAACCTTGGAAAAATTATTATTTTGCATGTATTTAGACAAAAATAGATCCAAGGTTTATTAGGGTTGCATGCACACTTAGGAAGTGTTAGATTTCTCAAAACCCAACAACTTCCTCAACTGAGACACGTGGAAGGTATCATGAATCTGGCTCAACTCTGCAGGTAGCTCTAACCGATACGCTACCCTGCCCACCCTTGCGGTTACCCTGAACGGACCAATATATCGGGGCCCCAGCTTGCCCCTCTTCCTAAATCGGATCACTCCTTTCTAAGGAGATACCTTCAGGAGTACGAAGTCTCCCACCTGGAACTTAAGCTCGGATCGTCGCCTATCCGCATAACTCTTCTGGCGACTCTGAGCTGTTAACAACCTCTGCCTGACCTGCTGTATCTGCTTTGTCGTCTGAAGCACTATCTCAGTGCTGCCCATCACACGCTGCCCTACCTCTCCCCAGCAAATGGGAGTCCGACATCTCCTCCCGTACAACAACTCGAAGGGAGGCATACCAATACTCGAATGGTGGCTGTTGTTATAAGAAAACTCAGCCAACGGCAGATACGTGTCCCAACTTCACCTGAAGTCCAACACACATGCTTGGAGCATGTCCTCGAGCGTCTGAATCGTCCGCTCACTCTGTCCGTCCGTCTGTGAGTGGTAAGCGGTACTGAAATGCAGCCTCGTACCCAACTCGTCATGGAACTTCTTCCAGAACCTGGAAGTGAAACGTCCATCTCGATCTGACACAATCGAAAATCGGTACTCCATGCCGCGATACCACCTCCCTTACATACAACTCTGCCAATCTCTCTGCAGAAGAGCTCTCACTGATAGCAAGGAAGTGAGCGCTCTTCGTCAGTCGGTCGACAATCACCCAAATCGCATCGACACCCGTCGTAGTCCTTGGCAATTTGGTGATAAAATCCATGGAAATTTGTTCCCACTTCCACTGGGGAAACTCAAGTGGCTGCAACTTGCCATGCGGACGCTGGCGCTCAGCCTTAACCCTGCGACAGGTCAAACACCTCTCAACAAAACATGCAACATCCCTTTTCATACAGGGCCACCGATAAATCTTTCTTCAGATCCAAATACATCTTAGTGGCTCCGGGATGGATCGAGAACCTCGATCGGTGCGCCTCCTCCATCAAAGTGGTACGTGCCCCGCCTGCATACGACACCCAAATCTGACCCTGAAAGGTCATAAGGCCACGACTATCGGTAACAAACTCAGGTACCTGCCCGATCATCCGCTCTCTCTTGCGGTTCTCTGGTATCACGGTCTCTACCTAGGCCTCCCGAATGGTGTCCAACACCGGAGTCATCACTGTCAACCGCATACAAATGTCTCGAATCGGGGCACTTTCCGCCCTACGGCTCAAGGCGTCAACTACAACATTAGCTTTGCCTGGGTGGTACAGGATCTCACAATCGTAATCCTTTACCACGTCCAACCATCTCCTCTGGCGCATATTCAGTTTGGCTGATCCATTAAATACTTCAAGCTCTTGTGATCCGTGTATATGGTACACCGAACCCCATACAAATAGTGACGCCAGATCTTGAGGGCGAACACCACTGCTCCCAATTCCAGATCGTGGGTGGGATACCTCGACTCATGAGGCTTTAGCTTCCTCGATGCATACGCTATCACATGCCCCCTCTGCATAAGTACTGTACCCAACCCCGATATCGATGCGTCAGAATACACCACAAAATCCTGCATCCCTTCCAGGAAGGCTAACACCGGGGCTTCGCATAATCTCTGGCGAAGTGTCTCAAACGAGGTCTGCTGCTCCGGACCCCACGAAAAAGCAACACCCTTCCGGGTCAACCTGGTGAGAGGCACGACGACCTTGGAGAAATCTTTGATAAGTCTTCGATAGTAGCCAGCCAATCCTAGAAAGCTCTTGATCTCAGTGGGTGATCTTGACACCTCCCACCTCATAACCGCCTCAATCTTTTCCGGATCGACCAATATCCCATTCTGGTTAATGAGGTGTCCCAAGAACTGGACCTCTGATAACCAAAAATCACACTTGGAGAATTTGGCAAAAAGCCTCTCCGACCTCAATACCCCGAGAATCTCTCTCAGATGATCCTCGTGCTGCTCTCTAGATCTCGAATATACCAGAATATTGTTGATGAACACAATCATCGATCGATCCAACATCGGCCTGCACACCCTGTTCATAAGATCCATGAATGCTACCGGTGCATTGGTGAGCCCAAAAGGCATCACCACGAACTTGTAATGCCCGTAACGAGTTCTGAATGCCGTCTTCTAGATATCTTCATCCTGCACTCTCATCTGATGATATTGAAACCTCAAGTCTATCTTAGAGAACCAAGACGCTCCCTGCAACTGATCGAACATATCGTCGATCCTCGGTAATGGATAACGGTTCTTGACCATCAACTTGTTCAACTCTCGGTAATCAATGCACATCCGGTGTGAACCATCCTTTTTCTTGACAAAAAGGATCGACGCTCCCCAAGGGGAACTACTCGTTCTAATAAACCCCTTCCCCAGCAGCTCCTGAAGCTGCGAGGATAACTCCTACATCTCTGGCGACGCAAGGCGATAAGGCGCCTTGGCGATAGGCGCTGCCCCTATAACCAAATCGATGCGGAACTCTACCTGCCTCTCGGGAGGCACACCCGACAACTCCTCGGGAAAAACATCCGGGAACTCTCGCACTATCGGAACATCATCAGTCGAACTTGGCCTCCCAGCGGCCTCTCGTGTATCCATCACATAGGCAACGCACCCGCTGCAGCCTTGTTGTAAACTCTGCCTCGCCCTGGCAGCCGAACAGAATGCTGACCCACATCGGGTACCCTCGCCGTACACCGTAAGCACTCCCCCACTAGGGTCTCGTATCGTCACCAATTGTCGCTCGCAGTCTATAACAACCCCAAATCGGCTCGACCAATCCATGCCCACTATGACACACACGTCCCCCATTGCAATCGGGATTAGATCTATCAAGAACTTAACACCGAAGATCTCGAGTACACAACCTTGAATCACATCTGTAGCATACACCGCTCGCTCGTCAGCTATAGAAACTCGCAGAGGTCGACTCAACGCCTCTCGTCAGATACTGATGTGCTGACTAAATGCTAAGGAAACAAATGACCGACTCGCACCTGTGTCAAATAACACCAAACCAGGTACAGAATTCACAAGAAAAGTTCCTACGCATATGATAATATAAGCTTAACACCTCAAACCCAACATAAATAAGTGAAAGAATACATACCAGCCACGACATCGGGCGCTGCGCGGACCTCCTCCGCTGTCAACTGGAAGGCTCTCCTGTGAGCCTTCGGTGCCTCGGCCTTTACCGGCTGAACCTCAGTAGCTCGCACGGCGGCAATGGCAGATCCCTGCGGCGCTCCCTGTGCTGTCCCCCGTAGCTGCAGACACTCGGCCTTCCGATGGCCCATCTGGTTGCAATGAAAGCAAACCATGAATCCCTTGGGGCAATCCTTGGCTATATGCCCCTCCTTGCCACATTTGTAGCAAGCACCTGATCGACAAACCCCACCATGTCCCTTGCTGCACTTCCCGCAAGTGCGGCCCTTCTGGCCTCCAAATCTCGGATCGGCGAGCTTTGTCTGCTTGGCTGCCGGCTGAGACTGTGCCGGGCGCCGATCCATCCCCTGAGACTCGGCCTCCTCCCTGGTCTGAGTCTCCAACTCGATCTCCTTCTTCCGGGCATTTTCCTGGAGCTCAGCAAATCTCCGGTAAGTCGAGTTCGACATGAACTCCCGAATATCCCTCCTCAAAATGCCTAAATACCGGCTCATGCGTGCCTGCTCGGTAGACACCTGCTCAGGGCAGAACATCGCCCTCTCATGAAACTTCTTGGTAACCACAGTAACAGAATCAGTGCCCTGCTTGAGGGACAAGAACTCCTGAGCCAACCGTTCCCTCTCCACCGGGGGAACATACTCGTCTCTGAACATAGTGGTGAACCTCTCCCAGGTCACCTCTGAAATCTCTGCAAGAGTGAAGCTCGCCGTCACGAACTTCCACTAGCCCTTCGCTCCTAAGCGAAGTTGGTTCAGCGCGAACCGTACCCTCATATGCTCCGGACATGAACATGTGTAGAAGCATCCCTCGATATCAGAAATCCATCTCATCGCAGCGATTGGATCCTGCGTACCGTCAAACTCTGGTGGCTTCGTGTTGCTGAACTCCCGAAACAACAATGAGTCACCTCCCTAGGGCCTGGCAGCAGCCACAGCTGTGGTAGCTGCAGCAACCGCAGCTTCAGTCACTGTTGCGTACCACTCATCAAAAGTCTCAATCAATGTGGTCTTAATAGACCCAAACATCTCCGGAATCTCGGCTCGAATCGCCGCTGCCACCTCATGGAGGATCATCTGATGAAGCTCCTCGTCACTCACGCCGCTCGTCTCAGGTTTGTGGCATGTCCCAACCATGATGTCTCTGAAATACAACATAAAAATATCAGAGACTCGCTTGAGCATACTCGCACTCGATACTCCACCCTACTTGTCTCCTAGTACCCTAAGGATTCTTACTTGGGTTGCGCACTGATCTGGTGTCTTCAGTAGTACGGGCCCTATACTACTGTCCACACCGCATCAGTATTTACTCCAAGTCCTCCTCCTTGGATCCTAGATCACAAGTACTCTACATCTCACTAGCATAGGCTACCCTTCGGTAGGCCTCTCATAGACTCCTCATTGCTACCTACTCACTCTCAAGCATCTCATAGCAGCATAAATCTTCCTAGGCTAAGGCATCACAAATCAGGCTACTCTAGTCAGAATATGAATACCTAGCCTACTTTAGCATAACATATCATAGCATATCTCATAACACATAATGTAAGGGTATTTTGGGAAATCACCGTTCGGGCGCTGGTTGACCGTACACACTGCTTCTTTCTGCTTTTCTCAAATCCTTTTACTTCTTTAGAAAAATTGTTTATTTTATGAAAAACTTTCTCAAATCCTCAGTTTGAGTTCAGATACACCCGAAGATGCACCCGAATCCTTCAAACCAAGGCTCTGATACCAACTTGTAACAACGTGAATTTTCAAAACAATTTTTCATTTTTAAATCATACTTTTAATCATCAAAAACAATATCAAACACAATGTATCCAATATCAAACACAATGTATCCAATGTTATCAAACACAATGTATCCAATGGGAACTCACTAAGCTTCGTGCTTATGGTTTTCAGTTTTGGTTTAAGGTATTTCCAGTTACAAAGAGAAGAGATCGGGATGACTGCATTGCACACACCATGATGTTTAGCCTGGGATGTCTACTCTGATGTTTTGATTTGGAAACTCTGATAATAATGTTTTGAAATACTTTGACTCATGTTTTGATGGAATGGTTTGATAACTATGGTTTTATTTAATGGTTTAAAACGAAATTTTAGGTCATGAATTTTTGGGATGTTACAGCGGGGCCCGTTATGCGAGTTAGTGACGGCCTATTATACTCATTGAGTTGGGTCCTTTATGCGAGTTAGGGCGGGTCCCGTTATACTCATTGGGCGGGGTCGTTATGCGAGTTAGGGTGGGGCCTGTTATACTCTTTGGGCGGGGCCCGTTATGTGTTTTATGTTTGGTATGCGGTATCTTGGGGAACTCACTAAGCTTTGTGCTTACGATTTTTGATTTATGTTTCAGGTACTTCCGGCTCCAAGGGGATGAGTTCAGGATGACTGCATTGCACACACCACATGGTTTCCGTTTTTGGGATGTTACTCTGATTGATATGTTGTTTGATACACTTATTTTCATTTGGGTTGTATGGATAATGTTTTGGAATACTATGTTATTTAAATTAAAAATGAAAATTTTGGATCATATTTTAGGACGTTACACTCTCTCTTTTGATTATGTATGTATGATTATGTTTATATATATATATATATATATGTGTGTGTGTGTGTGTGTGTATGTGTGTGTATGTATGTATGTTGAATCTTAATGCACTAAGTAAATGCCTCTAAGTTAATAGATGAAAATAGATGATAAATATATATTAAAATCATGTATTAGAGCATGTATGTATATAGAGTATATGTATGGGGTATACATTAAGAAACATGTATTAGATCATGAACGTAAACCTAGAGTATGTATGTATGTGAAGAAAAAGAAAATGGTATTGTGTAGAATACCTATGTGCATGGGATGAAGAGAGAGATTAAGTACTTAATGAGTTAAGTACTAGATGAGTAGTACACGATCTCTTGTTGAGATAAAGAGATAGAACGTCCATGAGACAAGTATTATGTAAGATTATGGTAAGACCAGAACAATTGTTTAGGTAGCAACAATGTGTTAGGTTATGGGGATACAAAATCCACAAAGGCAAAACAAAAGCAACATATAAAATTGATCCCATAAACCAAAGAAAACAACCATAGAAAGACAGAAAACATACCCTATGAGCCTTTTCTTTTCTTGCCAAACAACCAGATGTATAGAACCTAAAGTGTGATTCCTCTGATGTAGTCGCACTCAAGGAAACAACACAACAACTTTGACAAACGTTAGAAACCGTAGCACACTAAATAATAAATGATTAGGGTTCTGATCAAAAGACGCTTCATTACCAATAAGCTTTCATGTCGCGACGAGAGCGATTCCGGGACTTTGAGAGTTGGGGTGAGAGGCAGTCGAATTCTAGAGTTTTTATCACTTAGGTTTTTGATCCTAGGCTCCTCTATTTATAGGGGAGGGTTAAGAATCCTTATTGGATAATTACTTGGTCACTAAGTAATTATCTATAAGATTTGACTTTCAAATCTTTACACTTACACCCCTAAAGTCTATAAATTTCTATTAATTATAATTAAATATCTAATTAACTAACAAATTAGTTCCCTATTATTCTTTCATGTCGTTAATTGCTTAAATTTGTCATTACGTGTAACCCAAAAGGACTCTATCATTAATAATGGACACTAGTTCCAACAGTCTCCCACTTATACAAGTCACCTACATTGTATTTTCTTATAGATAAAAAAATTCCGACGTTGTTTTGTTTTCTTATAAGATTATTTTAGAAAATTAAAAAAGATTTTTTCCAAACCTATAGCGACGACAAGTCGTCGACATATTTTTTTTCAGAGGCATATGGGACTCGACTATAGTAGAAATATGACTCGACTTATACTTTCCAATTCTTCATTAGTATTGGGACGCCAAGTCTTACTCAATGTTAAGCCATGTTGCATAGGTACGAGACCTTTCTTAGAATCTTGCATCTTGAATTTCTTCAAGATCTTATCTAAGTATGTACTTTGGCTTAATCCAATTAGTCTCTTAGATCTATCTCTATAAATCTTTACTACAAGTATGTACGTTGTGTCTCCCAAGTCCTTCATACATAAACATTTCAAAAGCATATTTTCAGGCCGAGTACATATCATGATAAATATGATCGATCTTATAGTATAAACATATGGAACTCGACTCATCAATTCTTGTTCTTCACTAGAATTGGGACACCGAGTCTTAGTCACTATCACGCCATGTTGCATGGCTCATCTTTGCTTCTTGAGAATCCATACTCTTTGACTTTCTCATTAAATCAAAGATTCCAACTACGATAAGAAACATCGCCCCCCCCCCCCCCTAATGGAAATGGAAACCATCATAAAAGAATGACTCATATTCCGCGGGAATGTTCCATTCCATTCTTTTATGACAACAAAACATAACTTTTTTTCCCATCAAAACGCTCCATTCCATTCACTTCTTGATTACTACATACAAACCCTACTTAAAACTTGAAATTTAGGGACAAAATAGTCAAGTGACTGAACAAATCCCTTGTTCGATGATTAAAATAACAGTTAACGTTATTTTTGAAAAAAAAAAAAACTATTTTTAATATTTTCAAGTTGCCACCAAATCCTAAAAATGTTATAAAAAAAGTAACAACCTCTAAATTTTGGATTTCTACTTCCAATTCCATGCATAAAATTTCATTTTTAAATTTACATTTTTGACCAAATTTTATTTTTTTGTTACTGGTTCGAATTATAATTTTTCTTACAAATATGGCCCTTTTTCTTTTACAATTTTGTTCAAAAATCACAACCTTGTTTTGTTTTTATTTTTTTCTACCTTTTTTTAAATGTTTTAAGATTTTTTTACAAGGTTTTGAATTTATTTTACAACATTCTTTAACATTATCAAAAACTTTCCTATACGAGCTTTTAATTATTTAGTGTTAATTTTTTTTAAACAGAATAACATAGTCAACTCAAGTATAATTAGAGGAGATATGTTTCTCCTTACATTTTGATATTCAGATAGTTTTCGGCTCATTACAATGTTTTACCACCTTTAAAAAAAAATTTAATTTTCTTTTTTTTAAACTTTCTTTTAAACATTTAGAAACATTACATTTTAGAAAAAGTTATAAAAAAGGTAAGTAATTTTTATAAACAAATTTAAAACGTTGAAAAAAATTTGAATGATTATAAAACAGTTATAAATATTATAAAAAGAAGTTGTAAAACATGTATAAAAAATTATAAAAATACATGTAAATCTATGAAGAAGAGTATTTTTTTTGGAGGAAGATATAAAAGAAGTTTGGATCATTTCAAAAAATCACTATTTGACTATTTGTTTCCTTGTTAAAGTTTAAAAATATCAACGAACCTAACATTGACAAAGTTTTTACACAAGAAAAAAAGAAAATCTTGGTCGCTCCTGACAAGTAGAACCCAAACCCGATTGAAATCAAAGATATATCGAACTAAAACCTTATATTTGACCCGGATTCTTTCTGTCCAAATCCCCAAATCGGACTCAGTTTTAGATTAGTCGGCGAAACCCTAACCGAGGCTCGTGCCAGAGCAGAGGAGAGATTCAGGCTTCCGACTTCCTTCCGGCTTCTTCTGCTTTGAGCTTAAGGTGCGATTTCGAATTCTATCTCGGGACTTCCTCTGTGATTTCTCTTATCTTTGCTCGTAATTGATTTGAGATTTGTGTTATTTTGTGTAATTTTTTTTTATGAATCTCTGCTGCTAGTGACGATGAAAACATCAGGCTATTGATATATTTATGCTTCATTTTGTGCTATATTTTCTTATTTTGTTTGACAATCATAAAAGTTTAGGTATTTGCAGCTTAAAAAAAGCTTTATATGTCTTTGAAGTTTCTATTAAATTATATTGCTTCTTAAGCTTAATGTGTTTAAGTGTTGAGTTTCTTCATTTGTGTAGTTTTAATTGGTTGTGAAATTCCTGCAATTTAATATACGTATGAAGTATGCATTTTATGTGGCTCTTTTGTATCTCCATAGCCACTAGGGTTCATGAGGCACCTTATTATGGTTTCTGTTGGCCAAGGTCTTCAGGCAACATGCTTCTTATAAGAAACCACTATTAAAAACAACCAGAAATCTATCTGAGACAAGTTCTTAAATTCTGTGAAAATGACAGCAAGTTCAGGAAGTTCACCAAGTGTTTGGCTAAGATGTTTTGTATCCACATTTCTGAATCATGAATCATGATCATGATCATCCAAAGTTAAGAATGTGGATCATGAATGTCCACTAGCTACAAAGTGCTGCAATAGTACATTTGTTTTGTCTTCCATGGAATTTTAAAATGAACACTTTTGATTTTGACATTCATCATTTATATTTATACTTTATATTAAATAGTTATGCCTCTCCACTTAGTAAGTAATGGTCACATGCTTTGACACCGATTGCAATGTAGTTGTCATTCATTCCATTTACTA
Organism: Lactuca serriola; assembly: GCF_051521515.1. Classification (NCBI taxonomy): domain Eukaryota; kingdom Viridiplantae; phylum Streptophyta; class Magnoliopsida; order Asterales; family Asteraceae; genus Lactuca; species Lactuca serriola. Next base: position 71,925,081 of record NC_136410.1, read on the forward strand.
CTGTTTCCACAATTTGAATTGAATGAAACTATACTTCTATCAAACTGTAACATTGAATTGCTGAAACCAAAACCTAATTTCAGATAAACTAACGGGAAGGGAGACTTATATATCACCATAAGTGAAGGAACTGATACTATTTAACTAGCAAGTAATGTGTAATTGTGACATTGTGTATGTCTGATTGTTTGTAGTTGGAGATGATCTGCTGATATGAGTAGATTATCCTTTAGGCCAAGGCCCCTTGACATTCACAAGAAGCTTCCCATTGTAAAATCTATAAAAGATTTTGAAGATGATGATACCCCAACATCTACACGTACACAGATGCTTCGCCTTGTTGCTGAAGCTGATAATGATACCCAGGTTCTTCTTCAAGTTTATTTTTTCTTTATATGTCTTTTTTTTTTTTTTTTTCAGTTTGAGTTTCTTTTAGGTTGAAATTTTATTTTTAAAATATCTTTAGGTACACCAAGCTGCTAGTAAGAAAACAGTTTCTGAAATTCCAACTCCTGAGTATGTTATAGTGGATACATATGAAAGAGATTATTCTCCCACATTCAATCAACCAGCATCTTACCTACGTGCAAGGGGAGGTCTATACTCTATAAAATACCAAACTTTTAATTTTTAGTTATATAATTTACATTCTCCATTAATATATATTCATGTTAATAATAAAATCATAATATTTCCAGCACGAGCTGAACTTGGAGACTTTGTTGAGTATGATCTTGACAATGAAGATGAAGATTGGCTTCAAGAATTCAACAAAGAAAGACTAATCCTTCCAGCTGAAAAGTACAACTCCTTTTATGCTTCTTGTTCTTCTCTTTCATATTCTTTAACTTCAAATTTCTTTTTTTATTTTTTTTATTGGGCAGATTTGAGACTATTATATTTAAGTTAGAGGTGTTGGATCATAAGGCTCGTGAAAGAGCAGGAGTTATAACTCCTACACTTGGCTCACCTATACCTGTACTTTTGACATTTGATGCTGCAGTTGAGGTATTTTTCATTTTTAGTATTATTATGATATTATCACAATCTATATAAATCTTATATTTTTTTTACAATTTGCACTCATATATTGACTTTTATATATTTGTAAGGCCCTTCAAGCTCTTTCTATACAGTATGGGGTATTCCAGTCAATTTACAGTTACTGGAAAGAAAAGGTATATCTCATTTTTTTTAACAATGAGTACTCTTGGTTTTATGCTTTTTAATTTTTGCTTACAAATTTGTTCCTTTTTTATCAGCGTGAAAGATGGCTTAAACCTGTTCTACGCCGCCTGCAGGTTAGTTTCCTCTTTCAAATGACCATTTTACCCCTGAATGGTAAAAAACATTTTTTTTTTAAATTTCCTTTTTGTTGTTGTTATTACAGCCACCTCCTCCAGTTAATGACACCAACCCATACAATGTATTTAGACCAAGGGAGAAAGCTCACAGACTTCATACAAGAAGGGTAAGTCTGTCAATTCTTCATATGTTTACATAATCTAAGATATTAAAAAATGCTTATATATATTTTCAGATGCAAAGAAGAGAAAACAATGTCCAATCATTTGAAAAGCTTCGCCAGGTCAGCTTTTTCACCTGTATATGTTCTCAAACTATTATCTTCTTGTTCTTATCTTACATTTTATTTCTCAATCAGGTGAGACGCAACCTTGATCAAGCCAAAAACTTACTAGAAGCTTTAATCAAGGTACCCTCTCTCTCTCTCTCACACACACACACACATTTCTTTTTATTTTTTATTTTTTTGGTAGTGATACTGACTAGATGAAGAATGTTTGCACAACAGAGAGAGGAGAAAAAGAGAGATGTAATGGAAAGTGAAGTGAGCTTGCAAAGGATACAAATGAAATACAAGGTAAGTTATAGTGGAATGAATGTCTTTATTAACTTTTTATGATACGATATTAATATATAATAGACATATTATGGATTTATTTTTTTTTTATTTTTTTTCAGAATGAAACAGAGCTTCTAGAAGACAGTTTAGCACTTCCCGAAATGCCATCTTTCCATCAACAGTCCAAATTTGTTTCAAGTGAAGATGAATATTTGGAATCTGATGATTTCCCACTCAACAACAACAACAACAACCGAATTCGTTTTCAGCCTCATGGTTTAATAGACACACCAAGGGTGATTATGCCTTCTGGAGTAGGAAGCATGAAGAGAGATATAAGAAGAAGACCTGTTCCATATTCTTGGCTACATAAATTGGTACATCTTTTTTTTTCATACAAAATATATTTTCTACTTATATTAATTATCAATTTTTGAAATGTTTACAGGATCCGGTCGAGCCAGTGTTGCTATTTACAAAACCATTAGTGGCGGAGAAGTTGGCGGCCGCAGGGATAGTGCCGCCACCGTCCGGCGGCGGCGGTGGCGGTGGTGGTGGTCATAATTTCCGTGGGAGGATTGGAAGAGGGGGGAGAATAGTTTTTGATAGGTGGAATCCACTTATGCATACTCCAATCGAGTGTGGTGGTGATTCCCTCCTTTATATGCCTCCTAAACCGAGATCATCCACGCATAATTCATCTTTTCAGTGAAATCAAAATTAGTGTTGTATTTTCTTTTGTGTTTAACTCAAGCTCGACACTATTTATTTTGTACATACAAGGAAATAGTTGCAACAAAATGTAGCTTCTAATCTCTCTTTCTAGTTGTGGTTTTAATACTGATTTTAACAAAAACTGCTTTGCGTAAATAGGATTAAGAAACCTCAAGGGTTTAACATACTTCAATTTGGAAATCTTTGATGTACACAATAGTTATTTACCAACTAACATGTGATTCATCCGTTTCTTATTTATGTACTTGGCAAGCTCTAACATATGCAAAATTATGGGTTGGACTATTTTATTATTTCTAACGTGATTTTTGCCAAGAGCAATACAAAATGTGTTTGTTAACCAAATTCGGATTTAATAAAAAATAATAGTAAAATAAAGCGATGATAGAAAAATAGTGAAACAGAATGCTACAAGATGTAAATGACGATTATTCCTCAAAATAAGCAAATGAAATAATAATCCTAAATGTATATAAATACATCACAATATACGTGTTCGAATTCGAACCCCAAGTGAGAGAGAGTTGGTGGTTCATGGAGAGAGAGCTCAGCGTGGGCCGATTTTGTATGCAGCAACGAGGGCCAGACGTTATATTCAGTAGGGTTGTTTAAGAATTGTCGCTTATGTTATGGATACCCGGGATAAGGGTAAGGCAACTGTGGATGATGTACCTATTGTGCGGGATTATCCCGATGTGTTTCCAGAGGATCTTCCTAGGGTGCCTTCGGAGAGGCAGATTGAGTTCAGGATTGATCTGGTTCCAGGTGCGGCTCTAATAGCCTAAACACCGTATTAGTTGGCTCTTCCCGATATGTAGGAGTTGTCTACACAGCTGCCAGAGCTCTTAGACAAGCGATTTATTCGACCGAGTAGTTCTCCATTAGGAGCATCGATCTTGTTTGTGAAGAAAAAAGGATGGGTCTCACCGTATGTGCATTGATTACCTGAGCTGAATAAGGTAACCGTAAAGAACCGTTATCCACTCACGATGATTGATGATATTTTTGACCAGCTTTAGGGTGAATCTTGGTTTTCCAAGATTGATTTGCGATCGAGTTGTCGTCAGATGAGGGTTAGGGATGAGGATGTGCAGAAGACAACTTTCCAGACTCGTTATGGTCATTACAAGTTCTTGGTGATGCCTTTTAAGCTCACCAATGCTCCAGCCATGTTCATGGATCTCATGAACCGCGTGTGCAAACCGATGCTGGATCGGTCTGTGATTGTGTTTATTGATGAAATCTTGGTTTATTCCAAGACTTAGGAGCAACACGAGGAGCACTTAAGGGAGGTGCTGGAGACTTTGAGGAGGGAGAAACTTTTCTCAAAGTTCTCCAAGTGTGAGTTCTGGTTGTGCGAGGTGCAGTTTATGGGGCACCTTGTCAACCCGAATGGTATTTTGGTAAATCCGCCCAAATTCGAGGTCGTGATGCAGTGGGAGGTTCTGAGATCTCCATCTGAGATTCAAAGTTTCCTTGGGTTGACGGGTTATTATCAGAGATTCATCCAAGATTTCTCCACGATAGTTGTTCCTTTGAGTCAGTTGACAAAGAAGACGGTTACTTTTTGCTGAGGGCCTGAGCAGCATGCAACTTTTGAGACCTTGAGACGACGGTTATGCGAGGCACCGATTCTGACCCTGCCGGAGGGTGTCGATGATTGTGTGGTTTATTGTGATGCGTCGATCACAGGATTGGGGGCGGTGTTGATGCAGAGGGGTCGCATTATCTCTTACGATTCGAGGCAACTGAAGCCTCATGAGGCGAATTATCTGACGCATGATTTGGAGTTGGGGGCCATGGTTTTCACCCTCAAGATTTGGCGGCATTACCTCTATGGGGTCTGTTGTACTATTTACACGGATCACAAGAGCCTGAGGTATTTGATGGATCAACCAAATCTGAATATGAGGCAACACCGATGGTTGGATGTGGTGAAGGATTATGATTGTGAGATCCTTTATCATCTGGCGAAGGCTTATGTGGTGGCTGATGCTCTCAGCTGCAAGGTGGTCGCGACTCCGATCAGAGACATATGTTTGAGGATGACCGTGATTACTCTGTTGTTGGAGCGGATTCGTGAGGCTCAAGTCGCGGCTATGAAGGAAGAGCACATGAAGAGTGACCATATTGTAGGTTAGGTGGCTTCCTTCGATTATGATAGCCATAGATTGTTGAATCCACATCGTCCGGTTTGTGTTCCGTATTGGGGTGGTCTGCGTAAGGTTCTAATGGAGGAGACGCACAAGTCTAGGTTCACCATTCATCTCGGGGTGACGAAGATGTATAGGTATCTTCGTCCTGATTATTGGTGGCCCTGCTTGAATTGGGATGTGGCTTGGTATGTGGAGCGGTGCTTGACTTGCAAGAAAGTCAAGGCTGAGCATTAGAGACCTCATGACAAAATGCAACCGTTGGATATTCCCGTATGGAAATGGGAGGATATTACCATGGATTTCATCACGAAGTTACCTCGAATTGCGTGCAGAGTGGATTCGATCTGGGTCATCGTGGATTGATTGACCAAGAGTGTGCATTTCATTCCGATTCACGAGAGTATTTCTGCAGAGAAATTGGCTGAGATTTATAGCATAGAGGTTGTGGCACGTCAAGAGGTGCCGGTTTCGGTGGTTTTTGACAGAGATATCCGGTTTACTTCCAGGTTTTGGAAGAGGTTTCATGACGAGTTGGGTACTCGTCTCCATTTTAGCACAACATTTCATCCACAGACCGATGGTCAGAGCGAGCAGACTATTCAAACCCTAGAGGATATGCTGTGGGCGTGTATATTGGATTTTGGTGGGAATGGGGTTACATATCTTCCGTTAGCGGAATTTTTGTATAACAACAGTTATCACACCAACATTGATCGCCCTCCTTTCGAGATGCTCTACGGGAGGAAGTGTAGGACCCTAATTTGTTGTGGGTGAGGTTGGTCAGCGGGTTATGGGGAGTACCGAGGTGGTACTCAAGACCACTGAGCTGATTCAGCAAGTTCGAAGCAGCCTCCAGACAACTCAGATTCGGCAGAAGAGTTATGCCAACAGGCGCCAATCAGATTTAGAGTTCTAAGTGGGGGATATGGTTCTACTGAAGGTGTCACCTTGGAAAGGTGTCATCCGGTTCAAGAAGCGAGGCAAGCTGGGTCCCAGGTATAATGGTCTTTTTAGGGTTTTGGCCCGGGTGGGCCATGTTGCTTATCATAGGTTACTTATCGTTTGGATCCTCCCGATGAGCTCATTCAGATTCATAACATGTTCCATGTCTCTCAGCTGCGGAAGTGCTTAATGGATGATTCCATAGTGGTACCATTGGAGGATATTCAGGTGGATGAACGCCTGAATTATATTGAGAGACTGGTGGCGATCCTTGATCGGAAGATGAAAACCTTGAGGATAAGGTTGTTGAGTTATTGAAGGTGCAATGACAGAACCGCAAGGGTTTGAAGTGGACATGGGAGCCAGAAGATGATATGAGAAAGCACTATCCAAAATTATTTGGGGCAGCATACTTTGAGGACGAAGTCTGATTCGAGTGGTGGAGAACTGTAGCGCTTGTTATGGGAATGTTCCTTTTTGGTCCTTTGTATTTTCATTATTTCACTTTTGGCCCTTATTGTTAGTACTCGGGGCGTACCACAGGGTACGCTTAGCGTACTAGCCGAGAAGCTAGTATGTGGGGCATACCATGTGTGTACGCTTAACGTACTAATGCGAGGATGGATCACGCCTTCGGGCACGTATGCGGGGCGTACGTACGTTTTAATCAAACTCTAATTTAGGGTGTTGCACCCTATATTAGCTCCTTAAATCCCTAAGATTGGCCTCTTTATTAACCTCCATTGCCCTAAAACCCTAATATTGAACCCTAATAGCATCTTTGAGTTCTCTTGAGCCTTGGTCTTGATTTTTGGTGGTTTATTCTCCTTAAAGTGATAAAAGAAGAAGTTGGAACACTCATTCATTGGGGGGGGGGGGGGGGAGCTTAGAGATCCAAATTTAGCTCCATCTTTTGGTGAATTTTGAGATATAAAGTTCATACCTTGGATACTCTTTGTTTAGATCTCTTCATGTTATGGTTTTATGCTTCTTTGTCCCTTTTTGATTGGTCTTGATGGGTTAAGTCCGTTTTAAAAGCTAAATCTTGTAGATCTGGATGTTTGAAGAGCTCCTTAAGCTTAAGGGTGCAAACTTTATGGTGTTTATGGTCTCATGCATGCATTAAGTCGTCTATTAAGTCCTTTTGAGCTTTAAGAGCTTCATTAAGCCATGCATGCACGTAAAGTTGGCAACTTTACGTGGTAAACCACCTCAAGGATGTCAGATCTAAGTTTTGGAGTGAGTCTTAATCGATTACGAGAGCTGGAAAATGCAAGTTGGCCAAATAGAGGAGTACAATGGGCGTACAAGCAGGTACTCTTAGCGTACAAGCCCTAAAGCGAGTACGTTGCGCGTACGTGCTGAGTATGCTCCACATACCCATCCAGCTTGGGCTTCGATGTTGTGGGCTTCTCGGTAATGGGCTATATTGGATTTTGGTTGCCTTGGGACTTTCTGGGCCATCAAAATTCAAGTGATTGGGCTAGGAATATTTTTGGACCTTGGATTAAGGCCCATGAAAGGGTTTGGGCCCAATTTGGAAAATTGGGCTGTATTTGGGCCTTGGGTGTTTATTTGGAATTTGGGCGTTTTAGATTGTTGGTTTGGGACTAGGCTTTGGGCCAAGTTGGGTAAAGGGTAAAAGGGTATTTTACCCTAGTTTAGACTCTCAGAATAAGTTGGGATCCATATATTAATTGGATGTTATTGTGATTGATAGCTCGGGGATTTATCGGACCAACAACCATATATTTATCAGTGTGATTCAACAGTTAGAGGTGAGTTTCCTCACTATGTTTAGTGGGTTGAAGACACCAATTCCGGCCCATGATTTTGTTATGTTAGGATGCTAGATGTGTGCGTGACTCTTGCATGTGTTAAATACTATTATGCTTACCGAGCGGGGCCTGATGACCATTTTGTTTGCTATGTATCTTTATGATTATTGTATGCCTATGTGTTCATATGCTATATGTTTATATGTATGTCGGGCGGGGCCCATTATGTGTTTATTATGTATGGTATGTGGTATCTTGGGGAACTCACTAAGCTTTGTGCTTACGATTTTTATTTTATGTTTCAGGTACTTCTAGTTCCAAAGGGAAGAGCTTGAGATGATTGCAGAGCACACACCACTCGATTCCACATTTTATGTTTTGCTCTGATATTGATGATGTATCGATACATTTTGATAACTTTGGTTTTATGATAATGATATGGTTTGATGTTTATTAATCTAAAAATGAAAAATTTTATGGTCTTATTTTTGGGACATTACAAAATAATCATTGGAAATGCTTATGCAGTCTGTTATTTGCTACTTCATTTAATTTTGATTGAGTTCTTAAGAGTAAGAACCAATGCTTAACAATAAAGCTCCAATGCACCCCGAATGCAAGGGCCATATAATTGCCTTCTACATGCGAATATGAAATAGTGGAAAAGCTAAAAGCTATAATTACTATTTTGGATACTCTTATTACATAATAGTTAAATATACTAGAATTCATGGTAATCAAAATGATAGAATATAATTAGAAAATCCATTGTTTCCAACCAAAGAAAGATGGAAGTATGATATAAGTGACACTTTCAAGATAATTAAAGAAGCTTTGAAAGCATTAAGTGACCTCGTAATCACCAAGATGAGTAATAACTTCAAAAGAGTGAGATTACAATTGAGGTGACCAAATGAAATAGTCACGAAATTAAGTAACTTATTAATGTTTAAAAACTTAAGTGGTGAGTGATGGAGCTCATAGAAAAGTGTTGGGTTGAAGATTCGTCTATGTGTTGCGTCATTGGGCTTGGCTGTTAGTCCATTTATTTTGTGCTTCGGTTTTGGGCCTGTCCAACCGTGAGCTTGCTAGGTTTATTATATAAGTATATGCTTGCATGCATATTAGGAAAACGATTTAGAGAATAACGATCATCACGATAGCTTTGCAGATTTCTTTATCGTTCTTGTAAACCTCCAACTCTCTACAGTTGATGTTCTTGATCGAGCTCTTCTGAGGGTTATTTTATAATCATTCGACACCTTTGATTCATTCTTGACTTGTTCTTTATTTTCGTGTTCTTGCTGTTTAATAATTATTTACCTGTTTGAGATCTAATCGATCTTCAAGATTAAGTTTTAATCTCATCAATTGGTATCAGAGCAGGAGGCTGTGTAATCGATACACATCTTTTATGTGAAAAGGTTTCAATTAGGGTTTTTCCGCAATTACTGATATTTATTGAGCCGTCATCTCATTATTGACGTATCTTGATATTTATTGTTTTGCCCTAATCTGATTTGTTACAAGTCTGATCTTTGAACAGGTTTTTCGATCATAATGGACGAGTCGCAATCGAATCCCATTAATATTTCCAACAGCATCGGTTCAACCACGAAGATTCCCATCCTATATACCCATGATTATCAAGTCTGGGTGCATCACTTCGAAGACTGCGTTATAGGATCTGAGGATAATGGATACCTCATATGGGAAGCAATAATTAATGGACCTTTTTCTCACTCTGCAACGTCAAGGATTATTAAAACTCAAAAGGAGTATAATGATCTGCTGAAGTAGAGTTGGGAAACTCATTAGAAATTGCAAAGTAGAGTGCTACTATGAATAAATGTCAAAGTATTGAACATTGATAAAGAGTTCATTCTTCTTTTAGTAATTCCGGGTATATAATCATTTTAAAGGGTAGATAATTGTAACATCTACAAATTTAGATGTTTAGAAAGACATAAGAAATAGAAAAATAAAATTGAGAAAAGAGAAAGGAAAAAAGTTACTTTTATATGTACTTGGTATTTCATAAACTTTAAATTTTTATCTAGTAGTCATAGTGAAATAAAATGCAATTTTTACACCTTATATATACAAATTTCGGATTTAAATGAGGGAAAAAGGAAGAAAATATATCAGGGAATTTAAACATTTTTATGCAAGAAAAGGGTTAAGTGTTTAAAAATGGGACAAAGTGGTAAATATGTCCGAAATGGTTTATATGCCCTTATAATGCACATTTAGCCGCTGAAATGGATTTGAAATAATATTGGAATGCTAGATTAATATAGTCATTGATTTTATAGGAGCCGTGAAGCAAGTGGTAAATTAAAGTAAGTTAGCAAAAGTAAAGTAGGTTACCATTTGTGAGAAATTATGACCCAAATGGGTTAGGTTATACTTAGTAAACTATATGAAATAGTTATGGGACATTATATTGATGATAAATACAATTGATGTAATTAACTAGGTTTGATGTGAGATCAACAAGCAATATGACTTTTTCCCATATATGGCAATTTCTTATAAAAATGTTTTTATGCAAAACTCTTATTCTATGAAAGTGTTTTATCTATGACTGTAAGATCACACCTTATGATTCGATGAGTCAAACACCGGATACATTGATCAGTCAGCATCAACATCTACATATTGATAACGTCAGCATATCAAAGCTATCAAGGTCAACTTACAGTTCAGTTATCCGATTGTAATCTTTTTTATATTAGATAATGATATAGATAAGTATAGAATAGATCACAAATTCGGTATCTTTGTGATAAGATCGGTTCTTAGTATAGATTAGACAAAATCCCTTCAATAGGGATATACATGTATAAATTAGTATATATACAACATTAGGGTAAACCCTAATGTTGTGATCGTGGCTTTGTGTCAATTGTCTTTATGAAAAACTCGTCTTCTTGGTGAAGATAAAACTCTTTCTTGGTGAAAGAACAATGTGGAGATCTTCTGTGTTATTTACTTTCTGTTTATTATTTGCTTAGATTAATTTTACGTTTGTTATTCATACTTGAAGTGTATCTGATCGATACAAACCTTCAATTGGTATCAGAGCGGGTTTTTGATACACTCAAGTAATCATGTCGTCTTCAAGGAATTCCAAATCCTTTAGTCTCAAGAAAATTCCTCCCTTCGATGAACACAACTTTTCCATGTGGAAAACCAAAGCCATGGTGGTTCTTGAAACCATGGACTATGAGATGTGCAAAATCATTGAAAAGGGTCCTCATGTTCCCATGTATCAAACTATGGCCAACAATGCTCAAGTTGGTCCCTTGAAGCAAAAACTGGAGACCAACTATGACGACGATGACAAGAGGCTGATAAATCTTAATGTTAAAGCTAGAGCTGCGATAGGAAACTCTCTTCCCTATCACGTGTACCATCTTGTGCAGAATTGTGACTTAGTCTAAGAGATGATGGAAACGCTGACTGTAGCCTGTGAAGGTACTATAGAAGTTCAGGCCACAACCATCTATAATCTGAATCAGAGATATAAGCACTTCTTTTCTAAAAAAAGTGAGTATTTAACCCAAACCTTTAATAGGTCTAACTGTTTGGTTAATGATATGCGCAGGTTGGGAATCATTAAGCATTCCTCTAAATTGGTTTTAAAGTTTCTAGAATCTCTTGGAAAAAGTTGGGAATATCACACTGATGTCCTTAAGAATGGTGAAAATATTAATGACATGGTTCTAAATTCCTTGTTTGGTAACTTATAAAACTACAAAGAGACTAAAGATCTTTGAAAAGAAATCATGAAAGACTCAAGAAAGGAGAATTCTGTTACCTTGGTATCTCGAAAGGAACCACTAAAGCACATTGGCAACTCAGATAACTAATGTGCACGGAAGTACCTACTAATTTTAATATTTATAACCTAACAAACTTAGACTAACTATGCACTTGTAGGAAGTGTACCTAGTCCGAATACAATATAGCTTAGGTAAGTCGGGTGTCGGTCACAGGGAACGGTGTTATTAATTAATCTATTCACTACTAAATTAATCTAACTATTAATAAGCTAAAAGGGGTTTTTATCTAATTTTGCAAGTTTAGGTGAACTTAATTCTTTAACAAAAACTCAATCAATAAACAAAACACTTCTGTTGGTTCGAATCCGCTTTCACTCAATGGTTATACATTAGCTAGGACTATTACTGTTGGTTACCAATTTAAGAAGTATTAGCAATTTAGTTCTAAATCTAAAAATTTTAATCAATTCACGTAAATCTATGTGTGGTCACACAATAGTTAACACATAATCAATTATTAAATAAGATTGGAGCCATGAAAGATTGATTAATCAAAACACAATTACAGTCATAATATGAGTTCTCTAACACAACTTAATTCAATGATTCAATTACTTATCTAAGATTGGTTTGATCTTAGCTCTAATAAACTAGTGTTCACTATATTATTAGGTATTCAGATTCATGCAGATTTGTGTTCACTAACTACACATAACAAGAATTTAAAGCAATCAAATAATTAATTAAAGCATGCTAGGTAAAATCAATCAACACAAGCGTATCACCAACAAGTAAAGTCAAATCTAATGCATTAAAACCATGAGTTCCAGTTTCATCTAGCTAACAGAAGCAGCTAGATTTAGCTGGACATCCTAACAGCTAAACAAACAAAAACTATAATCAAAGACATGTTTAAGTGTACCAATTTATAAACCAAATTATGAACTTCTTCATTGGTGTTAAAACCAGCTTCCAAATCTTCTTTTCTTCTGAATTTCGTCTCGAGGAACCCTTCTAAGCCAGCCAAAAGTCTCCCCAATCGTAATGGGCAAAGATATTTATATTCTCTTCAAATTCACCGTTCACGTCGTGAGAATTTAAAACTCACGTCATGAACTCGAGGCAATCTTGATCAGCAATGATTCCTTCACCCGGATGCTTATCTTCTAACTCTTTCTACTCACGTCGTGAACCATCACCTGTTCACGTCGTGAGTATGTCTTTTTTGGGTGTTTTTCTTGTCCTTCAAGCCTTCAACCTCCAAAGTTCCATTCTTTAACGCTTTTAGTCCCTTTTCTTCAAAATGTATTCTTTTTGGCTGCAAAATATAATTTAACCTTATAAGTACCATTATTGTATGCAAATGACCAAAATATATATAAAAATGTACTTAAATAATATCTAAAAATATGTATAAATATGGCAATATCAAAATACCCCACACTTAGGCTTTGCTTACCCTCAAGCAAATCTACTTATTTAAACTCAAACCTTCATCACTAACATCACATAGAACAATCCAATTCTAGCTCAGCTATTATGCCAAGAACTCAATGCATGCATTTGTGTCTAAATTTTTTTCCTAAAGTACCCCCATACTTTAAATACTCACAATCTTCATAAACAATTACCCACTTCTTTCGAACAATGCTCACTTTATGCAACCCTCCGAATCCATCATCAGAAAGCTTTCTAACCTCAAGATATTTTTTGTAAAGCTATCCAAGCGTACATAAACTAGAGAATTACAACTTTTTAGAAGATACCACAACTTGGAGCTCTTGAATTCTTCTTTTGTTTGATGTTTAACCTTTAACTTCATTGAATTCACTTCTTTCATGATTTTTGGCATCTTCAAATTTTGATTCCTTAGAACTTTGATCTTTGATCTTCATACTTTGATAACTCCAAAATTCTTCAAGAATTTTTTCGGTAATTTCTCTCTTTTTTTACATGTATAACTCAATTTTTTTTATATCACTCAAAAACCTACATGCTTAAGCAAGGACGCTTAACTTCAACCTTTATTGGTTAAGACATATCTTTCCTAGATACATTTCAGGTTTAGGCTGCTAAACTTTTTGCATTCCTCAAACTAAGCAGGGTAATGTTTTTGTTCCATGATTTCACTAAAATAAGGGAGGCCACAAATGCACTATAACGTGTATTGGCTCAACTAAACATTTGAGCTCTTATTGGATCATCCCATATAACACTAGCAACTACAGTTCAAATTATTATTACTAGATTTAATTATTAAAAATTTCAAAATTTTACCAAATTAACTAGCAATTTACTTTTTCCTACCCCCTACCCCACACTTATTACATACAATGCCCTCATTGTATGCATAAAATAAATCAAAATTAAGAAAAAGGAGAAAAAGGAACAAAATCCCTTGGGATAGTGGCGTGATCATCTCCAAAAGTGCGAAAAGAATGTGCATCTTGAATACAGACTTTGAGAAATAGAAACTTGGATCTTGAATATGCGAGATAAGTAATGTATCGGCAAAATATGGAATTGAATCTTCAATCTTCAACAAATGTGGTGCAGAAAAATGTGCAAAATGGACAGAACAATGTGGGAATCACATAATGAATATAATGAATATGGAAAAATAAGCCATGATTATCTTCATAATAATCCCAAAAAGAATGGTGGTGAATCACATAATGAATATGGAAAAATAAGATTCCTTTTGTGAAAATTACAAAGTCACAACGTGAGTTATTAAGATTCACGACGTGAATTCGATGTGGAGCGGGTTCTGGAAAGTCACCATATACTAACTAACGAGGTGAATAACAAAAGAGTCACGGCGTGAAAACTGGAATCCCAGAAATATATTTCTTCCAACCTTTCTTTCAATTCTTATATTCAATCCCATGCCTTAATGGATAAAGACTCCTCTAACCCTATTAATTTCAACTCTTCTCTCTAACTTTCTTCTCGCTTGACTCACCCCACACTTAATTTAAATTATGGGTCTTGACTCTCGACTTTAAACACTCCCGGCTAAACACATATGCACTCATATCTCGACATCCTTTGTATGCGCTCCAAGCAATTCTGAAAAATAACTACCAAAGAAGAGAAAAGTAACATAATATCCTAATAGTTTTACAATCCCAAACAAATAAAAATAAAAACAAAATAAAACTAAACCAAACAAAACTAAAATAAACGATCAATCATCCTCATCATCCTCGTTCACCCCGCTAGTGCCCGCTCCGTCATCTCCATGTCCTCGATACTCCGTCCACCTCGGGCAAATTGGGTAATGATACCTCAAATGAGGCGGCTACTCCACCCCAAGGTGTCAAACCACGTTCTCCATGGTACCCCCAATCCAGTTGACACTCAAAGATAACTGGTCAAAATAACCAGCCATATCACCCCCAAAAGGTGCTCCTACCATGGATGCGGGTGGATGCATTGGTTGCCCTCTTTCTCCTCTTCCTCTTACGTTTCTGCGCCTCGGCCTCGGTTGTGGTTCAGGTTGGTTGGTCGGTTGCTCATCACCATCATCATTATCATTAAGAATCCCCCAATGTGTTCCATAATTCTTGACCACCTTCATTGTCTCTAAATACCCCATAGTAAACTCGTTCCCCTCTATGCATGTCAAAGAACGAGTGATGCCGGGAACAATGAGGCCACAATACCGGGCCAAACACGTAACAAAGTGCCCTCCACAAATAGGGCTCCCAGGACGGGCACTCATCGCATACTCCGCCAAGTAGCGGGCCAAGAAATACGGAATGTTACAGCACACGCCGGGCTGTCAAATGCACCACAAAAAGAACAAATTGACCTTAGTAACCTTATCACCATGGCGTTTGTGGTGAATAGAAAATGTGATAAGGCGATGTATTGGCGATTTGATGCTACTTTCAGGAGATACACCGAAATTGAACACACCGGCCACAATATTGAACCAAAACTCCGGTCCTGAAACCCCATCCGCATAACCATGTGTGGCCTCCCTAAAAAATAAAACAAACTCATGAGTTATGGTATCATCAACCTCGTACAACCCCATTCTTCGTGAAAACTCCACCAAAATGCACTCCCTATATTCCCCTCCTAGACGAAAAACCAAAGCTTGCGGGAAAGTAGGATCTTGGACATTCTCATGGAATGTCACCGTTGAAAAGAATTCCATGCATAGCTCTTTATAGACCCGCTCTTGGATTGCAAAAAAAAATGTACCACCCCTTGCATGTGAATGAAAATCCATCCCCCAAAAATATCTTAGTAAGATATTGGGACATCCGATCCACTAGCCCAACCTCTCTCAACCGTGCCAACTGAATAGTGGGGGCAATAGCAAACTCCCGGTTGTAAATCCATCCCAACCGATTGTTCCATCGCGTATATATATCCCAGGGCGTAGTTGTTGGAAAGTTGCAAAATGGTTGTAAACCCGCTACTCCAGTTGGAATGTCTCTTCTGGGAGCCATTTCTGAAAAAACAACAACAAACATATCCAAAAGAAACAACCCAACATATTAGAAATTAACAAAACTGAAGTTGTCCAGTCCAAGTATTCACGTTGTGAATCCTTTAGAATTCACATCGTGAGTTCGTAACTCAGCAACCAGAATCGCTAAAATCAGGAGGCAAATCAGGTCACAATATTAAAGGGGTTTACTCATATACTAATCCCAAGCACAAAGCATCAACATTCCAAGGCTATTACGGGAATTTTAAGAAATAAATTCGACATTTCATCTAACTAACAAACCATAACCCTAAGTTCAACTATTAGGGAAGAATTAAACTTAACAATTAAGAATCATTACCTTAGATTGAAGTATTAGGTAAGCAAAAACGAAAATGGAGTGGTTGTCGGCCAAAATCGGAGCAAAAGGGGGGACCAGATTTCTTGTTTCACTTCGTGAGGAATAAACAAAGGGGGTTCAAACTGATTCTTTATCCTTTAATCTATGGTCCCGAGAAGTTTACTGTTCACGTCGTGAGTCCTTAAGGATTCACGTCGTGAGTCCTGTCTGGGCTTAATGTTGGGCCATGCATTCCTCATCAAAAATGGATTAGTCTTGGGCCAATTAGTTTAATAGAAAATGGGCTGATATGCATCAATGCTATATTATCCGTTTATTCAGAACTCATGTCGTGAGTCCTTAAGGATTCACGTCGTGAATTCTGCATGAAATTTTTTTTATTAAGTAAAGTTTGTCTATTAACTAAATTCTTAATTATCACCACTTCATTTTTAGGGACCCCACACTCAGTGTTTAATTATGAATAAAGCGAGTTGGATGATATGATCTATGTTTCTAAGACTAAAATGCAAAAACTAAAAAGAAAAGAAGAAAAAAAATTGCAAACCAAACTCCGGTTGCCTCCCGAGAAGCGCTTCTTTTTCTTGGAGTCATGAGCCGTGTAACACCCTGATCCTCAGGTATTAATAATGATATTTTGGTTTGAATTTTTGAGAACCTACTCGGCGAGTTGGCCTTCCTACTTGTCGAGTAGTAGCGGGTTTGTCCGCGAAGTTTAATGATCTACTCGTCGAGTTCGTTATGGGAATTGACGAGTAGATGCTGGCAGATGAAACCCTAGATTTCGGGGCCTTGCATCCTATTTTAAGGGTCATTAGCCTCCCCAAGCCCCCCTTTACAACTCTTTACCTCCCAAAAACCCTGATTCGAGTGTGAGTGTGTTTCTTGGTGATTTTAAGCTTGAAGGAGGGATTTGGTGAAGGAAGCACTTGAGGAAACAAGCTAGAGGAAGCAAAGGGCTCGTGGGAATTCAAGATCTACTCCTGTGGAGCACTTTCTGAAGGTATTAAGCTGTTCCTTGGCTCATTTCCACCAAAAACCCTCTTGTGCATGGATTCTAAGAAAGGGGTTTTTGTGTTTAAGCCAAGATCTGAAGTTGTAACTTCAGATCTGGACTCCTTTTGGACTTGAGATGCATAAAGTTATCAGTTGAGCTTAGCATGTGCCTCCCCACAAGTGTATGACTTCATTCCAAGCTTAGATTTGCTATTTTAGGGTCTTAAAGCCGTGCATGCACGTAAAGCTTGCAACTTTACGTGGATAGCATGCCTCAGGAGCCTAGATCTGTAGTTAGGAAGCATTGCATGGCTTAAAAGAGTCTATATGGCTTGAGATCTGATAGGATTCGGTGAGTCACAGGGGGAGACTCGGCGAGTCATATGAAGGCAAGCATGGACTCGACGAGTTGGATGAACAGCTCGGCGAGCCCGATGAATATTGCTCCGGACTCGACGAGTTGGATGAACAACTCGGCGAGCCGGATGAAGATTACCTAGAACTCGAAGAGTTGAAGGAATAACTCGGCGAGTCAAGTAAGATATCCCCAATTGTTGGATGCTCGTAGACGTGTCGAGTTTCAAGCAAGGAAACTCGACGAATGACCTTAGATTATCAATCAAGGCCGTATGAACTCGACGAGTCAGCTCGATGACTCGGCGAGTAGATGTTATCCCGGGAAACTCGGCGAGTCACTAGTTGTACTCGGCGAGTTAGGGTCAACATGGACCGTTGACTTGATCCTGGCTGTAGTTGACCAAGATGGACTTTGGGGAAATGACTGGATATTGTATGACACTTTTTAGGCAGTTGAGTGGAGCAGCCCGTGGGGTATATTTGGTCGAAAGTGTCAGTTCAGCATTCGTGGCAGGTGAGTCTTCTCACCGTACCTATGGGTCTAAGGCACCAAGGCCGGCCCATTATGTTATTATGATATATGTGTTAGACATCCTGTGTTTTGTTATGTGATTGCGTGTTTTGTATGAAGACCCCGGGGGAAGCCCATGGCATTGGATGTAAGACCATGTGGGGTAGCCCATGGCAGTCCTAGGTGAAGACCATGTGGGATAGCCCATGGCATTGGATGTAAGGCCATGTAGGGGAGCCGATGGCGGTCCTAGGTAAAGACCATGTGGGATAGCCCATGGTATTCTCGTAGGTTTGATGTATGCATGGATTACGTGATATGTGTGTAGCTTTTATAGCTAACAGGATATATGATATATGGTTTGTGTGTGTGTGGTATGCTCTGGGAAACTCACTAAGCATTTCGCTTACAAGTTGTTGATTGTTTCAGGTACTTCGGAGCCTAAGGGCAAAATCAAGGCGTGATGACGTGGCGTGTACTCTACCTCTCTTTTTGTGTGTTTGGGACTCTCTGATGTTTTCAAAAAGTACAATGAATTTGTAATAATTGTGAATTGGAAAAAAAATGGTTTGGAAACTTATGGATTATGGGATGTGTTTGATTAATTAAAAATGAAAAAGATTCTTGGTAAAAATTGGGTCGTTACAAGCCAAACTCCTTGCCTCCTACGTTGAGTCCACCACCAAGATCTTTTGTTCCTTGAAACGCCTCTTGTAAGCTTGAACTCAACGAATATATGACTTTTTAGAATTCTCCTTTTTAGCCTTGACCTCGTCTCCATCAAGCTTGCGTTTGGTCCCTTTAGTCTCTACCTTACACTCCATAGCATCCTTCTCTTCTTTCACCACTGGATTTGTTACTTTTGAAGTAACCTCCTCTTCATCACTCATCATCTTCCTTGCTCACCCAAGAAGTTGGACTCGTGTAGGCAATGACTTCAACTAAAAATGGAATAGATGCTCTTGGTTTTGTTCTTTTAACTTGTTGAATTGTTTTGATTTCTTCTTCCATGAGCTTCTCTAATTCTTCAAGTTCATTGTCTTCATCAATGTTGAAAACCTCTTCTTGAGCATGATTCTCTTGAAAGCCATCTTCTATCCTAAAAATTTCCTTTTCATTACCAACCCTCAAGGTGAGCTTAGACTCCCGAATATCAACAAGAGCTCTAGCAGTGTTTAGTAGCGGGCGACCAAGAATAATTGGTACATTGGGATCTTCTTTCATATCCAATACCACAAAGTCTATTGGAAAAACGAATTTCCCAATTTTTACTAAAATATCTTCCACAATGCCCTGGGGCTGTGTCACTAAACGGTTTGCCATGTGAATAGTCATCTTTGTAGCCTTCAACTTCTGAATATTTAATTTTTCATAGAACGAGTAAGGCATCAAATTTATGCTAGCCCCAGAATCGGCTAAAGCATAAACCTTCATGTTATTCCCAAACTCTCATTGAAGACTGAGTCGTCCAGGATCCCCCATCTTCTTAGGTATTTCCCCCAACACAGCCTTTGAGCTTTGCTCACTTAGGATCACTTTAGAATTCTCCTTTAATTACTGACGAGTGTCTAATAAATCTTGTAAGAACTTAGCATATTCTTGAACTTTTGCAAGGGAATCAATAAAAGGAGTATTAATAGGAATACCCTTCAATTAATTGATAAACTCCAACTGTTCTCTCTCTCCAGTGGACTGAGATTAGATCTAGACGGGAATGGAAAAGGTGGTTCATAAGCTGGAACAAATACGAAATTATTGTGTTCAGACTGAGCCCACGACGTGGGCTTAGAGAGCTCATGACGTGAACTGGGTGTTCCAGCAGCTTCTTCATTTTCGAGCTTTGGCTTCTTTGGCTTTGGATCAGGCTGTTGTGGCTCCACTTCTAAGGCTTCTAGGAACTTAGAAATTGCCTCTTCTTCAATATCTATGGCCATCACATGAGATTGAGTTTTATTTTCAGGATTTTTTGGGAACATCTTCTCATTAACCAAAGTGGTAAGTTGACCAAGTTGTACTTCAAGATTATTGATGGAGGCTTGTTGATTCTTTATTAATGCTTACTGATCTATCATCATTGCATGATGATTCTTCATTATACTTCTTTGTTCTTCCATTGCAGCGCAGTAGCATCATGTCTTTTTTCTGAAGCTTCCATGAATTTCATGAACATGGTCTAATTTTGTTTTCTTCTCAATTGGTGGTTGCTCTCTTTGGTAGAAGCCCCGGCTAGTTTGCCTAAATTTCTCTTCTTTTTGCTTCTTGTATTCTTCATAAGGCAGCCACTCCTTCTTTGGTTTTCTCCAATCTTCTTCATACTTGTCCCCACTTGAGTAGCATACTTGAGCTTTCTTGTTCCCATATTCATCCATATTTCAATCTTTTGTCAAGTGTGGGCCACTACATCTCTCGCAACCAACTCGAATTGCATGAATTGATTGGTCCAATTGAGTCAATCTCCTATCCATAGTGTTAAGCATTGCCATCACAACAGCCATCTCTTCAGTTTGTGTACCTCCACCGCCTTTTATTCCATCACGCCCTGGGTTGTGATACTCACAAGAGTGCCTTGAAAACTCTTCAATCAGCTCCTTGGCCTAATTTGAGTTCTTCTTCATTAGTGGTCCTTGCGAATCAAGGAGTTATCTAGTCATGACATTCACCCCATCATAGAATATCGACATCTCCTGCTGAATATTGAGGTCATGTTGAGGTCAATTCCTTAACAACCCCTTGTAATGTTCCCAGGCCTCGTATAATGACTCCCCCAGATTTTGCTCAAAATTGGCAATTGCCTTCTTGAGTTTAGAGATTTTGGAGGGTGGATAAAACTGATCTAGGAATCTCTCACGCAACTAGGCCCATGTGGTGATCGTACCAGGTGGGAGTGCCTTTAACCAGTCTTTTGCTGCTCCCTTGAAAGTGACTGGTAGCATCCTTAGCAAAGCTGTCTCCCTTGGGATATTGAAAGTATTAAAATAATCCACAATATCGTTCACCTCGTCTAAGTGTTTGAAATCATCCTCGTGATCTTTCCTGTAAAATGGGATATCCTTAAGTGCAGTAAGGATATGTCCCTTCAACTCGAACGTGGCATTGCCAGGAATCGTAGGATGTACTAAACCCGACCCCACATCATCTCGAATGTGCTTCTTGTAGTCCCCCATGGCTATCTCATCAATGTTTTCCATCTCGTTCTCTAGCTCGTTCTCGGGCTCACTAGTATGTAATTCAAATTCAGGCTCAGTATCGTACTCGGACTCGGCTTGGACGGGTATTTGATCTAAGTGTTCAAGCTTGATCTTGTTCTTTGAAGATGAACTTGACTCCTCCGTTTTCTTCCCTGAATTAATTGAAAAGGATGATTTTAGTTCTTGTAAGGGTGTCTTCTTTGGTGTTTGATCTTCTTTCATGCTCTTATCCTTCTTTTTGTGAAGTGTAGACTCAGGATCTTCAAGTGGTGGTACCAAAGGTGTATTAGAACCTCTGGTCATGAACTCCTAAAATGAGACAAAGAAAATAAAACATAAAACTGAATAAGAAAAACGAATTGAAATAAACAAAACTAAGGATTGCAGTTCTCATGTCGTGAATCTGAAATATTCACGTCGTGAGTCCTGGATGTACAGAAAAAATTAAAAATAAAAATAAACAGAAAAATAACTTTTTGCAGGTTTTAACCTACAAAAAGGATCGATTAATTTAAAGCAAACAAAAAAATAAACTAAGCCGTTCCCCGGCAACGACGCCAAAAACTTGATGTGCACGGAAGTACCCACTAATTTTAATATTTATAACCTAACAAACTTAGACTAACTATGCACTTGTAGGCAGTGTACCTAGTCAGATTACAGTATAACTTAGGTAATTCGAGTGTTGGTCACAAGGAATAGTGTTATTAATTAATCTATTCACTACTAAATTAATCTAACTATTAATAAGCTAAAAGGGGTTTTTATCTAATTTTGCAAGTTTAGATGAACTTAATTCTTTAACAAAAACTCAATCAATAAACAAAACACTTCTGTTAGTTCAAATCCGCTTTCACTCAATGGTTATACATTAGCTAGGACTATTACTGTTGGTTACCAATTTAAGAAGTATTAGCAATTTAGTTCTAAATCTACTAATTATTAATCAATTCATGTAAATCTATGTATGGTCACACAATAGTTAACACAGAATCAATTATTAAATAAGATTGGAGCCATGAAATATTGATTAATCAAAACACAATTACAGTCATAATATGAGTTCGCTAACACAACTTAATTCAATGATTCAATTACTTATCTAAGATTGGTTTGATCTTAGCTCTAATAAACTCGTGTTCACTATATTATTAGGTATTCAGATTCATGCAAATTTGTGTTCACTAACTACACAGAACAAGAATTTAAACCAATCAAATAATTAATTAAAGCATGCTAGGTAAAATCAATCAACACAAGCGTATCACCAACAAGTAAAGTCAAATCTAATGCATTAAAACCATGAGTTCCAGCTTCATCTAGCTAACAAAAGCAGCTAGATTTAGCTGGAAATCCTAACAGCTAAAAAAACAAAAACTATAATCAAAGACATGTTTAAGTGTGCCAATTTATAAACCAAATTATGAACTTCTTCTTCATTGGTGTTAAAACCAGCTTCCAGATCTTCTTTTCTTCTAAATTTTGTCTCCAGGAACCCTTCTAAGCCAGCCAAAAGTCTCCCTAATCGTAATGGGCAAAGATATTTATATTCTCTTCAAATTCACTGTTCACGTCGTGAGAATTTAAAACTCACATCGTGAACTCGAGGTAATCGTGATCGGCAAGGATTCCTTCACCCGAATGCTTATCTTCTAACTCTTTCTACTCACGTCGTGAACCATCACCTGTTCATGTCGTGAGTACGTCTTTTTTGGGTGTTTCTCTTGTATTTCAAGCCTTCAACCTCCAAAGTTCCATTCGTTAACGCTTTTAGTCCCTTTTCTTCAAAATGTATTCTTTTTGGCTGCAAAATATAATTTAACCTTATAAGTACCATTATTGTATGCAAATGACCAAAATATATATAAAAATGTACTTAAATAATCTCTAAAAATATGTATAAATATGACAATATCAATAACTCAGATCAGTGTGAAGAGAGTGATGAAGATCTCACCGATGAGCTTGTTGCCAGCGCTGTACTTATCATCAAACACTACAAAGAAATCAGAGCAAACGGGGTTAAAAGAGCTTAGTTCAAGGGAAACAATTCAGAAAGAAGATCTACTTCTAAGAAGAGAAACTCAGGTAATTATTTTAATTTTGGTAGCCCTGAGCATTTTTCCTGGGATTGCAAGGAGACGAAAGAAGCCTAGAGCCCTAAGAACTATGGAGTCTTGTACAAAAAGCTAGTGGCTCATATAAAGAAGGAAAACATCTCTCTGCCAAAAGCTTTCATTGCTAAAAAGAGGATCATGAAGAATGGGTGGATGAAGAGGAGACATCTAAAGATGAGGGGTTGAATGTTAAGGGTCTCATGGCACTTGTCAATGATTCCTTTGATGGCATTCGTGACACTTTTGGCTCACATGGTGGTAAAGGTGTTGGAATAGTGTCTAAGGCTGTAACTATATCCGGTTGTGCATGGTCCTTTTGGGTTGTCTTCACCATAGCAACTTGATAGGATGATTTATTAAGAGAGAATAAATATTATTAATATATTATGGGAATAATATAATGAATAATATTGTTATTTGATTAATATACGTCATAGAATTAATTAGAATTAATTTGGTGACTTAAAGAGATTAATTAAATAAAGGGGTATAAACTGTCAATTGTTTGATAGTTAAGCTTTAGACTGTAAATCCATTTGGATATACTATGGACGAATTCTAAGAGGATTAGGATAGCTAAAATCGTCCATTAGAGTTATCTAGGAATGGATTTGGATAGCCTTAAGAGAAGATTATCCAATTAGGGTTTAGGTTGTAACCCTTAAGGAGTCTACAAGTATAAATAGACCCCATGGCATAGGGAATTCGATACCTCTGATTAAGTAAGAGAACTCTGGTCGAAATTCCTCCCCTCTCCTCTCTCCCAAATCATCCTCCTTGCTTTGGTGTTTGTAAGCCATTAGAGGAGTGACATTTGTGACTCTAGAAGCTCCAAGACCTCAAGATCAACAAGGAACTCAAAGGTATGATTCTAGATCTGTTTCAATGTTGTTATTTAACCTAATTAGTAATTAGAAGTCTTGGATTCAAAGCATGTTTATTAGAAAGCCTAGATCCAAGCATTAGGGTTTTGCATGCGCACATAGGAAAGTTCTTATGGCTAAAACCCATCAGTGGTATCAGAGCATAGCTTGGTTTTCTGTAAATTGTTGCTTGATTAACTGAAACAAACCTGCAAAATTCGATTTTTTGGTTTCTGAGTCATGGACTCGGCGAGTCTCAAAGTGGACTCGGCGAGTAGGCCTGACTCGGCGAGTCCCTTTGTGCACTCGGCGAGTCCAGGCGTCAGGAATGGCCAGATTCGGGATTTCTTTGTGTTTATCTTATCTTAACTTACCATAAACTAATTAGATCAATATTAATTCGTTTTTCTGATAAACATAACTATTATCTTGATCTAGTTAAAGGTAATTATCAACTAATTAAATATTTAATTTCCTTATATGATAATTAATTGATTATTTTGATTATTTTGGTAATTATCTTAAAAAGAAATCTTGAATAAATCAAATATAGATAATTAGGATATTAATTGTTAATTGGAATTATTTGTTATTTGATCCTCCATGTTTTAAATGTTTAAAACCTACCCTCATGTTTTGAAATTTACTTTTGTGATTAAAAGCTTTAATTTAGACAACTTAAATTTCAAGCCCTAGATTTTAAAAGTTTTAAAATACAACCCTATACTAATATGATATTACTAGAATAATATATATATGTATAACTAAATGCTAGTCTTACCGTTAGTAGGCCTCATTCACGAAGCCGATCTATAAGGTGGGTATAAGGTTGCGGCCTATAAAATGGCGCTTAATGGGTGTACACTCACACCCACCGCTTGCTTGATTGGTGGAGGGTCGTTAGCCGAACGGGTAGGATAGGGCAACCTCATCCTCTCATTAAAAGTATAATAAGAAATACAAAGTAACTACACATATTTTAAAATTTCCCAATCCTAGTTACTTTAGGAAAAGTGAATTGATGCAATCCCATGAAATTACACTTTGCACCTTGCTAAGATGTTGGTGGAGCGTGTGTGGTTTACCGGCACACTAATTGGTTCTAAGCGAAGGTGGCAAAGGGTGATTCGTTGTTTATCATAGTTCAATGGAGCGTGTGTGGTTTACCGGCACATCGAATAGGTGATTGTTACAATGAAGGCGCCATGTGAATTTGCATGGTAATTCACACCCGCTTTGTGATCCTCGGCATCCCAGTCACAAACAAGAGGGGCATATCGAGATTTAAACATGCCATTGAATAGTTTCAATGAATCTCGTCCGAACCTAGGAATTCTCAAAAACACTTAGGACTAATAGTTTAAGTTTCGTAATGGAGAATTAGTGAATCGTCATTCACTTACCTTCAATTTATTTGCATGTTAGATTACGGCATCCCTTTTCTAGTATGTAAATGTTATTGTTGGATCCTAGCCCTAATTTTCTTATTGGGTGATAATTAGGGATTCTTATTCTAATCTATCTTTGTCCTTTTCTAATTGTAGATGTCAAACGCAAACAACGCTGCTGCTAGTTCTTTCACGTTGATGAGCCTTTGCCAAAAGGTCACCTTCGATGGAACGAACTTTAGCAAATGGATAAGATACATTCGCACCATTGCTCGCTATGAGGACAAAGAGTATGTCCTTGATGAGAAGCTCGAGAATATCAATACCGAAATCGCTACTCCAGCCGAAATCACCGCCTTTGAAACTCATGAGCGAGATGCAACGAAGGTACATTGCATCATGATCGCCACCATGAACTCCGAATTCCAAAAGTCCTACGAGGACATGTACCCGTACGAGATGCATCAAGACCTATTGGAGAGGTACCACCAAAACGCGAGACAAGAGAGGTACGAGATTTTCACTAACATGATTTCCGCAAAGATGGGTCATGGAGAATCTCTTACCGTGCACTTGCAAAAGATGCAAAGGTATGTCGACCGCCTTCGCAAGTTAAATGTTGACTTCGGTGAGGATTTGGCGATCGACATGGTGCTTCACTCTTTACCTCCGATGTACAACCAATTTAGGATGACCTACCACATGAACAAAGAAGAGGTCACCCTAAGCAAGCTCCAAGGTCTCTTGAGGGTTGCTGAGAGCAACTTCAAAGACAAGTCTGTTGCACCTACTCCCAATCCGCCCGCTGCTCCTGTCTTGACTATTGGACAAGGGAAGGGAAAGAAGAGGAAAGCTTCATCGAAGAACCGTCGCAAGGTGAAAGCCCGAGATGGTGCCTCTTCTAGTGGGACCAAAGTTGATCCCGCCAAGCCCTGCTCTAACCCGAAGGAGGCAGAGTGCCACCACTGCCACAAGATAGGACATTGGAAGAGAAGCTGCCCGGATTACCTGCAAGCAATCAAAGAAGGAAAGATCAAGCCATCTTTCGCAGGTATATATACAATCAAATCTAACGATTCTAATCATGCTATTTCTTGGGTTCTTGATACCGGTTGTGGTTATCACATTTGTTCTAATGTGCAGGGACTAAGAAGAAGTAGGGATGTGGAGCAAGGAAGGATCAATCTAATCATGGGGAACAGAAGATCGTCGCCTGTAACCAAGATTGGAGTGTATTCCTTAGTGCTTAGGAATAGTTTAGTTTTAGATTTGAACAATTGTTGCTATTCGCCAGAAATGGCAAGAAACATCATTTCATTTCATGGTTTATTTAGACAAGGATTTAGATTTTCTTTTAATAATGAGAATGGTTCTATTTTGGCTTATCTAAATGGTGTCTTTTACTTTGAAGCTATACCATGTAATGGAATATATGAAACTGTTATGATTGTTGATGACTTTGGAAATGATGTTTTGAATATTGATTCTTCCACTAGTATGGATAAAGCATCCTTGTGGCATTGTCGTCTTGGACATGTCAACAAGAAACGCATAGCCCAACTCCAAAAGGATGGAGTGTTGGAGTCATTCGACCTTAGGGAAGATGACACATGCGAGTCTTGTTTGCTTGGAAAGATGACTAAGTCGCCCTTCACGAGTACTTGTGAAAGGGGCGAGGGTCTATTGGACCTAATACATACCGATGTATGTGGACCGTTTAGATCAACCACGAAGGATGGGAACCGCTTCTATGTGACTTTTACCAATGACTATAGTAGATATGGGTATATCTACTTAATCAAGCAAAAGTCAGACACCTTTGAAAAGTTCAAAGAGTTCAAGAATGAAGTGGAGAATCAATTGGGCAGGAAAATCAAGATGCTTCGATCCGATCGAGGAGGAGAGTACCTAAGTCTTAAATTCCACGATTATCTCAAGGAGTGTGGAATAGTTTCGCAATTGACGCCTCCTAGGACACTGCAGTTGAATGGTGTGGCAGAAAGGCGTAATCGAACCTTATTGGATATGGTTCGCTCTATGATGAGTCGTGCTTCACTACCAATCTCTTTTTGGGGGTATGCCTTAGAGACTGCCGCCCATATCCTTAACCGAGTCCCCACTAAGAAGGTTGCCAAAACACCTCACGAGATGTGGACAGGGAAAGCTCCCTCGTTGGCACATATCAAGGTTTGGGGTTGCGAGGCTTTCGTAAGACGAGATACTCACGACAAGCTTGAACCTCGAAGTGAGCGATGTATTTTCATCGGCTACCGGCAGACATCCTTTGGATATCTCTTCTATAGACCGAAGGACAATGTTGTCTTCGTTGCGAGGAGAGGAGTTTTCCGAGAGCGAGAACTCATAAGCCAAGGAGACAGTGGGAGGCAAATCGAACTTGAAGAGATTCAAGAGTCGATGGATGAAGGAACCTCTACCGCTGGCACTCAACCCGAGGAGGAAACTCCGGTTGAACCAATTGACGAATCCTTACCTCTTAGACGTTCCGATAGAGTTAGAGTTCATCCCCAGTTTTATGGCTTTCATATTACTACCGAAGGGGACACGTATATTAGTGATGGTACACTAGTAAATCTTGATGAACCTAATAGCTACAAGGAAGCCATGGCAGGCCCGGAGTCTTTAAAGTGGAAAGAGGCAATGGATAGCGAGATCCAATCCATGTATGATAACCAAGTTTGGAATTTGGTTGATTACGTGCCCGGACGTAAGACCGTTGGGTGCAAATGGATCTTCAAGAAGAAGACCGACGTGGATGGGAACGTACACACATATAAAGCGCGATTGGTCGCGAAGGGCTTTACTCAAACACCCGGAGTTGACTATGATGAGACCTTCTCACCAGTTGCGAAGATTAAATCTATTAGAGTGATGTTAGCAATTGCCGCATTTCATGATTATGAGATTTGGCAAATGGATGTCAAGACCGCTTTCCTTAACGGAAAGTTGGCTGAGGATGTTTACATGGCTCAGCCAGAGGGGTTTGTGGATCCGAAGCATCCGGATAGAGTGTGTAAGCTTGAGAAGTCCATTTATGGACTTAAGCAAGCATCTCGCAGATGGAATCTTTGTTTCGATGAGAAAGTCAAAGAGTTTGGATTTGTACGAAGCGAAGACGAATCTTGTGTATATGTCAAAGCCAGTGGGAGTATAGTAAGCTTCCTCGTTCTATATGTCGATGACATATTACTCATAGGAAACGACATTCCGACTCTGCAGGAGGTAAAGTCCTGGCTCGGGAAGTGTTTCGCTATGAAGGACCTCGGAGAGGCTTCTTACATTTTGGGAATAAGGATAATAAGAGAAAGAAGTAAGAGACTAATTGGACTTAGTCAGAATACTTACTTAGAGAAGGTACTAAAACCTTTTAGTATGGAAAACTCAAAGAAGGGAGAACTACCGATACAAAGTAATGCCAAGTTGAGTAAGACTCAAAGTCCGAGTACCGAAGCTGAGATAGCAGAAATGAGCCGAGTACCATACGCTTCCGCAGTTGGCTCAATCATGTACGCTATGACTTGTACTCGACCTGATGTAGCCTTCGCTTTGAGCATGGTTAGCAGATATCAAGGGAATCCTGGCAAAGCACATTGGATCGCGGTGAAGAATATCCTTAAGTACCTTCGGAGGACGAAGGAATGGTTCTTAGTCCTCGGAGGAAGTGATGACTTGAAGGTGCGAGGGTATAGTGACGCCAGTTTTCAAACCGACAGGGACAACTACCGTTCACAGTCGGGCTGGGTCTTTACCCTAAATGGAGGAGCAGTGACATGGAAAAGTTCCAAGCAGGAAACCGTAGCTGATTCAACGTGCGAATCAGAGTACATTACAGCGAGCGAAGCGTCGAAGGAGGCAATATGGCTAAAGAACTTCATCGGTGATCTTGGAGTCGTACCTGCCATAAAGGAGCCAATGGAGATTTTCTGTGATAACGAAGGTGCGATTGCCTTAACCAAGGAACCGAGGGATCATGGTAGATCAAGACATATCGACAGAAAGTATCACTTCATTAGACATCGTGTAGAAGAAGGACAACTCGTAGTTAAGAGGATATCATCAGAAGATAACCCAGCAGATCCGCTTACGAAGGGACTAAGTAGGGTTAAGCACTTGCAGCATGCTAGGAGTATTGGGCTGAAGGATGATATTAGCATAGATTAGATAGTATTAGAAACGTGTAATGGATAAATGTAATTGACATTTGATGATTAAATAAAGGAGTTTTATTTATGAGTAATGTTACTATCTTATGTTAATTGTTTAGCTATTGTTTCACTTTGCATGTTTTGACTTCCAGAATAATTGAAATTATTAGGAATAATAGAATTGTTCAAATGGTCCACAATCGTTCATATATTGGAAGTAGATATGAAAGAAGATTGTCATGAATTGGTGTGTAGAATGTCTAAATGGTGTTAGACATAGCAAAGGATTGCTGCAACGTTCATGAGTGCTTATGAACTAGTTTTGAGCATTGGAATAAACCCGCGCTTGCTGGAATCACCTTATAGAATAAGAGATAAAAGGGTGATCGCAAGACGATAATATCATATAGTCTTAAAACCTAGATATATGGTTTATTATTTGTTAATTGATTGTACATTGATAATATGAAAACGCATCAGTAACTTGGTGTTATAAAACGTATTGTTGTGTATAGTTGGTTAATGAATAAGTAAATGCATATAAGTCGAAGTTTATCTGTAACTTTTATCTAAGAAGGTAATAGCGATATCTCGGCCGCTCGATGATTTGATTTGACTTATGTGCCCGGCCCGGTCAGAACTGAATTGATGTGTTCGATTAAGTTCTATGTCAAATAAATCAGAGATCGAGAAACCTAAATGCTTGACTAACCATTCCATAGGATTGTCAGCATGATATCTAACAGAGGACTGTACGTTCCCTTATCTAAAGGACAAGATTGATTAGATCAGAGTTGACAGCGTCTTTGAGAGCTACGATTACAAACCGAATTGTACTTGTATAGTTACTAGACTTATCCAAGTGGGAGACTGTTGGAATAGTGTCTAAGGCTGTAACTATATCCGGTTGTGCATGGTCCTTTTGGGTTGCCTTCACCATAGCAAC
The DNA here is from genome assembly GCF_051521515.1 of Lactuca serriola. Classification (NCBI taxonomy): domain Eukaryota; kingdom Viridiplantae; phylum Streptophyta; class Magnoliopsida; order Asterales; family Asteraceae; genus Lactuca; species Lactuca serriola. The sequence goes on from NC_136410.1 coordinate 71,955,681, forward strand.
TTGATAGGATGATTTATTAAGAGAGAATAAATATTATTAATATATTATGGGAATAATATAATGAATAATATTGTTATTTGATTAATATAAGTCATAGAATTAATTAGAATTAATTTGGTGACTTAAAGAGATTAATTAAATAAAGGGGTATAAACTGTCAATTGTTTGATAGTTAAGCTTTAGACTGTAAATCCATTTGGATATACTATGGACGAATTCTAAGAGGATTAGGATAGCTAAAATCGTCCATTAGAGTTATCTAGGAATGGATTTGGATAGCCTTAAGAGAAGATTATCCAATTAGGGTTTAGGTTGTAACCCTTAAGGAGTCTACAAGTATAAATAGACCCCATGGCATAGGGAATTCGACACCTCTGATTAAGTAAGAGAACTCTGGTCGAAATTCCTCCCCTCTCCTCTCTCCCAAATCATCCTCCTTGCTTTGGTGTTTGTAAGCCATTAGAGGAGTGACATTTGTGACTCTAGAAGCTCCAAGACCTCAAGATCAACAAGGAACTCAAAGGTATGATTCTAGATCTGTTTCAATGTTGTTATTTAACCTAATTAGTAATTAGAAGTCTTGGATTCAAAGCATGTTTATTAGAAAGCCTAGATCCAAGCATTAGGGTTTTGCATGCGCACATAGGAAAGTTCTTATGGCTAAAACCCATCAAAAGAATCAAGTCCAAATCTAGGTTAAACTTGGTACATAGATAGTGGAAGCTCTAGACACTTGACCGATTACAAGTCCCTCTTAACAACTTTTTCAGAGAGTGATGGTCCAATGATAACCTTTGGTGAAAATAGTGGAAGAGCTGTTACAGGCGTTGGAACTTTTGAATGCAGGATGTGTTTTTATGTAGATGGTTTAAAAGGCAACTTCATTTCCATCACTCAACTTTGTGCTGCTTGTTACAAAGTTCTTTTCAACTATCATGAGGGAAAAGTGTTTGAGTCTGAAAACAAAATCGTGCTTTCTGCTTTTAGGGAGAACGATATTTATATGGTTTGATTTATTGGTTTAGACGCTAATACATTATTTTTGTTTTATGCTTTGCAACTTTTAAAAATTCTGAACATAAGCTGCTATTTTTTATTTACTAGATCTTTTTGTGCATTAAATTTTTCTTTTGTTTTACAAAAGGAGTATACATTGTAAATACACATTTTTTTACTAACATTGCCAATGTTCGATCCTATTTTTCCTCTGTATGTGTCAAGACCTTATGTCTTTATCTCAATATTGATTTTAGCTGATTAAGATCAGCGAGTCAATCCTTGAATACATCACCCTCCCTGTGGAGTCAGTTGACGTTGACTCTGCATCTTTTCTTTAGCAACAATTGCCCTCCTACTGACGCTGATTGGCATGTTGCTTTATGCTGAGGAGATCAGATGGGGGATAACCGTGCCACTAAGCATTCCTCTGTGCACATATCTCATCCGCTTTGTAAAACCTAGTTCGTTTACAATGATATGAAGTGGAGTTCCATGACCTGGCGTGACTAACTTCTAGAGACACTGTCACTGCAACTCCATCACCTCGAAGATCCAAAGGTGTCTTTAACAATACAGTGATCCCACCATCTCTTCCCTCAGGGATCTTAATGTATGGAACCTTCTAGTTTTTGTCTTGGTGACTCTCATAAGTCAGAGGTTATGAAGATTGGATCCCTCTAACTCATTGGTTACAAAGACTGGTTCATATTCTTCTTTTGTTTTTGGTGAGCATGAAGCTTGGAATCAATATGCATAATCTCAACAATTAAAGGCATTCTCTCTCTTTATTTACTATGAATTATGTTGTTTTTGTGTGATATGGTTAATCTGGTTTATTCTCTTTTATACCTGAAATTTCAAGTGGTTGATATCTTGGAAAATGGAAGTGCATTAATGACCATTCAATTTCAAAGATTTGATGGAAGGAGTTGTTATCACCTTTTTGAAAAAACTGCACATATTTCGTTGTTTAAACTATTTTATTGTTTGGCTAACTCTTTTATTTGTATTCTTATATTGTTTATTCTTTTGTACCATTAAAAAAGAATCTAACAGTGGCAATTCTAAGCCTAGTATGCAACTTTTGACACATCATCGTCCCTGGAAGCATGTTGCTGTATGTGACTAAATCTCTTTAAGTTTCTTATTAGCAAGATCATCTGCAGAGAACATTGAGTCACCCACTTAGGTTGACTTCCTAACATTTTCTAAACTTTCAAATGTAAGATTTCCTGGTCCTAATCAAAAAAATTATCTTAAGGCTTGGGTGTTTATTTTTTTGATTAATCAACTCTCACCTGACCTTATCCCTGGAAGTATGCTTGCCGTATACATCAAGTCTCATGTTTTGCTGAAATATTGAGCAAAACCCGTTGGCTTACTTTGATTGCATAGTCATCAACGTAAGAGATACTTGTCAGGTCCTTAAATGACAAAAGGTTGTTCATGTCACTGACCTCCTAGTTTGAGGTATGACATGGTACCATTATGAATCAACAGTAAATATCTGATTCTTTATTGCAACTTACTCTATGATACAGAAGCTTAAACGACTTCTTGTTGATGTGTTAAACTGTTAATGATTCACGTTGATTTCACCCCAATGTGATTGAAACAATCCATTTTCTCCTTTATCTTTTTAATAAAACTTAACGATTCACAATGATATACCACACACTGATGATAGTTTGAAACTCTATGTCGATGGTTAGTCTATGTATTGTAGGCTATCACACACACACCAACCCATTCCTGCCTTGATATTCTTCTTTAAAACTTTATGATTATGTGTAATGTGCCATACACTGATGAAGGTTTGAAAAATATTTACCGATGGGTACATTTCATTCTGGAATGTATTACACGCATCATATCACTCTTGCCCATTTTTCTTTTAATAAAAATGATTTATGATTTAGCATACGAAGCCACATACTGATGAGATCACGCAACACCATGTCAGTCAATAGTAGTTTAAGCCCACACTATCAGGAGGCATCACAAACTTACTAGGTGACCATCTCAAGCCACTCGTTGATCGACTACACTGATGCTGATGACATGTCTAAAGTATCTATATTATCCAAACGATAACTTTTTGAATGACGATTAAAAGGTTTATCATTATCTTGGGATACGTGATTTTTATGGTGAAGATCTCTTTAGTCATGATTACATATAAAGGAAGAAATATTTTTGGGTATATATTGGGAATTCACCGCTCTAGGTTAATTTTACAAGCAATTCAAAAGCTATTGGCACTCTTTCTCAAAAAGACACCCATTCGTAATCTTCCTCAAAACTTTCATCATGTCAAAGCTTCTATATGAGTTTACCCCCAGCGCTAACATCATCAAAGGTCCTCACACCTCTGACTCTATCATCACTATTCAACCAACAAATGTGGTGTTCTTGGATGAAATTCCAAAGCAGTTCACGAACTCAAGAATCGAATATTTTGTCAACTATGTCAAGAAATACCCTCTTTGATACGCATTATGTGATTTTACCGATCCATTCTACCTTAAACAAGTATGTGAATTCTACTATTCATGCTCTATTGATACTGATGCTCAAAATATTACGGGAACCATTGGAGATGGTAAATATAGAGTTACTATTGATGTAGAATCCTTCCGAACTGCTCTTTGTCTTCCTTGATTTGAAAGTTACTCTAAAACTCCTTCTGAAGAAATTTGCAAGACTGGTCATGAAAAATTAGGGTACAATTTCAAACTTTTGGGCCTCACTCGTGGTCCACACAAAAACACTCTTCGTATGTGTTTTAGAATTGGATGGAAGTATATAACAGGTGTTATTGGAAAATATTTTGGACACAAAATGAGAAGTTTGGATCAACTAAATCTCTTTGATCAAAGGATCTTATACTCCATCATTTACAATAAAAACTGGATTTTGCTCAAATCTTTCTTGATCTGATGATTGAATGTATTTCTAGGAACAAGAGACCAATGCATGTTCCCTACCCGCATTGGCTTGGGTTGATCTTATCTCGTGAAGAAGGCTATGTTGAAAGTCATTGGATCATCATTCTTATTCCTGGTCTTTCTTTAAAATTCATTAATACTGCTCCTACTAAGGATTCTTTTCCTATTACTACAAGGATGCAAAAGTGGATTGAACAACCTTATGTGATTGAACCCTCAGACTATGAAGAAGAGAATGATGTGGATGATGTTAATAATGATGATGATGGTCATAAAGAAGGGTCTAATGAGAAAGAAGACGTTGATAAAAATTAAGAATCAACCGTTGATAAGGGAGAAGGTCTTGCTCAGGAAATGGATTCCCCCCAAGGTCTTGCCAACGAACATGAGATATCTGCGTCGAGCATTTATCAGGGTTGTATTTTGGAGTTTTTTGGGGTGTCTTATCCGATTGATATGATTCCTATTCCCATGGGGACGTGTGCGTGATTATAGGGATGGATTGGCTGAGTAGCTTTAGGGCTATGATTGACCGCGAGGGTCAGCGGGTAGTAGTTCGAACCCCATGTGGGGGAGAATTGGTTATTTACGGGGAAGGTCCCATGATTGGATCTGCTTTGTGTTCTACCGCCAGCGCCTGGATGTATATGCAGCATGGATGTATTGGTTATCTTGCATATGTGATTGACACCCGGTTCGGGACCGATGTTTAGGTGTTGGATGTACTAGTTGTTAGAGAGTTTGCTGATGTATTCCCAGAGGAGTTATCCGACATGCCTCCCGAGAGGCAGGTTAAGTTCAAGATTGATTTCATTCGTAGTGCGGCTCTGATTTCCAAGGTGCCTTACTGATTGGCACTTCCTGAGATGCAAGAGTTTTCCTCTCAGCTTCAAGAGCTGTTAGGCAAGCAGTTTATTAAACTGATCAGTTCACCGTGGGGAGCACCAATTTTATTCGTTAAGAATAAGGATGGTTCACATCGGATGGGGATTGATTACCGAGAGTTGAACAAGTTGACAGTGAAGAAACATTATCCCCTTCTACAGATTAATGACCCGTTCTATCAGTTGCTGAGGGCAACTTGGTTCTCCAAGATCAACCTGAGGTCAAGGTATCATTAGATGAGGGCCACATAGGAGGACATGGAGAAGACCGCGTTTTGAATTCATTATGGTTATTTCAAGTTCGTGGTGATGCCATATGGGCTCACCAATGCACTTTCATATTTTATGGATTTGATGAATCAGGTTTGTCGGCTGATGGTCGATCGATCAGTCATTGTGTTCATCGATGATATTTTGGTGTATTCCAGGACCAAGGAGTAGCACAAGGAGCACCTTCGAGAGCTTCTGGGATTTTTGAGGCGAGAACGGTTGTATGCCAAGGTCTTGAAGTGTGAGTTTTGGTTATGAGAGGTCCAGTTCTTGGGGCATCTCATTAACCAGAATGACATTTTGGTCAACCCAGCCAAGATAAAGGTCATGATGTAGTAGGAGGTACCGAAGTCTAGTTTAGAGATTAGGATTTTCTTGGGTTTAGCAGGATATTATCAGAGATTCATTTAGGACTTCTCCAAGATTGCTATACCTCTCACTCGTCTGACAAGGAAGGACATGGCTTTCGATTGAGGACCTGAGCAACAGGCTGCGTTTAGGGTATTGAGACGGAAGATGTGTGAGGCTCCAATGTTGAATCTCCCTGAGGGCGTACAGGATTTTGTCGTATATTGTGATGCATCCATCACTGGTTTGGGGGCGGTGCTCATGCAGCGAGGGAAATTCATTTCTTATGCTTCTTGGCAGCTGAGCCACATGAAGGTCTTTATCCGACTCATGTTTTGGAGTTGGAAGCAGTGGTATTCGCTGTAACATTCCATTTGAATTAATTAGATTAGATAAAATAAATAAATGAACCCCGAGATGTGAACTATATTTTGTATTATTATTTAAGTGAAGTTCTCAATCCATAAAAATATATCAGTGTTTGCTATGGGAGTTAAATATAATAATTACATGATTTTGGATTTTCTATTGTATTAAATGGACTTGTAATGAATGGATTTTGGGAAAACAAGGGCTAAAGGGTAAAATATGGAGTTGTATTGTAATTAATTGAGAAGGAGGGGCCGAATGTGCCAGTTTGGGTGAAGTTTTAAAATGGGATGAGAGCTTAAGGACTCGTCATTTCCCTCCTGTGTTATGAAGCACCACTAAGGCAAACCCTAACCCTAGACCATATTCTCCAGCCGCCAACCTCTTCAGCCGCCGTTGCTTAGCCAAGATCGATCGCCATATCCGTTACCATTGAGCGCGGGCAACTACTCTTGTTGCTGGAGACGTCGCGGGCAATCGGAGAACCACCGAGGATCATGAAAAACACCGTGTTCGTTGTTGCGTGGGTCGCGAGCTACCGCGAAGCTCCTGGTAAGACCATTTGCCACTTATCTCTCTCCTCTCCTTCATTCTTTTTGGTGGTTTGACGTCGGGTATGTCGCTGTAGCTGCCGCTGCTCTTTTGGTCGCCATTTCTACCTTTTCCGACGAGGTTTGCTGCCTAGGCGGTGGCTGTGGGGGATGTGTGTTCGAGTATATAGGTTGTTGTTGCTAGTTGAAGGTGTGTGTGTGGACTTTCCATTTGGCTGGAAAACATGGACAACCACCATGGCAGCTAACCATGGTGGCTGTCATCTTGCTGCCAGCACAAGCCGCCACGTTGGGTGGCTATGAGCATATATATGTGATTGTGTGAATGTTTTGTGTGTTCTAGGTTGTTTTGATGAAGTTTGGGTCAAAATTATAAGCCACCATCATTGGAAATGTTTGCTGCCGCCGTGAGCCGTCGTCGACCACCACCACCCGAGGTGGCAGTTCGAGGTCGGGGATATGGTCTTGATAAAGGTATCACCTTGGAAGGGTTTAATATTCTTCAGGAAGAGGGGAAAGTTGGGTCCCCGATATATTGGGCCATTTCGAGTGGTAGCCAGGGTTAGCAATGTAGCTTACATATTGGATTTGCCCGGGCATCTTAGCCAGATCCATAACACTTTCCATGTGTATCGACTTCGGAAGTGTGTGGTTGATGATTCGACTGTTGTTCTTTAGGATGATGTTCAAGTGAATGATCTCTAGAATTACCTTGAGAGGCCAGTGGAAATCTTGGATCAGAAGACGAAGGCTCTATGCAACAAGGTGGTGAATTTGGTCAAGGTTCAGTGGCAACATCGGAAGGGTTCCGAATGGACATGGGAGCCCGAGTCTGAGATGCCGAAGCATTACCCAAAGTTGTTCATAGCAGCGGACTTTGAGGATGCAGTATAGTTCAAGTGGGGGAGAATTGTAACATTCCGATGACAAGGTATTTCCAATTTTTGCCCTAAGTATGAAGATTTGTTGCATTTTAGGCCTTGTGTATGAAAATGTTGCAAAATGGCCCATAGTGGCATTTATATAATTTTTGGGGCGTGGGCACGTATGGTGGCGTACATATTGTATGATGGGCATACATGATAAGATCACAAACACTAATTTTTAGGGTTTGGACCAAATCTAATCATTCTTATGGCCTCCAAAACTTTTCTCCCATGAGCCCCCAACCCTATTCCGACCCTCTAGCAAACCCTAGTCCCTTTGAGGCCATTTTTTGAGCTTGGTGTGCGTGTTTTGGTGTTCTTGAAGGAGGAAGGAAGAAGAGGAGATCACCCTAGAAGTGTAGAAGAGCACATTGGATCCAAAATCTCATTAACTTTGGGCACTCTTTGAAGGTAAAAAGCTCAAAACCTGATGAAGCTATGGTTAGATCTAGTTTAGCCATGAAGTTTGCATTTTTTGGTCCAATTAGTTTGGTATTTTGAGTATGAGCTACTCCAATTCATTTAGGCTTTCCTTTTAGACGTTTTGAGAGGTCTAGAAGCATAAAAATATGCTCTTGGCTCTTAGTTCTTCCCCATGCATGAGTCTGGTTGTCTTAATGGCTTAAGATGTTGGGGTTTTTAGTATTAAGCAGTTAATGGCCATGAAAGACCATAAAGTTGGAAACTTTATGGTCAAGGACAACATTTGGGGCTTGGATCTGTAATTTAGACGTAAGGGCTTAAGTATTAAGCACTTAATGAGTTGGGAAGGAATCCAGCTGCGTACGCTACATGTACACGACCAAGCCCCCGTATCTGGTTAACGATCCAGTATGCCTGGCATTCAACTTGGAACGCCCAACGTACTCGGTTGGGTTGACTCGGCTAGGTTGACTCGGTGGGGTTGACTCGACTGGTTTGTTGACTTTGACCTTTGACCAAGTTGACCTAAGGGTATTTTTGGCATTTTGAGTGGTTTTTGAGATTGCTCGTTATTTTGGTGTTTAGGTGACCGGTTGAGTTGACATTCATAGTTGCGTTCTGTTCAGCAATCATTTCAGTCTGAGAGATGAGTTTTCCTCACTTTACTTGTGGATCAAAGGCACAAATGCCGACCCACTGGATTATGTATTCTGGTATATCGGGTGTTGTTATGCAGTAGTGGTCTATTAAATCTATATTCTGGGATATAGGATGATGCTATGACTTTACTTTCGAAACAATGGTTTCTTTTTGTAAAAAATTATGGATAATGGATATTTTGAAATTTTTTAAAATTTTATGATATTTGGCGTGTTACAAATAGGAACATACTTATGAAACAAAATTATAAAGCTCTATGATAATTAAAATCAATAGTAGAGTACAACGAACGCAGGAATACATAGTAGGTGTTGCCGAGATGGAATAGGTGTTGCTGATACATGAAAAATTGGTAAAAAAATCAAACTTTTTTCCATTGTGGACAGAAAAACTCGGTGTTGCCGGTGCAACACCGGGACCAGGCTAAATCTGCTCCCAAGTACATACCATTGTGCTTAATTCGAATTAAGCTAATCAAATACATGAAGTCTCCTTGGAAAATCTAACTCCAAAAGTATGGTAGCCTTTAATGCATCACACCCAAACTCAAGCAAACCGTAGGATTTAATAGGAGAGAAGGGAGAAGGTAGAAATTAGGATTCTCTATGTGTTGGAATGTAGGCTGAAAATCCAAGGGGTTACCCTCTATTAACTGCCCGATAATCCCAGAAACGCTACACTTGAATTCAAAATAATAATATTTTAACCCAATGATTATCTAGTTTCGTTTTATCATTTGGAAGCTTCTAGAAACCATATCTAGGGCACCAAAACTGTCCCCCACATAAGGAGGTTCTAGATCATCTCGATTGTTCTACTGTTAAATAATTACATCTCAGCCCTTGTACCTTAAATTAATTATAATTAATCCAGAATTAATTTCAAATTAATTCCGATTAATTCTTAATTAGTTATTACTATTTCAAATTAATATATTAATTATATAATATATTAATAAATTATTTATCTCTTTCTTATAATCAATCAAAACCATTTATTGGTTATAAGGACAACCCAAAAATAACTTTACTTTTATTCATCAACATTACAGTAATTTAGTAATAATTTAGTAATTTAGTTAGGACGATAGCAACATAAACTTGAAATTATTTTCATTTGAGTGTTTTATTACTTTTTGAAGTGTTAGATGACTATGTGATTTTTTTGTAGAATTTAGTTTTCGATTCCACTAACCATTCTTAAAAAAGCGGTCTATTATGATATATGTGTAAAGTATTCGAATTTTATTTTTTAGAAAACGTGATTATGATTATTAATAAAAACAATTAAAAATTATTATTCATATATTTCAAAAAAAATACTAATATATATATATATATATATATATATATATATATATATATATATATATTATATATATATATATATACTAAGAAATCTTACTATTTCTATAAATAGATTCAATATAATAATAATATTTTTTAAGCGTTCAAATCATTAAGCTAATGGTACAAGTAACCATCAATAAAGTAATATTAAATTTTAAACTTAACAATCTAACAACTCTTATCATACGTATCCTTGACCTTCTTATCATACGTATCCTTGACCTAACTTTTTCTCTCTGACGTTTTCCATTTGAATTCTCACATAATCCGCGAATTTGTTGATAGAACACCTAGAAAACATCGTAAAATAGCTGCATATATATTATGTCAACCTGTAAATCATCTACAAATCGGCAGAAAACCTAAAAACACAATCACCGACATCACCAAATGGCTTGCCCCCACCACCGCCACTCCATCGGACCACCATCTCACCACCAATGCACAACTTAAAACCCTAGCTTAGAGCTCATCGCTGCACACCTACTGGAAGAGGCCGAACTCCATTTTGGGTTGATTTTAGGTTTGGAATGTCCCTCTCTGATCTGTTTCTGGCAAGGAACAAGTAATCTATGTTTATTGTCGCCTCCTTTCTCAAACAAGAAATCCCTAACGGATCAACGATAACCACTTTGTGTTTGTTTGTGTATACAGGCCTGAGTCTCGGTCGTCTCCTCGTACCAATCTGTATCTAAAGAAAAGGAATCGAATATTGGATATCACTCCTCCGTCGATCTCAAAACACTTCAGTATGTGGTAGCCTTTGGCGGATCAGCAACTTGGTTTTTCATCTTACCAGGTAAACAAAACTTAGAAATTAGGGTCTGTTTCATAAATAACCTGGATTTGACCACAATTTTTTATTTTTTCTTAAGTTTTTCGAGTTCTAGCACTTTTGATTTTTTTTGGTTTCATATTTAATGTTAATTTTTAGTACTTTATTATGCTTATAACTGCCCAAACATATTAGAATTGCAGCCAAGATATTCTATCGATTCTTAGGATTTCAAAATTGGAGTTGCAAGCAAGAAGGTTGTGGAGAAGAAAGCCTTGTTATATCTACTTTCGAGAACAACCACTACCCCACTACAATTAACAACTTCTTACCTTGTAAGATGTCCGATTTTTACACTTCTATTAAAAAATTTAATACTTATTTGGAATTTCTTTGCAGGGTCATAGGGTTCAAAGATTGATTATGAAGTAGGCATCCATCGCCATCAGTCTTCTTCGATCTTTAGTACGCACCCTAAGAACTCCACCTCTTGTGGTAGCAATATACAAGTTATTTTCCCATGGTTTGTCATTCCACACCTACAAACAATCTTTGCTTTTGTTTTTTTTATTGTAGATGTGGTTCTTTCTTCATCATAGCATGTGTTACATGTAAGTATGATTCTGTAGTTTCAGAATTTTGAAATCTGAATCCCATCTCTCTCTAAATCTACTATGTGTTACATGGTAAATCCATCAGATGTGTGTGTGCTCAATGTTGAGGGATTTGCAACATATTCTCGGATGAAGAATGTCCAAAATGTTCACTTTGGTACACTAGAGATGATGGATTTTGGTCATAAGAACATCCTATGTGCTCATACAAACCCTAATGCTTGGATCTAGGTTTCTCTATTGTACATGCAAGTTATCCAAGACTATAAACCCTAATTCTAGCATTCAAGTAATCATATTAACATGAGAATAGGTTTAAGATATTACCTTGATTGTTATGTAGCAATAACAATCCCAAATCTCCTTGTAATTTAGAAAGCTTAGAGTCACAAATGTCACTCCTCTAATGGTTCACAAACACCATAAGCAAGAGGATGGAGGCTGCCCAAAAACGTGTGAAACCCTAGAACAAGTCTTAGCCACGTTTTTGGTCCAAAAAGGGATCTATTTATAGTGAGGCTATTAGGGTTATCTAACAAGGAAACCCTAATTTGGATGCTTAAGCTCTAAGCGACCCATGAACTCCTTTAATTAAGGCCTTGGACGATATCTTATGGGCTTCCCCATAGAATTCGTCCACTCCTTAATATAAGGCAATCCATAGCCCAAATTGCAATTATCTTATAATTACAATTCCAGTCCCTTAAGTTTAATTAATCTCTTTTAGTCACAAAACTAATTACCAATTAATTCTTGACTAATATTAATTAAACAATATGATTTCTCCTTTAATATATTATTCCCATAATATATTAATAAATCATATTTAATCCTTTCTCTCCATAATTCATCCTATCAAGTTGCTTTGGTGAAGGCAACCCAAAAGGACCATGCACCATCGGGTCAAGTACATACCAAAATAGTTATGGACTTAGACACTAATCCAACAGTCTCCCACTTGGATAAGTCTAATAACTATTATGCGTATGACTTCAGATCCTGATATGCAATCATAGCTTTCCAAAGCCGCTGTCAACTCTGATCCTATCAGAAGCGCGTGTCCTTTAGATAAGGGATCATATATTCCTCCATTCTAGATATCGTATGAGACATGATTTCAAATCATTCTCTTTGTACTATTTCTCGATTTCTGATTTATGACAACCGACTAATTGAACAAATCAAATTAGCCCTAGCCCGGCCGAGCATTTACGTTTGTCATCACTAAATCAGTGAGGGGCCCAAAGATATCGCTTTTATCCTACTTTGGATAAAAGGAACGGATAAACTTTGACTCAATGCTCGCTTGCACTTACTCACCGAATCACACACAACAATATGTTTTATGACACCAAGTTACTAGTGCGTTTACATATTATCAATATGCAACCGATTCGCAAGATACAAATCACACATCTCGGTTTCAAGAATATAAGATGTTATCGTCTCACCAATCACTCGTGATACAATCCATGGAGTGATCCAAGTGAGCGTGGGTTTAATCCAATGCTCAAATCGTATTCATAAGCACTCACGAACATTGCAGCAAACCTTTGCTATGTCTAATATGCTCTAGACAATCTACAAATCAATTCATGACAATCTTCATTCATACTTACTTCCAACGTATGACTAACTGTGGCTCGTTCGAATAATTTGACTGTTCTTAACCAATTAAATTATTCAGGAAGTCAAAACATGCAAAGTGAAACACAAGAATAATACTAATCCCATATGGCCTCAACCCTTTGAGCATAAATAAAACACCTTTTATTTATCACCATATCGATTACTCATTATTTTTCGTTTCACGTAATCAACTTTTTACTTGAATTATTACACTTGTCCCATGCTCCTAGCATTCACACAATGTTTACCTATGGTTCTTACTTTATGAAATAGATCACATTGAACACATTTCCAATCATTCTCATTTCACAACTCCAAATCCTTTTTCATAAGTGTGAGAATATCAAATTCTTGTTACTTATAAAATATGCTATATTCTAACATTCTATGCAATGATCCTTTTGTAATGTCACTGCACCAAAGTCACAAAGACTATTGCCAATGATACTACAAAGTCCTCTATCGGACATTGTTACAAGACAATTCCTCAAAGTACATTCCTTTGAACATACTTTTGCATAAAAATTTCTAATCTAGACATAGATTTTCAATATCAAATTCTCAATATGGACACGTTTCCATATTTTTCATATGACAACTCATTCTTAATAGAATCTTATCTATTCGTAATGATGTCGATATGGTCCATACAATATGGAAACATTTCCATAATTTCCATATGACAACTCATTCTTAATAGAATCTTTTCTATTCATAATAATATCGATATGGTTCATCCAATACCATGCTTCCAACTACTCATAAGCGACCAATCCTCGTCAAACTTTGGATTGTCCTTTGATAGTTGTTTAATTATTTTAGTCAAAACCAATTCTAATCCCTTTTCCCTCTAAATGCGCTCGACAATCGGAAAATTTTAGAATGGTCAAACATTAAAGCATTTGCAATCGATCCTATACCCGAAGCGTATGGGACACGACGCATAATGTTTTATTTGCTATGTTCTCAAAATTCGAATTGTGAAGAGGAATGCCGTAATCATAATCGAAATTTTAAGAACACACTATGTACCCTTGACTAAATTCATTAACATTTCTCAACCTAATCCTTTAGATTTGAAATGAAGCATAATATTCTCTCCCTTAATTATAGCAAAACAATTTTACAACCGTTACGACTTTGCAAGGTATAACTCTTGTTTTTTATAATTAATATTGCCAACTTGCAATACGTGCCTTAATAATCATACAATCATAACATTTATGCTCCCACTATCATGATGATTATTATAAAACATAACACTTATGCTCCCACTAGCTTTGACATGTATTCAGAAACAACTTAACTTTTAGAAAAACAATGCTTATTGAATTTCTTAAGTTCATGTTTCTAATACTTAGTGCTTTGATAATCTTTTATCAAGGCTTCTTGAACTTATACACCTTTGCCTTAGATAGTTCATATGTGTGTGTAAACAATTGCCAAACCTCACAATTCAAATTATGGAAAGGGATACCATAACCATAATCGAATTCGAGAATGCAATTTTACAATCACTATCTTCTTAAAATCTTTCTTAGTGAAAGCATTTCCTCACAATCATTTTCATGAAGGAGGAAATCTTATGACACTTAGATTTAAACGGTGTATTTGTTCCTATCCATGTGAATTTGTCAAAACCAAAGTTTACGACAAATTCAAACTCCTATGGATCGAACTTTCTTGATCTCAATTTCATGCCTTTATTGTAGCACAGCTGCCCACCATGTCTTCCAAGTAGTTAAGCAGCTCACCTTTTCTTATCAATGTACTTTCCATTGATTAAGGTCCTTGCCTTTTATGCATTCAAATGAGAACTCATAGGACTCACATGCGTAATTAACTTAATTGGAACGACACAGAAACAAAATAATGTCAACACGATATGTTGTAAACCTCAACTCGTGTGCTAGTGATGATCGATAAGGTCTATTTGATTTGTTCTTGAAACCTTTCAAGACCAATAAGACTCCCACTGACTCCTTGACATATAAGAATCTCTTGTCAACAACCATTTCTTGACAAACAAATATTCAAGAGTTAGTGTAGCTTTTATCAAAACACTTCATAAATGGGTCCTAGTTGGTCTTTGTCTTATCCAAGACATCACAACTCTCCACATTTGATGAATGTTATAAACCTTCTTAATATTTTTCCACTCAATGTCACAATCTTAACTCTAAGACTTGTTTTGGAACGAAGCATGATTGACTTCTTGATTTAACCATTTCTTCAATTCTTGATTCCTCTTCTTAGACATTCAATTGTACTAAGACTCACTTAGAGGATCAATTGAGATATGGTTCTTAATCATTAAGACCTATCATAGAGCATAAAAGGTACTCTCCCTTCTTCTTAGAATGGAGAAACTTTTATCTTTCTGCTTACTTGATTCCTTTTATTCGTTCTGCTATTGATTTAAACTTTTTCAATCAATTTATAATTACACTTAATCTTTCAAGTATAATCATATTTACTAAACCTTTAGTGAATCATGACGAATATCATTGTTACTCTTATGGTGGACTTGATCAACACGCAACTTTGTGTGCTCGATCTCTTAGTCCTTCAGTTGACACTTTGTCAATGAATTAGTCTAACTTCCAAATATGAAATTTCTCATTCATCGTGCAACCAAGTTGCATGATTCCAAGTTTCTGTCCAATTGAAACTTGGGCGATGAGAAACTCTCCCTATTTGGTAAATTCTCGACATTTTCATAAACAACATAATTAAGAATCAAATCCATTATTGCTAATATTAGAAACCTTCAAACATCAATTTTTCATGCATGCCATTGCAAGGATAAATAAATAATATAAAATCAAAATTTATTTTATTGCGGAAAAAATTTGTCCTTACAATGCAATTCATTGAAAAACTATGTTAATACATCTTTCTTAGCAATCTTATTCTAACTCTAAGTAGTAGCTCAAGAATCTAATCTTCGAGAAATGCGATCGAAATCCATTCCTTCACGGTTAGATTCTGCTCACTTCTTCCCTTAAGCTTCCTTTCTTTTCTTCGATCCTACAAAACATCAATTGTAATCTTATCACATTATGTATTAAGAATCTAGAATAGAAGCTTAAAAGAGTTAGTTAATGGATTTTACCTATATTAGAGCCATACGTTTCGACTCTCCCATCTATTAGATTTCTTAGGTAAATGGGGCAGCTTCGTCTCCAATGCCCTTTCTTTTGGCAATAAAAGCAAATTGACTCTTTTGGAACATGACATGGAACTACTTCAGACATTGTCTTTCTCTTATGATCAAACTTTTCGATCATAGCATGTCTTTCGTTTCCATTGTCTATATCCATAGAGGTTTTGAAGGTAGATTCACCAATCAACTTTGCTTTTCTATTGCGCCAAACCATTTCTGATTCAGCAGCAATAAGCATATAGGTGAGATCTATAAGGGTCACGTCGCGGTTCATCATATAGTACTCTCTTACGAACTCACTATATGAGTTAGGAAGTGACTGAAGAACCCAATCAACAACCATTTCCTCACGGACAACGGATCCCAACATTCTTAACCTATCAATGTGTGACTTCATCCCTAGGACGTGTGCACACACCGACTTTCCTTCTTTATGTTTACTTGCCAAAAGGGCTTGAGTGATCTTGAACTTTTCAAGCCTTTGAACTTGTGGGTAGGGAGAATAATTGGAGGAGGAGGAGGAAGTGAAGCTTGATTTCTTGTTCCTCGATTGAATCGTGGAATATCTTCTTCATGTAGAATGCTTGTTCCACGGGATTTGGGAAGACCATAGTTGTCGAACTTTGACATCTACAAAACGGAAGAAAACGAATTCAAGTTAGTTGATTGATTGAGTCCTTAGTAAATCACCCAAATGAGATACTAAGGCTAGGACCCAACACAACATTCTACAGCTTGGGAGAGGGATGCCGTAACCCAAATTGCAGAACATTTGAAGGTAAGTGAATGACGATTCACTAATTTCCACCATGAAAAACGAAAAAGAAATTTAAGTTTTAAATCTATGAAAACTCCTAGATCCTATGAGATTCATTGAACATTTCAATGACATGTTTAAATCTCGATATGCCCCTCTTGTTTGTGACTGGGATGCCGAGGATCACAAAGCAGGTGTGAATAACCATGCCAACTACATGGTGCCCCCACATGTTACAGTCACCTATTCGATGTGTCGGTAAACCACACACGTTCCACCGAACTATGACAGACATTGAGTCACCCTTTTCTACCTTTTCTTAGAACCATTTAGTGTACCGGTAAACCACACACGCTCCACTAACGTCTTCGCAAGGGTACAAAGTGTAATTTCATGGAATTGCATCAATTCACTTTGCCTAAGTAACTAAGATTGGGAATTTGAAAAACATTTAGTTACTTTAGTAATTCATTATACTTATAATGGAAGGTTTCGTCCTATCCTACCCGTTCGGCTAACGACCCTCCACTAGTCAAGAGTGCGGTGGGTAAGAGTGGATACCCATTCAATCGCCATTTTATAGGCAATTTCCTTAAACACCCCTTATAGACCAGTTTCGTGAATGAGGCCTACTAACGGTAAGACTGACTTTTACTCATACATATATAATGTTAGACTTTTAATGTTATATATATATATAGTATAAGGTGTATTTTACACTTTTAAAATATTAGGTGGTCAAATTTAACAATTATACTTTTAATTCAATTAAATTTTAAACCAAAAACTTTATGGATTTATTAAACCTCTTTTAATTATACACCTTAATTAATTAATAAAACCATAAGGGTGTTATTTGAACTTTTTCAAAACAATACTAGGGTTTTAGAATTTAACATTCCTAATTAAACTTTTAATCAACTTTTAAATTCCAATACTTGAGGGAAAGTTTTGAAACATTTCAAAACATTAGGGTTTAGAATTTAAATATACATCAAAATTAAACTATTAATCAAAATTTAAATTCCAAAACTTGAGGGCAAGTTTTGAAACCTTTTCAAAACATTAGGGCTTCAACTATTTAAATTTCAAAACAATAAAACTTTTGGGTTCAAATTTAAACTATAAAACCTAAGGGGGGAAAATATAAAACATTTCATAACACAACGTTCAAATAACAAATAACCTAAATTAACATTTAATCACATAATTATCCATATTTGATTTATTTAATGATTTCTTGCAAAACAATTTACCAATTTAATCAAAATACTTAGTCAATTATCACATAAGGAAACAAATATTTTATTAATTGATAAATATCTTCAATTAGATCAAGAATATAGTCATATATATCATAAAATCGGATTTATATTGATCTAATATGATAAAGGCAAGTATTTCAAAGATAAACAACAAGAAATCCCGAAAATAGCTCCATCTGACGCTCGAACTCGCCGAGTACCACACTGTACTCGCCGAGTACATTGTGGTACTCGCAGAGTTCATCAACCAGAGAGCCCAAAAATCTATTTTGCAACTTGAATAAACACACAAGGCATCAATACAATAGAAACCAATCAAGGCTCTGATACCACTGATGGATTTTGGTCATAAGAAAATCCTATGTGCTCATACAAACCCTAATGCTTGGATCTAGGTTTCTCTATTGTACATGCAAGTTATCCAAGACTATAAACCCTAATTCTAGCATTCAAGTAATCATATTAACATGAGAATAGGTTTAAGATATTACCTTGATTTTTATGTAGCAATAACAATCCCAAATCTCCTTGTAATGACTTTAGAAAGCTTAGAGTCACAAATGTCACTCCTCTAATGGTTCACAAACACCATAAGCAAGAGGATGAAGAGGAGAGAGGATGGAGGCTGCCAAAAAACGTGTGAAACCCTAGAACAAGTCTTAGCCACGTTTTTGGTCCAAAAGGGATCTATATATAGTGAGGCTATTAGGGTTATCTAACAAGGAAACCCTAATTTGGATGCTTAAGCCCTAAACAACCCATGAACTCCTTTAATTAAGGCCTTGGACGATTTCTTATGGGCTTCCCCATAGAATCCGTCCATTCCTTAATATAAGGCAATCCATAGCCCAAATTGCAATTATCTTATAATTACAATTCCGGTCCCTTAAGTTTAATTAATCTCTTTTAGTCACAAAACTAATTACCAATTAATTCTTGACTAATATTAATTAAACAATATGATTTCTCCTTTAATATATTATTCCCATAATATATTAATAAATCATATTTAATCCTTTCTCTCCACAATTCATCCTATCAAGTTGCTTTGGTGAAGGCAACCCAAAAGACCATGCACCATCGGGTCAAGTACATACCAAAATAGTTACGGACTTAGACACTAATCCAACAAGAGATGCACCAACACCAGTTTTAATCTGGTCACGGTTTTTTTTTAATAAAAAATCGATTTGGTTTTTTAGTTTTTTTTGGAATTGAATGTTTGTTCAAGAATCATTTTTTTCTGTTTAAAAACGGCATGTTCGGTGCACCGGTTTTCAGTTTCTCAAAACCGATTCTCTCAAAACCGATTCTCAACATAACTGGTTTGGTTTTTTTTCCGCCATGTTAAAAAAAAATCAGTTCGCTTTGTGCACCTCTACTTTACATGAATACTTTCTTGCTAAAATTGGAAGCAATCTGTCATAAATCAGAATTTTAAGATTAACTTCTTTTTCTTTTTAATATGGCTATTTCTTACCCCCCCCCCCCCCCCCCCTCTCTTCCTGTTGTTTAATGGTTAAAAGGAAAAAGAACAATACCCCATCTATTTAGTTGCCTTTGCAGGTGTACCTCACGATGAAATATGTTAAGTTGTTTGCTTCTTGAGATTATCCAATGCCAACAATTTTGGTAAGTTATTAGCATTTTCATAATTTTTTTTCATCCAATCTTGCAAATTTCCACTTTTGAAGGGTAAAATTGTCAATTTAATTTTCTTCGGTTTTTATCAGGAATTTCAAAATAAGTATTTTCAGGAAAAAGTATTTGACCTTGTAGTGTAAGATGAAAAGGGGCAAGCTGATCTTATCTAATTTCCAAAAATTAGTGTTCATAATCTACCACATGTAGATGCACAAATTAATTTAGAAGAACATCATGTGATGCAATAGCCGAGAATCAATATGTTTTTCGAAAGAGACCGAGAATCAATATGTTCTATGTACATCTAGCCAATGAGATTTTCCATAAAACCATTTGTTAAAATAATGTATTCAAGTACATTGTGAAAATGATAAATTCAAAAGATTAAGCATATGTTTTGTTTTGGCAGGTGTATCAGTAAATGACAAAATAAATAAGACAATTTATGTTTGATGTATGTGTAGTAGTACATGATAAACTTCTTATATTATTGTACATATAACATATTGATTTATTCCAAAACAACATAACTTATTGTACATGATAAATTTCTTATATTATTATATTTTAATTTATTCCAAAACAACATAACTTTTTTATTTTAAACCCGAAAAATGGTACTTTTTAAACCAAAACGACTAAACACATTTACATTTAACCTAAAACAACATAAATATTTTTAATTTTAACCAAAAAATGAAAGGAAACCAAGTAGTTGTTTTTAAGGTATATGCAATCGTAATCAATGAAAAGAAACAATTAGACAAAACGAGAATATTCGATGTACGTGGAAAAGAATTAATCACAACAAGTTGTTGGCCTAAACCTATCGTAGGAATGATCTATTTGTCGGCCCCGTCGTTTTGCGCAGGTACACTGCTAGTATATATATATATATATATATATATATATATATATATATATATATGTGTGTGTGTGTGTGTGTGTGTGTGTGTGTTAAAAGTAGATATTATATATAATTAGAGCAATCTATCTAATTCCAGGCCTAACAACAACTTGAGTTTTTTTATGTTAATTGATCAAAGATAGGTTGGCGATAGAACGGGGATGGACTGAGGATGGGCCGGAGATCGGTCCAAAATACAGACGGGAGAGGATTCAATAACTCACACCCACTGGGGACGGGGATGAGGATGGGGCGGAGTAAGAGACTCGGGGACTGGGATGGGGATGGCCATCCCCTACCCATTTCTATCCCTAAGAAAGATTTACATATAGTAAAACAACAAAACCTTAGGCTGCTTCATAGAAAGCAGAAAAGGCTAAACTGAGGTCTCGTATAAAAGAAACACATGTCATTCTATATGATCATATTTCAGTTTTTTTAACATATATATTAAAAGTTGTAGAAAGTAAAGAACCAAAAATCCTGTAATGCCACTTTCCAAATAGGGTTGGAAGTTGGAACCATTCATGGAATCATTGGAACACTTCTTTACTTCTTTACTAATCTTTTTTTTTCTTTTAATTCTGAAAACCATTGACTTTCCAGTTGATTAGCAATGAAATCTTAAGTAAGTTTAATATGTTCCAGAGCGCTTTTGTGCCCATACTTAAACACAACCTTATTACCTTCTCTAAATCCATATCCATAAGCTACAAATGTATCTGTTTTAATTTGGTGTATAAAAAACTCACCAAGTTGTTTTTCAAACTGTGACATTTTTCCTTTCTTTGATAATGCATGAACAAATGTAGCTGATGAAGAAGATGATGATGAAGCAGCTACAGCACTAATGCCACTACATCCAAACATGATCTTAGTATCCAACCAATATTAGCAAGAACTTGGCAAATCCCTTCTTCAACATGTCAATCGCTCTTTTGAGGAGGCTTGTATTGTATTTATTTGGCATCAAAATGATTATTTGTAGTTGACATACTATATATTTGAAACGGATTGTTTTTTTTTTCTTGTGCTTGATATTTTATTTTGTTTTATGAGATATGTATTTTAATTTAATCGAAAAATTATTGAATCTAAAAATAATATTAAAAAAAACATTTAAGCTTCTAACAAACAAAAACGTATGTAAGGACTTTAATGACACATATGAACGTGTCATATGTACCCTGTTATGACACATAATAATGCGTGTCATTAAATAGTTGTTTTGTAGTTATGACTTCATAGTTTTCAACTCTTTCATAGAAGTAACCATCCGTTTTACATAATGGCATTTATATGTTTTGTTTCTTTTTTTTTTAATATTTGTTTTAAACTTGTCATATGTTTTTTCTTCTTTTTGTAGGAAAATGGAAATTGGTAAACCCGATGAACATAGCGGATAAAAGTGTTTAATTTGAAAAAAAAAACTATTGAATTTGAATGATTTATTTGAAATAAATAAATTAACATTTGTTATATAATGACTTTTAAATTTGTCTAAAACTATTTATTTGGTACCAAATATAATGATTTTCTCGAGGTGATCTACTGTTCAAGAAAAATGTAATGATTTTCTTAAATTTCCTAAAATTATATATAGAAATATCATAAAATACATCTAAGCAGGTTAGAGGGTAGGGCTTATGCATGACCAACCTTTTGTAGTCATTTTTCGGTATAGGATGGCTGTTGAATGTCATTTATGTTCCTTTGGTAGTGATATCAAAGAAAATAAAATGATGACTAGTTAGTGGTTGTTCAAATTAGAAAACTATATAAAATTATAATAATTACATTAGTAAAATGTATACCTAGTTAAAAATTAGATAGCAAGCAAGTCATTAACTTTTATTTAATTAAAAAATGTTATTCAGATATTTACTTCGAAACAAGAGAAGTTGTTTGTGACGACATTCTAGGTCAGGTCCGTGTAGCCAGCCTTAAGCCCAAATATAGGCATCAATTTAAAGACACTTAAGACGACATTAGTTCTTTGTGAAGGAAAATGGTAATATGATCTTTAGATTATCGAAAAAGAAAACAAAGAAACTTCAAGTAGACAAGTACCAACCACCACCTTCCAAAGGAAGAAAGATATCAGAAATTAATAAATTATTACAGGCATCGGAGGAGTCCATATAACTGCTAATCTTGGTAGGGTGCGACTAAATAAAGGGGTTGACTATTCTTAGCTTTGTATTCCGTGAACTGAAGCAAATTATTAATTATATTTATTAAATTAAGCTAAATAGTAATTACAAATTTATTTTTTTTATTTATTATTATCCTTTTTGTTGTTATTATATATTTTCAGCTCTTTTTTGTTGATTATTTTTTTTCTTTATTTTATTAATTTTTAAAAATATTTGTTTTTTCTAATTTGAATGCTTATTAAATAAACTTCAAAACGTAAACATATTAATATAAATGAAAATTTTGTGAAATGTGATAAAATTTATAAAAGCAAAGATTTTGGATAACAGTTTTTTAATATCATAATACTAGTTTTTTAGTAACAGTATTAGTTTTTATTAATAATTCATTTCATGAAAATGCACCGCAACTTTTTTTACTTTTGATAAATACGTATTATAATCTAAATAAATGTTTAAACCAAATCATTAATCTTTTTTAATAAATTGAGGTTTTTATGACACATGTCAATCTCTCATTAGTTTGACACTTGTTATTTTATGGTATTTTTGAAATAAATATTATCCATTTGTTAATTTTTGATTTGTTTCAAATTTTAAAATTATATATATATATATATATATATATATATATATATATATATATATATATATATATATATATAATTATAATAAATACATTTCTTCCTTTCTTATTTTAAAATTATACATTAAAAAATATTTTATGTTTAAATTTTAATTTAATGTTTAATCTTTTTTTTAAATCAACCGGTATAATACACGGGTCTCACACCTAGTTTATTAATAAGATTCGAAATAAATATATTGAAAATTTATTATAAGAAACGTACGTGTATGATAACGATAAATTGATGGTATTTTAGATTTTGTATTTCTTATCAGGGATCCCTCTTATTATTCATATGGTTACGTTTGAAAAGAATAATTTTTATGAACAAAACATTTAGATTTTAAAAAAATTTAGCAAGGAGAGGAAACAATTTATATAAAAAAGCATATTATATTTAAATAATTCATAAAGTAGAAATATTAAAAAGTGTTTTTTAATTATTAGTATAATATTAGTATAATAACTAGGGAAGAACCCCGTTTTGCGGGGTTGGAAATGCCAAAGAAATGGAAACCACCAAGTGAATGACCAAGAATCTGAAAATGAACTGAAATCTAAAATCTTGAAATTACTTTTTTTAGATGCAAAATAGAATAAAGCAAAGCATCACGATTTTGCTTCAGAGGAAATTACAATGTAAAAGATGGAATTTCAACAGTTTTGTTGCGCCAATCTTGAATTTCTCCTAGCAATGATTTCAGCAGTCCAAGTCTTTTCTCTTTTCAGAAAAAATAGAAGCAAAAGTTAAAAGTGACCAAATTTAAACAAAAATGAAGAAACAATTAAGAATAAAAGGTAATAAAAATTAGATGAGTAAAAATACTAACCATTGAAATATGGTCATTACCGAAAGAACTCGTTGTGTTCTCCATTTTAGTTTTATAGTTCCATCTAAGAAGAGACATTAGAGAAGTTTCTGCCACCACTTAAGATCTGGTAATAACTTGCATCAAAATAAGTTAAATTTACAAATATGCCCCTTACAGAAAAGTGAGAAAGAAAACTTCACCTGATTTCATCAATACCAGTTGAAAACACTAAAACCACTCCAGAAGAAAACACACATAAAAACTACATGAAATTGTTTCTTGATTCAATGCCAAAGTAAGTTATTTTTTTCAAACATTAAAAACTCCACGCCAAACATACACATGATTATAGTTTTCAGATACACCTAAAGTTATTAGGAAAGGAAAAACCAATTTCAATCAATCAATAACGATAAAATTTAAAAAAAATAAATAAATAAATAAATAAATAGAGCGAAACTACTAACTTTTATATTTAACGGATATGAGCATTAGTAAATTGAATTATCATTTACCAACTCACCTACTCCTCCATAGGATTGATGAATAATGAAACATTGAAAAGGTTTCCAAAATTTGTCAATATACCTAAGTTGTGTGTTTCATTTCTCCACAGCAGTGTATTTTTTTTTCCCTTTGACCTGCCATCATTCCAATTCCAGAGTCAAACACAAGATTGGAATGGAATCAGGAATAGTAACTATTGCTATAGATATAAAATTTTACCTGTCACCACGCTCCAACAGCCTGAGTTTGTCATAGCCAAGATTTCTGGATCGTTTTTGTACCTGCGGTGTTATTAAGCTAGCAATCAGAAAGGGTAAAACAACAATTTAAAAAATTTGCATAGATGCGCACTTAGCCCTTTGGCATTCTATAGTATAATCATGTAGTCAAAAAAAGTTTAGAATCAGAATGCGTATTTACCTTTTTCAACCGTTAACCTGTAAAGAATCTAGAGTAATAATGCCACCAGTCAATGGAAGTAGCTCCAGCTTAACACTCACTGTGGATCGACCAACAACACACCTGCTTCCAAATACAAAATCCCAAATCCATTAAAAAAATAAAAATAAAAAAATAAAAAGTTAAAAGAGGTGAGTCTTACTCTAGAGGAACTGTACTTTTTAACCACATATGTGTGCGACCAATATCAGTTTTAGAAATGGGAACTATTTGGCTACTATCAACAACTACCTTGCATCTAAACCAAGCACATCGGAATCCTCTCTCAAATGTTGTAAATTCTGCCAATTGACCAACTTTTAAGTTCTGAACACCAAAATTCTCCATTGTGTTGCATCATTCAGAAGTCAATATTTCAAGAAATTTCCTTAATGAGGATGGAAACAATAAGAAAGTAACAACTAATAGGCAAACTTATTTAATTTTTGTTTCTATCAGATTGTTATTAGTAAAAAACTATCAGAAGTATCTAATACAGAGCGTATAACTACACAAATTCCTTGTAGGCAATTCCATCAGAAAGATCGGAATTGCACTGAATATATTTGAAAGCTGATAACTATATTATTCTTGAAAAAGAACATTTTTTCACATATTTGAATTAAAAGCTTACCTGCTTCATCCCCTCGCCACCACCTTGATCTAATGGAAGCTAAAAGTTCAAAAGTAAAAGTTAGAATGTTCACTGAAAAAGAATTAAAAAAAAAAGTTTAAAATCAACGTCGGTTGTTAGCCAAAATTAGCGTTGTCGCACCAAGAAATAAGAACAACAAAATCGGTGTTTGAAATGAATCTGCAAGTGAAATAATCGAAAATTTGAAGGCAATCAGCTAGGGTTCGAATGTCATTGAAAGCATTGAACAGGCAATTTTGACATCGTCTTCAACTCCAACTTTAGAGAAATTGAGGAAAGTAACAACGGGTACAGCGACGATAAAAGGGGTTGGAGGCGGTGGGAAGAGTAAACGGTGGGAGATAAAGAGGGTTGTAGAAAGAACGTATCACCTGATCAAATGGATTAACTAACCCCGGTGGAGGTGGATGGTAAACTGAGAGAGAACGGTGAAGCGGCAGAATGGGTATCAGTCGAATAGATCGACCTCACCCTCTTCGTCGTTGTCGTCGTCTCTCTCTCTCTCTCATTCCGTCTGTAGTTGGGTCACCAACTTATTCGATTAAAGGATAAGCAGTGAATTAAGAGAGACGATGAACAATAATCGAAGCGGTCGAAGCGGTGGGTATCTGTTGTCCGTATCTCATTGGAAGCGGTGGCACCACGTGTAAATCAACGTTTTTAAACCAAATACAGGTGTAAAGCGCATCTCAAAAAAATATTAAAGATGAAACAAAAAATAAATAAAAAAATAAAATCTTTGAACCAAGCCACAACTGTTCAACATGTAATTCAAAATTAGTATATATATAAATTCGGATTTTTGCATGAAACTTGGGAGCGAAGGCAAATAGTCCTATTTAAAGGCTCTGAAGTCTGAACCCTAGTCTCATCATACACCCATTTCTTGTTCAATTGCAAATCATTAAATCTCAGATGCAAACAGCAATGCTTTTCGTATTCATGCCGATGATTAAAGTTGGTCGTATCCATCTACACCCCCCTCGTCTCCGACCTCCATCATGCCCACACTGTTATCATGAGTTTCTACTTCAAAAACAAGAAAATTACAATCGTAGTCTATACAGAGAAATCATGGCGATGAAATTCACCTGGACACCCCCACGGTATAATCTGCTCAAGTTAAACACCGACGGGAGTTCAAAAGGGAATCCAGGTCCATCAAGCTTTGGGGGTTTAATAAGAGATAGTAATGGAAGATGGTTGTGCGGATACATCGGGAAAAATGAAGGGTAGATCATATACAAGTTTGGAGGCTGAAGTTTGGAGCATTTTCAAAGGGTTGTGTCTAATAAAAAAGAAGAATATTTCAAAGGTGTTGATCGAGACAGATTGCCAAGGGGTTCTAATGCTTGGGGTGCAAGGATTCGATAAATTTAAAGATCATGAGCATCACTGACTTAAATCTGTTATCGGGGCTATGAAAAAGATTATGATAGAACAAAGGCAGTCATTGTGCTGATCAACTAGCTAAATTCGGTGGACCACAGTTAGAGGACTACGTTGATTTGGAGGAACCACCGGTCCAATTGATACCGTATTTGTTAGGTGACATTGAATCCGTTGTTTTGGAGTCCGAAAGTAATGATTGATTTCAAGATTAGACTCATCATTTGTATCGTTTGCTTTCAAATTATTTGAGTTCATAACTATTGTCGCGTCTATTTTTGTAATGGATATATATATATATATATATATATATATATATATATATATATATATATATAGAGAGAGAGAGAGAGAGAGAGAGAGATAGGTTCAAATGTTTTTGACAATTATATATATATATATATATATATATATATATATATATATAGAGAGAGAGAGAGAGAGAGAGATAGGTTCAAATGTTTTTGACAATTATTGTGTGCATAAATGCACCAATAGGAATTCAGGAAAAATTTAATTCTTAAATAGTCAAGATAAGGCTAGATATGTAATTTTGCATATAAAGTAAATAATAACTAAAATTAAATCCCTTGATTCATGGATCAAATCCCTTAAATTAGACCACCGATTCTCCCTTTTCTCTAAAAATCATCGTCTACACCCGCCTGACTCTCTGGATTAGTAGCAGCAAGGCAATTGATTTTTCTAGGGTTTAAAGTCGTGGTCTTCGGTTGATCGTCCCAGAAGCAGAAATTAAAACGAAACTAAGGAGCTATTCAAATCGGTTCACTTCATCTTCGAGTTCTCCATCGTCATCTTCGGTTGATCGTCCCAGAAGTCATGGAAGAATTGTTCTCCCTTCATCATCCCTTTTGAAGCTTAATTCCCCATCTTCTCAGGTAATAACAGTCTGTAATGGTAATCATATGTAATCAATCTTCTTACTTTTTAGTTTTTTTTAAGCTTTTGGGCTTTTTATGAAGTTGAATCTACGAAGCACATGAACGAGCGTTTGGTAATGGTTGTTAACTTCTCAGAATTCGTACAAGTTACAACTAATTGATTCTTGATATGAGTTATGACTACGATGATTTAAATAAAGATTTGTGCATCTGATTTGCCCGCCAAATGTTTGTTAAAATGCTTGAATCAAATATTCCAGCCATTTTTTTTTAATATTTGAGCTATCATATCTCTCTCATACTAGCTTGGAATGATATGAAATTTGTTTCTGCATATTTTCGTTTGTGTTAGCTCCAAGTTAGGTTCAGAAGTCATTTAAATTTGATTAATATTAGTTTAGTTATAGTCCTTCGAACATGCAATGTTACAGCTGTATTTTTAGCACTCTTTGTTCAGAAACATTTGTGATCTTTGAACTGTCATATTTACCACATTCTAACTTGTAATAAGTTGACCTTTTTCCAAAGTATTGTCCTCTGTGCTAGCTACAATGTAGTCATTGTAATTAGATTAAGTCGATAATTTGGATCAGATGACTTGGGGAATACTTGATCAAGTGACTCGAGTACATTCTGTTAGAATAAATTAAAAGTCTTTAATGTCTAACACATTCTGTTGGAATTATAGTTTTATTCTGTTAGAATATACTGAAAGTTATACTATTTTAAAATTGATTATGTTTTTTTTTGGATTTATGCTTTGAAGGGGCTGCCATTGATGTGGAAAATAAAGAAAACATGGAGAACGAGAGTATTCTAACAGAATGTTGTTATTTTTTAAGAATGTTATTCATTTTTGTTGATATTCTTTTAGAATATTTATAATATATTAAAATGTATAAGACTTTTAGTCTGTAAGAATATGTATGAATTTGTATTTAAGTTTGGATGTATAAGAATATATTAGAATGTTTGTTATTTTTCAACATATGATTCAAGAATTTTGTTTTTCATCAATAATATTCTATTACAATAAAATTCTGAAAGAGTATCATTCTAACAAAAAATATTCTGGTAGAATAAAATTGGTAAAATTTAAATTGAATTAATTAAAAAATTCAGATTTTTTTTTTAAATTAGGAGAATTAATCATCCCTAAAAATCCGAAAATTTGCTTTTATAAATGTAGTTATTTGTCCAAAATACCCTTTTGCTAAAAATTGTGTGATTATATGGTACATGTTACCCCATTGTAATATCATACACTCTCAAATCATGTTCATTGATTAATTTCATCCGTTGGTCCAGATCTGTGCATTCTGACACACAATACTTAGTAAAAATAAAATAACCTAAGCATATATATATATATATATACACACACACACACACACACATAGAGAGAGAGAAGTTTAATTGAGAAAATAAAAAAGACTAAGAGGGGGGAATCATTCTCAGTCCCTCATTTATTTTTGCCGCAAAAGCCGTACCAACGGAAATGGAAAACGAATACACATGTGTTTTCCAACAAAACATATTTCCTTAAATTATACTAATCATTACCTTAATATATATACAAAAACATAGTTTTTTTTGTTTTTTTATGGAGCTATTTTTATTGAAAAATGATATTAAATATATCAAAATTCATAATTTTTTATTCTCTATAAATAGACGTCCATATTGATATAGTTTTAAGATAAAATAATTTTTTTTTATAGTTTCCACTATCGTTATTCATAAGTGAATAAAAATACATCAGATTTTTACTACAGTACATTCGTTATTCACTTAAGAATAAAAAGTATGATTAAGTTTTTTTACAGTTTAAGTATCATTCATATATGAATATAGCATATAATAAACTCTTCACAGTCTGCATCAACTCTAGTCACATGTTATATTTACATACGAATAAAACGTGTATTAGCTTTCCTCATAAATTATATTTATGTACGAAGAACACATTTATCATAATTTTGTTACAGTTCATTTGTTATTCATATATGAATAAGTAGTTCAAATTTTCAAAACACTACCTCTTTTATTAACATAATACTTATTCATATATAAATAACAAATAAACTGTAACAATATTTTAACAAATGTTTTATTCATAAATTAATATAACATATGACGAAAACTAATACAAGTTTTATTCATATATAAAATATAACGTGTAACGAAATATGATGTCAAAAATATACTTTAGGTAAAAAAAATTATTACACGTTATATTCATATATGAATGATACTTAAACTGTAAAAAAAGTTAAGCAAACGCTTTATTAATAAGTGGATAACGAATGTACTATAATAAAAATCTCATGCATTTTTATTCACTTATAAATAACGATAGCTAAAACTCTAAAAAAAAAAAAAATTTATTTTAACTTAAAACTATACAAATATGGATGTCTATTTATAGAGAATAAAAAAATTATGAATTTTGATATATTTAAAATCATTTTTCGATAAAAATAGTTTTCTAAAAAAAAGTGTTGTTTTTTCTATATTAAGGTAATGATTAGCTTAGTTTAAGGAAAAATGTTTGGTTGGAAAACACATATGACTGTGAATGATTCCTCCATTCTCAACTTTTTTTTTCTCAATTGAACCCATGTGTGTATATATATATATATATATAGAGAGAGAGAGAGAGAGAGAGAGAGGGAGAGAGAGAGAGAGAGAGAGAGAGAGAGAAATTCAATGGAGAACCATTATTAATCAAGGAACCAATGAACCGATCCAAAACGTCTGAATTTAAAGCGATTGATGGTCAATAAAAGGGTTGTAGATTTGTACATTTGAAATGCAGGCACCGGATTATACCAAAAATTCTCTTCCTATTTTTAGTTTTATTTTTTTGGGCTGCACTTTTGTCGAAAAAAAACACTGAAAATACGATTGTTCATGATTTTTCGTCATCTTTAAATATATATATATATATATATATATATATATATATAATAAAGTGGAAAAAAATCATACTTCATTTTCTTTGTTTTTTGAAAAGTTAAGGTCTATTTTTGTTATCCAAAATTATATATATATATATATATATATATATATATATATATATATATATATATATATATATATATATATATATCAAAATTCATATTTTTTTTGGTACTTTGAAAATATAGATTCATATTGATGTAAAAACAATTCAAAGTTTTAACTTAGATTCACGCTGTGAATGCTTAAAACTTTAGCTTAGATTCACATTGTGAATTATAAACACTAATATTCATATTGTGAATAAATTCACTTGTTGGTTTTACAAAACTAATTTACGAATTGTCTTTTCTATTAAACACTAGAAGCTGATATGTGTTAAAGAGTACAACATGTTGCATGTGATAGAGAGGTATGTATGGATAGTAACACTCTTTTTTTGGTATAGTGTTATAAAATGCATGAAAGAGTATACCGCATTGCATGTGTTTGTGTATCTGCATATGCATTGTATTTGCTGCTAAACACTAGAAGCTAAAAAGTATATTAGCTTTTGACTTTTTCTAATAGATCAATGATTAGTAATTTGGTATATAATTAATTAATTATATATATTTGCTATTAATTTTTTCCAGGAATATAATATATGGAGTTTTTATTAACTAATGAACAAACCATCTGTCATGTTCGTTTTTACTTTTGCATCTATATTTTGTTTTACCATTTAAGTATATAAGTTAGATTTCATGAGATATAAAGAAACCTTTCATTAGGAAACCCTTTCAAGAAAAATATATACCATAAAGGTCTTTTTTGGAAAATGATGATGCTAAAAGTTTATTAAAGATTCATAAACGTAGTTGTCAATTGTCACTTGTTAGATAATTTAGATTCAAAAATCTTGTTGGTAATTCTTAGAAAAACAAAGATTTATCAATGTAGTTGTCAATAGTTAATTGGTACATAATTTAGATTCAAAAATCTAGTTGGTAATTCTTAGAAAAACAGACTAATAAACAAAAAGTATAAGAGTTTTTTTGTTAAACGGTGATAATGTGCCCTTTAGCGTGGACCAAGAGTGGAGATCCCTCGGGTTGGATGACCCCTCGGCTGGCTTAGCTAGGTCAATATTGCCGCCGCAGTAGGCCTCCATCCCCCCGGGCGTTCCTTCAAGGCGGGACGTCCATACGAAAGGTCCGGCCCCGCCAAGGACGCATTCCACTACACGACAAACGTAACGGCTCCATATGACAAGGAGTATGCTCAGAGCATTACTGCCTAAACCAATTGTTGGCCCAGAGACAACGAGGAACACCATTAACCAATTAGGACGGCAAATCATGTCGGAGCCACAGTCCATGTACCTAGTACGGACCGCCAAGGGTCCTCAGTATAAAATGACCTCTGACTTGCTTTGAGAGGTAAGCTAGCTCTCCCGAAACTCACTACTCTCTCTCTCTCTCTCTCACACACACACACATATATCTCCCACTAACTTGACTGTTAGAGTGTTTTCCTGGGACGTCCTCCTGGAAAACAGATGACGGCCTTGTATGTTGTGACCTTATAGATTCCTTCCGGCGTAAGAGCACATCCTTAGATTGGGTGGTCGGAGCCAAGTTCGCATCATTTGGATCCGTCTGTTTGTGTGACTAACGATACACAAAAACACATTCCAAGTCACCTTCAAAATGACGAACGCAACTGTTGGTGAAACCTCATAACAACCAAGAAGCCCGGTACGATCGATGGTATCAGTGGAGACAACTGTCACTCCCATGCCACCATCAGAGCAAGTGGTTACAACCATCAGTGACACATCGTCATCCGACAATCCAACACCCTTGTTCATGGTGTTTCCACCCCAAAACACACTTCATAACCAACACCTAATACCCACCCTCAGTAGTACGAAACCATCGTTCCTCCACACCGTCGGTGGACCAAATGTTTTTACCCAAACGCCATTACCACCGATTTTCCAAACAATAAGCAGCCCACAATAGATTACACAAGCAACACTGCTACTAACACCACAAACTATTAATGGACCGGCACCTCTTTTGCAAACATTGGTACCCCCGATGAACAACGCCACCAACGGCCCAAATACTGTGTCCTAGACGTCAACCTACCCAAAGTTCACAATGGGAAGTATGTTGCCACCACCATTACCACAATACCAATAGCCCTCCATAACTCAACAACTCATTGTTCCATTCCATCCACAAAACTTATATGGCCCAACACCACCAAACATGGCGACGACAACAACATGCTGGTTCAACCATACTTGACAATGCAGCAACACAACTACCACTATATCCAACAAACCTATGACTACCCGAAATTTCTATCTTGTATAACCATTCAATTCAATCAAAGTCATACTCATTTCCGCTATCTTTTAGCATTGTTTAGAGTCTGTTTGAGTGTTCTAAGCCTAGTATCTTCAAGGTTTAGGGTTTATGATTCAATTACTTAAGTTCTTTGAGTTGCATTCAAGCCAAATACTCCTTCAAGAGGAGTGTACGGCCATACACTCAATATGGCCGTGAACTCATGCCCATATATGATTTATGCCTTCATTTCTAGTCATTTCTTATACTTCCAAGTCAAGAAAAGGCAATTCTCTCTCAACTATCATCAAGCATTTCACCTTGATCTTCAAAAATATAAGCCATTCTTCCATTTGATTAGTTGTTATCCTTCTTGACCTAGTATCACCCTTTGATCTCATCCATGAAATTCATCTTTTTGGGTAGATCTTCAAGTATTCATCACTTTCACCAAGAACACCTACTAGTTCTTGGGCCGTGAACTCCATAAGAACCTTCAAAAGTGTGAGTACCTCTTCCATATTTTAGTTAAGCATGATAAACACTTGATTCCTAGCCTTAATCATCATAAAATGCATGAACTTCAAGGGTGTACAGCCGTACACAACTCATATGGCCGTAAACCCTTGTTTAAAATGCATGATTTGGCCTCAAAATCCCTTTATGTCCCAATATAGGATCATGAACACTTAAAGGATGCTAGATAAGGCCATAAACACCTCATTTGCATGTTCTTCAATGAGTGTATGGCCGTACACTCCATTGGCCGTACACACCATAGTGTGTCCATAAACCACCTTAATGCAATCATATGTGATTTAAACACTTCAATCCAAGTGTTTCCTAGTCCCTAAGGTGGTTTCCTTGCATAGTTAGTTGTATATACACTAATTATATACATATATGTGTCATTATATGCTTAATAGGATCCGTTTGTGCTCAAGGCTTCACTTGACACTTAGCATCCTATATCGAACTTACATTCGTATAACTCACTACAGGTGAGTTCATACCCCTTAATTTATCTTTTAAATGATTTTAAATGCTTTTATTGGGGGGGGGGGGAATACAAGTAGAACTATTGTAGTTATTATATCAATCACATGTGATTAATAACTATCAAACAAGTGGATTTTCTTATACTTCAAACTATTTTATCAAGCAAACTATTAAACTCTTTTAAACATATATTGTCAAAATCATGTCTATATAGATATAGTTATATAAGTAAGGTTGAAAGGGCTTAGGAATGATAACTCACTTTATTTCATGTTCCTTGTTTGGTTGTGGACTTAGGGTATCCAGTTGTTTGTCCGAGTGTCATTTGAATCTTAGTTATATATTATGTATATATGTATAGATATAAAAGTTTTTACATCTGTTAAGCACCTTTGGGTAGCAAAGGCGTACAAACATAGTCAGTCATTCAAACAACATTACTAGTAAACTATAATAGGTATAGTTTAAAGGTTTACTACTCACTACTTCTAGTACAATGAAACATAAAAGAGTCAGTTCATTCATGAGTCAATACAAACTTACTATTATGAGAAACAAAAAGAACATACTATGATGAGAAACTAAGAGAACATACACTACGCTATACAAAGAGAACATACTATACACTAGAACAAAGAGAACATACAATACACTAGAACATACTATACAAACACTAGAATACTATAACATTAATGTGAGCCACTACTTCATGGCATGGCAATCTACTGTTGTGTCATGTTTTGTAACCAGAGTCTCCTGGAGGGAGAGCGTGAATATGTGTATAGATCTATACGAGACTGACCGTCCTACACCTTGCTGCTAGCTGTAGTGGGACCTGCAGGTCTACGGGTGACGATTGTCATACCATTTCGACGTCTTTGAGTATCGTGTTTTACTGTTCAATCAAGTATGGTTACACAATCATATCACATTTTACCTTAATTAACAATTGGTTTAAGGTAGTTAGTACATTGGTAGTTACTTATATACAATACTACAGTACATCTTTATTTTCCCATTGCATTCACATTGTCATCTTGTCACATAAACGGTAATGTAAACTATATTTTGGTAATGATAGTCATACTTGGGAAAATTATATACTTTTACAAACAAAAAACATACAGAACATTCGGGCCTTGGTAGAAGGCTACATTTTTAGTAGAAATATAGGATTTTCTAGGAGATACAAACATTTACTACAAACACTTACAAAAATTTACATCAAACATTTTCAAACACATTCATACAAACAATAACACTAGAATACTTATGATCTCACCAGCTTTAATGCTGATCTACTCTTTCAAAATAACTTGTATTCTCAGGTCACCAGTAGACAGGTACCGACCACCAGGTTTTGAGAAGACAGAGCTTTCAAGACTCGTCTTTATTTTGATTACTCATTTTTGGTGTCTTATAAACTATACACAGAACACACTTGTATTAAATTATACTATTAATGCAATGGATAGTGTTGTTGTTTGTTTACTATTATGCATTTTTGTGATACTGTACATGACGTCCGCTGCCCCAGAACGTTTCCGTCATTCCGGTTTTGAGGTGTGAAAAAACCCCAAACCAAGACTGCCTCTCACGAAGTGTCACCTCTCCATTTGTGAAAGAACACCTAGAGTATGAGATCCCTAACACCGCAAAGTTGCCTCACCTTATAACCTACAACAATACCATGGACCCGGACAGCCACATCGACACGTACAAGTGGACCATGACATCCCTAAAACTCGACGAATGTTTCTAGTGCACATATTTCCCCATAAGCTTTGATGGCAATGCAGGGACGTGGTTCAAGACACTTCGGTCAGGGAGTATTTACAACTTTTTCCAGCTAAAGTACCTTTTCTTGACCAACTTCATGAAGCTGCGCAAATACAAAGGGGATTCTTACTCCATCATCATATATAAACAAAGAAAAGGAAAAACAATCAAGGACTACTTTGCTCGATTCACTAATGCAACTCTAGGCATCCCAGGACACGATGAAAGACTGATAGTAGGAACGGTCACATGGGGCCTCCTTCCCAGCCCACTTTCCTAGAAACTCATGGGAAAAAAGCCTCAGATGTGGGCAAAATTGAAATAAAAGGTGGAATGATACCTACGAAAAGAAGAAGGAGAAGTCTCAAAACAAGCATACCTAAACTTCATGGTGGCTCCCGCCAAGAAATACCACCACCCAAATCCTCATCATGACAATCGATGGGGAAATAGATACCACGGGAGAGATAGGCGTTTCTGATCCTTCGTAAGAGATGACAGACAGGGGCAGCGGGCAGAAGTATACACTGTCACTAGTAAACCAGCGGCTAAAGGAACAAATACATACTACTATGAAATCCACAAAATCAGAAGGCATGACACAACCAACTGTTAGTCTTGAAGAGAGAGAGAGAGAGAGAGAGAGAGATGGATGAAAAACAGTTAAAGGGAGCTGTTGTGTCTTAGGAGCAATTCTCAGAAATGTTCTGTTCTAGATATGTGTCGCTGGTGGAGCGTTAGATGTTGGCCCATGAGTATTTGGATCTGAGACAGGGGACGACGGAGATCACCAAGATGTTCACGGAGAGGGACATGTTTCTTCCTAAGTTTGCTGCTTTTTAGCAGGCTCATATGACTCGTTACTTGAGCATACTCAAGACGGTTATTAGGTAGTTTGTATCCACCCAGCGTTATGGTTTATTGTTAGAGTTGCAAAAGGCCACCAGCTGACATGAGATTGAGATAGAACTCCAGGCGAGAGAGCAGAGACCAGCCCTGGTGCAGTCGCAGCCCGCGCCGAAGCGGGTTAGGGCCGCTAATTCGAGGTCAGGGAGTCAGAGGGGCCGCACTTGCGGGAAGTGCAGAAAAGTTCATGATGGAGCTTGTCGATATGCTTTGGGATGCCACATATGTGGCAAGTAGGGTCACATCACAAGGGACTACCTGCAGCAGGCTCCCGCTTCCGGATTTAGACTTTGTTATCATTGTGATCTGGTGGGCCATATGAAGGCCCAATGTCCCTTGCTTGCTGCTAGGCCAGTGCAGGCTCCATCTTCGGCTACTTTGAGGATCACATATGGTAGTCAGGGTAGGGTGGAGCCCCCGAGGGCATGAGGTCACATTTTTCAGCTCATTGCCAAGGAGACCAGAGCAGCTCTAGATGTTGTGACTAGTATATGTTCATTATTCAATGGATTATGTTTTATGTGATGCTTATATTTATATGCCTTTGATAGGTACGTTCCTAGTGAAATCTTTGCCTGCTCTTGTGTTGTTTGACTCAGGTGTGAGTCATTCTTTTGTATCTCGATCTAACAATATTGAGTTTGATATGCCTATTGGGGAACTAGAGTATATGTTGCGGGTTTCCATCGTCAACAAACACGGGGTTTCTACATCTTTGATATATAAGGGTTGTGTGCTAGAGATCTTCAGGGTGCCTTATCTGATTGATTTGATCCTTATTCCCATGGGGGATGTGTGCGTGATAGTGGGTATGGACTGGCTGAGCAGATTTGGTGTCATGATTGATTGTGAGGGCCAGCGAGTAGTAGTTCGAACCCAGATGAGGGAGAACTAGCTATTTATGGAGAGGGCACCAGGATCGATTCAAGGTTTTGTTTGGCAGCTAGTGCTCGTCAGTATATTCAGCACGGGTGTGCAGGTTATTTGGCTTATGTGGTTGAGACTCAAGTTGGGGATCAGATTTCAGTTTCTGAGGTTCTAGTGGTCAAGGAGTTTGTTGATGTATTTCCAGAGGTGTTACCCGGTATGCCTCCTGAGAGGCAGGTCGAGGTCAGAATTGACCTAGTGCCAGGTGCAGCCCAGATCGCCAAGGCGTCATACCGCTTGGCACTATCTGAGATGTATGAGTTGTCATCTCAATTATAGGAGCTATTAGGCAAGCAATTCTTCAGACCGAGATACTGTTCGTCAAGAAGAATGATGGTTCACACCGGATGTGCATCGATTACCGGGAGTTGAACAAGTTAAAGGTGAAGAACCGTTATCCCCTTCCGCAGATTGATGACCTCTTTGATCAGTTGCAGGGTGCATCTTGGTTCTCCAAGATAGATCTAAGGTTTGAGTATCATCAGGTGAGAGTGAAAGAGGAGGACGTGGAGAAGACTGTGTTCTGGACTCGTTATGGGCATTACAAGTTCGTGATGATGCCATTTGGGCTCACCAATGCACCTATTGTGTTTATGGATTTGATGAATCAAGTCTGCAGGCCAAAATGCATCTTCTTAATCGTTTCTTCTCTTGAGCTCACTTATCTAATCTCATCCAAGTGACTTAAACTTATCTTGATCATTTTAATGAAATCACAACTTCATAAACTTTCTAAATGACCATTTTGCTCTTTTGGTCAATATTTAACTAAAAGTCAAATCTCTCCAAATATTATGTTCTTACAAACGGTATATTAGTCTTTTCAATTTTTCTAAAAATTAAACACGCAAAAAAAAGAAGCTCAAAAGGACCACCAATCCAGTTTTTTAATGGTTTGGACATTTTTCCTGAAATAATACATATCACAATGACCATTTTTGCTCTTTTGTCTGGATTATTTATGTTTAAATTATGTACTTGGTTATATATATATGAATTTATTGGTTTTATAAGGACACATATTTAATTTGAAGTTTTACAATGATATATGCATAATTATGAAAGTTTACAAAGATATAAACGAATTTTTCCCGTAATAGTAATTTAAATTCAAAATCAAATAAAGAGAATTGCAAAATTTGTAAAAACCGAATTAAAAGGGTATAATAGTACATTCAAATAAATTAGGGACCAGATCCAAAAATCGTATTTTTGACTAGTGATGCAAGTTGGAAACTTTTTTGTATCGTATTTACAGTTTTTTGCATAACATACGAAGGCCCAGTGTCCCTTGCTTGCTGTTAGGCCGGTGTAGGCTCCAGCACCGGCTACTTTTAGGATCACAGATGGTAGTCAGGGTAGGGTGGAGCCCCCGCGGGCGTGAGGTCGCGCTTTTCAGCTCACTACCCAGGAGATCAGAGCAACTCTAGATGTTGTGAATGGTATGTATATGTTCATTATTCTCTGGATTATTTTTGATGTTATGCTTATATTTATATGCCTTTGATAGGTATGTTCCTAGTGAAATCTTTGCCTGCTCTTGTGTTATTTGACTCAGGTGCGATTCGTTCTTTTGTATCTCGATCTTTCAGAATGGAGTTTGATATACCTATTGGGGAGTTAGAATGTCTATTGTGGGTTTCTATCGCCAACGAACACGGGGTTTCTGTTTCTTTAATATATAAGGGTTGCGTGCTAGAGATCTTCAGGGTGCCTTATCCGATTGATCCGATCCTTATTCCCATGGGGGATGTGTGTGTGATAGTGGTTATAGATTGGCTAAGCAGATTTGGTGTCATGATTGATTGTAAGGGTGAGTGAGTAGTAGTTCAAACCCAAGTGGGGGAGAATTGGCTATTTATGGAAAGGGCACTAGGATTAGTTCATGGTTTTGTTCTGAAGCCAAGGCTCATCAGTATATTCAGCACGGGTGTGCAAGTTATTTGGCTTATGTGGTTAACACTCGAGTTGGGGATCACATTTTCAGTTTTAGAGGTTCCATGGGTCAGAGAGTTTGCTGATGTATTTCAGGAGGAGTTACCCGGTGTGCCTCCCAAGAGACAGGTCGAGTTCAGGATTGACTTTGTGCCAGGTACGACCCCGATCGCCAAGGCATCATACTGCTTGGCACCATCGTAGATGCAGGAGTTCTCATCTCAGTTGTAGGATCTGCTAGGCAAGCAGTTCATCAGACCGATCAGTTCTCCATGGGGAGCGTCGATATTGTTCGTCAAGAAGAAATGTGACAACCCGAAGTTTATTTCGTCGCTGTAACCCGTATTGTCAATAAAACTCGTCTTTATCGAATTGTTTTGTTTACGTTTTTGGATTAAGTCATTTAAATTAAGAATTTTATTATGACTTCATGTGTGTCCAAACACATTATAAACACGTGAAAACATCTTCAATATTCAATTGGAAACCTTTTAGTTACGACCACGTCGGGTTACAAACAACTTAATCAGGTACGAGCATAAGCCTCGTTTAACGTCGGTATCGGGTAGATTTCCACCGAGCCTCAAACTCAAACCCTATATAAAGTTGAAAGAACTTCCTTTGAAGCTTTTTCACTCTCTCACTACTCTCTCTCTCTCTACAAATCCAAGTTTTTGATCCAAAAACACCCCATTTCAAGCTCCAATTTGGTAAGTGATCCATCCTAGCTCATAGTTTAGCATGTTTAGCTTACAATTTCATGTCAAAATCATCCAAAAGGACCAAGAACATGTGTTTACAGCCCAAGAACTATCCCAAACCGTAAACACACTTAAATGGGGTTTTGGAGCCCCAAAACCCTTCCAAACCACTTCTAGAGCTTAGATATGACCTAAGGGCTTGTATGAATGGACTTGGAACACCAAAAACTTAACATTTGGGGAGTAAACATGAGTTTACGGCCCAAGAACATGCTTGGACCGTAAACACCCCTTCTAAGGCCGTAAACACCATTTAAGGTGTTAAAATGCCCCTTAAACACCTCCTGAGCCTTGGAATAATGTCTAGAATCAACCACCATTGTGTTAGGGACCTTAAACATGAAAGAAACCACCCCCCTTAGGAGATTTCGGCCGTAAAACCCCCAAGAAATGGTTCCTGGGCCGTAAACTCCTCTATAGTGGTCAAATGGTGCCCTAACTTCCTTCCATGGCTTGTACTTTGGACGAGAACCACTTGTGCTTAACCTAGGACCACCAAAACACATAAGGAATGGGTAAATGAGAGTTTACGGCCATAAAATCCTTGTTTACAGCCGTAAACTCCTTGAAATGTTCCATGTGCTGGTCAATTCACTTCCCTTGCCCCAGAACTAAACCTAGCATCATCCCTCAAGTGTTGGAAGGCCATAAAGCAATCAAGAACACACCACCCATGAGTTTATGGCCGTAAACTCATGGGGATATGGTCTATGGGTCGTAATCTCCTTTAGGAGTTTACTCTTGAAGAGCAAACTCCATATCTAAGCCCTACACACCCTTAGATGCTTCCCGGATCACTCCTAACACTTGAAATAAAGTGTTTTCGCGTCTTGGAGTGTATTGTATTACTTATTTGGTAGTTTAAAGTCTAATTAGATACAATTATGTATCTCTTCATATTACATAGGAACCTCGCGTGTTTTCAAGCCCCGAACTGACACTTAGCACCTTATCTGGCATTTCTCAACTGGTGAGTTCATACCCCTACACCTTTTTTCGTGTTTTTCAATGTTTTCAGGGGGAATACAAGCAAAAGTAAAAGGAAGTCTTGTACTCAAACTTATTATTTCGTATGATATGTTTCATATTCAGTATGCTTTTAACACAGGAAATCGTTTTACCAGCCGTTTAACTTGTAGATTTAACTTTTCAGATTAATTTGTGAAACTTATTATGAAATGTTATATTTTATATTTCACAAATAATTGTTCACATCATTACTGTTAAAATCATAGAACTTTGTTATGTCCTTGATAACACTCCTCCTAGATACGAGAGTGAAGGACCGATAACATTAATCTTAGAACTTTTGGCACGTCCTTGATAACACTCCCCCTAGATACAAAAGAGAAGGACTAATAAAACAAGATTTTTATATTATTACTTTTAAATTTATTAATCTTAAGATTGGAGACACGTCCTTTGTAACACTCCCCTAGATATGAGAGTGGAGGACTAGCCCTGTAACCAGAATATCCTGGAGGGAGAATGTGACTTGAGTGTATAGATCTATACGGGATTGACTACCCCGCAGCTGGCTACTAGCTACAGTCAGACCAAAAGGTCAAAGGGTGAAAAAAGTCATAAAACGATATTGGCCCCGTTCCAAGCCTTATCTAGTCTAATGTATGGTTATGGAACTGGCAATCTAATTAGGAAAATTTTTCTACTTACTTATTAGTTTTACGTACGTGTTAAAACTAATGTACTTTTTAAGGATAACCAGACTTTCAGGAAACTTCATACAAATACTTTAAGTATGGTAGATACTTGTACACTGCGTTCTGAATCAATAACCAACCACAAACTTTTAAGGAAAATAAGGGTTTTTCCTGGGATAACTGAACTGTTCTTAACTAGACCGTGTAACAAATCGATGACTAAACTTTACTTATAAGAAAATATGGGATTTTCTTGGATAATAAATTTTACAGAAAACCAAAGGAAACTTGTTCATTTTCAGAAACAAACCGCTTATGAACTCACCAGCTTTATGCTGATTTTTCAAAACTGCTTGTATTCTCAGGTCCACATTAGACAGGTACCCCGGGATCTTTTGGAGAAGATGGAGTATTTTAGCAGTCTCGTCTTTACTTTTGTTCATTTTGGATATAAATATAAACATGTATAACTTTGTTTTCAAACAAATATAAATACTTTTATGTAATGTAATGGTTGTGTTTACTACGCTTATTATGTACATTGGTTGTGATACTTCATGACGCCCTCCGCCCCAGAACGTTTCCGCCATCGGTTTCGGGGTGTGACAGATTGGTATCAGAGCCCTTGTTTATAGTGAACTAAGTATACCAAACCTTACATGGTATATAACTATAAACACTAATGGGACAAAGTGCTATGAACTAAAAGTATACTTTAAAATATAAGTATCTTTCAAAAGTATACAAGAATACCTAACCGCAGGAATCCGTAACTACGAGTTGAACAAAACATAAGTAATTGGGTGTTGTACGTTGTGGTTAAACCTGGGCAGTTATGTAGTCGTGTTTAGGTTTGATATAGCTTGATCAACTATATTCATTCGAGACACGACCAGCATGTGCTTGGGAGTGACTATGGTATACAACATGCCTAAAACTTACCCAATATCCAAACAATGAGTCGTCGTCGTAGTGAAACATGAAATACAATGGGAGTATTTTAGCCAAAACCGAATACGTTCTAGAAATTCATTCCGATTGTTGCTACTCACTCCTTCCTTAGCGATAGTTTATCTGCTTTGATAACTCTTTCCTGCTTTATCGCTTAATAGAATTATATATCTGTCATAATGAGATATCTCTTGTTCCATATCTCTTGATTCAATTCAGAGGACTTACCATCCTCTCTTCCTGATCATTTTAGATCAAGATGCCTCCAAGAAAGAGACCCAATTCAAAGAACAACAATCCTTCTCCACCACCACCTCCCTTTCCATTTGATCCTGCCATGTTCCAAGCAGCTGTTACTGCTGTTGTGGCTGCTGATATGTCACAAATGAACCCCGGTGGTTCAGGCGGGCCAGGAGGTGGTACTTAGCCCCAAAACCAGGAAGGTAGCCAGGGACACCGGAAGGAGTGTTCCTACAAAGATTTTATTAATGCGAAACATACATCTTTCGATGGCACTGGAGGTGTTATCGCCCTAACTCGGTGGTTCGAGAAAACCGAATCTATTTTCGAAATCTGTGCCTGCTCCGAATCTGATAAGGTGAAGTTCGCTGCATGCACCTTCACCGATAAAGCCCTGACTTAGTGGAACGGCCGAGTCAAATCCCTAACCCTACATGTAGCCAATGCTATGGGTTGGGAGGTCATGAAGGAACTTCTACTTGCGGAGTACTGCCCTCAGGGTGAGATGCAGAAGCTAGAGCATGAACTCTGGAACCTGAAGATGAAGGGTTCTGATATCGCTGCTTACACTTCAAGATTTGATGACTTGGCACTTCTCTGCCCGGGAATGGTTACCCCGCAGAGTAAAAAGATTGAGAGGTTCATCTAAGGGTTGACCCAACCAACCAAGGGTAATGTCTTAGCTGCGAAGCCAGATACCTACGACAGCGCTAAATGCCTAGAGCAAACTCTGATTGACCATAGTGATGAAATTGAGGAAGCAGCCACCACTCCTGAGCCGAGAAAGAGGAGTGGTGAGAAAAGGAAATTTTGGAAAAAGAACAAGAGTAAGTCTTTGCAGGAGTCCTCGAAGAAGCAGCAAACTGTGGCAGTCCACGCGCTACTATCCCTCCTGCTGTTTCTACCGTCGGATCCACAGCTCAAACACCTACCAGTAGGTATGCTGGTACCCTCCCTATGTGCAACAAGAGCGAATATAATCACCTCACTTCCAGCCCATGTCGTGAGGTACTTTGCAACAGCTGTGGCAAGAAAGGTCACCTGGCGTGAAACTGCAAA
This sequence comes from Lactuca serriola, assembly GCF_051521515.1. Lineage (NCBI taxonomy): Eukaryota > Viridiplantae > Streptophyta > Magnoliopsida > Asterales > Asteraceae > Lactuca > Lactuca serriola. Next base: position 72,000,170 of record NC_136410.1, read on the forward strand.
ACCCCAACCCAATCAACCAATCAATCTTCCGGAGCGGGTGTCAGTCGGGCCTGCTATGGTTGTGGTGAAGTAGGGCATTTCAAGAGGAACTGCCCCAAGGCGGCAACAACTGGTAACACCGGGAGAGTCCTAGCTATGGGGCGAGAGGAAGCAGTCGTTGATCCCACCGTTGTCTTGGGTACTTTCCTTCTCGACAATTCTTATGCTAGTATCCTTTTCGATTCTGGTGCGGAATGAAGTTTTGTTAACCATTCATTCAAACATCTCCTTAAGCATAATCCCCAACCATTAACTGAAACGTTTACCGTCGAAATGGCTAACAGTGAGAAAGAGAACGCCAACAATATATTCATAGACTGTACCCTTACCCTGAATAATCATTCTTTTCCCATTGACTTAATGCCAGTTTCCATAAAGAGCTTTGATGTTATCATTGGCATGGATTGGTTGAGCCCCGATCGTGCTGATATTCTTTGTTATGAAAAAGTCATCCGTCTCAATCTTCCTGCTGGTCAAACTCTCATGATCTACGGCGATAAACTTAGTTCCAACCTTCGCATCATTTCCTGTATTAAAGCTCAAAAGCTTCTGCGAAAAGAGTGTCATACATTCCTAACCCATGTAATCAATGAGAAACAGGAAGTTAAAGACCTCGAGAGCATCCCCAAAGTCTGCAACTTTCCTGATGTCTTTCCTGAAGAGCTCCCGGGAATTCCTCCTGAACGTCAAGTCGAGTTTTGCATCGATTTAATCCCTGGAGCTAACCCTGTAGCCAAGTCTCCATATCACTTAGCTCCAGCAGAAATGCAGGAGTTATCTAGCCAGCTCAATGAATTGCTCGATAAAGGGTTCATCAGACCGAGTTCCTCACCCTGGGGAGCCATGGTATTGTTTGTTAAGAAGAAAGATGGATCTTTCTGGATGTGTATCGACTACCGTGAGCTAAACAAATTGACCATCAAGAACCGATATCCTCTTCCTCGAATAGACGACCTCTTTGATCAACTTCAGGGAGCTAGTTACTTCTCGAAGATAGACCTTAGGTCAGGGTACCATCAGCTACGAGTTCATGAGAATGATGTTTCCAAGACAGCATTCAGGACTCGATATGGTCACTACGAGTTCGTAGTGATGCCCTTTGGTCTAACTAACGCACCAGCAGTGTTCATGGACCTGATGAACCGGGTGTGTCGTCCTTTTCTGGACAAGTTCATCATCGTGTTCATTGATGACATACTTGTCTATTCCAAAGGCGAAGAAGATCACAAACAACACTTGAGATTAGTATTGGAAACCCTTATATTCGAAAAGTTGTACGCGAAATTCTCCAAGTGTGAATTCTAGATTCGGAAGGTAACTTTCCTTGGTCACGTTGTAAGTAAGGAGGTTATACACGTGGACCCTTACAAGATCAAAGCAATAGAGAATTGGTCGGCACCGAAGACACCCACATAAATCCGTCAATTCTTGGGTCTCGCCGGCTATTATCGGAGATTCATCCAGAATTTTTCCAGAATCGCCAAACCCTTAACTACTCTGACACAGAAAGGTGTACCCTTTTGTTGGAGTGAAAAGCAAGAAACTGCGTTCCAAACGTTAAAGAAAGCCTTGTGCAGCGCACCTATCCTGTCCCTGCCTGAAGGGATGGAGGACTTCGTTGTCTATTGTGATGCGTCCAATCAGGGCTTAGGCTGTGTGCTTATGCAAAGAGGAAAAGTTATTGCTTATGCTTCGAGACAGCTGAAGGCACATGAAGTTAACTACAAAACTCACGACTTGGATTTAGGAGCAGTGGTCTTCGCACTGAAGATTTGGAGACATTATCTTTATGGAACTAAGTGCACAATCTTCACTGACCATAAAAGCTTGCAGCACATCTTCAATCAGAAAGACTTAAATATGAGGCAACGACGATGGGTAGAGTTACTCAGTGATTACGAGTGCGAAATCCGCTACCATCCCGGTATGGCCAATGTGGTAGCAAATGCCCATGGCTGAAAGGAGAGTTCAAACCACAAAGTGAAGACGTTGACGATGACCATCCATTCCCATTTATATGTATAGATTCGAGAAGCCCAGTTAAAAGCCCTCAAACCAGAAAACGTGTTGAATGAAGCCTTGAGGGGAATGGATAAGAAACTTGAGATCAGAGGTGACGGAGTCTACTGTTTCATGGACCGAATCTGGACCCCAAAGTTCGGAGGTTTCAGGGAAGTTGTCATGAACGAAACTCATAAGACCAAATACTCTGTTCACCCAGGTTCGGATAAGATGTACCAGGATCTCAAGAAACAATACTAGTGGCAAAACATGAAAGCTGAGATCGCTACCTTCGTGGGCAAGTGTCTGACTTGCGCCAAGGTAAAAGTCAAGTATCAGAAGCCCTCGGGTTTTCTCCAGCAGCCCGAGATACCCGAGTGGAAATGGGAGATGATTACCATCGATTTCATCACCAAGTTACCCAAATCTCCGAGTGGGTACGATACCATTTGGGTGATTATCGATCGTTTGACAAAATCCGCTCACTTCCTTCCGATTAAGGAATCGTTCAAGATGGAAAGACTCACGCGAGTCTAAATTCAAGTGATAGTCTGAATGCACGCTGTACCTGTGTCCATTATCTCCGATCGAGATAGCAAGTTTACCTCAAGGTTTTGGCAGTCCCTTCAGAAAACTCTTGGAACTAAGTTGGACATGAGTACAGCTTATCATCCTCAGACAGATGGACAGAGTGAGAGAACTATCCAGACCCTAGAAGACATGCTGTGAGCATGTTTCATCGTTTTCAGAAAGTCATGGGACACCCATTTACCCTTGATCGAGTTCTCGTATAACAACAGCTACCACACCAGCATCAAGACTGCCCCGTTCGAAGCCCTCTACGGTCGCAAGTGCAGATCCCCCCTGTGCTTGGCCGAGGTAGGGGACACGCAGCTAGCCAAGAGTCGAGTCCCCGACAGTGCTCTCACTGGTCCTGAAATCATCCGTGAAACCATTGAGAAAATCATCCAAATCCGAGATCGAATGAAAGCTTCACGAGACAGACAGAAGAGTCACGCCGATAAACGACGGAAACCTCTGGAATTCCAGGTTGGAGATCGTGTCCTGTTGAAGGTCTTGCCCTGGAAAGGCATGATACGCTTTGGAAAGGGCGGAAAATTTAACCCGAGATACATTGGACCTTTTGAGATCCTCTCTAGGATCGGTCCCGTAGCCTATAAACTCCAATTACCACAAGAGCTTAGCAACATCCATCGTGTCTTCCACGTCTCGAATCTTAAGAAGTGCCTATCTGATGAAACCCTAGTAATACCTCTTAACGAGATCGAAATTAACGAAAACCTGAACTTTGTGTAAGACCCAATCGAAATCATGGATCGAGAGATCAAACGTACGAAACAAAGCCGCATCCCGATAGTGAAGGTTCGCTGGAATGCTAAGCGGGGACCCGAATTCACTTGGGAGCGCGAAGACTCGATGAAGCAGAAGTATCTACATCTCTTTCCAAATCCATGATTTGTATCTTCATTCTAAATTTCGGGACAAAATGCCCTCTAACGGGGGGATAATGTGACAACCCGATCTTTATTTCGTCGCTGTAACCCGTATTGTCAATAAAACTCGTCTTTATCGAATTGTTTCGTTTACGTTTTTGGATTAAGTTATTAAAATTAAGACTTTTATTATGACGTCATGTGTGTCCAAACACATTATAAAAACGTGAAAACATCTTCGATATTCAATTGGAAAACTTTTAGTTACGACCACGTCGGGTTACAAACAAATTAATCGGGTACAACCATAAGCCTCGTTTAACGTCAGTATCGGTTAGATTTCCACCGAGACTCAAACTCAAACCCTATATAAAGTTGAAAGAACTTCATTTGAAGCTTTTTGACTCTCTTACTACTCTCTCTCTCTCTACAAATCCAAGTTTTTGATCCAAAAACACCCCATTTCAAGCTCCAATTTGGTATGTGATCCATCCTAGCTCATAGTTTAGCATGTTTAGCTTACAAATTCATGTCAAAATCATCCAAAAGGACCAAGAACATGTGTTTACGGCCCAAGAACTATCCCAAACCGTAAACACACTTAAATGGGGTTTTGGAGCCCCAAAACCCTTCCAAACCACTTCTAGAGCTTAGATATGACTTAAGGGCTTGTATGAATGGACTTGGAACACCAAAAACTTAAAATTTGGGGAGTAAACATGATTTTACGGCCCAAGAACATGCTTGGACCGTAAACACCCCTTCTAAGGCCGTAAACACCATTTAAGGTGTTAAAATGCCCCTTAAACACCTCCTGAGCCTTGGAATAATGTCTAGAATCAACCACCATTGTGTTAGGAACCTTAAACATGAAAGAAACCACCCCCCTTAGGAGATTACGGCCATAAACCCCCCAAGAAATGGTTCCTGGGCCGTAAACTCCTTTATAGTGATCAAATGGTGCCCTAACTTCTTTCCATGGCTTGTACTTTGGACTAGAACCACTTGTGCTTAACCTAGGACCACCAAAACACATAAGGAAAGGGTACATGAGAGTTTACGGTGGTAAACTCCTTGTTTACAGCCGTAAACTCCTTGAAATGGTCCATGTGTTGGTCAATTCACTTCCCTTGCCCCAGAACTAAACCTAGCATCATCCCTCAAGTGTTGTAAGGCCATAAAGAAATCAAGAACACACCACCCATGAGTTTACGTCCGTAAACTCATGGGGATATGGTCTATGGGCCGTAATCTCCTTTAGGAGTTTACTCTTGAAGAGCAAACTCCATATCTAATCCCTACACACCCTTAGATGCTTCCCGGATCACTCCTAACACTTGAAATAAAGTGTTTTCGCATCTTGGAGTGTATTGTATTACTTATTTTGTAGTTCAAAGTCTAATTAGATACAATTATGTATCTCTTCATATTACATAGGAACCTCGCGTGTTTTCAAGCCCCGAACTGACACTTAGCACCTTATCTGGCATTTCTCGACTGGTGAGTTCATACCCCTACACCTTTTTCCGTGTTTGTCAATGTTTTCAGGGGGGGAATACAAGCAAAAGTAAAAGGAAGTCTTGTACTCAAACTTATTATTTCGTATGATATGTTTCATATTCAGTATGCTTTTAACACAGGAAATCGTTTTACCAACCGTTTAACTTGTAGATTTAACTTTTCAGATTAATTTGTGAAACTTATTATGAAATGTTATATTTTATATTTCACAAATAATTGTTCACATCATTACTGTTAAAATCATAGAACTTTGTTATGTCCTTGATAACACTCCCCCTAGATACGAGAGTGAAGGACCGATAACATTAATCTTAGAACTTTTGGCACGTCCTTGATAACACTCCCCCTAGATACGAGAGTGAAGGACTAATAAAACAGGATTTTCTATATGATTACTTTTAAATTTATTAATCTTAAGATTGGAGACACGTCCTTTGTAACACTCCCCTTAGATACGAGAGTGGAGGACTAGCCCTGTAACCAGAATCTCCTGGAGGGAGAACGTGACTTGAGTGTATAGATCTATACGGGATTGACTACCCCGCACCTGGCTGTTAGCTATAGTCGGACCGAAAGGTCCAAGGGTGAAAAAAGTCATAAAACGATATTGGCCCCGTTTCGAGCCTTATCTAGTCTAATGTATGGTTATGGAACTCGCAATCTAGATTAGGAAAACTGTTCTACATACTTATTAGTTTTACATGTGTGTTAAAACTAATGTACTTTTCAAGGATAACCAGACTTTCAGGAGACTACATACAAATACTTTAAGTATGGTAGATACGTGTACACTGCGTTCTGAATCAATAACCAGCCACAAACTTTTAAGGAAAATAAGGGTTTTTCCTGGGATAATTGAACTGTTCTTAACTAGACCATGTAACAAATTGATAACTAAACATTACTTATAAGAAAATATGGGATTTTATTGGATAATAACTTTTACAAAAACCAAAGGAAACTTGTTCATTTTCAGAAACAAACCGCTTATGAACTCACTAGCTTTATGCTGATTTTTCAAAACTGCTTGTATTGTCAGGTCCACATTAGACAGGTACCCGACGATCTTTTGGAGAAGATGGAGCATTTTAGCAGTCTCGTCTTTACTTTTGTTCATTTTGGATATAAATATAAACATGTATAACTTTGTTTTCAAAAAAATGTAAATACTTTTATGTAATGTAATGGTTGTGTTTACTACGCTTACTATGTACATTGGTTGTGATACTTCATGACGTCCTCCACCCCAGAACGTTTCCGCCATCGGTTTCGGGGTGTGACAAGAAGGATGGATCACACCGGATGTGCATTGATTACCGGGATTAGAACAATTTAACGGTGAAGAACCGTTATCCCCTTCCGCAGATTGATGACCTCTTTGATCAGTTGCAGGGTGCATCTTGGTTCTCCAAGATAGATATGATATCTGAATATCATCAGGTGAGAGTGAGAGAGAAGGACGTAGAGAAGATTGCGTTCCCGACTTGTTATGGGCATTACGAGTTCGTAGTGATGCCATTTGGGCTCACCAATGCGCCTACTGTGTTTATGGATTTGATGAATTGGGTCTGCAAGCCAAAATGCATCTTCTCATACATTTCTTCTCTTGAGCTCACTTATCTAATCTCATCTAAGTTACTTAAACTTATCTTGACCATTTTAATGAAATCACAACTTCATAAACTTTCTAAATGACCATTTTGCTCTTTTGGTCAATATTTGACTAAAATTCAAATCTCTCCAAATTTTGGTTCTTACAAATGGTGTATTAGTCTTTTTAGCTTTTCAAGGGATCAAACATGCAAAAAAAGATGCTCAAAAGAATCACCAATCCAATTTTTTAATGGTTTGGACATTTTTCCTAAAATAATACATATCGCAATGACCATTTTTTCTCTTTTGTCTGGATTATTTATGATTAAATTATGTATTTGGTTATACATGTGATTTTATAGGTTTTATAAGGATACATATGTAATTTGAAGTTTTACAATGATATATGCATAATTATGAAAGTTTTCAAAGATATAGACGAAATTTTCCCTTAATAGTAATTTAAATTCAAAATCAAATAAAGAGATTTATGATTCAGCGTATGAAACCATACGCTAATAAGATCTCAAAATACTATGTCAATGAATGGTGGTTTAAACCCACGCTATCAAGAGATATAACAATCTCACTAGACCACAAGTTGAAACTCTATTCTACTCGAAGTTAGCTGCAGATGTCAAAAAGGGGGAGAGAATCTTGGTAAAACTGAAAAGCTCGTTGAAGAAAGAAATCTCACTACTACAAACTCACATTCTAAGGGGGTGTCGAGTCAGGATGATGTCAATGCTCTCAGCTCAGCTCAAGCATTCATAAATGTTTGATGAGTCATTCACCTTCTCAGGGGGAGCATTTGTTAGAACTGCAAGAATCAAGACTTCATTATTATTTTCGGGGGGAGCACAAGCCAAAAGACTTATGCATTCCGCTTATATATCAAAATACGTTTAGTTTTGACATCATCAGATAGAGGGAGATTGTAAGGTCACGCCTTCTAATCTGATGAGTCAAACACATGACACACTGATCTATCAGCGTCAGTTTATACAAGTCAACAGCCTCAGCTTATAGTATAGTTGTTCGATTGTAATCTTTTGTATATTAAACGGTTATTATAGATAAATATAAAATCGATATTAGATTCATAATCTTTGTGATAAGGATCTAATCATTAGTATAGATTATATGCAATCCCTTTAATCGAGGGATATACATTTATTGATTTGTATATATACAACATTAGGGAAAACCCTAATGTTGCCAGGTTAGTGATTGGGGCTTTGTGTCAATTGTCTTTGTAACGAACCCATCTTCTTGGTGAAGACAAAACCTATTTTATTGGTGAAAGGAACAATTAGGAGAACTCCTTTGTTATTTACTCTCTGTTGATTATTTGGTTTGATTAGTTGTACTTTTCTTATTCATACTTGAGGTGTATACGATAAAAAACAAACCTTCAAAAATGCTTATGAAGCTGGGTATTCTAAACGCTAATCAACAATCAGAGATCTATGCGGAACAGTCATGATAAGAAAACACATGATGAAATCAAACTAGTCACCAAAGCTATTAAAGACAACATCAAAAACCCAAACTTGATGACCACTAATGACTTAAGCTTACAAATGTTAAGCAGGTTCTACTGAACCTACCAATAACTTGAAGAAGTTAAAGCTCTATTTCAGGGAAAGGGTGCCGTCTTCCTCAAAAGCGGGAAAGTCATCAATAGTCGAAGTCAACTCCCAGACCAAAACCTCAAATTCTCCTTCACCACAAAGACATCAAACTCCTCCAAAAGACAAAACTCCACCGCAATCTCCGCCAAAATAAGTAGCTCCAACTGTAATCTAATCTCCTCCGAAGACCTCTCCAATCAAAGAAACAAGTCCAGAGCCCTCTATGCCATCATACCAAACATATGACTCTCCCATCACCACGCAAAAAAAGGATGATTGGAGAGCAGCTAAAAAGGTTGACTATATCTGCCAAACTTAGGGATTTGATATTCGAATGGACAAAACATTAGTCCATTCTTGGGTGAATCCTACACGAAGGCTCCTAGATTCAGACTACGTCCCTCATCTGATGTATGCTAAGTCTCCCACCATTGGCTTTTGGGATCTTTCTTTGTCCCCAAACACATAGTACTTTCCGGTCTTTGAGTTGTTTGATGTTCGCATCCCTGATGAACATACACTTCCCATGGAGTTTGAGAGACTAGATGCTTTTCATAACAAGCATGGAAAGAAAATCAAAGAAATATGGTCAAATGATGCTCCTGAAGCAGTCAAAACGTTCAAGTCTCAATCATTCAAAAATGCAACCTTCCATCAATACACTCTCTCGCGCTTCAAGAAGGAATACCACTACACTCAAGCAGACTTCTTCTTCACAAACCGTTAAAAATCTTCGCAATTGCAAGGGTATTCAAGAACGAGATTGAAAAGAATCATAACATGAAACCAGGATCTGCTATAGCCTGTCAATTTCTCAAAGCCCTAGTATGTAGAACTACAAAACATTTCATGTCATGTCGGGTTTGTTTCATGTCAAGACATTAAACGGTTTTGAGAGGGCTCGACCCTAACCCGACCCAGTTAATTATCATGTCATGTCGTTTCAACCTGTTTATTTTCGTGTCATGTTTAGGGTTATGGTTTAGACCTTGTAAATATGTTGTGTCATATCAAATTGAAAAAATTAAAGGTTGGAAAGTAGGAAATGGGGAGGTGATAAGGAAAACGTTAAACATTAGAGTTGACGAGGCAGAAAATGACACATACACCCTATGAAGTATTTAGGAAAAAGTGAAACATTAGAGTTAGGAGGCGGAAAATTGAATGTACGCAATGTGATAACTATGAGAAAGGGAAAATGACACATACACCCTATGAAGTTTTTAGGGTTTACTCTTTTAGTCACTTAACTTTTTAAATGGCTTTTTAAGGGAGCAAATTTGGTTTTGTCGGGTCCAATATTTTCTTTTTGAGAAAACGAAGGGGTAACCCGATTAACCCTTATGCCAGCTCACTTATTTTTATATTTTAATAAATTAAGAAAAATTAAAAGGTCCCACAACATTGAATCTCTCTCTCTCTCTCTCTCTCTCGATCCTCGATCCTCGATGACTAAAAGACCCCTTGCATCCCTCTCGTTTTCAATATCTTTTGCAGACTCCACATCAACCAAAAACCCACCTATGTTGTTACTTTTGCTTGCCTTGTTCCATCAGGCCAACCATCCTCCTCCCTTTGTACACAAAGCCAGAACCAAAAGAGAATAATTCGAGAGCTATCGAGGTAGCCCCCCATCCACTCACTCACTACTGCTGATTGGGTCGTACCATGTTCTCTTTCCCTTTGAATCTCTCCTACTCATGTCGATCAATCACTACCGAGAAACTCGCCATGGCTGCCATCGCAACTTGTTTGCTCCTTAGATTGGCAGTCACTTTCTCTCCTTCACAAATTATGTCTTGAGCATGGTTGTTCCTTCCGATTCCCTCCATCTGCAACTCGATTTCGCACCAGAGGAGTTTTTGTTGTCAATTCGTGTTTCTTTTCCTACTTGATGTGTGTAAACTCAAATAGTTTTAATCCTACTTTTAATTATAAAATTGACACACAAAGGCATTGGACCTATCAATTGTTGTGTAGCTAAATAAGTAGGGTATCGAACTCAGGGAACGGAAAATTAAAACTAAAAACTAGAATTAACTAAAAACAAGTAATAGAAAATAGGGGTTTCTCTAGTTTTGCAAGACTAGAAACTTAACTAAAACTTAACTACTCAACTAAAAGCTGAAAACACGTAAAAACAAACTAAATTCAATGATCAAAAAGGATTTCTATTTAGGCTCAACTCTTTTACTCCTATGGTTAATTTTTATAATAATATAATAGATTAATTGTTATTGGTTATCGACTTTGGTGATTAGATTCACATTCGCTATTACTAATCCTTAGAAAACATACCAATTCAAGCAGTGGCCAGTTGATTAAACTAATAGATTTCCTACGTTAATTATTCGGGTTAAATAAGACTTGTAGTTAGCTAATTAAATTTGGTGATTCAATTAACCTCCTATTTATGGTGTATCACACAAGCTTACACATTAATTTACCCATTCTCTAATTAATCCTAGTTTCATGTTCATTATTCCTAGGCATATAGTATTGTGTTCACATAAATTGTATGGGATAAGCAATGAAGAGATGTTCATGCAGCTTAATCACTTAGAAATTAACATAAAATAGTTATGGTTAATGCATAAGGGTCTTTAACAAGCTTAATTTAACAATATTACCAACTAACAATAAATCAAAAGAGTAAATTAAACCATAGAAGCAAAATTGTCTTCCCCAAACAGAAACTAACGAAATTAGTTCATGATTTCAATGTATGAAAGCTTAAAAATGAATTCAAATAAACCTAACATAATTCTATTCAAAGGTAAAGTGGAAAATTAAACCTAAAGTGCCTTAATCTCTTAATAATGAAGGATTAGGGTTCTTCAACGTTTTCCAGAGCTCCAAGGGCTTCCTTGATCACCAAGTGTTTCCATTAAAAATCCAGAGAGGCCTCAAGTCGGGTTTGTGAAGTTTATTTATAGTTTTCTCAAAACAGGGGCTACTCGTCGAGTAGACAACTGACTCGCCAAGTCCCCCTTGAGGAATCCGTATATGACAAGAACTCCATGGATTGCTTCGCTAACCTTCGTGTCTACTCATCGAGTAGACGACCCTACTCGCCGAGTAGCTTAAGAATTAAGCCTTTTTCTTTTTTCTTTCGTTCCCGAGCTTTCGTTCATATCTCCTGCTTCCTTTTGCTTCTGAGCTTCTTTTTTGGACTGAAAATATAATTTGAACAATATTAAGTATCTTTTGTCCATAATATGCAATTAATTAGCCAATAAATGATAAAAATCCAACATAAAAATATAGCTAAATATGCGAATATCAAAATACCCCACACTTGACTTTTGCTTGCCCCCAAGCAAAATTGAAATTAAGCACACTAATATTACATAGACAATCCCAATCCAACCCAGCTATTACGTCAAGACCGCAACGCATGCATTTGTGTCTAAATAATTTTCCTAAGGGCCCCCCTTAATTCTAAATACTCACAATCCTCATAAACACTCGCCCACTTTTTCCGAACAATGCTCATTTTATGCATCCCTCCGAGTCCATCCGCAGAAAACCTCATAGTCTCAAGGTGTTTTTGGTTGAGAAACCCAAGCATACATATTCTAAAAATTACAATTCTTCGATACCACTATGGATCTTTTTTGGAATTCTTCACTTTCTAGATAATTTGAACTTTGATTTCTTTGAATTCTTCAAATTTTCCACCTTTTTGATTTTCTTTGATTTTTGGGTATCTTCAACTTTTGAACTTTTGGAAATTTGATCTTTTGATCTTCACTTTAACTGCTCCAAAATTCTTACAACTTTGCTTGTAATTCTCTCTCTTTTTTTTACATGTAACTCACTTTTTTTTTCACTCAATACCTACATGCTTAATCAAGGGCGCTCAACTTCAAACTTTATTGATTAAGGATAATAATTTTCCTGTATACATTTCAAGTACACGGTGCTAAACTTATTGCATCCCTCAAACTAAGCGAGGTTGTGTTTTTGTCCCATGATTTCATTAGAATAAGGGAGACCACAAATGCATTAAAACGTGTATAAGCTCGACTAAACATTTGGATCTTCATGCAACTAGCATGATTCCTAATTGCTTTACCAAATTTTTCTAAATTAATCCTAGCAATTTTTATGCAAAATTTCAAATGTTTTTCAAAATTTAACTAAAATTTTAACTAATGCAACCAACCCCCTACCCGACACTTAATTTATGCAATGTCCCCATTGCATATTATGCATGATAAATATAATAAGAAAATAAAGAGAGAATTTGAACAAACTCCCTTGGGGTAGTAGTGGCGAGGTCGGTATTTCTTCTCTTTTAACTCCACTTCAAATGACTTTAGACACGGGAACAGCTCATCCATGCCTTGGGTGTCATATGTTGTGTAGGAAAGCTCCAAAAATGCAGGAATGATACTCGGAAATCATCAGAAATCAAACTCTAAAGAATATGAGCGAGACCCGTAGTGAATATGAGCAGAATATAAGCCTTGAGAATGAAAAAGTGAAAAACTTGTCGAGTCTATACGAAAACTCGACGAGTAGCAACGTATCAAGCAGAAAAATCATGGAATTGAACTCGGACTTGTCGAGTAGGTAATGTGCACTCGGCGAGTCCATCGCTGAGTGAGAAATATAAATATTCTGCTTTTAGGTTTTGTTTCTGATATGGACGGGTATGATAAATCAGTGTGTTTCTTCATTTTTCTTCAACAAATAACACTCTAAGACCCTCCTTGAGAACGGACTCAGCCCTAAACTCATGTAAATTCTCATCTAGATCTGATCCTCACTCTAACCTTGACAATTGAGACTCTTGCATGCATCCAATCCTTCAATATGAAAAGAAAACAACCACAAGTGATAAAAAAACAAATTCCTACTTAAACTTCCTAAAAGTTCAACACCCAAAACAAAGGAAAGTAAATAGTCTTAAACATCAAAAACACAATAAAATAAAGCATCAATCTTCCTCCTCGTCTTCATCTCCTCCGGCTCCACTTCCGTCCGCTTGGTTTCTTCTCGCTTGCACCCTTTCATCCCAACTTGACACATACGGGAATCCGGGCCTGGGCCTTGGTTCAAAATGCGTTTGTTCAAATAAATAAGCAAATGACACATTGACATAGTTCATGCCCCGCCCGAGGTCGTCTTGGTATCTTCGCAGCTCAACATTATATCAATCCATAGGTAGCTCCTCATCTACCGGAATAACCAGTGGGTCTTGTGGCACCCGCTCTCTCCTTTGTCTCACCCTCCTTCCCGGTTCCTCCGGCACTAATGGTTCATCATCATTTGAAATACTTGATGGGTTTTGAGCATTCTAACACTTCCTAAGTATACATGCAACCCTAATAACCTTGGATCTATGTTTGTCTAATAATCATGCAAAGTTGTTTTCGAAGGTTATGAACATATCTAGCATACATGGGGAACAATTTTCTTTGAATAAAAGATAGAACTACATACCTTGTTGTTGAAAGTGTTCCTTGAAACCTTGTGAGCCTAGCACCTCAGGTGTGATGCCTCAAATGCTCCACACAACACCAAATGCAAAGAATAAAATTGAGAGAATACTCTAACACATGAAAAATCGGCCAAGCCCTCTTGTTTCTTAGTGTAGCCGATTTTGGGGAGAGTTACATTGCTTATATAGTGTGTTGCATTAGGTAAATCCTAATGTTCCATGACTCTTCATTTCTTGATCCATGGGTTAACTCCATGGAGCATCCTATGGGTGAAACCCAACTTGATAATCCATGGAGCATCTTAGTCCATTATATAAGATATGGTAGATTTACTTAATCTACCCATATATCTAATTAGTTATCTTTTGATCACTTAATTAATTCTAAATTAATTCTTGATCAAAACTAATTAAATAATATTATTAATATATTAGAACTTATAATATATTAATAAACCATATGTGTTATTTCTCTCATTTAGTTTATCCAATTGCATGGTGCCATGCAACCCAAATGGACCATGTCGGGTCGGGTCAAGTACTTACCAGAAATAGTTATGGACTTAGACACCTTATCCAACAGTCTCCCACTTGGATAAGTCTAATAACTATAACTGCAATACTTCAGGAACCGATCGGAAATCGTAGCTCTTTCAAGGCCTCTCGGAACTGAGAAGATGTTGATACGCCATTTAAGATAAGTGATCATATAATCCTCTGTTCTAGATATCAGCCGGACAATTACATGGAACAATGTCTTACTTATTGTCCAGCAGTTTGTTTCCCGATTTCCGATTTGTTTGACAAAGAACTTAATTGAACACATCATCTTAGTTCTGACCGGGCCTGGTACATAGGTCAAAACAAAATCATCGAGAGGCCCATATATCAGCTTCTAATCCAAGGAGGAACAGATAAACTTCGACTCATATGTTTGTTCTACTACTAGTTGAATTATACACAAAATCACGTTTTACAACATCGAGTTACCAATACGTTTCCGTACAATCAATTCATAGGCAACAAATCATATCTCTAGGTTTGAAGACTTATATGATATTACCGTCTCACGATCACTCGAGAAAATTCCATGAAGTGATTCCAGTGAGCGTTGGTTGATTCCAATACTCAGAACTTATGAGCACTCATGAAGTGTTGTCTTATATCCTGACACCTACAACCAACTTCATGACAGTCTTACTTCATATCTACTTCCAACATATGACTGACTGTGAAAAATTTGAATAATATGTAAAACCATAACATACTATTCTGGAAGTCAAAACACGCAAAAGAAATTATAGTAAACGATTAACAAAAGATAGTAACACTTTACTCATAAATAAACACAACTTTTATTCATCATCAAATGTCAATTACACTTTACAAATTTCATAATTTATCTAACTACTAAAACTTATATCATCCTTCAGCCTTATGCTCCGAGCATGCTCGAGATGGTTAACCCTACTCAGTCCCTTTGGGAGGGGGTCTGCTGGGTTCTCATCCGATGATACCCTCTTTGCCACGAGGATTCCTTCTTCTATGCGATGTCTGATAAAATGATATTTGATGTCGATGTGTCTGGATCTCCCGTGATCCCTTGGTTCCTTGGCTAAGGCAACATCACTTTCACTATCACATAAAATTTCCATGGGCTCCTTTATAGCTGGTACTACTCCAAGGTCTCCGATGAAGTTCTTCAGCCATATAGCCTCCTTTGCTGCCTCGCTCGCTACTATATACTCTGATTCACAAGTGGAATCAGCCCCTTTCTCCTGCTTGGAACTCTTCCAAGTGATTGCTCCTCCGTTTAGGGTAAAGGACCAGCCCAACTGAGAGCGGAAATTATCCATATCAGTCTGGAAGCTAGCATCACAATACCCTACAACTCTCAAGTCATCACTCCCACTGAGGGTAAGGACCTAGTCCTTAGTCCTCCACAGGTAATTAAGAATATTCTTTACCGCAGTCCAGTGAGCCTTGCTAGGGTTCCCCTGATACCTGCTAACCATGCTCAAGGCAAAGGCTACATCAGGTCGAGTACAAGTCATAGCATACATGATCGAGCCTATTGCCGAAGCATAAGGCACTCGACTCATTTCTGCTATCTCAGCCTCAGTACTAGGGCTTTGTGTCTTACTCAATCTGGCGTTACTCTGGATGGGTAACTCTCCTTTCTTGGAGTTCTGCATGCTGAATCTCTTCAACACCTTTTCCAAGTAGGTACTTTGACTACGTCCAGTTAGTCTTTTACTCCGGTCTCTCAAAATCCTTATCCCTAGAATATAGGCAGCTTCTCCTAGGTCCTTCATAGAGAAACACTTCCCAAGCCAGGACTTAACTTCCTACAGAGTTGGGATGTTATTTCCTATGAGTAGTATGTCATCCACATACAATACCAAAAAGCTAACTATACTCCCACTAGCCTTGACATACACACAAGATTCATCTTCACTCCTAGAAAAGCCAAATTCCTTGACATTCTCATCAAAGCAAAGGTTCCATCTGCGAGGTGCTTGCTTTAATCCATAAATGGATTTCTCAAGCTTACACACTCTATTAGGATACTCGTTACTGACAAAACCTTCTGGGTGACTCATGTAAACATCTTCAGTCAACTTTCTATTAAGGAAAGCGGTTTTGACATCCATTTGCCATATTTCATATTCATGAAATGCGACTATGGCTAACATAACCCTAATAGACTTAATCTTGGCTACTGGAGAAAAAGTCTCATCATAATCCACTCCAGGAGCTTAAGAGAAGCCCTTTGCAACCAGTCGAGCCTTATAAGTGTGTACATTACCATCCATGTCGGTCTTCTTCTTGAAGATCCATTTGCACCCTACAGTCTTACGACCTGGTACATTCTCAACCAAGTTCCAAACTTGATTGTCATAAATGGATTGTATCTCACTATCCATAGCCTCTTTCCATTTAGCAAACTCAGGGCCTACCATGGCTTCCGCGTAACTGTTAGGTTCATCCAGACCTACTAGTGTCTCATCACTAATAGGTGTCTCACCTTCCGCAGTAATATGGAAACCATAGTAATGCTCAGGTGCATTCCTAACTCTCGTGGAGCGCCTGAAAGATACAGACTCATCAATTGGCTCAACAGGAGTTTCCTCCTCAAGTTGAGGGCTAGGGTTTGAAGTTCCTTCACCACTTGACTCTTGAAGTTCTTCAAGGTCATATTTCCTCCCACTGTCTCCTTGGCTTATAATCTCTCTCTCTCTCTCTCTCTCTCTTTCTCTCTCTCTCTCTCTCTCTCTCTCTCTCTCTCTCTCTCTCTCAAGACACCTCTTCTTGCTACAAAGACCACATTATCACTAGGTCTGTAGAAGAGGTAACCAAAGGATCTTTGTGGGTAGCCGATGAAAATACACCTCTCGCTTCGGGGTTCTAGCTTATCATGAGACTCGCACCTCACAAAAGCCTCGCAAGCCCAAATCTTGATGTGGTCTAGTTTGGGTACTTTACCAGTCCACATCTCGTGAGGAGTTTTGGCAACTTTCTTTGTAGGGACTAGATTAAGGATATGGGCGGTAGTCTCTAAGGCATACCCCTAGAATGAGATTGGTAGCGAAGCTCGACTCATCATGGAACGAACCATGTCCAACAAGGTTCGATTATTCCTCTCAGCTACACCATTCAACTGCGGTGTTCTGGGAGGTGTCAATTGTGAGACAATTCCACATTCCCTAAGATAGTCGAGGAACTATGAACTAAGATACTCACCACCTCGATCGGATCGAAGCATCTTAATGTTCCTGCCCAATTGATTCTCGACTTCCTGTTTAAATTCCTTAAACCTTTCGAAAGTCTCTGACTTATGCTTGATTAAGTAGACATACCCATATCTACTATAATCATCAGTAAAAGTCAAATAATAATGATTAGCATCCCTTATGGCATGTTTGAAGGGTCCACACACATCCGTGTGTACAAGATCCAACAAACCTTCACCCCTCTCACAAGAACCTGTGAAGGGATACTTTGTCATTTTTCCAAGTAAGTATGAATCGCAACTGTCATCTGACTTTAGGTCAAATGACTCCAAGACTCCATCCTTTTGGAGTTGGCCTATACGTTTCTTGCTTATATGTCCAAGACGACAATGCCATAATGATGCTTTATCCAAGTTATTATTATTAAGAGAATCAATACACAAAACATTATTTCCTAAGTTATCAACCACAGATACAGTTTCATACACACCATCACAAGGTAATGCTTTAAAATAAAGAATATTATTAAAGAAAGCATTAATCGAACCAGCTTCATTATCAAATGAAAAGGTAAAACCTTGTTTATATAATGCATGAAAGGAAATAATATTTCTTGCCATTTCTGGCGAATAACAACATTTATTGAAATCTAAACTAAACCCACTACTTAGCGATAAAGTATAAACTCCAATCTTGGAGACAGGTGAGGCTTTCCTGTTTCCCATGATCAAGTTTATTCTTCCTTGCTCCACATTCTCACTTCTTCTTAGTCCCTGCAAATCAGAACATATATGAATACCACAACCGATAACAAGGACCCATGAGTTGGAATGGGGTGAGTTATTAGATAAGATAGTGTAAATACCTTCATGGTTAGGTTTGACTTTCCCATCCTTCACATCTTTCTGGTACTTTGGGCAGTTCCGCTTCCAATGTGCCTTTTCATGGCAATAGAAGCATTCAGCCTCTTTTGGGTCAGAAGAAGGAGTGATGAAACCTTTCTTGGTTCCACTTGAAGAAGAGCCATCAAGAGTCCTAGCCTTGGTACCCTTCGAAGAACTATTTCTCTTCTTCCCTCGTCCTTTCCCGATTGCCAAGACAGGGGCGGAGTTGGTATGAGTAGGAGTAGTAACAACCGCCTTACCCTTAAGACCACTTTCTGCGGTCTTTAAGATTCCTTGAAGTTTTTTGAGAGTGAACTCTTCCTTGTTCATGTGGTATGTCATGCGGAATTGATCATAACATGAAGGTAAGGAGTGCAAAATGATATCTATTGCAAGCTCCTCGGGGAAGTTCACATTAAGCTTCAGCAAGCGGTCCACAAATCTTTGCATTTTCTGCATGTGGCCCGTGATGGGATCACCATCCTTCATTCGGGTTGTTATCATGGAGGAGAGTATTTCATACCTCTCTTGTATTGCACTTTGATGGTATCTTTCCATCAAATCTTAGTGCATTTCAAAAGGGTAGAAGTCATCGTAGGACTTTTGGAGGTCGGCTGTCATAGTGGCCATCATGATGCATGCCACCTTGGTGGCATCCCTTTCATGTGCCCTAAAGTCGGCGATCTCTTGAGGAGTAGCAACTGTCTCATCAATCTCCTTAAGCTCCTTATCGAGGACATATTCTTTGTCCTCGTAGCGGGTAATCATTTGGACGTTTCTTATCCATTCATTAAAGTTGGATCCATCAAAAGTGACTTTCCCACACAAGTTCATTACAGAAAATGAGCCATTAGGATTAGAGCCAGAAGCAGCAGTGTTTGTAGACATCTGAAAAGAAGAAAAGTTTAGTTTAGAAATAGAGATAGTCCTTAATAAAACACCCAAATGTAATATTAAGGCTAGGACCCAATCACAATATATTATACTTAGAAGAGGTATGTCGTAATCTAAGTAATAACATATTTGAAAGGTAAGTGAATGACGATTCACCAATTTCCACCATGAAAAACGAAATATTGATTTTAGGTTTTTAATTGGTTCTTAGAAATTCCTAGATTCTTTGAGATTCATTGAACTTTTCAATGGCATGTTTCAATCTCAAGTGTGCCCTCCAAGTTTTGTGACTGGGATGCCGAGGATCACAAAACGAGGTGTGAAGTAACCATGCAAATCACTTGGTACCCTTAAAGTATTACCCCTCAATCGATGTGTCGGTTAACCACACACGCTCCATCGATACTATGATAAACATTAAGTCACCCTTTACCTACCTTGTTATGTTCAAGTTAGTGTGCTGGTTAACCACACACGCTCCACTAATGACTTAAACAAAGTGTAAAGTGTAATTTCATGGATTAGCACCTTATTCACATTTTCCTAAAGTAACTAAGATTGGGAATTTAATAAAACATTTAGTTACTTTATAATTATCATTATACTTTTAATGAGAATTTATAAGTCCTTGTCCTACCCGTTCGGCTAACGACCCTCCACCGATCAAGGAAGCGGTGGGTGAGAGTGGACACCCATTAAGTTGCCATTTTATAGGCAACAACCTTATACCCCCCCTTATAGATCAACTTCGTGAATGAGGCGTACTAGCGGTAAGACGACTTGATCTTATACATACATACATATATATATATATATATATATATATATATATATATATATATATATATATATATATATATTATTAACTTATAATATTATAAAGTATAAGGGTTGAATTTTAACTTTTAAAATTCTAAGGGTTAAAACTAAAGTTTTAATCAAGACTTTACTTGTTCTAAAACTTGAGGGCAAGTTTTGTAAACTTTCAAAACTTTTCATTTCTTGTAACTTATGAGTTAATTAGAGTATTAAAAATGAAGACTCTTCAATTTTATAACCCATGTGTTCTTTTAATGGTTTTAAAAACAAAGTGACTTTTGGTTTTCCATAACTTGAGGACAAGTTATGGACTCCATTAAAACACATAATGATCATGAATTAATCTACCACATAGGTTACAAACAATTTCCATGATCATCTAAACATCATAAGATCAAGAACATGAATATGAACACTTTCATGAATAAAAAAATTACACTTAAAAAACTTGTAATTTTGATAATTGTCATTGTAAATGGATTAGCATAAACATTACACCATCTAAAACATGTTTTCAAGTACCAAAACAATTTAGGGTAATGTTTCTAGTCCATTTCCATCAACAAAAATCGAAATTCTGAAAATTGCAGCCTCTACTCGTCCAGTGCATGAACTGACTCGACGAGTAGCTTGCATTTGGTCATGGACTCGTCGAGTCCCCCCACGGACTCGGCGAGTTCATACGGGCAGAAAGCAGAAAACTCGATTTTTTCAAGCAGTTTGCACAAAAATCAAACAAGCAAGCAAGGATCTGATACCACTGATGGGTTTTGAGCATTCTAACACTTCCTAAGTGTACATGCAACCCTAATAACCTTGGATCTATGTTTGTCTAATAATCATGCAAAGTTGTTTTCCAAGGTTATGAACCTATCTAGCATACATGGGGAACAATTTTCTTTGTATAAAAGATAGAACTATATACCTTGTTGTTGAAAGTGTTCCTTGAAACCTTGTGAGCCTAGCACCTCAAGTGTGATGTCTCAAATGCTTCACACAACACCAAATGCAAAGAATAAACTTGAGAGAATACTCTAACACATGCAAAATCGGCCAAGCCCTTTTGTTTCTTAGTGTAGCCGATTTTGGGGAGAGTTACATTGCGTATATAGTGTGTTGCATTAGGTAAACCCTAATGTTCCATGACTCTTCATTTCTTGATCCATGGGTTAACTCCATGGAGCATCCTATGGGTGAAACCCAACTTGATAATCCATGGAGCATCTTAGTCCACTATATAAGATATGAAGGATTTACTTAATCTACCCATATATCTAATTAGTTATCTTTTGATCACTTAATTAATTCTAAATTAATTCTTGATCAAAACTAATTAAATAATATTATTAATATATTAGAACTTATAATATATTAATAAACCATATGTGTTATTTCTCTCATTTAGTTTATCCAATTGCATGGTGCCATGCAACCCAAATGGACCATGTCGGGTCGGGTCAAATACTTACCAGAAATAGTTATTGACTTAGACACCTTATCCAACAATACTAACATGCCCCCCCTCCATAATCCTCAATGATCCTAGCCCTCCTGAATAATTTTGTGCTGAAGGGAGGACTAGGAATCATAATCAATGCCCGTGCCTCTTGTCGGTCCAAAATACCATAAGTTCTCGCAAGCCTTGTAACAAACATGCCACCATTGATTTTTGAAGTCACCCTCTCTTTGACTGCCCCCTCTGCCAAGTATTTTGTCATGCAATATGGCAAATTGCAAAATACATTAGGAGTGATAATACTCCACATGTAAAAGATGTCGAGAGTGGGGACTTTATCGTCATCCTTTCGCATGTTTATAGAGCTCGTGATCAGAAGATGTATTAAGCAATGAATTGGGGAACGGATGCTCCCCTCTTGGGCGGATGAAGTAATGTAAACTCGGTTGGCAATGGTGGTCCACCAAGTAGAGGCAACCACATCCTCGGGTAAGTCTTTATGGCACTGCTCCAAGAATGACTCAAAAGTCTCAGACATGATCTCATTCTGATCATAAATACCAAGCCTCCCAGCTCTGCAATGCTGCACAGGCGAAACTCTCCTCCAAGGCAGAATGAAATAATATGTGGACTATAGTATTCATCACCACCACGAAAAGAGATGGTGGCAAAGAACTCCCAGCAAAGCTCCTGATACACGGGTTCTTGAAGCTTGAACAACCGACTCCACCCGTCACAGATTATTTGTACCCCATTAACTTCACAAGACTTGACCGAAAAATGGTTCAACACTTCTTCCAACCTAGCTTGCTTTATCCATGACCAGTCCAACTCATTAGGAACATATATTTCCTTTTGCTTCAAATCCTCCAGCTTGCTTTTTGTATGTGTGAGTGAAGACTTGTTGGTGATGCTTGGAAAAGTCAACCATGGGATGTCACCATAACCGCCTCCTCATGAACTTTGACCTCTCCTAGACATGGTTCATGCACAGCAAAGAAACAAGAAAACCACAAGCAAAATACTGAAAGTATTAAAAATGGCAAAATACTGGGCATCAGCAGCATGGACTCGCCGAGTCCACGAACCAACTCGGTGAGTAGGATGAACTGCGGGAGTCCAGATCTGTTCTGATGAAATTAACCATCCAAATCCATAAATTATTTTAGGGGTTTGCTTCGGTATGTTCCAGGAGCATATGATTGTAAAAAATTACGTCTAAAACGTCCTAATTTTTCAAAAATCAAAACCCTAAAATCCAAGTCTTCCCAAAATCGGGGTTTTCCAGAAATTAAGGGTGATATTTCACCAAAGATCGAAACTTGTAAAGGATTAAGAGCTAAAGTTGTTACCTTGTTGGTTGAATTCGCAAAACAAGAAAAGATTCAAGATGAAGGCTTGAGAGAGTGCACGTCGAGTATGGGGGGCGGCTCGTATGAATGGCTGAAAGTGTTTGCAATTTAGGGTAAAAACCCCTCTTTTACAGAATGTAATAAAAAATAATTTTTTTGGGTAATATATGGACTCGTCGAGTAGTCGGACCTACTCGACGAGTAGATGCCTGATTTAGCGATTTTTCGGGATTTCTGAGATGGACTCGCCGAGTAGACTTAGAGACTCATCGAGTTTTTCATTCTGTGAAAAAATTGAGTTTGCAAAATAAAATGTATGCCACCCACACTTGAGCATAGCTTTGCCCTCAAGCAATCATTTTAAACACAGAAGAAGATTGATAAAAACAAATCCTAAGCAAAATAAAAAAACGAAAAGATAAGAAAAAGAAAGTAAAATCTAAACGTGGGTTGCCTCCCGGAAGTGCTTCTTTTTAAGGAGTCATTAGCTAGACTTCTTTCCGCTCTACGTTTCCTCGTTTTCCTTCATCGAGAATTCACGCTTAATCTTTTGTGGTTTATACTTTGTCTTGTAAGCGTGTATCTTTCTCTTATATGCCCGGCGCAATTCCTCTTTCCTTTTCCTTGTGACATCCTCTTCTATAACATAACTGATCCGTTTCCCAACCTTCTTCTTCTTTACCCCGTTCTATGGACCCATCTTTTGTACTCCCTCTTTGTCAATCTCGATTTCCCGTACAGCTGCCACCTTATCGTCACTTGAAATTAAGGATTCCTCCTTACCTTCTAAACAATCCGGTGGTTCAAATGCAAATACTTCATAATTAGTAGAAACTCGGGCTCGAGGCTTGGTTCTCTTGATTGTATTTGACTCGATATCTCGATTAGCCATGAGTGATTCAATGGATGAGTTATTCATATCACCATTCCAAGCCCTTACATTCTCTTTTTCTCCCAAACTTACCCTCTCGTCAAGTTGAATTGCTTCTTCTTTTATCATCGTGTCAAGGTAAGCCAATTGTGCTTGTTGGAAGTTAAAGTTTTCAACAATTTCAGCCTCTTCTGTTGGACTTTCCAAAGGATCAGGAGAAGTGTGCATGTCAAGGTCAGAAAGGGAACTTGTAAGAAGCAAGGTAAGGTGTTCATTATTTTTGAAATTCTGGATTGGACTCGTCGAGTCAGTCGATGCTACTCTGCGAGTCGGTGAGGTTTCCACAATTTTTATTGCTCCTTTTGAATCAGCTTCCTCTAACAACCTTGCTATCTCCTTTAAATCTTTTTCAACATAGAAATTCCCTCCAGAAGGTAATAGAAATTGATTTGCATTTTCTTCTTGTAAAAGCGCAAGCTTTCTTTCTAACACTTCATCATCAAAATCCATTGAGGAAACTTTTCTATCTTTTGTCCCTTCATTCTCTTTCTCTTGTTCTGCTTTAAACACCACTTAATCGTTCCCCACCCTTAGTGTTAGTGTAGATTCGCACATATCGACTAATGCACCAACGATATTCAAAAATGGTCTTCCGACAATGATTGGAACTTTAGGGTCTTCTTCCATGTCAAGAACTACAAAGTCCATGGGGAACACAAATTTATCGACTTTGATGAGAAGATCTTCACGCACTCCTTTTGGATGTATTATTGTCTTACCAGCTAGATGGATCTTCATATGAATCGGCTTTGGCTCCGACAAATTTAACTTCTTGAAGAAAGAATATGGCATTAGATTAATACTTGCACCCGAGTCAGTTAACTCATGAGTAGAAGTTATGTTCATAAATTGACAAGGTATGGAGATGCTTCCCGAATCACCCCTCTTTTCTGGCAGTTCGTTTAGCAATACTTCAGCAACTTCTTCCATATTTTGTCTTGTAGTGAAGAGGTTCTTAAGCAAAGTTGCATACTTGGGTGCATGAAGTATTGTTTCAACAAATGGAATGTTCACTTGGAGGGTCCTCACTTGCTCCATAAATCTTCTATACCGTTGAATCTGCTCATCTGGTATGGCTCGGGTTGGAAATGGCAAAGGGGGCCTGTAAGATTTCAAAAGAGAACAATTTTTCTCATCAGCTCTTGGACTCGTCGAGTCCATCACCTCGACTCAACGAGTCAAATCGAGTTTGCTCGAATTCCCTTCAAATTCCTCTTTTGTCTGCACCTTACTGGGTTTCTTCTGAATAGAGGTCAAAGGCGTGAAAATTTTGTCAGAATTAGTGGTTATCACATTTAGATGCGCCATTTTTGGATTTTGTTCGGTGTTGCTAGGAAGTTCACCAAGTGTTCTTTGATTGATTTGTTCTGCAAGCTGTCCTATCTGCTTTTCAATGTTATGAATGGAGGCCTGCTGATTCCTAAGCAAATTTTGTTGATCTTTCATCATATCTTGATGATCTTTAAGCATTACTCGTTGCTCCTTTAATTCATTGTCGGTATCATTGTGCCTCTTTTCATACGCAGCTACAAACCTTGTGAACATCTCTTCCAAATTAGTTCTCTTTTCCATAACCGATTCCTCCTTTTAATAGAAACCCCATTCTTTTTGCATGAATTTCTCCTCCCTTGCCTTTTTATACTCATCATACGGGAGCCATTCCTTCTTCGGTTTTCGCCAATTATCATCAAATCGGTCGCCACTTGAATAGAATACTTGAGCTTTGTTGTTTCCATTCTCATCCAAATCATAATCTTTAGTAATATGTGGCCCGTTACAATTCTCACATCCAACTCGAATAGCATGGATTGTTTGATCCATCTTAGCCATCATCCTATCTAAATTATCTAGTTTAGCCGTCATTTCCTCCATGCTATCGTTAACAGTGTTCACCACCCCATACTTACTTCATTTCGTGGGTTATGATATTCTCTAGAGTGTTTAGAGAACTCCTCAATTATTTCCTTGATCACCGGAGGTGGCTTCTTGGTGAGCGGTCCTTGCGAGTCAAGAAGCTGCCTTGTAGTCACATTGACCCCATCATAAAAAATGGAGACTTCTTGTTGGCTATTAAGATCATGATGTGGGCAATTCCTTAATAGACTTTTGTATCTTTCCCATGCCTCATAAAGGGACTCTCCAGCTTGTTGTTCAAAGTTGGCAATGGATTTCTTCAACTTGGCTATTTTCGAAGGAGGGCAAAACTGATCAATAAATTCTTCTTTCATCTTGGCCCATGTAGCGATGGATCTGGGAGGGAGTGACTTGAGCCAATCCTTTGCATCACCCTTGAATGTAATTGGAAGCATGTGAAGCAGATGAGTTTCGCGAGGCACATTTGGAACATTAAAATAATCAGCTACATCGTTGACTTTATCCAAGTGCTTATCGGCATCTTCGTGGTATTTTCCATAGAAGGGGATCTCCTTGAGTTGAGCAAGTATGTGACCCTTAAGCTCAAAAGTGGCAGTCGCGGGAATTGCGGGTTACACAAGTCCCGGGCCGGTATCGTCTCGTATTCTGTTCTTCCTTTCTCCCATGGGAACTTCACCGATGTTAGCCATGGGATTAGCTAGTTCGCCTTCAAAGTCGCTTTCTTCTTCGTATTCGGTTTCGTAGTCGTATTCGAATTCGGCTTCTTTTGGATTATTTTCAATGTTCTCTAACTTGCTTTCTTCGCTCTTTTAACTGCTGGTCTCTCCTGGCTTCTTGTTCTTTTTCTTTCCAAAAACAGTCTTCAAGCTCGTCAAAGGTGACTTCTTAGGCGTATTAGAGCTTTCAACCTCCTTGCCTTTGTTTTTCCTTAAAGCGGACTATGGGTCTTCAAATGGAGGAACCAAGGGTGTGTTGGATCCTCTGGTCATGTAATTCCTGCAAACAAAACAAGAAAAACGCGTAAAAAGAACAAAAATAAAATAAAATACGAAAATTGTGAAACAGCGATGGACTCGCCGAGTAGCTTCGACTGCACACGGCGAGTTCAAGGCAGAAAAAGAAGAAAATTCTAATTAAATTTCTAAAACAAAAAACTATTCAAACTAATCCTAATAACTAAATTACCTAAAAATAACTTTGTGCAAGATAAATCTCACACAAAGGATCGATAAAACTAGAAATTAGTGCTAATTTTCAACCGTTTCCCGGCAACGGCGCCAAAAACTTGATGTGTGTAATATCAACTAGTTTTAATCCTACTTTTAATTATAAAATTGACACACAAAGGCATTGGACCTATCAATTGTGGTGTAGCTAAATAAGTAGGGTATCGAACTCAGGGAACGGAAAATTAAAACTAAAAACTAGAATTAACTAAAAACAAGTAATAGAAAATAGGGGTTTCTCTACTTTTGCAAGACTAGAAACTTAACTACTCAACTAAAAGCTGAAAACACGTAAAAACAAACTAAATTCAATGATTAAAAAGGGTTTCTATTTAGGTTCAACTCTTTTACTCCTATGGTTAATTTTTATAATAATATAATAGATTAATTGTTATTGGTTATCGACTCTGGTGATTAGATTCACATTCGCTATTACTAATCCTTAGAAAACATATCAATTCTGTAACGACCCAATTTTCACGTCCAAAAATTTCATTTTAAAACATTACTTTAGAAAACATTAATAATTAAAAACATTGTTTGATCAAACCATATCATAACGTAAACCATGTCTAAAATCCAAATCATACATCCAATCGAAATATCAGAGTATAAATCCCAGAGTAAACTCATAAGTGCGGAATCAAAGAGTGTGTGTGTGTGTGACATGCTGCTACCGCGCCGGCTCCTTTCCCCTAGCTGAGGAGGTACCTGAAACCAAAACTGAAAACCGTAAGCACGAAGCTTAGTGAGTTCCCCCCCCCCCCCCCCCATAATACCTCATACCATGCAAGCATATAACAAAAAACGTTCAGCTAGGAGTTACGGGCCTCGCCCACACTTGGGAAGATACGGGCCCTGCCCACACTTCGCTAGTCGGGAGATACGGGCCTCGCCCACACTTGTGAAGATACGGGCCCTGCCCACACTTCGCTAGCCGGGAGATACGGGCCTCGCCCACACTCTACTATCTGGGAGATACGGGCCTAGCCCACACTCCAGCCTCGGAGAGATACGGGCCCTGCCCACACTCAACCGCTAACCCATAATATACAAGTATCACACAGACAACAAGTATAAGCAACTCTATCATATTGACACATATATCATACTCGACTAAACCCAGAGATACGGGCTCGGCCCACACTCTCGTACTAACATCTCGTCTACACGGGTCGGCCTTGGTTCCTTACACCCGTTTCTACTGAAAAGGAAACTCACCTTGAAATAGCTGCTAATCTGGTCGAGAACTGACTGCCTACTGCTGCTCCGGAAATCCTTCGGCTGCAAATCCCACAACATACTCAGTCAATCACTGCGAACTGTCCATTGGGTAAAATGACCATTTTACCCCTGTTCATGTCATAAGTCAAAGTCAGAGTCAACTTTCAGTTGACCCGACTCGCCGAGTCCCTAACCAAACAATTGTCCTGGATCCCGACCCTACTCGTCGAGTTAGGCGTTGCCTCGATGAGTTCTTCTTCTTAACTGAGGTTCAAGTCCTTCATCCTACTCGCCGAGTTGTATGAACAACTCCCCGAGTTCATCTTCATCCGAAGAACACTTTATGCTGTGACTCGCCGAGTTGTATGAACAACTCGCCGAGTCTGTTCTTGATCTAAGGAGATTGCCTTGAACTCGCCGAGTCAGGGCATGGACTTGCCGAGTTCCTCCATGGATGAGTTTGGCTTCCAAATCACTAAGTCACACCCCGTGACTCACTACACCCACTCGACACAACGAAAAGGGGACAACTTGGAGACTCGCGAGCAGACTCGCCGAGTCTGATGAATGACTCGCCGAGTCGTCGCCATGCATTCACCATATATGCGATTTTGCTCGATTCCAGTCCATGCCATTTACAGATCTGGGTTCCTAGAGCATGAATGACACGTAAAGTTTCCAACTTTATGTGTAGATACTCACCAATGAGGGATTTAGGGCTCAAAATGCCTCAAAAGGGTAGATCTAGGGTGAACAAGCAACATGGGTCCATAAAGGTAACAGATCTGAGCTCCTGGAGCTCAATCTTGCCTAGATCTAAAGGCCAATCAACTTATTACGACTTATAATGCACATACAAGCTTGGGGATTGGCTCAAGAATGACTTAAATGAAGTAATAAGCATAGAAACAAGGGGAAAATGGGTTATACCTCAAAGGAACCGCTGAGAGAGCAAAAAGATGCTTGGATTCCTTCCCTTCCTCTTGATCCACTCCCCTTTTGCTTCAAAACCTTCAAGAACACACAACAATTTCTTCAAACTCTCTATGAACAAGCTTAGAACGAGGGTTGGGAGCTCTGAGGGTGAATGGGGGCTGGCCTGGGGCGGATATGGTGTTTAAATAGGGAGCAAACCCCTGAAACTTAGGGTTTCATCCAACAGCGGTGACTCGCCGAGTCCAGGATATGGACTCGCCGAGTCGCCAACTTAAACGTGTCCCGGGTCCCGTATCTACTCGGCGAGTCGGACCTATGACTCGTCGAGTCCAAGGCTAAAAGAAAAAAGAATACCCAAATAAGATTTACGTACCAGGAACCAGGTGCTACAAATCTCCCCCACTTATTTTAGACTTCGTCCTCGAAGTCTGCTGCTCGATTCTGAAACAGTTCGGGGTAATGCTCCATCATCTCGTCCACCGGCTCCCAAGTCCATTACGAACCCTTGTGGTGCTGCCATTGCACCTTCACTAGCTCCACCTTCTTGTTCCTCAAATCCCTCGACTTCCTATCGAGGATTGCGACTGGACGCTCAATGTAATTCAGGCTGTCATCAACCTGTATATCCTACAGCGGCACCACCGCTGAATCGTCCACTAGGCACTTCCGCAGCTGAGAAACATGGAAAGTGTTGTGGATCTGGCTGAGCTCGGCTGGCAGATCCAGTCTATACGCCACCTTGCCCACCCGGGCTACAACCCTGAACAGTCCGATGAATCTCGGGCCCAACTTTCCCCGCTTCCTGAATCGAATGACGCCCTTCCAAGGCGATACCTTCAGGAGTACCATATCCCCAACATGGAACTCCAGGTCGGATCGGCGCTTGTCGGCGTAACTTTTCTGCCGACTCTGAGCAGTCTGAAGCCTGCTCCGAACCTGTTGGATCCTCTCGGTCGTCTTGAGCACCACTTCGGTGCTCCCCATGACTCTCTGGCCTACTTCACCCCAACATATCGGGGTCCTGCACCTCCGACCGTACAACATCTCGAATGGGGGACGGTCAATACTCGCGTGGTAGCTGTTGTTGTAGGAGAACTCGGCCAAGGGAAGATAAGTATCCCAGCTACCACCGAACTCTAGCACGCATGCCCGCAACATATCCTCCAGAGTCTGGATGGTCCGCTCGCTCTGACCATCCGTCTGCGGGTGAAAGGCAGTGCTAAAATGCAAACGAGTGCCCAACTCGTCATGAAATCTCTTCCAAAACCTGGAAGTAAAACGCACATCCCTGTCCGAGATAACCGATACTAGCACCCCGTGCCGCGCCACGATCTCCCTGATATAGATGTCGGCCAATTTCTCGGCCGATATGCTCTCCTGAATCGGGATAAAGTGAGCACTCTTGGTCAATCGATCCACGATGACCCAAATCGAATCCACTCCACGCGCGGTCCTGGGAAGCTTCGTGATAAAATCCATCGTGATATCTTCCCATTTCCACAGTGGAATATCCAACGACTGCATCTTGCCATGCGGTCTCTGATGTTCGGCCTTGACCTTCCTGCAGGTCAAGCATCGCTCAACGTACCATGCCACATCCCGCTTCATGCAGGGCCACCAATAATATAGACGAAGATCCCTATACATCTTCGTCGCCCCGGGATGAATAGAGAATCGGGACTTGTGCGCCTCCTCCATCAAAATCTGGCGCACGCCTCCGCGATACGGCACCCACACCCTACGGTGTAGTGTCAATAGTCCTCGGCTATCATAATCAAAGGAGGAAACCTGACCCACCACACGCTCACTCTTCCGATGTTCCTCCTTGATAGCCTCCCGTTGGGCCTCCCGAATCTGCTCCAACAAGGGAGTCACTACAGTCATCCTCATGCACATATCCCTGATCGGTGCTGCCTTGCAGCTAAGCGCATCGGCCACCACGTTGGCCTTCCCCGGGCGGTAGAGGATCTCGCAATCATAATCCTTCACCACGTCCAACCACCGATGCTGCCTCATGTTCAGATTCAGCTGATGCATGAGGTACCTCAAACTTTTGTGGTTCGTGTAAATGGTACATCGAACCCCGTAGAGGTAATGTCGCCAAATCTTGAGGGCAAAAACCACCGCCCCCAACTCCAATTCATGCGTCGGGTAGTTCGCCTCATGAGGCTTGAGCTGCCCCGAGGCGTAGGCAATGACATGCCCCCTCTGCATCAATACCGCGCCCAACCCTGAAATGGACGCGTCACAATAAACCACAAAATCCTCTACGCCCTCTGGCAGGGCTAAGATCGGTGCCTCGCACAATCTCTGTCTCAGTGTCTTAAATGCAGCCTGCTACTCGGGTCCCCACCGAAAGACCACGGCTTTCTTCGTTAGCCGCGTCAGGGGTACGACTATCTTGGAGAAATCCTGAATAAATCTCCGATAGTAGCCTGCTAATCCTAGGAAACTCCGAATCTCAGATGGAGACTTCGGAACCTCCCATCTCATCACGGCCTCGACCTTGGCCGGATCGACCAGAATCCCATTCTGGTTGACGAGGTGTCCAAGAAATTGCACCTCGCGCAACCAGAACTCACACTTGGAGAACTTGGCATACAAGCTCTCCCTCCTCAGGGTCTCCAACACCTCCCTCAGATGTTCCTCATGCTCCTCCTGAGTCTTGGAATAAACCAAGATGTCATCGATAAAGACTATCACAGACCGATCCAGCATCGGTCTGCATACGCGGTTCATGAGGTCCATGAACGCAGCAGGAGCATTGGTGAGCCCAAACGGCATCACCACGAACTCATAATGGCCATAGCGCGTCCGAAAGGCGGTCTTCTGCGTATCCTCCTCCCTGGCCCTCATCTGATGGTATCCCGAACGCAAATCGATCTTGGAAAACCAAGACGCTCCCTGAAGTTGGTCAAAGAGATCATCAATCCTCGGGAGTGGGTAACGGTTCTTCACCGTTACCTTATTCAGCTCCCAATAATCTATGCACATCCGGTGCGACCCATCCTTCTTCTTTACAAACAGGATTGGGGCTCCCCAGGGTGAACTACTCGGACGAATAAATCCCTTGTCTAGCAGCTCCTGCAGCTGCGTAGACAACTCCTGCATCTCGGGAGGAGCCAACCGATACGGTGCCTTGGCTATCGGAGCCGCACCAGGAACGAGGTCAATCCTGAACTCCACCTGCCGCTCCGGAGGTATCCCAGGAAGCTCCTCTGGGAAAACATCTGCGAAATCTCGCACCACCGGAACCTCGCTCACTGTCGCCTTACCCACCTCCTGGGTATCCATCACATACGCGACATATCCTGCGCATCCCTACTGAAGGTAGCGCCTCGCCCTCGCTGCTGAACATATTGCGGGTCCATACTGCGGCCTCTCGCCATGAATCACTAACTCTCCCCCGCCTGGGGTCCTGACCCGCACTAGTTGCTGCGCGCAATCTATCACCGCCCCATTAGGGCTCAACCAATCCATGCCTATAATCACCTTGTTCCCACGCAGCGGAATAGGAACCAGGTCTGCTAAGAAACGCTCCTCAAACATACGCAATACGCAATCCCGAAACACCATCGATTCTCGCACCGATCAATCATCAGCAATCTCTACCTCCAAAGGGCAATCCAACATGCCCAAAGACTCATAAAACTTCTTGCTAAGCGCAAGGGACATAAATGATCACGATGCACCCGAGTCGAATAACACCTGAACTGGGATACCGTTCACATGGAACGATCCTAAAACATATATATATATATATATATATATATATATATATATATATATATATATATATATATATATATATATATACCGAGCACATATCAATATCATAACATCATAAAATAAAAATATAGGGAAAGAATCATACCCGTCACCACATCGGGTGCGGCGCGTGCCTCCTCGGTAGTCAACTGAAATGCTCGGCTCCTCACCACTGGAGCCTCTGCCTTGCCCTGCCGGCCATCCGTGATCCGCAGGGTCGCTGGAGCTGGCGCCTTCACCGATGCTGAGACTGTCAACTGGGGGCAATTGGCCTTCTTGTGGCCCCTCTGGTTGCAGTGGAAACACAGCAACTCAGACGTCTGAATAGCCGAAACTGGAGTAGTACAATCCCTGCTAAAGTGCCACGCCTTGCCACACTTGTAGCAGCCTGCTGATCTCATCCTGCATGCTCCCTCATGCGTCCTGCCGCATTTCCCGCAGCGGCCGGGTCCTCCTTGGCCTTTCGGCCTCCCATCTGATCCTCTGGGCTTCTTTCCTGAAGCCCCAACCACCTGCCCCGCCTCTGCCTTCCTCTTCCGAATGTGCTCTAAATCAATCTCCCTTTCCCTCGCCCTAGCGATCATGGACTCCAGGGTAGGGCAAGCTGAAAAGCTGACATGCTCCCGGATGTCAGCCCGTAGCATATCATGATAACGGGTCCTCCTCATATCCTCGTCACCCGCATACTGGGGTACCAACAAGGCCCATTCCCGGAACTTGGCGGTGATCTCCGCCACAGTCTCCGTCGTCTGTCTCATGTCCAAAAACTCCCTGGCCAGCTGCTGAAGCTCGACAGCCGGCGCAAACTCTGCCCTGAACCTGGTCACAAAGTCCGACCAGGTCATAGCCTCGATAGCTGAGGCTCCCAACAAGTCACCCACTGACTCCCACCAATCTCGGGCTCGGTCTCGTAATCACCCTGCTGCATACCTCACCTTCGACCCCTCGGGGCAGAAGCTAGTCAACTGTGCAGACTCGATGTCTGCAATCCATCGTCTGGCAGCAATGGGGTCTTTCACCCCGTGGAAATCTGACGCACCACTGCCCCTAAAGTCCTTAAAGGACAGTGTGCGAGATCCTGACTGGCCAGATGCCATGTCGCTCCCGAACGCCCTGAGGCGATCCTCCATCAACTCGATGATCCCTTCCTTGATCGACCCGAAGATAATGGGAGTCGACTCAAGGATACCCCTGGTGATCTCTGACGCGATGAACTCGCGTAGTCCCTCATCTAACGGCTCGGAACCTAATCCCGAACCTGAACCCTCTCCTGAACCGCCATCTACCGGCCTCGATCGAAGTACCACCATTCTGCAATACATAATAACACACATTAGTGATACTGATATTTCCTGAGGGATCACAACTACTTACAAGTTCCCTGGTCTTATCTTAGCCTTCCTTGGTTCGGGTACGGATCCTATGCTTTCAGTAGTACGGGCCCATACTACCTTCCACATCTATCTGTACCTTCTTCAAGGACTACCTCGACTCCACCAGATCCCTTCCACTGCGGCTGATCACTACTATACTCATCCTAGGCTTGCCCTAGGGAAATCTCAGACTCCACCCTACCAGGTCCTCAGCTGCTGAAGGCCTCTTAGTAGTGCCAATTAACCATTACCTGAACACCATCACATGCGGTGAGGCTCGGATAATCCTTCGAGTAACAGGTTCACTCTTACAACGGTTAGACTCAAACGAGAGTTGCGCAATAGGGCCAAATCCAGCACTCTAAGATTATTCAACCCTGATCACATGTGACGTGACGTATTCACCTAATGGCTAACTCCCACCACTCAGAGTCCCACAAAGCACAAAGCAAGCAGCATTCGAACTAAGGGAACAATCTCATTCAACTCTATCGGCTTACAAGAACTATACTAGCATATAATGCTAAGCTCATACCATCAGGCATAACCTAATCAGGCTATCCTACTTGCTGTCTACTCAATACTAGCATGCAATTCTCATACAGCAGAAACACATAAAGCAGGCACATAAGGCATCACTCCTACATCCTTAGTCCTATTCTAGCATGTTGTTCTACAAAAGCTGATAAACATAACATAAACTTGTATGGGTACTTTGGGGAATACTTACTTGAGCTCGGCCGGTCACACACATCACACACTTCGTTCTTTCTCAAAACTCTTTTCTCAATTTTTGAAAACATTTTCTTTTAGAAAATCTTTTAATGCCTCGATTTGAGTTCAGACACCCCCGAAGGTGTGTCCGAATCCCTCAAACCAGGGCTCTGATACCAACTTGTAACGACCCAATTTTCACGTCCAAAAATTTCATTTTAAAACATTACTTTAGAAACCATTAATAATTAAAAACATTGTTTGATCAAACCATATCATAACGTAAACCATGTCTAAAATCCAAATCATACATCCAATCGAAATATCAGAGTATAAATCCCAGAGTAAACTCATAAGTGCGGAATCAAAGAGTGTGTGTGTGTGTGTGACATGCTGCTACCGTGCCGGCTCCTTTCCCCTAGCTGAGGAGGTACCTGAAACCAAAACTGAAAACCGTAAGCACGAAGCTTAGTGAGTTCCCCCCATAATACCTCATACCATGCAAGCATATAACAAACAACATTCAGCTAGGAGTTATGGGCCTCGCCCACACTCGGGAAGATACGGGCCCTGCCCACACTTCGCTAGCCGAGAGATACGGGCCTCACCCACACTTGTGAAGATACGGGCCCTGCCCACACTTCGCTAGCCGGGAGATACAGGCCTCGCCCACACTCTACTATCTGGGAGATACGGGCCTAGCCCACACTCCAACCTCGGAGAGATACAGGCCCTGCCCACACTGAACCGCTAACCCATAATATACAAGTATCACACAGACAACAAGTATAAGCAACTCTATCATATTGAAACATATATCATACTCGACTAAACCCAGAGATACGGGCTCGGCCCACACTCTCGTACTAACATCTCGTCTACACGGGTTGGCCTTGGTGCCTTAGACCCGTTTCTACTGAAAAGGAAACTCACCTCGAAATAGCTGCTAATCTGGTCGAGAACTGACTGCCTACTGCTGCTCCGGAAATCCTCCGGCTGCAAATCCCACAACATACTCAGTCAATCACTGCTAACTGTCCATTGGGTAAAATGACCATTTTACCCCTGTTCATGTCATAAGTCAAAGTCAGAGTCAACTTTCAGTTGACCCGACTCGCCGAGTCCCTAACCAAACAACTGTCCTGGATCCCGACCCTACTCGTCGAGTTAGGCGTTGCCTCGACGAGTTCTTCTTCTTAACTGAGGTTCAAGTCCTTCATCCTACTCGCCGAGTTGTATGAACAACTCCCCGAGTTCATCTTCAACCGAAGAACACTTTATGCTGTGACTCGCCAAGTTGTATGAACAACTCGCCGAGTCTGTTCTTGATCTAAGGAGATTGCCTTGAACTCGCCGAGTCAGGGCATGGACTCGCCGAGTTCCTCCATGGATGAGTTTGGCTTCCAACTCACTGAGTCACACCCCGTGACTCACTACACCCACTCAACACAACGAAAAGGGGACAACTTGGAGACTCGCGAGCAGACTCGCCGAGTCTGATGAACGACTCGCCGAGTCGTCGCCATGCATTCCCATATATGCGATTTTGCTCGATTCCAGTCCATTCCATTTACAGATCTGGGTTCCTAGAGCATGAATGACACGTAAAGTTTCCAACTTTACGTGTAGATACTCACCAATGAGGGATTTAGGGCTCAAAATGCCTCAAAAGGGTAGATCTAGGGTGAACAAGCAACATGGGTCCATAAAGGTAACAGATCTGAGCTCATGGAGCTCAATCTTGCCTAGATCTAAAGGCCAATCAACTTATTACGACTTATAATGCACATACAATCTTGGGGATTGGCTCAAGAATGACTTAAATGAAGTAATAAGCATAGAAACAAGGGGAAAATGGGTTATACCTCAAAGGAACTGCTGAGAGAGCAAAAAGATACTTGGATTCCTTCCCTTCCTCTTGATCCACTCCCCTTTTGCTTCAAAACCTTCAAGAACACACAACAATTTCTTCAAACTCTCTATGAACAAACTTAGAACGAGGGTTGGGAGCTCTGAGGGTGAATGGGGGCTGTCCTGGGGCGGATATGGTGTTTAAATAGGGTGTAAACCCCTGAAACTTAGGGTTTCATCCAACAGCGGTGACTCGCCGAGTCCAGGATATGGACTCGCCGAGTCGCCAACTTAAACGTGTCCCGGGTCCCGTATCTACTTGGCGAGTCGGACCTATGACTCGCCGAGTCCAAGGCTAAAAGAAAAAAGAATATCCAAATAAGATTTACGTACCGGGAACTAGGTGCTACAAATTCAAGCAGTGGCCAGTTGATTAAACTAATAGATTTCCTACGTTAATTATTCAGGTTAAATAAGACTTGTAGTTAGCTAATTAATTGGTTATTCAGTTAACCTCCTGTTGATGGTGTATCACACAAGCTTACACATTAATTTACCCATTCTCTAATTAATCCTAGTTTCATGTTCATTATTCCTAGGCATATATTATTGTGTTGACATAAATTGTATGGGATAAGCAATGAAGAGATGTTCATGCAGCTTAATCACTTAGAAATTAACAGAAAATAGTTATCGTTAATGCATAAGGGTCTTTAACAAGCTTAATTTAACAATATTACCAACTAACAATTAATCAAAAGAGTAAATTAAACCATAGAAGCAAAATTGTCTTCCCCAAACAGAAACTAATGAAATTAGTTCATGATTTCAATGTATGAAAGCTTAAAAACGAATTCAAATAAACCTAACATAATTCTATTCAAAGGTAAAGTGGAAAATTAAACATAAAGTGCCTTAATCTCTTAATAATGAAGGATTAGGGTTCTTCAACATTTTCCGGAGCTCCAAGGGCTTCCTTGATCGCCAAGTGTTTCCACCAAAAATCCAGAGAGTCCTCAAGTCGAGTTTGTGAAGTTTATTTATAGTTTTCTCAAAACAGGGGCTACTCGTCGAGTAGACAACTGACTCGCCAAGTCCCCCTTGAGGAATCCGTATACGACAAGGACTCCACGTATTTCTTCGCGAACCTTCGTGTCTACTCATCGAGTAGACGACCCTACTCGCCGAGTAGCTTCAGAATTAAGCCTTTTTCTTCTTTCTTTCGTTCCCGAGCTTTCGTTTATATCTCCTGCTTCCTTTTGCTTATGAGCTTCTTTTTTGGACTGAAAATATAATTTGAACAATATTAAGTATCTTTTGTTCATAATATGCAATTAATTAGACAATAAATGATAAAAATCCAACATAAAAATATAGCTAAATATGCAAATATCAAAATGCCCCACACTTGACTTTTGCTTGCCCCCAAGCAAAATGGAAATTAAGCACACTAATATTACATAGACAATCCCAATCCAACCCAGACATTACGTCAAGACCGCAACGCATGCATTTGTGTCTAAATAATTTTCCTAAGGACCCCCCTTAATTCTAAATACTCACAATCCTCATAAACACCCGCCCACTTTTTCCGAACAATGCTCATTTTATGCATCACTCCGAATCCATCCGCAGAAAACCTCCTAGTCTCAAGGTGTTTTTGGTTGAGCAACCCAAGCATACATATTCTAAAAATTACAATTCTTCGATACCACTATTGAGCTTTTTTTTGGAATTCTTCACTTTCTTGATAATTTGAACTTTGATTTCTTTGAGTTCTTCAAATTTGCCACCTTTTTTATTTTCTTTGATTTTTGCGTATCTTCAACTTTTGAACTTTTGGAATTTTGATCTTTTGATCTTCACTTTAACTGCTCCAAAATTCTTACAACTTTGCTTGTAATTCTCTCTCATTTTTTTACATGTAACTCACTTTTTTTTCACTCAATACCTACAT
Organism: Lactuca serriola; assembly: GCF_051521515.1. Classification (NCBI taxonomy): domain Eukaryota; kingdom Viridiplantae; phylum Streptophyta; class Magnoliopsida; order Asterales; family Asteraceae; genus Lactuca; species Lactuca serriola. The sequence goes on from NC_136410.1 coordinate 72,038,855, forward strand.
GCTTAAGCAAGGGCGCTCAACTTCAACCTTTATTGATTAAGGATAATAATTTTCCTGGATACATTTCAAGTACACGGTGCTAAACTTATTGCATCCCTCAAACTAAGCGAGGTTGTGTTTCTGTCCCATGATTTCACTAGAATAAGGGAGACCACAAATGCATTAAAACGTGTATAAGCTCAAATAAACATTTGGATCTTCATGCAACTAGCATGATTCCTAATTGCTTTACCAAAATTTTCTAAATTAATCCTAGCAATTTTTGTGCAAAATTTCAAATTTTTTTCAAAATTTAACTAAAATTTTAACTAATGCAACCAACCCCCTACCCGACACTTAATTTATGCTATGTCCCCATTGCATATTATGCATGATAAATATAATAAGAAAATAAAGACAGGATTTGAACAAACTCCCTTGGGGTAGTAGTGGCGAGGTTTATATTTCTTCTCTTTTAACTCCAGTTCAAATGACTTTAGACACGAGAACAGCTCATCTATGCCTTGAGTGTCATATGTTGTGTGGGAAAGCTCCAAAAATGCAGGAAAGATACTCGGAAATCTTCAGAAATCAAACTCTAAAGAATATGAGCGAGACCCGTAGTGAATATGAGCAGAATATAAGCCTTGAGAATGAAAAAGTGATAAACTCGTCGAGTCTATACGGAAACTCGACGAGTAGCAACGTATCAAGCATAAAAATCATGGAATTGAACTCGAACTTGTCGAGTAGGTAATGTGCACTCGGCGAGTCCATCGTTGAGTGAGAAATATAAATATTCTGCTTTTGGGTTCCGTTTCTGATATGGTTGGGGTATGATAACTCAGTGTGTTTTCTTCATTTTTCTTCAACAAATAACACTCTAAGACCCTCCTTGAGAACGGACTCGACCTTAAACTCATGCACATTCTCATCTAGATCCGTGTTGGATTAATGTCTAAGTCCATAACTATATTTGGTATGTACTTGACCCGACCCGACATGGTCCATTTGGGTAGCACTTCACTGACACAATTTATATGGATAGTCTTTTGAGAATACTATATTTATGATTTATATTAATATATTATAAGTTCTAATATATTAATATGGAATCATATTATTTAATTAGTATTGATCAAGACATAATTTAGAATTAATTAAGTGATCAAAATGAACTAATTAAATACGGACTCTTGTATATATGGAATGGGCCAAGTTCATTTAGGTTGGCCTAAGCTTTCATGGATAGTCCATGGAGTGTTTAACCCATGGATCATATGAAATGAAAGGTCATGGGTTTAACCCTAGTCTCCATACTATATAAAGATGTCATTGGTTGGTGAAATTGGCACTAGAGAGAACCAAAGTATTCTTATTCTCAAAGTCTTCCAAGGTGTTTTGGTGATTTTTGATTCCAGTTGAGGCTTCAACACTATTGGGGCTAAGCTCTTAAAGCTTGAAGACATCAAGCTACACCAAAAGGTATGTCATCTAACTAGTCTTTGTAGTATAGTTGCTTCATAATATGCTAGTTAGGATTAAAGCCTTGGAAAGTTCATATTTGCATGTATAATAGAGAAAACATAGATCCAAGGTTTATAGGGTTGCATGTACACCATAGGAGTGTTAGAATGCTCAAAACCCAATAGTGGTATCAGAGCCTAGGCTTGTTTTCTTGTTATTCTTGCAAAATTGGCTTAAAAATCGAATTTTGATGTTTTTTGCTCAGCAGACTCGCCGAGTCCACTTATGGACTCGCCGAGTCCAAGGCAAAATGCATCCAACTCGCCGAGTTGGTTCGTGCACTCGACGAATTGGACCCCCAGACAACATATTTTCGACTTTTTTGGCTGGAATTGGACTAGGAACATTACCCTAAGATGTTTTTGGACTTATAAACTTGTTTTTGATGTGGTAATGTTCATGCTAATCCAATTTCAAAGATAATTATCAATAGATTCATGTTTTGTATTAGTTTAAGGTTTAGACTAATTACATGAAAAATTTTGATTTGAATGATCTTGTTCTTATGAGTTGCTTAGATTAATAGAAAGTTATGTGAAATTGTTGTTTTAAATCCAAATTAATCTAAGAGTTGATTCTAAAATGTGTTTATGTAACTTGTCCTCAAGTTATATCAAAAGTCACATTTAAGTTTCATAAAACTCATAAAAGTTGGCAAAGGTTACAAAAATGAAGAGTCTTGTCTCATTGAATGGTTTTATGACTCTATAACTTGTCTTCAAACATGGAAGTTCAAGAGTCACTTCATTAAGTAATAGAATGTGTAACCTTAATTAATTCCATAAGTTATAAAATAAAGAAAAGTTAATTCTTTTATTAGTTTAAAATAAAGAAAACTGTAAGTACAATGCTATATTTGGTGTATTTTCAAATAAAAAATTTTGGTCAGGAAAAAAGAAGTTAGATGTTTCAATGATGTAATGGAAAGAAAACTTAAAGTAGAACACTAAAAATGAGTTAATTTTTGAAAATTCAAAGTGCTAATAATAAGAAAACGGAAGATAATATGTTAAAAATGGGCTGATTTTTGAAAATGCAATGTGCTAGTAATAAGGAAATTGTAAAAAGACAATGCTATAATTTGTATATTTTCAAAACACAATGCTTTGATATGAAAAAAAAAGTTAGATGTTTCAACGATGTGACATATAAACTAAAAGTAGAATGGTAAAAATGGGTTGGACTTTTGAAATGCGGTGTGCAAATAATAGGAAGACTTGTAGAAGAATGATAAAAATGGGTTGATTTATGAAAATGCAATATACTAATATTAAGAAAACAGAAAGTACAAGGCTATAATTGGTAGATTTTCAAAGAAAATTGTTTTTAAGAAAAAAAGTTAGATGTTTCAATTATGTAACAGAAAGAAAATTAAAAGTAGCATGCTAAAAAAAGGTTGATATTTTAAAATACATGCAATGTGCTAATTATAAGAAAACTCAAAGTAGAATGCTAAATATTTGTTGATTTTTAAAAAGGCAATATGCTAGTAATAAGAAAACTTTATGTACAATTCTTAATTCATAGATTTTCATAGAAAAATGCATTTTAAGAGAAAAAAAAAACATGTTTCAATGATGAGATAGAAAGAAAATTGAATGCATGCAGTGTGCTAACTATGAGAAAGGGAAAATGACACATACGCCCTATGAAGTTTTTAGGGTTTACTCCTTTAGTCACTTAACTTTTTAAATGGCTTTTTAAGGGAACAAATTTGGTTTTGTCGGGTCCAATATGTCAATTTTGAGAAAACGAAGGGGTAACCCGGTTACCCCTTTTGCCAGCTCACTTATTTTTATATTTTAATAAATAAAAAAATTAAAAGGTCCCACAACATTGAAGCTCTCTCTCTCTCACTCTCTCTCTCTCTCTCTCTCTATCCTCGATGACTAAAAGACCCCTTACATTCCTCTCGTTTTTACTATCTTTTGCAGACTCCACAACAACCACAACCAAAAACCCACCAATGTTGTTACTTTTGCTTGCCTTGTTCCATCAGGCCAACCATCCTCCTCCCTTTGTACATAAAGCCAGAACCAAAAGAGAAGAAGTCAAGAGTTGTCGAGGCAACCCCCATCTGCTCCCTCACTACTACTGATTGCGTCAGACTAAGTTCTCTTTCCCTTTCAATCTCTCCTAATCCTATCGATCAATCACTCAATCACTACCGAAAAACTCGACATGGCTGCCATCGCAGCTTGTTTGCTCCCTTGGATTGGCAATCACTTTTCTTTCCTTTGCAAATTATGTCTTGAGCAAGGTTGTACCTTCCGATTCCCTCCATCTTCAACTCAATTTCGCACCAAAGGAGTTTTTTTGTTGTCAATTCGTGTTTCTTTTCCTGCTCGCATCTTCTTTCCTTGACAGCCAAAGCACGATGGTGCTTTCTTTTCACCGATTGATCAACCAAGGGACGAAACCCCTTTCTCTTTGTAATCAATTGGCAATCACCAGACCATTTATTGCTTAATGTTACCTTCTTGACTATAGTCGTTCGTCCGTGTTTCATTTTTTCCTTTAATCGATCAGACAAGTGATGACGAGGGGCATAAAAGCCCTAATTTATTTTGTTTTCTGGGTAACAATAATTCAATTAAGAGAGAGAGAGAGAGAGAGAGAGAGAGAGAGAGAGATGGATGGATGGATGGGTGGGTGGGCCCCAAGTTTTGTATGTGTCCCTTAAACCGGCTAAAACAAGTAAAGTGGATTAAAGGATAGGTTGCCCACAACTAGGTTCCCTCATAAAGCCACGAAAAAACTTAAGTGACTAAAAGGGTAAACCCTAAAAAAATCATAGGCTATATGTGTCATTTTCCCTTATGAGAAAACTCAAAGTGGAATGCTAAAATTTGGTTGACTTTTGAAAAGGCAATATGCTAGTAATAAGAAAACTTTACGTACAATTCTTAATTCATAGATTTTCATAGAAAAATGCATTTTAAAAGACAAAAAACGATGTTTCAATGATGAGATAGAAAGAAAATTGAATGTAGAATGCTAATAGTGGATCGATTTTTTAGAATACAATATGCTAGTAATATAAAAACTCAAAGTAAAATCCATAAAATGGGTTGAGTTTTGAAAATGAAATGTGCAAACTCAACGTAGAATGCTAAAAGTTGGTTATTTTTTTTAAATGTAATGAGATAATAATACAAAAACACAAACGAGAATGCTAAAAATGGTTATATTTGAAAATGAAATGTGGTAATAATAAGAAAATTAAAGTAGAATGCTAAAAATTGGTTGATTTTTGAAAATTCAAAGTGCTCAAAGTAAGAAAACTGAAAATATAATTCTAAATATGCATTGATTTTTGAAAATGCAATGTGCTAATTAATAATAAGAAACTCAAATTAAAATGCTAAAAACAGGTTCATTTTTAATATTCAGTATGCTAGTAATAAGAAAACTCTAAATACAATGCTATAAATTATAGACTTTCAAAGAAAAATGAATTGTTAAAAAAAAGGTTACATGTTTCAGTGTTTTCATTTTCGTCAAAAATTAATTAAATAACTTTGCAATGAGATTAGTAAGTCTGATGTCATGTATAATTTGAAACCTTTAAGGAAGAAAATTGTAAAGTACTGAAGATCTTAAGATATGCTGAGGATCTTGAATGTTGGTCCAGATTTTAAGAATAAAACAAGTAATTTTGATATTTGTTGTATAGAATACGAATAAAATAGTGTTTGAAATATTAATTTAATCGATGATATAATTATGCATACGCCCAAAATTGGGACAAAAATAGTGTTAAAATTGTCGAACAATAAAGAATGTTCAAAAAGGTTTTAAGATGTTAAAAAATGTCAAAATATTGAAGAGTATTCTATGGTTGTTAATAAGCAATCAAGATATATGCAACTAAGTAAATGTTCCCGAAAACATATATATGAATTAAAATAAATCGTAGAAATAAAAATAAATGCAAGGATACGAAGATATACGAAGAAAGCCCTTAATCCATTAGGATCTTCGGAATAAAACCTCGGGAGGTGACGATGTCACACAACCTTAGAATTTTTATTACTGAAAAATAAAATTACAAGTAGAAGCTGATCGTGAATAAGGTGATTCATTTTTTCCGGCTTGTCTTTATATACACAGATAAGATAACATACTATGTTAAAAATATGGGATATTCCCCTAATTTTCCTTAATCGGGTTTTTCGGGAAGACTCAACGTCTTTTCTTATAGACCTCGTGCTTTGTGAGATAAGCCTTTAGTCTTGTATTAGATAATACAGGATAAACAATGGCGATCCCAAGATGTTTGCTTGTTCAAGATCTTGGTTCATTCAAAATATTAATGTAAGATCAAGATGTTAGGCATAATAAAAGAAAGTTATAAATATCACACATATCAATTATAGCATTGTACTTGAAATTTTAATATTAATAGCATTTTTTATTTTCAAAAATCGACTACTTTTAAGCATTCTACTTTGAGTATTTTTATTTCTAGCATATTGCATTTTCAAAAATTAACCAATTGTTAGCATTCTTTCATTTTTTTTCTGTCACATCATCGACGCATCCAACTTTTTTTTCTTAACAAAACATTTTACTTTAATAGTCTATCAATTATAACTATCATGACAACTGATGACACAAAACAACAAAAAAACACGACATGAAATCCGAATTTGTGTTCATGTTCAAACTTCAACACAAAATTGACACGATTTCACATTAATCTGTCGTGTTATGTATGATTAAGTATTAATTAAATAAGCAAATATCTATTTTATGTTATCTTTGTCATTTTGTTTTGTGTTTGTCGTTTTTTAATTGGTTCGTTTTCGTGTTAGTAAAAACACACAATGTGTCGTGTCGTGTTCGTGTTACATAAAACTTTTCCTTTTCAGACAAAAACATGAAACAATTGTCTGATTTGCCACCCCTAATTATAATTATAACAGAGTTTTCTTATTTGTTAGCATTTGATACGAAATTGACACAATTTCACATTTGTATGTCATGTTTTTCGTGTGTGTCGTGTTATTTATAATTAAGTATTAATTAAATAAACTATTTGTTATTTTATGTTATCTTGGTCGTGTCGTGATTGTCATTTTTTTATTGGTTCGTTTTCGTGTTATGTCAAAACACGACATCATGTTGTGTTCGTGTTACATAAAACTTTAACATGTCGTGTCAAACAAAAAACGACACGATTGGCCGACTTGCCACCCATAATTATAACAAAGTTTTCTTATTTATTAGCATTTGACACAAAATTAACATGATTTCACATTTGTTTGTCGTGTTTTCCCTGTTTTCATGTTTGTCGTTTTATGTATGACTAAATATTAATTAAATAAACTAATTATTATTTTATGTTATCTTTGTCGTGTCGTGTCGTGTTTGTTGTTTTTTAATTGGTTCGTTTTCAAGTTAGTTAAAAAAACACAAAATCGTGTCGTGTCATGTTCGAGTTACATAAAACTTTGTCATGTCGTGTCATGTCAAACAAAAACACGACACGATTGTTCGATTTGCCACTCGTAATTATAACAAAGTTTTTTATTACTATATTGCATTTTAAAAAATCAACCCATTTTTAGCATGAATTTTCTTAATATTAACATATTTTATTTTCATAAATCAACATATTTTAAGCATTCTACTTATAGTTTTCTTATTAATAACATACTGTATTTTCAAAGTTCAATCTGCTTTTAGCATTCTAATTTTAGTTTTCTTTTTGTAACATCATTTAAACATCAACTTTTTTCTTAATAAAACATTTTTCATTGAAAATCTATGGATTTCATTTTCAAAAATCAATTTTTTTATTACTAGTAGATACCATTTTCAAAAATCAACCCATTTTTAGCATTTTACTTAAAGTTTTCTTATTATTGCATTTTCAAAAATCAACCCAATTTTAACATTTCACTTTCAGATTTTATTTTTTTTGACAAATCATTGAAATTTGAAACATTCAACTTTTTTCATATCAAATCATTTTTCTTAAAAAATCTACCAACTATAGGTAGAGCTGTAAAAACTCCGACAACTCAGCAGCGGGTAACTCATACTAGACCCTATATCGAGTCAAGTTCAGTCCAAAACATCAGAAAATTCTTAAACTCATTAAAACTCAGTCCAAGTAGGTCAAAATCAGACTAACTCGGAACAGGTTAAGCACAAAAACCGAGCAACTCAATGAAACCAGACGGTTTAAAGAATCCATATGGTTCAATGTAACTTGTCAACTCAATGGAAAACCGTGCATGTATTGCCTTTCCAACCAATTAACCACCACCTCGAGCCTTGTTTGGACAAGACTTCTCTGATCAACGCCATAGGCCGGGAATCTCATTCACTTTTCTACTTTGTTGCCTACAAACCACTAATGATTCAGTAGTATTACTAAACCGGAGCTTCCATGAACTCATTAGAAGTGGAGAAATTTATAAACTAATACACGATTACAAAGTAACCGAGTATTGGGTTTACTTTTATTGATGTTTCACGAAATGGTAAGTTTTTGATCCAACTAACGAAAAATGGATGAAACTCCTAATGATCGGCGCCAACTATCGCTTCCGGTTTTACGATAAGGAATCCATAGATGTCGGCACCCAACTACTACTTCTTGGCAGAGATGTAACAGGCCATGCGACTTATATATACATTAACAAATTCATGGCCGTTAGGTCAGAAAATGAACAAAACCAGATGTTTATTCGGGTCTACAAGTCTCGGCCAGACAACAATCTTTGAAGGCATTAATCAAACATGAGAGATCGTGAATACGATGCAGCTTTACGATAGTAGTTTGGGGAATTAGGAGATGCTTTGGAACATGATTAGACCAAGAAAAACGCATTATGAGGTTTATATGGATGAAAAGTTTTATTTAAATGGAAGAGCAGGGAATGGAAGGAAGTCGTTGACATGTGGTGAAAGAGTATGATTTGGATGCGAAAAAGTGGACGGAAATACCCAACATGTCTCCGGTGGACGCTAATGTTGGTTGTAGTGCACCACCGTTGGTGGCGATGGTAGGTAATGAGTTATATGTTTCTCATTGGGATGAAATGGAATTAAAAAGGATATGATAAAAAGAGGAAGAAATGAGAGGTTATAGGGCGGTTGTCGGAAAGGGCATTGTCATTAATGAGCGGGGGTGGCATTTATAGGATGTAGGAATCATTGGATTTTTAGTGCAAAATGATAATAATGTTTGTGGAAATATATTCTAAGACTCTTAGTAAAGGGATTCCGTTTACTCGAAATCTAATAATATTACACTATTATCATTTCTTCAAGTCCAATAAAAATAATACGATTCCTACATCCTATAAATACCACCCCCGCCCATTAACGACTATGCGCTTTATGACAAGCACCCTGTAACCTCTCATTTCTTCCTCTTTTTATCATATCTTTTCAATCCCATTTTATCCCAATGAGAAACATATAACTCATTACCTACCATCGCCACCAACGGTGGTGCACTACAACCAACATTAGCATCCACCGGAGACATGTTGGGTATTTCCGTCCACTTTTTCGCATCCAAATCATACTCTTTCACCACATGTCAACGACTTCCTTCCATTCCCTGCTCTTCCATTTAAATAAAACTTTTCATCCATATAAACCTCATAATGCGTTTTTCTTGGTCTAATCATGTTCCGAAGCATCTCCTAATTCCCCAAACTACTATCGTAAAGCTCCATCGTATTCACGATCTCTCCTGTTTGATTAACGCCTTCAAAGATTGTTGTCTGGCCGAGACTTGTAGATCAGAATAAACATCTGGTTTTGTTCATTTTCTGACCTAACGGCCATGAATTTGTTAATGTATATATAAGTCGCATGGTCCGTTACATCTCCGCCAAGAAGTAGTAGTTGGGTGCCGACATCTATGGATTCCTTATCGTAAAACTAGAAGCGATAGTTGGCGCCGATCATTAGGAGTTTCATCCATTTTTTGTAAGTTGGCTCAAAAGCTTCCCATATTCGCGAAATGCCAATAAAAGTAAACCTAATACTCGATTACTTTATAATCGTGTATTAGTTTATAGATTTCTCCACTTCTTATAAGTTCATGGAAGCTCCAGATTGGTGATACTATGTAACCATATGCGGTTTGTAGGCAATGGAGTAGACAGATGATTGAGATTCCCCGCTTATGGCGGTGATCAGAGAAGTTGTGTCTAGGGCTCAAGGTGGTGGTTCACCGATTGGAAAGGCAAAAGATGTGCGGTTTTGTATAGAGCTGACAAGTTCCATTAAGCCGATTAGTTTCATTAAACCGCCTGGTTTTATTGAGTCACTCGGTTTTTGTGGTTAACCCACTCTGAGTTGGTCCAATTTTGACCCATTTGGACTGAGTTTGACTAATTTTTAATGATTTTAAACATTTTCTGACTTTTTTTTTACCAATTAGCTGAACTGGTAGAGGGTCGAGTCTAAGTAACCTGTCGTCAAGTTCTCAGCCGACTTTTCCATATAGCTGGTAGATTTTGAAATAAAAATGCTTTTATACGAAAAAAAAAGTTGGATGTTCAATAATTTGATAAAAAGAAAAAGCCTGAAAGTATAATGTTAAAATTGGGTTTACTTTTAAATGTAATTCGTTAATAATAAGAAATTTCTAAGTAAAATGCTAAAAAAAATTGTTAATTTTTGAAAATTCGATATAATAGTAATAAAAAATTGTAACTACAATGTTATAATCCATAGATTTTCAATGAAAATTGTTTTATTAAGAAAAGAAGTTGATGTTTCATGACGTGACAGAAAGAAAATTGAAAGTAGAATAAATTTGAATTTTGAAAATGAAATATGTTATTAATAAGAAAACTCAAAGTAGAATGCTTAAAATGAGTTGATTTTTAAAATGAAATAAGCTAATATGAAGAAAACTTATGCTAAAAATGAGTTGATTTTTTAAAATGCAATACGCTTGTATTAAGAAAACTACAAATACAATCTTATAATTGGTAGACTTTCAAGTAAATTGTTTTGTTAAGAAAAAAAAGTTGGATGTTTCAATGATGTGACAAAAAAATGAAAGAACGCTGAAAATTGGTTGGTTCTTGAAAGTGCAATATTCTAGTAATAAAAATACTCGAAGTTTAATGCTTAAAAAGTAGTGGATTTTTTAAAATAAAATGTGTTGTTAATAAGAAAACTATAAGTACAATGCTATAATTGGTAGTTTTAAAAAAAATGCTTTGTTAAGAAAAAAGAAGTTTATGAATAACCAGAAAATCATAGTAGAATGCTAAAAATTGGTTAATATTTTAAAACTCATTGTGTTAATAATAACAAAACTAAAGTAGAATGTTAAAGATGGTTGATTTCTGAAATTTTAAATTGCTAAAAATAAGAAAATTGAAAGTAAAAAGCTAAAATGGGTTAATTTTTTAAAATACAATTTGCTAGTAATAAAAAACTATAATTAAAATGCTATCATTCGTAATTTTTCAAAGAAAAATGCTTCGTTAAGAAAAAAAAAGTTGGATGTTTCAATGACGTGAAAGAAAGAAAGTGAAAGTGGAACACTAAAAGTAGGTTGAATTTTGAAAATGCAATAACCTATTAATAATAAAATGCAATAACCTATGAATGTGGAATGCTAAAAACGTGTTGTTTTTTAAAATACAACGTGCTCATAATAAGAAAACTCAAAGTAAAATGATTTTGAAAATAAAATGTGCTAATGATAATTAAACTCAACGTAGATTGTTTTTTTTTAAAATGCAATATGCTAGTGCTGATATTAAGAAAACTAGGATGAGTTTTTAAAAATGCAATGTGTTGATATTAAGAGGACACAAAGTAGAATGCTAAAAATGGGTTAATTTTTTAAAACGAAATGTGCTAATTTTAAGAAAACTCAAAGTAGCTTGCTAAATAAGTTGATTTTTGAAATAACAATATATGCTACTAATAAAAAAAATTGTAAGTATAATGCAATAAATGGTAGATTTTCAAAGGAAAATGCATTGTTAAGGAAAAAAATTGGATGGTTCGATAATGTAACAGAAAGAAAACTCAAAGTAGAATGCTAAAAATGGGTTGATTTTTGAAAATGCAATGTGATAATATGAAAATTGCAAGTATAATGCTATAATTGGTAGATTTTCAAAGAAAAATGGGTTGTTACAATAAGATAAATGAAACTGACAATTTATAAAGTTCTTCGGTACATGGGATGTTCACGATCCATGGGAACACCATTGATTTTAAGGCATATGTACCCAAAGTTGATTCTATTACCATTGACAATTTCCTTTACGTACAGGTTTGTAAAATTTGACTACATAATAACTATATATAATGTTAATGGTAGTCATGTTATAATCATTGTAAATTTGTATAAGCCTCTAAAGCAACTTATTTGTGGACATTCACTTATGTGAAACAAAAAAACTACCTAAACTGATTGAAAAGGAAATATTTTGATTAAATTACACGAATGGTCCCTTTGGTTTAGGATAATTTACGCGTTTGGCCCCTAACTTATTTTTTAACTCGAAAGGTCCCTATTGTTTGTTTTTGTTACGCGAGCGGTCTCTGTCTTCCCTAAAAAGACTATTTTGCCATTGATTTTTTTATTTATTTAAATAAACACACCCCCAACCCCACCCCCTCACCTTACCTTACCTACCCCACAATTTTTCCCCATTTAAATAATAGTCTATTTAGGTAAGACAGGACCAAGCGCGAAACAAAAACAAAAAATAGGGACTTCCCGAGTTAAAAAAAATAAGTTAGGGATCAAACGCGTAAATTACCCCAATCCATAGGGACCATTCATGTAATTAACTCTATAAGGATATATGCGGTCTCAAGCACTCCTCTTAAAGAATAGGTAAAAACAAAACTAAGGAGGTGTTTGAGATTGCTTTTTAAACTAAAAAGTCCTTTTTAGAAAATGACTTTTTGATTTATGTCTTTTTCCAAAAGAAACTTTTAAAATGCGTTTGTATGAATTTTTGAGGATGCAAAGAGAAAAAAGCCAAAAGTTACAAAAAATCACAAATGTGCGACGTCTTAAACACCTTCTTTTTCTTCTTTTCAAAAAGTTAATATAAAAGAACTTTTGAAGTTACCAAACAACTTCTTAAACTTTTGGCTTTTTGAAAAAGCCAAAAGCCCAAAAAAATCATTTGAAAAGGAATGCCAAACACCCTCTAAACAGCGATTAAAAATAAATAAACATTAAAGTTTAGACATTTAGGCTTGATGAAGGTGGAGACCATTCACTAATCCAAAGAAAATAAGAAAAACTTACAAAGCACTCATCTGAATGAATCAGTTTGAGCCCTAGCTCACTTGATCCACAGCTTGTCAATATGATAGGTTCTAATCATTAATGACTTCCTTAAGAACAAACCTGTAAATCAAGCAACAAATCCATTATTTCCTTGTTCCTAGATTGGAGAGAGAGAGAGAGAGAGAGAGAGAGAGAGAGAGAGGTGAAATCAAACTCCATGAAGAAGCTTACTATTTTTATCAAGATCATTTACATTAGCAAAATCATGAAACCATTTTAAGAGACGTGTAAGGGAGTGTTGTGTGTGTGTGTGTGTATATATATATATATATATATATATATATATAGAGAGAGAGAGAGAGAGGGAGGGAGAGTTAGATGTGTGATTTGGGGTTCCGACCGTTGATGGTGTCGACGGTGGATGGTGCTTACAACATAACGGTGGCCCCGTTTTCTTCCCCCTAACGTCTCAGCCCTCAACCTTGTGTTGTCAAAGTAAGGAAGGATAAGATGTTGGTGCAAGATTGATGTGGTGGCTGTAGTTAAGTTATAGAGAAAGAGAGACAGAATGTAGGTGGAAATGGTGGATGCCTTTTTCAACCATACCGGTCAAAACTCTTTTCAAATCATACAAGCAACACTATTTTTGAAGTGACCCGAATAGTAATACAATATTTGGTATAATAATAAATGTTATTTTAATAATTATAACAAAAAAAATCTTCGATAAAATCTTGTCATTTCGAGATAATTTACGATTTAATTTAAAATTTTATTTTTTTAAACAAAAAAAATCTAGATTATCTAATTTTATACGATAATCTTTCATTTTATGTGGAAAAACAATAAGGGTTAATTTGGCAAAAAAAAAAAAGAATAAAACCGTAAACTGGCCGAAAATATTTGGATTCTAACGGAAAATTTCTCATTATAATAATACAAAAGGATCCGGTAGGCTAAATAAAAACAGGAAATGATACATAATTTTTAATCTTTCAAAACTTATAAAATATAAAAAAAAAATCATAAAATGTTTCTAGTCTTTGAAAAAGATCACGGATGTATTAGGAGATAGGAGATTGTTAGCAAAAAATCTTTTCTATAAATATGAGAAGATATATTAAGTTTTCAATTAATAAAAAATCAACTACCACCAAAGGAAACAAAACTGAAAAGGTAAAAACTCGAAAAAAAATCAAAATTTACATTTTTTGGATCATGGGACTCCCTTGTCACCTTCAACCTTTCTATGCCCCTGCCAATCGTCAGTCCCGTACTTTGACATCTGTTTCTTGCTTTGTTCGGGTGTCGGTCCTCTCCATCAATAAAGCATGACGATTGATTCACAGTTGTACGCATCTTCGCCGTTTACACTGTCTTTATCCAACGACTAGAAAGGGATAGAGGGGCCATGGCCTCCCCTCTTTTTTAGCCTATTTATATAGTAATACCCTTTTTTTTGGTATAGTGTTATAAAATGCGTGAAAGAGTACAGCACATTGCATGTGTTTGTGTATCTGCGTATCTATTGTCTTTTCTATTAAACACTATAAGCTAAAAAGTATATTTGCTTTTGACTTTTCCTAATGGGATAATGACTTTAAAGGGTAATATATTTTTCGGTTTGTACACATTTGGTCACTGAGTTTTTTTTTCATCCACATTTACCCCTTCAACTTGTTAAACTGTACATTCAGTCATTATGACCGATTACTCCTGGTTAGCCAAGAAAAATGACTTAATAGGGTAATATATTTCTCATTTTGTACACATTTAGCCCTTAATATTTTTATACATATTTAGTCCTTATTATTTTTTGTTTCAAAATAAGTCATTTTTGTTTTTGTACTCACTAACTACTTATGAATGGTTTCTTTAGGTTTTTTTTCTCATGACATCTTACATGGGACAATCATTGATGAAGTGTGTGCGGCTGTTGATGTTTATGTGTAATGTCTCATTTTCACTACAAAAACTTTTCATTTTTAAATAAGGCAAAAGTCCCTAATTATAAATTCATTATTAAGAAAAAAAGTTTATTCAAAATACATTTATCGAAAATCAGAGTAATATAAGAAACGTGGAATCCTCAATATTGTTAATGAGTGTGTACAGTCATGCCTTGGTCTTCCCACGATCAACGATAGAGCCTAAAAACATAAACAAATGGGTAAGCACAAAGTATAGTGAGTTTACCCCAAAATACTCGATACAACAAATGTATTATCATGCATAACGAGGCCACACTCATCAGATTGGAATACCTTTGCCCAATCAGTCGTTAGACTGGAATGCTAAGATGCAACAGGTCCAATCAGTCATCATACTAGAATACCTAGGGTTTGTCGGCATGTCGTCTTAAACCAACTACTCTTCTCGAGCCTCCGTGCCTACGGCTTACAGCCGGCCTGCACCATGTATCTTGGCCTAAAGCATATAATAGGACCACCTCAACCTATCCCACCACCATATGGCTATCCAACGTAAGATGTCGTGAGAAAAACCTAAAGAAATCATTCATAAGTACTGAATGAGTACAAAAACAAAAATGACTTATTTTGCAACCAAAAAAAATTTTAAGGACTAAATGTGTACAAAATGAGAAATATATTACCTTATTAAGTCACTTTTACCGGCTAACCTAGAGTAGCCGGTCATAAGGACTAAATGTGTACAATTTAATAAGTTGAAGGGGTAAATGTGGACGAAAAAAATTAGTGACTAAATGTATATAAATCAAAAAATACATTACCCTTTTAAGTCATTATCCATTTCCTAATAGATGTACGATTAGTAATTTGGTATATAATTAATTAATTATATATATTTGCTATTAATTTCTTTTAGGAATATAATGTAGTGAGTTATTACTAACTGGTAACTTTGTAAAAAGAATCATACATACTTATAAAGCTAGCATTTTTTCGTGAATCTCATACATTTGAAACCCCCTGTTTTAACTTCCTTTCATCACATTCATTTGAAACTTCCATGACTTTTCAATTTCTTTACAATAATATTATAAATAAGTTAAAAATTGTTCTATAAACAAGAAATGGTGTTTTATTACAATGTCTTCATCCCACATCGATGGTGAGAGTAAACAAGAGAATGTTTCCTCTTCTATAAATAGGAAAGGTTGTGAAGTGTTTCAAAGGGACCAAACCATGAGAACGTCCTCATGCATACCTTTGTAGAATTTTGAAGGTATTATTTGGTGAGATTGTCTATATTGGCAAGTGTCCAGTTAACTTTTAGAATTCCAAAAATGGTTTTGAACCGAATTTGTTCAGGTTTAAACCGTGTTTCAGTTAGAAAAAAAATTTATGTAGTTGGGTATATTGAGTTGAACCGGAGTTGGATCAATTTAGACCGATAAAGGAATCATTTTCCTTTCACAACAAACATTTGAAACTCCCATGATTTTTCAAATTATTTCTAATAATATTATAAATAAGTTACATAATTTTATATAAATATAAAAAAGCATCTACTTAAACATAAAATTATAACTGTTTAAAAAATCACTTTGATTCAAAAGCACGAAATATATACAAACCGGGTTTCACTAGAAAAAAAAATATGTAGTTTGGTATATTTAGTTGAATTGGTCCGAGTTTGATCTATTTGGACCATAAAAGAAGCATTTTCCTTTCACTACATACTTTTGAAACTTCCATGATTTTTCAAATTGTTTCCAATGATATTTTAAAAAAGTTACAGAATGTTATATAAGTAAATATAAAAAAAACATATACCTAAAAATAAAATTATAATTGTTTGAAAATTCGATTTGATCAAAAGCACGAAATATATATGCAGATTATATTTTATAAATGAATTCTTTTTATAATGAACTTTTGAATCTTGAAAATACATATAAACAAGCTTTCTATATTAAGTACCTAACTGAATTTATGATTTTAGAATTGAACAAAAAGTTATTCAATAAGAACTTACTTTTTTGGATATCAACTTACGAGATTATAAAAAAATGGAACTATTGAAAAATAAAGAAAAGGTAAACAAGAGAAAGGGTGTTTTACTAAATAAGTTGAACAATGTTTTATTAACAAGAAAGTGTGTTTTGTTACAATGTCTTCATCCCACATCGATGGTGAGAGTAAACAAGAGAATGTTTCCTCTTCTATAAATAGGAAAGGTTGTGAAATGTTTCAAAGGGACCAAACCATGAGAACTTCCTTATGCCTACCTTTTTAAGATGTTGAGGGTATTCTTTGGTGAGATTGTTTTTATTGGCAACTGTCCATTTAAGTTTTAGAATCCCAAAAATGGTTTTGAACAAGATTTTTTTATGTTCAAACAAAGTTTCAGTTGAAAAACCGTTATGTAGTTTGTTATATTGAGTTGAATCGGTCTGAGTTTGATCAATTTGGATCGATAAAGGAAGCATTTTCCTTTCAGCACATACATTTGAAACTCCCATGATTTTTCAAATTGTTTCTAATAATATTATAAATAAGTTACCTAAATATAAAATTATAATTGTTTGAAAAATAAATTTGATTCAAAAACACAAAATATATACAAACCGAGTTTCAATAGAAAAAATGTTATGTAGTTTGGTATATTAAGCTGAATCAGTCTGAGTTTGATCAATTTGGACCGATAAATGAATCATTTTCCTTTCACCACATACACTTGAAACTCCCATGATTATTCAAATTGTTTATAATAATATTATAAGTTACATAATGTTATATAAATATAAAAAAATCTACCTAAACATAAAATTATAATTGTTTGAAAAATTACTTTAATTCAAAAGCATGAAATATATAGTCGGTTATATTTTATAAATGAATTCATTTTATAATGACATTTTGAATCATGAAAATACATATAAACAAACTTTCTATATTAAGTACCTAACTGAATTTATGATTTTTAGATTTAACAAAAAGTTATTCAATAAAAACTTGATTTTTTATAGCAACTTACGAGATTACTGAAAAATGGAACCATTGAACAATAAATTTTCTGGATAACGTTTTATTTTTATTATTTAATATTTTATTTAACAAAATGAAATTAGTGGCAAATAAAGAGACGAGTTTAATTAAAATGTCTTCATCCTACATTGATCGTGAGAGTAAACAAGAGAATGTATTCTAATCTATAAATAGGAAAGATTATGAAATATTTTAAAGGGACTAAGCCATGAGATCTTCCTTGCATATAACTTTGTAAGACGTAGAGTGTATTCTTTGGTGAGATTGTCTTTGTCGCCAAGTGACCAATTAAATTTCAGAATTTCGAAAATGATTTTGGACCATATCTTTTAGATTTGGATCGAGTTTAATAAGGATCTGAGTGTCTTCTGGCTGAGTTAGGCAAACTTGCTTCCATTGGAGGCCAAGTTTAAGTAACATGCCGAGTATTTGGTTGTGTTAGCCAAGTTTTACAACCTTGTATGTAATACAATTTAAAGTTTTAACCTTATAAAAGACATCACTATTATCATATGTTCTACATAATTATGGTAATATTTATGATACAAAACATTTTTTTTACTATTTAAGATAAAAAGTTGTCTCTATTATCATATGTTGTACACAATGATAAAATTTAAGATAGATAAAAAGATGTCTATATTATCGTATTTTCTACATAATGATAATATTTAATATAAACATTTTAATTTAATAGGAAATTATTATTTAATAGATAACAATAACGAATTATCTATTTTTAAAATTATTTTTTTTCTATTTTAATCATATAATTTTGTATATGCAAAACAACTTCAAATTCCAACCTTATCTCTTATAATATAGTTCAACATAATAACAATACTAAAAATCATTTTTTATATTTTTTATGAAATTATTATTTAATTGTTAATAACAATTATTTACTTATTTTTAATATAAAATATTTTTTTATATCCCACGCAACGCGCGGGCATTCGCCTAATATACTTATAAAGGAAGCATTTTTCCTTTCACCACATTCATTTGAAACTCTCATGCATTTTTCCTTTCACCACATTCATTTGAAACTCCCATGCCTTTTCAATTTCTTTCTAATAATGATTATAAGTTGGTTAATAAGATGAAATAAATATCAAACCTAAAGTGTAATCATATATAAACTAAATTTCAATATTAAAAGAATATATTTACTTCTACTTATAAAGTTATGTTTTATAACTTTTAACATATTATACTTAATTTATTAGTTTTAATATATTGTTTGATGTAAAAAATTTATCATTTTAAAGCTACAACTTTTGAACAATTTGTGTAAAATACTTAAATTATAAATTTAAAAATAACATTACACGATCAACTTAAATATCAATTTTAGTTTAACTTAAACAACCCAAAGAATATTTTGTAAATAGTTAAAAGTGATAAATTGTAGTGTCTTTTTCATAATGATTATAAGTTGGTTAATAAGGTTAAATAAATATCAAACTTAAAGTATAATCCTAAATAAACTAAATTTCAATACTAAAATAATATATTTACTTTTACTTATTAAGTTATGTTATTAACTTTTAATATATTATACTTAATTTATTATTTTTAATATGTTGTTTTATGTAAACCATAATCAGTTTAAAGCAACAACTTTTGAACAGTTTTGACAAAATACT